>NC_141557.1:80615000-81865000 GCF_036417535.1 Chlamydotis macqueenii | reverse complement strand
TCTCAGAAATGTGTATAAATACAAAGGGAGGGTGCAAAGAAGGCAGAGCCAGGTCCTTTTCAGTAGTGCCCAGAAAAAGGATCACAGGCAATGGGCACAAACTGAAACACAGGAGATTCCCTCTGAACACTAGGAAACACTTTTTTTTTTACTGTGAGGGTGACCAAACACTGGCACTAGTTTCCCAGGGAGGTTGTGGAGTTTCCATCCTTGGACATGTTCAAAAGCTGCCTGGACAGGATCCTGGGCAACTGGCTCTAGGTGTCTCTGTCTGAGTGGGAAGAGTTGGACCAGGTGACCTCCATAGGTCCCTTCCCACCGTAACCCTTCTATGATTCCGTAAGAGACTACTCAGGGAACCTGGAAATGCACATCTGTTCCTTTCCTCATTTTTATGGAGTAGTAGCATGTATATTGGTACTTTAAGACACCTTATTCTGAGGGATCATAGTACTCAGAAGCACTGGCAGATCTATTAGTAAAACATCTCGATCAGTACCTTTCTTTTCATTATGGAACAGAAGAAAATTGCAGGAAAAAAAGAAATAATTTAATTACATAACCAGGTGTCTAAGAGAAATTATACATAAAATATAATCTGTGTTGATGGGAAAACATTTTAGTTAATACCAAATATCCAAAACCAACAAAGATCATTAGTAGTACTAAATATAATCCAGTCCCTGCAATGTTACAGTTTGCACTTACTGTTCTCGTCAAGATTGCTCAGACAGCAGACTGAGTTTTTAATTTTAAGTAAGTGTACCACGTCTCCTAAGAATCAGAAATTTTAAAGGAAATTTCCTACAATTTCTCAACTTTTTGTCTAGGTTATTCAGTTGGACAACACAGAAGAATTTCATGGCACATTTGCTTACACCAAAAAGGAAAAACAAAACATCAACATATATGTGTATGTGTATTTATATATAAAAATCACAAAATTCTGTCAGAGGCAAAAAGAAGCTGAATTAACTTCCCAAAGTCTTAACTTCATATATTAATTGGTAATGAAAGTAAGCAGCCAAGATGTTCCAGAACACTTTCAAACATTGAGAACCACTGCCGTGGAACAGGTAGACGACATCTGTCTTGAGATGCCAAGACTAAAATTCACCATCAAAATTGTCAAATACTACCCAGAGATTTTTCTTAACCACCCTATATTTCACTGACCAGGCAGTCCTCTACCAAGTTTCTACACAATAGCCTCCTCGCTCAACAGAAGTGTTAACTGGCATTTTGCTCTTTCATTAGTTGCACACACCTACACCTCCTCTTCAACAATTTGGAGGAGGATTTGAATAACAGCATGTGAACAGGACAACAGATTAACTCTAACTTCACAGACCTGCGATTACTGAAAATAATAATACTAAGTATTTTAATATTTGGAAGTATAATAAACATTAACTACACCATAAAAATGTGTAACAGATATTCAGGCAAATGCAAACATCTACATATAGATGATGCACTCAAAACTTGTATTAAATATCAGATAATCTTCACATGTAGCATGAGCTGCCTAAAAATTGAAAGAAACAGTGATAGTCCCCTTATTGATCTTATTTCTAACTGCAAGTGACTAGATATTTTACTCAAAATAGCTTGATTTGCTCAAAACTATATAAAATGTTCCAGATGTGGACAGCAAGACTAAGCTGGTATGTTTTGAGGACACATTCCAATTAGAGTTCTTAACTTGGAGAAAAGATGCTGTCATTTTGTAATCTGTGACAGTCAGAGCTTCTACCCCTGCAGCAGGCAAAAGGTTCTCCTAGTGCTTCATAAAACATCTTCTAAATCACTATTTTCAATTTTCATTTTTTTTTTCCTTTAAGATTTGAAACAGGAAAAACAATTGAACATAGTACATGCCTGTTCTGGTTTTGTTTAGCTTCTGTAGGAAACTGCTAGAATTTGCTCCCCTTTGTTCAGTGGACTCAGACAGGCCTAGGGCAGACCCACGCTGGCCAAGGCCAAGCCAATTGGTAGCAGAATGTTCCATGACAACGCCTCTGTGATAGTGTATTTAAGAAGGGGAAAACAGGAAAAAGAGAGAAGATGTGAAGCAGCTGAGCAGGGGCAGAGAGATGGAGGCGCGAACCTTGGAGGCCTTTCAGGCCTCACCCTCTGGCCTCTTGTCAGGAGGCCGACTGGGCCCAACTCGGCGCGGCCTGGCTGCAAGAAGTGGAGAGGAGATGTAAAAAGATCCTGAGAGGCGTCTGCCAGCCTGTTGTGAAGAATTTTTCTTGTGAGGAACAGCTGCAGACGCCAAGGTCAGTGGAGAAGGAGGAGGAGGAATAATGCGGCTCCTGGCCAAGATTCTCCTGCAGCCTGTGGTGAAGACCATGGTGGAGCAGGTTGTGCCCCTGCAGCCCATGGAGGTCCACAGAGCAGCAGAGATTCACCTGCAGCCCGTGAAGGACCCCACACTGGGGGAGGTGGATGCCTGAAGGAGGCTGTGGCCCATGGAGGGCCCACTGGAGCAGCTGTTCTGGAGAGATCACCCCGTGGAAGAGATGACCCACGCCGCAGCAGTTTCATGAAGGACTGTGGCCCGTAGGAGGGACCTCACAATGGAGCAGAGGAGGAATGCAAGGAGTTCTTCCCCTGACAACGAAATAGCAACTTGAAACAACACGTGATGAACTGACTGTAACCCCCATTCGCTCTTCCCCCCTATGCCGCTCGGGGGGGCAGGTGTTAGAGGTAATGTTAAGCATGGAAAGAGGGAGGGGTGTTGGCGAGGTTATCTTGTTCCCTGTCTCATTCTCCTTCTGGATTTAGTAATAAATTAGTAGTTTTCCCCAAGTCAAGTCTGTTTTGCCCATAACAGTAACTTTAAGGATTTCTCCCTGTCCTTATCTCAAACCTTGAGCCGTTTTTCTTATATTATCTCTCCCTTTTCTCTCGGAGGGTGGGGGGAGTGAAAGAGAGACTGCGTAGTCTGATCCCGATTGGGGCTGAACTACGACAATGCCTTACATAATTTATTTGTCATGTTCATAATAAATCTTATAATGCTTTCACTGTTATCTTGTTAAAAAAATTCACAGTGTATTTGTGGATATACAGGCCTCCTTTCCCAAACAGACTCCTTCACAATTCAGTATGTACTTAGGTAAATTCTACTCTGTCCAAATACCACAAATTTCAATAGCCCAAAGCTGTAATGAAAATAAAAATGTATAAGCACTCTTTGTTTGTTTGTCCCCTCATGGGGCAATCATATAACTATGGCATTCACTATGTAGTCTTTGATGGCAGGATAATAGAAACTACATATGGTGCAACGAAAATGCATTAAAAAGCACCAGTGTGCTGTTTCCTCTAGCTCTTTGATCATTTTGATAGACTTCAGAATTAGAAAATAAGTGCCTGGAAAAACTCATTATTAACTCCAAACACATTTAACTAACTTCATTAGTCAAATAATGATTGTTTAATGAAATACGTGCAAACAAACAATACAACAACAAACAAGAAAGAAAATTTCTAACAAAATTAAAAGAACTTGGAAAGAAAAAAGAAAATTCCTGTTTGTTGGTTTCTGGTTTTTTTTTTTTTTTTTGTTGTTGTTTGGTCAGGTTTTTTTGTTTGTTTGGTAGGTTGTTTTTTGTTTTTTTTTTTTAATTTAGACTATTAAATACCTTGATGGTCTAAGAGTATTTCAATTCACTTCTTTCTGTTCATGGTTCAATTCAATGAATAAAACATATTACCACACAGGAAGGAACAAAATTTAACACTACATTGAAACAATAATTCTTAAGAATATTTTTTTTAATATAGGCATTCTTGTTCTTTACAAGTTTTCTTATCTACTTCAAATGGAAAGACAAAGAAATCAAAACAAGATCATGTACTTTCTTCTCTTCAATCCCAGTATTGCAAGAATCCTTCTCTACACATATGCTATCCTAAAACACATCAGTTCCCAATATATTAGGAACTTCTAATTAATTCAATCCAAAACTTTATTTAGTCAATTTGTACCTATACTTTAAGACAATGAATTATTTTGTTGGAGACATACATGCACAAAAAATTTTACTAGAAATACATGCCTTAAATGCAGACATAGGCACTACTGCAATTTTTTAAAACAGTGACTTATTTAGAGCTAGGCACACTCACAGTCATCATCTTCACGCAATTCCCTAAAATATTTTATCAAAAAATATTGCCTGTACCTGCCTGAGTGGCTTCTGAGCTTTTCTTTTCTCAGCTTCTCATTTATGGCTGAGCCCAGAGAATCAGATTGCACTTCATGGTCTAAATATAGTTCAGATGTTTACAAAATATGCACAATCTTGTGAAAAGTAGTAATTTCTTTGCCATAATATTTTTTTTCTGTTTTCTAAAGAGATTACTATTTGTTTCTGGGAGATAATGTATAGCACTTACAGCATCTGTATTTCAGCTGTTAGGGAACAAAGCACTTGTTCTGGTATTTCCCATATTCAAATTAGAGTTTAAACCATTTATTCAAGATTCACTGGAGCCTTTATATTGAAACACTGCACATTTCATTTCACTGACCACCCAGTGTTTGGACATCATGTAGGATTTATCTGTGCTGTTTGGAGTAAAAGCTTGAACAGATTGGAGGAAGATCACCAAGATGTGATGTGAACCCAATCAAGCACAAGCAATAATCCATCAAAGTAAGAATGGAGGGAAAGCAGCAGAAGGAGCTAGTGCTCAATTAAAGTCAGTTTTTAAACAAGTTATTCCACTGAACCAAGACAAACTACCACCAACAGCAGCGTAGTTGAAGCAGCAAGCTGGATAACTCCATCCATCCCTGAACACACCTCTGCATCTCACAAAATATAATATGGAGGAAATAAAATTTCCTCAGAGCAATCTTTTTTTTTTTCTAGCAAGTGTAGTTATGAACAAAATCTGCTTCTCAGAAAAAAAAAAAAAACAACTCAAAAACAATTAGGTTTGTTTAAAAAAAAAAAAAAAGAAAATTGTTTTGAGCCAGAAAGATCTGAGCATCATCTCCATGATCAACTGGAGCAATTACTCCTGCCACATCAAAAGCCTTGATTCAAGGATCCAAGAGGATGGTGCAGTTCCTTAGGTCTGAGGCAGGAGGGATTACCTGGGACCACTCCCTGAGGCTAGGGCAGAGGGAAATTATATCCTTTTGTACAGGAGTTGTGCCCTGGTTGAGAAACTGTGTCATCAAGATTTGTAGGAGGCAAACAGATTATACAGCATCAGAGAAAACGAAGATGCATCTTCTCCAAGATCTCATAGACCTAAGAGTCTCAACCACCAAATGCACAGAAGGAGAGGGAAGCAAGACTGGTTTTTGGAATGGCATATGAAGATTCCCAAAATGTGGAAGACTGGAGGCCTGTGACTTACGGTAAGAGGAAGATGTTCTTTCTCCACCCAGAGATCTGCAACTGCAGAACAGGTTCAGTAGACTGGTAGCAGATTTAGGAGGTCGAGGTGGGGGTGTAGAACATCATTCTGGAAAAACATCAAAACCAGATAAGCCTGAACCATGCAACAGCACCAAGAAGAAATGACAGGTGCTCACTGCATGATACTCCCTCCTGCGAATGAGAATGGGTGAATGTGACCTGCTGCAGGGAAGAACTGGCTTGGTTAAGCAGGGAACTCCTGCCAAGTTCCAAAGGAAACAGTGAGGCACACAGGAGGTAGGAGCAGGGACAAAGGAGGAATTCAGAAATGTTACCTAGACATATAGGGATGATATTAGGAAAGCTATAGCTGAACTGAAGTTTACAATAACAAGAGTCACATAAGGTAGCAAGAAGAGATTATGCTGCTAAATTACTAGTAAAAGGCAGAACAAGGAAAGTGTGGGCCTGCAGCTGGTTTAGTGACAGCAGATATAGATAAGGCTGACATACGTATGTAACCTTTACCACAGTCTTCACTAAGGTCTCTGTGTTTAGTGAAACGGTTCAAGGAAAAGAAGAACTCCGAGCAGCAGATGAGGATCGAGTCAGGGATTTTGTGCCACATAAGTCTGTGGCATCCAATGGGCTGCATCTGAAAGTGCTGGGAGAACCACCACATGTCTTGCAAGACTCGGAACAGTCAGCAGGTATATAGCAATGGTGAATCATGGCTGACCATCTCAAATGCCTTCAATGATCAAGTGACTAGGTTTGGGGATGAGAGGAGGTTGTGGACGTCATTCACTTCTGTTTCACAAAGGATTTAATCACTGACATCCACAATATTCCTATATCCAAATTAGGAAGTTGCTCTTTGGGCAAATACAAGCTGAACATGCACCAGCAGTGTGCCCTGACCACAAAGCAGCAGCACAAGCAGGAGACGAAGGCAAAGTATATTCCCTCTCTACTTACAGCTCAAATACTGGCTCTAGTTTTGTGTGCCCCAATACAAGAAATACATTAATAAAATAAAGCAGGTTTAACAGACAGTCACCAATATGATCAGTGGCTAGAACACTGGACATGTGAAGAAATGCTGAGGGAAAGTAGCTTTTTTCAACCTAGATAAATGATGGCTTCAAAGGGATCAAACAGCAGCCTGACAGTATCTATGATGAGGTCATCAAGACCACAGACAATTGGTTCTTCCTGGTGGCACAAACACAAGATGTAACAGTGGTAAGCTAAAATAAAAGAGGTACAGACTGGGTAGAAGGAAAAAAAAAAACAAAAAAACCCCATCATTCTCAGTCTGAGAACAGTCAAGCAGTAGACCAAGTTGTCCAAGCAGGCTGTGCAGTCACTGTCCTTCAAGATTCAAATCAGACAAAACCCTCGCCAACTTCATCTGATCTCACAGTTGATCGTGCTTTGAGTACGAGGCTATACCAGAGGCCTCCTGAGACACCCTCTAACCAGGATCATCATATGATCTGGCATAAAAAAACATGAGCTAAAAATCAATCTCAAACTCCTTCTTTTTTAAAGCTTCTTTTAAGTCTTCACAACAATCAAAAGTCTATACATCACTTGTTATTCTTCTTTTTCCTATCCTGACATGCTGAATGTCTACCTGCATAATAAAAGTACAGATTGCACAAAACTTACCCATTATTTAAATCCCTTATAACATAGTGTTCTGTCAGATTAAAAATTTTCAACAACGCACAAATGTGAAGCTAATTTTCCACAGAAAGATTAATTTCACAGTATTAATGAAGATGTAACTTAAAGAACTTAAAAGAACTTCATGACTTAATTCAACATATGTGCAGCTGCTATACGTAAACTGACTGTAAAATATATCATACATATACACATATACATAACAAAAAGATATCTATCTTTATACGCATGTATACACACAATAGATATATTTGGGTCTATCTGCTTTTTATATAGTTAGATGGATGCACATGCATTTAACACCTACCTAAATAGAAAATGGGGGAGGGAGGTTGTCCCTCAAGAAGTTTAACTAAAAAAATTTATATGTCCTCAATTCGTAGTCATTTACCTATCAGGCCAATATAGTAACATGACTGTGCTGTGTGGGAAACCTGATATTGATGAAGGAACACAAATACACACAAGGCAACTCTAAGTCTTAATAAGAAGACATACTAAGAGCACATGATTTCTGTTGTTTGCTTGACCTACTTGCAAAATTTTATTCCAGTTGCATTGTGATTTTTGGAAGGTAAAAGACTCAGGGAGATTAATAAAAATACATTTTAAAATGGAAGATCACTTGGAGATGAAAGGTGGAACTGCAAAAGGGAATGTGTCAAAAGGAATAAACTAAAATGCTAATTTAAAATTCAGGGTAGTACTGAATACATTAAAAATAAACAAAAAAAAAAAACCCTCTCCAAAGCCCACAGTCAAACTAAAGCTAGCAGAAAAACCCCTTATGTTTGGGAGTCTGGGAGGAAGTACGATATGATAGAGGCAACTGTAAGAGAAAAAAACAAATCTAAACCAAAGATTTTATGAGAAAACTCAGTACAGAAATAATTTAGTGGGCCCAAAAGAGAACATTTTCAAGAAGCAGAAGAACAAGTTGTACAATCTGTGCATACTAAAGGAAGAAATAGAAACCTAGTTACCTGGAAAATCATTAGAAAACTCAAATAATAGAATGACCACAAAAAATTCCATTGGAAGAATTTGAAGCTAGCAATGGTTGGTAAGGACAAATAATATATCATAATTTGCCCACAGGGAAGAATTGTTCTTTGACATCATCTACCTTGTGACTTCACCAAAAAACTTATTGCATTTAAGCTGCGTGTGCTTCCAATATGCAATAAACACAATTGTCTATTCAGGCAAATGTGTAACACAGATGAGCCACCAGTTTACTCTGACAAACTACCTGAATAAAACTATGGAAGAAAATATTTCATCTTAAACATTTCATGATTGAAAAAAAAGAAAAAGTGCATTAAACGCATTGGCACAAAACAATGCCAAAAGAATAGATGCCTACAGGGCATCTAAATGAAAATGAACTAATCCCAGAAAGGCCAAAAAACTTCTACTCAGAGTACTTAAACTAAAAATAGTTTCAAACCTAACTTCCAAAGAGTCAGAAATGAACTTTAATCCAGTGCCTCATATCCTACCAGTCAAGGTTACACATTGGTCTTTCTTACTCATTAGTTGGTAACCGAGAAACAGGGTAGTTCAAATGAATATGTATGTATAGTGTAAAAGAGGATTGTAATAACATGAATACTTTCTAGATAATTTACAAGTTTGCGTAAGATAGAGGTAGCAAAACTACTTGACAAAGCATAACAAAATAGATGAATGTAAATCTTTCCCCCACAATTTAAAACCAGAAGACCAAAAAGCACCCCTTGCCTATACCTTCATATTTATGATATATCTTGCAAATCACCTCTTAAATCAGCTAGAGATTTTCCTGCTTGTCTGTACCAAAGAATTACTGAATGGAAGTTTTTAATACAGTAAAGTTATTCAGAGGTTTCAGTAGAGAGATTAGAATTAATTGTCTTTTTCACTTGCCCTTAAAGGGTGGTTTTTACTTGTTCTAGACATTGCCAACAGTTTTGCAACCAGGAACTGATAGAATTATGAGGCCAAAGAGGAGACAAAAAGTCACTTTTTACATAGCAAATGGTCAGTACAATAATATTGAAAATAAATAATCTTAAGAAATCAGTTTAGGGGATATATTTTTGGCTTTTTGAGACTCAAATGTGGGGGGAAAATTAGAAATCTCAGATCTTCTTGGTATATGAAAAATATTAAATGATATTAAAAAAATACTTAAGTTAAAAATAGCTTCTTACATCAGAAATCTACCTAAGAAACTGTCTTAAAAACGCAGCTTTGTGTGAGTTCATCATTCACATTGACTAAGTAAATTGATTTTCACCAACTTTAATATACAATTCTTTAGACTTTATATAATTCACACCTCTGTGTCACAAGAAGTTTGATAAATCATTGAAATTATTATATACATATAATCTCAGCTGGTGGCAAATTTTCTTCTGAGTATGGAGTATTGTATTTCCTATGCTGTATGTCACCCCAGAACTACATATTCAAGTATAAAATACCATTTCCTTTGGTTCCTGATTTGCTTTCAAAATACCTTTATGAAGGTGTCACCTTTATCCAGGTGAATAATTCCTGGATTCAGTGTTCATCTTCTCAGCAATAGAAAAACCTGCTGCCGTGATTGTCTATTTCCTTATGCAGCACTATAGGTGGCCTATGAATTTTGATATTTCTTCATTAATTTGCTGTGGGGTAAAGCAGAAATGTACCCAGACTTATACAATGAAATTTTAGACTGTAAACACTGAATCCTGTAATAGTCTGTAGAGGTAAGCTAGTATTCCACACTATTCTTTTTTTTTGTGACTCCTCTAGAAAAATCTCTTGTAATATAATGAAGTTAAACTTCAATTTAGTTTAAATATCATCATATCGCAACATGTGTCACCAAACTTAATACTTATTAATATTTAGGTGTTGAAAAAACAAAGAAAATATGATTGTTTTTTCCTGAAGATATTTTGTCTTCCCTAATTACTTGTATTCAATTACTTTTAATAGGGGAAAAAAAAACCCAACCTTTTTTTAATGAATTGAATAAAATGCTTCTGAACTTTAAGTTATAGAATTTGTGCACTGAACTGCATTACTGTAACAAAGCCTCGGACCAATAGATTAGGCATTTTGTGGCACTGTGACTCTGAGTATGTGTCACATTTATATAATAACACATTATTACATTTGATAACAGTGTCATATAAAATGCATTCTTTTTAGTCAATTGCATGGCTTATTGTCTCCATCACAGAAATCACAAGACTGGCCTTAGAGACACCTGTCATGGAGAGAAGAGCTTGTAAAAGAAAGTGAGAGGTGGTGAATGAGAAAAAAAAGAAGGGGAAGTAAAACAAAAAAGGAGGATGAAGGAATAAGGCTATGCTTATTTTAATCTTCATTCCTATACTTTACTTTGCAGACTTTTAGTTATCTCAATTCATAAAAAATAGGTAGGTTGGATGGATTTGCTTCCTCCATCACATGTTAAGTAACCTGTTGAAAGCCTTAAGTTTTTGGGCACAACATGCTGATTTCAGTGACATGTTCTCTATGGCTAATGTAAGTATAAGAGAGACAAAGAAGGAGAAATACTTCAGCACTCACTCACCAGGTATCCAGGTATTCACTCAGATGACAGAGCTGGTGTTTTATGTCTCTAATTAAAACTAGAACAGGACAAGTCCTGATGCCAATGAATAATTTCAAGCTAAAAAAGTCTCAGTAATCCCTCCCTTTGACTTTCCTCCCTGAAAAACATGAAAAGTTGAATCGTCCAAATGGCTTCAAAATATCTTGACATTCACAAAAGTTCTATAAAACAGATTAAACATTTTCCATCTTGAGATTAGTTATCAAGAGCACCTCAATCAAGTATGCCTAAGAGATGCAGGCTCAGAAAGTAAAGCCATAGCTTTATCACAAATTCTCTTTGTTGTCATGTCTGCTGACATTCACTACATCTATCCTAGTAAATAATTAACCAATCATAATCAAATTTGAAAAAAGAAAACTGTAAACCAAACAACACTTTCACTGATAGCCACTGACTTTCAGCAGTTTAAGGGCTTTGAGTGGTGTAAACAATAGCAACATTTAACTTCATTTTACAGAGTAACAGCAGATTGAGGACATTGTAATGCAAACCTGGAAAATGCTACACTATCAAATTTTTATTTCATATGAAATGCTTCATCTTCCCTGCCATGCTTAATATGTGGGGTGTTGCAAATACGAAACCTTTCCCAATCATCATTGGAATTCCTGGCTCATCTACTTTTTTAGTCATAAATAATGAGCCAGTTTGCATGATTAATACAGGAAGAAGAGTTTGTAGAAGCTGCATAGTTTAATTGAAGCATAAATCATGCAGCTGGTTATAACTTAGAACTATTATAATAATAAATGATTATATTTTCTCTACTTGCTTTGCATGCTTAAGATAAAACTAAATGAATAGCTCATCCAGTAGTCACTACATACGAGTGGTTGTAATCTGCTGCCAAGAAGCTATTAACCTATCTGCCCAGTGGTTCAGAAAGTTGAAGTACCTATACTTTTTAGAAATAACTATTAGTGAAAAGCCACAAAGAATCCCCTGTTCGGTGAATAAATTCAAGATCGTGGTTAATTCTTGTCGTGGTTTTGTTTAGTATGCCGGGGCCTAAGGTGGTAGCTTCTGTAGGAAACTGCTAGAAGTCGCTCCCCTTTGTTCAGTGGACTTGGCCGGGCCTAGGGCAGACCCACTGCTGGCCAAGGCTGAGCCAATTGGTAGCAGAATGTTCCATGATAACGCCTCTGTGATAACGTATTTAAGAATGGGAAAACAGAAAAAAAAGAGAGAAGAGAAGATGTGAAGAAGCTGAGCGGGGGCAGAGGTGCAGAGTGGGAGGTGCAGGCCTCATGGGCCTTGCAGGCCTCACCCTCTGGCCCCTCACCAGGCAGCCGACTGGGCCCAACTCGGTCCAGCCCAGCTGCAAGAAGTGGAAAGGAGATGAGAAGTGAATAAGATGTAAAAAAAGATCCTGAGAGACATCTACCAGCCTATTGTGAGGAACGGCTGCAGACGCCAAGGTCAGTTCAGAAGGAGGGAGAGGATTAATGTGTCTCCTGGCCAAGATTCCCCTGCAGCCTGTGGTGACGACCATGGTGGAGCAGGTTGTCCCCCTGCAGCCCATGGAGGTCCACGGAGGAGCAGAGATCCACTTGGAGCCCGTGAAGGACCCCGTACCGGGGGAGGTGGATGCCTGAAGGCAGCTGTGGCCCGTGGAGGGCCCACTGGGACAGCTGTTCTAGAGGGACTGCACCCGTGGAAGAGATGACCCATGCCGGAGCAGTTCCACGAAGGACTGTGACCCGTGGGAGGGACCCCATGATGGATCAGGGGAGGAATGTGAGTTCTTCCCCCGACCATGAAGCAGCGGTGTGAAACAACGTATGATGAACTGACTGCAACCCCCATTCCCTCTTCCCCCCTGTGCCGCTCGGGAGGGGAAGGTAGTAGAGATAATGTTAAGCTTGGGAAGAGGGAGGGGTGGATGGAGGTTATCTTGTTCTCTGTCTCATTATCCTGTTGTTTGTAATAATAAATGAAAGGTTTTCCCCAAGTCAAGTCTGTTTTGCCCGTGACGGTAACTTTAAGGATTTCTCCCTGTCCTTTTCTTAACCTCGAGCCATTTTCAGGGCTGAACTACGACAATTCTAAACATAAATGTAGTCCTACCATTTCGGCAAAGGACCTGGGCACACAATTCACGTCCTTCTTCCATATGATTGGAATTGTCATGTAATGATTTGGCAACAAAATCACTTGGTTTTGAGAGTCAGGTTTTTTTTATTCAATTAAATTCCAATTTGTCTTCTTGATCTAGCAACTACCACAAGGAAAATATGTTTCAAAATAGGCCATACTTTCTAACAGAGGTTTATGGGCTGCTTTCTAGCAATTCAGAAGCAGCATATCTGTGTACTCTTGGAACGGTTAAAAGGAGGAAGTTTGCTCATAGTTTGAAGCTCCACATTGGTGCCCCGTCACTTTGGAACTTTTCTTCTAAACGTAGACATCACGTACAGAGGATACATTTCTACATTTACAGAATTACAATATTTTCCTTTCTGCCACAGACAAACTAATCCATTAAAAAAATAAAATAAAATCAGGATTTTTGTTAGCCCTTTTCTGCACTTTATAATGACAATAATATTACAACATAATATTGAGATACTTATTGGACTATGAGGTGTTCTGATACTACTAAACTGTAGATGAAATTCAAACTTAAAGTCAACCAGGGTATTCCATCTCTATTGCAATTTAAAACCAGCCCCAGATCTAAATAAGTTGTTCCTCCAATTATTTTTAGCAAAACCTGCCCTAGCACTAAGAACCTCATCAACTTGCACCAGTATGAACATAGAAATTTTAGATCATCACTTGTAAAAGCTAAGTTCAACCGAACCATAGACTTTTCCAGAGCAGACTAGTACACAGTTATTGAACAAATATATCAAACAATAGTCGTCACCTGTGTGGGTAGAATTCAGGGGGATTTTATTTTGTTTCCTCTAACTATCAAATACACCTATGTTTGAGAGGACAATAACTGGAGGATTTCTGTTAATATACAAAGAGCTACATTACAAAATAGTACAGGAGAGCAACTAGCTGCAAACAATCTTGCAGCTATGCAAGATTGCTCTATGCAAAAGAGCTTCCAGAACCATGCATCCCGATCGGGACCAGACTACGCAGTCTCTCTCTCGCTCCCCCCACCCTCCGAGAGGACAGGGGGAGATGATATAAGAAAAATGGCTCAAGGTTTGAGATAAGGACAGGGAGAAATCCTTAAAGTTACTGTCATGGGCAAAACAGACTCGACTTGGGGAAAACTATTCACTTATTTCTAAAATTAGCAGGAGAATGAGACAGGGAACAAGATAACCTCCCTCCACCCCTCCCTCTTCCCGGGCTTAACATTATCTCTACTACCTTCCCCTCCCGAGCGGCACGGGGGGGGAAAAGGGAATGGGGGTCGCAGTCAGTTCATCACGCGTTGTTTTACGCCGCTGTATGATCGTCGGGGGAAGAACTCCTCGCATTCCTCCTCTGCTCCAGCGTGGGGTCCCTCCCACGGGCCACAGTCCTTTGTGAAACTGCTCCGGCGTGGGTCATCTCTTCCACGGGTGCAGTCCCTCTAGAACAGCTGCCCCAGCGGGCCCTCCATGGGCCACAGCCTCCTTCAGGCCTCCACCTGCTCCGGCGTGGGGTCCTCCACGGGCTGCAGGTGGATCTCTGCCCCTCCGTGGACCTCCATGGGCTGCAGGGAGACAACCTGCTCCACCATGGTCTTCACCACGAGTTGCAGAGGAATCTTGGCCAGGAGCTGCATTACTCCTCCCCCTCCTTCTGAACTGACCTTGGCGTCTGCAGCCGTTCCTCACAACAGGCTGGCAGACGTCTCTCAGGATCCTTTTTACATCTTATTCACTTCTCATCTCCTTTCCACTTCTTGCAGCCAGGCCGGGCCGAGTTGGGCCCAGTCGGCTGCCCGGCGGGAGGCCAGAGGGTGAGGCCTGCGAGGCCCATGAGGCTCGCGCCTCCCCCTCTCTGCCCCCCGCTCAGCTGCTTCACATCTTCTCCTCCTCTTTTTCCTGTTTTCCCCTACTTAAATACGTTATCGCAGAGGCGTTATCACGGGACATTCTGCTACCAATTGGCTCGGCCTTGGCCAGCAGCAGGTCCGCCCTAGGCCCGCAGCAGGTCCGCCCTAGGCCCGGCCGAGTCCACTGAACAAAGGGGAGCGACTTCTAGCAGTTTCCTACAGAAGCTACCACCTTAGGCCCCCCCTCACTAACAAAACCAGAACACATGGTCCAGAACCAAATATCTCCCGTAGTAAAACTTTAACATCTTTTTTTGGTTTGTTTTTTTTTTTTTTAATCACATTCACATGTTTCATAGGAAAAAAAAAACCTTATTTGCCAATAAGACTTCTGCAGTCTTTTCAAGTTTATTTTTTTGCCTTCGTCAAAGTAACAACAAAGAACTTCCACTGGGAAAACCTCAGTTTTAGAAGAATTTCTCAAAGCTAGTAACTGCACTATTTACATAATTTTCATCTTGCAAGAGGACAAGAGAATGAAAAAGCAACATATGTTAGTCACAATACTTAACAGAATTAAAGAAATAGAGTTCTACTTAAACAGCAACACAGGAACAAATCTTAAATCATACAACTACTAAAACACAGAAACACAATCTTGAGGACTTGACCTTCAGAGATGATGATTTTTCTTAAGATTCAAGCTATGCTAGACTGCAAAGGTTAAGTAAGATCTATTCAAACAGAAATGCCAGGACTTACCTATTGCATCATATGACCACCACAAATTATATCTATCTTGATGAGATTGGTAACACTGCATTTTTTTCTGTTACGATCCTTCCTCAAATAGTGTCTAGTGCCCAACACAATGAATTGAGAAAGACTGGGTGTCCCTCCCTACTTGGCAGCTTTTTGATGAAGCAAAGATGATAATTTTGCTCCTTCAAAGATAGCAGCCTTTTATTTAAAGACGCATTAGGAAATGTCGGGAGTTCGCCTCAGGATGTCATGCAGAACTATCACAAACAAACTATTGCATATTCCTCTCCTTTCAAGGGAAAAAAAACAATCCCCAGAACTGTTAAAAATCTGGAACATATGGACTTACACACTTCATAATGCAAATTCTATTAAGTGAGAGGACAAAAGGAAAAAAAAAAAAAGATTTTCCTTCCAATATTTTTAGTAACAAACACAAGATTTCCAGTGAAATCTCACACATTTATCTCAAGAGTAAGAGCTTCTGTGACTGTCCCCTTTAGAAGATCCATCCAGGGTAACTGTCCAGAAGAAGCAGGCATCTTAAAGCTCTCAACTGGAGCCTTCTTTCTTCACAATCTTAATTCACTTAAGGCTTATGTAAAGCAAATGTCCTTGAGCTTTTCAATTCTAACCTGCTTTCCATGTTGTTATTATATGAGAAGTACTATCTAGTAAAAGAACTACCTAACTTGAGCTCAGTAGTTCAAGACCATTAAAAAAACAAAACAAAAACAAAAACTAAAAGAAAACCCACAAAAAATTCCCACTCTCACCTAAAAAAAAAAATGTTTTCCAAACCCGGCTGTGATTAAAATTCCTTTTCACAAGGCATCTTTTGAGTAAACGGTATGGAATGCATTCCACTTTTTTTTTGGTTTTTTTTGTTTTTTTTTTTTACTTAACTTGAATACAACAGTCACATGAAACTACTAAAATGAAGTAAGAGTCTAGCATTGAGCAAATTACACTCTACATATAGGTCAAAAATATCTATTAACTGATAGCACAACAATTGAGTAGAATTAAAATTATTTTGTTAAACTAACATCCTGCAGTTATAAAAAATACCATGTTGCCTAGAACTCACTTTCTAGATTATTAGGTCATTTAAATATGAGAGAACTAAATAAATATTTGAAGAATGGACAGCTATACTAATAGACTATAGACTGTTTGCACATACTTCTAAAACACAGCAAGCAACCAAAGGAATTATTTCAAATTAAGTAATTATAATTACTAACATATTAACTTCTAGAAATACTAAAAGACTGTCATATTTGATGAACGTGGAAGGTTTGTAGAACATGCACTACAGGGCATATGATGACTCCATTTTTACTTTCCATAACTAACTTCAGTGCTATATGCAGGAAAGTTTAAGATCATAAATTCCAACTTTGTAGTTACTTTGTCCAAACTTCTCCAAGTTGTATTTCTATTGAGCTGAATAATATCTAAATTACAATATTATAAGCTCTGCATGTTCAATGTAAGAAACTAAGAAACAATGCCAACTGTTTTCTACATCTGCTCACATAGCATTAATTTTTAAAAAATTGATTTTGTTGTACTTTCTTCAAAAGCTAAAAAATCTTACAAGTTATTAAAATGATCTGTGAGTAGAAGAAACTTTACAATTTATATATATAGTACATTATAAAGGACATCCTCATATTAAAAAAAAACCACATCGTTTATTGTGTTATAGATAAAAATTTTTGAACTTACAAGTGTTAGTCACAATACTCAACAGAACTAAAGGTTTATATACTTGTATATGTCAACCTTCATATCAGAGTTTATGCTTATGAACTTTGACATTTATTCTCACTCACAATTCACCCTTCTTCATCAGCTTCAAACATAAGGAATCTGGCAAGGTTTCAGTAACCTAATGTCTATCATTTGATCTATCAGTGTATATGTTACAGATAGAATGATTCCTCTGAATTAACTATTGACTAAGCTCTTCAGCTGTGACTTCTCTGGAGTATTTTCTTAGAAAGCAATTTAACTTGATTTTACTGTTTTCAGGATCACAGAATTTGCTGTAAGTTGTCCCAGTCTTCATTAACTCAGATAATTCAAATGAACTCTAGGGGCATTGCATGCTATATTATGACCTACAAGATTATATTAAACAGAATCAAGCAAGCTCAGCACAGTTCATGCTACATTCTCATCCTCACAGCAATGTGAAACACATATTAATTATAGCACATGGGAAGTTTTATTTATTGTGTAATCACTTAGCATTGTAAAACTGTGTCAACTTTATCTTAAACAAATTATTTTTAAAAAGGTCAGTCTTGTGTATCAAATTAGATAATTTTCCTCATAAGTGACGGTGCTTAACCAAATTCATTTGAACAGGTATGTATTTACCTGTATTAGGAAACTAAGTGGTCTAATCTTTATTTGGAGTCCTTGGAATATGATGAGTTCTGAAATCAGGCTGCTTCTTCAGGCAATTGAACTTTAGTGTGAATGCTAACTTTTGGAATGTTGCTTTGCAACACCCTGGTTTATGTGCAGCAGTTTGCTGGGCTTACTCAAATTGAGTCCTTCTCTCAGGTAGTGAGAAGAAAAGGAATTTTAGAAATAGAGTTTACACATGTAAAATTTCGTCAGTACTCCTGGTTCTTTTTCTGACAACACCAGCATTAGCAATGAGTCCTTTTTTCTTCAAATGTAATAAATGGATAACAAAGCCTGAATAGTTTTCTGTCATGTAAGACTCTGCAGAGACTGAATGGTATTTCTAACTTCCAAGTAAAAATAAGGGGAGCCAAAAATGCTCAAAATGTATTAGTAAAATCCTACCTGGATATGGTAGAATTTACTAACAGTCGATAGTTTGGGAGGAGGGGGAAGTGGGTTAAAAAAAGGTTTTCTGCTATACTATAGAGAAAAAGGAATTACTAACTTAAGTCAATACAATACAATAAGTTTCTACTCTCTTATAAAAATTCATTTAAGTTTCTCTGGAGTGTGTTACATACAATAATGCTGATTAACGAAAGCTATGAAGGTCTAATGACAGGACATTTTTCAATAATGTATTTTTACAAGAGGACTAAAAATGGATTCGCTGTTACAATATATGAAGTGTCTTATTAAACTCTATGGGTGTATTAAAAAGTCAATTATCATAATAATTATACAGTTGGATGATACATCTGTGCCATTTATGCAAACATTTAAAACATTGATAAATACTATATGCAGGGCAATACCATTTCAAAAGCATTGTGGTATTCAGTTTGAGAGAGTTGGCTATACCAAAAATAAAAACCCCACACCCAAAATTCATTATCTTCTGACAAATGTTGGAAATAAGGGTAGTTCAGTGTAAGCCAGAAGGTTTTGATAACCTGATTAACAGTACATGTAACCATCTTTTTGCTGTGCATTTAGAGAACATTCAGAGATTAAGGTTTACTTTTCCAGGAAAGAGATTGTTTCACTGTAACCTTGAAATTTTGTGGAGGAGTAGCTAGAATAGGCAATTCCTTTGTTACGGAACTGTAACTTGTTTGTATCCCAAAATTATTTAGAGGATTTAAAGTGTTATTAACTTTAGAGTTAAAAAATTCTCTTGATTTTGTGATAAAAGCTACAGGAAAACCTAGATATTAATAAAATTGTATAATATAATAATTGTCATCACATTGTAAAAACTGGCAAGAACATATTTTCCCCACATTTTGATGTTGACAGTAACTCAAATTAATGTATAAAATGTACTTGTGCTTTGCAAAAACAAAAACAGAACAAAACAAAACAAAACAAAAAAAATGAACTGTAGAACTACTCTATACCAAACAAACCAAAGTATTTACTTGTTGACTGGAACATCTCTCCTATGTAGAAAGGCTGAGAGAGCTGGGACTGTTCAGCCTGGAGAAGAAAACGTTTCAGGGAGACCTTGTTGCAGCCTTTCAATATGTATAAGGGGGCTTACAAGAAAGACAGAGACTTTTTACCAAGATCTGTAGTGACAGGACAAAAGCAATAGTTTTAAACTGAAAGACAGTAGGTTTAAATTGGCCATAAGGAAGAAAGATAAGGGTGCTGAGACAGTACAGCAAGTTAGCCCAAGAAGTTGTAGATGCTGCATCATTGTCGCAGACTTTTTTGCCTCAGTCTTCACCAACAAGTGCTCTAGCCAGACCACCCAAGTTGCAGAAGGCAAAAGCAGGGACTAGGAGTTTGGCTTGGAAGGGATGAATTTCTTTGTGTAACTGATGCTAAACAAAGGCTACATTAAAATTACTTTGAAGCGAAAAGGCAGTACAAGAAGTCGTCTGAAGCATTTAATTGTACATTTATTTCTTTTTTACTATCACTTTACTCTCCCTTTCACATTGAACTAATATTTTTAAATAAAGCTAATTCAGTTTTTATACATTAACATCTTTATTTCACAGAATAAAACACAAGTAACACATTCAGCATTAAAAATGTGTTAGTGAAAAATGCAAAGCTAAAGGTTAACCTTTAGGTTTTTATCTGGCTGTATGGATGAAGGCATATGCGCTTAGTGTAGCATCTTATCCAGAATAATGACAGAGGAATCACTAGGACATAAAGCCACAACCTGCAGAGAGTTAATCACAATCATTAATCACTGCACCACATTATTTTTTTCAGTTTATTTTTTTTTGTTTCCAAGACGGAAGTGCTGACAAAATAGACTTCATTTTTGTTTACTGTATAAATTAAGTTCAAAACACCATCACACATTCTTGGTGATGTGAAAAGAAAAGTTAAATAGTTGGCTTTGCTTAAAGAGTGAATGTTTCATGCACCTGGACATTTCACAAGATAAAAGAGTTTCTCAGGTCAAGGTTGCTGATTCACAGACAGAATTGACCAGCTAGCATCCAAATTTATCATTGTTCAGTACTTCTAAAGTAAGACTAGCAATGAAGACCTAGGTCATAACAAAGAGATATCCTAGATGACAAACACATACTTTAACTTCCTAGGCATTCTTATAAGCAGCAGAGGACAAGGAAGAGTAAAAATGGAAGTCACCACATTAGCATTGACAGGGGTGAACTATCTGTACAGAGACACTAAATTGTCATCACTCTGGTATGTTGTTTTGTGAATGACAAAATGAATAAGCTGCATGTTGTCTTCTCATGGCAAACCAGCCGCCCCCAAACTTGTAGTTTCTTATCCCTGCCAATCACCTTCCTTTCTGCAACTTGAAGTCCAGAACACAAATTTACTTTAAAAAAAAGCATAATTCTAAATAGTAAGAAGATTTATCTTTGTATTAGTAAAAAAATATTTAGATAATTTAATGTTATAATATTGATGCAGTTTTAAAAAGGCATCTACTTTTCATTTGAATCTTTAAAAGTGTTTATTTTATGCAGCATGGAGTGGAACCTACAAAAAAAGGAGGAGGGGAGATTTTTTTTTAAGTACATTAAGATGACCATTAATTACACTGAACCAATGGTGACAATTGCAAGCTTCAGATTTGCTGTGAACACCTCTGGGAAAAGTTTAGTTGGAAAAATGATGGTGTGTATTTGTTGTTTTGCTTGCTGAAGGTTTGGGGTTTTTTTCCAGCCAATGTGCAGAACTAAACAACTTAATAATCAGCTGGATGCATTTCATAAGCTAGAAAAATACTTTTGAATAATGTATTTACCTAGAAGCATACTCCATCAGTGTGCCTATGTTCCATATAAACTGTTGAATTTCAGGTCAGGCCTAGGAATCTGTAACACTGTTGTTTCTAAGTGAAGAGTGAGCTGTTGAAATCCCAGTTAGTCCACTTTTCTTCCTTTCAAAAAAGTAATGAGCATTTAACCCCAAATTTCACTTGCCTTGACTTCTGTCTTAACCTTTCTAAAGTCATAGCATACTTTCTTAGTAGATCAACTTGGTATGACTATTGTTTTCTTACTAAGCTGTGCCCTTAAGAGAAGAAGGAGTATGCAAAATAATCTAAAGGATGAAATTAAGCATTAGAGCTTCTCTTGACAACTAGCTAGGAAGAAAAACTCCAGTGTTTAGATGAGCAAAGGAGGACTTAAAGTTTTTTTCCTTTTAGAAAAAGTAGAGTACTTCGAATTCTGGCAGCAGATACTCGTCAGTACTTCTGATTTTAAAATTATTTAGCAGCCTTTTAGCACTGGACCACACATCAGTCTTGTATTAATTATGATATCTTAAACATATTTAGCTTTTTTAGCTCTGAATAGAGACAACAATCTTGCAAACCTATTACATCTCTGGTTAGTTTGTCTTTAACTACTTAGAATAAAAACAGATTACTTCTAACTGTTTCCTCAGATTCCTTCGTTATTACGTTAATTCCTACAATTTCTTTTTTTTTTCTTTTAATATTAAAAAAACCCAAACAAACACTGACTTTTACTGCTCCAGTGTGGTTATTTCAGTTACATGTGAGGGTGGAGGAAAGAAAGTTTCATAATGAGGGAAATAAAAGAAAAAAATATTTTGGAATTCCTGTTACATAGCTGAAATCACAGTCTAATTAGTGTATAAAGCATATACAGGAAAAAAAAAAAGACATAAAACAAACAAAAAAAAAAGACAAGGTAAATGAAGGCAGTTTGAGATGCCAATGACATCTACTTCCAGAAATTCCAAAGGAGTTTCACAAAAAAATGAAAATTGATAATAATTAAAGAATATGTGTTTAAATTCTTGACATGGAAATGTTTATGCCAAGTTAATAGTTCAGTTGAGCAAGAGACAAATATGACCTTAACAGAATTGTTCTATGCTTTATTTTTGTCATTTAAAAAAAAAAAAAAAAACAACAAAACAACAAAACTCACAAAACCTAAAAGTGTCATCTCTGACATCGAAACATCACACAAATTGCAAGAAAAAGAATTCTGCAATGGGTTTCTAACAACATTCCAGTAACTGCACGTGTCATGAAACACAAGTATTCCAGAAAACAAAAATTTGAATTTGCAAGACTAGACTCAAGTAATAGATGTCAAAATATCTTGATTATCCACTATGTTTTTTCCCAAAGGATTTGAAATGAAACAGGCTCACTGTTTCTTTGAAATCATGCTAACAAGAACCTTCTGGGTCCTTGCAAAGATGGGGCAAAGATGTAGATTTCCCATCATGCAATCCATCAATAATTTGAGCTCTATATATTTTGAGCACTATTTATTTTTTTTTATTTCTTCTTTTATCTTCCAATTTCCTTTTGTCACCTGAGGTCAACTCCCCTCTAATAATTTTCTACATTTCCAGAATTTCAGTATCTCAAAACTTGCCCCTGTGAAAAGCAAACTGTCTTGGCAATATCTAACCCCAAACTTGTAAAACCTGGCTTTATTCCTTATTGTTTTACATTGCAGATACTCTTTACTGTAAAAAGGAAGTAAAATGTCTTTGAAATGGAAGAAAATAAACAAAATGTGTGAAATGAATGAAGGGACCATAAACGCAGTGACTGCTTTATTCATCTACCATTTGCAAGTTACTTTATTGAGAGCTGGCGAAACAACCAGAAAATAAATATTTTCCCTTGTAACAGTTGCTATAGCATACTTGCTACATTTCTAAGACATACAAATACCCAGCTATACATTTACAACAGTTACAATACAACGGCTATACAGTTATTTTTAAAGCTTTTGTTTCATTTTGCACAGTTCTCTTGCGTGTTCTTCATTACTCCTGATGGCAGAAATTTCCACAATAAAACCAAAAATTAAGCAGGAAGCATGCAACATCAAATTTATGAACGGGCTGCTACATATAAATGCATCTTAAAAGTGGTCCTTCTATGCATTGTCTTTTCTGATGATATAACAGCACCTGAGAGGGAGAAATGTTTCAAGAAAATTCTACAGACTCACTGAATCTACAGACAGCATCTGGTAACACTAGTGTTTTTCTCCACCTTAAAGGTTAATATAGGGCACAACCCTGTGTTCCTTCTGCATAACTGCAAACATAGTTTCCTACCTGACCCTCAATGACCATCTTAAACCTCCCACAAACTTCAGGTAACATGCACATCTAGCCTAACAGTAGAAAAAAAAATACTTTTCTTATTGAAATTCCATATAAACCAGCTAGTTCAATGATCCGTGTCCAACAGGCAAAAAAATAACAATTTTACAGTGTACTCTCAGGGCTTGTTCATATTTGAAAAACTCGCAATTTGAGAGAAATCAACTCAAAATATATATGTATATATATTTTTCCCTGGCAAATATATGATTCTCCCCCTCTACTCTGCCCTGGTGAGACCCCACCTGGAGTACTGTGTCCAGTTCTGGAGCCCCCAACACAAGGACATGGACCAGCTGGAGAAGGTCCAGAGGAGGGCCACAAAGATGATAAAAGGGCTGGAGCACCTCTCTTATGAGGACAGGCTGAGAGAGTTGGGGCTGTTCAGCCTGGAGAAGAGGAGGCTCCGGGGAGACCTGATACCGGTCTTCCAGTACCTCAAGGGGGCCTACAAGAAAGATGGGGAAAGGCTGTTTAGTAGGGCCTGTTGCAATAGGACGAGGGGTAATGGTTTTAAAATAGAGGGGGGTAGATTTAGATTAGAAATTAGGAAAAAATTTTTTACTATGCGAGTTATAGAACACTGGAACAGGTTGCCCAGAAAGGTGGTGGAGGCCCCATCCCTGGAAATGTTCAAGGTCAGGCTGGATGAGGCTCTGAGCAACCTGATGTAGTTGGAGATGTCCCTGCTCCTTGCAGGGGGGTTGGACTAGATAACCTTTGAAGGTCCCTTCCAACCCTAACCATTCTATTATTCTATTATTCTATGATTCTATGTCTGCTAATGATAAACTGCAGCACAGAAGTAATTTTAAAAATTGTAATTTTCACCAGAAGTCCCTCAACAACCAAGAGACAATATTTCTCTAATATTCTCATTGTTTAGGAAAAAAATTAGAAGAAACATTTTGCAGACTACATCAAATAATTCCTATAAGGCCCTAACAACTAAAAGACTACTTTCAGAAACGTGCATGGTAGCTTTGCGTATGTCTTCACTCTCCATCTTCAATAAAATGGTATGGGATAATAATTTTGCAAGTACATTGCATTGTCTACCTTCTATAAAAACAGGAGTAAAAGTTGTGCTCTTACTGCCTACAGACATATGCAAGGGCTTGTACATTCTAGAAAAGTCATTTAGGGCTTTACTAAGCTTAATAGCTAGAACACTTATCTTCACCTCTCTTTCCCCAGAATTTTGGAGTATTCAATGCAGTGTAGACACTTATGTTTATTCTCCTCACCTAGGAACATGATTTAAAAAAAAAAAATCAACATTTGACAAATACCAGAGCTACTTATCGATCTGGAATCTCCACCCAATCTTCCTGGTTTTGGAAGATACAACTCACTTGTTGATAATACATCTTCATTTATTCAGGCAGAAAAGCACCAAGACAAGTAGTGGAACACAATAAAAAACAGCTTTGAAATTTTTATCTGATTCAATGATGCTGTATAAAAAATCCTAAATGTCATAGGGCTGAGAAAAAACAACTATGACATAAAAAAAAAGATTAAATTAAAGAATCTGATCTATGAAGACATGCAAGTGACTATTTTTTTCCTCAAAATATTAGTAAGTTAAGAGAAAGACAGAGGACATCATCATGATTACTTTGACTGATCCTCTTGCATAACATAAAACCCCAAAAAATCAAACCAACCAAACAAAATAATTAGAGGATTCCATCTATTCTGTCCCACATGAAAAAAAAACAAAACAAACCCGAAAAACCAAAACCAAAAACAAGGCCCTACAGTATTTACTTAAACTATACTATAAACCTTGAAAAGTATTCAGTCTTTAAGCAAAATTATTACATGATGAATAATATGTCAGTTCTCTTAGGAAGTGGCTTAATATTAATTAGTAACAATTAATGTTATAGTTTCAGTATCAATACATGTTTCCATACCGGTATTTCATATACAACTCAGACAAGATTTGTGCCTAAGAAGTAACATGGCTGAACATGTCACTGATACTGCTACTCGTGACATAATAGTGCATTTTTGCCTCAGAATCAGTGTTAATTGGTCAAGTTTACAGTCCTCTTTGCTAAAGGGAAGTTTTGCAATGCAAACTGGTAAACGTTAAAACCTTACCATACACATTTTAACTAAAAATCAGCAGCTACTCAAGATCTCCTAATCCATGTTCATTAACTATATCATACTCTGATACAGATTAGATTAAAATTTAAACATGTGGTCTACACCACCTTTGAGTTCATACTATATCAGAATATCTCCACTAGCTATATGAAATTGTAGACTATTATATAATGGTTTTGCAATAGAAGAGAATATTTGTCAAACATAGCAAAAAAAAAATTCTTTTAAGAGCACATAAAACCCAGAGAATTAAATTCACTAAGGGAATTTTTCTAAATAACCACTACTCTTTCTCATACCTGTTCATCTTTCCTACTGAGTTGCAAAGAAGGCCTTTGTTCACCTTCCCCAAAGACTGTTTCTATGAATGCAATTCAGGATTCTCTCTTGTTGACTGCCACATCTATCCCTGACAGGATAATAATGCCTGAGGTTCAGTGTTATCAAAATACACAACTTAACTGGGAAAGGAAAGAAAGTATTGTGTTACAAGTCAAAAATATGGTCAAAAATTCAGACCAGAAGAAAATTGAAACACCAGGCAGCCCTATAAAATAAGAAGCAATATGGATAAGTAACAGATCCTACGCTGACCATGTCCCACTGGTAATTTCGAAAGAAACAATGGCAGAGCTCTGAGTGTTTCATCAACATTTGGTAGTAATTCACAAGGTAGTTTGGAAAATTATAATTTGAGTGCTTGGCTATTGTGTTAAAATCCATCAAGAAACAGAAATGCTTTTAAGACTAAGGTCCTTTATCAATTGGCTCCCAGAAACTTCCTAGGCTATGTACAATTTGAATTCAGACAATGGCTGTATATAATAGCACTTGTTAGTGAAAAAAAATATCAAACCCATATAGGTATTTCAACAGCCTGCAGAGAACACTACAATGTAGTAAAAGCCCTGCTCTCACTTGTCAAATAAAAACCTAACAGCCATTTTTAAGTTATAGACCCTTTGCTACAAGAAGTTGAGCTGAAGAAGTGTCTTCAGATAGCAGACTTTTCATTTGACTCAAGATAAGAGATGAGAAAAGCTCTGAAACATCGATTTTTTTTTTTTGTCCTTAGAACAAATTGAGGAATTTATCTTCATTGCTTTTATCTAAATCATGCTCCTTTCTACTAATTCTGAGTCCATCTGAAAATCAGTCCTAGAAAGTTATCCGTCTTAGTGTGTACTTGAAGAAAGAATTTTGCACAAATCTACAAACTACACTCCTCAATAGCAGCAAAATGAAGAGATTGTACTTCTTACTATCATAAGCTCCAAGAAATATACTAAGTTTCTTTATCACCTTCCAGCCTTCAAAATACTTTCAAAATCCACCAAAAGACGTCCAGAAATCACCTGTCTATTCTTTTACAGTCCTGTTAAAAAAAAAAAAAAAAAAAAAAAGAGATTAATTTTCCACAGAAGGTCACTTTCTAAAGCCTTTCTGAAAATCAGAACTTCAGTGACTCAGAAGAAAAATTTTGGAGGATAACTGATTTTAAATCTTACATACATTTGTGGGTGATTCAATAAAGACAGGGAGCAAGGAGTCCAATAATGTGTTTTGGGTATGTTTGAAGGGACTTCTTCAATAATCTATAAATCTTCAGGTAGAATGAGATTGCTCTTTTACAGGATAGCAAAACTTTATTTTCCCACTGAAATAATCCTAAATTCTACTAAGACCTATCCCTAGTTTATTTTTTTTCCAGTTTAACATTTGATAAAGAAGAGATCAGAATACGGTACTATGAGTGAAAGTTTAGGTTTAATATGTTTCTTTTTTTCCAGTTACCACATGAAAAAAATGCTAAAGTTAAACTGATGTCCATCAGTAATATCAAGCAAACATTTTAATAAAATTTTGAAGTTAACTGATCAACTAAATTTAAGTCTTAGGCACTACATCTAGGGAAGGAGGACAGAGAGGTCGTTTTAACTCACATGATACTGTTCTGCAAATGGTATTTTCATAACAGCAGTCCAAATGGGATCAGTTATGAGTCCACTAATTCACAAATATCTTTCTTGGTGAACTTGGGAACAGAAGGAAACACCTATCTCCAATTCATGTATAACCTATTTCAAGGTCAGTATGACAGAATCTCTGAAAGGGAACCTATGCCATGGAGTCATTGTCGTTTCATGAACTGCTCATCATTTTTCTACTTTTGTGCAACAGACTGACAGCTTAAATAAAGAAACAATTTTGGAAAATCAAAGACTTCTGCAACAAGGAGGTCACAGTTAGCTAAAGGAGTGCCTTGAGAATTGTCTGCAACAGTTGTGACATCAATGAGTAATGACAGCTGATTCAAGGTCTACTCTGGCCACTGTGAATGGGCTGGCAAGATTAAGTAAGGCGAAGGCCAGAGACTCCCTCCATCTGCCAGCAGCCTGGCAAAATTTATTCCAGCCCATGAGTCTCTGAAACACACATCACTTGCATATCTCTCAGAGGCTCTCTTGATGTTGTTTCATTTGTATACTGAACAGAAATAAAGCACCCAAAGTTTGAAATACTTCCGTCCTTGCTCCAATTAAACTGGTTTACCAACAAAGTAGGACAATCATTCAATAAGATTTAAGATTAGAGTGAAAAGAGGAAAGTGAACCTAAACACAATCCTACACATTCCTAGTCTTCAGAGTTGAAAACATTTTTACTTTCTTATCTAACCTTCACTCAGGAGTGTCCATAATATAATTCAGCCCTAGAGCTAGGGATCAACAGCATTGCCCTATTTTGCAAATAGTACCAACAGTTACAATTGTGAATACTAAAAGTCTGGTCCTCTAGCACCTCAGCATCCACCTTGCCTCCCATCATCTCCAGGGTCTGCCCCTAGATGCCTAGATGCCCCCTCAATATTCACAGCCAGGGCTAGCAATGCTCTTCCACAGCAACACAGAAAACCAAGCTACTCTCCCTCGGCACTAGGGCAAATCACACAAACAAAAAAGAAGACCGCAACACCAGTCTTCTAAAAAAGAGCGTCACACATCTGCCAATTCAAACAAACTAAGAAGAAGATGTTGAAGGACAACAAACAACCCACAGGACTCACCCCTGTTCCTCACCTGTTCCTTCTGTCCTTGACCAACTCCAGCAACCACTCCCACAGCCCCCGAGACCACCCGTCACCTCACCCCTGCACAATCACACTTCCTGCCCTCTGACAGTTCTGTGTGTGGTACAAGCAGCACCTTCCTGTCCTAAAGTCCCCATTCTAGAAGGTTCTGTGGGTGGCCCAGCCTGCCCTGCCCCACCCCACTCAAAGCAAGGTGTTACTCATCCTGCAGAGGGAGCCTTGGCAGGGTCTAGAATAAAGCTGTTCATTATCAGCCTGGCAGGAGAGGATATATTAAGGTATTCCTGGAGACGCTTGCCCTTCATACGTCTGCAAGGTATGTTCAGTTATGCTTGGTGGAAACATGTGAAATGCTATGTTGGTATTTTGCTCTTTGCTTAACCAGGATGGCAGTGATCAGTTTGTACATGGCTTTCACCACATTTAAGAGAAGTAATTTTCCCTGACTTGAAGCCATCCTGGTATCAACTTCTATTATTGTTAAACCAATCATGTTATTGATTAATATATCTACCAAAGTCATGTAGGTTAAAAAGGTTAGTTACAGAGGCTGGTAGATTTTCTGCTTGTTTAGTGAATATTTATCAACAGCAGAACAGAATTCCTTAGCTAGAAGAAAACAGTAAAGACTAGTTCATCCCATATTCTGCCCACAAGGTTGAACATTCTAAATTATTTTATGGCTCTGCTCAGCATCCTGCACTTCAGTGAATGGAGCAATCAACCCATGCTAAATGTAGGTAAGGGGGCTGTTCACAGCAAAATATGCTGAACAAGCATTCTGTTTTACCATGGTGCACAGTTTGTTTCAATTTCACTTTCTCTGGTGGATAAATTTCATTTCTGGAAGTCCTGGATCACTAGGACTTTTCAATTTTCAAATAGAATCTTCTGGATTGTGGTTATATGGACCTGAGTTGTATAGTTGTAGGTATCTATGTGCATTTGTTTGCATGTGTTTACACATGAACAACTTGTAGTGGTAATTCCCATGGAGGTTACATCCTGGCATGTCAAATAAAATTCTCAGTCTAGATAATACATAATAAAATAAGTTGTTAATCTACTTATGACTGAATATAGATCATCCAGTATAATTTGAAACAGGTTGCTACGCTCACATGCAGTTTGGTGGTTTGGTGACACAAACTATGGGACAGGAGCACTTGTGTTGTAGAGGCAACTGTAGAGGCAAAAGTCACGTTAAATATATTTGCATTGTCATTGCGACATCTGAAAAGTATAAATATATTTGCCTTTTGCCTCCGATGAATACTGTCAGTGCACAGTTTAAATTAAGGTACCTAGAAACCGAAGATGAATTCTGTTAAATATTTTTTTTTTCTCACAGTACATTAAGGAGAATATTTTCTAAGTAACTGTAGTACTATTATTGTGTCATTCATTCTGTAATTGGCAAAATCACCAATATTTAAAGGAAATTTAAAGTAAGGAGAGGAGACTTCCAGTTTTATTCTCAGTAACTTTTAATTTAAATCACTAGCTTGAGGAGCAAATATTGCATGATGAATGAGGAGTATACCTATCTCTACCATGTATCAAATTTAGATTTTGAGTGTTTTGTTGGTTGATTTAATCCATACTTCCTTGTATGAAATAAATCTGGCATCCTTTATAACATACGTACATTAAAGATTGTTTTGCACCTTGAAAATTTTAAGCTGTTTTAGAACATTTTAAAAAGTATTAATGGATTTTCTTTTTTTTTCATTATTTTCTAATCTTATGAATTATATTTACAAGAATCAGGTTTACAGATATTCTTCAAAAGCATAATTCCTCTAGGACTATCATCTTCCTGAGAAAGGAAGGGGAGAAAGAGAGAAGAAATGTCCATTAATGCAAAAGAATAACATGGATATTTTTCAGAAAATATAATATGAATAGAAAGGTGGTGTTATATTTCTTTGGCCTTGTCAACATAAACAATCCTATATTTCTGGTTTATGCAAAATAATTGATTTATTTTTTTGAGAAAGAACTACAAAATCAAACAGCAGTAAAAATTAGGGCCTTCATTACATCTTACTTTCCATTTCCTAAATAAAGAATTAATTCTCACTTCACTTGGAGATCTTTTTTATTTGTTAAAAAATTGTTCAAAATCTCTCAGAATATATTTTTTGTGTGTGTGTGTCTGATACTGTGAACAATAGTGCACAGTGACAGGCACAAAGAGCAGCACCTGTATTCATGATGAAAAAAAGACACCAAAGATATCTGAATGTGGTACAAAATCACATACTTAAATTATGGATGTCTTCACTGCTTTAAAATATGGTGGAACAAGTGTAATTAAAAGTCATGGAAATTATGATGATAATGTATCATCTGATGTATGGTACATTAGCCAAAGTTTATATGTTGCTTTGCACCAGAACAGTTTTGCTGACTCAGAGGAAATAATCATCCTGGTTCTTGGAACATTGGAGGCAAATGATGTTTAGCGTCTCATTTCAAAAGAAGTAGGCTATGCATTAGAATCAGTGACTTGCTTAAGTAATTTAATCAGTGACTCTGACTATTGCCCAATATTATGGGAAAAAAAAAAAAAAAGAAATTTCCAGAATATACTGCATTTTATCTGAAATAAAATCAACAGTGATGAATCTAAGTTTTTTTTTTTTCTGATTGAGATCTTCACTGTAGTAGATTCAGTTGTGCATACATATACACTTACAATGGAATAGAGATTTAAAATAATGTAGTGTAAAACAACAGCTGTGTAGCTTATTTATGATCAAAATAATACTACCAATATAAGATTATTTGTTAGATATGTTCATGTTTTGTACACTGCTGTCCTCTTAAACCTCCATAACATGACATGATGACATGTCAGTATTAAGGCAGGATGACAGGAAAACATTTAAATGAGGAGTTTTATAAAGATGTGATTGGGATCTGCTCCACTATCCCCAAGGTAAGAGCTGACTCTGATTCCTGCTAGGCTCCTACATCTCTTTTACATTAGTACACTGACAAAAAATATGAGTCACTTAGTGAAATAAGTATAAAAAGAAAACATTTTGAATTTTATTTTTTAATTAGAACATTGTAAAATCTCCTCATTCTTCTTTTTTTTTTCTGAAGATTTTGCTTTAAAGTCCGTAAGATTTCACATACTGTATTTCCAGATACATACTATACTTACTAACAGTAGAGTAACTTATGTTAATGTTGAATCTTCCTAGCTGACACATATTGAGAAAGCACAGAACTGTTGCAAAATCCTGAATGGTTAAAGCATTAAATTATTTAATGATGCAAAGCATTTGACACTGTGTGCGAAGTATTTGACCCTGTCCTGTACAACATCCTTTTTTCTAAACTGGACAGGCCTGAATTTGACAGAGGGACCGCTCAGTGGATAAGGAATTGGCTATATGGTTGCACTCGAAGAGTTGTGGTCAACGGGTCAATATAAAAATGGAGACTGGTGATGAGTGGCATTCCTCGAGGACTGATACTGGGACTGGCCCTATTTAACATCTTTGTTGGTTACATGGACAGTGGGATAGAGTGCACCCTCAGCAAGTTCACTGATGACACCAAGCTGCATGGTGTGGTCAACATGTTGGAGGGAAGGGATATCATCCAGAAAAACCTGAACAGGCTGGAGAGGCAGGCCTGTGCAAACCTCATGAAGTTCAACCAGGCCAAGTGCAAGGTCCTGCAAGTGGGTTGAGGCAATCTCAAGCACAAATATAGGCTGGGCGGAGAATGGATTGAGAGCAGCCTGAGGAGAGGGACTTGGGAGTATTAGTGGATGAACTCAACATGAGCAGGCAACGTGCTTGCAGCCCAGAAGGCCAACCACATCCTGGGCTGCATCAAAAGAAGCGTGGCCAGCAAGTCGAGGGAGATGATTCTGCCCCTCTACTGCACTGTCGTGAGAGGCCACCCGTAGTACTGTGTCCAGCTCTCGAGCCCCCAGCATAAGAAGGACATGGACCAGTCGGGGGTAGTCCAGAGGAGGGCCACGAAGATGATCAGAGAGCTGGAGCACCTCTCCTACGAGGACAGGCTGAGAGAGTTGTTGCTGTTCAGCCTGGAGAAGAGAAGGCTCCGGGAAGACCTGTAAGAAACTTTACATACTGTAAGAGATTGTGTTGAATATTTGTCTCAACATTGTTGAAATGTCAAACCACCACTTAGGCAATGGAACATCAGTTAAACCATAGGCCTATTATCTTGCAAGCCAATTCCTGATCTCTTGCAAGCCAGTCAAACCACAGGACTAGAGGCTTCCTGTTTTAAGGACAATAAATATGCAATGAGACAATGATAAAAAGGGCAGAAACAATCTACATCATCAACAGAACCATCATCGACAGAACCATCATTGAAGCAACATAGGAACCAACATTGACAAAACCAACATCGGAACCAACATCAGACAGAAAGTTCTCCCACCAAGTGAACTGGACTGTCGGGACACCGCAGCTTCGTGGTGGTAGCTATTGCAACAAAACTCTTTTCCCTCTTTCCTTTCTTTCTCTCTTTCTCTTGCATTTGCAAACTTGTTGGGCAAATAAAGTTACCTGGTGTTTGACTCCATTTTGAGTCTTAATTTTGTCCCTGAGAATACGAGCAAAACCACGCTCCGGTGTGTGAGAGGTTGGTCTAGCTGCCCCTAGCCTCCCAGACTCGCCTGAGGTCAGCTAGAAAGCAAGGGGGCCTTCCTCTCATCTGAAATCAGAGCGTGACAAGACCTTATAGCAGTCTTCCAGTACCTGAAGGGGACCTACAGGAATGACAGGGAGAAACTCTTCAGTAGGGCCTGTTGTGACAGGACAAGGGATAATGGTTTTAAAATAGAAGGAGACAGATACAGAGTAGATATAAGGAAGAAAAGTTTTTACGATGAGGATGGTAGAACACTGGAACAGGTTGCCCAGAGATGTGGTAGATGCTGCATCCTTGGAAACCTTCAAGGCCAGGTTGGACGAGGCTCTGAGCAATCTGATCTAGTTGAAGATGTCCCTGTTTCTTGCAGCGAGGTGGGACTAGATGACCTTTAAAGATTTCTTCCAGCTCTAACTAACCAATTATTCTATGATTATCTACGATAAAAACATGCTACAGGGTGACCTAATTAGATTTAATTTAATACCCACATTCAAGATTTATGGAAGGGTACTGAAATTGAACAAATTTATAACTAAAGTAAACTCTCTTACAAAAGGCAGAAGAATTGGGAAGAGAAATAGATCACAGCATTTTCTGCCCACATGAGATATTTATCTAAGTGATGTATAGAGTACCTGTCACTTTAGCAGCTAAAGTGTCATCTCCAAAAAAAAAAAACCCCAAAACAACAACAACCCAGAGCCTCAAAACAAATCCCTCAAAGGCTTCAACAATTCCTGTCTCAAAGAATATGAAATTCCATGTTGCTACAAACTGGAGTGGCTGACCTTACGTTCTTCCTTTCTTACTGAAGCATATTATTTGTTTCCTGCCCCACTCACTTTACTGCCCCCCTGCTCCCCTGCCCCCCCCCCCAAAAAAAAAAAAAAAAGAAAAAGAACAATACAGACAGAAATCCCTCTCCAAATAAAAGAGAACCTGAGAAAAGTGATGCAGGCTTTGAGAAACTAAATTAAAGGAAAAAAGAAACGGAAGTTACATCTGGACACTAGCAGCTTTCTGATCCTGGATACAGGAGACTTGCAAAGAAATTTTCATTTTAAATGAAATTTTCATTTTCATTTTAAAATACGTATCTTCAGCAGAGAACACATCAAGCTGATTTTGCAGTATACTGTCCAAGAAAATGTCAGTTGCTTTTCAGCAAAAGTTCTTGTCTTGCAATGTTGTGTAAGATATGTAAGTGCAGCCATGCCATGCACCAGAAACAAGGTATCATTGACTCGTAAGATTTCCGAATACCATGTAGGCAGAAATAACTGATGCTGCCTATATCAGGTAATTCACGACAAACTCATTTTTACTTCAGTATGATTTTTGCTCTTCATTTGTTCTTTCAGATGCACACATATTTGTTACTTGTAATACTTTCACATATGTCCAGTATTTCTCTCAAGATTCTAGTGCACATCTAAAACTTCTCCAGATATCTTCTGAAATTAAAGATGATTAATAGAGAAGTAGGAAATACTGTAGCAATATTCCTTGGATTTGCATAGCCAGCAAGATCGGACTTCAAATTACCCTCTGAAAAATATTCATGGTTGAAGCATTCAGTTATCCATCCTGAGAATGTTAAACCATGACAAAGTCAAAGGAAATACAGGAAGGTAAACCAGAATGGAGAATTACAGTATGTTATTTATTTCTTCGTAACTGTTTGTACGCACACTCTTATGTCAAGGTTTATATAAAGTAATGAAAGATACCTCTCCTCTGTGGAAGAAATTTAAACTGTTTTTCATTATAAAAGCTTGTGAGAGAGTTAATCTTGGCATTCTGTAATTCCTGATGCTCATTTCTTGTACATACCACGACAATAAACCACAAAGGGTGACAACAGCTCTTGCAGTGAGGCTTCTCCAAAGTTTTGGCAGGAACACCTGGTTGTGAAAACAGGTGAAGATGGTCATCGGTTTCATGTGTGTGTGTGAACAAAATAAATTGGTATAAATTTAAATGCCAAAGAGAATTATAAAACTATCAGACTAAGGATTTAATAACTGAGGGGTTTTTTTTGTGTGTGTGTGTTTGTCTTTCAGAGTGATATGTAATGTAGTTAAGCAGGATTTGTACATACTGTTTTCTCTCTGCCTAGTACTGTTTGATCTAATTCTTTAAATTATTAATTTATTACTCCTGTACTTGGCAAGACATTGAAAAGATGAGCTGGAGTGGAGAGGACGTTGCACCTTATGTTGGCAGTGGAGTGGTGTGGGATAGTCATTTAGTTGCTCATCAGAAAAGTGAAGTCACTTTACTCTGCCATCTTAGAATGAGGTAAAACTTTGGTTTGGACAATTTTCTTCAACAGTAAAAAAATAGCTTGTACTAAGATCTACTAATTGCATCCCTGCACAACCTCACTGATACTGTCTTCCTGGTTCTATGTATCTGGGAATTAGGTCAAATAACTAGTAAGCAGTTGTCCATGGTCTTAGATATGTTGTGACAGTCAAACAATACATGGATACGCAATGCAAAAGGAACATGTCTACCCTCAGTGTTCCATCTCACCTTCAAAGTCATGTCTGCATGATACATCTACTTGGAGAGGCTCCTGGCCATGCAATCCAGGAATAATTTTCCTTTTTATAATGGACGTTGTAGAGCTTTCATGCTTTGCTCCAGCCTTGCTAGTGATAAGTAGCTTGATAACAACTATAGCTCTCGCCACTGATACTTGTTTTATTGGCACAAGGTAATAAAGTGTACACACTCACTGTGTTCCTGCAGTTTTGCTAGTTAATTTCTGTACTTCACTACAAGATACTGTTTGAAAATCATCAAGGGAGTGTTTGATGTACAACAGTGCATAGTATTAATGGGCAAACGTCCAAGATTTAGTGCCTTGAAAATCATCCAAGCTTACCAGAAGCTGCTTCAAGTTTTCTGCATCTCGGAAAAGGGCAGGGAACTTGAAAGTAGGATTCTTTGTAAAATGTTTTCTTGTGATTTCCTTTAAGAAGATAATTTCAAATGCTGATTTCCCATACAGTATGAGAAGGTGTAGTCTGTTATTAGTCAAATGAGAGATACAGTTACATTATTTAATCTGACTCAAGAAAATGCACCGGAAGCAGAAATTGTCAGATGATGTAAAAAAAAAATCTCAAAATAGTAATGTCCATTTGCTTTCACTTAAGTTACATGTTTTTGTGTGCTGTGTAAAAGTCAATGAGTTTATTCTTATTTCTAGTTAAAGGTTACAACACTAATTTCAGAACTGTCCCTACATACATATCAGTACAGCTTTGTTGCATAGAACTAAGAACTACTGATGGGTCTTAGGAAGCAAGGAAAAACAAAGCACTACAAAGTATTTTAAGCATGTTTCAGAACTCCGTGAAATCTATGCACTCCTTAAAAAACAGATTTATCAAAAGTAAGACAATGTATAGGCTTTTTTTTTCTGACATACATAAATTACAGAGGGTATAAAATATTGATACCATAATTGTTAAATATTCTAGGCCACAAAGAGCTGTTATTACTGATTACTGCACAGTATTAAGAACAAACATATTGTTTCACTATGTTCAAGGACAAATTTTATTATAATAATTTTTGACAGTTAATTGTGTTCACCTTTGACATCTTGCCCAGAAGTGAATTTGTAGAGGTTTTGGTGTGGGGTTTATTTTGCTCTTTAGTATCTGATAACTGGAGGGAAGAAAAAAGCCTTCAGACTAACATCTCCTGACTCAGTTACAAAGAGTTCTGTGAGAAAAAAAAAAAAGATGAAGATTTATAAATAAGACTTTGCCATAGCTTTGTTACTACTGTAAGCATGTTAATCCTCAGTGTTAGGAATCTGCCAGAGAAGGACAATTACTTCTCACTATCAGCTACTCTGAAGGGCTTTGTTCACTTTATACTCCACAGACCAGTGTTAATAATTGCTGTACAGAGAAAGATTTGTCCATGCCTTGTTCCAGAGTCAAACATAACTAGTATTTTACAAAGCAACAGAACTTTTTGTTTAGTTTTAAATATTTTGAAATTCAAAAATTTTAAGAGTTTTTCTCCAAACTGTACTGTGTGCCTCAATGGCATCTTGTTGCATGTTGCACAGCAAAGCCTTTCTGCTATCTCACTACATTAAAGTAGATGATGTCAAATAAATACTTTCAATACCAGGGAAAATAACATTTTGTTGTTAGGATCTTGGCATCTGATGATCTGATGATCTGCATTTCTTGATGGCACCTTTCTCATAACTTGTACCCTCAAGTGGCTTCAGATCACAAATGATAAACACTTTTCTTCCACAGAACACAGAGAACACAGCTGGGTTCTACATGGCTGTATAATCAAAAATTGCAAATTCATTGTAGCGGGTGTATATACATCTGTGTTGAATACAGACAGTAAAGGATAAGCTTAAATATAGGTAGAGATAAATGCACACAAACATATATATAGATATATACTTAGGTTTAACGCAGGGATTATATGCAGATATGACGAAGCTGCAGGCTGTTCTTTCAATGCAAGTTAAATAGCTAGCTGGAGCATAAACAGGAGTTGGGAAAGACCCTAATTTGCTAAGTTATGTCTTTTTTTTTTTATCAAGTAAAGCAATTAAGAGCAAAAGCTCTTGCTTTTTATTACATTATTACATGTATTTTAGTCTGCACTGTTATTCTTTGCCTTTAAAATGTTTTGAAAATACGTACATTGATTGCTTTTATAAACTTCTCTACTTCTAAAATCTAGACATATGAATGATTCCCACATATATTACAGAAAAGCATGAAATACGGAAAAAAAATCTTAAATATTTCTGATTTATGTACGTCTGAAGAATTGGTGTTCATCAATCTTCAAACCTTCATCAGAGACAAACAGTTTATTCGTGCTTAATAGAGCATCCCAGACTGTTGCAGGTTTCATTAGCTGAAGTTTGAGTGACTTCTGTTCGGCATAATAATAATTTACAGTTATACAACAGTTTTCATTCAAAAATATTTCAAAGTGCTTTGCGTAGTGTGTGTATATAAGGGATAAATTAACCAACCAGTAAATTAGAGTGAAGCTCTGCAGATACTTTGTGTCAAGACTCTTGTATGAGTTTAATTTTTTTAAAAGAAGTTTCATTGATTTCAAGGAAGCAAAGCATACAATTGAATTAAACTGTGTTTTATAGAGGAGATGAGTCTTACAGCTAGGGCACATGACTCCAACAAAGAAGCAGTTTCTGTTACTTGCTTCTGCTACAGACCTCCTGTCATCTTCAGGCAATTTGCTTAGTTTGATTTGGGCCTTAAATAAAGTCAAGATAACAAACAGTTATACTAGCCCAGCTTTGGTAACTGTTCATGTATACAGTTCATTACTGGAAATGCAAGCAAGTCACAGTTAACTTTATCTCCCTTTAGCAATGAAAAAACCCTCGTCCACTGATGATAAGCTAATTTATATTATGTTGTATTTGTTACATGCTAATAATGTCTTTGTTGAAGATCTTCTGCCATGAGTCTGAGACATCAGTTATGTACCTCAGAAATACTATTTGATTTATTTCAGTTTTTGATATTTTTTACTTTATTGCATGAAACTCCAACTAAGATTGTTTCCCTGTCTATGCAGCAATAATACAATGTCTTCAGATCCTGGTTGGAATTTCTAGGTGCTGTTTAATAGAACCAAGCTCTCATTTGCATGTTGCAAGATAGTTGCTGTAAGTGTGTGCATAAATTGAGAGACTACTCAGATCTGTAGTAAAACCAAGAAAATACTTTTTTTTTTTTTTTAGCTTAAAAGAAAAAAAATCCCAGCTTGGTCAGGTTATGTCATGAATGTAGAACACCATGAATGTCATGAATGTAGAGCACCACAAAGAGTGTCAGTCCTTTTTTTGTTTTCTTTTTTTCTTGCATGGAGCTGGTAGTATTAGAATCTCTCCAAGCTAAACAACGTAAAGTACCAAGTTGGTGAGGGTGGTTGAAGCCATCTACCAAGTTGGAAAATCTTTTTTCAAGGTGGATAGGAATAATACAATTCTTCAAAACTAGAACAGGTGGACTACTATTTTGCATATCTTTCGATGCTCACATTTCTCCTGGCCTCACCTCAGCATCTTGCTGCAGTGCTTGCGACCACCTTACTGTGCTTTACAATGAATCTACTACTTTTTCTTAATATGCATTTGGCTGCTTGGTAGATGTTTCTAACTCCCAGAACAAATAGTACAAACTTCACAACTAATTTCAGGTGCAGAGGTGCAACAACTTTACAGGAACTACTAAAGGTGTAATAGGCAGAGCAAAGGGTGTTAGAATTTGGTCCACAGTAACTTCAGTGCAGATATTCACATGAATAAATGTCTGCAGAATTGAAACTACTTTTCTGTCTCACTTTGTGCCATGAACAGTAATCCAAAAATCCTGGTAACATGCTCTGCCCTTCTGAAAGAAAGCTGCGTAAATGAAGAGTATGTCTTAAGGTTCCTAACAGTACAATATAACAGTACTCAACAGGATAATTTTTTTTTTTCAATTCTAGCTGCATGGTGATCACAGTTACTAGAATAAGTAAGCTTAAGCTTTTTGGACATTAGTGATGCTACATCTTCCATCTGATCAGACTGTTAACTTGGCTTAGAAACCCCAGAGATTACTTCAAAATAAGTAATGCTTGTTCCCTCTTCACAGCACAAGAGAACTTCAAAACATAACCAATTAACTGGCAGTGGAAGAACTAGTCTCTTTTAATTATCTACAGTAAAAAAAAAAAAAAAACAAAGCAAAACAAAACTCAAAGCAATAAAGATTTGTACTCGCTCTGGGTCATTAAAACGGTCTACACCCAGAATAAATTTGTTCAAGCAGGACTTTTTTTTTGGTAACAAGACTACTAACCATCTATATCTGTTTAATGTAGTTTGCTATGTGATATCATAGGAGCAAAGAGCCCCCTAATGGCTTCAAGTTATCTATGAAAAGAAAAATAAATTTCACTTTCTGTGAGTTCAAGCTGGAAAGAAATGCAAAATTAGTTTCAAAAAGGCCAGATAAATCTTCTTGAGATAAGGTGATAAAATTGAATCGAAGTGTTGCAAAAGGTCCGGATTAATAGCATTATACACTCAAAAGAAAACACAAAATTTGTAATATGTAACTACTTAACATTTTTCTAATTTGAGGGTTTTTTTTCAGCTATTTTTCCTGAATTTGACAAAAGAAAATGCTTACACTGTAAATCTTTAATACAGAAATGAAAAATATGTTTCATAAGTATAAGCTTAATTAATTATTTAGGCTTCTGGTTTTTTTTCTGTTTTTTTTTTTTTAAATATGTTCAAATGAAATATTCCTTTTGCAAAAATAAATAATTTTTAGCATTATTTGGAGTTGCATGGTTAGGATATAACCTCAAGACTAAGAGACACTAATCTTGATGAATCGTATCATTGTCTTTAAAATCACAGAATTACCGTTATTTTATTTCCCATCATAAAATTGTAAGGTATACTTAAAAAGCACAAGTATGGCAAACAAGGCTTTTAAGAGAGAAAAGAGATGAATAAGAGCTCTAAGAAAGCTTTTGCACATATATAAAGGATTATTTTTGCAAGTCAAATTGCACGTGAAATATTTTGAGACAGGCCTTAAGTTTTATGAGAAGCCAAAGTGAATTAGACATACAGTTTTCTTAGCTCCTTATAAAATTCTGCATACATTTGATAGCTCTAACTCTCAATACCCAGGTCTTTGTCTCGCTGTTAAAATCTTCAGCCAGTTAATTAAAATGCAAAGGGTTTCTCTCCATTATTTATGGTCAGATTCTAACACTTACTCCACAGTCAATGCATGCAGTCCTCACCTGTGGTAGTATTTCATGGAGTAAAATACCACTCAATGAAGGCTAAGGTGGCAAAATGTGCCCTCAAGTGATTTTCTTGCTACTCAGAAAGAATCTCTGAAGGGAACATTGAAATAGCTGACATGGATCAACTGGGTATATAAAAAACAACATAGACATTATTTACAGGGAAAATATAAAAAAAAATATAAAACGGCACAGATGCTGTAGTTTAAGTAAGGCTTTAATTTTGGCTCATCAGTTTACTTCTTGTTTTGCCAGTGCTTATTCATACAATACATAATAGAAGGAAAAGCTGTCTCTTAAGCCTTGCGTATTTTGTTCATGTAATCACTTAGGCACTCCTTCAAACTATTGTTAGTTTTTAAAAAATCTATATATGCCTAAGATCTTATGCTCCCATGGCCTGTAAACCCTGAGTCAATCAACTTCCTAACTTGCTCTGTAACCAAAAGCCGAGTCATTACCTTCAAAATCACACGAACCTGTCATAATCTATCACCTCTTACAGCAAAACCATTTCCAACACAGCTGAAGGAAATATGTATAAATTTTATGTAAAGCTAGCCAGTTAGGAGTCAGCGGTGCCAATGTCACATCAAAACAAGCAAGCAGACCATGGGATGGCTGCCTCAAACATGCAGCACAGCATAACAGAACATCCTAGGTTTCATATTTCAGGTCATAAGCCTTGATGTTTGCTTTGCAGGGAGAATGTTAGCAGTAACTACTGTATCTATAAAAAGATGGCAGTCTAATGCCATATTATTTAAAGCAGATCATGTTTGCACAGCAAAGGTAAGCTTACAGTCAAATGACAGATACTGTTTCAAACTATTGACAAGCACTGAGAAATTCTCCAGGAAAAGGTTCTCTCTACTGGCTTTACAATATGTACAATAATGAACTAATAATACAAGAGAGTTTGTGTACTGTTATTACTGCAGACTGCTTAGCATGTGTGGGACAAGTTACATTAAAACATCACACAAGTAGTTAGAAATCATCTTTTCTCACTGTTTTATTACCATTTACTTGAAGGGTTAAGTATGATAAAGACAATGCATAAACTGTTCTTAATTTTCTTCAAGTGTACATAACATTTGATAAATATCATCTGTGAGTGAAAGAAATTTAAGTGCAATAAATGCATTCTATAAACAGATGCCAAAGCTTGTATTTAACATGCAAGATAGCAAAATAATAATTCCTTCTTTTTCAACTGCTCAGAAAAGCAAAGAATGATTTCCTTACCTGGAAGATCAAACTCTGTTTATCATCACTACTATGTGAGCTAAGGGCACAGGATGAATTTTTGTCTTCTGTAATAAGCCTTTCTTCAGATATGCAGAACATTAAGAGATGTAATTATAAGCAAAATGAACTATTCCAATGTCCAGTCTGTTATCAGTTGCACTGGCTTAGAGCTGGCATCTTCTTGCAAATGAAAAAAAGGTAGCTCAGCAAGGTGTCCACTGAAGGAGCTCAGTATCAGTGTTATCAGGCACCAGCCGTCACATACTGACGCTGTAGTGTGTACAGTCTCCCTCTACTGCACTCTTTCTCTCGCTTGCCCTCCCTCTCTCTCACCCTGACGTTTACTCAGCTCTGAGTCTGAGCTCCTTCTGCTGCTGTATAATCAATCTAGCTTGTCTGAATCTAATAGGCCTCTATTTAACCAGCCAATCAATAGCACAGATTCTGCTGCTGCTCCCCAGGGTCTTTTCCAAGAGTAGTACAAACAAAAAGAGTTTGGCCAGCAGTTTAACCTAATATTTTTCATTATTGTATCTACCTTAAAGAAAAAATGTTTAGGAGAGCCCAGGTTGAAAGCTATCTTTCTGTGTTTTTTTCCATTAGAGTTATATAAACATGCACATTATACTGCGCTAGCATTCAGAACACTTAAAATTTTACCTATTCTATGTGTTTTACAATACCTGCTAAAAAAATTAAAATTAAGAAAAGGAAATATACACACATGCTCCCCCCATCACCAATATAGAAATGAAGCTGCACGGCAAGCCTCAGACTTTGTGTTCTGAAAAATCCTGTAGCACGTTTTGTAACTTAGACCTGTTTATGGTAAGTGTGGAAAATAAGCACGAACCAACAAGCAGGTGAATTGTGCTTCACAGACTGTGCTTCTAATTCCTGTCATCTTGAACCGCTTTCTTTCCCACACTATGTTTGTATGATTTTTTTTTTTTTAAGAATTTTTCTGAGTGGAAACAGTGTAGAATCAGATACAGGAGGAACTGGAGATCCAATATCTATTCACCAAAAGATTCACATGGGACAGCTTTTTCTGCCAAAATAGTGACCAGAACTAGCTGAAACATAGACTTAGCAACAAATAGCTGTTGTACTTTGAAAACATACCCTATCTTGTACAGCGTTGCATTCCCCAAATATGAAGAAATAGCCTGTCATTTAGTAGCTAAAAAAAAAAAAAACAACTCAATTTCAGGATGGATATTGTGCAAGGTGAGTATTTTTATCGCAACAAACTGACATGATTTTCCAATTTATTTATTTGTTTATTTATTTGAATTTAGGGGCACTAAATCATAAGAAAATTGATCTACAACATGGTCATTATGCTTGCAGGTCAAAATTATGAACCAGTTTTCACACAGGAACAAGCTGTGGGAAAGTACCAGCTAGACTCCTCAGTCCAGAGGGTAGGTTTGGTTACAGGTTCTTCCACATTGCAGCATATTGTTGCTATCATATCACTGTTCTACAATTTGAAATGGCAACTCTAACTAAAGAACAACAGGAGTTCAATGTATTTGGTGGTTTTCTAAAGAACATACTGTCTCATTCTTGGTGGCCCTCGTATATGATTTTTGCAGAAATTTGTCTGATTGCTGCCAAAGAATCCAGAAACAAAATAAAACCTTTGATTTTCTGCCTCTTCAGTGTTTGAACTGTGCATTAGTCTAAGGATTTCTTGACACATTCATTGCCTTAAGATCTTGTGCCTGGGATCCTGTCCTGAAAACTGACGCTTTTAATTCCATGGATAAAATTACCTGCTTAAAGAGTTAGCATAGGTCAAACCTCTTACTGAATGAAGTGTGAGCACTACAGTCTAACTTCAGAATCTGACATAAGGATGTAAGCAAGTAGATATATTGACAATTAAACCAAAATTTCTTGTGACAACCTAACTGATAGGTTTCTAGTTGACTCACAGGATTTCTTGTGCAAGCTTTTTAGGAGTGGTCAAAAAGTCAGTCCCTTTATCAGAAAATCCCCCACTAAATGTGTTCATAGAGCCCTGTCAAATGGTTTATAGTTTATATAACCTACCTAGCAGTCCAGACTTCTTGGATAAACACAAGCCAGTGGTACCAAGTAATCAATTTTATGTTATTAGTCTCTTGAAAATTCTAGTCAAAGACTGAAAGGGAAAGACAGCAGGAAGAAAAAGACCCACTATTGAACTAGAGTTTGCAACACAAGAAAGAAATACATGGTGTTCATAAACAATAAGTGATACCTCTAAGCCTATTCAGAGATAGAGAGCTATCAGAAAAACATTTCTGTTTAGTCTGAGTGTTTACACAAGAGTATAAGTAAGGTCGTATAATGGCAGAAAATAACAATACGTTTATGCACTTGAACCTCTTTCAACGCATATACAAAAAAAAAAAATCCAGGAAACAATGAAATCCCAGTATCCACAGCAAGCTCAGCTCATCCATTCATAATGCGAAGTATCACAGTATCAACTAATAATCTGTGATTCCTCAGTTGCATATGAAGTACCACATTAATTGCAGCCTACAAAACACATGTAACAGAGGTCTCAAGTGTTTTGAGTGGTCTGCATCAGCTGAGTGATGTTTGTGGATAGAGAAAAAGATTAAAATGTGTAAAGAAAAATGAAGATGGATAGAATTATGTTCATACCATTATATGAGCGAAGATCTGGTAGTGAAAGTGTGTAAGACCTGTATAATCCTATATGTTGGAAGAAGATAAATTAGGGTGAATGGTGTTCTGCCCTTTGTGGGACAGTGGGAGCAAGGAGGGATAAGCAAAGTTCATTCTGAATCTTGATCAGAAAGGTTCAATAGCAAATGGTGTAATAAAACAGCTATTTTAATAAAAGAGAATAAGGAGGATTATAGACACACAGTAGATCTTGCTTTCTTCACATACTAGCAACCCTTCTTTTGTGCAGCATGGACCATCAGTGGATTTTTCCTACAGGATGCTGTGCAGATCTCCTCCATGGAGAAGCTCTTTTCTCCCTCTGATGTTGTTATGCCCTTTATTTTGTGTAACAAACAGAATCACATCCCATCTCCTGACAGATAGGGATGTTGTCTCTGTCATAACATCCACCAGCACAGTCTAGGCTGCCACAGGGCACATCAACAGGTTCCCTTAAAGCAGCTGCTTGTGCTAACATATGGGCTGCTCAAGCCCTACGTACAAGGCCCAGTAGAGCAGGCATAGATTGTCCAGTGTCACTAACGATGTGGAATATGGTATCTTCCACAAGGCTCCCAATACAGATGGGGGGAACACTGTTGCAGAATTTGGAGTGGAAGGAGCTCATTTTCCAAACACCCTTCTGCAATTTTTCTTCCTGACAAAGTCTGAAATTCTGTCTGCATCTAATCTAATCTAGCCCATGCAAACCAAACAGTGGTTATTATTATTACAAGCTTATACACTGCTGTTTGGTATTTTAGAGTTTGGCTTTTGCTTTTCAGCTGAAGGCAGGCCTGTCAGGGTTATATTTTTAAAAAGAGTATGACTGTATAGATCTGTGGAACTGGCCTTATATGTAAATGCTGAATTAATGATTGAAAAAAATATTTACTGAAGTTGTAATTGTACTTTGTAAATACAAATATTAACACACAGTTGTCTACAGGGTAGCTTTAGATGCTGCATATGCTGTCTGGCATGTATGTGTATTAGAACACATTCATATTGAATATACGTGAAAATATCTCCTTGGCCTTCATGTCTGCAGTGGAGTGTGATACATTTTTTTAAGAATGTATAGATACAACATATAACAGCAGGAGGATTTAGGACTGCACAAAGGTATCTTTAGTGGATAATATAAATGGTTACTATCTAGATAAATCGATGTTTAATATTGCAGTGTTTAGTATTGAGGTGAGTGGTTAAGCTTGAAACATTGAAGTGTTGAGCTAAAGAATGTCAAAGTAGTTTAGAACAAAAGGCATACTGTATATGTGTAGTAAGAAGCCCTGGACATTCACTCATTTTTGGTTTTATTTTGATTGGGTTGGGGAAAAATGTGATGCAATTACAACATAGAACACTTCTGTTTGTGAGTGTGGTGGTTTTTTTATATTATTAAGTGTAATTCTCTACGAGAAATTGTTTTTCATATTTCAGATTTAATTAACAAGGAGGAAATATATGTGATTCCTACCTCATTATTCCAACAATAATCAAGGTATTTCTTCTGTAGCAGAGTAATCAAGGGAAAGCCAGAATATGCAGCTCTGTAAGACTAAATCTTTTGAACATCCAATGATAGAATAGCAGATGTTGCCTATTCATAGACGTGCTTCTGATGGGTCCTTTTATGACAATAATAAAAATAAAAGCCAGATTTGTACATTTTACACCTTTCCCTGGAAAGAATGAATGAAATGGGCTTTCTACATTGAACCTAAACACCAGTTATATTACATGTACAATTGCTGAGTGTTGCTTTACTGATACAGATATTATTCAAATTTCAAGCTGTTCCTCTCTCAAAGTTCAAGTCCTGTGAAGTCTCAGCACATTCTTAAAACGCTCAAGCTATTCACATACTTAAAACTGAATACTGCATACTCAGGTATGCAATGTAGAAACCTAAAACATTATTTATACTTTTCCTGATACTTAAGAAAAGTCTTTCTCCACAGATAGAGTACAAAACTGTGTTTAATTTTTTTTTTTTTTTTTAATGCTTGAATGTAAATACAGGAATACTGAAGGTGAATTTTGTTAATTGTATTTCATTTTACATTAGAAAAATTCCCTTTCGGATTGTGAAGGACATGCTTAGGAAAGAAGCCAAGATGAAGGCTATGAGAGATAAATATGATAGTAATACATGGTTTCTTGTGTTCTATGTAGCATTTATCATTATTTCTAATAGAGTAGGTAAACATGTTACAACTTCACTTGAAAGCTTTCTTTTCACTTCAAGCTATCAAAACTAGTATTTAAGTTTTGTAGGTACTCAATTCAGTTTCTGTAAATATGTTGGAGAATAAGAGAAGGTAAATCTCCATTTATTAAATACTTTGACTTAGCTATTGTTATAGTTTAGCCTCACTCAGGACCAAGTTACGCAGTCTCTCACTCACTCCCCGCACCCTTCGAGGGAATAGGGGAGAGATAACATAATAAAAAGGCTCAGGGTTTGAGATAAGGACAGGGAGAGATCATTGAAGTTACCATTATGGGAAAAAAAAAAACAGAATTGACTTGGGGAAAACTATTTATTTATTTTTATTAATAAAACCAAAGGATGATACTGAGGAAGAGAACAAAACCAACTTCCCCTCACCCCTCCCACTTCATTTCAATTATCTCTACCTCCTTCCCCACCCTGAGTGGCACAGAGTGAGAAGACAGAATAGGGGTTATGGTCAGTTCATCACATGTTGTTTTCCACCGCTCCTTCCTCCTCAGAGGAAGAACTCCTCACTTTCCTCTCCTGCTCATTGTGCGAGTCCCTCCCATGAGCTACAGTCCTTCATGAACTGCTGCAGCACTGGTCATTTTTCCACGGGGTGCCATCCCTCAGGAATAGGCTGCCCCAGCACAGGCCCTCCACGGGCCACAGATTCCTTCAGGTATCCGCCTGCCCCCGCCTGGGGTCCTCCATGGGATGCAGGTGGATCTCTGCTCCTCCGTGGACCACCATGGGCTGCAGGGGGACAGCCTGCCTCACCATAGGCTGCACCACAGGCTGCAGGGCAATCTCTGCTGGGAGCAACATTACTCTTCCCCTTCCTTCTTCATTGACTGTTGTGGTTTTGTTTAGTGAGGAGGGGCCTAAAGTGGTAGCTTCTGTAGGAAACTGCTAGTAGTTGTTCCCCTTTGTTCAGTGGACTCGGCCAGGCCTAGGGTGGACCTGCTGCTGGCCAAGGCTGAGCAGATTGGTAGCAGAATATTCTGTGATAACGCCTCTGCGATAATGTATTTAAGAAGGGGAAAACAGAAAAAAAAAAAAAAAGAGAAGAGAAGATGTGAAGGAGCTGAGCGGGGGCAGAGGCGCAGAGGGGGAGGTGCACCCCCGATCGGGACCAGAATACACAGTCTCTCTCTCACGCCCCCCACCCTCCGAGAGAATAGGGAGAGATAATATAAGAAAAAAGGCTCAAGGTTTGAGATAAGGACAGGGAGAAAATCCTTAAAGTTACCATCTCGGGGAAAACAGACTCAATAGGGGAAAACTATTACTTTCCCCTCGATAGGGGAAAACTATTAATTTATTACTAAAAACAGCAGGAGAATGAGACAGGGAACAAGATAACCTCCCCCCCACCCCTCCTTCTTACCAAGCTTAACATTATCTCTACTACCTTACCCCCCCGAGTGGCAAGAGGGGAAAAGGGAATGGGGGTCGTGGTCAGTTGATCACGTGTTTTTTTTACGTTGCTACTTCGTTGTCAGGGGAAGAACTCCTCACATTCCTCCTCTGCTCCATTGTGGGGTCCCTCCCACGGGCCACAGTCCTTCATGAAACTGCTCCGGCGTGGGTCATCTCTTCCACAGAGTGCAGTCTCTCCAGAACAGCTGCCCCAGTGGGCCCTCCATGGGCCACAGACGCCTTCAGGCATCCACCTCCCCTGGTGTGGGGTCCTTTGCATCTGCAGCTGTTCCTCTCACAAGAAATTCTTCACAATCAGGCTTAGGTAGGTGCCTCAGGTTCTTTTCACATCTCTCCTCTCCACTTCTTGCAGCTGGGCTGGGCCAAGTCCAGCCCAGACGGCCGCCTGATGGAAGGCCAGAGGGTGAGGGCTGCAAGGCCCACAAGGCTCGCGCCTCCCCGTTTCTGCCTCTGCTTCTGCTTCTTCATTTCTTCCTCTTTTTTTTTTTTTATTTTTTTTCCCCCTTCTTAAATACATTATCACAGAAGTGTTATCACTGAGCATTCCATCACCAATTGTCTTGGCCCTGGTCAGTGGCAGGTCTGCCCTATACCCATCTGAGTCCACTGGACAAAGGGGAAAATTCTAGCAGCTTTTTGGAGAAGCTGCCACTGTAGCCCTCCCAACTAAATAAAGCCAATACAGCCATGAAAGTTATGTATACAAATCTGATACAGTGGAATACAGGTCCATAAAACACAATATACCTTATTTTCTATATGAATGCTTTAGGCATCTTCAGGACAAACACTGCTATAAAAATGCAAACTAAGGTAATTTAAATCATTTATTATCATCACTGTTAATGTTTATTTTGTTATGATGTTTCCAGGTCAGACAAATAATTCTCTAGAAAAGGCAGTGATACTCTATTGGTGAGGGGAAACATACTTACGGTTACAAAATAAATTTTATCGTGTAGCATTTCTAGGGCTACATTTATCTTCCACTCCTCTATGCAAAGATTAGGATCATCCACTCCAAATTCAGAAATGTTTCTCTTGGAATTTACCAGATCTCCTTTACATTCCTATCTGTCCATTATGTATTTAACATAATAGGAACTAGTCTTTTTCACAAACTTCAGAACCTTCAAAGGGCCACATTGATGTTAGTGAAAGAAATGGGCTGTACTAGCCCCAAGGCCAGCTGAAATGGAAAAGCTCACATCCATAGAGCTAAATCTTTTTCTTCTCAAAACATCACAGCCACATCCAAGCTACCTCTTGGAAATGTTTGCAATAATTTCTGAATTTTGCATATGTTTTGTCTGGAAGAGTTAGCCTAGGCCAAAACTTTTTTAGATATTTAAAAATGCAGGCAATTACTGAATTAATTTATGTACATTTCCTGAGTCCCTGTACAATACAATTAAACTTCTCTGAGTTTTTCAATAAAACATAGAAAAAGTAATGACTGTATTTAAAAAGAATGTGATATTCATGAAAATTCACAGTTGCTGTAGGGCCTCCAGCTTCACAAATTAAATATTTGCATGAAGAGCCAATTCTCACTGCAAGTAGTTTCTGTTCCCTAAAACACTGACAGCAGTGAAGTCTGAAAGTGGCTTCAGTAACATATATACAGCACTAAGATACATTTTATCTAGCAGTATGACCTTTAGCCACTAATCGCAGATTCCAACATACCATCTGGATTTTGTTTGTTTGTTTATTTATTTGTATTTAAGGAAATGCTCTCCTCTCAACTGCCTCAACTTTTGTCATCCCATGCCTGTACCTTACAGTCTCCTAGGTCTCCACTTCTCAAGGGCTCTGCTATCATACCAGACTATTTTACATCATTATGGTGTGGTTGTAAATACCTAATTCTAAACAGAATAACTATTTGTTGCTAGTATGCTTATAAAACTAAGTTTGCACTATACAAAGAAAAGCAAAAGAAATTAGCCATAGCCACCTGGTTTAAAAACAAACAAACAAAAAACCCTACTATAGTTAAACAAGCTAAAACAGAGCTCAGGTTAGGACAGAGCAAGGCTGACAAACTTCGGTTCTGAGGAGCAGCAAATCTAATACAAAGCCTGAGGCCTGTCACTAGCAATGACAATGCTGTATAAGTCTACATGTTATAGAATTTTTCTCAAAGCCCATAGTTCCATATTTCATTGCTCTTGATACTGAAGTCTTGCAAAACAGAGATAAATGTGTTATGCTGTCACTGTCTTCAATATCAGCTTCCAAGTGCAAGAAACACATAGTGAAAGATCTTTTTCTAAGACAAAATGTAGCGCAGCTGCTTCAGAAAACTACTTCTGATGAGGTGAAAAGTGTTTTCATTAAGGATTAAAAGATGGAGGCTCCATTGGTGGGGTTATGCTAAGCAGTGTTGTCTTGTAACGCTTAAAAGTTTCTAACTGGTAATAAGATCAAAAGGAGGAACCCAATAATACAGGTGCTAATTTCGCATGAAATTAAGAAAATTACTTTTCCCCTGCAGCTGTCACTACTGACCTGTGTCCTTTATTATGTCATGAGTTTGGTGCTGTTTGCACGCACATGCTTAGCCCTCCCTTGTTATGATGGGATTGTGTTGTCCAAGAGGTTTATGTGTTTTGATTGAATTAATATTATTTGGTGCCTGGTAAGAACCATGATTTTGTAGTGAGTAGTACATTTTATCAATTTTCATGTGTTTCCACAACAGATTTCTAATAACAATATATTTACAGATTACATGACTGTCAGTTTACAAATTGTACTGTTTTTTCAATTGATAATATTGCTTCTTCTGAGATCTGTAAAGTTTACATTTCAGAACAAAATGTATATAGAGAAAAATCTTGCTTTAACTTCCTTTATTTTTTATTATTATTATTGGTACTGCAGTAGCATTCAGGAGTCTAGATGCTATGCACTGTAGAATGCTAAATTATAACACAATAATTTACAGTATAAATAATTTTTAAATTGAATATATGCTTACTGTGCAATGTGGAGCAAAATATAATTAGTGTTGTAGCACAAATAATCTCTTTCCCTATGCTTCTGTGAAATAGTTATTACAATTTATCATTTAATTAAGCTTGCACAATTTGGCCTATGTGTATTTGAAAAATAGATCTCCTCTAAGTTTTTTGTAGGGGTTTCAAATTCTGGCAAACAAGCCTTTCAAAGAGAATTAGTTTTAAAGTGTGAAAGTCCTATCTTCCAATATTTAAACTCACAATATCCAAATATTTTTCTCCTGAACATCCAAATGCTACAGGCACAAACTCAGAGTTGATAAAACATAGCTGATACTCAGAATAGAGTTCTGTATAATAAAATCAATATGAACGTGATATATGTTTTTCCTGATGTGTGCCTGAAAAAAAATCAAAGATGTAAATACAAACTATAAACCAATGTAATGCTTTAAAATGATTTTGAGTTTATTTCTGTAGTTTGCATGCAGCAAACTCAGGAAAACATTACCCTGAATTGTTAATGGATGGCATAGTTACACTACTGTTGAAAATACGGCTTAACATGTGAATGCCACCTTTATAATGAAGTGAAAGATAATTTGCACAGTGTCTCAGTGTATATCCTACTGCAGGAAATTATGTGTGCTATGTAATAGAAAAGACTGTAACCAAATGACAGAGGAGAAACTTATAGCCATCCTTCATGACAAGTAATCACTGACTTTTTCATTTCTTTGACTCATTTTCAGTATCTTTCTGATTCAAGCAAGTTTGTTGATGTTTTGTTTGGAGGTCTAATTTAAAAAAAAAAAAATCTTCCTTTGAATAGAACTACCTGTGAACTGGAATACAATTTACCTACCAAATAGATGACATTATAATATATTTCCATATAGTAGTAACTACTCATTTAAAATTTATTTAATACTGAGAAATTTAAAGTGTAAGGTTGCAAATATTTCTGACCCACATCCAATGACTTTTTCTACTTCAATACAACTAATAGTAGTGAAAATAAGATTCACAGATTTTTGCTTAAGAGACTACAGTTGAATTTTGTTCTGGTTTTGTTAGTGAGGGGGGGCCTAAGGCGGTAGCTTCTGTAGGAAACTGCTAGAAGTCGCTCCTCTTTGTTCAGTGGACTCGTCTAGGCCTAGGGCAGACCCACTGCTGGCCAAGTCCAAGCCAATTGGCAGCATAATGTCCAGTGATAACACCTCTGTGATAACGTATTTAAGAAGGGGAAAACAGGAAAAAGAAAGAGAAGAGAAGATGTGAAGAAGCTGAGCAGGGGCACAAGCACAGAGAGGGAGGCACGGGCCTCGTGGGCCTTGCAGGCCTCACCCTCTAACCTCTCACTGGGTGGCCAACTGGGCCCAACTCGGCCCGGCCTGGCTGCAAGAAGTGGAGAAGAGATGAGATGGATGATGTGAAGAGATTATGAGAGGGGTCTGCCAGCCTGTTGTGAAGAATTTTTCTTGGGAGAGAAACAGCTGCAGACACCAAGGTCAGTTCAGAAGGAGGCTGAGGAGTAATGCGTCTCCTGGCCAAGATTCCCCTGCAGCCTGTGGTGACTACCATGGTGGAGCAGGTTGTCCCCCTGCAGCCCATGGAGGTCCACGGAGGAGCACAGATCCACCTGCAGCCTGTGGAGGACCCCACACCAGGGGAGGTGGATGCCTGAAAGAGGCTGTGGCCCATGGAGGGCCTGCTGGGACAGCTGTTCTGGAAAGACTGCACCCCGTGGAAGAGATGACCCACGCGGGAGCAGTTTCACGAAGGACTGTGGTGTAGGCGTGGGATCCCACAACAGAGCAGGGGAGGAATATGAGGAGTTCTTTCCCCGACCATGAAGCAGCAGCGTAAAACAACACGTGATGAACTGACCGCAACCCCCATTCCCTCTTCCCCCCTGTGCCGCTCGGGAGGGGAAGGTAGTAGAGATAATGTTAAGCCTGGGAAGAGGGAGGGGTGGAGGGAAGTTATCTTGTTCTCTGTCTCATTCTCCTGCTGTTTGTAGTAATAAATGAATACTTTTCCCCAAGTTTTACCTGTAACAGTAACTTTAAGGATTTTCTCCCTGTCCTTACCTCAAAACTCAAATAATTTTTCTTATATTATCTCCCCCTATTCTCTTGGAGGGTGGGGTGAGTGAGGGAGAGACTGCGTAGTCTGGTCCCAATCAGGCCTGAACTACGACAAATTTTAATTAGCCATCACGTATGTTTCATGTCAAAAAGACCTATTTTTATATAATCAGGAATATGTAGCAGAAGATTGACGCTTGTCCATCACGAAAAATGATGGAAGTTTAGTAGAGTTTCTAAGCTGTCTAGATGTCTCTCCTGGGTCTAGAATTTAATCAGTTATGATGGATTTAAATTCTGATGTAATCCAAACCAGAAATGTTTCTTCTTGTGCAGTGCAAGGCAGAAGAGGAACAACTAACCTAGAAGAGTAACACAGATAAGACAGAGTGGTAAAGCTAATGCTTAATACACGATCCTTTTTGTTTCTTCTTTGGAGACAAAGAAAATAACTGAACTTACTTTTATTTGATGACTTTGTGATTTGAAGGTTGTCCCGCTAAATGCTGTCCAGCTGGCTGCATTTTTCCTTAAGCAAGTTATGTATATGTTTTCTAGGAAAGTTCTTCCCTTCTTAATGGGAATTATTATGTTATGTATCAGGACCTACAGTGCACTTCCCTCCTTCCAGGATTTAGCTGACTGCTTCCAGGGCCAGCTTCTTAAGTGGGAAGAGCTGCTGTGAAGAACTGGAAGAAGCCTCACCAGATGTCACCTTCCACCACCTTTGCTTGGGATCTGCCTGTGAGCCCCCATGTAAGCTACCCTGTGCCTGCATCGGCTCTGCATCTGCACCTGCTTTTATGCCTCCTGATCCTAATCTGTAGGCATAACTCACTGATTGAGTCTTGGTCTTGTCTTCTCACTGTGACCTTACTGGACGATTGCGGACCGTGGATGATATCATAGAACCATTCTCCTTGTTCAGGCACTTTGGGACTGCATCCTTGTTGGTGAGGTCACTGCCCTGCTGGCTGTGCAGTGGTTCTTTGCTCCTGGCTCCCCTTTCTTTGCAGACCAACCCTTCTTAGTCTTTGACAGGTGTTTCAGGCAGGAGCCAGGAACAAGAGCCTCCATTTAAAAGCAGCTCCTAAGCAAAGGAGAGGAGACCTTCCATTGACGTTTCTTCTGGCTCTTCACAACAGCTTTTATCAACAAGCTGACCGTAAGCACAGCAAGTTAATCTTGTGGAAGGGGAAAGTGCACTTCTGGCACTTCCTCAGCATTTCCTCAGAGCAGATGCTGGAGACAACAGTAAAGAAATATTTTGCTCACCAAGATTTCTTTAATGTTTGATTATTTTTTTTCCTCCAGTTTGCCTTACAATTTCAAAAGATATGTCTTTTGTGATATATTTCTTATTTAGTTTTCTTCATGGAGACTAGTAAAAGGTTTCTCCTATTAGGATCACCTTGAAGGTATTAAAGTATTGGCTTTACTTTTTGTTTTGTTTTGTTTTGTTTTGTTTTCTTACCAAAGTGTGAAAAAAAAATAAAAAACAAGGAAGAAAATTACTGCATCAGCCTTATCAACTCCTTATTTCCTCCTTCTTCTCCCTCTGCATCCCTTCTCCTCCAAGGCTCCTCTTCTCCAGGCTGAACAGTTTAATCTCTTTCAATCTATCAGATGACAGATGCTGCAGTTCCTTAATAATTTTTATGGTCCTGTGCTGGACACGCCTCAGTTCGTCCATGGTTTTTTTTTTTTAATACTTGGTAGTCCAGAAATCGACTCAGCACTTTAGGTGTGACCTCACCAACGCTGAGTAGCGGAGAATGGTCACTTCCCTTGACCTGCTGGCAACACTTCATCTAATGCAGCTCAGGATGCTGTTGGTCTTCTTGCTGCTAGGACATATTGCTGGATTATGGTCAATTTGTTGTCTTCCAGGACTCCAATGTAATTTTCTTCAAAGTTGCTTTCTAGACTATTGCCCTCCAATATGTAGTGGTGCAGGGGCTCCTTCTGAATGGCAGCGCAACCATCTGGTATATGAACAACTCCCCTTGGTTTTGTATCATCCACCCTTCTGACTGATATCCTGGTCCATTAGGGAGGGAAAGGGCCTGTCTTTGTCTGATACACACTCAATCTCACAGGATTTTCTTTATTGCCAGTGATTACTTCACAATTCATTTTTTTCTTCTCTCGCTGTAAAAAACAGACAACAAATTTCTTGCCCTTCTCTCAGTTCTCGGCTTAGATTTCAAGAGGATACACAAAAGTAGCATTAAATGTTTCCTGTGTGGTCTTTGTGACAGCACCTTTTTGTTTCAAAAGGGGCATCTGTTTTGATACTCTTACAATAAAATATGAAGTGTTACTAAAAGAAAGTAAGACACTTAAAAATGATTCGGTTTCGATTTTAGCTAAAGTAGTGATAATTTGCAGTGGCTAGTTAAGCTTTAATGAAGATATGGTTGTGAAATGCAATAACTGGAGGTTCATCTACACTGTGAAGGAATTCTTAGCTACACTATATCCGATTGGTACACAGTACATGTGCTGCCATTCTCCATGGCACAGAAACCAGTTTCCTCAGACGTGAAGTCTGGGTGCAGCTCTGGGGAGCTCCTAAGCTCCTAAACTGCTCTGGATACAGTAGACTAGCTTGACTCCTCATGCATTATATACTTCTCTAACTCTGACCTGGAGTTCTTTGGAGTATTTATCTCAAACATCCTCTTCCATTACGTCAAATCATATAATACAGAACTTCAACATCTTGCCATGAAAAATACTTGCCTGATGGGCTGTAGTGAAGCCCTCCCTTACTTTTGGCAGTTTGGACCAGGGGGATAAAAAAGGATAATGGTGATGACATTAGAGAGAGTGACCTCAATGTCATACTGTGAGTATGCAGTCAGTGTGCTACAGAAGGAGCTAGTTGTAAGCAATGTGGAAACAAACCATTCTGTACCAGTTTGCTAGGAGGAACTACTCCTTTAGGTGAAATGCTTCAGACAACTTATTCTCTACATTCTTTTCTACAGTGACATGACAACGTACTCCTTATGTGCTTATGTACTCTTGGGTGAGCTCAATGCAATTGGCGTGCTTTCACATAGTAAATAGAATTGGATATTTATGTAAGTCATGGCAGAAAGGCAGAATCATGCCTTTCATATGCACAGTATGTATATAACTGAAATAACATTTTTTCCAGAAATATGTATATGTAACTGCTGTTATTAATTCCTAATGAATTGACAAAAGTACTGTGTAAAATAAAAATTCCAATTTTCCATCTTTTTGGATCTTTCTACAGATATAATTCCAGATGTAAGTTTAGTTCCATGTTTCTAACAGGTAGGTTTTCAATTTTTCCTTCTGCAAACTTTTAAGTTGGAAAGTGGAACATCTGTGTTTTCTGTTGGAAAACAAAGGCATTGCAAAGGGGAAATGAAATTCTGACATTCATCAGGCCCTATTGAGCACTCATCAATTTGAATGCAGGTAGGAAGCAAAATTATGTGGATTAGAAAGTCAACCATGAAGGATCAATCAATATTTTACTGCGTTATCTTTGAGAACTTTTATCAGAGAAGCACATGGGCCGCCAGTGCCCCCTGGGTCCGCCCACGTCTCGTCAGCCACTCTCGCGCGAGCTGCGGGCTCCTGGTGCCTCGCTCCGCTCCCCCCTGAGCTTCCCTCCTTCAGGAATCCCCTGGCTGCGCTGCGCTGTGCCGTGCCACTGCGGATCATACCGACTCCGAAGCTGTTGCCTCGGCCCATGAGTCTGTCGAGTTGATCAAGCATGACTTCTCTTGGTGAAGCCTCCCATACTACTACTGATGATTTTGTCATCCTTAAAGCTAGAAATTATTTCCAGGGTTAGCTGCTCCATCACCTTCCCAGGGACCGAGATGAGGCTGACTGGCCTGTAGTTCCTTGGGCCCTCCTTTTTGCCCTTCTTGAAGATGAGGGTGACATTTACTTTCTGTCAGTCTTTGGACAGTTCTTGCAGTCATCATGCTAGATGAGTGACAGTGGTCTTGCAATAGTATCAGTGGCCTTGCAACAACATCAGCAAGCTCTTTCAGCACTCATGGGCCCATGCACTTATGTACGTTCAGTTTGTCTAATTATTCTCTGACCTGATCCTCTTCAACCAAGGGTATGTCTTGGAGTTTGGGAGGATGAGATGCATGATTTTTAACTTTTTCATATTTAAGTAATTCTGGCATCTGTTTTCATATGGATATACTTTAGGTAAAGGAATTCTACCTGCAGCTTCTTAGATTGTGAATATTGGATGCAATGTGCATGCTTTCTAACTTTTAGAATTATTGAAAAAAATGGAGTTTCGTTGATCTCTTTGTGAAAATACATGTTTCCTTGAGACCCTGTACAGGGAAGTGTTGAATAATTCAATATTATGTTATATATACCACCTTTTCACTTGTGTATCTCTCCTGAAAGAGAACTGCATCTTTCAAGGTAATTTCTCAAAGTATTTCCACTGTTTAAACTTACTGAAGAAAGCTCAGTAGAGAAAGGCCTCTGTAGCTTTTTACCATGAGTGCAAAGGTAGCACAAACATTCATTGTACTAATCACAGTTCATGGTATTATCTCTTTATAGAGTTAGACAAAAAAAAAAAAAAAAAAAAAAAGCAACTTAGTGGCATTGAAAATCTTGCACTGGCTTTCATACTCCAGTGTTCATACAATCATTTTTATATTGGTGTCATTAGATGAATTTTTCCTCAGCTCAGTTTAAGCTCGTCAAAACCTCTCTTCTTTGTTGTCCTTTACTGCAATAAGTATTTTCCCCTTTGGATCATTTATTTAAGACACGTATCATATCACTAATGACATAAGGCACACACACAACAACATTCAAAGTTTAGGTTTTTTTTTTTTTTATATAACATCTCCTACCCTATTGTTGTGTTATAATTATTGTAGCGTATCTTGTATAAAATAAGCAGGAGATTTTTTCCCAGTTTCTCTTCATGCGTTGCCACTGCAGTTTAAATTTTGCAACATCTTAAACACTAAAATAGTCTAATGTACACAAGCAAAATACTCAGTTTACTTTTTAAAATTAAATAGTATATGCTTTGCTACCTTTCATGTAGTAGTTTAAAGATCTTCCCAGTCTCTTGTTCCAAGCTCTCTATTCCTTTTTTTTTTTTTTTTTTTTGCTTTACCCTTACAATACACTGGTGAGAAGTATTTACATTTACACTATGGGGATATTTTTGTTTAATTGTCATAATCTAGCAGAAAAAGTGAAATGCTTGTACAATAATTTTATGCTGAGAGTAACTTATTCAAAACAGGCACATTCTAAAACAAGATTTTGAATGCAAAGTTAAATATTTTATTAGTGATACTTAATCTGGACAAATTTATGACTCCTTAAAAATCTTTTTAGAGGCACAAACTTTTATTCAGATAACAGATAGTGAGAAACACTTCATATGAAAGGATTCGTATTCTCCAATCTACAGTTTAAGAAAATCCTATTTCTGAAATCAAAGGAAGCAACAGAATTATTAAGTGTCTAAATATATTAGCAGAGAAAAGAAAAAAAAAACGTTATTTCTTCATATCTTACAAAAAGCTAAAGACTTTGTCTTTTGAACTCTTTCTTTCAAAGGTTACTGAAACCTCAAGGATGCCTTCAGGAAAGACGGGGAGAGACTCTCCAGTAGGGCCTGTTGTGATAGGATGAGGGGTAATGGTTTTAAAATAGAGGGGGGTAGATTTAGATTAGATATTAGGAAAAAAAATTTTACACTGAGGGTTGTAGAACACTGGAACAGGTTGCCCAGAGAGGTGGTGGATGCCCCGTCCTTGGAAATGTTCAAGGCCAGGTTGGATGAGGTTCTGAGCAACCTGATCTAGTCGGGGATGTCCCTGCTCCTTGCAGGGGGGTTGGACTAGATGACCTTTAAGGTCCCTTCCAACCCTAACCGTTCTATGATTCTATGTTAGAAATACAGGCTAGAAAAATATCCTCTTTCCGTAACATAACCTTCAGACATTGGGAAGATACCAGTTGTGTATGAGGGGGTAAAAGACTGAGTGAGAAAGAGGGAGAGATAACAGTTAATTCCAGAATAATGAAAGAGTTATCTAACAACAATTTATGCAAAGAAGGGGGAAAATCAATCAGAAAGAAAGTGAAGATTTATTTGTGCTATTGAGATTATGAGAATCGTGTATGTTATTACAATAAAGGCAGTGTAAAATAATTTTATTATAGTTAGACAGACGCTGTTTCAGATGTGATATGAAAGAACCACATGGTATTCAGATTGGGAAGAACACGAATAATAACATACTTGCAAGAATATCAGAACTATTTCTGCATATCTCAGAAATGACTTACTCAATATCTCCTTCATGCTCAGGAAAACAAAAATCCTTCTGTAGAGAGTTCATCTTAAAATTGAATCAGAATAGCAGCCTTATAATTGAGCGCTATTAAATATTTGCCCAGTGCTTTACACATAAAGTAATAACATTATGCTAGTTTTTCGAAGAAAACCAAAGCAGAGAGGAGGGAGTAACAATGCACAAACACACATTGCAGAATTTTATTCTTATAGGAAAAAACATGAATGTGTTTTAATGTGTTTAAGTGGCAAATGTCCCAAAAGTATTGAGAGGGATCTATGAGGAAAAAAAAAAAGGATCTTTATTTTCTGAAGAATATGTGGCATGTATGTAACACTGACAATATTGACAAGAACTCTTGAAAAAATGTGTGTCTGCGTGACTGGTATGAGGAAAAAAGGAAAGGTAAAGGGGAAGATGCTCTGAAAACTTAGAACTGTTTTGCAAACCAGTCAGTTCTACAATTTGAATAATGTAGTTAGCATGGCAAGTTTCTTTAAAGAGGGTTCATTGGATAAGCATCGTTCACATATTTTTGTCAGGTAACTTTTAGAATCATAGAATCATAGAATGGTTAGGGTTGGAAGGGACCTTCAAAGGTCATCTAGTCCAACCCCCCTGCAAGGAGCAGGGACATCCCTGACTAGATCAGTTTTGCACTACCTACTCCAGGCAGAAGGTATAGCAGAGAGTCTGAAATGAGAAGACCTTGAGGATATAAAAGATTCTCTCTTAAGATAACAGACAAAGAAGACAGAGCACTGCTGGCATTCCTCCCTGGAGTTAAATTGTTAAAGGACCAGGCACTGTAGAACTTGTACATATCCTCAAAGGTAACACTAGCTTCAGGATCCAGAATTTGAGAATTAGGTTTCTTTTCTAAGAAAAATAACATGGATTCTCCTGTTGTTGTTTAAGAAAAAAAATTGAGCATCTGGAGGTTTTCCTAAAGGATTTTGTGAGAGAAATAAGAACACCAAAGCAGTACTGGGGCACTCCAGCCTGAAAAGAAATAAGTACTTGATCTTTGAAAAGAGCATTCTGTTGTATCAAGGACAATGAAGAAATTCCCCTTCACTCTTTCAAGATGAAAACAAAACAAACAAACAAACATACAAATAAACAAAGAGAAAGAGAGAGAGAGAAGTACATATTCCCAGAAAAAAGTTTGCATTTATAAGAATGACTGTATAAATAAGTTTAAGATTTTGAAGTTATACACTCATTCTGTACTTCTAGTGATTCTGGACTAAATTTAACTTGTCCCTTGGGAGCATATAAAGAATCAATAGTCTTACCTGCCTGAAAAATGTGAGATATTTATGTCCAGAATGCTAAGTCAGCTAATAGGGTGGATTTTTAAATTTATCTTTTCTGTAATATTTCCTAGGCTATTATACACTCATTTCCTGGACTATCATGTCTTCATTAAAATAAGGTTTCCATGTCCAGCTTTTCCTTGCCATCAGATTAAATATTAACCATCAGAAAAACCACAGTTGCACTTTCATGTCCCACCTCCTAGGCATCTTTTCTCTGATACACAGGACCCCTTCACATCACTGAATGGTGGAAATCATGGACTGCACAATTCCGTGAGTCACTACTTCAAGGTACACAAGAACACACTGATCTTGACAAAGCACACACACTCATTTTCCGAAGTACTATTTCCTTACCAAAAGTATAGTAGGTTTATTTTCCTTTCTCCTGGTAAAGATTTCATTATGATTGTGATTCTCTCTGTTGAATATTTAAGAATTGGTATTTTTCTGGTATGACCTTCTGAACTTTTTAATTTGCTCTTGGTTCTTTAATCTATAGCTATCAGCAAATAAATTGGGGAAGACCATCTTAAGAAGAGAAATCCATCTTAGAGTCACAGAATCAAAGAATGCTTAGGGTTGGAAGGGACCTTAAAGGTCATCTAGTCCAACCCCCCTGTAAGAAGCAAGGACATCCCCAACTAGGTCAGGTTGCTCAGAGCCCCATCCAACCTGGCCTAGAATGTTTCCAGGGATGGGGCATCCACCACCTCTCTGGGCAACCTGTTCCTGTGGTCCACCACCCTCATTGTAAAAAATTTCTTTCCTTATGTCCAGTCTGAATCTACCTACTACTATTTTAAAGCTATACATACTGTTCTATCACAACAGGCCCTGCTGAAGAGTTTCTCCCCATCTTTCCTTTAGGTACTGGAAAGCTGCTATAAGGTCTCCCTGGAGCGTCCTCTTCTCCAGGCTGAACAGCCCCAACTTTCTCAGCCTGTCCTCACAGGAGAGGTGCTCCAGCCCTCTAATCATCTTTGTGGCCCTCCTCTGGACCATCTGCAAGTCCAAGTCCTTCCTATGTTGGGAGCTCCAGAGCTGGATGCAGTTTACTTCTCTGTTCTTACCAGGTAAAATCCATTTGTGTTCAAAATGTTTTATGATTGATATATTTAAGTGTGGAGGTGCTGCCTTCACTCTCAGCATTCTCAACTCAGGAATGCAATGAAAAAGAAAGGAAAAATAAAAAATCTTAGATATACAGGTGGAAACCGTCCTTAATAAAAATTGTGAATTTGAGAGTAGCACGTAGTCACATTTGCCCACTTGCCATATATTAAAACTTCTCATTTGACACCGTTAACTTTCATCATGTACTTTTCAGTAAATAAAAAATACCTCAACTATATAAATAGGTTTGGTACAGAGCATGCAGCAAAGCCCATTCAATAAAAGTCTGACTTAAGTATTTGATTAACGATGTGCGATGTGTTCTGGGAATAATATTAAATATAGACTTGTGTGAACCATTCAGAATAAATTGCTTTAATGTGTCAGTGAAACTTATCCTCTCTCTCTGAATTGAAGTAAAGGTTGAATATTTTTATTTTTTAATTTTTTTTTTTTTTGTGACTGAGCACACAGGTAACATTCTTCACTTAATACTCTCCTGTAGAACTTGCTACTTACTTCAGGAGCTGTCGTAGTTCAGCCCCAATCAGGACCAGACTGCGCCGTCTCTCTCTCGCTCCCCCCACCCTCCGAGAGAATAGGGGGAGATAATATAAGAATAACGGCTCGAGGTTTGAGATAAGGACGGGGACAAATCCTTAAAGTTACCGTTATGGGCAAAACAGACTCGACTTGGGGAAAAGTATTCATTTATTACTGCAAACAGCAGGATAATGAGACAGAGAACAAGATAACCTCCCCCCAACCCGTCCCTCTTCCCAAGCTTAACATTATCTCTACTACCTTCCCCCTGCCCCCCACGAGCAGCACAGGGGGGAGGAGGGAATGGGAGTTGCAGTCAGTTCATCATGCGTTGTGGGTCATCTCTTCCACGGCGTGCAGTCTTTCCAGAACAGCTGCCCTAGCGAGGCCTCCATGGGCCACAGCCTCCTTCAGGCATCCACCTCCCCCCATGTGGGGTCCTTCACAGGCTCCAAGTGGATCTCTGCTCCTCCATGGACCTCCATGGGCTGCAGGGGGACAACCTGCTCCACCATGGTCTTCACCACAGGCTGCAGGGGAGTCTTGGCCAGGAGCCGCATGACTCCTCCCCCTCCTTCCGAACTGACCTTGGTGTCTGCAGCTGGTCCTCTCACAAGAAAAGTTCTTCACAACAGGCTGGCAGACACCTCTCAGAATCTCTTCACATCATCCAGCTCATCTCTCCACTTCTTGCAGCTAGGCTGGGCCGAGTTGGGCCCAACTGGCCGCCTGGCGAGAGGCCAGAGGGTGAGGCCTGCAAGGCCCATGAGGCCTGCGCCTCCCCCTCTGCACCTGTGGCCCTGCTCAGCTTCTTCACATCTTCTCTTTTTTTTTTCCTGTTTTCCCCTTCTTAAATATGTTATCGCAGAGGCGTTATCATGGGACATTCTGCTACCTATTGGCTCGGCCTTGGCCAGCAGCAGGTCTGCCCTAGGCCCGGCCGAGTCCACTGAACAAAGGGGAACAACTTCTAGCAGTTTCCTACAGAAGCTACCGCCTTAGGCCCCCCGTCACTAAACAAAACCACAACAGGAGCCTTACAAAGTAGAGGAATGTACAAAGTAAAATATCAGCAGTTGAGATTCTTTTGAAACATGCTTTTACTCGTGTATGTATAACCTATTTTCAGTAAAATAAAAGCGTTTTCAAAACCTTTGAATATATTATTTATTTTCTAGTTATAATGTGTCTTTTTCTTGGTTTGTTTAACTTAGATCAAACTTCTCACAGTATGTTTTTTTTTTGGTGGGACAGTACTGGCACCAGATGAATATGTTGATGTTGATTCATAGAATGGTGGAGCTGAAGAGAAAAGCAGTAACCTATTTTCCCAAACAGATAATGAAACAGTTTCTCACATTCTTTATGTTGCAGAAAAGGAACTGGAAGCAAGACAAGTTTTAAGCATTCATAATGTGTTTGTCCTCAGAAAGGAGCCAGATAGATGTTCAGCAGTATAAAGCTGGCTGAACCCCAGGGTACAGCTGCTGCACTGCAGAAACAGAGAGGCATGGAGTGCAGCAATAGCAGAGCCTGAAAAAATAAATACAGGAAAAGCCTAAAATGCTGAGTGCTCCGGAGATGACAGCAAGTTTGATGTGACAGATTTAACCTTTGCCTTGGAGCTGTTCAAAAGAGATATGTCTAGCAGCATCACATGCCTTTGCAAGCTATTTGGAAGGCAGGCATTGGAAGTACAAGTAGCTCTTTAGCTGAATTCTCACCTAACTCCAATCGATGGTGGTAAAATGCATAATTAGTACCTCTTGCTGAGACAAAATATCATCAGATACCATTGAGAGGGCCAAAAACTCTATTTCTTCAAACTAAACACATATACTTACAAATGTTCCTTTTGTATGTGTGTACTAAGACATAAGTGCTATTTAGTATTTTTCCTGTTTGCTTTTGTTTGAACTCCCAAGCACCAGCATGAGAGAATGTCTGTGGAATCATTGTGTCCTGAGAAAACCATTGAGTTGTGTGTATCGTCTCGATCTTGTTGTGTGATACAAATTTCTGACACAATAGTAGAAAGATATATGCTTTCAAGAAGATATTTTTAAAGTCCCATTTGTTTATTTTCTCAAATCATTATTAATTCTTTTTTTTTATGTTACCCCATGGTATTAATGCAGATTTAATTTGTTACTTACCAAGTTATTCTAAGACCAGAATATGAAAGTAGATTTTTTTTGTATCAGTAGTACTTAACTATTTTTTTTTACTAAAATTGTTTTAATCTGATTTATAAAGTTGATCAATACTTACCTTTCTAGCTGTCTGTATTTCAAATTAGTACACCACACAAATCAGATCAGTGTGTTAAATATAGGAAGAATTAAAAACACAGTAGTATGCATTTTTTAAAAAATGCCTTCAAGCCAGCAGTCAATTTGTACATCAGTACACATTCTAAAAAGATTAATTTACACATACTAATATATTTTAAAGTCTGTTTTGGGTTTTTTTACCATGAAACGTATAGCACGAGTATAAATTTTCAGATAATTAATCGTAAGTGTCTTTCAGGAGTAAAAACAAAGGCGTTTAGTTTCATGGACAGAAATCCTGAATGTTCTTTCCATCTTGAGGAACAGACCTCAAATATTGCTGATAATCTACTCTTTAAATACGACTGCAAAGGACATGACTTTGAGAAGAAAAAGGGGAGAAAAAAGTAGTCATTTATGTTTATTGTGAGGAACCAACAAGAGGTTTCTTATAAAATATAGATCAAAACAGGAGCATGTTAAATTTAAATAATTATTTTAGTGTAAGATGGAAAAAAATAAAACATGACGTTGCACAGTCTGTTTAGATTTGGGAGTAGGCCAAACCTATAAAGGATCTATCTTTGAGTTTAATACTTGAATCAGAATAACTTTCTTGAAAAATCTGACTTTCATGTTTTAGTGTTGGAAATCTAAGCAGGTTATTTACCCTTCGTAGATTTCCAGCTCAGAGTAGAATCTTTCACTACTCTTAAGGTAGTTCTCTACATGAACTTTTTCTGCTCAAGAATGAGCATGTGTTTGAAGGAACATATAAATTAAATCTGAATTTCTATCTCCATTTCTGGTAATTGATTAAACATTTTGTGAATTTTAATGAGCATTAGAATATAAATGCAATAGCCAGACTGAGTAATAAAAACAAATTTTAAATAGGTTTTAAAGAAATTACCATCTTAAGTATCTTCAACTTTATGACTATAAAATATGAGAGGTTCTATCTGTGAAATAAATACTAAAATATATAACTTTTTTTTAATTTGCTCTTTATCAGACTAGATGAGTATCATAGGATTGGAAATGAGTCATATTTTTCATCCATTGAGAGAAAAAAAATACAAATCTTCATCCATTTTCCATTAATAGTCTGAGATTCCATATTAATTTTTTAGACAAAGGAAGACACTCTAAAGAGAAGTTAAAAAAATGCTTTCAGGTTTCAGAAATATATCTTGAAATTGTAGGCAGTGTATATTTGGTCAATAGACTTTTCCAGGAAAATTACAGTTATTGTCATATATATTTTTTTTAAATTGATGACAGAAAGTCTTGTGGTTTTAGGATAAAATTTCTTTTTAAATTTAAGACCAGAGAGAGATGGGGAAGTCTACATTTGTTGACAATATTTCTAAGACATCAATTTCATCAATAATGGATTAAAATTATGATCATCTAGTACCCATGCTTTGGATACAAAATCTCAGAGTTATTTCATTGTTGATGAATTAGAATTTTCTTTTTTTTCAAAAAATAAAATTGTTGTCATTCATCGTTATAAAGAAAGATATTGAAAACACAGCCATAATAAACTCAGGCTCTGAGCTTGTAGATAAACTCAGAAACTTTGTCCTCGTGGCAAAGGCAGTCAGCAGCATCCTGGGCTGCATTTAAAAGAGCGTTGCCAGCAGGCTGAGGGAAGTGATCTTCTCCTCTACTCAGTGCTTGTGAGACACATCTGGAGTACTGGGTCCTGTTCTGGTCTCCCCAGCACAAAAAGGATGTGGACATATTACAGAAAGTCCAGAAAAGGACCATGAAAGTTATTAATGGACAGGCGCATCTGTCAAACTAGGAGAGGCTGAGAGTGCTGGAACTGTTCAGCCTGGAGAAAAGGAGACTCTGGAAGGGGTGGGATATAAGTATATGTAAATATCAGAAAGCGGGAAGTAAAGAACAGGGAGCCAAACTCTTTTCAGTTGTGTCCCATGATAGGGAAAGACACAATAGGCATAAACTAAAATACAGGAAATTCCACTTAAATGTGAGAAAAATCTTTTTTTTACTGTAAGGACAATCCAGCAGTAGAATATGTTGCCCAGAGGTGGAGTTCTTGGAGATACTCAAAACCCAAATGATCAAGGCCTCGAGCAACATATTGTGGTTAGCCAGCTTTGAGCAAGGAACCTGAACTAGACGACTTCTGGACACCTTTTTTGTCCTCAATGACTGTGATTCAGGAATATGAACCACTTAAGTTTTAGTTTGAAGACCCAAATAGGCTGATAGTAGGAGCTTATCTCTTCAACCTGGCCAGTTTCGTGATGTGACTGCTGACATGGTTATTTGTTCCAGTTTCCCCTGCCATATTTGAAGATATGGGGCTACTTTCAGCTCTTCCTTGATTCCTTTTAATCACTGTTCAAAAAAATTATTTTTTTTCTGCTTAGATTTATAATTTTCTTTTGTTGTTAAAATATTTCTTAAATGCATTTCTTCTGGGTTTTTTTTTTGTTGTTGTTGTTTAATTACCAATATGACCATCTTGTCGAGGTTTTTGGTAGCATCCAGAAATGGGTCCTATGTCCGAATTACTTCTTTTTTTAAATCAATATTCTGTTGACACATCTTTCCAATCTAATTTTCACTCAGTTCATTCTGTGCTACAACTATTGACTGCTACTGTGTTGCTTGTGGCAACATCTAAAGGTTTTACTCCTCTCCGTGGCCTTCCACATTTAACAATTATTACACTCAAAAGTGAGTTATACTTCTATTCATAATTCCTTTGCACTTTGTATGAGACATCTATGTTTAATCATCCAAGTAATTTTATTTATATTTAGACTCCAAAGCCTTAAAATCTCAAAAAGAGTGCCTTTCTTGTAATATGAATATTGCTTTTCTTTTTTTTTTTTTTATTTTATATACCTCTTGCACTGCAATAAGTCTCCTCTTAACATAGCAGGTTAGTGAATAACTCATACTTAAAAGTTCCATGAAAAAATGATCATACATTCTCCCACCTTCTTTCAGAGGATTAGCATGTCCAAGTGTTCTTTTTTTTCAGCTCCTTTACTCTTTTTCTTTTTATGCTTGCTATTTTGGAAGGCATGTTTGTGTTCATTTCTTCAGTTGCATACCTCATTAAATTTATTTCCGTCTTCTCTTCACAAATCACTTTCTAACTACTTACTACTCAATTTCTCACTGGTGAAAGCCAATTACCTTACATTTAATATTGGTAAGAAAAAAAAAAAGCTGTTTTCTTATTCTCTGATTCTTTATCTTTTCTACTGACTTTTGAGTTCAAGAACACTCAGTCTTTTTTTCATATTTTAAGAGCATCAACTGAAATCCTAACTCTGCTCAAATCTATGGCAAATCTCTCAACAATGTGAAATGAGGCAAGATTTCACTGATATACCATAGAATTGTATGCCTTATGAAATGTCACTGCATTATCTTTCATTAATGTCCTGAGCATCATGGCTGCATCTGTTCCCAAACAGCATTGCAATCTCTTAAATTCTATTCCCATGTAGGATTTTTTTCAGTAACAAATGTAATGTACAGTTGGATTTGTAATACATAAGTATGATTTTTAATAAACTAGTCAAAATAAAGTGGTGATGAAAATAATGGTTTACACGGTACCTCAGACATCTTTATGGTTTTATTGGACCTGATCAGATTATTTATATCCTCAAATACTAAGCTGCTATCAGTTTTTCCAGCAGCAAGAAAGTTGGCTGTGCTGGTGTAGGAAGAAAATTTCCAATGTTATCACTCATTGAGGTAAGGACGTATGAGACAACCTGTAGTTTTTCAGTCCTACGAAGTAGTGGTTCTACAGTTGTCATTGGGTCATTAAAGGGAGGGGAAGGCAATGTCAAAAATTTCAATATCTTTCTTTACAAGAAAGCATTATGTTTATACAGAAAATGTTTAAAAATTTCAAAAATCAAAATAAATTTATTCTGTGGTTACTCCTGGGTACACAGAGGTAAGTGCAGCTTGATAAAATACATGTTGAATGTTAACTATTAAAATCAAAGGCTGTGTGGTCTTTTTTTTTGGTACAATGCCTAAATAAATAAGTAAAAGGTTTACATTCAACTGTGCTTTCTAGGGCAACTATTTCGCATTATGTTGTTACATGTGTTGAAATATCATGCATGCGGAAAACAGAATTAAACACTAAAGTTGTAAATTCAAAAGCAAAAGAAATACTGAGATAAATTTAAAAGAAAAGATAAATGTATTATAAACAGTATCAAGTGATACTAATTTTCTCACGGGTACATACAGTGCAAGTTGGGATCAGTTCTTTTTCTTTTTTTGCTTGTCCTCCTGCTGGGGTCAAGAGCAAAGGACACAAAGGGCATTGAGAGCAGTTGATATCAGTTTCCTCCTCCGTACTTTTTGGTATTTAAGAAGCTTCCTATTTGTACTCACATCCACATTCTTCCCTTGCTGCAAATGTGTATTTTCTGTTAGAACTAAGGGGAGATACATGTATGCACAAAAGAGAGAGTATGTCTCACAAGCCCAATTTTTCACAGTTTAGATTTTGTCTGGAGTGTCTTGCAACATTTCACATTTGCTAGATCTCGTTCCCCTCATGCATTATTCTTGCACATGACACTGTAACTACTGATTTTCTACCAAATAGGAAATCATTAACAGCTCATTTTCTAATTCCTTTCCTGATTTGGATAATTTCTTTCATTTTCATCCACTTCCTGGTTATCTCCTTTGTACTCAGAATGCTAATTTCCCTTTCAAATCAAATTCTGCTGAAGTCAGTACAGATCTAAACAAATTGAATTTTTTTAAACAGTATGTTCTCCATTCAAATCAAATCTGATTTTTCTGAAATGTCAAGACACTTAATTTCTTTATCTATGTATCTTCTAATGTTTTTTTCATCTTAAACTTTTGCTTCAATATATTTGCAGTATGCTGAGGTCATTGTTAGCCATAAAAAAAAAGGACAATTTTTTAGTCTGTAACTACTGACATCTATTTCCCATTTTAGATTTTCAAAGTTGCTCAAAAGAATCTAAACTAGTATGGTTTTTTTTTCAATTTGGTTTTCTTTTCTTTGTAAGAAGCTTGATAATGTAACACTCATGTCTTTCTACTAAACTAAAAGTCATTATTCAAACTCACTTTGCAATGAAGAGAGGAAGCACTCCTGCATCCATTTTTAAATTGATTTAGGAGAAGTCTTTTTCATTTAGTTGCTAACTGATATTCTTAGTCTGATATAAAAAAACCCAAAACCTGTGAACATGTCTTTCTTAAAGATATTGGTCAGTAAAGATGCTCTTTACGGCAAACTTGGATTCTGATACATTTAAATTACATTTAGTGGGCTGTTCAGATTCCAGGCTTGATTGTGGGTTTTTTTTTTCCTTCTTCATTAATAATGACAACCAAAACACTTTTCATCCAAGGCTTAATTTCAGCTGTATCTGGATGTTTCACATACTGTGTTCTAATTGGATAAACAGCTGCCATTTTCAAAACCTCTTTTACTGCTTTTCTCACAGTCTTTGTTTCTTAGTTTTCACATTTTAGATTTTGTCTGGAGTGTCTTGCAATGTTTCACAAGGCAAATATAGAATCACAGAATTATAGAATGGTTAGGGTTGGAAGGGACCTTCAAAGGTCATCTAGTCCAACCCCCCTGCAAGGAGCAGGGACATCTCCGACTAGATCAGGTTGCTCAGAGCCTCATCCAGCCTGGCCTTGAATATTTCCAGGGATGGGGCCTCCACCACCTCTCTGGGCAACCTGTTCCAGTGTTCTATAACTCGCATCGTAAAAAATTTTTTCCTAATATCCAATCTAAATCTATCTCCCTCTATTTTAAAACCATTACCCCTCGTCCTATCGCAACAGGCCCTACTAAACAGCCTGTCACCAAATATATGCTTACTGTCACAGCTGACAACTATAAGAACTTTTGGATTATTGTTTTTCCTGGTAAAAATGTAGTTAATGATTTATAAATTATATATTCTTTGCTTTCTTTGTTACTCTGTAGTAAAGTCCCTGATTCCTTGTGGTCCTTATGTCTTCCTCCTCAGTCTCTTATGATAAAAGTAAAGCACTCATAGTATTTGAAATAGATGAATATATATATTTAGAGTGTATCTATAATGTTTTTAATTAATACAGAGAAATTTCAAGTACTTATATATATATATACATTTTTCCTTTTTCACATTTCTGAGATAAGTTTCAACTTTAGTATGAGAACTTTTATCTTCCTTTAACCATCTCTCAATCAGTATTTTTTTTTTTTTTGGTCAGTGTGGATATTTAATAAATCCAAATCAAATTGTGCATTCTTGAGAAAGTGTTGCAGCAAGAGCTATGGGTGAAAATCAATACTGAAGTTTTGTTTGTGTTCAAATAAAAAGGAAAAAAGAAAGCAAAAAAAAAAAAATAGACACAGCAACACTGGTAGAAAGGGTATATACAGAAGACTGCTCTCTGTATCTGAAATCAGACATAGTCCTGAACTACACTGCTCAGATCCAGACTGGAATTTCATCGAAGTTCAAGGTTATACTTATGACTCATTGCAGACACAGGGAATAGTGCTGAATGGCTCTGTGCTAGTACAGAAGCTTCTGGTTTTGCCTTGCATTTTGTTTAGAGACATTATCTTGGGTTTTAGCAGTAAAATTATTTGAACAACAACAACAACAAGTTGGTACTTCCTTCTACAGAGATTTCTTTTTAAAGCCTACTTTTAATTTCCAGTGAATCACTGTTTTCCCTGGCTTCATGAAGAAAGTTTTAAAATATTTTTTAAAAGCAGCTGCTTCGCAGATACATAAGTCCACTTTCTGTGCTTTAACTTTTTAGAAAAAAAAAGTAGTATGACACTGTTCTGGTTTTGTTTGGTGAGGGGGGGCCTAAGGTGGTAGCTTCTGTAGGAAACTGCTAGAAGTCGCTCCCCTTTGTTCAGGGCCTAGGGCAGACCTGCTGCTGGCCAAGGCTGAGCCAATTGGTAGCAGAATGTCCCATGATAACACCTCTGCGATAACGTATTTAAGAAGGGGAAAACAGGAAAAAAAAAAAAAGAGAAGAGAAGATGTGAAGCAGCTGAGTGGGCGCAGAGAGGGGGAGGCGTAAGCCTTGTGGGCCTTACAGGCCTCACCCTCTGGCCTCTCGCCAGGTGGCCAATTGGGCCCGACTGGGCCCGGCCTGGCTGCAAGAAGTGGAGAGGAGATGAGAAGTGAATAAGATGTAAAAAGGATCCTGAGAGGCGTCTGCAGCTGTTCCTCACAACAGGCTGGCAGATGCCAAGGTCAGTTCGGAAGGAGGGGGAGGAGTCATGCGGCTCCTGGCCAAGACTCCCCTGCAGCCTGTGGTGACGACCATGGTGGAGCAGGTTGTCCCCCTGTAGCCCATGGAGGTCCATGGAGGGGCAGAGATCCACTTGGAGCCTGTGAAGGACCCCACCGGGGGAGGTGGAGTCCTGAAGGAGGCTGTGGCCCATGGAGGCCCCACTAGGGCAGCTGTTCTGGAGGGACTGCACCCCGTGGAAGAGATGACCCATGCCGGAGCAGTTTCACAAAGTACTGTGGCCCGTGGGAGGGACCCCATGAAGGAGCAGGGGAGGAATGGGAGGAGTTCTTCCCCCGACTATGAAGCAGCGGCATGAAACAATGCATGATGAACTGACTGCAACCCCCATTCTCTCTTCCCCCCCCGTGCCACTCGGGAGGGGAAGGTAGTAGAGATAATGTTAAGCTCGGGAAGAGGGAGGGGTGGGGGGAGTTTATCTTGTTCCCTGTCTCATTCTCCTGCTAGTTTTAGAAATGAATGAAGACTTTTCCCCAAGTCAAGTCTGTTTTGCCCGTGATGGTAACTTTAAGGATTTCTCCCCGTCCTTATCTCAAACCTCGAGCCGTTTTTGTTATATCATCTCCCCCTATTCTCTTGGAGGGTGGAGGGAGTGAGAGAGAGACTGTGTAGTCTGCTCCCGATCAGGGCTGAACTATGACAGACACATAATTCAGTTTTACTCACGCACTGCATACAGTGCCTAACACAAAAGACATTTAGCAGAGGAAGACTTTCAAGCTCTTTTTCCTTGAAACCACAGAACTGTCAAAACCAATCATGTACATAATAAGGTTGCACTGCAGTATTTCAAGGCACTACCCTTTTTTCCTTGCAAGCTGGTATTGATTTTTAAGACATACACTATTATCTTATTAGTTAAAGCAGTGACAGTAATGGGCTAGCAACTAAGGCATCACCCGTTTAAGCACAGAAGTTACTTGACCACAATTCATTAATAAGGCTGTACCAGTCTCTAATCCTTTTAGGTATTTATACCACTTCCATTTCATTGTATTTCAATATGCTTGTAGTGTTCATTAAATAATCCTCACATTATTCAAAATGTCAGGAAATAGTTACAGTGCTACATAGCAAAAAAAAAAAAAAAAAAGGACCCAAGATGCAAAGAAATTAAGACTTCCAGAAGTCTTTTAGTCCTAAAGCAACAGTTGAATCTTTACTGGGTTTTGTTTCTTGGGTTTTTTTTTTTTTGGTTTTTTTTTTTTTTTTCCCCAACGCATCAAATCTGGCTAGGGACATAAATAACCTTCAGATCTGATTAGCACCTTAATCTCTTCCATAATGACAAGAAAACTAACATTACTGATATCAATACTCAGTGGAAGCTCATAGTGCATATCTGCTTTGTATTCATCAGCCTGGTGTTGGAGTCTTTAAAAATGAAGTGTAATCCCTCCCAGAGAGCTGAAGAGGGACAGCTGCTAAGAAAGACAGGAGTGCTGTTTCTTAACCTGACTGAGAAATAAGTGAAAAAGGACCAGTGGATAGGCCTTAAACATATTCAACTTACACTGAACATTTATATTTATGTATCACAAATTTCTATTTAAAATTTGTATCTGCCATAAATACAAGAAAATACCTAGCTGAAACAAGTAAAGCCTAGCTGTAAAAGTCTGGGAAAATAACTATACCTAGGCACATCTGAAGTGAAAGGCACTCAAATCTGAGGTATAAGTGTAAAAAGAGAGGCTAGAACCATAGAGTGTGAGAGTAGAAAAGGTGAGTCATTTAAAAAAAAAAGCCCAAACATGGCAAGGAACCATGTTTTCTCTGCTGCTTGCTGTTGCTGAAAAGCAAAAACTGTCAACATGAGCAGCTAGTGATTAGTGGTGATGAGGCAGAGCAGCTAATGGAACAGGAGTGGCAGTTCTTGCTGCAGAACAGTGAGGTTTTGCTGCTGGGCAGGATCCAGGATAGAGCACAGCAGCTATCACAGAGTGAGGTTCCACTGCAGGAGTTGGAACACAGCCAGCTGCTGTGGTAGGTACCTCAAAGAGAAAATTGAGTATTTAAATATCTTTTAATGAGCTTTAAATATTTTTTTTGCCATTGTACGTTGGAGAAAGTGTAATTATATATTGGTCTGTTCATCTCCCTTGTTATCTTTTCCTTTTCTTGAGTAACGTTCCATTTTAATGAATTGTTTGATTCAGTATATGTGAGATAGGAGTGTAATCTTTTGTTAAATTTTCCAGGTTTGTGGATAACAGCTTCAGCTAGTAATTACTACTGACCAGTAAAATGTGAAGATGGCCACAGCTACTGCTAGTTTAATCTTGACAAAAGGGTTACAAACTTGTACATGTTTCATGTAGCCACTTTGTGAAGATTCTTGTTTAAAGTTGTTACATACCTGAATTTGTCATGCATTAGCTTCCTAAAACTATCAGCTAATAGTAGCATCCACTGGAGCATCACAGAAGCATGTGAAACATGTTTCCATAGAGTGTAAAGACCTGGTAAATGGATTTTCCCTGTTCTTTGTTCAGAAGAAGCTAGGTGTACCAGATCTTCCCTCTGTGATAAAGACCGTGAGCATCACTATCATTTGACAGCCCAGTGCCAAAATGAGAGGATTTTTCCTGGCTCTGCTGCAAACATTCCATGCCTGCAAAGACCAGGCAATGTCTTTGTGATTTATGAGTTGAATTAGTAATGTCTTAAGTAGCACTGCTCTATGCAACCATATATTGTGTAGTTTCTGCAGCAAGTATCTATACCTTATTTGTTAGAGAGCTATGGACAACCCCTGACCAGCACTGCTTCCTAGAACTTAAAGCCTATGGGAAACATAAACACGTCAAGGTCATTATGAGGCCTCAGAAATTTACCCGCAACCATTGACTTCTCACGGCAAGTGGCTAGCATGTAATATTTCTCTGTGACTTTTGATTTGACCTAGAGACAGAGAAAGAATGAATCTACAGCAATTTTAGCTGGTTTTGTAACCAGATTTTCTGCCCTAGATAGTATTTCTTTTCTGTTTATAACTGATGGAGAAGCTAGTTCTTTCAAACTTGCCTGTCAGCAAGTAGAAAGGGAGAAAGCTGACGCACGTGTGCAACAAATCATTACAGTTTCAATGAGCTTTGATCAAAAGCTCTGATATACACTTTTCTGAGATCACAAGTACAAAGTTTCCATCTGCTTAACAACAATTCAGTGTAAATGGCAGGCACGGAAGGAGAAGTCACTATCTAATGTGTGTGTCATCATCTTCCTAGTTATTCAGTGTACAATAGATTCCTTTTTAACTCTACCAAAGTTGCAATCAGCATTTACTTGTATTCAGTCTTAGAGAAATCTGTGCCTGAATGTAGAGTTGTAAGTTAAAGAAGGGTTTCCAAGACAATAATTCTTTTGGCTTCATCATGTTTTCCTCAACAGTCTGTCAACAAATGTTACATCAGATATGTTCCTTCCTTGTGGCCAAGTCCAATCTGAATTGACATCTTGTGGGGTTTTTTTTTTTTGTTGTTGTTGTTTTTTGTTTCTTGGTTTGTTTGGTTTTTTTTTTGTTTTGTTTTGTTTTGTTTTTAAATTTCCTGTCACCCTTAATTTAATGGAGTGGAATTTCAGCAGAATCACGATATTATGTATAAGGGTTGAAACTTGAAGCTAAGATGGTAGTGGCATTGTTAGAGAAGTACAATGGAGCTATGGTATGTTCTGTAAATCCTTTCCAAAGAGTATTTAAACCAACATTGTTTATTTTATTGTATCATTTATTGCATTGCACATTCATTGATAGTCACAAATATTTCTTCTCCTGAGTGAGAAAATTTTAAACTTTATAAAAAGAGAAAGGACATAGAAATATAGAATATATACATCTCTCCGATATTAACAAGCCTTTTCCTCTGTATTTTCTATATCTGATTAGTTAATTGAACAACTTATGCTTCTAGGATGAACAGCACTGGTATCTCATCTGGAATAGTAGGGCAGATTGATGAAGAATAACTAAAAGGTTGAATCAAGTAATTCAGAATACAGGTTAGTCACTGATTGTCATCTCTTTCTCTGCTCAGAATATTGCTGCCAACATATTATTATTTTTGTAAATTTGCTTTTCAAAAACACTTACCAGATGTTTTGTATGAGTAATTATTTGACAGGAGGTTGTTAATGAGCAGTTTGTTTTGACTACTTAATATATGAAATTTAGTTTGTTGGGATTGAACGCTGGAAAGCTGAATTAGAAAGATACTTGTATTTAACAAGAGTCCTTAATCTATGTGTTGTGCTTAAATTCTAGTTAAGAAAAATAGGAATTATGTATACATGATTAACAGCGTTGGTTTTTTTTCACCGGACAGCTAGGAATAATTTTATGCAATTTCTTCTTTAAAAAAAGATGCTTCAATAGATAATATTTCTCATAAAGCAATATTATGCAGCACTTCCTGGTGATTTTGCCATGTGATAGAAAAGTCACTCGCAATATATTTGCTAAATTACATGGACAGAGTATCAGAATAGCCACTAACTTTCAAAATGGGGACCACTATAGGCAATGAGTTATCAGAGGCAACATACTATATCTCAAGCATATTTCAGCACAAGCTAATAACATGAAAACAGATTATTGCATAATGTTCCTAGCAAATTAAAAAACACAATATAGATTTCCAATGACCTGACAGAGCGATATAGCTGTGCCGGCATCCTTTGTGTTGTTGCTTTAGGTTGTTAGATTTTGAGGTTATGTTTGAGGATGATTGACATAACAACTAATCCACAGTGAAATATATATAATCTTTTACTTGACAGCTATGCCACATCAGCTCTGAGGTGTACAGTTATCAGCACTTCCAGTTCAAACACCACACTTATCTGTCAGTCTTCATGGATTTATATGTCATAGGCCTCCACAAAACAAAATCTGTTGTTGTGTAAAAAGAGAAATATGAACAGATTGATACAGCTAATAATTTAAATTACTTAAACTTATGCATTACTATTAACTATAGTGGAGCTTTACCAGCATACACCATTTGAAAATCTGGCTTATATAACTATGAATGTTGGTGGATTTTTTTTTAATTGTTTTGAATTGGGTAGGAAATTGAAGAAAATGTGTAGGAAAAAAGCACACCACACAAATAGGCAGAGGAAAGTAGCAAAAAGATAGCTATCAGAAACAAGCACTGTATCAAGATTTATCAATAAGATCTAAGCTGGAGGCTTATTTCTTGAACTTGTATACAATGAATCACTTTCTTGAAAATGTTTACTGACATGGCCTCAAATATTATTACAATACCATGCCACGTCTTGTTGGTGGCATAACAGCTGTACCCACAGAATCATACAAAACCTCAATTCACAACGTTTTACTTTGCAGTGAAGCTGAAATATAACAGGCAAAAGGTGTGAAGGGAACTGTTTATGCAGCCTGGCAAACACATTCCCCAGCCAAAAAAAAACGGTTCAATTTTAGCCTTTCAGAATCTTCCCAATAGCCTTGTCTGTATTATCCACAAAATAAATCCACTGAAATCAAACAATCTCCATAGATGACTACTATTTTAGTCATAAATAAGAGAAGGCTGATTTCCTCCTAGCTTACCTTTACTGTGCTCCAGACAATCATGTCCCTGGTTTGATTGTGTTAACTGCTTAGGGACTGCAGTGCCTTTACTTTAGCTGTGCCATACTCTCCTCTGTATAAGAACTTCTTTCATATTTTAGATTTGGTAGCCAATATTTTTAAACTATTAAAAATCCGACTACTTTTTCCTACTTCTTTGTAAATTTTAAACATGAAAAACTGCAGAAATTTCAAAAATGTTTTTGTCCAGTGTTCAGAAAACATGGTTGGTGACAAACCAGAATGTAATAACTACAAAAAAAAGTTAAAGGATCAAGTAAGTATTCACAAATTGCATATGTGATTGGCATGTTTGCTGAATAAACATCTTGTCTAATAGCTTGAAGTCAACTTTGGGTAATCCATAAACATGAATCAGTCAGACTGTTCTTTACACATGGCAATCTGCATCTAAGAACTAACTGGGGAGTACCATATATGTACAACATGCACAGGCAAATCCTTCACTGACTTCAAAATGTTTAATTAGGGATATCAGATATAGGTGTTAGAAGTATACCTTCAAAGTCCAACACTGAGAGGCTGCATGTATTATATGGTGAATTATACAGAATGGCAGTGATTAATTTGGAGAAATTGCAAAAAAAAAAATCTGAATACCCTGGATAAAGGTGATTTAATGAACAAATTATTGAATTTAGAATCCAGATTCAACATTCTTTTCCAAGTTCTGCTACAGACATGATCTTAGGGGAGGTAGTTCTAATCTGATATTTTATGCACTTGAAATATCCTATTTTAGAGAGTACTTTAATTGTTCTTAGAAATGTACCATGGGAGTATACATGAACTGGGAGGCAAAAAAAAAATGGTTATAGCCTAATTTTGGTATGAAGATGAGGTTTCACCTATAGCTAAAGCCAGTGTGTTTCACTTAAACTATAAAAAACACTAATCCCATTGAAGTCAGCAGGAAGTTATCAAGATTAGTCCTGTAACAGAAATTATATAATACTAAATCAGGTTGAAATTTATTAAGTAAAATTTTGAATATTATTTAACTATTTCATAATGCCATATACCCTGCTTTACCCTTTAAATTATGTCCAGGCTATATGCAAGCAAGAAAATATATCTCTTCCTCTTGACCTTAGACAAAAATTCTAATTTTTGCTAATAGTGCAGTATTTAATACTGCATAAAGCAGTATTTAAAGTGATGTCATAGTACTTGTGGTACCATTTTGACGTCTGGTGGTTTTTTTTTTCCCTTAAAGCTTTTTTTTTTTTTCCTTAAAGCTAACCAACTTTTTCTTACCACCCTCACTGCCATAAATATCAGACCAACAGGAACTCTTGCTGCTTTTCTTTCGAGCCTGCAGTGTGTGAAATTCCTTCTTGTGGTTTACTGGAACGTGACATACCACTTGAGCAGCTGCACTAAGATCTTTCTTCTCAGAGCAGTGTGCCACCAGTGAAGTGATTTTAGAGCAGAGGCAGAAGAATATGAGATTTTTAGAACTTAAAATGTGTGCAAACAGTGTAGGTGTACATCTAAAGAAAACGATTCTGATTTTGACTGAATAATTTTTTTTCTGGTTTTCTGGAAATGTTCCTACACAGCTGATCTTTTAAAGAGCTTCAGCCAAAATGCCAGTGATATTCAAAGAGGCTTTATACTGAAGTTAGTTCTTCATATGCTGGTCAGCTTAACTGAGCTGTGGGGCTGAAATAATCTAAAAGAACTTAAAAAAATCAACTGTAGAAGTTAAAGTGGAGAGATTCTGTCCGGGTAGTGTATAAAAGCCTATTTTTAGATATCATGAGTCAGATGAATCCTCTAAACAGGAGAATATGTAGGTCAATCTGTCTGAGCTGTACACGGTGTCCACATAGTATTTTACAGACAGACAGGCTCATGAGAATGCTATGGACACTGCACCACTTGATACAGCAGCATGAGGTGGCAAAGCTGGTAACAAAAACACATAGCAAAACTGACACAGTAACTGTAAATATGTCTACAGTGGCATGGAGATGGACTAAAGGCAGCCTTAGGGATTAGCCTGATGTCTACATTGTTACATACTTCAAACTTAAACTTAAAACTATATATTCAAGTAGGAAGGGAGGGCAGGGTTAGTGATATTATCTCTTCCCTAGTTCATGGGCCACTTGTCACTGGAAGTACTCAGAGCTTCATTGAAACATCTCTTACACTTACCTCTTTCAATCCCTTTAAAATTTTCTCAAGATAGTTAAAGCCAGATGGCTATATTAGGGTTTGGTTTTTCTTCTTGTTATTAAGCAAAACATGAGAACAGTGACCATTTGGAACAGATGTTTCTTGAGATCTAATTAATTTTTTTTTCCTCTAAACTATTCTTTCTAAATACCATATTAGTGTCATCTATACTCTCACACGATCAGGAACCTCCATTCGAGGTGTCAGTATTTTCTTCCTGTCCTTCCTGCTAAGAGCAGATTAGTTTTGTTTGTTTGTTTATTATGCTACAAGAATATATACAGTGGTAATGTTATAGGTATCTTAGAAATTAAAATGTTCCAAGTAAAATGCAACACTGTCAGTGTATTCGAAACATTGACAATGTTAGTAGATTTTTATAATGATGCAGTGATTCTAATGTAGCAAAAGAAAAAAGAAAGTTTAAGGACACATATGCTCTCATTTTTATCAACAGGCCTACGAAAACTCATTAAAAACCACCATTTTGTCAATGTGTACTGCTTTTACTAATTTTTAAAAAAATAAATCAATGCAGAAAATGATATAGTTAATTCATAATAGTGATTTACTAAGCTATTATGTAATAAGCTCCAAACTTCTACAAAATTTTAAATCTGTACACTTGGCCAAAAATACTTTTACATGCTTTGCTGCCGCCTTTAGATAGGTGTATAGCTCAGATAGATAGGTGACACCTTGTTCCACAAGGATGAGTGCAAACCAATCTAAGCCATGATTTTATATTGTAAATGTGGTTTAATAAGTAAGTACTTTGTTTTATGACTCTGGTACTGCAAAGTGCCTGCAGTCGCTGAATCAATGAGATCTCAGTGAAAGAGTGGTACTCCTGTTACATCTGTGGCATGTGATGTGTAGGCTGTAAGTATAGTAGCACCCTGTGAGTATTGTCCTCTGAGTATTAATATAGGGAAGACAAGTGTCAAGACTGAAGGAAGAAGTAGCTTAACGTGATCCTGTAGAAATACAGAGCTAAGCCTTTTCTTCAGCAGAGAGTCTCAGGGCTTCGCTTGCATTATCCTCAGAATAATCTTCAAAAAGGCTTTTCTTGAGTAAATATACTAGAACATACATTTTCTTCCTTGTGAATGGCCGAGATCTCTTCCAGAAATAGTAAAACACTACCTAATATTCTGGATTTAACAGAGATGAAGTTAATTTTCTTCTCAGTATCTGGTGCATTTTGGATTTTGTATGTGAAGAATGTTGATAAACACACTGATGATATGAGTTGTTGTTAATGAGACCAAGGACACTGTTTGGCTTTCCAGGTCTCGCTAATGTGCAGATGCAGGAAGCTGGGAGAAAGACAGACAGAATAATTGACCCAAACTGGCCAGAGAGTATTCCATGCCATAAACATCACACTCAGTATATAAGTAGGGGTTGCCTAAGGGGTTTGAATATGTATTCAAGCTATTAATGCAGAGTTTCAACACATACATCGCTCTCCCTACCTTGCTGTCTCCCTCTCACTCTTTTGCTGGCTGCTTGGTTTCATTTCTATGACCGCTGCTTGGGACAGGCTGTGTCTGTCTTTGGGACATTGGGCAATGAGAAATTGTGCATTGTTCAATTTGTATATTTAAATATTCCTATATTTTGTTATTATTGTCATTTATCTCTGCTATTCTAGTAAACTGTCTTCATCTCAACCCATGTGTCTTCCTTTCTTCCCAATTCTCTCCCCCATCCCGCTGGAGAGGAGGAGGGTTCGTGAGAAACTGTGTGGTGACTAGGGCACCACAGCTACCCCAATCCCCACTACAGGCACTGTGATTGCTTCAACCTGTAGCACTGTGGCTATGCCAACCTCGGCAAGCAGTACCACAGATGAACCAAAAAAACAACCTGTGCCAGTATCAGTTGCCCCTGTACAGAAAAAATACACACAAAAAAAAAAATCAGTTCACATGATAAAAGACGATGAGGAACCAAGGACATCACAAGAACAGGGAGAGGCAGAAGCAGAGGTAGTCACCTGATTTCTGTCCCTGAGTAAGCTGCGAGATATGTGAAAGGTTTCAGCTGTAATCGAGGCGAGCAACTTGTCATCTAGTTGTTCCAATGCTGAGACAGCGGGGCCAGTACTCTGGAGTTACAGGGTAGGGAAGCCAGGCACCTGGGATCCCTGTCTAGGAAACCGGCCATTGACAAGGCAATTGGAAGTGAGACAGAAGTCTGCAGCCTCTAAGTAAAACATGTAAGTAACCTCCTAAAACTTCTGGTAAGATACGTCAAAGTGCTGATGACATCCAAAGTTTAATTATTTGTTATTTTAACTAATTTATCTTAAATACTTCCGTATGTCAATTTTAATAAAGTTATCTGTGTCAGACATCATTTGCTTTACAGCTAACTATTATATCTGTCTTGGTCATGCTCCTTTTTACTTATCCAATTTATTTAGCCACACAATCTTAATATTTTTCCAACTCTTATTATGGTAATGCTTTTCTGATTTCCAACAGATTATTTTGGGTTTTTTTTTGTTTTTCTGCCCTAGTTCTCAAAAACTTTAGAGGCACAGTGTTCATGTCAGGACATAAGATGGGACCTGCAAAACATTAAATATTATTTTCCACTATTTTTATAAATTCTATTGCTAGAGAAGTTTTCTTTGAGCTAGTTCATGTTTAAATAGATATTTTTGAGCTATACACAGTGATTTTTTTTATTGTGTTAGGAAAAACAGAAACTAATAAATGTGTAAACCTTTCTGATGTATAAGTAGTTTACTTAATTTATGCTACTATACTTTACAATTCTATATTAAAAACTAAAAAATAAGTATCTGTACTGATCCATCACTGGTATTCAGAAATTACTCTAGGTTTCATTTTGTTCTTAATTGTAATTAACTTTTTTTTTTTTTTTAATTTTCACTATTTGCCACTGGTTTTTTTTGTCCTGTTTCTTAACAAAACATTACATTGATCTCTTTTAGCATATTCTTTTAGTATATTTTTGCAGCACACTTAGTCATGTTACAATTGGATCCAAAGAGACCATCCTGAATCCATGAACCACTGTTCTGCTCAGTTCTTATAATCCAGCTGAGCATGGTTTTATGTGAATACCCCAGCATGTGCATGATGATGGGCATCTTGTTTGTTCTTCAGTTTCATTCTGATTCCTTCGAGACACTCTCCTGCCTGTTATACATCCTTCATCCTTATCTTGCATATTTTAGCTTGCACTGTTTTCCTGTACCTTGTTTGGGCAACTATGCCTTAAGACTCAATTTACTTCATCATAGTTACCTATCATTCTTATAATTATCAATGTTACAAAGTACTTCTTGCTGGTTATGCTGTTAGCAGTGTTGCAGTGATACAACACTGTCAGGGATTATGCTATTTTAGTGTATTTATGTCTGGGTCTAAGGCAAGCTAATATTAATGAAGATATGCTTAGTCAGTTTCTACTTTATAGGTGCAATAGATGTACAGTTTGGCTACAATTTACACACATTACCTATCATCTCCTCTGTTCTTGGTACATTATCTGTTTTCCTAAAATTCTGATATGTACAAATTTCCCTGAAATGCTTCTCTTAAATAACTTTTCTGATGATTCTAATAGATGAGAAAATAATGATTTTCCTCTGCAAAATTCAGGGTTGTTTTTTTTTTGTCTGTATTGTATGATTTTATGCTGTAATTTCAGTTACTTTAAAAAATATCTGTGACTCCAGTACTCAGTATCTCAGTATTATGGTTTTACTAAGGCTATGAGGGCTAATTGCAAATTATTGAAATATTTCAAACAATTAACAGCTAAACTTCATAATTATTCTATGAACTTCAAGAGACAGTTAATTGAAGCATCATAAATTTGTCTGTAATAACTCAGGATCTCATCCTACAGTTCTCAGAATCCAAAGAATTAGAGCAATTGCCAGCTCACTTACAGTAAGTTAGACCACAGTTGTCTTCACAGAACTTGATTTCCCAAGGTAAACTGATCTAACAGACTCACAGACCTGTAACTTGTAGTGCCACAGTTCCCTGGTGCTGTTCTGTATCTTATTGCAAGTCTGTGATAATGCTAGTTACAATTTGATGGATTAGGCTTTAAGGCCACATTCATTAAATGACTGCTAAGTGCTAATTAAAGTCTAACTAACTAACTTTCTTTTCCATAGCACTAGGGATTTGTTGATGTTTTTCCACCTCTCTCTCATATATGAATAATTTTAGAGCAAATACGTTTATACCACTGGTGTTTGAAGAATGGCTTACTGAATACTAATTGCTAATTCTGGTACATGACTAAAATATCTCTTAAAAGCTTTAACTGCAAAGAAGCTTTCTGAACATCTGGCTTCCTCTCAACTGGCAAATAATTTACTATTCCACTAAGACCCTGAGCTTCCCTCGGTGGAAGAAACTGTACTAGAAATCAAATAGCTTTTGAAATGCTGGATATTTCAAAGATGTTCATAACAAATTTCTTCCAGAAAGAGTATTTACTTTAACTAGCTTAACTGAAAATTACAAATGTTCAATTCTGCCTTTTCTGCATCTATGTAAATTAAAGTGTCACTCCGGAAGTAAAATTTAAATTTCATTAATTTTTCCTGCGTTTACTTTTAATATATTTTGTGATAAAATTTAGCAATAAAAGCAGCATAAAGACAAAATATACTTTAAAGTACAAAAAGAAAATTGCAAATTGCCCCCCTTCATAACTTACCCAAGTATAAGCAGAGAAATAAATTTTAGCTGTTGTTCATAGTGACACCTAAATATCCCAAATGAAATAAAATTCTCTCTGTAAAAGCTGTAAACAGTCAGAATAAATGAAAGCCTCTTCCCAGAAACAGATTTTCAGTTTAAATAGATAGGCAAAAGCTTTCTGTAGAGCTCAGAATGAGGAAAGACACCTTACTCTGACAAAGGACATATGTGTCTCTATACCTTTTTAATCCTGTATGGAGGCATACTGCAGGCAACAATTTCAGCTGAACACACCAGATCAGAAGTATTTAGCTATCTTAAAACTGCTGAGGACATAGCTTAAATGATTTATTTAAGTTTACACAATATCAGAACAATGAATGAGCCTAGATCTCCTGAACACCTCTTCATAATTTTATTTTTTTTTTCTCCAAATATATAGCTTTTTCTTAACTGTGTATTTTAGATGTAAATTCTTAAGCCAAATTCCATTTAGTATAAATCAAGCAGAAAATGTTGTTTTATTTTCTTCTTCTGCATCTTAGAAATATGTGCAATCTTTGGACAGTATCCAAAAAAAAAAAAAAAATGAAAGCCTCACTCTCTTACAGAAAAGTTTCATGAGCATGAAATTTAAAAATGTTAAGAAGCATGTCTTACATGTAATATTTTACACCTGAGGTTTTTTTTTGGAATTGATCCCTTGTGCAGTATAAGAAAATATTCTTTGTCGCTGAGTATGATGTTTACCTACATTGACTCCTCAGTGCCAGTTATTTACTTAGCAAATTACGGAGGAGTTCAGTGATTTAATGTAGAATTCTTTGAGATGATTCTTTGCTTCCAGGTTTTCCTTTACTCAGCTCAATGGCTTCATAAATTGCAGCAGACCCTGTAGAGCCTTCTCTAGTGCCTAGGAGGAATGTCAGCCAAGGCTGGCCATCTGCTGCCTGCAGAAGACTGTACTTGAATGGAAGCTCTCAGATCTTCTGCACCTTGCCTCTTTTACCAGCTACCTGGCCAGACGTCTCTGCCTGAACTTCAGACATCTGACTCCCTCCCTTTAACCGCCAGACCCTAGGACCTCCTAGAAATTTCTCTGCTTTGAACAGATAAATTTGTCTGTAGGGAAAGATGCATTTACCTATCCTTTCAGAGATACCACATGAACCAGCACTTTCTTAAAAGGAGTGAATGTCATATACAGTTGAGGAAAAATGTCCAAATAGAATTTGTGAATTTAAGTGAATTATTTCTTATACAGAATTTAAAGAACTGAGTTAATTTATCTTCCCAAAGACAATACATAAAACATTTATGCAGAGTGCAGAAGGTGGCAGACTGTGAAGGAACAAGATACATGCTTCTTTTCCCTCCAGATAGAAAACCCATTTTTTACTTTAAAGTTTCAATGCCTTGTGTGGCAGAGTTAGTTTGGACATCATCTACTTCATCTTTGTTCCCATTTGATTTTCAGGGAGATATTTGCAGTATCTTTAGGAAATACTATTGCTTGAACCAAAATGCTCTCTTTTTTTTTGTTGGTGATTGTTTTGGTTTTTTTTTTTTTTGTCTGTTCCTATGTGTATGATTCTAAGAAAGATGTTCAAGTGCTCTATGGTATCTCATAGCAACACAACTCTTGAGGGAATCAGACTGCTTGTGGAACAAGAAACAGGAATGGGCCCTTGAACTTCCATAGAATGATCCTGACCAGTATGGATTTCCACAGGACTCTGCAGATGTTAGGATACGTCTCATTTTCAGAGGTCAAACCTCCAACCATCTCCTGTGGGATTTCTATGGAGAAATAATGCATAGACAGTACTGTCTAGAGAGAAACTTAAAGAATCTCTGGCTAGTATAACCTAAGATGTGCAACTTCTGAATAAACTAATTTAGGTGTAAGAAGCAGTACAGTTGAAGTGGTTGCTAAATTAAATTAACTATTTCAAGAAACATCAAGTCAAGTAGGAGATAAGAAGGTTGCATGTCTCTATGGTCATTACCTCATCATATGAGATAATACTGTGTGTGATCATAGTAGATTAACTCTTTAAATACAGGTTTTGTTTCTGATCTTTTCCTATTACATTTATGCAATCTGATTTTGAGGTTGTGAGGAACAGTTAATTATAGGCCTTGTCTCTGGAATTTGTTTCCCTTTGTTAGAAGTACAAAAAAAATCATATTTTTTGAGAGAGAGATTTTGTCTTAGTTCTGGTGAGCCTTTGAATTTCATCCTTTAGTTTCACAGTCCTCAATTTAATGTAAAAATAATAATACCCCCTTACAGACACACCAATTTTACTCAATGGTAATTTTAATTTACTCCAAATCAGTTCACTCAATCCTATTGTTTTCTATGACCTTCTTTTTCTTAAACATCCATAGTTTATCAAAAGAAGCTAAAATAGCATCAACATTGTTGTTGTCATTAATTGCGTAGCCTTTATCTATCTGGAACATTATGTGTTCAAAGAAATATTCCCACTCCTCTGTATTTGAGCTGCTTAGAAAAATATACTGGTACACATAAGTATTACTCAATTTTTCTCCATATTAATGCAACTGTAACTTCCGTAGCAATGAGGAGGTAAAACTTAATTGTGCTGATAATAACAAATGTTCCATACTTTGCCAAATTTTTTTATTACAACCTTGCAAATTAATACAACATTATTGTGAGTTAAGAGAAAAAGATACAAATCCCATATGATATTACAGCTGCTAGTAAATGTTAACAAACATTTGAAACACAGAGATCTTTGAGACTCCCAGCAGCTTTTTGGAAAGTAGCAGACTTGGGCAGTCATGTGGTTTTTGCAAATACATTGTCTAGTAACATTGATATTTTAGGTGGAATTTGGCTGCAGGCTTGAAAGGTAAGGGATTTTGGCCAGAATACAAATTGATTTTTCCCTGAAGACATAGTAACGTAAGTAACACAATTGCTTTTCAACAATTCGCACTATGCTTTTTTTGTTTGTTTGTTTGGAGTTTTTTGTTCGGGTTTTTTTTTGTTGTTGTTGTTCTTTTTTTTTTATAGAATAAGTTCAATTAGAACTACAACTACTGCAAGCTATTAACCAGATTCACACTCTGGTTAACACAGAATCATAGAATCATAGAATGGCTAGAGCTGGAAGGGACCTTCAAAGGCCATCTAGTCCAACCCCCCTGCAAGGAGCAGGGACATCCCTGACTAGATCAGGTTGCTCAGAGCCTCATCCAACCTGCCCTTGAACGTTTCCATACCTCTGTATTCCTGTTGTTAACTAATATTTATCTAATTTAGGGCTGAATAAGACTTTTTTTTTAGTACTTTGCATTCCTTCTAGAATGATTGGTATTTATCTCATTGTCAAAAATAACCAATAGCTTTATAGAGCTATCATTCAGTCCTAATTTTTTGACAGGCCTAAGAACAGCACATAATGTGAATTTCCATGAGAAACCGTAACATTATTTAGATTAAGACTTGTTGTCCAATTATCCTGCATACATTAAGATAATTTCTGTTAAAATAGCAAAAGATAATATAACACTTCAATTATGTTACTATGCTCTTAAATTTCTCCTAATTAAGAGGTTTTCATCTGCATCTTCCCAAGTCCTTGAAACTTAGATAATTAAATAAGGTAAAATTTCTAGTATAGTATATAACTTCCCTATTACTTTTTCTCTGAAAGAATCATTATTCCATAGTTTTGCCATGTGTCATATTTTAGTCCCAATCTGGACCACACTACACAGTCTCTCACTCACTCCCCCCACCCTCCGAAAGAATAAGGAGAGATAATATAGGAAAAAAGGCTTGAGACTTGAGATAAGAACAGGGAGAGATCCTTAAAGTTACCGTTACAGGCAAAACAGACTCGACCTGGGGAAAACTATTTATTATTAAAACCAAAGTAGGATAACGAGAAAGAAAACAAGGTAACTTCCCCCATCCTTCCTTCTTCCCGGGCTTAACATTATCTCTACCTCCTTTCCCACTCCGAGAGGCGCAGCGGGGGAAGAGGGAATGGGGGTTATGGTCAGTTCATCACAAGTTGCTTTATGCTGCTCCTTCCTCCTCAGGGGAAGAACTCCTCACATTCCTCCCCTGCTCCAGCATGGGGTCCCTCCCATGGGCAACAGTCCTTCGTGAACTGCTCCAGCATGGGTCATTTTTTTCCATGGGGTGCAGTCCCTCAGGAACGGCTGCCCCAGTGGGCCCTCCATGGGCCACAGCCTCTTTCAGGCATTTGCCTGCCTCAGTGTGGGGTCCTCCACAGGCTGCAGGTGGATCTCTGCTCCTCCGTGGACCTCCATGGGCTGCAGGGGGACAACCTGCTCCACCATGGTCATAACCACAGGCGGCAGGGGAATTGTGGCCAGGAGCGGCATTACTCCTCCCCCTCCTTCTTCACTGACCTTAGTGTCTGCAGCCATTCCTCTCACAAGAAAATCTTCACAATGGGCTCAGGTAGACACCACTGAGGTTCTCTTCACATCTCATCTCCACTCGTTGCATTTAGGCAGGGCTGAGTCAGGCCCAGACAGCTGCCTGGCGAGAGGCCAGACGGTGAGGCCCACAAGGCCTGTGCCTCCCTCTCTCTCTGCCCCTGCTCCAGCTTCTTCACATCTTCTCTTCTTTTTTTTTCCTGTTTTCCCACTTCTTAAATACGTTATCGCAGAGGCGTTATCAAGAAACATTCTGCTGCCAATTGGCAGGAATGATGGAATATGAAGCCTGATGAAAGTGACTGTTGTTTGTTACCACTATAAATTAAAAAAAATCCTGTGTAGGTGCTTATGTGTTCTGGTGTCTAAAGACTGCAGAGCATCCACACATTAAATCAGCAGTCCATTGCTCTTAAAAGCACCTTACATGGAAAACAGTTTTAACTGCACTAGAAAGGGAAACTTAGGACAACTGACAGAAATAACATTTCCACAGAGACTAAATGTCATCTATAAATGCACTACCGGTTTAAAATGAAAGATTATGTTGTTCTATATCAATTCATTGATATGTATGTCAGGGTTTCGATTCATCACAGATATGATAAAAATGATACAATGTCTCTCAAACCATTAAAACTTAGGACTAGAACAAAAGGAAACACAAAAGGTAATGGCAGAAGAGGTTAAAGAAAAGAAAATTTAGAAAAGGAGCATTATGATTAAAATTACTCAGAGGATAGAAAAAAAACCAGTAAGACTGATGTAAGTTCAAAAAAGAAAGTTAGTGGATGTTGAGTAATGACTAAAGCATGTTTAATTAGAACACTGTAAGAAAACAATAAGTAATTCCTCTGACTACTGGTGATACTACTTGATTTTGATAATAATATGTAGAAAAAAAAATTATGAAGAAGGAGTCAAGGCAGTCTGAGGAAGAAGATATATTGCTGTCTTTACAATATTGATCAAATTCATTAAAGCAAGTACTTCAGAATCATGTACTTCTGTATGTGAAACACAAGTTTTAAGGAAGTTTTCCTTAATTTTAGCAGCTAAAATAATATATATAGGAACAATAATTATATAAATTAAAATCTAGCTAAAGAGAAAAGTAAAAGTTAATGAAAATTATAATATAATATAGCAGAACCAAACATTTTCCCAAATAAGTATGTGTTTTGACAAAAGAGAAATCCCTCTCTTCTGTATGCAAAGGAAGAAAAGACAAAGACCCTAAAATGTGGAGTAATGTAGTACTTAGAACTCATACTAAGGATCTGAAACACCCATGTTCGATCAAGAAACTTCAAACAAGAAACATCAGTCTCCAGCATGCATACAAGTTACCACCAGAGCAATGACTGTGAAGGAAAAAAGATATAATTTATTCTGTATTTCAGAAGAAAACAATTTGCAATGCTTCAAATGGGTGAAATGGAACTTATGTCAAACTTAAAAAAATATTTAAAGTAAAAGGAGTAATTAGCTGATACACTGCAGATATTGAAGAACGAAAGCATGTATTTCACATTAACAACACATAAGTTTTATGTGTTTTACAAAAACAGCAAGTGAGAGAGCACTAGACTCATGCTGAGTAGGGGGGGACAGGGCAAAAAACAATATTTGCTGGTAACAGAAATGAGATGCTACAATTTAAATATACTTGTTCACACATGCACATACATAACACACATTGGATTTTCTTTAATTTCCTAAGTTGCTTCACTAAGTCTCTTAAATTCATCCTAGTATCACTTCTAGAAGCAATAAAATGTATTGTCATGAGTTGACTATATATTATTCAGGCAAAATGAAAAGCTAAAAATTGTAAGCAATTTGTTCATTTCTTTGGGGAAATAAAATAAATTAATGTAAACAGGCATTTTAAATAAATTTCTGTGCTACCTGACCTTTACAAAAAACTCTTGCTTAGTAGACTGAGTTGAGTATCAAATAAATTATATTTGTCCAAATATAGTTGCACAGTTTTCAGTTCCATGTAATTAAGAATATAAGATTCATTGTTAGTAGTGACTGGTAGTAGTAATGCTTACTCTGAGTCAAATTCTGTATCTTGGGCAAATATGCACCTTGTCAAGAGAGCATTCTTGCTCTGAACTGTTTACAATCTAATACCTAGATCCCAGAAATACTTATGCAAGAGATTAACTTCAACCTTCTGAGTAGTCACATTGTTGATTTGATTTTGTGCATAGTGTCAGTGTAATCAAAGACACTGACGCTTAGAAGATGAGAGTCCACATGGACAAGACAGATAAAGTAAGGGGAAAAGAGTAAGGGGAAAAGATGTGTTTTCCTTCTCATAAAAAGAGGGAGCTGACCACTTCTCCTATGAAAACAGGCTGAGAGAGTTGGGGCTGTTCATCTTGGAAAAGAGAAGGCTCTGAGGAGACCTTATAGCAGTAAAGGGGCTTATAAAAAAAAGACAGGAAGAAACTCTTCAGCAGGGCCTGTTGTGATAGGATGAGGGATAATGGTTTTAAAACAGAGGGAGGTAGATTCAGACTGGACATAAAGAAAAAATTTTTGACAGTGAGGTTGGTGGAACACTGGAAGAGGTTCCCCAGAGAGGTGGTAGATGTCCCATCCCTGGAAAACATCCAAGGCCAGGTTGGACAAGGCTGGTTTTAACTGTGAATTCTACAGGCAGTACAATACATAGAGTAACATAACTATTCTCTGCATTTTTTTTTTTTTGTGGATTTTCAAATTCAGCCAGTGGAAATCAAATGCTGAAAGTTTTAGAAAATAATTTAATTTTTACATAAGGACAAATGGGAATAGCAGGAAGAAAAAAAAAATCTCTTCATATCTTTTCTAACTGTCTCTAGTGATGGTAGAAGGAAGATTGTGCTGCACATTGGAGGGAATTTGGCCTTGGAAAAAACCTCTTCTGGAAGCATACTTTAGAGTATGAACTGTGCTTCTAGTGCACTCAGGTTTCTTGAAATTACTTAATAGGAACTGTGGGTGCAATGATGTTAAAGTTAGCAGCAGCTCTGAATGAAATCAAGTAGCAATCAAATGTCTACGCAGAAGTACACTGAGGTCTGGATTCCACCCCAGCTGCAGTGACTTGCTTCAGACTTTTAGAAGCACTAAGCCAGTAGAAGACTGCTGGCAAAAGCCCTAGGTGGAAATTAGGCCATCCGAATCTGCACCACAGACTGCAGATGACTGCATCACAGCTGGTGATTAACTCACTGTCAAAACTCAGTGGCAAACAGACAAAAAGCAGAAGCTTCCAGCCAGCAGAGAAAAAGAATGAAAAGAGTACTAAAGAAAAAATGTTTTCTTTCATCATATATGTGTGAGGAATTATCGCTTGCTGGAGGAGACATCAGTGAGGATGTTATTTTGGGGCATTATGTCCGTAAGGAGATTTGTTAACTTTTCTGTCATTGCAGATGGTGTCGCATTTGGCCCTTCTGTCTCCATCTCATCAAGTACACACTCAGTGATAAGGCAGAAGAAACAAAGATAAACATTTTTGCCTTTTTTCCTGTATGTTTGATATTTCTATGGTGCAGTCATTGTTAGATCTGAGGAACTCTAGTGAAATAAATTGTGACACATTTAATATTGAGGATTAAAATAAGCACTTGTGACCTGTTCAGATAATTTGCCCATAACCAAATCTGAACCTCGCATTTATCTTTTCCATTTTTCTTATTTTTTCAGTGTTGTTCTTCATTATTTGAAAGAATATGAGTGACACTTAAAATATTCTTAAAGAGACTTGTGAAATCACAGATTGTAGAACAAAAGAGATTGGAAAACACTTACAGAGGTCATCTGATCCAGCTCTTGTGTTCAAAATTAGATCAACGTCCAGAGTTTTTCTCAGGGCCAGATGAGTTTTTTTACAGTTTGTTTTTTTTTTTTTTTAACAAAATACCACTATATGTATTTCCTTCTGTCAGAGAGTTTATGGTGTCAGTATAAGAGGACAAATGCCAACTGCATATTTTTATCAGGGCAAAGTAACAGACTGGGTTACCCAAAATGGAATACTATTAAGATTCATGTCACTGTTTCTAAGGCCTTAATACAATCCCTGTCCTTTCTGAGATGAAATGTAGGAGGGCAATGGAATGGAATATAGTAAAGTTTAAACAAACAGTAAGAGACTTGCTGGATTAATCCAATGATTTTCTTATCATTGCAGGATTATTCGTTACTCTTTCTATTTTTGTGCTTTAAATTTATTAAATGGAAAGACTTCTTTTATTTTTTTTGGATGCTATCAGATAGCCTAAACCCTCTACCTCTTGGAAATTTTTTTCCCTTTCTTAATTTCCTATTGTCTTAAATTCATTGTTATTTGCATACTCCTCTTTCTTCCTGTATCTCTCAAATGTAGTAAATAGTCCAAGCACAGGATCATGCATCACACAGTAAAAGCAGGAAATTATTCATAATGTAATACGGAAAGAGGTGTGGGGAAGTAATTTTGTTTCACTCTTAATCACACCACTGACTCACATCTTCTTTAAAAATCTCTTGCTTTGTGTGGAATATTCAAATCAGATGCCTACTTGTTCAGATGGATTGAAACCTCCAACATGATGAAATTCTGTATTTGAATGTAGCAGTACTGTGACTTTTGCTGCCTGCCTGGTATTTATGCATGTGACAGAAGAACTGTTTCAACTGTAAATATTTTTGGAGAAAATGTGTATTTTGAATGAAAACTAGGCATGTCACTGCTGAAATACTGTACAGTGACCTGTTGTTACCCACATATTTCAGTTTCAGCCTCTTTTGCTGTGGAGGGAGTAGCAGGTAATATGATAAGGAGGAGGTAGACAAACAAGCTTTATAGTCTATCTGTAGGACTGATCCCTTAAATGTAAATTAGGGCAATTGTCAGGATGTTTCTTGTGATCCCAGTGAGTTATCACAGTAGTTGGGAGAGAACAAAACATTGTATGTTTTATGTCCTCTACTTCTCAGAATAGAATAAGTAATATTTGCTGATCTGCCGTAGTCCATGGGTAACCATACTGGAAAAGTATCATACTGGACGCAATACAGTATTTTGGTCCCCTTATTGACTTTGGTTTTCTTCTTGTTACTCTTCTTCAGCTCTTGAGAGCAGCTTGTTGGTCACAGTCTTTGAGATGAGGATCACTTTCGTCTGGAAGTTACTACTGTTTCTCTGTTACTGCGAGATTTGTTGAGCATGGTATCTGTGGTCAGATATGTCTGCTGGAGGGCTACTATGAAGGAGTGATGCAGTGCTAAATAACATAAAAAATAATGTCAGATAATAAGTTGTCTCTAAATTCTAAAAGAATAATCAGTGACTGACAAGAAATTAAGGTTTGTTCTCAGCTTCCAAACACATTTTTCTTTGTTCCCTCATTAATGTTGTCTCTTTGCACTGCTTTCTGAAAAAAAACAAAGGACACACAAACTGGTGATTTATCAGTACATTGGCAGATTCTTTATTTGTTAACTGTAGAATGGATAGAAACAGGCCGTTACATAAATATTTAGCAGAATTTTACATATACTCTTTAAGGAACACCTTGGATGATTGCTGTTCTGGTTTTATTGGGGGGGGGGGTGAGGCTACAGTGGTAGCTTCTGTAAGAAGCTGCTAGTAGTTGTTCCCCTTTGTTCAGTGGACTCGGCCAGGCCTAGGGCAGACTAGCTGCTGGCCAAGGCTGAGCCAATTGGTAGCAGAATGTTCCCTGATAATGCCTCTGAGATAACATATTTAAGAAGGGGAAAAACTGAAAACAAAAAAAAAGAAAGAGAGAAGATGTGAGGACGCTGAGTGGGTTCAGAGAGGGGGATGCATGAGCCTTGTGGGCCTTGCGGCTCTGACCCTCTGGCTTCCCACCCTGTGGCCGTCTGGGCCTGACTTGGCTCAGCCCAGCTGCAAGAAGTGGAGAGGAGATGAGATGTGAAGAGGACCTGAGAGGTGTCTGCCTGCCTGTTGTAAAGAATTTATTGCGAGATGAATTGCTGCAGATGCTAAGGTCAGTGAAGAAAGAGAGAGAGAACTAATGCTGCTCCTGGCCACAATTCCCCTGCCGCCTGTAGTTATGACCATGGTGGAGCAGGTTGTCCCCCTGCAGCCCATCGAGGTTCACAGAGGAGCAGAGATCCACCTGCAGCCCATGGAGGACCCCACACTGCGGCAGGCGGATGCCTGAAGGAAGTTGTGGCCCATGGAGGCCCCGCTGGGGCAGCTGTTCTGGAGGGACTGCACCCTGTGGAAGAAATGACCCACATCAGAGCATTTCATGAAGAACTGTAGCCCGTGGGTGAGACCCCATGCTGGAGCAGGGAAGGAATGTGAGGAGTTCTTTCCTCCATGTGAGGAGTTATCCCACTCAATAACTGTCAGAGTGGCATATTGGGCTGATGGCATCAATGTCTTGGAGAGAGGAAAACCTCTATTAATACCTATTAAATATCTAACTGAGCTCTCGACAGCTTTTACAAAGGCTGTCTGTATTCAAGCTATACAGTGCTGGCCTATTGATGTTCCTATCTCAGAACCTGTAGATGTGACTATACTCAAGCCAATAATAAAAGGAGTCCCTCTCACACTCAAATCCTTTTTCATTGCAAAATGAGATGAAATCCAAAGGTGCTTAAATCATAACGAATTAGTAAACTTTACACAGGCTATGGAAGATTGTGAGGAAGAAGAATATCAACAGGAGCTATTGGAACAACAGGAGATACCCACCTAGGCAATGTTAATGCATGAAACTATCAACCATGTGCAAGAAATGGGATGGAACAAAATTCCCAATGAAACAAAAAATACAAGTCACACTGCTGGGCATATTAAACGATCACATCAAAACAACCCCCAAGAACAAAAATCCTCTGACTTGGGAAGGTATACTATATGTAATTTACAGATTCCCACAGGGATATAAACCCACAATTGCCCATGCTGCTCTTTTACAGACCATTTCACTCCCTGAAGAGGTAAAACTATATTAATACATAGATAATATTCTAATTGGAGGAAATTTTCCCGAAAGGATGGGAGAAGCAGCAGCAGCAGTGTGGCAAACACTACATAAAGCAGGAGTTGAGATCTCACCTGAAAAATGTCAAGGACCAAGCAAAGAAGTGAAATTTCTGGGCACTTGGTGGATTGCCAGAAACGCAGCAATACCACTAGACACTTTAAACAAAATAGAACAATTACAAATGCCCAATTTAGAAAAGAATTACAACAATTAATGGACACTTTAAGATACTGGAGAAAACATATACCTGGATTCTCAATTATTGTGCGTCCACTGTACTCATGAAAAGGAAAAACATAAGAATGGAATTCAGAATATGAAGAAGTAGTGCAAATCCTAATACAGGAATTAAAAGCATATCAATCTTTAGGAGCTATTCATAGTTGTGACCCTATTATAGTAGAATGAGATTTCACAGAACACAGTACTTACTGCAATTGACTTCAAACTGATCTTAATGGACAAAAAAGACCTCTGCTATTTCGTTTGACTGCACTTCAAGAAGCAGATCAGAGATATTCTGAGTAGGAAAAAGGTATTTTGTCTTTAGTGTGTACAAGGACACAAGTTGAGAAAACACATAAGAACAACCTGTTCAGACTAAGGGTCCATTCAATTTGTTAGACACGGTATTAAAAGGAACTACTCTTCCAGAAGGAATTGTACAAAAACCTATGATCAGGAAATGATATGCCGATCTAGTGGGAATATCAGGTGAAATGCAATTGACTGAAGAACATACAAAAGTTTCTAAATTACAAATGTCTGTTAACACTGACCCACTAGCATTACAACAACCACTTAAACTTTCGCCAAATCTAGATGCAGCCCCTTTTGCTAAAGATTCACTGACTGAAGACAACTAATTTACCAATGCTTCAACAAAGAGAGTAAATGGCAAATGACAATTTAAAGCTGTTGCTTTGTTTGCTGGGCAAACAAGTGACAGAAGAAGGTGAAGGCAGTGCACAAGTAGGAGAACTAAGAATAGTTGTTTCAGCAGCACTTAATGAAGCAAAAATCATAGTTGCAAATTCTTATGCTGTTTGGACATGTGCTACACAATAGCTTTGTCAATGGAAGCTCTAAATTGGGAAATAAATAGATTCCTAATCTGGAGAACTAAAGACTGGCAGTTATTATTAAACATAGCCAGAAAAACACCATTCCAAATAGGATGGATAAAACCTCATTCCAATGACAATAAAGCAGTCACAGAATGGAATCAACAAGTAGATGAATTAAACAAAATCAGGAAAATAAACGTAGAAAACACGTCAAATTCTGAATGGTTTCAACTAGGTGAATTGTTACACCAGAAATTAGGTCACACAGGCGGAGAGGCACTTTACTTTGCAATCTGAAGCCAAGGTTGGTCTCTGAGCAGGAAAACATGTGATACCATTCTCACTGAATGCTCCCAATGTAAATTAAAATTACGAACAGATCACCCTGTTAAAACACATCCCCTACACATCAGTGAAGGAAAGACCTTATGGTCAACATGGCAAATTGATTATATTAGACCCTTTAAACCCTCCGTAGGATATCAGTACATCCTTATGGGAGCGGAAGCTGTCTCAGGCCTAATGATGGCAACTAAATGTCAAAAGGCTAATGGTCAGAGCATCGTCAGAGCATTATCTTCTTGGTTTTCAGGACTACCAACCCTGATGTAATCCAAAGTGACAACGGCTCACATTTTTTTCCAGCAAAGAAGTACAAAAATGGGCAAAAGAGGAAGAAATTCAATGGATATTTCGTACTCCCTACGGTCCCCAATCAAATGGCATGATAGAAAAAGCTAATGGCTTATTAAAGAGCAGCCTCAAACCACACAAGGCCCAGAGGGATACTTGAATTTCCAAAGTACTTCACCAATTGAATAATTGATATGGGTCCACTGGAAACCTTGTTGGCTGAGCATTCTTTCCAAAAAGAACTGAGAAAAGAGAATATCTAATAAAATTACAACCAGGACAAACTGTGATGGTCAACCTACCATCCATTGTCACTATACCTGTGACTCTAACTAAACCTTGTGGTCCGCTTGATTGGGAAGATACTGACGGCAATGGTACAGAACACAGAATTAGTGCACAATGGCTTTTTCATTCTTTCTGAAGGGATAATCCATTAAGCCTTCCCCACCAAGACCATTCTTTATTTCTTTCTTTTTAACAGGAACTCTTGAATCATCATGGGACTGAACAATATGCCAAACAATCCCACAAATAACATTATGGAGACCATCTCTGTTTTCGATATCCACATCTTTACAGTGTTGTGCTTGCCCCTACTCCCTCTCACTACATTGTTCTGCTTGAATATATGGCCACAATGAGAATGACTATACGCTCCTTCCCCACTTTCCTTTTTCTTATTCGTTGGCGTAAGTATACTCACAAAGGCCCAAGCACAAAAGCCTTAGGATTATGCACTATAAAGATACACTGGAAGTGTTGGAACACCACAAAGAAAGACAAACTTAAACCTTTCTACCTTAGTTTCATACAGAAATGAAATTTATAATAAAGAGGAATGGGGTTGGGACAACTCTCTACAGATGACCCAACTCCAAGCCATGTCAAGAGAGAAAATACAAATTAGATGCCAAGTAATCAATGGATCTACTTGCCATAGACCATGCAGAATTAAAATCATTTATACCAATTTCACCAACCCCCAAAAAACAACAATAATGATTGTTATAAGATAACAGAACAAAATTTAAATTGCTTGTATAATATCACTTTTATCAAACCCTTAATTGCATTAGGAGATATAAAAACATAGAACATTAGGAGATATAAAAACATAGAACTACTATTTGATTTCAGAATTGACACACAAAACTTAGGGAACTTATGCACAATAGGATGGCCATGGATCCCTGCTTATTTAGGCTATAATGGATATGCACCCAACACTTACCCTGCTAATTCTGAAAATTTGTCTGTAGTAGCATTATGCAATAATTTCACCTTCCACAAACAAAAATGGATTATGAAAGATGAGGATAAAGATTGGCAAATTACACCTCTAAGAGGAACAATGGCAGACACTTTTTCAATAGAATGCTGAATTGAAAACCACACTAAATGTGCAACAACTTCACACATTTCTATAGGAAATGAATTCAAATACAATTTTGACCACATACATGTTATGTTTGTCCTTACGGACAAGAATACTGGTACCTTTATCATGTTTCACTCAACACTCATAACATGTTTTTGGGCCAACCTCAAATTCCGTTCCAGGTTGGTCTTCCAGGATGGCCTTCCAGTTCAAAATCAAAATTCAGCAACCATCCTTATTAACTCGGCCTCCCATTAAATTATCTCCCCACATTTATTATTTATTACACAGATCCTTACATAATTAAACACAGAGGCCAACAAGTATTGTTTAAGCCATCATGGTCTCTTAAATGAGTTTAACTATCGATGCTCTGGTGCAGAGCCAGCCTGGTCGATCTAAGCAACCTTTCAGAAATTGTAATGGGATATTACGCATCACATTCTCATGCAGTCTTCAAAACATTTAATTAAAATCACATTCATTTTTTTTTTCTGTGCATATTTCCTACAAGGCAAAACTTTGGATAAATCAGGTGTACAGATTAGTCATGTATAAACCTAGTTCAAATTCAATGAAAGTGACTTTTGAATGTTACCTGTTCCAGCTAATTCAATATACAGAATGACAAGAAAAAGAAAACCACAAGTCTGAAGGGTAATTACAGAGCAGAGAAGCTTTAAACAATGTGGTAGTCTCTGCAGCCCATGATTTAGTCCTTTAATGAGCAGCCCACAACTTTCCATCTGACTAGCTGTGGTTCATATGTGCATATTTTCTTGAAACCAGACTACAAAAAAGCACAGGCTGTGCTTTTCCTAGGAGCACACCAAGGTTTTCTAATTTGGAGGCCTGGAGGCATTTGTCACTTTTGGGAGCCCCATAAAGAATTCAGAGCAACATCACCACAGGACTGTTTCCTCTTGACTAATTTATTTGAATTAGAACTACTTGACTGGTCTTACTGGCACCAACCCCACCTTTCCTTTTTGCATTCAAGCTGCATAATACCTAAAGTAGAAACAAAAATCCTGTGTACTTTCATGCGAAATATAGATTAGATGAGGAACCTTGCAAAGAAATTAGTCTTACAAAAACAGTAAACAGATCAATATTACTGAAAATTATATTAACATGTACAGTTAGTGCAAGGAGTGTAATTATTTTCACCATATATAACATGGTTGTTATAATTTTAAATTTGTAAGAGCAGGAACCCTAGGTAAATGAAGGCACTGAAAATAGTGAAAGTTATTTGTTTGTGTGCATTTTGGCCAATACGTTTCCAAAAGGACTTGTCTAGTTTCGACCAAGCTAATCATAGAACCATAGAATCATAGAATGGTTAGGGTTGGAAGGGACCTTCAAAGGTCATCTAGTCCAACCCTCCTGCAAGGAGCAGGGACATCCCCAACTAGATCAGGTTGCTCAGAGCCTCATCCAGCCTGGCCTTGAACGTTTCCAGGGATGGGGCCTCCACCACCTTTCTGGGCAACCTGTTCCAGTGTTCTATAACTCGCATCGTAAAAAATTTTTTCCTAATTTCCAATCTAAATCTACCCCCCTCTATTTTAAAATTATTACCTCTTGTCCTATTGCAACAGGCCCTACTAAACAACCTCTCCCCATCTTTCTTGTAGGCCCCCTTGAGGTACTGGAAGACCGCTATCAGGTCTCCCCGGAGCCTCCTCTTCTGCAGGCTGAACAGCCCCAACTCTCTCAGCCTGTCCTCATAAGAGAGGTGCTCCAGCCCTTTTATCATCTTTGTGGCCCTCCTCTGGACTTGCTCCAACTGGTCCATGTCCTTCTTGTGTTGGGGGCTCCAGAACTGGACACAGTACTCCAGGTGGGGTCTCACCAGGGCAGAGTAGAGGGGGAGAATCACCTCCTTCGACCTGCTGGCCACACTCCTTTTGATGCGGCCCAGGATGCGGTTGGCCTTCTGGGCTGCAAGGGTGCATTGCCTGCTCATGTTAAGCTTCTCATCCACCAGCACTCCCAAGTCCTTCTCCTCAGGGCTGCTCTCAATCCATTCCCCGCCCACCCTGTATTTGTGCCTGGGATTGCCATGACCCAGGTGCAGGACCTTGCACTTGGCCTGGTTGAACTTCATGAGGTTGGCACAGGCCCACCTCTCCAGCCTGTCAAGGTCCCTCTGGATGGCATCCCTCCCTTCCAGCGTGTTGACGGCACCACACAGCCTGGTGTCGTTGGTGAACTTGCTGAGGGTGCGCTCTATCCCACTGTCCATGTTGCAGACAAAGATGTTGAACAGGGCCGGGCCCAGCACGGACCCCTGAGGGACGCCACTCGTGACTGGTCTCCACATGGACATTGAGCCGTTAACCACCACTCTCTGAGTGTGGCCATCCAGCCAACTCCTTATCCACCGAGTGGTCTGTCCATCAAACCCATGTCTCTCTAGTTTAGAGAGAAGGATGTCGTGCGGGACAGTGTCAAAAGCTTTGCACAAGTCCAGGTAGATGATATCCGTTGCTCGTCCCTTGTCCACCGATGCCGTCACCCCATCATAGAAGGCCACCAAATTGGTCAGGCATGATCTGCCCTTGGTGAAGCCATGTTGGCTGTCACCCACCACCTCCTTGCTCTCCATGTGCCTTAGCATGGTTTCCAGGAGAATCTGCTCCATGACCTTGCCAGGCACAGAGGTGAGGCTGACCGGCCTGTAGTTGCCCGGGTCTTCCTTATTCCCCTTTTTAAAAATGGGGGTTATGTTCCCTCTCTTCCAGTCATCGGTGACCTCACCAGACCGCCACGACTTCTCAAATACGATAGCTAGTGGCTTGGCAACTTCATCCGCCAGATCCCTCAGGACCCGCGGATGGATCTCATCAGGTCCCATGGACTTGTGCACCTTTAGGTTCCTCAGATGATCAAATGATCTTTTAAAGACAGTATGTTCTTTTTCTAGCCTTGCAGCCTGGGAGAAACTAAAAACAAAAGTAAGAGATTCAGAATCACAATATAATCCAAGGTTGCCTAAACTGCCCTTCAAACTGCCCTTCAGATATCACATCTATGTGGTAAACATTCCTTACAGCTACAGTTCAGCCCTGTGAAATAAAGTGATATGAGAACACTGACATTGTTTTTGACTAACTTGAATGAAAAGTCTCAGGAAGTCAAGATGAATATTTGCCTAAATATTATGTAAATAATAATCTAATATTGTTACTAGGAATTGTTTCTTTTTGAAGCTTTAATTTAAATACAATTACTCCCTGTTCATGATTTAATTAGGCTTTGCATATCTCTACATATTCCCAAATGAGGATTTCTACTGTTGCCGTTGAACTGATGCCAGAATTCTTAGAGCATTGCTTACCTGTCATCCTAAGCTTTACATGAAATAAACTATACATTTTATTTACATGTATGTAGTCATTGTAAAATTAATAAAATAGAATATATGGTACTGCAAACATTCTGGAGTAACTTGAATCCTGGTTTGTATACATGGTATCAAAATTAATACCTTCATGATGGACAGATGGAACATAATAGACTATGATAATGAGCATGAATAACTGCATTCTTTAGAGGACGTGCTGTTTCAAAATAAACTAAATACGTGTTACTGTTACATAGTAAGAATTCTAAAATAATTTTCTCTTTTGAGGGAGTGCAACAATATACTGAAAACATTCTCAAATACATAATAGTGCACTTGAACCTGGGAAATGGGGCTGAACTACTTGTCAATGAATATGCTGAGATGAATAATTTTTAATAAACTAAGAATGAATTATAATACTTGTATATGAGTCTATAGCTTATGTAATTTTTGAGTAAATGCAAACAAACATACTCTATAAAGTACTGAGAATTAAAAATAACTCACAAGCTTATAGATGCAGTTTGAACTTTTAAGTGTCTTAATTGTTTGATTGACACATGACATCTCTGCTTCAGGACTCAAAACCTAATTCAGAAAATAACTGGTATCCCAGCTATGTTTGTATTGTTAAGGCTATGTTTATCTAAAGGCACTTGTTGCATTTCTTTAATCTTCAGAGTGATTTAAGCAGATGACAGAAGATTGAGTATGAGCTTGCATGAAATAATGAATTAGATTCAGTGTATGTAATAAAAGCTCACATTTACTCTCTTAGAAGATAGGAAAATATTAGTGGCCTCTCCAGGTTTTGATATAAGAGCTAAAAGGCTTAAAAGAAAAGCTTAGCATTTACAGCATGCTAAGAAGTACTGGAGGTAAGGAGAGGGTATACTCCAGAAACAGTACTGAAGAGTCTATCTCATTTCCAGTTGTGTGGTAATACCTGTCGACTCAAACAACTTTGTTTCATTGCTTTCGTCAGTTTGGATTTATGGTACAGGAAGACTGATATTCAGAAAGAATACAAGGTATCTGTTCTGGTTTTGTTAGTGAGAGGGGGCCTAAGGTGGTAGCTTCTGTAGGAAACTGCTAGAAGTCGCTCCCCTTTGTTCAGTGGACTCGGCCGGGCCTAGGGCGGACCCACTGCTGGCCAAGGCCAAGCCAATTGGTAGCAGAATGTCCCGTGGTAACGCCTCTGCGATAACGTATTTAAGTAGGGGAAAACAGGAAAAAAAGGAGGAGAAGATGTGAAGCAGCTGAGCGGGGGGCAGAGAGGGGGAGGCGCGAGCCTCATGGGCCTTGCAGGCCTCACCCTCTGGCCTCCCGCCGGGCAGCCAACTGGGCCCAACTCGGCCCGGCCTGGCTGCAAGAAGTGGAGAGGAGATGAGAAGTGAATGAGATGTAAAAAGGATCCTGAGAGGCGTCTGCCAGCCTGTTGTGAGGAACGGCTGCAGACGCCAAGGTCAGTGAAGAAGGAGGGGGAGGAGTAATACGGCTTCTGGCCAAGATTCCTCTGCAACTCGTGGTGAAGACCATGGTGGAGCAGGTTGTCCCCCTGCAGCCCATGGAGGTCCACGGAGGAGCAGAGATCCACCTGCAGCCCGTGGAGGACCCCACGCCGGAGCAGGTGGAGGCCTGAAGGAGGCTGTGGCCCGTGGAGGGCCCGCTGGGACAGCTGTTCTAGAGGGACTGCACCCGTGGAAGAGATGACCCACGCCGGAGCAGTTTCACGAAGGACTGTGGCGTATGGGTGGGACCCCATGCTGGAGCAGAGGAGGAATGCGAGGAGTTCTTCCCCCGACGATGATACAGCGGCGTAAAACAACGCGTGATGAACTGACCGCAACCCCCATTCCCTTTTCCCCCCCCGTGCCACTCGCGAGGGGAAGGTAGTAGAGATAATGTTAAGCCCGGGAAGAGGGAGGGGTGGGGGGAGGTTATCTTGTTCCCTGTCTCATTCTCCTGCTAGTTTTAGAAATAAATGAATAGTTTTCCCCAAGTCGAGTCTGTTTTGCCCGTGACGGTAACTTTAAGGATTTCTCCTCGTCCTTATCTCAAACCTTGAGCCGTTTTTCTTATATCATCTCCCCCGATTCTCTCGGAGGGTGGGGGGAGCGAGAGAGAAACTGCGTAGTCTGGTCCCGATCGGGGCTGAACTACAACAGTATCTCAATATGGGCTAATTATGTTTTTTAAAGATTTAAAGGTGTTAAACTCTTTTTTTTTTTTTAATCACACACTGTTGTTTATTAGCTCATGCTAATATTGTTGTTCTTTTGTAAAAACCATTCTGTGATTGTATCACTTTTAACTGCTCTCTCTTAATACAGATTTATCAGTCTGCATTCTACCCGCTTGGGAATTACTACCTGCAAACTGGTAGCTGTTTCAGAAAGACAAGCACTCTCCTGATGATTTGTTGTACTGTAAATGAGTGCAGTAATTTCCCAATTTTTCTTTTTTAAATACAGAAATCAAACATATTTTCAAATTTCTCTGAAAAATTTTCATTTTCTTGCTAGGTCATTCCTTTTTGCTAATTGTACTCAGATCATTCGCAGTGACGATCCTATGCTTAAATAGCAGATGTTTGTCATAGCCAGTGTTTTATCCTGAAGAAGGCCCTCTATATGAAATTTTGAATTGTGGGCTTAGCAGAACACTGCAGAACCTTTCAATAAAGCAGAAAAATAGACATTATTGCAAGACATGTGGTAAATTTTATTTAATTAGTTAGATTTTCTACAAAGTGGATGAAGAGAGGTTTTCAGCAATGGAAAGTCATTCTCTTTGATATTTTTCAATTAACAGTGAGTGAACTAACTAAGTTTTTGGATATTTCATGCTTGCTACAAATCTACACTGATTTAGTACCATTGACGTGAAAGTTAATTTTCAAATTCATATCACAGAGGAAGAGTCATATTTGCAACATATTTAATGGAGAAACAGTGGTAGTACACTTAATCATAGCAGTATTAAAAATTTTGTTCCCCTTTAGGTCTGGCAGAATGTTGTTCTTAAGCATGGCCTTCTTTAAGTCAGTAAGGAAGGATTTCTCGTATATTTCAGCAAAATTGTATTTGGGCTCTTTTTCTGTCCTTCCTGTACTACTGTAAATAGAAGAGATTTCATCCCAGTTATATTGACGGTAAGAATTTTTTAGCTGTCTTGAACAGCTGAAAGGGTGAAGTTTGCAGTCAATACAACTTATGAGATCAGATTTTGACATAATTTTAGAGTCATTTTCCAATATAAATGAATTTAATTCAAGGTACTTTATTTTAACAATTTGTCTGAAGAAGCTTAGAATTTCTCTGCCAGACTTAGATGTGACATGCTAAACATTTTAGCTTTTTTTTCCCTTCTCTGTTGTTTAATTATGTAATTGTAACACGCACTGAAAAATATTCCTGTACAAATTGCGATACTTTTCATGCTCTTCCACTGAGGAAATGTCCATTATTTCATTCTAATATCAGATATTTATGTGTAGTATGGATACTTTCTTAATTTACTTGACTAAAATATCTTACTTTATGTTTCTTAACTCAGGTCTTATAGTTTGCAGGATGCTGGCATGGCTTTTCCATGTCATCAGTACATCATGGATATAGATCTATGGATGTCTGCTGCCTCTTTTGTTTTCTGAATAAAACTGCATGACCAAATCTGAGCCTGGAAACACAACAGAGACACAGTAAAAAAGAGAAAAATAGCAAACTAGTACAGTGTTTACTATCATCCAGAATCATAGCTGGAGTAAATTTGGATAGCACCATTCACATAGGTGAAGAGTGGTAGGATATGTGACTTTAAAAAAGCTGTATTGGTGCTTAATAAAACTTATTCACAAAACTACACATCAGTGTATTAGCAGAACTGGGGACAAAACTGCAGGGAGGGGTTTTAAAGAAAAAAAAATATGTGTTACCTAGCCTTCATTTTCTGCTGTAATATGTACAAAGCAATCAGAAACCAGTCTTTCAAAATGCTCCTTAACTAAAGGGTCAACAGCACATCACCAAAAAAAAAAAAAAATTCCTTTTCCATTCACTTAGGAAAGTGCTGGACCAAACCCACAGTATCTATGGGATGAAGAATTACATTTCAGTCAGAATCATGTCCAAGGTAGCTTCTTTGGAATGTGAATGATATCAAACTTCTGCATACCATGACTACCATTTCTATCTGTTCTACTCGTACTCCTCATCAGTATACGGACATTCCCAAAATCTACTGAGGTTCTGATGGAATCTCATTGGCTTGCAGTAGTTTCAAAACCTGTCATCACTGGTTCTCACTTCCTGTTTGCGACTGGGTTACTCCTGTATTCTACTCTTCCTTATTTTAAAGATCAATTTGCTTCAAATATTGATGTATTTATATAGTAGCTTATGAATATTTTTATGTTTTTTATTTCAAAGCTTTTTTCCTTAGCTTCTTTTACCTTTTGCCCCCGCTACACAAACAGAAGGCATGTCTATATTCAAAGCAGGTTTAAAATCTGTGGAAATATTTTATTACTATTGTTCATCTCTGAATATATGCCACATTTGTAATTGCTGCGTATCTTCTATTTACATTCAATACCATGTACTAAAGCTTTATTCAACATAACTGAAAGTATTTGTACTCCTGATAAATATCAGGCTTATGAATTTATGCCGAGGAATGGACAAGTGACAACTGACAATTTTCTTTGAATGGTTTAAGTGCTGTTTGGAAGTTTTCACAAATGGGAATAAGTGATCTTAAGGAAATAGTCAAGGAGTGATGAGGAAAAAAAACCAAACAGACAATCACTTGCATTATATAGGATTTTTCCTTTGCTTCTGCAGTGCCTGTTTCTCTGAAACAATAGGGAATCTGTGCTGAAAGCTATAGAAACTTTTTCTTCTTTATGTATTGTAATATTAAATTTGAAGATTTTTGTAATATTGTCAACAATCCAATGATACTCTGTATTTTTTGAAGGTCTAGCATTTCGACTACTTTAAGTATGTGTGAATATTACCTTTGTGGAAGGAAAGTAGAATTTTAAAAACCTTTTTGCTAGCAGACACAGGCATGACCCAAAACCTTTGTCCCAAAGACAATTTTGTGTTCCAAGATTTCTCTAATATAGAAAGCTTCTACTAAGAGAACAAATAATCAGACAGAAGATCTTCATGATAGTAAGTTAAGTAAGTGTAAGTCAATAAGTAATTAAAAGACTATGAATCAGATTTTCATCCAGTGGTGAAGTGCGGTGTCTCATAGTGAAATCAATAAATAGGATTAATGCTTTGATCTGGTGAAGTACTTCTGACAGCAATCAGAAATGAGCTATTCTAACAAACCTGTTTCTGTGGTACCCAGGCACTAACGAAAATCTCATATTCTTTCCTGGCTATACTCACAGGGTTAGTATGGAGCAAGGATAATTAACTTGGTTTGTCAGATGCACTTTTATTAGTCAGACAGAAGATGAATGGAACTGGACAGTGGCATCTGAAGAATGCTATGTTTATTCAGGTATCAAATACATCCAAGTACTGAGTGCACTGTGTAGAGAGTCTTCTGAAAAATACTTTAGTCCATCTCTGCTCATCTGTACAGACTAATTTAATTAGCTTGTGAATTTAGCTTCCTTTTGATGTATTTATGACAGTCTGTGAATCCTCTCCCTCTTTTGAGATCAGTAAGTTATTGCTTCTCATTTAACAATCAGCCTTTGTGAATCCTAAGAAAAATCCAAAGGGTCATCCTATAGCATGAATAAATGATAAACTACAAAGCTGTGCTTTAAACATGGTGTGTATTAAGAAAACCATGCCACTTCTCAGTACAAAGCTCAGAACTAAAGTAATCAGGCACAAAGTCAGCAGTTCTTTAATAACTTCACTCCAGCATTAGTATGATATTTACATGCAACCTAAGTATTTTTCCTACAATAATCCATGAAAACATCATGTATTCTAACATGATCACCCTTTTACTACATATTTATAATTGCTATAAGACACATAGGCTCCTTAGATTTGGCCAATCACTCTCCCTGCATTAATTTTCCTGGATAATACATCACAGCATTTTAGTGTAATGAAGATTACTACTACTTCCTAATAAAGTAATTTTCCTGCCCATACTAAAAGAAATATCTTTTAATATGTCAGAAAGTAATAGTAAACATGAAAGAATAATGCCTATTTACTTGCGGAAGAATAGACTATAGGGCAGACAGGAACAAAAGACAGGGAACAGAGATCAGTGTGTGTCTGTGTGTCTGTATGCAGAGCAAGTTCATCTTCATCATCTAACTTGCCAGTTTACAGATTGTGAAAAAAAGAAAGACATGGAATGAAGAGACATATGGCAAGGTCCTGTTCCACATCATCACTTTGAGAATTACCAGATGCATGAAACTTGACACATTCACTTATACAGCAAGTTGTAATTCTTTTACTGGTTTTCAGGCTATCTTACATTTTAGCAACGTGAACTAGTCACAGAATTATAGAATCATAGAATAGTTTCAGTTGGAAAGGACCTTTAAAGATCATCTAGTCTAATCCCACTGCAAGGAGCAGGGACATCTCCAACTAGATCAGGTTGCTCAGAGCCCCATTGAACCTGGCCTTGAATGTTTCCAGGGATGGGGCATCTACCACCTCTCTGGGCAACCTGTTCCAGTGTTCCACCACCCTTGTTGCCAAACATTTTTTCCTTATATCAAGACTGAATCTACTTGCTTCTGTTATAAAACCATAACCCCTCATCCTCTCACAACAGGGCCTTCTGAAGAGTTTCTCCTTGTCTTTCCTGTAGGCCCCCTTGAGGTACTGGAAGGTCACAATAAGGTCTCCCCAGAGCCTTCTCTCCTCCAGGCTGAACAGCACCAACTCTCTCAGCCTGTCCTCACAGGAGAAATACTCCAGCCCTCTTATCATCTCTGTGGCCCTCCTCTGGACTCACTCCAACAGGTCCACCTCCTTCTTACTTTGGGAGCTCCTGAGCTGGATGCAGTACTCCAGATGGGGTATCACCAGGGCAGAATACAAGGGGAGAATCACCTCCCTCAACCTGCTGGCCACACTTCTATTGATGTAGCTCAGGATGCGGTTGGCTTCCTGGGCTGCAAACACACATGGCCAGCTCATGTTGAGCTTCTTGTCCATGAGCACTCACAAGTCCTTCTCCTCAGGGCTGCTCTCAGTCCATTCCCTGCCCAGCCTGTATTTGTGTTTGGGATTTCCCTGCGCCATATACAGGACCTTGCACTTGGCCTGGTTGAATTTCATCAGGTTGGCATGGGCCCACCTCTCCAGCCTGTCAAGGTCCCTCTGGATGGCATCCCTTCCCTCCAGTGTGTCGACCGCACCACGCAGCTTGGTGTTGTCGGTGAACTTGCTGAGGGTGCACTCTATCACACTGTTCATATCACTGACAAAGATGTTGAACAGGGTGGGGCCCAATATTGACCTCTGAGGAATGCCACTCATCATCGATCTCCACTTGGATATCAAGTCATTGACCACAATTCTTTGAGTGAGGCCATCCAGCCAATTCCTTATCCACTGAGTGGCCTGTCCATCAAATCCATGTATCTCCAGTTTAGAGACAAGGATGCTGTGTGAGACAGTGTCAAATCTCTTGCACAAGTCCAGGTAGATGATATCCGTTGCTCATGCCTTGTCCACCGATGCTGTAACCGCATCACAGAAGGTTATTTAATTTGTCAGGCATGATCTGCTCTTAGTGAAGCCATGTTGGCTGTCACCAATCCCCTCCTTATTTTCCATATGCTTTAGCATGGTTTCCAGGAGAATCTGCTCCATGACCTTGCCAGGCACAGAGGTGAGACTGACTGGCTTGTAGTTCCCGAGATCTTCCTTGTTCCCTTTTTTAAAAACAGGGGTTAATTTTCCCCTTTTCCAGTCATCGGGAACCTCACCAGACTGCCGTGGCTTCTCAAATACAATGGACAGCCACTTGGCAACTTAATCTGCCTGTTCCATCAGGACCCATGGATGCATCTCATCAGGTGCCATGGACTTGCACTTTTAGGTTCTTTAGACAGTTCTGAACCTGCTTTTCTCCTACAATAGGCAGTTCTTCATTCTCCCAGTCCCTGCTTTTGCCTTCTGCGACTTGGGCGACGTGGCTAGAGCCCTCAGTGAAAACTGAGGCAAAAAAATTCGTTGAGTACCTCAGCCTTCTCCATGTCCTATGTAACCAAGTCTTCTGTTTCCTTCTAGAGAGGGCCCACATTATCCCTACTCTTCCTTTTATCCCTGACATACCTAAAGAAACTTTTATGTCCTTGGTGTCCCTGGCCAGATTTAATTCTGTCAGGGCTTCAGCCTTCCTTATGTGATCCCTAGCCACTTGGACAATCTCACTGTAATCTTCACAGGCTACCTCTCCTTGCATTTTCTGTTGGTCCAGGAGCTCCTTGTTCATCCAAGCAGGTTGCCTGGTGTTTTTGCCTGACTTCTTCTTTGTTGGGATGCATCCTCCTGAGCACAGAGGAGGTGATCCTTGAATATCAATCAACTTTCCTGAGCTTCTCTTCCCTCCAGGGCTTTATCCCATCATTCCTTGCCCAGCAGATCCCTGAAGAGACCAAAATCAGATGTATCTTTGTTAATACCACCACTTCTAATACTAACACTAAACCTCAGAGGGACTTTAAAGTTAAAGAAGTGCTGATAATTGCCTGCTGAGACCACAGAGAGGTGTTTTTGTTAACACTCCCAGTAACTGTATTTTAGAATTTCAGGGTTGTATTTAAAATATACATAATCACATAAAAGCTTCCATTAGGGCAACCTAGATTACTTCCATGAAATAGACTGATCTTTCAAAACAACATACATTTTTATCAATATTACTAGCTTGAGGTTGGATCAAACACAGGCATACGACAGTGGTAACTTACATTTCAGGGATCATTTTGTCATACAAGAAGGTTTAGTACCCTTCAGTTACAAATCTTTGAGACAAGTTATGTAGCATATACTTTTATTACCAGGTAATATTAGACCTAGAAGTAAAATCACATTCTGTGATCTTCACCTCTGCACTGAAATTACCTTCTAGCTAGCATGAAACCCAAGAGTTTCAGAATCTGAAGGAAACTCCACTGTGATAACAATATTTAGATATCAGTATACTCCTCAGTGGCTGTAGGAATCTTAGAGTGAATTGTGGGTGCAACAGAGGAAACTTGAAGGATATTTTAGAGGCAGTAGCTGTTTAAAATAAAAGAAAAGGATCCTCAGATGTTTTCAGTAACAGAATGTCATGTCAACAGAACGTTGCTGTTGTTGAAGCTGGTAATGCATTTGATGTCTGTCTGTGCTCATTTGGAAAATAATTGCTTTTGCATGTATATGTTTGCATATGGGTATCATTTAGTATGGCATAGTCTAGTAAATATCTATCACTTGGAGGATTAAAAAAAAAAATTAAAACAAGCTCTTTTTTAACCAGTGAATCTCCATTTTCATAGGATCTTTGTGAGATGTGGAAATGTTATCATCATATAGCTTCAGGGAGCAAGTAAATGTTTGATTAGGTCATACAAGTCTTGGGAAGTAAGACATGTTATGATGAATTAGAGTGAACTGTGTGCACATAACAGACACATCCTAATGGAAAGGAATTAGTTTATTCTAAAAAAAAGAAGTCAGACAAACCCTATGTATAGACACATTTCGTTAAGCTGGCAGAGGATAGTAGACTTTTTCCTCTAGAGAACATGGTAGACTGTCTCTACAAGCACTCTGCTCTGTGTTGTTGGACCATACATGGAGTACTTTGTCCAGTTCTGCAAAAAGATGCAGATGGATTGATGAGGGCCCAAAGGAGGACTATAAAGATGATGTAAGGGTTGGAGAACCTACCCTATGAGGAAAGACTGAAGGAGATAGGTATTTTCTCACTGGAGAAGAGAAGCCTCAAGGGGGATCTCATTACAGTATTCTAGTACGTAAAGGACAGCTACAAAGAGTACAGAGGCTCTCTCTTCACATGGAGCCACATGGAGAAGACAAGGGACAATGGGTACATGTTGCACCAGGAGAGGTTTCATCTCAACCTAAAAAAAAAATTTTTTTACAGTGAGAAAAATCATTCTCTGGAACAACCTCCACAGTGATGTGGTAGGGTCAAAAGCACTGGAAGTTGTGAAGTTGTGACTAGACAGTGTACTGTCTCATGCAGGCTCCATTTCCCATGAAAGGCTGGACCAGGTAATCTTGAGAGATCTCTTCCAATCTGGGCTGCTCTATGAGCATGCTTAAAGCATCTGGTCAGAGAGAAAGTTAAAGAAAAATCCTGGAAGGATTACAGGAAGCATTGATGTAGCCTCACGTTGAATACTATGTGCAGTTTTGGGTCTCACAATTTAAGAAGGCTGTGAAGGTCCTTGAATGCACCCAGAGGAGGGCAACAGAGCTGGTGAAAGGGCTGGAAGGAATGTCATATGAGGAGTGGCTAAGGACTTTGGGTTTGTCTAGTTTGGAGAAAAGGAGGCTGGGGGTAACCTCATCGCTCCCTACAGCTTCCTGCGGAGAAGTGGAGGAGGAGGTGCTGATCTTTTCTCCCTGGTATGCAGTGACATTACACATGGTAATCGTTCAAAAATGTGTCGGGGAGGTTCAGACTTGACGTTAGGAAGTATTTGACTTTAGGAACTTGACTTTCTAACTTGATGTTAGGAAGTGTTTGACCATCCAAGAGGGTGGTCAAACACTCAAATAGGCTTCCTAGAAAGGTGGTCGATGCCCCAAGCCTGTCAGTGTTTAAGAGGTATTTGGACAATATCCTCAATAATATGCTTTAATTTTTCATCAGCCCTGAATTGCTCAGGCAGTTGGATTATATTATATCTTTAGGTCCTGTAAGAGTTGGTCAGAATGTCAGCATTGTCTCAACCTTGTCATCAAGGACACGGCACATCAAGGACACGGCACATCAAGGACATGGCACATCGAGGACACGGCACCTCCAGTTGGTCTATGGATTTGATGTGGCCTAAAAGTTAGGCTCATAACTTGACATGAGTTTCTGCGAGCAGTCTGCCTGAGATGCAGTTGCTGCTCCCATGAGTGGAATGCAGTTTCCATGGATGAGTTGCTGTAAGCCTTGGTTGCTGCTCCCGTAGGTGGAGTGTAGTTTCTATGGAAGCAAGAGGCGTGACACTCCTGGAAAGGAGACTGAATGAGGCGTAGCACTCCCGGAGCAGGGAATGAGTGGCGTGTCCGTTCTCCAGTATCAGGGAAGGACCTGAGCTGCTAAGATAACCGCGTAGCTGCTATCAAGGAAGATGGAGCACAATGGCCATCTCAGAACTTTGCTCAGGATAATGAGTTATGAGAAAGGCGGAGATCCCCAAAGCAAAGGAGGAGCAAGGTTTGTTACTTAGCATAAAAGGTTGAGACCCCAGAGAATTCTCCCCACCAAGGATTGACATTGACATCGATCATGAAGACCAGCAGGATGCTGCCTGGATCTGGAACAATAGGGATGCCTTGGACCAGTGGTGGTAGCTGTTATCCTCTTTCCTATCTTTACTTATCTTTCCTTTCCACCCCTTTTATACATTGTGCGCTGTTTACGGGCAAAATAATAAAGTTTGTACTGTTTGATTGAAACCAACCCCTTTGGCATGTTTGTGGTAATTTTGCACTTTGGGATCACAGTAAAAGAACCATCAAAAGCCCCGAGTGGACCATGGCAGGTCCCTTCCAACTGGAACTATTCTACTGTACTGTACTGTACTCCACTCTACTCTACTGTACTGTATTCTACAGGACTGGAAATAAGGTATTGCTTCTGCTGCTCTCTTCTATGTACTCTCCTGAAAAGTTTATGGAAGAAAAAAAATTTTACAACTTCATTCATAAATACATAGATTAACTTTTCACCTTATTACAATTTTCTGCACTGAAGTGACTTGTTAAAAGAGTGTGAACATGAAGAGTGTCCTAGGAGGCAACACTTAAAGCTTTCTTGGAGTGGAACCAGAAGGAGCTTTTTCTAGATGGTATGCAGGGGAACATCTAGTGTGGCTAAGAGTGAAAACAGATTGACCTCAAAAAAAAACAAACCATCCAGGGAACGGTCAGTTCTGAGAATAAAATCGTTTCAAAGAAAGATGTAGCAGATTAAATCAAATATATTCTGCAAAGTAATATATCAGCTGTGAAAATTAACAGAATATTAGTTTTCTTTCCTCATAGAAGAAAAGAACTGATCACTCAAGCAGTCATAAAGTGGCACAAGAATTCATTTTACCGGTCACTGAAACCATTCATAGCTAAATCACGTCTTCATTTGCACAGTAGATAAAACTGTGTCTCTGTCCGGGGTAGCTCCTTTGGGGCTGCTCTAGCTTTGATCTTTCAGACAAGATAGGGGTGTATATTTTCAGTTCCTTTTTTATTCCATATTGTTTTATCCCATTTTCATTGCCTTAAGCTTGGAGTGAGTTTAAATAGTACATTAAATGTAAGATTTAAGATTTTTCATATATGGTTTGGTCTCTTAGTATTTCCCTATATGTTTTTGTTTCATATGCTCCACTGTTATAACCTTCTCAACATTTTCAGCATTCTATTTCCAAAAACTCCATAGAAATATAGCAGGTTTTTTAGTTAATTTCATAATAGTATTTTGGATGAGAATCTGATTTACTTTCTATCTATCTAAATAAATAGTTTCAGATAAATGCCTTTGTTTTAACACTACTGTGTAATAGGCATCAGAAACTGGACACCAAAAAAGTTAATTTTTTTTTTTTTTTTTTGCTACATGTTACATCTTCACAAAGGGTCCTAATGCTTGGGTTTTTTTTTCTTACAGAAGCATATAGTTTTTGAGCACTGAAGAGCAATCATAAATTAACATTACAATAAGGAAACATAGCTTTCTAAATTTATTGTTGAAAACAGTAGTCTCAATAAAATATCAAAACAAACTCCATGGAATTAGGTAAATCTGAGAAATCTGGCATCCTGGCAAGGAAATTTAAAAAAAAAACCAAAACAGTTAGATGTCTTTAAACTCTGTGGTCCTCCACAGTTTCATTGCATATGTTGTCTTATAATTAAGATACAATGTGCAAGTGTGTGAAAATACAAGAATCAAATTATTTTCCTGAGAGATCAGAGGCTTTTATAATACTTTTGACAAAAGATGGGATGAAGATGATTAATACAATGTAACAGTCCAAAAATCTATTCTGCTGAGAGAAAGACTACAGCAGCTTTCAAGGTTTAGCTATCACATGCATCATAGAATAGCTGACAACGTTTATTTTTAGAAACTTGTATTTCCTGATAACAGCAAACATTTAATTTTAATATAGTGTTCTAATATAGTGTAAGAGGACTTTAATATTTTATATACAGTGTATTAAGAACATTGCTTTGGTTGGTTGAGCTCTGGTTAGGTATGATAAATGAAACACAATTTTTTTGTTTTAACATTTCAATGTTTTTCCCCTTAGAGAAACATAATAGAACAAGTTGGGGGTTTTTTTTATTATTATTATTTTGCAAGTGTAAATTTGTCTTCTACTGATTGACAAAGCCATTCAAATGCCAGCAAGTGGAACTGTATTGCTGAGGTGCAAATGCAGATAGACGTGCTAGCAGCTTAAATTAAACTATTAATTACATTTTGCAGCAGAAAGAGGTTTTCTATTTAGAATTTACTTGTTTAAAATAAAATTTTAAGTACAGTTTTCAAAATATTTTATCAATTACTCTAGCATATATAGGCATTTCTTCAATAGAGCTAGAAAACTTTCACATAATTTCAGTGTGAGAATTAGAGAGAAATGACCTTCTTTTATATAACCTGAAATTGCTTATATTTCACAGATTTGACACACCAACAAAACCATAAAAGGAAGGCTAAGTGGCAATAGGGGAAAAAGCGAAAGAATTTTCAGTCACAGTTAAAATTGAATGGGAATTGTAAGAAGAGAGAATAAGAAATGAGAAAAGATTTGAGGTTTTTTATTACTCACAACTTTTTGACAGTTTTTTCCAGTACTTACAATCTCTTTACTTAAAAAAAAAAAATCAGAAAAGTCACATTTTGAGATACCTTTCACTTTCATAGTCTTTGAGAGTCAATAAATCTTTGTAAAGTTTCTTCTGTACTTCTTTCTGAAGAAGTGTGTGAATTAAAATATTCTTTGAGAATGAAGATGGAAGGAAAGAGGAAAGATAGGATTAATTAATTCCTTCATTCAGTTTAATTTGTCAGAAACTTTTTAGCTGATTCTAAACACCTTAATATTGACAGCTGAATTATACAGCCTCTCTGTAAAGTGCTCCTTTTAACTCTACTTTCTTAGTCATGTGAATTGTATTTCTTTTAAATGGGTAGTTATACCATAGCTGTGAGCTTATTACCATCTGTAGAATTTGAGAGAAAATAGTTTAAAAAGAAGAATGAATCATAACTTACAAGTTCCTGAAAACGACCTGTGTCTTTTCCTTATATTATTAATGGATATCTCTAGTAGGCAAGTGTCTCTTTTTCGCTTCCTCCCCTTCCCCCCCCGCCCCCCCCAATAGATACATTTTAAATATTTCTGCTGAGAACTCCTTGGCTTTAATTTCATTCATTTTTATTCCATTTATTTAATACATTCTTTTCTTTTTCATATCCTTGCTAGTATCTTATCTGCTAAACTTTATTTTTTTCTCAGTGTGGTTTGCAACTACCTTTGAGATTTTCCTCCATCTTCTCAGAAATGAGAAGTGTGATCACTTCCTATATTTCTTACTTTTCTGTGCAAAGCTGTACTGAATCACACAATGATCCTCTGCTTAAATCACCATTAGACTGAAAATATAGGAGCACAGTAGTTAGTAATCTCACATGAGTCACTGAAATTAGATGTATGGGCTGAATCAAGATTGTAGGTTTTGTATTGGGGCTGGTCTTGGAAATACAGCTGCTGAATATACTCAAGCCTATTACCTGACTGTTCTTCCATATTATTCAAGGTGGTTCTGTTGGTTGGTTACTTGAGAAATAGATCATTTTGGATCAAGAAAGTGAAGTCAGTGGAATGATTAGCATAAATGTCTTAACAGAAAAAAAGCTAGGACAGACCCACAGATTCTTTCAAAACAGGTGCTTGAACACACATTTCAATTTTTTTTCCCTTTCTTTTAACATCTCATGTTAATTTCACAGATCTCTGGTGGCAGCAGCTGCTTTCAGCATGAGATACAGGCTGCTACCAATGTCTTGTAGAAAGCATAGATGTGGATTCATGGATCCACATACTAGAATCCAGGCCAAAACTTCCTACTGGAAAGAAGCAAGATCCTGAGGAATGAAGTGAGTGCTCCTGCTGTGCTTCCAAGATTGATCTAGTTCTCCACCTTGCTTCTGTTCTATGTGTGTGTAACAGCCCTTCCCTGATAAATGGAAACAAGCATCTCCTGAGTCCCTATGCACAGAGAGGTTCAGTTACTATATACACTGGCAGATGGCTGAAGTATGAGGAGGATACAGAAATTTACAGACTTCAAATTCAATATAACACAGCAGAAGGAACAGCAACAAAAAGGAGGGTATTTCTAGAAAAGAACAATTCTAATAATATTTATATATACATAGAAAATAGATACTTTCATTATATTCATTTTAGTAATATTGGTTTAATTTTAAAAAAAAAAAGGGAAAAAGTCCTCCTAAAATGAAGTAATTGACTACTCGTCAGTCTGCAAATCTGTGATTGACAGACATAGGAAGGTCATTAACTAGCCTAGCCTTGGCTATTAAGAATGAGGTGGATAAATCTCCATCTCAAACACAGTACTTCCTTGGGATGAATAAATTTTATGGAACATTGTTTCTGGCCTCTGTTCTAGGAATTAATAATTTTCGAGCTAAATAAAAAGTTTATTGGTCAGGCAGGTTCTGACTGAGAACATGTGTTGCCATTAGCCTTCTCTGAATGCCTCACATCAGGTCTCTAACAAGTCACTGCTTCCATTCTGCACGTTTAGTAGGCTATTGTCTCTCCAAAGAGTCTTGCAAAACCACCTTTCCCCTTCAGGGCCAATGTTTGTCTCCAGATCAGTGCTTGTGAATGTTTGTGACATTATTTTGATCTTTTTTGAATCATCCCATTGATCCACAGTACACTAACAACTGTGAGAATCAGACTACACAGTCTAGGGTGCTTTTTATGCTACACTGAGTTATTGTCAGAGAAAACAGTTTTTGAAGCTGGGGGAAATCATTAGATCATTAACCTATTTTCACAGTATATCACAAGCATTATATTTCACCCAGTTATCCCCTAATAGATTTCTGAGATTAAACATTACTAAAAGGCAATGATTCATTTAGAGGAAGCCCCACTGTTACAGTTGTAAAGATCTTTTTAATACAGATAGCCTCTACATGGTCCTATTCAGCTTTTCAGTTAGGAAGACTTTTTTTCACACCTTGGATTGAAAGTTCTAGTTCACACAGAGCATGCAGCCGTGGATGCTAATTCAAACCTGAAAAGACATTAATAAGTTGACATATTCTTTGAAGTGTCACTGGTTTTCTTGAAAAAAAAAACCAAAAACATTCTAACTCAATTAGAAGCTACAAAAAGTAATATTAGTTGAACATTTTCTCTCTTATGTGGAATATTCTTTTAAATTGTCATAATAGTTTCTTTGGCTGTTAGAGTATAAGCAACTGCAAATTCTGTTATTGGTACTAAGAAAAATCAAGATGTAACTTCTGTTCATTCTCTGTTGCAACAATTTCAATATTGGCTAAATAAGCAGTAATCATTTTTATCTCCAGCCATTTTGGTAGCAAGCAAGTAATGTTAAACCATATGTTCACAGTTAGGACATTCAGGAAGGAAGTTGCCTCTATCAGCACTTTGTACTTCAGCGGCAGTTGTGCCGTATTTTGCCACCCTGCTGGGTGAAGGGAATGAAGGTAAAGAAGAGTCATCTAAAGATAGTGAACAGCTGACTAAGTATTAAGTTTAATGAGAACACCGAGAGCTACCAGGAGCTGTTGGAAGGGGAAAATAGCACAGATGAACCTAGCCACTTACCTCTAGAGTAACTTTGACAGTAAATTGGAAAGAAAGTTGAGAAACTGCTAGGCCATATACCTTGAAACAGAAGCAAAAAGGAAAAGACTGAATGGTTTAGTCCAAAAACCTGACAACCAAGCTGATCGGCTTTTCTTTCTGTATGCCTTTCATGGAGAAGAAAATCATGACATAGGTGAAGGTGAGTACTCTAATTTTGGTTATAAATATAGCTTGCATTTTAAAAGTACTGAAGTAAGATTAGAATCCTAATCCTGTCATTTTAAATGTAGTTTTTAAAAAGGAGGTGTTTTCCAGTTTGCTCTTCCTCTTGACATACTTCCTTCTGTCTTATCTGAAAACTCCATCACATGGAACCCTTCTGCTGAGGCAGGGGAGTAACTGTGCAGACAACTGCCATTTGAGTCAATGAAGTTACAGAGGTTTTTGCAGGAATTAATCTGGGGTTTTTTTTACTTCAAGTATGAGAAAGATAAGGTGTGCTGATGAATGTAAGCTTCCTCCTATTTTACCTTGGTGTGCTATTTTTACAAATCCCTTCCATTCTGTCTTTTTTTTTTCATCTGTAGTTCTTATCCCAGGCTCATTTTCCTTGTCTCTGTGATTTCCAGACTTCAGATATCTCATTCCACCTCCTCCAACTTTTTGTCCATTTTTTCTTCACTCACATGGGTTAGTTTGAATACTTACATATTTGACACATTTCCCTTCTCCTCAATTCCACACAAACTCTCCCTAAAATTTCTCATCTAATTGTTCACGGATAGTCCTTGTTCCTTTTTATACTCCTTATTCTGGTCTCATTAAACAAATACTTCCTTTGCTTCCCTGCATGTTTTAATACCCAGTACAGCCAGTCCAGTCCAGATCTCATCATTATCTTCATTTTTCCACTGATGGCTTCTGTTATAGTCTAAGACCTTTCCGTCAATCTACCCTTGCCCTCTTTGTCTTCACAATAATTAATTCAGATACATTTTTTTTGACACATTCCTTAGACCTGAGAGAAGAAAGTCTCCTTCTTTGTTGAAATATATAGACTGTTCACAAAACGTAGCATTTCAGTGCTTCAAGGGAGATTCTAAGTGATTCTTGAGCATGTATTTGTTGGGAAAGTATGGAGGAGGATAGTGTGAAATATGGATAAATGCTGGATAAATGGATAAATTTACCAAACTAAAATTCTGACAATGGAGAGTGGGGAGGAAATGTTGAATTCTTGTCTACCATCAAAATGAGGCAGAATAGATAATATCGCAGTTTCTGTGTTTAATTTCAGTCATATTATATGAAAGTGAGAATTTAAGTTCTATTTCAAATGTATTTATAATAATGAAATTATTTTATAGTAAAAAAAAAGTTATTTTATAGTGACTATGTTCAATAGCGTTTTAGTTTCAAGTTCCTTGGGGTATGCTTTTCCTTTTCTGTGTTTTCTGTTAATCTTATTATTGCAATCTATAAATTTATAATATCCAGAAGGCTGTATTTTTTTAATTTGTTCTTTTTAGTAGTAATATGTACTAGTGCCATCTTGTAAGAAATGTGTCAATGCAAACTCTCACTACATTATTTTCAGCTCAGTGTGCAGCATATATTGTAATATCATACTTTCTTATATGTTCTTTATTGTGTTGTAGTTCAGGAAAGGAATAAAAAGATCTTTCTTAGGGATTAGAAATGTAGAATAATATAAATTATTACCAAGGCTGGCTACCTTAGAAGTGGCTGAGGGAAGTCAGAGGGCAAAGTAACAAAAGGCACAAGTAATCCCTTAGAGTGAGCTATGCAAGGCAAGTCATAGAAGGATTCCACTCCACCTGGCCACCAGATAAGAGAATGAGTTGAAACTCATCGGAATACAGAAGAATCTGAGAAAACATGAAGTTTTCCCTCTTTTCCATGGATCATCTTCATTTCATTAATTCATTTTTTCAATCCTGGAAACTCATTCTGTAATGAATGCCTTATGTACCAATATGCTGCAAAAGCTCTGGACTTCTGCAGCACCTTTTTTACCCACAGCAATGTTAGTGGCTCCCCAGCACTCCCTGTAGACAGATTTTCAGATGCTCATTAGCAGACTGCCTTGGGGCTGTTTTCCTCAGTGCCTGAACCAAAGGAATCCTCCCACAGCTAGAAATAAGACTTTGATAGCTACTCTGCCTCATGGATCTTTAGTACAGTGCTTAGGATAGGTTCAATTCCTGAAACAGAATTCAATAAATCAAACTCTGGTTCAAAAATTACAATGCACAAAGTCTCAGTTCCAAATTGCTTCAGTCTTTGTGTGCAATACATCTTATGCAACCAAGTCTTCATGATTAGTATAGCTAAGAAATTAGTTTGAAGGTGGTGTGGGTACACAACTGTTAGCAACTCAGCCAGATTACATTTAACCTAATCTATTAGTTGATTCAGTGTAGACATAGCCCTTGGTATGAAAAGTGTTCTATATTCAAGGTGTTGTATAGAAAAAAAAATAATATTGTTGATACTTTAAGTAAGAATAAAACTTGCATGAAACCACTTGGTTTTAGGAAGAATTCCGTTAATTTACAGAGATGGTCGGTCTACATAGAACCATAGAATCATAGAACTATTTAAGTTGGGAAAGACCTTTAAGATCATTGAGTCCAACTGTAAACCTCACTCTATGAAGTACACAACTAAACCATGTCCCTAAGTTCCGCATTGTCATTCAAAATTCTCAAGAGCCGTTGTAACCAGCCTGGAGAAAGTGGAGGTGAAGGAGTGGGGGAAAAGGTACCTCCTTGTTTCTCCCATAGATTGGCTCTCTGAGGAGAAAAGGTAAAGAGTGTAATTACTAATAGTTTCCGAGAGATTGTTCCTGAAGTATGGAGATGATGGGAATGCTGAGTACAAATAACAGATTAGTCTCATGACCACTAATTTCATCATATCATAAGCCAGTGTTACACAGCACAATTATAACCTTAATACAGATCCTAGGGATAATAAACGGCATAATAGGGAAAATAAACAACAACTTTGAGAACAAGCACAACAACTCGGAGAGCAAATGAAACAATATTGTGACCAATGACTATTAAACAAATATAATGAATGCTTATAACAAATTTGTTTTAACATGCTCTGGTAAGATCTGTTGTTATCTCAACCCTTTGTGGCCCCATGTTGGGCGCCAAAAAGTGCTGTTGTGGTGTAGCCCAGGAGGTAGCTAAACATCACACAGCCATTCTCTCATTCTCCCCTAACAGTGGGATAGGAAAGAGAATAAAAAAAAAAAGATAAAAACTCATAGGTTGAGATAAAGACAGTTTAATAGCATAGAAAAGGGAAAATAATAATAATAATAGTAATAATAATGATGAAAGAATATACAAAATCAGTGAGGTAGCATGCGACTGTGGCACAATGCACCATCTGCTGACTGATGTCCAGCCAGTTCCCAAGCAAGGGCTGCTGCCCCGCTGGCCAACTCCTATCAGTTTTATTGTTCAGCATGATGGCATACGGTATGGATATCACTTTGGCCAGTTTGGGTCAGCTGTCCTGGCTGTGTCACCTCTCAGCTTCTTGTGCACCCCCAGCCTCCTTGCTGGCAGGGCAGTATGGGAATCTGAAAAGTCCTTGGCTTAGTGTAAGCACTGGTCAGCAACAGCTAAAACATCATTGTGTTAACAACATCATTCTCACCCTAAATCCAAAACACAGCACTATATTAGCTACTAGGAAGAAAATTAACTCACATCTGCATATCTTTTAAATACCTCCAGTGTCGATGACTCAACCACTTCCTTGGGAAGCCTGTTCCAATGCTTGATAACATTTAGTGAATAATTTTTTCATAATATGAAGGCCATCCAGCCAGTTTTTTACCCAGTGAACAGTAGGCCTGTCTAAACCATGAGTAGCCAGTTTCGCCAGGAGAATGTTGTGAGAAATAGTGTTAAAGGCTTTACTGAAGTCCAGCTAGACTATCCACAGCCTTTCCCTCATCCACTAAGTGAATGCCAAGTTAAGAGGAGGGGTTTCCAAAGAGCCCTTTATGTTTGCCCAGTCTGTCACTATCTATCTGGACTTGTGCAAAGCATTTGACAGTGTTTCACATGACATCCTTCTCTCTCAATTGGAGAGATATGGATTTGACAGATGGACGACCCAGTGGATAAGGAATTGGCTAGATGGTCACACTCAAAGAGTTGTGGTCAACAGCTCAATGTCCAAGTGGAGTACCATTCCTCAGGGATCAGTATTGGGACGAGTCCTGTTTAACATCTTTGTCAGTGATATGAACAGTGTGATAGAGTGCACCCTCAGCAAGTTCACCGACAACACCAAGCTGCGTGGTGCGGTCGACACACTGGAGGGAAGTGATGCCATCCAGAGGGACCTTGACAGGCTGGAGAGGTGGGCCCATGCCAACCTGATGAAATTCAACCAGGCCAAGTGCAAGGTCCTGTATATGGCGCAGGGAAATCCCAAACACAAATACAGGCTGGGTGGAGAATGGATTGAGAGCAGCCCTGAGGAGAAGGACTTGTGAGTGCTCATGGACAAGAAGCTCAACATGAGCTGGCCATGTGTGTTTGCAGCCCAGAAAGCCAACCGCATCCTGGGTTGCATCAATAGAAGTGTGGCCAGCAGGTCGAGGGAGGTGATTCTCCCCTTGTATTCTGCCCTGGTGATACCCCATCTGGAGTACTGCATCCAGCTCAGGAGCCCCCAACATAAGAAGGACCTGGATCTGCTGGAGTGAGTCCAGAGGGGGCCCACAAAGATGATAAGAGAGCTGGAGTACCTCTTCTATGAGGACAGGCTGAGAGAGTTGGTGCTGCTCTGCCTGGAGGAGAGAAGGCTCCGGGGAGACCTTATTGTGACCTTCCAGTACCTCAAGGGGGCCTACAGGAAAGATGGTGAGAAACTCTTCAGAAGGCCCTGTTGTGAGAGGATGAGGGGTAATGGTTTTATAATAAGAAGTAGATTCAGACTTGATATAAGGAAAACATGTTTTTACACTGAGGGTGGTGGAACACTGGAACAGGTTGCCCAGAGAGGTGGTGGATGCCCCATCCCTGGAAACATTCAAGGCCAGGTTGGACGGGGCTCTGAGCAACCTGATCGAGTTTGAGACGTCCTTGAGCCTTGTAGGAGGCATTGGACTAGATAACCTTTAAAGTTCTCTTCCAACCCAAACTGTTACATCATTGTATACTATGATCCCAAGAAGGACGAGACCTTTATGTCCGACTACTCTGTCCAAACCCACTGTACTGCCCACTGTATGGGAGAGTGATTTGATTAACTTATTCAGGGATCCTTGTTGACAGAGCCACTGAGTAAAACTCCCTTATTTCAATTTTTCAAGATGCCAGGAATTTGCACAAAGTTAATTTTATTTTACAAAATATAGATTTGTGACAAGGTAAGGTTTGAAGTTTGCTGGTGATAATACACTGACTGCAAGAATGAGTTTGAAGCCATATACAATGAAACTCTAATTACTAATAACAGCTAGCTTAGGTTAGTTATTTTAGCATGCAGAGGATAAGGTTATTACCCAATAGGCGTCCCTGTGCGGGAGAAGACAGGTTCAGCCTGTCGACTGATCCCAAAAGTTATGATGGAGTCTTCCCTAATTTTCTCCCCTGGTCCATTTACTTTTATACTGTTTCTTACATTAAGATGGAGTTTAAGTAACTCTAGTCATACATTCTTTTATTGCTAATTGGTGTAAAATTCTCTTGCCTTGTTTCTTAAAGATATAGTAAAAATATATATAAAGCACATGCCCAGTGAGGGATGGTCTCACTTTGGAGACAGGTAGCCTTTAGGATGGAGGTGTGTTTTTGTATTATATTGAGATTATAATAAGCAAAGTTCATCTAAAGGACACAATTTTGCCACAGTTCCTGGCTCAGTAACTGACATTCTTCTTGTCTGACAGCTGCAGTGCAATTTATCAGCTACTATATGGCTCACCAGCCACCATGTACCGTGAAATTCCCATCCCTGCAGGGAGTGTAATGGAGTTTGGCCACAGTGTCTTCACTCCACTCCACCTTCCGTTCTGTTCTTCTTAGCATATGCTAAGGGAGGCATAGTTTTTAGCCTAGAGAACTGCTGCAGGAAGCATGCCAACCATATTCCATCCTGGAAGCAGTAACTGCATTTTACCCTAAGAAATTATTCTGTTAGGAAGACTCTAAGAGAAACTAGTTCCCCCTTGCAATCACTGTCCCATACTCTGTCACCTTTTCACAGAAGGAGGTCAGATTGGTCAAGCAGGACCTGCTTTTCATAAATCCAGGCTGACTGGGCCTGATCATCTGGTTGTCCTGTATGTGCTCCATGGTGGCACTCAAGATGAACCACTCCATAACCTTCCCTGGCACTGAGATCAGACTAATAAGTTTGTAGTTCCCTGAATTCTCCTTCCAGTCCTTCTTGTTGATGAGTGTCACATTTGCTAACCTCCAGTCAACTGAGACATCCCTGGTTAGCCAGGACTGATGATAAATGATTGAAAGTGGCTTAATAAGCACTTCTGTCAGCTCCCTTAGTATCCTTGGGTGTAACCCATCTGGGCCCATAGACTTGCATGTGTCTAAGTGGTGTAGCATGTTGCCAATCATTTCCCCTTGGAATATGGGGCTTTGTTCTGCTCCTTGTCCCTGTCTCCCACGTCAAGGGGCTGGGTAACCTAACAACAATTGGTCTTACCATTAAGGACTGAGACAAAAAAGACATTAAATATTTCAACTTTTTTCCTCAGCCTTTGTCACTATGTTTCCCCCTGCATCCAGTAAAGGATGGATATTCTCCTTAGCCCTTCTTTTGTTATTAATGTATTTATAGAAACATTTTTTATTGTCCTTTACTACGGTAGTCAGATTAAGCTCTAGTTGGGTTTTGGCCCTTTTAAGTTTCTTCCTCCATAGCCTCATGACATCTTTGTAGTTCTTCTGAGTTTCCTGCCTCTCTTCCAAAAGTCATAAACTCTCTTTTTTTTTTTTTTCCTGAGTTCCAGTGAAAGCTCTCTGTTCAGCCAAGCCAGTTGTTTTCACTGTTGGCTTGTCTTCTGGCACATAGGAGCAGCCTGCTCCTGCAAGAAGATTTCCTTCTTGAAAAGTGTCCAGCCTTTCTGGACTCCTTCACCCTTCAGGACTGCCTCTCAAGGAACTCTGTTAGCCATACCCCTAAACAGGCCAGAGTCTGTCCTCTGAAAGACCAAGGTAACAATTCCACTAACCAGCATTTAACCGACCATGTTTTTGATGTTTTTTTTTTCTACTGTGTTCCATTAATCTGTAGAATTACTTATCTGTACAAATAAAATGTTAATAAATTATTCTTAAATAGACTATCTATATCCTTTTTATAAATATATAAAACTTTTGAGAGAGAGAGAGAGAGAGATAAAACATGCAAAATTTCCTGACATGAATCTGTATTTGTAATGGCTGTTATATACATCAAATAAAAGAGTAGATATTGGCCTTTTTTTTTTTGTTTAATTGAGTCATTGTTTAGTGATGGTTAACTAGCAGTCCTACTTATTAATTGCTACTGTTATTACATAATTATTGTAACTATAAAAATGAGTTGTAGGAAAAATCCTCCTTATTATAAATAAGCCATGAAATTAATTCCTTAGTTTCAATAAAATACGCTTTAAAAGAAAGAACATATCTACTTAGACTGGCTAAGTTTAGAGACACTATTGCCCCAGGTATTTCTATAGACAGAATATCAAATAATATAAACTAATATTAGAAATTACTTATTTGCAGGACAAACTGTAAAGAATTTCATTTACTATGGACTCAGAGTGTATTTTATATTATAAGTAACTTGAAATTATTAAGTTATTTTTAACTAAAAAAAAACCCAACCCAAATGTTTCTTTTAATCTGTTACTTAGAGAACAGAGCAGAAACGATATGCCTTATAGTTTACAATATTATATTCTGCTAAAAGCCTGTGACTCAGAAAAAGGAAGATATCTCCCTGTTTTTCTTCTCTGTAATGCTGTACTCTAATATTTAATTAATATTAATATTTAAGTTTTGCTTGCAATTGTCAACAAGGAGGGCTCTAATGTTGGGTGTGTTGTTGAGAACAAACTGCTTTAACTGTGTATATACTATGTGCAGAGGAGGCTGACAGGTCTGATCAGGAGTCCACAACGTAACTAGTTGCGGGGGAGAGATTGGTCTGAAGAGTAGGGTCTTGGCATAGTCAGACTATGGAAAGAAAGGAGAATGTTCTGGAAATCTAGTGGTCTGCGGGAATAAAAGACAGGATGTATTGTATGAGGTCACAGCACGGTGATTTTCAATTCCATTTATTTTTTTTTCTGTCTGACAAGACTCAAAATGTATATTTTTAAAATGGATGTTCTTCCACTTTTTGTAAGAGTTGAACCTAGTTCCACAAGTTCTTTTGTGATTTTGTGGTGTGTAGGCTCTAAGGAGAAGATCCAGGCAGATCAATTACAAAGCTCCACCTCCTTGTTCTGTCACAGAAGTTCATAATTAAACCCAAAATTCTGTAGGTGCTTTGTGTTTTTCTTCAATCGTTTTTCTTGTATTGCTTGATCCTTAATATGACATTGTACTGTCTGTTGTTATTCCTCTCCTGTGAACTGAAAATTTATTCTCTTGAGTGAAACAGCAGGTATGGTTTTTCAAGCTGAGTTTGACTTACACCTGCTAACAGCAGAACATGTCCTTCTTCCTCCGCTTCCCTTATTAAAAAAAAAAAAAAAAAGGAAAAAAGTTTGTTTAAAAAGAGCTGTGAACATGAAAGATTTGCCGTCTCTAAATAAAAAGGGACTGACGATACCTTTTGTATTTACTAACAGTAGTGGTGCAATTTCTCAATTTCTCAGCCTTGTGTGACATTACTTTTTTTTCCTATGGTAACAGGAGAGAACTTGAAATCTACATGGACTGCAGAGGTAAGCCTCATTTATTTCAGTGGTACTTCATGCAATATCTTCATAAAAATGTGTTACAGAATTGAAATCTTAAGTTGCATACAAATCTAATTGAAAGAGCTAAGCAGAGGCTCCATTCAACACCCTTTGCAGTGATGCTGTTACTACTATTAGGTGATTTCTTGCACTTTTAGATACTAATTCAATATTCTGTCACTAATTGTATCTAAAAACTCTGTGCTACAGTTTGATCTGTTGTGGATTCAGATTGTGAGAAACTCCAAGGATAATAAGGCCACCTATAATGTGCTTGACTGTGCCAAGAAATATTCGATTCAGAAGATGGACAACTTTATGTTGAGCAAAGGTTATCTCTGCTTCTTATGTGGTGGATATAGCTTGTTGTTTCTGCCACGTACTCTTATTCCTCTCTTCGGCAGCTTTTGCTGCACAATTTTTTTTTTCCCTTTTAAAATATATTATCACAGAGATGCTACCATTGCCACTCAGGTTTGGCCAGCAGCAGGTCCATCTTGGAACCAGCTGGCATTGGCTCTGTTGGACACGGGGGAAGTTTCTAGCAGCTTCTCACAGAAGCTCCTGTAGCCCCTTGGCTACCAAAACCTTGCCACATAAACCCAGTACATTGAGTAATTCTACTGCCTGGAGGACTGCCACCCCTCTGCACAAGTAGGCTCTGGCCCTGCTCTTTCTTGAGCCCTGCTCACAGAGTAGTCTGCAAAGGATGGCCATGAAGAGTTGAACATCTTTGTCACCTGTGTCACCATCTAGGGTGATGGCTTTGGACTTCCCAATACAAGAAAAGACAGTGATACTCTGGAGTGTGTCAAGCACAGGCCTACCAAGATGGTTAGGGGGCTGGAGCACATGACATGAAAGTAGAGACTGAGATAAATGGGCTTGTCCAGTTTCAAGAAAAGAAGGTGGAGAGGAAATTTTAAGTCTGACTGCAGCTACCTGGTGGGAGGACATGTTGGAAACAGCATCAGACTCTCTGTGGAGGTGTGCAGTACAAGGATGAGAGGCCACAAACCCAGGTTGCAGTGTGCAAAATTCCTAATTGATTTAAGGAAACTATTTTTTTTACCATAAGGATGTTCAAACACTGGAACAAGTGCCTCAGGAGGTTGTAGGATCTTGAGAACTCAACTGAACATGGCCCTGAGTCACCTGTACTAACCAGACCTGCTTTTAGCAATGGCTTGGACAACATGATTTCTGGAGGTCCTTTCCAACCTGTAGTACTCTGATTCCATTCCCTTTCTTGGACAAATGTGACATGTCAGAGATTCTCTCACAGTGGAAGTAAATTACAAATAGCATTACTCTTGAAAGGAAGAACATTGAAAAGCTGATATTAGAACAGGATTCTGCCCTGTTTGACAAACTGTGGGGTTTGTGAAGGCTTTTTAGCCTTAATAATTTGCTTAGACAAAGGGACGCTATTTTACAGAAGAGTGTTTGTCAATGGCAAACACATTGAATATTTACTCTATTTAAAAATTGCAAATTGTATTAACAATAACATGTCATAAAAGAAAACTGCAATTTTTAATCTCTGTATAGGCTGAAAATAATACGGCTTTCTTCAAGAAGCAGCTTTTGTACCAGTCTCCACAAGCTCCTTATAATTTGGCATCAACTAAATTTATTATTCAGTTCTCTACTTGCAATGTAAAAACTTCAATTTGGCATAAAAAAAATTATTTTACATGCTATGTAGGAAAAATTGTGTGAATGGATAGAGTTTTTATAGTCTTATACTCCAAGAATAATGAAGGAAGGAAACAATTCAGCATCAGCTACATAGACAGAGAGAAACAGCCACTAGCAGTCTCTCATGTAGAGTAAATATTTTGCTACAAATATAAATATTCTTCTGATCACATAATGTACATCATTTTTGATTTGCATTGCATGAAATATGGCTTTCAGGAAAAACTTTTTTTTCCTATTACAAGCAATTGTGAGTACTATAGTAAGGCAGAAATATCACATTTCAGTGAACAAACTTGTAAATGGAGATTTTATGAATTTTTTCTCAAGGTAGTTGACAACATTCTTGTAACAATACTAGGAAATAAAGGAATAGTCACTTTCTTGGGAGAGGGAGTGTAGACTAGACAAAACGTTAAACAAATAACAGCTTTTGCACAATTATCTGCTGCAATGTTTTGAGTCTCATGTCAAGTGCAATGATTTACTGAACAAATATTTTCACTGTCTTTTTCTATCTGTTTGCTAATGACAATATATTAAGTTCTGATTAACTATTCTTTATTGTAACAGCTGACAGACACGTTCTACTCACATTTTTCATGTTTGAATGAGAATCAGTTAGATCATGTAAGTTTGTTGTTTGTTTTGTTTTTTTTTTAAGAAGAATGCTTAATTCATATATTTATATATTAATTTATATATTAAAAGTTTCTGCACTTTTTTTCCAGAAGAAAAGCTTCAGGCACCTTATGTAGAGCTTTTGTAATTTTTACTTTTGAAAGCTGCATAAGACCAGTCTGTTCAGGTAAGTGTTCAAGGTGGAGTTATCAATACAATTGATATTTGTACAGTTGTATTTCATTTGGAATAGTGACTACTTTACTTCAGACTTCCAGTACCTTACCTAAGAACCTTACTTACCAAACCCCTGAGGTATGACAGAGTACTGTAAATGAAATTTTTATACTTTTCAGTTGCTGGATGTCGTCATAGGCAGGAAGAGATTTAGAATATATAATTTCAGCCTTCAGTCTATCTCTGAAACCCCTACCCCAAAAATTATTCTGAGGAATAGATGTGTTTAAGTACTGTCATCTTTTCATCCATATTTTTAACAACGTCCTTCCGGTATTTTCTGGCAAAAGCAATTATTTTAGGTACCAAGGAAGGAAAATTACTTGTGCAGTAAAACCTGACTGAAATGGGAAAATAATTATTTGAAATTAGACTGTGTTGGCAGTCTACCAGTAGAGATATATACGACTGTAAGCAATACAGCTACATATTGTACAGTCTCAGATGCTACATATTTCTCAGGAAGAACCTTGTGGCAGACATTAGTATAGTCCTCTTTTTCCCTATAACAAACAGTGTAAAAATGGTCATGCAAGCGTATGCTGAACTCTCTACACGAATATATAAAACAATTGTATCTCAATCTGTATGGAAGTTTTTTTTTTTTTTTAAATTGAAAACTCAGGGGTCTTTTTAACAAAACTTGCTCGAAACTACACGAGTTTTAAGAGACATTAACACTTACCGTGACACTGCTCTGAAAAACCACAAGTTACTTATCAGTCAGTGGGCAGCAATCATGAATTTTCTTCTTTACTATGAAGGTGGTGAGGCACTGGAACTTGTTGCCCAGAGAAGTTGTGGATGCCCAATCACTGGAAGTGTTCAAGGTCAAGTTGGATGGGACTTTGAGCAACATTATCTAGTGGAAGTTTTCCCTGCCTATGGCAGTGGAGATGGAACTAGATGATCTCTAAGGTTCCTTCCAGCCCAAACTGCTCTACAATTCTATGATTCTGTGGCCACAAGTGTAGCTAGCAAATATATTCATTTGAGAACAACTGAGTTATACTCCTTACAAGATTCTTCAGAATGAAGAAAAAAGAAGGTGAGATAATACATACCGTTCAAGCTAGATGATATGAAGGACAAATCCTGCTTACCAGTTGTTAATGTCTTTAAAAATAGTGTCAGCAAAAGCTTAATACTTCTGTTATCCCTCTAGTACCCAATGTATAGACGAGGTTGCTTGAATGATCAGTTTACTGCTCTACAGTTTGTGCATTCTGTCAGACAAAGGAACACATTCTACATACAAAGCCAAGATTTTAGTCTTGGCTTAACATTTTAAAGTTTTAATCAAAGAATTACTATTAGTCTAGTTGCAATTAGTCTAGTTAAAATGGTATACGCAAAATTTCTAGTATCTGCCCCTTTCTGTGGTGCTCTTCTCACACTTCCACTGCTCCTGTGGACTTTAAGTTCAGTGGCTGCACTCTGATGATAAAGTTAGAGGGAGCCATCAGCATCCAAAGCCATTCACCATGAGAAAAATGAGGCTGATGTTTTCTTCCTCCTCACTCTTTTATCTACTTGTGGTGATTTTGATCTGTTTGCTAACACCTCACTCATTCTAATTTTGTTTACAATTCCCCTTTATGTCTGAATTTACTATATATAGTGTCTTACGTAGATACTGGGTACTTTTGGTTTGGTTTTTTTTACATTTAAAACTGTTTTTACCATCTCCCATGGTTGCATTCCTTTAATGAGCAGTAAAGGACCACTGATGATTTTTTCAGAGCCATTTGACCCCATTTGCTTTTACTTCTTTACCTTGCATTTGATTCTAAAGTCATAGATATTTCATTCTACACAGATTAATTATGTTATTGTCAAGGCTCTGAGCACGATCTCTTCCCCCTACCTCCCATGACTTCTGTGGTCTGGGCTCAGGGCCAGGTTTTGGTGCAGTTGCAAAATCTTGAATCGTGCTGCTAGTGAAAGGGCTAATTGGGCAAATTCACTGCTCAAGTGTGTACTTGGAAGCCATGTCAGAGCCATGGCCCATGGCTCACTAACCGTGCCCCAACAGTTATTACTATAGTTGTATGTACAACAAGAATCACAACGTAATTGATAAAGCTAAGCAAAAGCTAGAATTAAAAAAGGATATAATAATCAAGTAATGCTTAGATAATTACTGCTACGTCTAGAAGAGCAAACAGATAGCTGCAGACAGGCCAAGATGAGTCCTGACACGAGGCCCATGAGCCTTACACAAGGCCTGTGTCCTGTTAGTAGCAGTGATAATGCCATCTCTTGTAGGCTACAGAACTACACTACATCTCTCCTTTTTCAACACCCTCAAATTTATTCATGTTCATTATAGTCTATGTCTCTTCTGTTAACCATATAAAAGAGTAAACTCCTGGAAAAAAACAAACAAACAAACAAACAAACTGTGTTTTGGGACTGTGAGGAGAGTGGCTTTCTTTCCTTTCTACATGAAGACTAGAGTCAGAGTACATTCCGACCTTTAGAAATATAATTCCCCTATTAGAAAAAAAAAAAAAACTGGGCAGAGCTACACTATCATGTCTATCCTTAAATGACTGGGTAGACTTCCGTTTGAATTGGCTTTGTATTCTTGATTGTCAAATCCTGTACGGCTCATTTCATATATTTCATATACTTGTCTATTTTCTGAGCTACTTTATTTATTTTTCCCTGAAGATGATATAATTCTTTTTTATCATTTTTCACAGTATCAATATTATTGATGAGAGATCTTTTCTCTACAGCTTCTGCTGTATTCTGTCATAGCCTTTCCTTTTTTACAGGATTAATTCTAAAAGTAAAAAATCCAGGGAAATACATCACTTGGCTTTAGGGGACTGATTCTCTTAATTCTGATTTGCAATGCATAATTTTCCCTGTGAGAGCTATCAAAATAACAAGAATGGGAAAGGAATGCTATGTAACGTTGGCATTTTAATTCTGTAATTTTTTACAAGTATTTTAAGATCTTGCAGAAGATAAATTGATGCTCTGACCTACTGAAATTTTAGTTAGATGAGTAAGCTTCCTAGCGGCTACACAGCTAAACTAATTTGGGAATACTAGACATTACAGTAGAGTAGAGTAATAGTACTAGTAGTACGGTATAATTTTTTAAATTTTGGATTTGTATTATGGATACATGATTCAGATGGACTACACCATTCAGTTGTCTAGCCACTTGCATTATTTAAGACTGTTCAGCACTGTTCTGTTGTTACCTGATAGGAAAATAACTTTGAACAATAGTCAATTGCTAGAAGTATTTTTATTGCAATAAGTTCTTGGGTACCAGTACATGCAGATCTATATCACCTGTCAGTGCTCTCAGTGTCTGTTTTCTCCCTTTCCTCTCTTCAGCAACATTTTACAAACCATAATATTATCATTATGTGTATGTTGCATGTCCAACAATGTCTTCATTGACAAAGGCTACTTCATTCGCTCTTTTATTTAGTTGCATTTCTGGGAAGCATGGTTCTACTGACGTGTTTCAAATAGGTTTATCTTAACTCAAAGTTTAGTGTTCAGAAATATTCACAGTATTACACCTGAGGATTTAATGAGATACAGTTGTGTTTCCATTCCCAGTGTAGCATCTGTCTCGGTTAGAACACTATGGCAATGTTGACTGCAATTGATCTTGTTGTCTTATTATCACTCACAATTTTTTTTTTTTTTTTTTTCTGGAACATCTACAGCCTAGGATGTTGTTCCTTATCCTATAATCATGCAGCTGATGATTTCTGCCTGAAAGCAGTATTTTGCAGTTGGTCCTGATTAGTTCTATCAGGTTTCTTTTTCTCCTCAGAAGTCTGAAAAATACTTCAAAGCTCACTTTTGTGGCCATATGAAGGGAGAATAATTGTTTTTTTTGCAATGCACTGTGTGCCCAGTTTAACATGTCCTAATTTTCAAGACTACTGAGCACATCATAACAAGTTGTGTTCTCTTGGCAATGCCTATTCATATCACAGCTTGATAAGCTTTCCATGAGGTTATCTGCTTTATATTTCTAAAGAACATGTGCACCTGATATTGTGATGATGCCTTACATCCCCATTTGCCTTGGCTGCAAAAACTGTGAGATTCTATATGCTTTATTGCATGGAGATAAAACACAGGACAAGATTGCAGTTAGTTCAAAGGAGCTGCTCATTTGCTTTGTGTATAGTTTGACATTAGGAATGACAAATGCTATATGTAAGTGATTTTTATCTCTTTTCTGTAAGTACAACTTCTCAGTCTTACTGAAATCTTATTGTTTTTCTCATTCTAGGCTTTTAGATAGACCTAAAGAAAAACCCTTTCAGCTTATGCACAGTTTCCAAAGGTTTAATGTGTTACTTTCTCCCTTGTCCCAGACAAATAATTGTAAAAAGTTCCCACATTAATTAATAATACCACATACCTGCTGAACTGCACTTGCCAACCAAGTTTTTGCTATATGAGAAATTTTTCACTGTCTGGTTGTACCATCATTTCTTCTACAGTTATCCAGTGTTAATGCTTAACAAAGGATATTATTTATTTTTCATAGTTTAAATTAATTTATATTCGGTATCTTCAGTAGATAACCTTGAGGTCTTGAAACTTCATTAAAAAAGGTTTCCTATCATACAACCTCCTAAAATATTTTTTTTTTATTAGATACTATTCAGTAGCCTTCCCAAACCTAATCCTGCTTTCTGAGTAGACTTATAGAAAGATTCTGCACACACCATCTTAGATTGATCTAATAAACATCTGTTAATTATAACACCGGTTGCAATTACATTATTAAAACCAAATAATTTCAGCAAGATATGAGACTCTTAAAATACAACATGAGAACCCAAACAAAGTCAAGTATATCTAAGAATCCGCTCTGTATCTGCTATATTCTCTCCTCAATTGTGGTTGCTGTACAGTTCTCTCAACACTGTTAATTTGCTGGCTCCTCTCTTTCTGCAGTGAGCTACTTTTTTTTCTAAAAAGATCAACAACTATCTATCTATATATCTAGCACTAGTGTCAGTTTAGCTGAGATGTTACTTTATTTATGGCTCAGCTTTATTCATACAAGTTTTTGCCAAGTCTCTTAATCTTAGAACTGACTAGCTGTATTTTCACAGGGAATCTTGAACTATGGTTATTTCAGGTCTGGTTAGTTGTAATTTTTCAGGACAGTTACACAGTATTTCTTCTGTTCCTTGACTGGAGTTTCATCATTCATAACATTTAGAAGACTTAAGAGTATTTGAGTATCCCTGGAAATGTTCAAGGCCAGGTTGGATGAGGCTCTGAGCAACCTGATCTAGTCGGGGATGTCCCTGCTCCTTGCAGGGGGGTTGGACTAGATGAACTTTGAAGGTCCCTTCCAACCCTAACCATTCTATAATTCTATGATTCTATGATTTGGACTCTGAACATCTGAAGAAGGAATAATGTGAACCAAACTGAGTATTTTACGTACTTTAAAAGTTTTTCCTTTCTGAGCCAAACAGTGATCATAGAATCATAGAATCATAGAATGGTTAGGGTTGGAAGGGACCTTCAAAGTTCATCTAGTCCAACCCCCCTGCAAGGAGCAGGGACATCCCCGACTAGATCAGGTTGCTCAGAGCCTCATCCAACCTGGCCTTGAACGTTTCCAGAGATGGGGCCTCCACCACCTTTCTGGGAAATCTGTTCCAGTGTTCTATAACCCGCATCGTAAAAAATTTTTTCCTAATTTCCAATCTAAATCTACCCCCGTCTATTTTAAAACCATTACCTCTCGTCCTATCGCAACAGGCCCTACTGAACAGCTTCTCCCCGTCTTTCTTGTAGGCCCCCTTGAGGTACTGGAAGACCGCTATCAGGTCTCCCCGGAGCCTCCTCTTCTCCAGGCTGAACAGCCCCAACTCTCTCAGCCTGTCCTCATAAGAGAGGTGCTCCAGCCCTTTTATCATCTTTGTGGCCCTCCTCTGGACCTTCTCCAACTGGTCCATGTCCTTCTTGTGCTGGGGGCTCCAGAACTGGACACAGTACTCCAGGTGGGGTCTCACCAGGGCAGAGTAGAAGGGGAGAATCACCTCCCTCGACCTGCTGGCCACGCTCCTCTTGATGCAGCCCAGGATGCGGTTGGCCTTCTGGGCCGCAAGGGCACATTGCCTGCTCATGTTAAGCTTCTCATCCACCAGCACTCCCAAGTCCTTCTCCTCAGGGCTGCTCTCAATCCATTCCCCACCCAGCCTGTATTTGTGCCTGGGATTGCCATGACCCTGGTGCAGGACCTTGCACTTGGCCTGGTTGAACTTCATGAGGTTGGCACGGGCCCACCTCTCCAGCCTGTCAAGGTCCCTCTGGATGGCATCCTTCCCTTCCAGCGTGTCGACGGCACCACACAACTTGGTGTCATTGGCGAACTTGCTGAGGGTGCACTCTATCCCACTGTCCATGTCGCCGACAAAGATGTTGAACAGGGCCGGGCCCAACACGGACCCCTGAGGGACGCCACTCGTGACTGGTCTCCACATGGACATTGAGCCGTTAACCACCACTCTCTGAGTGTGGCCATCCAGCCAACTCCTTATCTACCGCGTGGTCCGTCCATGAAACCCATGTCTCTCTAGTTTAGAGAGAAGGATGTCGTGCGGGACAGTGTCAAAAGCTTTGCACAAGTCCAGGTAGATGATGTCAGTTGCTCGTCCCTCGTCCACCGATGCCGTCACCCCGTCATAGAAGGCCACCAAATTGGTCAGGCATGATCTGTCCTTGGTGAAGCCATGTTGGCTGTCACCAACCACCTCCTTGCTCTCCATGTACCTTCGCATGGTTTCCAGGAGAATCTGCTCCATGACCTTGCCAGGCACAGAGGTGAGGCTGACCTGCCTGTAGTTACCTGGGTCTTCCTTATTCTCCTTTTTAAAAATTGGGGTTATGTTCCCTCTCTTCCAGTCATCGGGGACCTCACCAGACCGCCCGACTTCTCAAATACGATGGCCAGTGGCTTGGCAACTTCCTCTGCCAGTTCCCTCAGGACCCGCGGATGGATCTCATCAGGACCCATGGACTTGTGCACCTTCAGGTTCCTCAGATGATCCCGAACCTGCTCTTCGAGTACAATGGGCAGTTCTTCATTCTCGCAGTCCCTGCTTGCACCTTCTACAGCTTGGGCGGTGGGACAGGAACTCTTGTCGGTGAAGACTGAGGTAAAAAAGTCATTGAGAACCTCAGCCTTCTCCATGTCCTGGGTAACCAGGACACCAGTTCCCTTCTGGAGGGAGCCTACATTTACCCTGGACTTTCTTTTGTCCCCTACGTACCTATAAAAGCTCTTCCTGTTGCATTTTATATCCCTGGCCAGATTCAGTTCTGCCAGGGCTTTGGCCTTCCTTACCTTATCCCTGGCCACTCGCACAGCCTCTTTGTAGTCCTCCCAGGCTACCTGTCCCCACTTCCACTCTCTATAGGCTTCCTTTTTCACTTTCAGTTGGTCCAGGAGCTCCTTGCTCATCCACGCCGGCCTCCTGGCCTTTTTGCCCGACTTGTTTTTCATCGGGATGCACCTCTGCTGAGCTTGGAGGAGGTGCTCCTTGAATATGGACCAACTTTCCTGGGCCCCTCTTCCCTCCAGGGCCGCCTCCCATGGCACTTGGCCCATCAGGTCCCTGAAGAGGCCGAAGTCCGCCTTCCTGAAGTCCAGGGCAGAGAGCTTGCCATGTATTTTCCTTGCTGCCCTGTGGATCTTGAACTCCACCATGTCATGGTCGCTGCAGCCAAGGCTGTCCTTTAGTTTCACATTCCCCACCAGCCCCTCCCTGTTGGTGAGCACAAGGTCGAGCATGGCACCCCTCCTTGTCGGCTCCTCTATCGCCTGCAGGAGGAAGTTGTCATCCATGCATTCCAGGAACCTCCTGGACTGCCTGTGCCCTGCCGTGTTGTCTCTCCAATATGTGGTTGCCCTTCTGGGCTGCAAGGGCACATCGCCTGCTCATGTTGAGCTTCTCATCTACCAGCAGTCCCGAGTCCCTCTCCTCGGGGCTGCTCTCAATCCATTCCCCGCCCAGCCTGTATTTGTGCCTGGGGTTGCCATGACCCAGGTGCAGGACCTTGCAGTTGGCCTGGTTGAATTTCATGAGGTTGGCATGGGCCCACCTCTCCAGCCTGTCAAGGTCCCTCTGGATGGCATCCCTCCCTTCCAGCATGTCGACGGCACCACACAGCTTGGTGTCATTAGCGAATTTGCTGAGGGTGCACTCTATCCCACTGTCCATGTTGCCTACCAAGATGTTGAACAGGGCCGGGCCCAACACGGATCCCTGAAGGGACTCCACTCATGACCAGTCTCCACATGGACATTGAGCCATTGTATATTTCTTTTTGCTACAAGACTATAGCTATCGCTTTTAATGGAAGACAGAGGGAATACTGTTGTGGGTCCCCCTGCTGCCTGCTGTAAAGAAGTGGCTGTAGAGAGGTTCTATTCACCGAGTAGCCACATTAAAAATCCTAGGTAATCTAGTTAAACTTCTGGTTTTTTTGCTTAGGTTTTGGTTTTGGGTTTTTTTTCCCAAGAATTTATATCTTTTTGCACTGAGTTTTCTCAGCAGGAAGCATTTCGCTGGCTCTGGCTTTTACATGCCAGCCAGATACTGCATATGCTTTTTTGTGCAGAAAACATGGTGAAGTGCTGGAAGTATGTTTGAGAAAGAAAGAGAATATAAAGGAAATAAAGGATCTCCTATAGGAATGATGACATTGTTTTCATCAACCGTTGAGGTATCTATGCAAAATTCCTCCTCTGTGAGGACTGGCACTTACGACTTGTGGTATTTGTTACTACAGACAGCTTAGGAATGTATACAGTGGGTTTTTTTTTTTTTCATTTATGTGATTATGTATGCTGGACCAGCTTATGTGAGTGACAGGAAACCAAAATGCTAAGCTTGAGTCCTGCCACACGTAGCTCTAGTCTGTAGCTGTGTAGCTTCTCCAGTCCATAGTTGCTGTCCGTCACATGCCCTGGGTGAATGTATCTCTCCAGGGAGTAGTGCACCATCACACCTATATCTATGCTTGTCCAAAGAGTGAAGCTTTCTTTTTCCTAATGTCACATTACAGAGGGACATTGAAGGGCTTCTAAGTATATCAGATAGAATATCTTTCCTGTCTGTAGAATGGAGAAGAGAAAGTAACATGGCTGCAACAAAAAATGTCATTCCTCACTCTCATGCAAGATAGGCTGCAGGACTTACTTTGGCATCATTTAACACAAATACAGTATTTTGTTTACGTTCCTTCTCAGATTTGAGTTGTTGTAGAACTTTTACTTTGGATATCAATGCCTTATTTACTATTGAAGTTTCATTAGTAAGCAAATGCTTGTTTAATTCCAAAGGGAAATCAAAATATTTTTAAAAACCCCAGCCCTGCACTAGTAGTAAGTCTGTAGAAGAGTCAGAAGATACCATATGAAGGTGATTTGAGCAATCTGCAGTCTTGGCATGTGTGTAAATTAGTACATATATAATGTAAGTAATACATGTTTAAACATAGGTTTAAATACATTATTTCTCCTACTATATAAAAAAAACCCTCTATTTTAAAAGAGGAAGTAAAGGTTGCATGAAGTTGCATGTAAAAGTTACTGAGTAATAATTTGCTGATTTTCTAAATGAACTGTTCACACAATTTCTATGAACTCTATTTGACAGATGGTACCTAATCAACTTTTCACAGACAGAGTTTAACAAAGTAGATTAATAAACTAAGTCCTTCCAGTGTTTATATGAAAGCAAACAGGCATGATGACAATGGTTGCATGCTCTTCTTTTTAATTCCTGGTAATGCTGCTCTTTGTGAAAAGGAGGAATGGAGATGAAAAGTATGTAGCCTAGGTCTGCAGAGAAAACTTTAAAACATATATTGTAATGAAAACATGAAACAAAATCTTTTTAAGAAAATTCAGTTGACTTATTCAGTTGACTTATGGTGGTCACCAATGTTGTAATAGTTAGGTCAGAGTCTATGTAAGACAGTGAAAAGTAGGTAAACATAGCGTGCATCTGAAGAGTCAGTTAATCAGGATGAAGATTTTGGAGCTTAGAGAAGAAGATACAGAACATTTTACTTGATTACGAGGCTTTGATAAAAGTGAAAAATATATTTTTACAGCATAAACAAAAATATGAATAGAAGCTATTGTACATCTTTATATATGTAGATGGTAATCTCATTCCATATTGTGAAATGCTTTGGGCTCATTCCTTTCAGGTACTCTTTTAACACATATTTTGGTACTCACCTTTCCTAAAGGACTGAGGTTAACATACTGTAACAGAATTCTTAGATGTATCACCTTTGTATCCCCTTTGGGAACTTCAAAATCTACAATTTCGCTAGTGCTACATACATTGCATATACTAATCTTGTGGGTATTTCTATGTTGTTTTTTTTTTTTTTTCTTTTTTTTTGAGGGGGAAGATGAGGTCTGAGAACTTTAAGGTATTTCCTATTTGCTGTATACGCAATTTAGTAGGGATAATGTTATCCCAGTTTCATTAAGCATACAAATACATATACTTGTGGTTTCTACCTGTAAAAGGAACTCACCCAAGTAAGGAAAGTAAATTTAAAAAATTAAATAATCCTGTAATAACTGTATTTCTCTTTGGTCTTTAAGGATTAAATGTCAAAATCTTTAATAAGTAATTCAATAAAATAGTGAGCAAAGTATATCCAGTACTAAGCAAAGTTATATGTAATGGAGACATTGTAAATAATGTTTTATAAATTTTTTTCTATTTAAGTATTTTTTTTCTCTTCTACACAAAAAGAAAAGTTTTGTAAATAATGGAAGACTAATTATGTGTGTTATATTTCAGCTTAAAAAAAAATGTCATGAATGTAGGGAGTTTTAAGGGAACACTTTCTTTCACTGACAAGAATAGAAATTCATGGTATACAATAGCAAATAATTATATGACAGCAATATAATATCAATGGCCAGCACTTTCAAGTGGAAGGGTTTTTTTTAAAGGTCTTAGGATTCAGTTTGAGTAAAGCATCAAAGCCTAGTGGGATAGATGAACCTGCCTTTTCGATCTTGAGAATTAAAGGTAGCTTTCTTGATTTAGAGCAGATTTCTCTTGCTTACTCTGGCAAAGCAAATGCACTAGGGATCTTACTGTTAGAAATAAGTAAACATCGTCCCATGCTGCAAAGGAAGTATTAGTAAATTTATTACCTTTTTAAGAGGAAGTTTCTGTGTTTTGGGACTTGTACAGAATGTGTCTTGTAGCTGAAAGGCTGAATACAGGCAAAAGGTTAATGTTTCAAAATGGCTTAAAATGGAAAACATATAATTTTTAAAAATCCCTAATTTTCACTGATTTTTTTAAGTTAAGAAACTCATGAACTTTTTAAAAGAATGCACAGAAAGAGAGGAAGATGATGGGGAAATTTATGACAGTGAGTTTTGTACAGGAAATCTTTTACTGAATTCAGAAAATATTTTAATTTTACAGGCATTGGATCAGACTTTACTACTTTTCCTATAGAATTTTAAATGGGTATGTATGCAGACTCAGACACTGTCTAAGAGTGATCATAAATTACTCCTTTATGAAGGAAATATGAAGCTACTGGGGTGGTTCTATGAAATAATGGGTTGTTATTTCACAGTTGCAAGAACGGAAATTATGAAAAGTTTAGTGGTGATGAAGACATCACATTGACTACTTATGCAAGGCTTTTGCCACACTTCATTTAATAGCTTACACCTGTTCTTATTAATTTGATGTTACTAGATTGGATTATTATAGCCATGTATCTTGTAGATAAGAAAGTCTTTAGATCCCCTTCTTCCAGTGCCCTCAAACACCTTTCAGTCCAGAGGTGGACTTGACACCTTAAATGGTCTCAATTAGAATAAGTTCTCAAAAAAAGTAGAGTCACTGGCATTCCTATCATTCTTCTCTCTCATCTGGAACTCCTAGCCAAAGAAGACAGGAGCACTAGGGTATCAAGTTCTTGTTACAGAAGCGGTAAGTAAGAGAGCCTTCTTTTGATCTCTATGAAGATAGATACTATACACTGCCATGTCACTGGTGCCTCCGTAATGAATCTGCTACTTCTGACTCTCTAGCAAGACATTTTTCTGGTTTTGATTTGCCAAGTCATAGCATCTTGTTGCTGACTGTTTTGCAAAGATCAGGGTCAGATGATTTCTGTGCAATGTCACTGATAGTCCTATTAATAGATATATTTTCTGTTCTACGTGTTCCATCTCTTGCTCAGCGAATTGAGGTTACTAGATGTCTGTCTGTACTCTGAACCTTAGATGTTTTCATTACACTAACTCCTTTTTTCGTATTAATTTTCTGCTTTTGTGTGATTTACATATAAAATCTGTGATGTTTTTTGCACTTCAGCAGTCATAAAACAAGGTCACCATATAAAAAAAAAAATCTCTACTTGCTGAATACTGTTTTAAGCACACTTTAACAATTTTCATAAACCACTGGCATGTTGATTTGCTATATTGGTATACTGATATATTTAAAGCACACAGAAGAGGAAGTGAAGGCAAGGGAAAGAAAGTATTTTGTCTTGTAACCCAGCATGACAGGCATAAATCATATGTTACTCTTTGAGTGAACTACTGACATGGTTGGTCATTGAAAACTTTGAGCCTGAATCCAAATAATAAAGGCCTTGGCTTTGAAAAGACCTAAGCATGCAAATAACTTTAATCTCGTGAATACTCCTATTGATTTTGATGAGACTGTAGAAGTTCATAAAGTTCTGTGTGTGCATAAGCTTCAGAATCCAAGACCGAGGCCAGAGATGATCTAATTATTTTAGTTGGAGATTCTGTAAGACAACAAAGAATATACCTCACAATTCAGTTCACATTTAGCAAAGCTATTTTCTTTTTGTTACTTTTTCTTGCCAAGTCTAGAATTTCAGGTTTAGCACACATAGACTGAAAACTGGCATAGGTCAGAATTTTCTCTTTGGCAGAGAAATATGTCTTAAAGAAGACCAAAATAGCTTTTAGCCATATCAATACAAATACACAAATGATTAATGTATCAGAAAATATTAGTTATAAAGAAATTATAATAGCATTAGTAAAACTATGATCAGCTATTGTGGAAGGAAAGACGTGAGAGCCTTTGGAAGTACTAGAATCATAGAATCACAGAATGGTTACGGTTGGAAGGGACCTTCAAAGGTCATCTAGTCCAACCCCCCTGCAAGGAGCAGGGACATCCCCGACTAGATCAGGTTGCTCAGAGCCTCATCCAGCCTGGCCTTGAACACTTCCAGAGATGGGGCCTCCACCACCTTTCTGGGCAACCTGTTCCAGTGTTCTATAACCCGCATCATAAAAAATTTTTTCCTAGTATCTAATCTAAATCTACCCCCCTCTATTTTAAAACCATTACCTCTCGTCCTATCGCAACAGGCCCTACTAAACAGCCTCTCCCCATCTTTCTTGTAGGCCCCCTTGAGGTACTGGAAGACCGCTATCAGGTCTCCCCGGAGCCTCCTCTTCTCCAGGCTGAACAGCCCCAACTCTCTCAGCCTGTCCTCATAAGAGAGGTGCTCCAGCCCTTTTATCATCTTTGTGGCCCTCCTCTGGACCTTCTCCAACTGGTCCATGTCCTTCTTGTGCTGGGGGCTCCAGAACTGGACACAGTACTCCAGGTGGGGTCTCACCAGGGCAGAGTAGAGGGGGAGAATCACCTCCCTCGACCTGCTGGCCACGCTTCTCTTGATGCAGCCCAGGATGCGGTTGGCCTTCTGGGCCACAAGGGCACGTTGCCTGCTCATGTTAAGCTTCTCATCCACCAGCACTCCCAAGTCCTTCTCCTCAGGGCTGCTCTCAATCCATTCCCCGCCCAGCCTGTATTTGTGCCTGGGATTGCCATGACCCAGGTGCAGGACCTTGCAGTTGGCCTGGTTGAACTTCATGAGGTTGGCACGGGCCCACCTCTCCAGCCTGTCAAGGTCCCTCTGGATGGCATCCCTCCCTTCCAGCGTGTCGACGGCACCACACAGCTTGGTGTCGTTGGTGAACTTGCTGAGGGTGCACTCTAGCTTGGAGAAGAGGAGGCTCCAGGGAGACCTTATAACAGTCTTCCAGTACCTCAAGGGTGCCTACAAGAAAGATGGGGAGAGGCTGTTCAGTAGGGCCTGTTGCGATAGGACAAGGGGTAATGGCTTTAAAATAGAGGGAGGTAGATTTAGATTGGATATTAGGAAAAATTTTTTTTGCAATGAGAGTTGTAGAACACTGGAACAGATTTCCCAGAGAGGTGGTGGATGCCCCATCCCTGGAAACATTCAAGGCCAGGTTGGATGAGGCTCTAAGCAACCTGATCTAGTCGGGGATGTCCCTGCTCCTTGTAGGGGGGTTGGACTAGATGACCTTTGAAGATCCCTTCCAACCCTAACCATTCTATGATTCTAAATTAGTTATTTTATAATGGGATGCTTCTCTTTTTCTTACAAATATGGATAGTATAATATAAAATTAATCTTAAGATTGTCATATCACTATTAAGCATGGCTGAGGAGCTTTAGATTGAATCCAGCCTCTGCAATTTTATTTACAGTAGTCATCAAATGAAGGCATACTGATAACTTCTCTTTAAATGTCAGTGGAAGTCACTAAGTTCACAAACCACGCCTAAACGTCCTCTGAGATATTTAGTAAATTACTGTCACTGAATTGTGCAGATTTCTTTGGCTTCATAACACGTCAACAAATGGTTGTTTGTAGCTGTGAAACAGTTAAATAAAAAAATTAATAGCATTGTATATTAATAAAACTTATTTTCTTATTCTGATTTTTACGTAGCTGCATTATTTGAAGATGTTCTTTTAAACTGCTAGAAGATAAACACTAAGTCGTGCTCATTTCAGATCATGGTGGCTTTTTAATTACCTGAAAAATTAAAATAGAGACCTACAATCAATGTTTAAACGATACATAACCATTTTTTTTTAAAATAAGTGGAGTCAGCCTAACTAAAATTAAAATTTAACCAATATTCTCTTAGATTCAGTCCTTCTATTGTCTTCATAACACACATATTAAGCTTGTCTAATGATGACCTACCAGCTTGCAGGTGCCTTAAAAAGTTAGATATATGGATACAATTATCTTCAGTCCTGTTTTACTTCATGTGTTCAAACCTCAATGAAATTAATTCAATTGAAAATTATCACCAAGAAATCTAGCTTATTAGCAAATAATATCTAGATTAGTGTTGTCAACTGCATAAAGCAAAAACTCATTCCTTTCAGTGTGCTAATCCACATTGCCTCTGCCCTCTGCTGATTATTGGTAAGGACAAGTAGACCAGGTAATATTTATCTAGCAATAACAGCTGTGCCAGAGTTCTGGGATAATGTAAGACTGTCTTATGTATACACATGACTACTGCATCTTTTGGCTGTGATGACATGAGCTCCTGTCAAGTCACTGTGTTGTTGGGAGTAACATTTTATATCTCCAGGAAGATGCAGTTGGAGAGCTTATACTTCTTATCTATCTTTCTTTCAAGTGTTTTCTAACTAGACAGCCTTAGTTGTTATCAATTCTCTTCTGCCTGTGACTTCAGCAAATACCTAAAGTGCAGCCTTAATACCTTGCTTCATTAGATTTTTTTTCAGATGTAAATGTTCTTTTTATCAATGCTTTTTTTTTTGTCCTACATTCTCCCCTACTAGTGAACTCTTAGTCTAAATAAAAGGCAAGGGACCTCAAGGACTAAAACCTGCTTTGACCAGACTTTCAAAATTTTACATCTATAGTTAGCAATTCATAAGAAAGAAGATATTTCTGACTGATGAAAATAAAATTTTGAAGTCATGATTTATTTTTAAAAACAAACTTGGGGTGGGGGAATCTCTACTTGATTTCTTCTTACCACATTCAATACAGAAAATGAAATGGATATTAAAATCTATACCTCTGAAATCATGCGTCAAAATCTGGTGAATTAAATCACCAAGCTTTTCAGCATCAATGTACAGGATTTCACAGGGTGAACAAAAAAAAAAAAAGGTGCTTCAGAAGCTGTGGAAAAATGCAAGGGGAGAAATTGATCTGCAGCTTATAGCACATGTTACTCCAGGCAAAACATTTTGCCTAGATACAACAGGTTTATATAAATCTTTAAATAAAGTTCTTTGGAATCTGGAATACAAATTCACAGGTCTGTTATATTGAAAGCACTTGCTTTTTTTTTTTTCCTGCAATTTGAACTTTCTGTGGTAATCAAGCTTGCACCCAGCTTGGTTGTACTGTGGTCTAGCCAGTTTTGGCAGTATGTCCTGGAATTCTGTACAGCACAAAAATACATCTTATGACTCAGTCTAAATGTAAATTCCCTACAGTGGCACACTATGTTGAAACATACTACTTGATTTCATGTTGTTCTATCTCTTTGTATCAGCAGTCGGAGACATAAGTGAGAGATGGAGTTGAAACCCCCATCCAAAAAAGCTTTCCATGCCCCATCTAATATGCAAAAATGTAACCACTGTGGCATCTGGAAACCTGTTAATGACTTACATACCACATGCATTACTGAAAAACAACACGATACTCCATTTTTATGATGTTATACAAAGTGAAGTGATTATTCTTTTTTTATCTTTTATGTTTAAAGGAATCAATTATAATTCTTCATGTGCTACAGTTGATTGCTACTTTCTACAGCCTGTCTGTATCATTAATCAGCTTAACAAAACACCTTATTAGCTTGTATATCTTGGTCTGATTCAAGTCTGAATGGGAAACAGCCTACTACGGGTTTTGTTTAGTTTCACCAAGTAACCTGGTTAGATAACATACTCAAAGTCTAAGTGTTTCCCAGGAGAAGCAGCACAGCCACTCAGGAAATGTTTGGAGGAACTGGGGAAACCAGATATTCAGTTCTCCACTCTCACACTCTCTATCTGCTTTGGAAACCGTGGGCACAACTCAGCTTTCAGGAAGGTGAATGATGTACATCTTCATACTTGGCATGAATTATTTCTAGTCTTCAATTTCTAGTCTAATTATTTCTAGTCTTCAAAATAAACTATTCAGGATGTTAAACTAATGTATTTTCTTCTGAGCTTAAATAAAATGCTGAAATAATTGCAAGTAAAATGGCTTGTTCCAGACTCCCTTGTGTTGCTGAAATGGCAGACAGAAGATGAAAACTCAAATATAGTTAAGCTGGTAATAGAAACTGCATGAAAATAGACTACCACTTTATTTCTGTAGTTTTAAATTTCTCATATAATAAAGAATAATAACAAGAAGTTCCAGTCTTTTTCAAAATCATAAACTATCTAAAATAATTTAAAATGATTACCACAAATAACTTACTTTTAAAAATTAGGAATGGAAAGTCTGGGGATTTCATTCTCGGCTGGACTGTCTGACAGGCATAATGCAAAAAACATTTCTGGTACAGTGGCAAAAGGAACTCGGCATAACCTTGCATTTGCCATTCTCGACTCCTAGACGGCCAAAATAGACACTTATGTAGATCTAAGTAATTGTGAAAATTTGTGTGACTTATGAAATAGTAATTAAATCAAGAAGTTAACATGTCTCTAAATTCGTGAAGTACCATCACTTTTATTTCTGCCAAATTGATACTTGAAATTGACACTTCTTATGACATATCAAATTCAATAATTACATTTAAAGGTTTCTCCAATTCAAAGTTTTACTAAATTTTTTTTTCCTTATGATGGAGAAAAGATGGTGCAGAAACAATATTCTTAAAACTTTACAAACAACAAGTTTTAAAATTATATCTGCATGAGTTTGATTTCTCTGCATGAGTTTGCATGAACAGCAGTACATTTCATTTTGGACAATATTTCTTCCTGAAGTCAGTTGTCTTCCCCTCTGTTGTTCCTGATTTATAAGAAGCTATTGTGAGATGGAGTAAAAGAATATAAGTTTCCATGCTTTCTGTACATATGGCATCTTTGTATGTCCCTTAGATCAAGTAAAGGTATATTTTGTCCTCTTTTTCCCAAAGTCAAATTAGAATCTGCAGCTGAATGGAAGGGAGGGTGGAGGTCATAGTATTTGAGGCAAAGAAGCAATTGGACACAACTTCCCTAACTCAAAACTCTCCTGTTTGCAAATGGTATTTACATTCTGCACAGTGGTTTTTGGGTATCTGTTCTTATCCAGGGTGCAAAGTGTGTTTTTCTTTACGGCAAATTGCCAGATGTTGACTATGCTTGTGTGAATGGTTGGTTAGTTTGGTAGTTGAAATAAAAAAAAAAAAAAAAATAGAGCTTTTTTTTTTAAGTCACATAAAATATCTCAGTTGATGAAAACAAAATGTGCAAATTTTGTTTTGCAGATATTCTATATCTTTATTTCTTCTGTGAGTAAATTGCTCTATTCAGAAACAGTTCAGATGACTTTCACTTCCACTTTGGGCAAATAAATTATTCATCTGAAAGTTTTCTCCCAATCCTGATTAGTACTGCAACACATTTGACTCCTAAAGTCCAAATACATTAAGCTTGATTGCTTTGGTTTGTACCTTTTAAATGATATGCATTTCATGGGAAACTACTGAGTACAAAGCCCAGCAATCCCATTGTTTATTAAGTCAGGTTACTGTGAATATATGGTTGAAGTTCTCTGTACTCTACTTTGGCATTCCACAGAGACCTCAGTGAGGATTTCGGCTTTAATATTCAAAGCCCTTTATGGAATTAGACTGTGCTGTTTCAGATACCTGGATAATACTTTATCTTCCTCAGGTTAACCCTGATTATCAATGTGACCTGATGATAGAAGGGTGAAAAATTGCAGAAATACTGTGATGAATGTCAATTTTGCCTTTGTTTCTCTATTCTAATATCCTGTCTATTTTATTAGGCAGGGCTTGTGAAGGTTGAACTGTTTTCTGTGATTGCGTAGAATAAATGCACGTTATTTGTTTGATTCTTTCTGTGTTCACAGCATCCCTGACAAGCATCATATTTTGACAAAAATTTGCCACAATACAGCGGGGGAGAAGGAACATGTTTGTAATTTGACTGCTTAGATATTCTGATGTATTGTCTGGAAATCCTCAGCAATTTCGTCTTTCATTGGATTAACAGATCTATTAGAAAACAATAGGAGTAAGCTGCATTCCCGGAGGTGTCTTACACATCATATTTCCCTCTCAGTAATCTTTCAAAATCACTTCTAGATCATACTGGCATCTGACCTTTGTAAACTTGGACATTGGAGAGAATTAAAAAAGCAAAGTGTAAAAAGAGATATGATCTTCCCTTTCAAATTATTATCATTTTGAAAGTAGCAATGATCTCATGACATATAAAGTTTTGCTAGTGTCGTAGTTCAGCCCCGATCGGACCAGACTACGCAGTCTCTCTCTCACTCCCCCCACCTTCCGAGAAAACAGGGAGAGAAAATATAAGGAAAAATGGCTCGAGGTTTGAGATAAGGACAGGGAGAAATCCTTAAAGTTACCGTCACGGGCAAAACAGACTCGACTTGGGGAAAACTATTCATTTATTACTACAAACAGCAGGATAATGAGACAGAGAACAAGATAACCTCCCTCCACCCCTCCCTCTTCCCAAGCTTAACATTATCTCTACTACCTTCCCCTCCCGAGCGGCACAGGGGGGAAGAGGGAATGGGGGTTGCGGTCAGTTCATCACACGTTGTTTCACGCCGCTGCTTCATGGTCGGGGGAAGAACTCCTCACATTCCTCCCCTGCTCCGTTGTGGGGTCCCACCCATACGCCACAGTCCTTCATAAAACTGCTCCGGCGTGGGTCATCTCTTCCACGGATGCAGTCCCTCTAGAACAGCTGTCCCAGCGGGCCCTCCACGGGCCACAGCCGCCTTCAGGCATCCACCTCCCCCAGTACGGGGTCCTTCACGGGCTCCAAGTGGATCTCTGCTCCTCCGTGGACCTCCATGGGCTGCAGGGGGACAACCTGCTCCACCATGGTCTTCACCACAGGCTGCAGGGGAATCTTGGCCAGGAGCCGCATTACTCCTCCCCCTCCTTCTGAACTGACCTTGGCGTCTGCAGCCGTTCCTCACAACAGGCTGGTAGATGTCTCTCAGGATCTTTTTTTACATCTTATTCACTTCTTCTCATCTCCTTTCCACTTCTTGCAGCCGGGCTGGACCGAGTCAGGCCCAGTCGGCTGCCTGGCGAGAGGCCAGAGGGTGAGGCCTGCAAGGCCCATGAGGCCTGCGCCTCCCCCTCTGCACCTCTGCCCCCGCTCAGCTTCTTCACATCTTCTCTTCTCTTTTTTTTTTTTTCTGTTTTCCCCTTCTTGAATACGTTATCGCAGAGGCGTTATCACGGAACATTCTGCTACCAATCGGCTCGGCCTTGGCCAGAGGCAGGTCCGCCCTAGGCCCGGCCGAGTCCACTGAACAAAGGGGAGCGACTTCTAGCAGTTTCCTACAGAAGCTACCACCTTAGGCCACCCCTCACTAACAAAACCACGACAGCTAGCCTACTTTTCCCTTCAGTTTTCTTATCTTTTAACCTTGATAATTACTTATGCTTGTCCATATTAGCTGTTAATTTTCACACTTCAAATGTTTTTCAAAATGTAGAATAAATGCTTAAGTGGGAACTTGAGAGATTATGCCTTCATGGACAGATAATTCCACAGTATTAGTTAGGGATAAAGTCCTGGGTGCTGGGTCATCTTATGAGATGCTGCAGAAAAGAGTGTTTCTGTTAAAATATGTTTAATTACTCTAACTTATTATTGCAATGCGCTGCATGGCCCCTAACACACAGAGTTTGTGTAACTTGAATCCACTAGATCTGGTCATAGCAACAGAGTTCAGTTGCTGTGGTTCTTCACCATACTGGCTTCCTTAAGCAAAGGGATATACTAATGTATCATGTTTAGCAGATGACCAAAAAGACAAAAATTGGGCAAACTTTTTAATGTATTCTTGGAGGGTTTTTTTTTCTGTAAAATGTGTAAACTAATTGCTAATTTTTTCTCCCTAATGTTGTCAGAGTCTTGAAATCCATTCCAAACATGATTTCTTCATAGCTGATAGTGAGAGATAATTCCAATTTACACAGATATCACAAAATTTCAGCCATTTATCCTCCCTCTCCTTCTCATATAGTTTTTGTATGATATCTTTCTACCTTGTTTTAGGGCTTTGCGTTTCTCTAAAAACAAATATTGGAAAGTAACAGCAGCATAACTAGAAGAATCATATTATGTTACTAATACCCCTCGTATTTATAGTCACTATGGCCAGCATTGCCAAATACCTTTTAAAAGGGTGAATGCTAGTTATTCAAGCAATGTCTTGTAAATGCATGTAAATGTCATATTCATAGATCAGAAGAGACCACTGTGAGTCCCACAGCTGCCTGCTGGAGTTAACCGGTGGCATTTGGACAGTAGTCCACAACAAAAGCCAGAGCTGCTACCATAACTACCAAAAGATTAGCATGACCGCAACATCATCTAGACATTAAAAGAACTGCTCAAAAAAACCCAAAACACCAAAAACCTGCTGTAATTCTTCGGTGCTAGTATGAGTATCTCCAAGTCAAATAAGTACAGGTGTCCGATAAAAGAAATTGTGCCTTCGGAATTCAGCAGAATTGTAATTTTTCCTGAAATAAAAAAAAAAATCACTTCTGTTTAATATTTTTATTGGAAAATAAGGGAGGAACACAGGACAGATGGAGAAAACTGCCTTTTTTTTTCTGACTTGATGATTTTATTTTGAGGAGATTCATCATATCTCTGCTTGGTGCTGTGGTCAGCACAAGTAGAGAGTATGTAGGTGAAAACAGTTCCCATAAGATTGATATTAATTCCTTGGCAGAAGACTTGCTAAACTTCACAGATTTTTGTTGCAGTGTGGTACTTATCTTTAAAGGTCTCTCTGTTACCCCTTTCAGCCATACTGCTGTTACGGTCTAGTTCATAAAAGAGTAAAATGGAGGAAGAAAATGACTAAACAAGTAACTAATTTTAGTTGAAGTCATACCATTATTGCAGGTTGTACCAACTAGAGCAAGCTTGGGATTTTTTTTTTTGTTTTTTGGGGGTTTTTTTTTGTTTTGTTTTTTTTTTGTTTTTTTTTTTTAACAGTGTTCAAATGTTGTTTTACTCAATTCCTGTCATGAACTCATGAGATAGCTTGTCCGTACAGTGGACAAAGATCTACTATGTAGCCATCTTTTCTCTGAATGTTCTTTCTCCTTTTTGTGGTATTTCTGTAGATTTCATTCCAAAGTTTTATCCCTAAGGGGAGGCATTGTATGGAACACAATGATGAGAGGTAGAAAGAACTGGTGAAAAGTAATCTTATAGATGCATCACACATCCTCTGCTGCTATGAAATTTTCACTGCAGAATTCATTCACAGTGTCTTCTACAATTCCTATAGAAGTGCTAAATGATGTATGAAACGAAACACTTTTATTGACTGATTGTACCGAGAATTCAAAAAGAATAATGTTATAGTCACTGCTGAGGCAAATTTATCTTATTTGACATAATACTTGATATTAGGACAAGTTGTCAAAAGTTTACTTGGATCATAAGAGAAAATGAGGGCAAGGGATTTTTAAGGCAAACAGACTATTCTAAGGAAAACCAAAAGAAAAGAAAAGCAGTATTGTCAGTGAACAACCCAATTGTTAGACCTTATCTCAGAAGTAGGTCACCTTTTCTGAGGGAGGATGAGATTGCCCTAGAGATGGAGTAATGTAAGGTTAAGACAATGATTCAGGTGTTAAAAATACTTATCAGAAACAAATTTTGAGCCTATTATGAGAAGGAGAGGTTAGGTTCTACAAAATCATGTGAGTACAGTTATGATTTAAAGAGAAACAGAATTCAAAACAGATTAAGAGCTTAATGTTTATTTTCTGTATGTCAATCAGTGGATTCTGTAATTTACTTCTCTGTTTCTCTTGGATTAGACCCTTAAAAGTTTATTTTTTGAAGTCCAGAGAGCTGTAGGCTCAAAGTAGCCTCCTGACAATAGGTTAGCTTTCTTCATCAGCTTGTGTGAACCACTAGGACTTACAGATTCTGTGAACAGCAAGTTTAAAATAATTGTTTTGGGGCAATCTCTCTTACTGTTTTAAATGGTAACTTAAGAATGGCAAAGTGTTTTATTTTAAAGGTGAGTGAATGTCCACACATGTATGCAGAAATACTGACATCTGCATTCAAATTTTGTGATACTATCTGCTCGCTTGATCTACTCTGGTTTGCTTTCATCTTCACAGATGTTGGGATTCATATTTAGTGTTACTGCTATTGAGATCCTTAACTTACTGGCCTTACTTGTGTTCTCTGTTGTTGCTCTTTTGACCTCCACACTTGAAACTGTCAGTACAGAGAATTCACAGGTTTTTGCAAAACCGAAGTCAAAGATTTCTTTCTCTCTCTGCTTCCTCACTATAATAATTTCTTCTTATCCTATCTAAACAAAGATTAGTGAAAGAGGTGAAATACAATAGATATCAGTGCAATCAACAACTTATGGTAGGGCCACGATTTTGTTGTCATTTCTGCAGAGGCATTAGCTTTGTTTTATAGAGCAGAATGCTGCTGTATTTAATATAGGAGTGGAAGTATTGACCTCTGTGTTCTCTCTCCCTCTCCTGCAGACTTTCAGTAAAACTTGAGTGACTTCATCGTTGTACTTTTAAAGCAGCCAATATATCTTATTGTGTTTTAATCATACTTGGAATACTTCCTGTGGAAATTGCCTACCTTGTTCTTTGAGTTCATTGACTAATTGTTTTATATGGAAAAGATCTAATTATAAGAAAGCAAATACTCTAAAATGGAGAAATGTGGGAATGTTCCCGCTTTTCTTCAGAAATGTCACTTTAATTGGGTTAGACTTTCTGCAAAATGTACATTTCCCCTTCCACATATCCTCTGGAGTCTCAAGGGGAAAACTAAAGTCTACTGTGGAACACATGGTAGATTATCCAGAAGATAGTTTCCAATTTATTTTTTTTTTCACTTCTCACAAGTGAAAAGATAGTTCTTAACCAGAATAGTCAGAACTGTAAAAAAAAAAAAAAAAAGCTTTATGAATTATTAGTTGATGGATGGACTTCTCTCTTGTAAATGGAAAATGGAAATGGAAAAACAAAGCACAAATTTTTAAAAATAAATCAAGTGCTCACCTTTTCAGGTAATCAAGCTATAAGATGCAATTTTTTACAATTTTTACTGTGATGAAGACACAGTTACTTAGTACTTGACAAGAATGTATAATGAAAAAAATATTTAGTTTAATTCTTCTTCTTGTTCCATACTTTTCTCTCTTGTTTTTTTTTTTTCCTTTCTCTTTTCATTTTAAGGTGTGTTTTTCCTGTTCTTCACTCAGTAATAGCTGATGTTGTACTCTGATAAACTTTGTCTCATTAAGTATTAGCGTCTAGTACAGCCCCAGTAGCCTCGAACAAAACTCATTGGAGGCACAGAGCAGATCGAAAAGCAATTAGCATTCTGGCTTGTGATAATTACCCACAGTATGGGAGGCATATCCAAGATGTAGTTTCCACTGTGTCTAATAATAGGATTCTCTAAACATTGATGTATTTTCATGGACACACCAGTGCTCACATTTCAATTCTGTCACTTATTTCAGACAGAGGAAATAAACATCTCTCACAATATTTTTTTTTCCTACATAAAGTACACTGCCGTTCTGACAACTTGTAGTGTCACCTAAAAGTCACCTTGAATCATGTTTTAATCAACTGGAACCAGGCAACATCTCATTTATTTCTGCAGTTTCCTTGCTTTGCAATGCACTGATTGCCGAGACGTAGAAATCCAAATTGAGCTCTGATTAGAATGGAATGAGGATACAGATGCTGCCTTTGGTTGAGAGGGGCACTCTACTTTGTGCTAGGAAAGGTCAAGGTGATTCAAGTTCCAATTGAAAAGGAAAGATTTGCCATAGTTTGTGAATATGTTGCATTGTAACAAGTTTATGTTGTGACAAGTTGAATAATTACTGAATCTTTTGGTTTTTTATTTATTAGTTTTTATTTACACAAGAGCTTACTTAAAAAAAAACCTCAGTATTTTTCACATACTGCAGCAGTACTCAATCCTGTTCTCATAAAACTGTTTCAGAAGTTTGGGAATCATGCATCACCTCTCAAATGTAGTCAGTACTGTAAAGAGATTTGACATTTTGGTGAATTTTGATTTACTACTGATTTTTAACATCTGGAGATATAAATTGTTAGTTCAAACACACTTTTGTTTTGAACTAAATCAAAAGACACAACACATAAATAAATGGGTGGTTGTCTAGATCTGCTAGAAATGAGACACTAATGTCTTTATTTCTTAGTTAAATATAGCTAAAGAAGAAATGATTACAATTACCCATGACACACAGATTTTAAAAATAGACAGATGGTTGAGTTGCAGTATACAGAAATCATACCTCATTTATATACTTTAGGCTATGTCTGTTTATAAGACAATCCATTTATTGGTAACATTTTACTATGGATGAAATTCCCTATTAATTCAAGTGCACTTTTTTTTAAACAACCCTATGACCACAAATATGAAAGAAACAACATTATATTATTCCAGCAGCAGAAATAATATTTTGAGTTCTGAGAAAGCAGTTATGTCACAGTATTGAGGTAGAAAGTGTAATAATACCAGTTGATTTTTAAATTTACTATCTGGAACCTTCCAGGAAATAATAACAGAAAAAGACTGAGGAGTGGGCTAAAATAAACAAAAATTCTGCTTATAGTCTAAAAACAGATGATGTGAACACACTGGAAGAATATAAAAATTATTTTTATTTTCTAATTTTTTACTTTTGCTGAGATTGTTAACAATACTGACACTACTGTGATGAGATGTTTTTCTGAATTAGTATTGCACAATCTCTTTATTCTTACAACTGATCTGAAATACAGTAGAGTCTCAGTGCTATACCTCTCCCTCACAGTGGAAGAGGCTATAAGAGAGGGAAGAAAAATACAGCTGAAACTGCTTCATAAACTGCTCATGAGATTGAGAGTGTGATGACTTATGAGTAAAACCTGAGAGTAGCTCTCAATTTGTGGACTGAAACTATGCAAAAATACTAAGCAGGAAATTGTTAGGAGCAAAGAAAAGGCCTTGCTGAAGATACTCGTGGGAGTGGATTTCTGAACACTCCTTACACACACTGCAACAGTGATCTAGTTACAGCCAGTGATTTCCGAAGGAAGGGGAGTTTGTGTGCATGGCTGCAGAGAGCCACAGTATGTTCCCACAGGCTCCTTGCTCAGGGCAGCTGGGGAATCATGGCTCTGTGGAAGTGTACCCACAGAGTAGTTAAGTGCACTCCTGTCCTTGAGAGGTGTAGGGAGACCACTTAAGGGAAGAGCGAATGGAGAGCCATGATAACTTTACTTACCGTAAGGATACATCACAAAGACTTTTTCCTCCCCTCTTCAAGCTCGTTTGCTGTTTTCTCTCTGAGAAGCTGGTAGTTCAAGTGTTCAGCCTTTCTTTACAACTTTGCTTGGTTGAGTATCTTAGCTTTTATAGCCTAGATGTGATGAGATCACTGACTTTGGCTTACCAGCATTCACAGACCTTCTCAGGGACCATTATACAGAGAAACCAGTACTTAAGCTGTTTTAGAGAATTAAACGGATCCATCAAACATTTATTGAGTGGTCTGTCATTGACAGAAACCGCAGATCCCAAATAACAAAAATGGGGTCTGATCTGGATAGGCCTAGGAAGACAAGTTAGTAGTGAGTGCTGGAGGTACACAGAGTGTAATTAGTCAACTAATGCACATTTAGCCTCTGAAAATGTTCCCTTATCCTATAACTGGTTTTAGCATTGTAACCCATCTACACTGTCCTGTTCAAAGATTTGAGGATGCTAAATTACATCTGATTCTTCTAGATGCTCACATAGATAAAAATAGAAGGCTTGAATCTATCTATATTAACAAAGGAAAAGTCCACCCATTTTTAAATGGATATTTTCCTGTGCCTTACTCAAAACCTGTAGTATTTCTCAGCTCTGTTTTCCAACGTCAATGGAAAATTTCACACAGACATTAGTATTAAGTATTTCTATCCATATTTGTTTATCACTAATGAAAAATTAAATATGTTGAATAACAATGACAGTGACCAAATAATAGAATCCAAAATTTGACTAGCATAACACCTGATAATTTAATAGTATTTAGGGGCTTTAATTTTGAGGCTGACTTCATACTTTTTAAAATTCAATACTTCTAGTTGTTCAGTCAGCTTTTTCAGTGGTTTTCCACTTTACTGAGGCTACTCCTTTTAGTAAATGAAGTTGGTTAGAATTCATTTTCTGACCCTGATAGCAAGTGGCATGCTACCGTTTTTGAGTGTACTCTTTCTACGCTTCATTCCCTGGAATTCATGTGTGCACCCTTGTATCTTGCTGCATCTCAAAGACCTTTCCATGTCAACAGCAGTCACTGGGGGATGCATCTGCTTCCCTTAGCCCCAATGGCACCACCTCTTCACCTGGCCCATGCAGCTTAAATGCTGCTATTCTTTGGATGCATTGAAAAATTGGAAGCTGTAGCCTCTTGTGATACCAAAATATTCCAGAGTCTTAGTTTATAGATTTTTCATGCATTTGAGGGAGAAGTGCCTTGGTGTTAAACAGGTATCTTATATAACGATTAGACAAAGTTAATTCAAAATATTCCTAATGCAAACATTTGTTCGCAGCTTATAAAACCAGACAGGAGGTCTATTACATGCATAGAAAAAGAAAGCAGAAACTGTGTTTCATCTGCTTACACTAAGAAAGGTTTCTCTACTTATTCAGCTCAGTTCCTGTTTCATTGTCTTAACTGAGACTGACTTTGATGCTAGTGAGCCACTTTGAATAGTGCTGGGTTTGAGGAGTCTGATTCCAAATAACTTCTGTTTCAGAGAAATCATAATGCTGTCCTCACAGTTTAACTCACTTCCCTTAAAAAAAAAACAAAAAACAAAAAACAGGTAATCTCCTCCAGAAAGGCTGCTGACAACAGTCCCTGGCCCATGCAGTTCCCCAGTCGGTGTGGATGTTGTCTGCAAAGGTGCTAATTTGCTGTGCTTCAATGCCAAAGAGCAGGCCAATAGTCAGGCAGTGTAGATGATCATATGCCAGCACTTAAGGCTAGGACCTTACCATGTATACTTTACCAGAATAAGCAAAGCCTGAGAGCACAAAAATTTCATTATTGTTTTTTATCACCCTAGCAAAATAATAGTGTTAGACTTGAAAACTCAAAAATATTGTGGTTTTTTTTTCTTCTTAAATGCCTTCAAAATATATTTTATTAAAATAATTTATCATATTCTGCCTTTGATTTCCCAAAGCCTGAAATAAAATCTGTTGCACTTCAAATCCTATCAAGATCATTTGCTATAATAAGGGAGGAACTATACAGACCAATGACATACTGAGTTTCTTCAAGACACTTACGACTAACTGTTTTTTAAAAATAATGTTTTGTTCTGTATTAAATATTCTGTGCTTTATTAGGTAGAAGGGGGGATGGAAAAGCTGTCTTCAATTTTACATGTATTTGTTATAATTTGTAAATGTGGATAATCAACTTTAATGTTTGTTGTACTAGCAATTAGTGTCAAGCTTATACACAGATGGTGCATTGTTCCTCTGTTACGGAAAGGACCTGTCTCTGAAGAATTAATAGCAACACTGATTGCTTATATGTTGAATATTCAAAATTAAAGTTGCTTAAGAAAGCTGGTATTAAACCAATTTTACGTCAAAAATTGCCCTCATCAATCACTCTGCTCATTTCTTCTATTTCACTTGCAAAAGCTGAATTGCAGCTTACAAATTAAGATGCATAGTTTTACTTGCTGAACAAAAGATTATTAACTCAGAGCTTGGTTAAAGTGCCTGCTCTATTAAAGACTTTTTATAGGATTTGGGGGTAGGGAGCACTTCAGTCCAGATCCTCAGGTGATCTTGTGGTGAATCTCCTCTGATATGACTTAAATATCTGATGCGATTTTTATTACAAGCCTTAGCCTTATCAGTATTTTTAAGCTGTTGTTTGAAATTTGTACATTGACGTTGAATACTGGGGTAAGAAACAAAGCCCTGAGATCCATGAGAATTTTGTTTTTCCTTCCACCCTGCTGGCTAGTAGCCATGTTGTATTCTGGTTCAGAGCATCTATGCTGCAGAGAAGCCTGGATGAGCTTCTGATGCTTTTTTCATCTGGAGCACATTTGGTGTGCCCTCAGCCAGTCTGTGCAGGCACCATGAAGGGTCCATTCTAACATGGTGAGGATAGTCATACTTTCCTGTGGTGAAGAGGTCTAGCTTGTGACTCTCTAGAGCACATCCTTGTATGTAAATGGATGCTGAGTAGTTGTCTTATCTTGAAATTTCTATCATCTTATTTTGCCACAGATTCAGACCCAAGGTCTGCATCTCACAGTGTACTTGTATGTTACTGAAGCAGGTGAGCTTCTATCTCTTTATACATTAAGGTCTATCCTATTTGAAATTAAAAAAAAAAAAACAAAAAACCTGTCTTTTTGTGAAAATGTATGCCATGTAAATGCTGAACTTATTTTTTTTTCTATACAGAAGAAGATTGTGTCATACTGTCTTGGATACTATAAGCTGAGGACTTAATAAATAGCTGCTGTAATTTTTTTTTTTTCTCTTCTGGCACTACTCTAAGATAAGAAAGAGCTAGATGCCTGATTCTTTTATACTTGTACCTCTTTTGGGCTGTCAGGTGCTTTCAGATGGAGCTTCAGTAATTTAGAAAGATCAGATATAAAGTAAATATAAATAAAAAAATAAAGTGATATAAAGTAAATTTTAAGTTAGATTACTTCATCCTTGCACTTTCCATAATAACCACATTTCCATCTTCCTTTTGAATTGTGGGTAAAGGATAGAGGATATAGGACAAGTTCCTACTTACAAAGATGCTTGTTGACTAATTTATTGTGTAAATGATACGATGACTGGAGTATTTCACAGGGATGCTTTGGAATAACTGAACAAGCTGCTGGAAATAATCTCAGACTTTGGAGATGTGCTCTTGTAAGATTCAGAATTTTACTTTACTCTTGTAAAGATTCAGAAGGAAGGTAGAAGTACTATTGATATGGGTAAACATTAAAAATAAGGCTCTGGATCACCAGCTGATGTAAAGTGATATGTACCTTTTAAGCGTGATATTGTAGAATGCGTTTAGCTTCAGTTGAGACTCCAAGACCTGTAATTTTTTCTGATTTCCAGTATTGTAAGATATGACCTTGCCTAAATTTGTTCTCATGAACCTTCCTTGATTCAGTGAAAAAGAAATCTGATTATATGTGGAATAGACTAAGAGCCGAATGTGTAGAGTGTATTTCTTTAGAAAAAAAAAAACCCTATGTCTCATTGATAGTCTCCAGATCCTTAGAAAGCTGAAGAATATTGCTTGTACTCTTGCACTTAAGCCTTTTGTTTTTGGATTTTTCTTCCTAAGGAGCACTCAGTTATGGCATAACCTTGCTCCTATGGTCAGTGACCCAAGTGAGAACAGAATTAGACGAGTGTTAAATGCTTTGGAAAATGTGGAAAATGTATCTGGTTATACTTTTATTATTGCAATTTTTTTTTCTAAAATTCTTAACTTTTTAATAGCACTTTTAGCCAACATACATTTTGCCAGGGAATATATCTGCATTTCCAGTACTTCTGCAGAGGAAACAGAATTATCTAGGGTCAGAATGCAGACTGGGAGTTCTAAAGTTTCCTGATTCTTACTGTAATGTTTTGGCAACTATTTTAATTATTTCATTTCATTACTTCTTTAATGGCAGATGAAGCTCCAGTTGGGTCAGTATAAAGCCAGTAAACCTGTACAATAGTGTTCTAAACTCTTCATATATTCTGAGTTTCGAATGCATGGGAAGCTTTGAAGAAAAAAGAAGACAAAAGAGTAATTGTAAATAATTCAATAAGGAAATGAAGGGTACAATAGTTTTCAAAATTTTATGTGCTTACATACATTTAGAAAGCAATATATACATAAATATAACTACTTTGTATTTTCCTCCAGAGGACACTTAGTTGTTCAGTAATATACCTAATTAGTCCCTGACTTTTAAGAAGGATCAGTCTGAAGATATTATATGGTTCAGGGCACTGAAATGGAAGTAATTTTGTATCTAAAGTTAGATAAAATTTAGGATTACACAATAGAATATAAATAAAAAATCAAGAAGATCTAACTTAAGTGTGAAGACTTACTAAGTTTTTAGTGACTAGTTCTGGTACATCTTTTGTATTCTGATATAGCGTAAGAGAAGAAAGAATGTTTAAGCAAATGGTCAGGAATTTTGGGGGGCTGTGGGGGGTAGAAGGAAATTTACTTCCTGTAATATAAAAAAAAAAAATCAGTCTGTGAATGACTAATTTATTCTTCAAGAGACCATTGAATTCAGTAGGATAGATAGACTTGAAGTATGTCTAACAACAAAGTTGTGCAAATTAAATAAAGACTAATGGAGGATCATGCTTCATATCACAAGATGATAACTTTCTAGGGCAAGAAAGGTTGGGGTTTTTTTTCCCCCTTGTGCAGCCTGGTACACATTGGGTACCTGGATTACTGGGAAGATTCTAATCACTAATTATTCTTCATGTAGAAAAACATAAATTTCCTCCTCATTATGCTAATCAAAAAGACTGAATACCCCAAATTGTTTAATAGCTTAAGGATATGTACAATGCATTGTCTTTGTGGGTCTAGGAGAACAAGGACATAAGTGAGAGATATACTCTGTATCCCTATCTCAAGTCTAAAAATGGCTTTCTCAACAGACATTCTGAAATCTTTACAATGGGAAGTACCCTGGGTCTGAAATGCATTACTTCTTTATGAGACTCAGGAACTCTTGTGTGCATTCCTTTAAATATGTATTTTTTTTCCTTCTAGTCTTTTTTATCGAGACAGAAAAAAGATTAATGTCATATCAATAGCTGTTTGTGATCTTCTGAGTCTTCATCATAATGGAACAATGTCAAATGTCCTAACTAGTACAGACATTCCACTATAATGTAGATTTCTATCAGTTTTTCCAGCTGAACTCCATTAAAGGGCTCATGGTGGGAATAAATGAGTGCTGGTGTCAACAGCAGGGTGGACAGAACCACCAAACCTGTGTTTTTGGAAAACCAAAGACAATACATAACTTATGACCTCATTATATGTTTAGTAACCTAAGATTTTTGAAACATTTGAGTACTGTAGGAGATATTTTATACCTTCTTCTGAAGATGTAAAATGTGGATAACTATTTTTGCCTTCAAGTTCTACAAATTAGTTTGGAACCTGATAATGTTTTGAATTACTACTAAAACTTTAACTTATGAATGTAACTAGCTCTGTTGCATTTATTTGGCTATACAGCTCCCCTAGTCAAGTGTATCTTTTTTTCTATCCAGTAAAATTAATGATTTGCAAAAATTCGCATTCCTCAATTGGGTGTAGTATGGAAATTTCATATGTACCTTAAATTTTTTTTTTTAAGAGAGAAAGATTGTTTGAACCTTCTCAGTTTTGACATTTTGGAGGAGAATGTTATTCTATTAACATGACTTTTTGTAAATATACTAGATGGCTACTTTTTTGATTGTTTGGAATCATTAACATTTTCTGAGAAATAAAATAAAGACCATAAAATGCAATAATGAAGAATTCATCTGCAAAAATTTCTGTCAAATTAGCATTTATTTTAAATGCAAAGAAAAAAGAGAAACCCCTGTGTATTTCTAAGAACAGTCTTGATCCAGTCATCCCCAAGAAAACTCTGCAATCTCTCTATTTTGTAGATTCATGTAAAATCTGGTAAGACTGACTCCAGTATGGATCAGATACAATAGATAGCAGTTTGCTTCAGAATAGCAGTGCTGAATGTGAAAATGAAAACCTATATCAGAAGTCTTATTTTTCACTAAGAAGGAATCCTTGTGACAATTAAGTGTTTTGTTATAGCGTGTTTTAAAACTATTATACTTTCTTTGAAAAGTAGATTATATAAGCCACAAAAAATGTAGAGAAATGTATAAGTTTTTCAGTGAAAGGTCTGTGTCATCCGTACAACCCTGGGAACAGAGGTTTTACAAAACATGTTTCTTTCCAGTAACATCTAAAGTAGCGATGCTTTACTCTTCAAAGCTATATCCACAAATTCTAATTACACATTTTTTATCATAATATATTTTAAGTCATTCATAAACATAAGCTGACTGAAGAGATTTGCAACTAGAAATAGATTCTTCTTAATAGCAGGCTTCAAACAAAATGTGATTTCACATTTGTGGTGCAGGATTACTTATTAAAATAATGCCTTAGGTCAAAGCTAAGTTAGTTTCCTTTCTTGTTTTGGGTTTTAACCATGGTATGGACAAAGAGCTCTGTTTCAATATCTGTGTTTATAAATGGCAGATGTCAAGCTTCATTTTTGGCTATTCTGTCCCTTCAGTTTCTGGTAACATGGAAATATATTTTAAAATAACTTCAAGTAGTGATACAGGAATTCAGAATGACACTTCAAAAATATCCTTTCTGAGAAGAAAATCGGTTTCCAAACCAAAGAATTACATAGAAATCATTCTGGTCTCCAAACCATTTGATAAATTGTTGCTGCATATTTGATGAGTCAGTCAATAAATACTACTGCATTGTGGAGAACAATCACATTTTTTATGTCTTGTCTCTTTGCAGCTCATTTTTTTTGATACGTTTGCCTCTTGAAGCTCATTATATACATCTGAAAAGAGAGTCATCTGGTTATCAGCTGGAAACTGGGAAACTGTCATATATTTTCTTCATAACCCTTCCTATCAGCAGATTAAACTCCCAGTAGAAACACTTCCATCTGTTTATTTATATGTATGAAAATTAGAAAATTAACAGCACAAAAATTCAGTATAGTTTTCATGTTCCCTCTAGATGTTAGCTGGGATGCGTTTATGTATGTGTATGCAGACATACATATATTTGAATGTGGTTTTATGTGTTTGTTTTCTTTTCATTAGCAGACAATTTCTTTCCAAAGCACTGGATATCTCTGGTTTATTTTCCTCAAAAATTTGCAGCATTGACTCATGTCATCTTTAGCCACATACAACTACTATTTCTTTCTATTTATAATCATAATTAGTAAGACAATGCAAGGTATTTTTGTATGATGATACAAATCATTACTTTTTTTTTGTTCTTATAATATATAAATATCATGCTAATACACACCTGAACTAGGGCATGTTAACCTGACTAGTTAGTTAATCTGACTTACTCACATGGTATTGCTTTATGACAAAGCAATATCACTGAAAACACCTTTGTGATTTACAGATGCTAGAAGAAAGCCATGTGTAACACTGGAGCAAAAGTATTCCTTTTCTCTGGCATATTCAAATGATATTCTTTTAATTTTAAACTGAATGTTATTTTTTTTTCCTCAGGGTCAGCGCTCATTAAATTGAATGGATATATTCTTATTAAACTTAGTAGAAAGCACTGAGCCTAAAACTCATAGAAAAGTCAATTTACGGGAGCAAAAGTGTAAAAATTCTGGTTTCATGGAATGTAAGTGGTGAACTAATGATCAGTGCTACAACAGTGGAGAAATTATTTCACTTCAGCTTCCCTTATTGTCACCAACTCATCAGTACATGAGTAAGACAAAGACATTTAAAAACATTCAAGCATCAACTAGTCTATAAATCCTGAATAATTTCTCTGAAAATTACCTAGTTGCAACATATACCTTTTTTTCACAAGGTAGGCTATACATTTTTTATGTTTGTTCCTATTAGCCACCTCTGCATAGGTTCCTCTGTGTGTGCTGCAGGTGAAAGAATTTTCCTAGTTCCAGCTGGGAAAAAGACTTTGTAAAAGGGCAACTAACGTAAAGAGCTGCTGATTACTGAGGCTATTTGTCGTCTAGGCTGAATGCAACTGAGACCAGAAATCAATACAGACAACAAAGCCATGTGAAAAGACTTTAATGGAGTCTATATAGTTCCAGAGGAAGCTTCTGGTCCTTCCCTCAGTGATATATTAAGACTCTTGATGTAAATAGTTTTAAAGAAGCATTTATAAATGCTTCCCCTGACAAAGAAATATGGAAGATTTTAATGCCAGTATACTTATTTTGTCTTTTCCTGGAGACATCTTTCTTACTGTTGTTTTTTGTCTATTACTTCAAGAGAAACATGACTAGCCAAAAAAAAACCAGACAGCTGCAGAAGCTGAACAGTGAATGGGATCACTTGGAACAGTATTTTTTAAATGGAAGAATACAAAGTCCTACAAAGAATGAAGCTTTTTTTTTTGGTTGGTTTTGGTTTTTTTTTTTTTTTTTTGTTCTGGTAAGATAGGGTTGCAGAGGATGAAAAACTGCATTGGAATAAACAGTAAAAGAAAGGACCCACCCAAATGACTCTTCCATTTCAGTTCATGGAAGGTGAGCTCTGAAATATAAGTGCTGCTATCACAGAGGAGGGATGAATGTTATGTGTATGATGTGGTAAGTGAATTGAATCAAGGTCTTGATGTTTATATGTGAAAGTTCTGCCTTTGGCTTTGATCCCAGTTCCAGATGTCCATAAGATTTTTATTTTCAATTTTACCTCTACTAAATTTCAAAAGCAACAGTTCAATTTTTGGTGAAGCAGTATAAAAATGGCTCTTGTGTTAATATGTATGTGTATCAGCACATTTCTTTTCCTGTGCAGACTGTTTTTACTGATACTTTCAACTTGGCTGAATGGCATAAAAATATTTGGGTGTAAACAGATGGTGTTAGCTGAGTGAGAACTACTTTCAAAGACAGTGTAATGTTAACAAACTGAATGTTTTAGTACATTTACATTATAAGATGTAAATTGGAATAAAATTTTTAATAACTATTTTTAGGGTTGTGTAGCACTTTATACCAAAGTGGCTAAAGTTTGTGGCCATGCCATTCATGCCAGTGAAATACTGATTCTTCATATCTGTAGGTGTGCATGCATAATTACTTAATTTAAGACAATGACTACAAGTCTTAACTAACTGTGAAAACTCTGTTTCATTTTTATCTAATCGTATGTGAAGACTTCCTCTGCCCTGAGAGTTTACAGCTTCAAAGAATCTGAGTGTCTTCTAGACTACAGAGGTAGCAAGAGATAAAAAGGAGAGAGTTTGTTTCAAAATAATTACGGATAAAAAGTTATTGCATAAACTGGGTTTGTATTTCTGTTGTGAAAGGCACGAAAACTTCATGCATTCCAGTCAGGTTTTGGAAAGGCTAGGTGAGTTTCCTTGTTATCCTTCAGGGCTTAAACTCAGAAAGGGAGGGAAAATAATTTGGAAGGCTAAATTTTTGTTTTCAAACAATAGCATGGGTAAGTTCATCACCCTATTCTGCATGTCTAAAAGGGTGCTGGTAGCTGTACTGAACCCCAGCAGCTGAAAACATCAGCAAGATTTCTGATAGCAAGCCAAAGAAAAAAAATGTTTTTTCTCTGTGCTGCTTGGGCAATGATGAAGGACTATGTGGCTCTAGAGACTTTGCTAACATGGGTAACCAAGAAACTGCTAACAAGATGCCAAGTAGCTTCTGTTGCAGTAGGTACTGACTCAGGAACAGCAGAGGTAAGACGGTACCACTAGAAGCAATTTACATGAGACCTTGTTAGCAAACAAGACAAACAATATCACATCAATAAATAGTAGCTTTTTGTATTTTCTAGCATCTGGCTGAATCATAGGCCCAAAACTGAATTTATTATTTCACTTGATACAAGCCCTGTGACTTACAGTGGTCAAATTTCTGAAAATTCACCTACATAAGTGAAATTCCAACCCATGGTGACCAGTTCTACTCCAAAAGCAAGAGGAGGAAAGTGGGCCATTGTGGGACTTCAGAGCATTTATATGTATAAACATATACATATATACACATTCTATATATATGTGTGCATATATAAAATCATAGAATCATAGAATGGTTAGGGTTGGAAGGGACCTTCAAAGTTCATCTAGTCCAACCCCCCTGCAAGGAGCAGGGCCATCCCTGACTAGGTCAGGTTGCTCAGAGCCTCATCCAGCCTGGCCTTGAACGCTTCCAGAGATGGGGCCTCCACCACCTTTCTGGGCAACCTGTTCCAGTGTTCTATAACCCGCATCGTAAAAAATTTTTTCCTAATTTCCAATCTAAATCTACCTCCCTCTATTTTAAAACCATTACCTCTCGTCCTATCGCAACAGGCCCTACTAAACAGCCTCTCCCCATCTTTCTTGTAGGCCCCCTTGAGGTACTGGAAGACCGCTATCAGGTCTCCCCGGAGCCTCCTCTTCTCCAGGCTGAACAGCCCCAACTCTCTCAGCCTGTCCTCATAAGAGAGGTGCTCCAGCCCTTTTATCATCTTTGTGGCCATCCTCTGGACCTTCTCCAACTGGTCCATGTCCTTCTTGTGTTGGGGGCTCCAGAACTGGACACAGTACTCCAGGTGGGGTCTCACCAGGGCAGAGTAGAAGGGGAGAATCACCTCCCTCGACCTGCTGGCCACGCTTCTCTTGATGCAGCCCAGGATGCGGTTGGCCTTCTGGGCTGCAAGGGCGCATTGCCTGCTCATGTTAAGCTTCTCATCCACCAGCACTCCCAAGTCCTTCTCCTCAGGGCTGCTCTCAATCCATTCCCCGCCCAGCCTGTATTTGTGCCTGGGATTGCCATGACCCAGGTGCAGGACGTTGCACTTGGCCTGGTTGAACTTCATGAGGTTGGCACGGGCCCACCTCTCCAGCCTGTCAAGGTCCCTCTGGATGGCATCCCTCCCTTCCAGCGTGTCGACGGCACCACACAACTTGGTGTCGTCGGCGAACGTGCTGAGGGTGCACTCTATCCCACTGTCCATGTCGCCGACAAAGATGTTGAACAGGGCCGGGCCCAACACGGACCCCTGAGGGACGCCACTTGTGACCGGTCTCCACATGGACATCGAGCCGTTGACCACCACTCTCTGAGTGCGGCCATCCAGCCAACTCCTTATCCACCGAGTGGTCTGTCCATCAAACCCATGTCTCTCTAGTTTAGAGAGAAGGATGTCGTGCGGGACAGTGTCAAAAGCTTTGCACAAGTCCAGGTAGATGATGTCAGTTGCTCGTCCCTTGTCCACCGATGCCATCACCCCATCATAGAAGGCCACCAAATTGGTCAGTCACGATCTGCCCTTGGTGAAGCCATGTTGGCTGTCACCAACCACCTCCTTGCTCTCCATGTGCCTTAGCATGGTTTCCAGGAGAATCTGCTCCACGACCTTGCCAGGCACAGAGGTGAGGCTGACCTGCCTGTAGTTACCTGGGTCTTCCTTATTCCCCTTTTTAAAAATTGGGGTTATGTTCCCTCTCTTTCAGTCATTGGGGACCTCACCAGACCGCCACGACTTCTCAAATATGATGGCCAGTGGCTTGGCAACTTCCTCTGCCAGTTCCCTCAGGACCCGCGGATGGATCTCATCAGGACCCATGGACTTGTGCACCTTCAGGTTCCTCAGATGATCCCGAACCTGCTCTTCGAGTACAATGGGCAGTTCTTCATTCTCGCAGTCCCTGCTTGCACCTTCTACAGCTTGGGCGGTGGGACAGGAACTCTTGTCGGTGAAGACTGAGGCAAAAAAGTCATTGAGAACCTCAGCCTTCTCCATGTCCTGGGTAACCAGGACACCATTTCCCTTCTGGAGGGGGCCTACATTTACCCTGGACTTTCTTTTGTCCCCTACGTACCTATAAAAGCTCTTCCTGTTACATTTTATATCCGTGGCCAGATTCAGTTCTGCCAGGGCTTTGGCCTTCCTTACCTTATCCCTGGCCACTCGCGCAGCCTCTTTGTAGTCCTCCCAGGCTACCTGTCCCCACTTCCACTCTCTATAGGCTTCCTTTTTCACTTTCAGTTGGTCCAGGAGCTCCTTGCTCATCCACGCCGGCCTCCTGGCCTTTTTGCCTGACTTGTTTTTCATCGGGATGCACTTCTGCTGAGCTTGGAGGAGGTGCTCCTTGAATATGGACCAACTTTCGTGGCCCCTCTTCCCTCCAGGGCCGCCTCCCATGGCACTTGGCCCATCAGGTCCCTGAAGAGGCCGAAGTCCGCCTTCCTGAAGTCTAGGGCAGAGAGCTTGCCGTGTATTTTCCTTGCTGCCCCGTAGATCTTGAACTCCACCATGTCATGGTCGCTGCAGCCAAGGCTGTCCTTTAGTTTTACATCCCCGACCAGCCCCTGCCTGTTGGTGAGCACAAGGTCGAGCATGGCACCCCTCCTTGTCAGCTCCTCTATCGCCTGCAGGAGGAAGTTGTCATCCACGCATTCCAGGAACCTCCTGGACTGCCTGTGCCCTGCCGTGTTGTCTCTCCAGCAGATGTCAGGGTGGTTGAAGTCCCCCATGAGAACCAGGGCCTTTGACCGTGAGGCTGCTCTTATCTGCCTATAGAGCACTTTGTCCGCTCTATCCTCCTGGCCAGGCGGCCTGTAACAGACCCCCACCGTGACGTCCCCTGTCCGTCTCCATCCTCTAATCTTGACCCATAAGCTCTCTGTCAGCTCCTCCTCCATTCCCAGGCGGAGCTCCATGCACTCCAGCCAGTTGCTGACGTAGAGAGCGACACCCCCTCCTTGTCTCCCCTTCCTGTCTTTTCTAAAAAGCCTATACCCCTCCATGTTGACGCTCCAGTCGTATGTGTCATCCCACCACGTCTCCGTGATGCCAATGAGGTCGTAGCCCTGCTCGTGTGCAAGCATCTCCAGCTCTTCCTGTTTATTCCCCATGCTGCGTGCATTGGTATAGAGACACTTCAGCTGGGCCCCCGACAAAGCTGACTTCCTGGCTGGAGATACAGGGGTGCTATTGCACCGCAGTTTAGGTTTATTTGCACTTATCTGTGATCCCTCCTCAGCTTCTGGACCCTCGGTGCTGGCACTGGTGCCATGCTGACCGCAGTGGGCTGAACTGTGCTCCCCCTCCCCCAGCAACACTAGTTTAAAGCCCTCCGGACGAGGGCTTTGGTGCTGACATGATCTGCAGTGGCGCGTCCCAGTGCAGTGCACAGGGGGGTTTCCTGAACCGGAGAACCTCATGGGGACAGAGAGGTGCCAGGAGCTGCCAGGAGCCCACTGTTTGCACAAGAGTGATTGATGGGATCTGGGCAGAGCCAGGGGCAACAGCAGCCCAGCCCTCCCCTTCCAAGTACAAGCCAGCCCTTAGGGAGTGCTGCTGACCAGGGTGGGCAAATAGGGTGTGGTGCCTAAGCAAGGGCAGGGTACAGCAGTTTGTGCAGAATGGTGTGCGAGAAGAGTGTGCAGGGAGGACATCTCCTCTCCAAAGGAGGAGCATTGTATTGGATGAGTGGGAGGCCTGAGGTGTACACAACCCAGCATCAGGGCGCTGGCCAAGGGCACTTGTCCTACCTGACCCTTAAGGCAGAACAGTGGGCACTTGCCTGAGGGCAAAGGCTGCAGCTCCAGCTAGGAGGCCTGCACCAGCTACCCTAGCTGTGGCCTATGCCTCCATGCAGAGGGAGCTGCAGAAGGGAGAGGCTGCAGTGCAGACCTCGGGCTGCAGGAATTGCCTGGACCTTTCTCCTGGGGCACGGGCCCTGCCTGCAGAAGATGTGCCCAGGCAGAGGAGCTCCTGTGGCAGGTGGCTGAGCTGCAGGAGGTGGTGACAAGGCTGTGTAGCATCAGAAGGGCTAAGGAGTTAGATAGTTGTTTGCAAGTACAGCCTGCACCAGAACGACACCCCCCAGCCAAACAGCCATAAACTCCCCCACCAACACACACAGAAGGGAGGGGAGCCAATGATGCTGAAGAGTGAAAGCTTGCAAAGGCAAGAACCAACAGGAGGAATAGACTTCCCCTGAAACCTGAGGTGTCATTGCACAATCGCTTCACTGCTGCAGACTGAAGAGGAAAGACCATGCACATCAGGAGAGATTCTACAGTTAAGCAAAGTAGACTGACCTGCTCACATAACGACCAGTGCAAATAAGAAAAGATGACGGGTGATAGTAGTGGGTGACTCTCTTCTGAGAGGTACAGAGGCACTCATTTGCCAACCTGATGCACTCTCTAGAGGGCTATACTGCTTACCAAGGCCTTGTATCAGTGATGTCACCAAGAGACTACCACACCTTGTACAGCCCACTATTTTCTGCTCCTGCTGTTTCACGTGGGCACTAATGATACAGCCAGGAGCAGCCTGAAAACTATAAGTTAGAGGTGTCTGCAGGGCTACGACTTTGCTGGCATCACAGAGACATGGTGGGATGACTCCTATGACTGAAGTGTTGGAATGGAGAGAGATAGGCTCTTTAGGAAAGACAGGCGGAGGAGATGAGGAGGGAGTATCGCCCTCTGTTGATGACCAGCTGGAGTGCACAGAGCTATGCCTGGAGATGCATGAGGAACTGACTGAGAGTTTACGGGTTAAGATTAAAGTGTGAGTCAGCTACAAGTCACTGTATAGCTCTCTATAGAAAAATAGGAGTGGCCTCATGGTCACAAGCCCTGGTCCTCATGGGGCACTTCAGCCACCCTGGTATCTGTTGGAAGGGCAACACAGCAGGGCATAAGGAACCCAGCAGGTTCCTGGAATGTGTTGAAGATAAATTCCTTCTCCAAGTGACAGAAGAGCCAACAGGGAGAGGTGCTATGCTGTACCTGTTCTCACCAACAAGAACGGGCTGGTGGGGAATGAGGAGCTCAAGGGCAGCCTTGGCTGCAGTGACCACAAGATGGTGGAGTTCAAGATCCTTAAGGTAGCAAGGAGGGCGCAAAGCAAACTCTCTACCCTGGACTTAAGGAGAGCAGACTTTGGTGTCTTGAGGGATCTGATTGGTAGAGTACCATGGGATAAAGCCCTAGAAAAAAAAGAAAGGTCCAAGAAAGCTGGTTAATATCAAAGGATTACATCTTTCAAGCTCAGGAGTGATGCATCCCAACAAAGAGGAAGCCAGGCAAAAAAAACAGACAGCCTGTGTGGATAAACAAGAAGCTCCTGGACCAACTGAAAAACAAAAAGGAAGCCTATGAAGGGTGGAAGTAAGAACAAAGAGATTGTCTGAGCAGCCAGGGATCAGGTAAGGAAGGCTAAAACCCTGACAGAATTATATCTGGCCAGGGACATCAAGGGCAAGAAGAAAAGCTTCTTTAGGTACATCGAGGATAAAAGGAAGACCATGGAAAATGTGGGCCCTCTCCAGAAGGAAATGGGAGGCCTGGTTTCCAAGGACATGGAGAAGGCTGATGTACTCCATGACTTTTTTTGCTCGGTCTTCATCGGCTAGGGCTCTAGCCACATCGTCCAAGTGACTGTGAGGATGAAGAACTGCCCACTGTATGAGAAGAGGAGGTCTGAGACCATCTAAGGAACTTAAAAGTGCACAAGTCCATGTGACCTTGATGAGATGCATCCATGGGTCCTGAGGGAACTGGCAGAGGAAGTTGTCAAGCCACAGTCCATCATATTTGAGAAGTCATGGAAGTCTGGTGAGGTTCCCAATAACTGTAAGAGGGGAAAAATAAACCCGTGTTTTTAAAATGGGAACAAGGAAGACCCAGGGAACTAGAAGCTTGTCAGTCTCACCTCTGTGCCTGACAAGGTCATGGAGCAGATCCTCCTGAAAACTCTGCTAAGGCACATGGAATATAAGGAGATAATTGGGTAATTGATGAGAGCCAACATGGCTTTATGAAGGGCAAATCATGCTTGACCAATTTGGTGGCCTCCTATGACAGAGTTACAGCATTGACAGATAAAGGAAGAGCAACTGATGTCATCTATCTGGACTTGTGCAAGTCATTTGACACTGTCCCACACAACATCCTTCTCTCTAAATTGGAGAGAAATGGATTTGACAGATGGACCACTGGTGGATAAGGAATTGTCTGGATGGCTGCACTCGAAAAGTTGTGGTCAACAGCTCAATGTCCAAGTGGAGATCGATGACAAGTGGCGTTCCTCAGGGACTGGTATTGGGACCGGCCCTGTTTAACATCGTTGTCAGAAACATGGACAGTGGGATAGAATGCACCCTCAGCAAGTTTGCCAATGACACCAAGCTGTGTGGTGCCGTCAGACACACTGGAGGGAAGGGATGCCATCCAGAAGGACCTTGACAGGCTGGAGAGATGGGCCCATGAGAATCCTATGAAGTTCAACCAGACCAAGTGCAAGGTCCTGCACATGGGCTGGAGCAATCCCAAGCACAAATACAGGCTGGGTGGATAATGGATTGAGAGTAGCCTTGAGGAGAAGTGTTGTTGTTGGTGTGTGTTGGTGGACAAAAAGCTCAACATGAGCCGACAATGTGAACTTGCAGCCTAGAAAGCCAACCACATCCTGGGCTGCATCAGAAGAAGCATGGCCAGCAGGTCAAGGGAGGTAACTCTGCCCCTCTACTGTGCTCTGTTGAAACCCCACCTGGAGTACTGTGTCCAGCTCTGGAGCCCCCAGCATAAGAGGGACATGGACCAGTTGGAGCAAGTCCAGAGGAAGGCCACTAAGATGATCAGAGAGCTGGAGCACCTCTCCTATGAGGACAGGCTGAGGTAGTTGGGGCTGTTCAGCCTGGAGAAGAGAAGGTTTCTGGGAGACCTTGTAGCAATCTTCCAGGGGAAGATTATAATTAAGATGAGGCTAAACCCTTTACCACAGCCTGTTGTGATAGGATGAGAGGTAATGGTTTTAAAATATGAGGTAGATTCAGACTTGATATAAAGAAGACATTTTTTGTGAAGAGGGTGGTGGAACACTGGTACAGGTTGCCCCAAGAGGTGGTAAATGCTCCAGCCCTTTAAACATTAAAGGCCAGGTTGGACGGGGCTCTGAGCAACCTGAGCTATTTGGAGATGTCCCTGCTCCTTGCAGTGGGGTTGCACTAGATGACCTTTAAAGGTCCCTTCCAACTCTCACTATTTTATGATTCTGTTTATATGTATGTGGCTTAAAACAACAACAAAAAAATTTAAGCTCTCTTGAAATCGACTCAGGTTCATATATAAAGATATATGAAAAAAACACAGATTTTAGTTTTTCTATAATAATGCCTAAGCTTATGAGACTAATTAAAAAAGATAAATAAAAAATTAATTTTTATTCAAAATGAAATTTTATATGTGCATGAAAGGTAACATTTTAATATTTTTCATACACTCTCTGTAAATTTAAAAGTAATTTCAGAAAGTTTGAGTCACTTTAATTTTTTTCTGTAGACTCCAGATGCAATTGTAACTTGAGTAAAACAAACAAACAAATAAAAAGATAAAAATTCATCATTAGTCATATTATCTCCTCACTGCAACAACTGTGTTTTTTCCTAGTGTTAGCTCAGATAGAGGATTCAAATTGCATTAGAATTAGCTTTTCAGTTATGCAGTTGTTTTAATATCATAGCCAACTATAAAATGGCACAATTTTTCAGACACTCTGTGATTGGCAATTACTCTGCAATGCTATCTAGAGAGAAAGCAGTATTTCATTACAAATTATTTCAGTGTGAGAGAGTTTCTTGAATATTTTTATGCCAGAGGAAACTGAAAGATTACATATGTCTTCACAGACTACCAGAAACTTTGATCCAGATAAATCTCATAGTCAATTGCAGCAAGAATTTTCAACCTTGAATAATCAGAATTGCTTAAATTGAAAGTATAAAACTAAAATCAGTGCAGGTTGAAGTGTGAATATAAGAAATGGACTACTGTTTAATCTGCTCTGTAGAAAAAATATGTAACATATTCATAGCTTGTTCACAGCAGGCCTTTAAATGTGATTTTTTATTTTTATATTTAAAATCTGTTTGAAGAAGTGTTAATAATAATGTTGCTTCAAGTCAGCTTTATGAAAATAACAGGAAAAAAAGATAGTTGCATTAAATAAGTACCAAACCATGTGCTCAAAAAATACGACCAATTTCTACAAAATCTTCTTATCACCATAGAAACCATTAATATTATAGGAAAGATACCAGGTTGTGTGTTCAGTAAAAGGCAAACACAACCTAAATTAAAGGACATCTAAAAATACTTTAACCTAGCTGAATCTAAACTGTTATTGTCTGATGAGGCTTCTCTACCCTATGTCAACTAAAACTCATTAAATGAGCACAAAATAACCATGAGACTGATGTAAAAGTGAAGAAATAACTTGCACTTGGGTGTGCTAGTGATTATTTCAGCAACTATGGATCTGGAGCAAAGCTGAGCTTTGACCATGCAATACTTTTCTGGGGATTTGTTGTTTGACTTTTTATAATTTATTAATTTATTTTTATTTTTCAGTAATTTTTTATTCCTCACTCACTTCCTAGCAGTTTTTTGTTGGTTTGTTTTTTTTTGGTTGTTGGTTTTTGTTTTTTTTTAGGGTGGACAGGTTAATCAGACCATATATTTATTTGGCCTGGTTTTTGTTTTTTAATAAATGTGCTTTCAGGTCCTTCCAGTGCCTTCCAGGAACTTCTTTGTTGCAACAGAACAGAACAGAAGAATTTCAGCTGGAAGGGACCTACAATGATCACCTAGTCCGAATGCCTGAACAATTCAGGGCTGACCAAAAATTAAAGCATAATATTAAGGGCATTGTCCAAATGCCTCTTCAATGCTGACAGACTTGGGGCATCAACCACCTGTCTATGAAGCCTGTTCCAGTGTTTGACCACCCTCTTGGTAAAGAAATGCTTCCTCATGTCCAGTCTAAACTTCACCTGGCACATCTTTGAACCATTACAATGTGTAATGTCACTGGATACCAGGAAGAAGAGATTATTACCTCCCTCTCCACTTGCCCTCCTGTGGAAGCTGTAGGGAGCAATGAGGTTACCCCTTAGTCTCCTTTCCTCTAAACTAGACAAATCCAAAGTCCTCACACAAAATTCATCCCAGCCCTTTCTCCAGCTTTGTCTCCCTCCTCCAGATGCATTCAAGACCCTTCACATCCTTCTCAAATTGTGAGTCCCAGAATTGCACACAGTATTCAAGGTGAGGCCTCACCAATGCTGAATATAGCAGGATAATCACCTCTTTTGACACTCACATAAGTATGCATTCATATATAAAATGGTGTATCACTATAAATGACAAGGATTTTATGACATCTGCTATAGTAGTTTTTTGAACTGACAAAGCAACTCAGTTCTTTTCATCATAGTAGTTCACTTCTTTTATTTTCTTTAAAAAAAGAGATAGTGGAACGTCTTGTTTTTAAAACTGGTTTGCTGCTTTTTTAGCTTTGAGGGAGTATTTCCTCCGTGTTGGTTCACTATATCAGTCAATATTTCCTGTTACCAAAGCTGTGTTGATCAAGGTTGTAGGGCCTGTTACCTGAGGAATCAAATACAGCTTAAAGCTCTCTGAAATAGTGTCCAGTGCATTGGACATATAGTCCAGGGCAACAACGTGGAAGTTAGGTTAAATTCCAGAAACAGTATAAATGTGCTGATGGGGTAAGGATTCCTGCCCATTAGTCTGGACTTTCAGTGCTGTAGCTGAAGTAGCTATGTTGCTTTCAGTTCTGAAGTGAGTATAGTAATTTCATGGCCATTGTGTTGACACAATATAGATGTTTTCCATCATATAGATGTGATGAGCTAAGCATGACAAAGTAAAGCTGCTAATTCTATACAGAGTTCTACAGCAATGCAACTTATATCAGAATACTACAAAAATCTGTTTGCAGAACTGAGTTGGCTTTCAATTATATTAGTACTTCTCAAAATAATTCTGTATAATTATGTCTATAGAGAAGAAGCTTTCTACACAATTAAAAATCTAAGTTAATGGCTGTTGAAAGGGATTTTAAAAATTGCTTTACATCAAGCTAGGTGAATTTCCTATTACATTTTTTATGTCACTGTTTACATAAATGCTCTTGTAACAAAAACCACTTGAAAAAATATCTATTGAAAGCAAATATTCTTTGAATCAAGCAGTGAAATACATGCAATTATTTCTGATAATCTGTTCCAGCTATAGCTCTAGTCTTGCAAAAGGCTGTTCCAGTTGCAGGGTGGGACTTGCCTTGGTTTTCCTGATGTGTATTCTGATGTGTGTTATTCCAGATGTGTATTCTGTGGTTCTAAGAATCAACTCCTTAACAAGGTGGAGTGCTGAGCCATAACCTACAGTGAATAAGGGCCTGCAGCAAATATGTTGCCTGATTATAAATACCTAGGATCATATGAGATGCCAAGGGTATCCAGCCAGGCTTCTGGAGACTGTTCAAGAAGAGCCTAGGTCTGCTGCAGATCTGTCTGGAGTTATGAAGTTTGAAGTTTGTCTTCTCAAGTAAATGTTACACATGGTGGAGGCTTGCTTTCCTGGACATGGCTGAACACCTGCCTGCCGATGGGAAGTAGTGAATGAATGCCTCATTTCACTCTGTGCACACAGCTTTTGCTTTCCCTATTAGAATGTCTTTATCTCAGCCTATGTGTTTTCTCACTGTTACCCTTCCCCTTCCCTCCCATCCCCTTATGGGGAGAGTGAGCAAGTGGCTGTGTGGGGCTGAGCCGCCTGCTGGGCATAATCCACAAAAAATTATTATAATTTGACATCTAAAATAGGCACGCATGCCCATAGCCTGTGAAGCAGGCTGATGGGGGAGGTGATCTGGTACACAATACCAAGCAAAAGTTTCATATCTCTATGAAGACCCTGGAGAATATTCAAAGTTCACAGGACAGGTTATATCCTCCTTGATGGATGGTTCTTAAAATTAACAAGAGTACAAATTTAAAATCCAAAACACTTACCTTCAATTACAAATCTGAAGCATCTAATCAAATTTGATAAATAAGTATTAATTATCCTTGTTTACTGCATACAAATTGTAAATTATAAGGAATAACTTATATCAGTTTACTAGGATTTATTTGCTTCATTCTACCACACTGTAGTTGGATTGCAGTTCAGTTGAGGATTATGAGGATTACTTACATGTACGACAACTCCATGAAAATCATTGTGTGTAGAAACTGGATTGTTATGAACATCAGTATGACTTAAGGAAATTAAAATATGTGCTTCAAGTACTCATATTCTGAAAGCAACTCTTTTGTACTTCGTTCTTTAGTCCTTCTCCAATGCTAGAATATTAATAGATTTATTTCTATTATATGATGAGTTTGGAGTTGAGGAGATAATGATTAATTTTTAAAGTCTTTAAACATTACTATATAAAACCAAATTCAACAGTGCTATAGAGTGTAAATAAAAGAATGGATTGGAAAAAAAAAAAAACAACCCTCTGTACTTTAGGAAAGATGTATTAGAGACGTGTAAATCTCCACATGCCAGAAGGGTAACAGTGTAAGGTGCCTCGCACTGTGCTGCTGGCCCAAACAGGGACTGGGTCACACTGAGGAGCACTGGAGGGAGAGAAAGCTAGCTAGCAGACAGGACAAAAGAGGGAGCAAACTACAGCGTTCTTCCCCACCCAGCAAGGAGGAAGAAGAAGAAACACTCTCCATGAATATCAAACTCTTCTTGTGAAGAGCTCAGGATGTCAATAGTTTGCTGTAACTCTCCCTGCTTACCCTGCCCAAATGCCAGCCTGCACACACACAGGTCCTCTGGATGAAGGACTCCTGAAAGGTTGGGCATAACCCAAAGTCAAGGGGTAGGTGGATGAGTGGGAGGGGATAGGATGGATTTGATTCCTGTTTTGAACTGTATGGTTAGTGAGGCTTCTCTGTGTGCTTTTACAGTCTTGGCAGTATCTTGTGTCAAGTCTACTGTCCTTATCTCAAACCTCAAGCCTTTTTGTAATATTATCTCTCCCCTGTTCCCTTGGAGGGTGGGCAGAGTGTGTGAGAGACTGTGTAGCTTGGTCCCAAGCAGGGCTAAACTATGACACAGTGAGCTGTGAATCTGTCTCTGTATTTTTAAAGGCTTCCCCTAACTTCAATATAAAGTTTGGAGCTTTGGCATGTATGACCTTTCAAGGATGGCTATTATGAAAGCAGCCACTCCTGAAAGAAACCTCATGTTCTAACAGTCTTCCTCTTGCTGGTTCCGGCATGAGCAGTACTGGAGGTCAGGTACTCACTTCACCATTTTGAGGTTTGTGTCTGTTGTGTTTAGCAGCTTTTGTGGGGTTACCTATGTAACTTTGCTGACAGTAGTATGACTGAATCATTGTTTCTGAGTCTGGGATAGCCAGAAGATCTAGAGAAAACTTGGGATAGAAGGACTGTCAAAGTAGACCTCTGTTATAAGTTCTGGCAAAATGAACATAATGTTTTTCCAGAGTGAAATCTGATTGCTGGGCTAGTATTTGTAGGCTTACTTAGAGATCTACCCATCTCCTGTCTAAAACTTACCTTTACCAGAATATAGGACTCACTCTGGAGTTTAATACATTAATAATTTTATTTTCTGGTATAATTATTACAGTAGAAGTTCTATTCACTTATGCACAACAGAGTCCAGCTGAGACTTGTGAGGCAGCCTTCAGTGGTAGCAAATTTCTCACTCATTTACTGAAATAATCTGCTTGCATCCTGAATCAGAAGAGTAGTTTTTCCCACTGAACATCTGCGCCACATTTGGAGATGATGTGTCTTCATGTGTGTATCCTGTTAAAAACAAAATCAACCCCATTGTCTCTTTGACTATGACTGTTAGGGAACATGAGTAAAATCAGGAGAAACATACATACCAAAAAATAGAAAGTATTTCTTAGCAAAATCTTTAATGAAATGGTGCAGCTCCTTGCTGCAAAATACTATGGTTTACTAAAAGTGAGGTCAGAGAGCTGGCCTAAATGATGTAAGAAAAAGCATAAAAAGCTATTAAACTTGGAGGTTTTATACAGCTGACTTATGTCAAAATTCTTATGCAAGAAGCCAGTATAATCACAGAATCATAGAATGGTTTGGGTTGGAAGAGACCTTTAAAGGTCATCTGGTCCAACCACCCTGCAAGGAGTAGGGACATCTACCACTTCTCTGGGCAACCTGTTCCACTGTTCCACCACCCTCACTGTAAGAATTTGTTTTCCTAATGTCCCATCTGAATCTACGTCATATTTTAAAACCATTACCTCTCATCCTATCACAACAGGCTTTGATAAAGGGTTTAGCCTCTTCTTAATTATAAGGTCCCTTTAGGTACTGGAAGATTGCTACAAGGTCTCCCAGAAACCTTCTCTTCTCCAGGCTGAACAGCCCCAACTACCTCAGCCTGTCCTCATAGGAGAGGTGCTCCAGCTCTCTGATCATCTTAGTGGCCTTCCTCTGGACCTTCTCCAACTGGTCCATGTCCCTCTTATGCTGGGGGCTCCAGAGCTGGACACAGTACTCCAGGTGGGGTTTCAGCAGAGCGAAGTAGAGGGGCAGAATTACCTCCTTTGACCTGCTGGGCACACTTCTTTTGATGCAGCCCAGGATGCCATTGTTCTCTTGATGCAGCCCAGGATGCAGTTGGCTTTCTGGGCTGCAAGTGCACATTGTCGGCTCATATTGAGCTTCTTGCCCATCAACACACTCAAGTCCTTCTCCTCAAGGCTACTCTCAATCCATTATCCACCCAGCCTGTATTTGTGCTTGGGATTGCCCCAGCCCGTGTGCAGGACCTTGCACTTGGCCTTATTGAACTTCATGAGGTTGGCATGAGCCCAACTCTCCAGCCTGTCAAGGTCCCTCTGGATGGCATCCCTTCCCTCCAGTGCGTCAACAGCACCACATAGCTTGGTGGTGTTAGTGAACTTGCTGAGGGTGCACTCTATCCCACTGTCCATGTTTCTGACAATGATGTTAAACAGGGCTGGCCCCAATATTGACCCCTGAGGAACGCCACTTGTCGCTGATCTCCGCTTGTATATTGAGCCATTGACCACAACTCTTTGAGTGCAGCCATACAGCCAATTCCTTATCCACTGAGTGGTCTGTCCGTCAAATCCATTTCTCTCCAGTTTAGAGAGAAGGATGTCGTGAGGGACAGTGTCAAATGACTTGCACAAGTCCAGATAGATGACATCAGTTGCTTGTCCTTTGTCTACCGATGCTGTAACCTTGTCATAGAAGGCCACCAAATTAGGCATGATCTGCCCTTAGTAAAGCCATGTTGGCTGTCACCAACATGTGTATTCCATGTGCCTTAGTATGGTTTCCAGGAGAATCTGCTCCATGACCTTGTCAGGCACAGAGACTGACAGGCCTGTAGTTTCCCAGGTCTTCTTTTTTCCCTTTTTTAAAAATGGGGGTTACATTACCCATTTACCAGTCATCAGGAACCTCACCAGACTGCCACGATTTCTCAAATATGAGGGCCAGCAGCTCAGGAACTTCATCTGCCAGTTCCGTCAGGATCTGCGGATGCATCTCATCAGGTGCCATGGACTTCAGGTTCCCTAGATGGTCTCTAATGTGCTCTTCTCCTACAGTGGGCAGTTCTTAATTCTTCCAGTCTCTGCTTTTACCTTCTGCAACTTGGGTGACGGCTCCTTTCAAGACCTGTGGCCCCATGGAGAGCGGAACCCACACTGGAGCAGGTTTGCTGGCAGGACCTGTGACCCCACGGGGGACCCACACTGGAGCAGTCTGTTCCTGTATGGCTGCACTCTGAGGAAGGGACTCACACTGGAGCAGTTTGTGAAGAACTGCCACCCATGGAAGGACTCACGTTGGAGAAGTTCATGGAGAACTGTCTCACATGGGAAAGACTCCATTATGGAGCAGAGGAAGAGTGTGAGGATTCCTCTCCGTGAAGAGGAAAGAGTGGCAGAAACAACCTGTGATGCACTAACTGCAAGCCTCATTCCTTGTCCTCCTATGCTGCTGGAGGGGAGGAAATAGAGCAACTTGGTAATAAACTTAAACCTGGGAAGAAGGGAAGGGTGGGGTAAAGAGGTTTTTAAGATTTATATTTATTTCTTGTTATCCTATTCTGATTTGTTTGGTAATAAGTTAAACTAATTTTCCCAAGTCGAGTCTGTTTTGTCCGTGAGGGTAACTAGTGAGTGATCTCTCTCTGTCCTTATCTCGGCCTACGATCTTCTCTCTGTTGTCCAGCTGAGGAGGGGAGTGATAGAGCAGCTTTGGTGAGCACCTGGCATCTAGCCAGGGTCAAACCACCACAGGAACCAACTTAGAATCTGTTTACACTGCTTTGTGATATCAGCAAAGGGGGTTCCTGGTCCTCAAAGATTTTCTAGTCCAACAAGAATTGATATAAACAGATATTAAAATTACAACATAGAGTATGTGTACTATGAAGCTTGAAATGCTAGAAATAACATGATGTAAAATGTGTGAGCATCTCAGCCTTCAGGTGACTCTTACAGCCTTTGTCAAGTGGAGTGGCCAATTTATGTTTGAAGGAGGATCATTGTTTTACATAAGACTTCGACCACTATTTTAGGAAATAAATCAATAGATTTTGACTTTTTCAAGATTAGTTGTGAACTGACTTCTTAGAAGGTTTTGTAAAATTATTGAATTGAATATATCAGATATAACAGTATATTTCACTGCCCCTCCATCCTGCCACTTGAACTGGTAAGACTTGTGAAAAGCCCGAGTATGGCAGAATTTTTAATGTGAACTCCTCTCATAGTTGCACTCCACTGTTACTACGACTCCTGTAAAGTGACACATTCAGCCTGGAATTACTGCCACGCTTTCACATCTGCTATTTATTGTTCTTCTAATCAGTTGCATTTTGACAATCTTTGGATCTCCACATAACTGTAGCAGATCCCTGATTTTAACTTGTTTTTGGAATGCAGTTCCATGTTGGCTACGATATTAAGAAAATCAGAAATATGTCATTGATTTTGCTGAATCAGATCCTTCAAAGAACCATAATTCATTCTGTGTGCATACCTTGAAGCTTAGGTCGCACTTGTTGCAGATAGCCTAATTGGGAGCCTCAGTCAGGGGTTTTGCTCAAAAGACTGTTTCAACCAGATATCCTCGGTAACAACCCTTATAACTTGCCTTCAACTGAATTCTCTGATTTCTAGGATTGGCTTAGATTACTCGTACTTAATGAAATATGTTAGATCATACTACCAGTCTCCTTGTGAAGCCTTTCAGAAGTTCAAGGGAACATTTCCTTCTCAAGATTAATCTTTTCTATCCTACTGTAAGAGATAGCCTCATTATTCTTAAATTGTTTCCTTTTATGTATGCAGATGCATCTTTGTTAAAGAAGGAGCCAGCTGCTCAATTTACTTGGCTAACAGTGAGCTTCTGTCCTGAAAAGCCTTCCTTCTTTCCCATTGGGACATTATCCCTCAGTGGGAAATATTTCTTAAATTTACATGGTGACTTTCATCCTATATCAGTCCATTAAGTTTACTTAGTTTATAAATGGGATAAATATCTGTGCCTACCACTAGCTCTTCACAGAACACAGATATGGTTATAATTAATTACTCTGTGGTGGCAGTGGATTAAGGAATATTGATCCATAATGTCCTTCTTAGAAGGATGTTATACATGCATGGCATTGCCTTGTTGATTCTAAGCTTTATAATTAAAGGATTATAAAAAAAGATTACAGTTAGAGTTAATAAGGAATAGTTTGACTGACAATGGACTCACCTGCTAAGGAACAGTACAGAACATTGTTGCTTAAGACATTTTAAAAATAGACAGAGCATCTGACCTTTTCCATCTCTACCTCCTGTGTTTCAAGCTTTGATTTCAAACAGCCTCTTCAAGTGTTTGTCTTTGATATTTTCATTTTGAGGAAACAATTTTTTTTTGTTCAGTAGAATTTACTTTGCAGAGAATACATAAAGAAAAAAATTTAGGTTTAATAATCTAAATTTAATTATAACCCCTTTTGGTTGAAGGCATAATACATTTAATACTTGTATCCTGACTCAGGAGAGGCAGTTAATTGAAAAGAAGGATAACTTTATTTCCAGCATAAAAACAGTCTCTGCATATTGCACTAATATTGCACTTTTAAGTATTCCAATTATTATTATTTATGGTACCTTTAAAACCACAGTTTCTGGTAAGAAGTAGCTCTATAGTGTTTAATTGCTTCCAGCTGCAAGCTTTTTTTATGAAAGAACTAACTCATCCAGAAAGTGCTAGGCATGAAGAAAGTGTATGTTCAAGAATGGATTCTAAAAAAGATGCTCTTCTGAGAAACTTATTTCACAGAATGTGTGTTTGTTTCTAATCCAGACGGGTTCACATAGAAAGGGAAGTTTACTGAAATCCCATATTTGCAACATCATGGAACACTGTCTTACAAAAGTCATTCTTTTGCAATCTGATGATAGTGGTTTGAGAAGGGTACTTTTGAGTACATTAGTAACAGAGGAAAATGTCACTTGTGCAGAAGGCAACAATTTCTGTAAAATGCAGTGAATTACAATGAGGTTTTGGAATTGTAGAAATAATGTTAGAAAACACACATAATAAAGGAAATTCTTTGTTATCTGCAGGAAGAAGAATTAAGAAGAGAATTATCACCAAAAAGTATATACTCAGTTTTGCAATTGTAATCCCTCCTGTCACCTTTGCTGCAGAAGATCCACTCAATTAACTCCATGTTTTAGTAATGAATAAGTCCAAGCATACAAAAAGTCTCAAAGTCCATATCAAACATATGTGCAGATTAAGAGGGCTCATGTTGAGCAAGAAAGAGTGGCTGTCAACAGAATTTGAAGAGAATAAGTATGGATAGTAGAATAAAGAGACATCTTAAGCAGATTACCAGTTGGATTGATGACTGCATAGTGTAAGGACAAATTGTTTAGGCACTATTTCTTCCATAAATAAATTAATCAAAAAGCAGTGGTATTCCAGCTTGCCAAGTGCAGTCAAACGATAAAGTTGATTGTAGCCACAAACCCTGCAGTACTGCAGAATAAAATGCTGGAAAATGTTGCCATCTCTTTTGTGAAATAAAAGATCCCTAGCCTGACTGTGCAGCTCTAAGGCTCCAGATACATAAAATGTGAGTAATATGGCTTGTCCATTCAGCTGGAATCAGCTGTGTCCAGCAAAGGGCAGCCCTGTCCTCTCCTCTCCATCCCTGCAGCCCCTCTGCTGCCAGCACCCTGCTGGGTAAACTCAATGTAAAAGACTATTTAAGTCTACTAAGGCTGGAATGCTTTAGAGTGTGGGCTGTGTGTTCACTGGGTGCACAATGGCAATGACATGGATATTCCAATTATACTATTTCAATATGGAAATCATAGTTGTCTCTTTCTTGCATTTCTTATCACTTGCTTCTGAGCAGTCTACCCATGAGAAGCTTCTTATTAAACCAACCATCTTCCATGGCCAAAGGTAGAAGAGCTCTGAATCTGGTGACTCATGGAGCTGTTGGAGAAAAAGTGTACTGCTATGTGCTCTTGAATGAACTCAAAAGAGGGGCTAGGCTGGGCTATTATCTTCATACAGGAACTACAACTATGGACAGGAAAGGAGAAAAGATGTTGTAAGATCTGAACAGCCTGAGTAGAAGTCTGAAGGCTAACAAAAGATTGCACAGAGGCAAAGAGTCCAGTAGCAAGAGACGGATAAAGCTACTTGGAAGAAAGATGTTGAGAGATAATCAATTGTAACGTGCTGAGAATAGGAAATGTAATTGATCCATGCTCAGGGCCCTAGTCCTCACAAGAAACAAAGCTAAGTATGACACTTGGTGTACATTTAGGGTGCCTCTGTCACTTTTACTCAGTTCCTCTGTGTTGTCCATGTGTGTCAGAAGTGAGAAGTAAAGCAAATGACAACTGCTCCAGGGTTGGAGAACATACAGTAAATTATTAAAAGAGAAAGTAGAGACTTCAAAAATAATCAAGGTTTAGTTTCAAGAGAAACTGTTGGTAGGTTTAAATCAAACAAACCACACACAGAAATTTTTTTTCTTTGTTTCTTTCTTATTTTCTTTTTAGATGGGGGTATATTTTGTTTTGTGGTATGGTTTTTTTTTTTGTTGTTGTTGGGAGCATGAGTAGTGAAGAATGCAGTTGCATTTAGATTCTATACAAATGGAGAGGTGATGTGTCCCGGTTACATGATTGGGAGAGTGTATAGAGGAGGAACTGGCTAAAGAGCTTCTTTCACAACTATGAGTAAGTTTCAAGCCTCAGTAGAAGACACTAGATTTAGTTTTATGATTGTGATTATGTATGCTCACAACTACTGTGATATTTTAAAATGTTGCACATCAACTGTGACTCATTCCTTCTGTTAATCAAATGCAGCTGAAATTTCTTCTTACTGTAAAAGTAATTACTGAGAAAATAGTGCTTTTTCACTTGATTTTAATGGAAAGTAGCAGAAAACGTCTGCTCATAAAAATAAGAAGATAAACAAGTGAAGACAGAGATTAAATCTCTAATAATGAAAATCAGGAAAGTTCTGTTGAATTTGGTGGAATAGTTGCCAAGGTGGGAGCTGGGACATGTGAGGTGCAGTTAGACTTCTGTTATGTCTAAGCAAGCAGCCTGTGAAGTATCTTTATTGCAGTGCATTTTCTTCTCAAAAATTTCTTGTTCAAAAAAAAAGTGTCCAATTTACAGTCGTGCTTTCTATGCAGGTTAAATACTAAATTATACTTCTTGCATGCAACAAAAACTGTCTGAGTTTATTTCCTAAGTAAATCTTAAGGAGAAATCAAGGTGCATCGACAAATAGATTAATTTATCGTGCTGTAATGTGACTGAAACCAGTAGAATCATGTAAGAGATTAACTTCACCCACAATGTTGCTACTTTCTTTTTCTGTTGCATGCTGTAGTTAGCCACACAGCTAAAGAACATTTATCTTTTAATCTCAATGTTTGGATATTCTTAGGCATTCTTTCTGACTGAAAGTGCAACTTTCATGTTTACTCTTGTGACTTTTCTGCTCTTAATCTGTACACGACTTTTTTTTTCCCTTAAATAGACAAAAGTAACTTGTTTGTCTTAACTTATGAAAGAACATTCATTCCCTCCAAGGGCATCAGCCATACTTGGTTATGCTTTTTTGAGTTAAAATAAAAATCTCTTCAAATACAAAAAAAAAAAAAGCCTATGGGAGTTAACTTGATTTTGTGGGGAGGGGAGGGAAGAGAATGTCCATTATTTCCTATTTCCAGTGTGACATAGAAATAAACAAAAAAAAAAATTTTTTAAGTCAAGCATTGCTGCTGGAAGGAAAAAAAATAAAAAGAAAGAAAAAAAAAAAAGGCACAGTAATCATTGTTGTTCCACAGGACGCATAAAATCCTGAGTACCACTTTGGATTTCCTCCCCAAAGGAAGTGTGTCCCTGTGGCAGTTCTGAAGTTTGAAAAGCTTTGTTCTCAGCTGGAGTGACAGACTTGGCTTTATTATTGATGTTCAAATACTTACTTGCAACTCAAGAAAATGATTCTTTACGAAGGCTCATGGGGATTTGCTTGTTCTGAGACATGGAACAAAAATGGCAGCCACATGCTAGTCTTCTCTCAAATTTCTGTTGTAATTTAAAATTTGAGCACCATGTAACTAAAATCTATATAAAAAACACCTGAAAAACAATATATTTTGTCTTAAGTGTGTCATAGACTAAAGAAAATATACAGACTTTCCAGGAAGGAAGATGAGTTATCCAAAATTTTTGAGTTCCCTTACGGCAGAATTTAGGTTATATTTCTCTAGCTTGGGGAAACTTGGTCTACTGAGGGCTGATGGGGTCCATCTGTCAGAAAAAGGAAAGAGTATCTTCAGTCATAGGAGTGCCAGGTTAGTGAAGAGGGCTTTAAACTAAAGATGCCAGGGAAGGGGAATCTCAACACATCTCATTTCCACCAGTTTGCTGCCAGAACCAGAAATAGATGCCCAGGCCCTGGAGAAGGATCACAGGTCAGCAGGAGAGACCTGAAGAGCAGCAGAAAGGAATTCCAGTTGCTCCAGCCAGTAAGTTAGCTTCATCAGGGGCCCAACTTAAATGTCCTTATGCAAACGCACATAGCATAGGGAATAAACAAGAGGAGCTAGAGACATGCACACACCTACAGGGCTAGGATTTTGGCATCATGGAGATGTGGTGGGATCTGTCATATGACTGGTGTGTTGGAATGCAAGGACACAGGCTCTTTAGGAAGGAAAGGCAGGAGAGATGAGGAGGGGGTGTCACCCTCTATGTCAGTGACCAGCTGGAGTACAGTCAAGCTCTGCCTGGGGATGGATGAGGACGTGACAGAGAGCTTATGGGTCAGGATCAACAGGAGGACAGGGATAGCTGACATTATAGTGGGAGTCAGCTACAAGTCACTCAAGCAGGAAGACCAAGCAGATGAACCTCTCTGTAGAAAAACAGGAGCAGCTTCCCAGTCACAACTCCTCGTCCTCAGGGGGCACTTCAGCCACACTGGTATCTGTTGGAAGGACAGCATAGCAGGGCATAAGCAATCCAGGAGGTTCCTGGAATGTATTGAGTATTACTTCCTTCTCCAAGTGACAGAGGAGCCAAAGAGGAGAGGTACTATGCTGGACCTTCTTCACACCAACAAGGAGGGGCTGGTGCGGAATGAGGAGCTCAAGGGCAGTCTTGGCTGCAGTGACCATGGTGGAGTTAAAAAACATCAGGGCAGTGGGGAGGGTGCACAGCAATCTCTCTACCTTGGACTCCAGGAGAGCAGACTTTGGCATCTTGAGGGATTTTATTGGTAGAGTACCACGGGATAAAGTCCTAGGAAAAAAAAAAAAAAAAGGTTCAAGAAAACTGGTTAATATCAAAGGATTACCTCCAAGCTCAGGAGTGATGCATTCCAACGAAGAGGAAGTCAAATGAAAAACAAAAAGGAAGCCTATGGAGGGTGGAAGTAAGGACAGGTAGCCTGGGAGGAGCACAGAGAGATTGTCTGAGTGGCCAGGGATCAGATTAGAAAAGCTAAAGCCCTGACACAATTATATCTGGCCAGGGACATCAAAGGCAGCAAGAAAAGCTTCGAGGATAAAAGGAAGACTAGGGAAAATGTGGGCCCTCTCCAGAATGAAACGGGATGCCTGGTTACCCAGGACATGGTGAAGGCTGTGATATTCAATGAACTTTTTGTCTCGGTCTTCTCCAGCAAGTGCTCTAGCCACATCATCCAGAAGGCAAAGGCAGGGACTGGGAGAATGAACTGCCCACTGTAGGGAAAGAGCAGGTCATGGGACCTGATGAGATGCATCCACAGGTCCTGAGGGAACTGGAGTTGCTAAGCCACTATCCATTATATTTAAGAAGACATGGCAGTCCGGTGAGGTTCCCACTGACTGGAAAAGGGGAAATATAACCCCCATTTTTAAAACGGGAAAAACTGCAGACTTGGGGAACTAGATGCCAATCAGCCTCACATTTGTGCCTGGCAAGATCATGGAGTAGATCCTCCTGTAAACTATGCTAAGACACACAGAAAGTAGGAGGTGATTGGTTGCAACCAACATGGCTTCACTAAGGGCAAATCATGCCTGACAAACTTGGTGGCCTTTTCAGGAGATGTTGCGGCATTGGTGGTTGTGTAGAGTGACTGATATAATCTACCTGGATTTCTGCAAAGCATTTGACACTGTCTCACATGACATCCTCATCTCTAAATTGGAGAGACATGGATATGACAGATGGACCACTCGATGGATAAGGAATTGGCTGGATGGTCACACTCAAAGAGTTACAGTCAGTGACTCAGTGACAAGTGGTGTTCCTCAGGGGTCCATACTGGGACCCGTGCTGTTTAATATCTTTGTCAGCAACATGGACAGTGGGATAGAGTGCACCCTCAGCAAGTTTGCCAATGACACCAAGCTATGTGTTGTGGACACACTGGAGGGAAGGAGTGCCATCCAGAGGGACCTTGACAGGCTGGAGAGATGGGCCTGTGCCAACCTCATGAAGTTCAACAAGGCCAAGTGCAAGGTCCTGCCCATGGGTTGGGGCAATCCCAAGCACAACTACAGACGGGGCAGAGAATGAATTAAAAACAGTCTTGAGAAGGACTTCAGTGTGTTGGGTTATGAGAAGCTCAACATGAGCCGGCAATGCGCCCTTGCGGCCCAGAGGGCCAACCACATCCGGGCCTGCATCAAGAGGAGCATGGCCAGCAGGTCGAGGGAGGTGATTCTGTCCCTCTACTCCACTCTGGTGAGACTCCACCTGGAGTACTGTGTCCAGTTCTGGAGCCCCCAACATAAGAAGGGCATAGACCAGTTGGAGAGGGTCCAGAGGAGGGCCATGAAGATGATCAGAGGGCTGGAGCACCTCTCCTATGAGGACAGGCTGAGAGAGTTGAGACTGTCCAGCCTGAGAAGAGAAGGCTTCATGGAAACTTTATATCGGTCTTCCAGTACCTAAAGAGTGCCTACAAGAAAGCTGGAGAGGGACTTTTGACAAGGGCATTAAGGGACAATGAGTAACATCTTTCAACTGAAATAAGGTAGATTTAGATTAAATATAAGGAAGATATTTTTCTACAGTGAGAGTGGTGAAGCACTGCAACAGGTTCCCCAGAGAAGTTATGGATACCCAGTCCCTGGAAACATTCAAGGCCAGGTTGGATGGGGCTTTGAGCAACCTGTTCTGGTGGAAGTTCTCCTTGCCCATAACAGTGGGGGTGGAAGTAGATGATTTTTAAGGTTCCTTCCAACCCAAACCATTCTATTATTCTATGACTCTATATGTTTTATTTGAATGAATGTAATGAATTAATGGATGCTATATTATTAAAATGTAAACAAAGCCTGTGTCCTTACAATTGTTCTTGAAAATTTTGAGATGCAATTGCGGAATTTCAGTCAGATGCAAGTTTCAGTATTTTTTTTTCTTTTCTCAGAGTATCTGAATACAGAAGAAAACAATTCTATTAGCTTTTACTATCCCTTTGTAGTAAGACTCCCTTTCCTGAGCTCTCACTGTGATACATATTTATAAAGTCCTTTATACTTGTGCAGTGTAAATAAACACATGGACCACAGGAGAAGCTTTGAGGACAAAGAAGGTGAGATAATTGTCTGCATGCCTAGGTCTATTAGAAAGCTCAAGATGGCTCCTTGCATTGTTTAAAAACAATGAGTTTTTCTGTTTCCTTACTCCTTTGCAGATAGACAGTTGCAAAGCACAAAAGTTACTGCGATAAAAGATACTAATCTTTACACTAGTTGAAATTTTAAACTTGATATTCTAATAGCAGTGTGTTTTAATTTCTATAGCGCTATCTGAAAGTATACACACTAAAATATTTGATGATAATAAAGCATATTAGACTTTGAATTTTATTTTATGATGTCTGTCCCTTGAGCAATGGCTTGAGTGGGAAGAGTGCATTTCTAAGAGATTTGAATACTCTTTCCAAGTATGCTAAAACAGACCATTGTACCAAAAAGTATGGAAGTTGACTTCTAAATATAAGGAGACAATACTAGCATAACATTACATTGTATAGTTAGCATTGTTTTATTTCAGTAAGAAGACTTTTAATCTGTATGCTTGCTTTTCAGTCATAAATGACATTTATTAATACTCAAAAATTCTGATGATTTTCTCAATATATTCTCTGGAGATAGGTTTCATGTTAAACAATTATTTATTCTACTCTGTGATATGTTATGGAGTCTGTTTCCACATATTTCAGTTTTTCTATCTTCTTGGCCACCTGGGCACGCTGCTGGCTCATATTCAGCCATCTGCTGACCAGCACCCCCAAGTCCTTTTCCGCTAGGCAGCTTTCCAGCCACTCTTCCCAAAGCCTGTAGCATTGCATGGGGTTGTTGTGACCCAAGTGCAGGACCTTCATTAAGAAAATTGAATAATTGTCTTAGGGTAGAACTAAAGGGGGAAGAAGAGGGAGTATTTGCCTGTATTTTTGTTTTGTTTAAGGTTGTTTTTATTTTTTTCAGATGACTTAGCATGAGATATGTCTTATTCTCTTATGACTCAGAGATTTATTTATTTCTGAAGATTCTTCAGAATGTTCAATTCTATTGATAATTACTTAGCAGCATCTTTTTTGAAAAGTGGTAAGATCTTGGATTTAATGTTCAAATTATATATTAACTTTGGAGCACAGTAGTGAATATATAGTAATCGTAAGTCCTCTAGATCTATTATTATCCTTCACAAATGTGATAAGATATTTATACATTCAACATGGAGCCTGTCTGAGGGTTTTCACTCATTCTGAAATAGCTGTAGTTCTTTTGCTCTATATGCCTCTCTTAAACTTTGCTGTACCATTTTTCTGATTTCTGTTCAACCACTTTGATTTTAAACTTCCACTTCTGTGCTCTGCCTAACTCCTTTCCCAAATTCATGGCAAGGGAGTAGGTAGCAAAAATGAAGCTTTCAAATGCTCAGTAGATTTGCTCTGATATAGCTCCAATATAGCTAAGCAGACTTGTGCAATGACATTGCTGTATAGAAATAAGTTTGTAACTATCTACTCTCAGCAGCCATTAAGAATGTACCATCTCTTGGGATGTCCACAGTCCCATCTGGAGCAATAGCTAAATGTGAAGGCTCATGATAATGCTGTTACGAGCAAGAACAATAGGAAGACATTTGGATGTTAAGGCAGTACAACTGAACAGCTTTTTGCTATTTTGTCTAAGAAATACAGGGCAAACTCCCTTCAGCCCATAGTCTGTTCATTGGACCTCAGTAATTTCCTATATATTAAATCAGTTCTAGTGTATTTTCATGCTTTAGATCAGTCCTTTAATTTGAAATTTAAATCTTGTCTTCTTGTGTAGACTTACTAAGAATAATAGTATAATTGAGCATATATTCATATGAAATATACATGAGATATTTTACTGTGCAGTGGTGTTGGATGTGCTTGTAATTATCCAGTTGACTTTTGCTGTAACAAGGCTTTTTTCAGCTGATAGATAGTTGAGTTCTGCAAAGAAAAGCATTGACAGTCCTTGCATTTCCAACTCTGCATTGTAATTAGGGATACTGAAATAACTCTGCAGTTCCATGGTTTTGTATATTGTCTTGCAAATCTGTTTCATAGTTTGCTTGTCAAAATCAGAAAAGCAGGAAAACTAGCTTTGAATAGTGTTCTGTGGTGCAGAAAGAGAAGCTGTTCTACCTGCTATAGACTTTATAAAAGCTCTCAGTGTAGAGCCATTTGTGCAGTAGTTTTGAAGACACTGGAATTATTTTTGAAGTGAGATGATCTTCACTGTTAGCTAGAACAATGGGATTTTGACTTCTGGTTTGTATTTATTATTTGTTGTAAACATTCAATGACAGATTTTCTGTTTGGTATTTCACTTCAAGCATAATTAATGATGCCAGTATGTTAAATACAAAAATATCAATTGATGGGTTATGCTATAAGAATTTATCTGTTGAAACTGAAATGAGTGAATTTATTAAAAGGTTGTTTTGGGTTTTTTTTTACAGAACAATGCAGAAGTATTTATGTCATGTATATATACGCTGCTTTTCACAGTATGTTAAATGCTGTGGTTGTATGTAAAATGTAAGTAAAAGTAAAAGTATGTAAAATGGTTGCTGTTTCTGTGAGAGATAAGTTGGAGATAAGCTGAAATGGTTGGAGCTCTGCCTGGAAACAGATGATGAGCCAGTAGAGAATTGATGGGTCAGGATTCAAGGGTAGGCCAACATGTGTAAAGTTGTAAGACCACTTGATTAGGAAGTAATGTATGAAGCCTCCTTTATACAAGGAAGAAAACTTGTGTTTGGAAGCTTTGGGCTTATGAGGAACTTCCTGACACAGGTGATCAAGGAGCTTATGGGAAGCGATGCTTTGCTGTGCCTGATATGTGCAGACAAGGAAGAACTAGTCAGGGATGTGAAAAGCAGGGGAATCCTTGGCTACTTTCAGTGAACAGGAGATGGAGGAGCTCAAAATCCTGAGAAGGAAACAACTCAACTTCAGAAGAGCAGTCTTTGACCTGTTCAGGAATTTGCTAGAAGAATACCCTGGAATATAATCCTGGAGAGAAGAGGGGTCTAAGAAAGCTAGTTGATCTTCAACATTCATCCAATCCAAGCCCAAGAATATTCAATTTCTATGTGTGGGAATTAAAACAAAGGTAGCAGGCTTACAGGATACCTATGACATAGAAATCAGGGTGCTTAGAGGAAGAAATGTTTGAAGAGACATTGGACTTAAGTGACTGTACTGAATAGACTGGTCACTGCAGAACATCAGGTACTGCACTAAAGTGTCTTTCAAATGTCCTGAATGAAAAGTGTTGCATCTTTTACTCCTAAAAGAAGGGCTATTTTTAGAACTTTACACACTTTTAGTTTTCTTCAAGTTTGATTCTTTAAAGAAAGATACATGAGGCCTGGTGTGAGGGAGTAAGGAGAGTCTGCCTTTTATTGTTGATACTGTTCTTACTGTGACAATCTTTTAGAAAGCTCTGAATAGTTGGTGAACCTCATATTCTAATTGTCAATTCCCTAACAGATTGGCTGGAGGGCTTTCAGGTTGATCATAATTGCCGTTTTGAGATGGAAGGCAGAGATGAGTTTAGTCATCAGTGTTTCTTGCAATAACAGATTGGGTCTTTGGATATCACGTGGCTGTAATAATTAAGATTCAAAGTAAAAAGTGGTTTTCACTAACTTGGAAGTTACAGGAGATAATAAAATATCAAGGAAGTTGTCTATGAAAAATAGGGAAGTAATGTGTGTCCCAGTGTTTTGATGAAAATTTGTCTGAAATACAAAGCAAGGCTTCTGATCACCCAGGATACACTAGTTTGAGCACATATAGCACCACATTGCTTCATTGAATGCTCTGTTCAAAAAACCAGACACAAATGTACGTTACAGATCACAGAATGTAATTTCTGCAGATGTTCATAAAGCTCTTAAATATTTACCCAGTGGTTTGTATTGTTGCTATGTCAATCTACTAGTTCAAAGGAGTTCTTCTGGGAAAAGACAGGAGAGAAGATCTGTGAGATGGAGAAACTCTGTCAAAAAAATGATACCATGGGGCTCTTTTATTATAAGGGCTATGTCTACATTTCAAAGCAGGTGCCCTCTGTGATTTCCCCTGCACTTCTGATTGCCTAATTACCCAAATGAGGGTTCTCTATCATGCACAAATGTTTCCTCTCTGCCCCAATCCTTTGCAAGTAGGATGTGAGAATTTAGACTACAAAGTGCTCTTTTTCATTTTCTTGATTCACTGATTATTTACATCTGCTGTCGGTACATTTCCAAGCCTTAAACTGTACTTTCTTTGAACATATTAAACCTGATTTTTTTTTAGTATTGGTCCACATGTCAATCAGTACCCACTGCAGATCTTTGTCTACACCAACATTGTAATACAACAAGCATATTTTTTTAACAAAAGTATTTGATGTTATGCTCACAGAAAGTAGCACACCAGTATCCTGTTCTGCCTCCAAAATGACTAATTTCAAATGCCTAAAAATTGCTTGCTTTCCTTGTTCTTGTCTTACTTTTTCAGTCTATTTTCTTTTTCAGTTTTAATCACTCTGTTTTGGTGCTCATACGGTGTAAATACTCCATGACTCCTAGGATTCTTTCTGTGATCTAGCAGCAAGACTTCCCCTCAGACAAAATGTAAGTCAATTCAGTTGGTCTAGTAGCTACTTTAAAGGGCAATACTATACCAGATCTCATTCCTTCTGCCTACTGCAGTCCACCAATACAAATTGGCAGGCAGCTGCACTTTCAGCATCAAGCTATAAAAAACACATATATATCAAGTAGCTAGGTACCCTTACCATTTTTATATAAATGGATTTATAGGATACATTTTTAAAATGCATCAGGCCCTTGAAGAGTTTACATAATATTCAGAAGAGATGTGGCTCTTGCAGCAGTCTAACTCAAGCTACCTTGAAGCAAAAAGAGGGCTATCTGCCATTACAAAACTGCCTTATTTTCTGCAAGCGAAGCAACCTCTTGCTGGGAGTTGGTGTGAAGCTCTGAGCAATCTGAGTAGAAAATAAAAAGAAGTGATAAAAATAGCACATGTTAATAACTATCATAAGGTGGCCTAGTCACATGGAAATACAGGGAAAGGAAACGTGTTGTATAGGATGTGACTGACATATCAAAGAAGTTTCTGAGTGTGTATTGAATTTGTGGTATGCCTTTATATATCTGACAATATTAATATCAGAAGGGATTGTTGTAATATAAAAGAAAAGATTTAATCAGTCCTTTTGCTTTCTCATGCGTGTTTCCCATGTAAACTTTAATTTCACCTTTAACTCTTTGATATAATAAGACCACCTGTACGCCCTGAGAGAAGACAGTGTACAACTGGGTAACAGATAGAAGGATGGCATTTCAAAAGGGACTTCAAATAGGGGAGTTCTAAGATTAGCTGAATACAGGGAGTAAGTGAAAGACCTGGTGGAAACAGGGAAGACAATAGTTGAATAAGAAATCAAATATAATATTAATATTTTTTGCAGTGTTGGAATAGAAGTAAGAGATCAGAGGATTAAAAAATATGGAATGTATAACCAAAATAAAATGTATTGAGATGTGTAGGTAGGGTAAAGAGTTGAGTAAAGGCAAGGTGTGCTAAGTATTAGACAAACTAATACTTTTAAAAGGTTAAGTCTCAGCGAAACATCTTCTCAGTAATAGTTTGTTTGGTATCGCCTACCTTAGGTTTCAAAAGAAGGGAGACTGAATCATCGTTTTACTGCCCTGCTGCTAGAATTCAGTCAGTTTCCTGGATAATGTTATCTTATTGATTTGTTTTCTCCTTAAAAAGTGTTTTAAGGAGTAGAACTTTGAGTTTTTGATTGATTACATCTGAAAAGCAGACGACATTTTTTCCCTGTTCCATTTAATAAGATATGCCAAAAAGACTGATCACAGATCTTTGAAATTCTTTTCTGTAGTTATTCCATTTTCAGGATAGTCTTGAAATCATAAAAAGTTTAGAGATTGTTTGGAAGAGAAGCAGGATCGGGTGAATAGGAATAAGGTTTTCTTATTAATTTTTTTTTGTATTTATTTATTCATTCCATTAAAACAACACCTCACTGGATATTAGTTTCCAACGTGAGTGTGTTTCATTACACCTCAAAGGCCTAACTTGATATATAGCAATGGGATATGACTAATGTTATTGACTCTTGTTACAGCGAGAACCAGACCACTTCAGATGAGAGAGCTGTGCTTCGACTAAACAGTTTGGGAATAGTTTCAGTTTATGTTACCTTCTTAGCTACTTCTGGCAAATAGCAGTTTTCAGCTATTAATCTTTGCAAATTAATGCAAAACAAAATTAATATTTTAAATGTAATATGAGTCATGAAGTTGCAACATTAAAATTTACAGGTGAGAAAAATGAAAAAATAGATGCTCACTGCAAGTGTTTCTGAGTACAGTAGATTTAGGTCAAACACAAGCTCCATTATAGAAAATATCAGTATTGCCATATGGGCCATATCTACCTTCCTATATATTTATATAGACACACACAGACACACACACATACAAACATATATACATATATACTAAAGCAGATATTTAAGCAACAAATTGGAGGTAAAAATATGTACTTCAAATGAAATAACAGTTTTACATACTCCATCTTTTGTAGTTACCAGGTGAGATTGCAATGGTGTTTTACTGAAGATGATACAGTGATCTTGTTTCTAAAAAGTAATAATTTATCTGTATGTTGTAATGTTGTATGGTAGTTGAAATTTAGGCTAATCTGAAACTTAACTGAATTTCTGAATTTCCTGTTGTCATATGTCCAAAGTTTACTTTGCCTCCTCTTCTGTGATGACTCTGTACTTGCTCAGAAAAAAAAAATAAAATAGTTACAGAATATTTTTCATGAATAGGCAAAGAAGTATTGACTTAGTGACCATTATAAAGTGACTTATTCAGCTACTGGAAAGTAGACTTCATTCAGCAACACTAAAATCTTACATATTTCTTGGGTATAATTTGATGTGATTGAAAATTATAGAGAATTGAAAAAAAAAAGATCAAGGTCTATGAAAAATCTTAAGATTGCAGATATGATATACTTCTGTACATATGTCCAAGTAAATTTGATTGAAACTCCTTTTTCTTATAAGTATGATGAAGATTTTCATTCATAGTGTGAGTGCTATTTTCTCATCAGCTTCAACGAAGAAGGACATGCAGTCAACTTCACTTAAAAGCATTGGTTTTGAACACTGTTAAAGGGACAAATAGCTCCATGTAATCTCTTCGAGTTTGTATTTCTGTGCATATGTATTCTCCCAAACTGTCATCATTTAGAGGTTTTTTTTTCCTTAGTCCTCTGGAAATGCTGGAGGAAAATACATCTTCAGATTGCAATGCACGCTTCACCTCTTGGACAATCTACAGACTGAACTGTATATTAAAAAGTATTTAGAGGTCTTACTTTCTGCATTGTTTTTGTTTATAGAATATCACATATGTTGTGACATATAGCTAAATTCAGTAATCTCAGCAGTGATGAATGACTTCCTCAGTGTTATAAGAAATGTGAAAAAGCTGAAAAAACATTTTCTCCCTCTTTGTCATTTAACTGGATTTATAACAAAACGACTTTCTTTGTTAGAATAAGATAATATTTACTGCAATTGTGCAGTGAAACGGGAAAATTTCCATCTCTTTTAACACCTAACTGTGACTAAATTACAGTCTATTACCTTAGTTATTGGGAGATGGGTGTAGGGGAGAAAGTAAATCCATTGAATGGAGGGCAACATTCCTCCTCTGGAGATACACAAACTAAATAAATATGATATGGGTTTTGTTACAGTTTTCTGTATGAGACTGGCGTAGTTGACTTCCAGAATGCTACTTTTGCTCTCCTCTTACTAGACACACACAGGCAACAAAATTTTGCTCTTTTAGCTCCTTTCAACAGGATATTACTTAGATTTCCTAAAGTTATTCTTCTTTTCACCTCCACAACTTCTATTGCTTAACTTTTCCTAACTCCAAAAAGGGCAAGACAATTATCTTGTGAGAGGGAAGAAGAGTGAACCTATAAATCTGTTCATTAAGTTTGAATTAGGAGTGCAATGTAGAAAGTAGTTGAGGGTATGCCCTTTCATAATCATACTTGAATGCTTTGTCCAAACAGAACCTGTGTGGACTGACTGGTGAAATATATAAGCTTCACATATTCTGCAATTTACTACATGCAGTACTAAGCAGAAGCTAATGCTTCTTGCTGAGAGACAAGCTGTAGTAGTTACAAGTGTAGAGAGCCTGGGTGAGAACTTTTCAAATCCTTCTCAGTTTAACATCACCTTGCTTATTAAAAGCTTTGATAAAGATTGGTTCTAATGACAACTGTGGTTAGAAAATATAGTCTTAATTTAAACATTCATGCACCTAGTTAGTTTCTTGTATCATAATCATGGCACTTCTGAGTGCCAGCCCAAGATGGTGTCACAGGCTGCCAGGAGTAAAGGCATGAGACCACAAAATTGTCAGTTACCATTTACTAAAGAAATAGAGCCTTGAGAACTGGGTACAACTGTTTTCCCGACACAGTAAGGAGAACAAAACATCTATCAATTATATGCAAAATATGACTTAGCAAAAACAAAAAGGGAGATAACAAGAAGGTACAAAGGACAGTGACAGCCTCTACAAGAACAGGAAAAACAGGAAGAGAAGGGTTTTTCCCGTACACCTCCTGTGCTTAATGACACTGCCTCCAATTACTGCTGATGTAGCGGGTTCCCTCTTGGTATTCAGTAAAGAAACAGCACAGCTTTCAGGTTTGTCTTTTGAGGGCTTCTTTTTTCTACTCATACCTTTTGCTACTAAAGACTTAAAAATCACAAATAAAATTATTTCTTTCTTAATGCTACTGGGTGAAGCAAATGACAGTTTTAAAGAGGAATATCCATGTGTGTTCTATGCTAGCCTTCCCTTGTGACAAGGTGATTGATACCACCACACCAAATCTGAGTAAATATAGATGAAAGAGTGTATTATATTTTTTTTCTCAAAAGCTGCATGTAACACTTGCAAGTAATGAGCAGGTTCCTAACAAAGCTTTGAAAAGAACCAAATGTTCTCATTTTCAGGGAAATTACAGGTGGGTGATTTCAGTTTTGTGAGACTCCTCATCCATGATATACACATCCCAAAAAAAAACATACAGATTATAAGAAAAATGTTAAAGTCATATCTGAAATCTTGAGAACACTAAGTACTGGAACTGTATTTTTGTCAGATCTCTAGAATACATGTCCATGAGTAGATAAGAAAACAAATTAACTAGTATTTACAGGGGATGGAGGGTAGAATTATTAATTTAAACACTGTGAACTAATAGGTTAAATAGAAATGGAAACAAGTGACTTAGAACATATTCAACATTTCGACCTATGGTCTTCATATTCTGTAGATGAAAGTAGTTTCATGATTTGTGAAGCTAGAAGAGGTTTGGGTTCCCATTGTTAATAGGTTTGAAGACTAAGTTTGTGGCATGAACTACTTTTCCTTTTTAATTGGGGATGGAGAAGAAGGAAAGAGGTGAAAAAGGGAAAAATATAATTCTTCTAGCTTCTGAGTGCCTAAAGGCAACAATGGATTAAAAAGCTTGTGTAAATAGTTAAGATAGGAACAAGTAGATTTTTTTGTTGTTTATACACATAGGCAGAAGTCATGTTTTCTCTATTTTTTGTTGAAATTATTGCAGAATTTAGATTTTTTTTTTCTGGCTCTGAATTTCTGGTAAATATTAGGGAAAGATCAAGAACTGAGCCATGTTGCATTTCTGGTATCCCTTGTGACTATGCTTTGAATGAAATTACAAAAGGATGGAAATGGAAAGGAAATTACTCATATAGTTAGTTACGAGGACAGATTATCAACAGCAATATAGTCAAAGCTTAACAAGAGTGTAACATATGCTTTCAAATTAGTATTTTAAAATAAATTGCTTATAATAAACCCTCTTACAGGCAGCGTTAATGGATTGCATTTACACAGAAGGGCTATTCAGAGTAATTTGTATTTCATAATACTTGCACTTCTGTAGTTCAATACAGAATATAAAATGAGTTCTAGTCAAGCTGCATTCCAATAATACAGTATTTAATGGCTGTGTTCATTATTCTGCTTCAATGTATTCTGTGATGCACTGCCTACCTGAATTGTAGGTGCTTCATCATTCAGCTTGCAATCTTTAGGGAGGAGACACAGATCTTGAAATATATACAGTAACGTGCATTATAGCAAGAGATTTACAAATTTCCGTTACAGTAGAAGCCATTCAAGCAGCAGAACCCTTAAGCCTGCTGGAGATGAGTGCTCATGCCTCTAACAAATGGTGATATTGAAGTCAAGCTAAGAGTTTAATACATAAAATGTTTCCTTTTTTATTTTTCTACAGAATTGTTCAAAGCAAAAATGCTCAGCATACTTGTACTAGGGGGTTTTGTGTTTCACAGAGTTAACGCCATAGAGCATGTATCCTGGTTTCAGCTGGGATGAAGCTAATTTTCTTCACAGTAGCTGCTGTGTTTTGCATCTAGTATGGGATTTGGTATGTGAAGAATGTTGATAATACATTGATATTATTAGTTGTTGCTAAAGAGACCAAGGACATGTTCCAGCTTCCCAGGTTGTGCTAATGTGCAGCTGCAAGAAGCTAAGAGGGTTATAGCCAGTACAGTTGACCCAAACTGGGCAAGTTTGTTGGTTTTGTTTGATGGGGTGGCTATGGTGGCAGCTTCTGCAAGAAGCTGCTAGAAGTTTCCTCTTTGTCTGGTGGACTTGGCCAGGTCTATGGTGGACCCAATGCTGGCCAGGGCCGAGTCAATAGGTGACGGAATGTTCAGTGATAACGCCTCTGTGATAACATATTTAAGAAGGGGAAAATTAAAAAAAAAAAAAAAAAAAAAACCAAGAAGAGGAAAAGGAGTGAAGCAGAAGTGGGGGCAGAGAGGAGGAGGTATGAGCCTTGTGGGCTTTACAGCCCTCATACTCTGGCCTCTGCCAGGCGGCCATCTGGGCCCGACTCAGCCCAGCCCAGCAACAAGAAGTGAAGAGAGGAGACATGAAGAGAACCTGAGAGGTGTCTGCCTGAAGCCTGATTGTGAAGAATTTCTTGTGAGAGGAACGGCTGCACGTGCCAAGGTCAGTGAAGAAAGAAGGGGAATAGTAATGTTTCTCCTGGCAGAGATTCCCCTGCAGTCTGTGGTGAAGACCATGGTGAAGAAGGCTGTCCCTCTGCAGCCCATGAAGGTTCATGGAGGAGCAGAGATCCACCTGCAGCCCATGGAGGACCTCATGCTGGAGCACGCAGATGCCTGAAGGAGGCTGTGGCTGTGGAGGGCCTGTGCTAGGGCAGCTGGTTCCTGAGGGACTGCACCCCATGGCAAAATGACCCGCGATGGAGCAGTTCATGAAGGACTGTAGCCCATGAGAGGGACCCCTTGTTGGAGCAGAGGAGGAATGTGTGGAGTTCTTCCCTGGAGGAGGAAGGAGTGGTGTAAGGCAGCATACGATTAACTGACCATAACCCCCATTCCCTCTTCCCCACTGTGCCGCTTGGGGTGGGGAAGGAGGTAGAGATAATTGAACATAAAATTAAGCATATGAAGAGGGAGGGGTGGGGGGAAGTTGTTTTTGTTCTCTTCCTCATTGTCCTGCTTTGGTTTGAATAACAAACAAATAGTTTTCCCCAAGTCGAGTGTGTTTTGCCTGTAACAGGAAGACAATGATGTCTCCTTGACCTTATCTTAAAACTCAAGCCTTTTTGTTATGTTATGTCTCCCCCATTCCCTCAGAGGGTGGGAGGAGTGAGTGAGAGACTGTGTAGCTTGGTCCCAAGTAGGGCTCAACTGTGACACCAAGGAGAGTATTCCATACCACAGACGTCATACTCACTGTATAAGTGGGAACTGGCCAGGGGGCAGCTCTCTCTTGCTCTTTTGCTTGCTGCTTGGAATTACTTTTCGGTTTTGTTTCTATGATCGCTACTCGAGATGGGCTGTAGCAGTCATTGGGTGGTGAAATTATGAGAAATTTTGCATTGTTTGTTTTGTATATTTTATTATCCCTGTATTTTGTTGCTATTATAATCTTCCTTTGCTATCTTAGTAAACTGTCTTCATTTCAATACAGAAGTTTTCCTTTCTTCCCGAGTCTCTCCTCCATCCCACTAGGGAGGGAGTGGGTGAGTGAGCGGCTGTGTTGTATTTGACTGCTGACTGGAATTAAATCACAAGAGCATGAATGCTTGGAAGACCTATTAAACACTGCATTTGTGCCAAGTGTATGGATCAGCTCTGGATGGAATTCGAGGGCTTGGTATTTTGGCAGACTAGCACTGTGAGGCTCCTTTTTTTGGGTCATATAACTACACTATGGTTCCACAGACCCCTCTGCTGACTTCATAAAGCCCAGAGGAAATGTGTGTATATATTTTCTCCAGTTCCTTGAAACATATGCTACACCAGTGATGGTATTTGTATCAGTAGTGTCATTAGCCCATAGAAGTAAAATTAATTTTGTTATTTCTGTTGGGAGGTTATTTTTCCTCTCCTTTTTTATGACCTTCAAAATTGTACATGTAGCAGGATGCACCCAAGAAGGTTTTGGAAACTATACAGACCATGGTTAGCTTCAGTGCACTCCCAGTCACATAATGAATGTGCAGTTTCTCTGGCATCAGTGCAGTCACTTATTTTCATAAATTCTGTGTAGTAACATAACAACCTGATTATTTTTCTAGCTTGAATGATAGCAGAATCTTCTTTAATTTATATGTCAATCTATATCATCTGACTGCCACTACTAGCGCTTTTTGATTGGGTATTTTTATAGTCCCATTGTGAATCTACATCACAGTTTAATTCCGTTAAATCCTTTAATGACAATGCTTAGAACTGCCTATCATAAGCATGAGCTTTCTATATTTATGGCTATTCTAAATACATTATGAAACAAAAGAATATTTAAAAATTTTCAGTCATTCAGAAATAACAGATCAGGCCATCAGCTGGACAGAACACCACATTCTGGGATCATCCATGTTCTTAAGCAAGTCTTTGAGCAACTGTGAGAATAATGTGAATTTCATGTCATTGTAGATAGGACCCTGTTAAGCATACTAGAATTGTAAAATGTTAGATGTTAGTGTTTTATGTAGAGATCTGTAATAGAAATGTTTGATTGATATAAGTAGAGAGAGAAGGGGAATGTCTGCTTGTGAAATCAACAGACAGCAAAAGATTCAGGAATGATTGGTTTTTAATAGCACCTAGATTAGCAGGACTGGATAGGTCTTGTCACTTGTTATTAGTGTCATTATTAATCCTGACTAGTCCACTGCATATAGGTCTTGGTGCTTCATACTGGTCAGACCACTTGGATGCATGCATCTTGCAGCCAAACTGCTGGCCAGACTACTTGAACTAATCTGTTTTGGTGTTTGCTGGTATATATGAGAGTATGTGTGTGAGTGAATAAAACTGAGTTTATTTTAAAATAAACTCACCTTCCCCTTCTGTACAATCTTACATTGAGCTTGGCTACATCTTTGTTCGCATTACAGTATTTCTATGTATATAAAACAGCCTACATCTTTTAAACTTTCTGCATTTATTTTTCATTTTAAAAGAGAAGATCTCCGTATCTGCAGAAGGCTCCTATGAACAACAGGATAATTGTGTGAATGTATTAAGTTGACCTCTTCCCTAACTGAGGAAGTGTTATGTAACTATTATAAATTATTTCAAAGGTTGGGGATTAAGCTAAATTTAATCTGTAATAATCCTAAATGTGTCCATGCTGTAGTTTATCACATCTGCATTTGATATACTGGGATACAGACTCCATATATGATACTTCAACTTGATGTGGACACTGGGTTTTTGGCATGTCTTTGTATACATCCATCTGCTAGACTATCTATATGCTTGACCACCGCGTGGTAGATAAAAAAGTTGAAGTGTTATCATGTGTTCATGAGGATCCCCTTGGTGGCAAGAGTCCTAAATAAGGAGCACATTTGTGACTAATGAAGGCATTCTGCTGCCAAATGCTTGTTATCCCTGGGCAGATCATGCTCTCTCACTGATGTATCATTCCCAAGAAAGAAGACTACAAAGGAGAAATGTGTTATAAATACCCTCTTTAAGAGAATTTTAAGATTTATAAACTGTGTTTTGAGGCTTTGCACTTTGAATTTCAAATAAAATTTTCTTATATCCCTTACATAAAACTGCATTTTTTCCTCCTTACTTTTCCCCTGAATCTACAGATTCCCTAGCAGAATTTTAAGCTTCATCTCAGCTTAAATCACAAGGCTTTGTCATATTGATCTGATTTATAGTTTTAAGTATTCATTCCTGTCAACTATGTGTTTATGTTGATAAGTTAATGTGCAAGTGGAGAGTTGAGAGCATATGTTATTAGACGTGGAGGAAAATGAAACTTTTCATATTTGGATCAAGCTTGTTCTACTAAAAGTCATGGAGGCGTGTATTATTTTACAAGCTGTTTTCATGAAACAAATGTCAGTTTCCTAAGGAAGATAACATAGCTCCATTAAAAGCAGCAGAAATGGGCACATTTTACTGAATTTTAATATTAGAAATAATTACTTCCGGCTGAGCGGTAACTGACTCATACAAGGAATGATACAGCATTAATGACTAAATAACACCATTTTTTAATTTACTTTATTTGTCCTTCCCTCTTCCTTTCTGTTTTGATAAGGATGTCATATGGCAGTTCTTGAACTCTAATATCAAAGACGACTGCATATTTGTGATATTTAACTGAAAAAATGCTTATTCATTTAAATTAATGAGTCAAAGTTTTATTGGAACAATATGACTCAAGACTGAGAATAGGTATTAGATAGCAAAAGACTACTTAGTCAGTCACAGAACTCTGGTGGTGGTGTGAGTCCCTCAAATGTTTTGCTTCATTCTTGCTTTCTTGAATGCATGACAGACTGGTTCAATTCGGTGATCTTGCAAGCAATGAAACACCAATGGAAAGAAATTCAGTTATTCCTATCTCTAAATCAGTCTCTGCCTCATTCTTAAGGTACTATGCTTAAAAATTTCCCTCCTTCTAAAGTGTAGAGCAAGTACATCTTTGTGTACGTGAATATAGAAATCTCCCTGGTTTCTTCAGTGTTTGCATGGGATTGTGTAGTTGAGGGAAGCAACTGGCTAATAGTCTTGAAAAAATTGGCTTTTGTTTGGATAGTTAAGTAGACAAAGACTATATATTCAATATTACATCATATGTTTAGAAAAAAAGTGTCCAGATGCATCACTCACTTCTACAGATATCTAGAAATTATGACATTGCATGGCTTGGAAACTGTGTAGAGACAAATATACACACCTACTTGGTGGTCTAATCCTTGCCTCCAGATATCTAGAGTAATTTGGAGATTTGGTAATTGAAATAATTTCTATACTACTTTCATTCAGAAATTATTATCCAGATAAATATCAGGAAAGAAAATGTACATGAAGAGACCAAAAACTAAACCATAGTCACATAAAATAAATAAATACCACTTGTACATATTTTCAAAATATTAATTTTTAAAACTTATATTCAGAAACTCTGGCAAATTATTTGTTTAATACCACAGGATGCTTGTGATTTTTTCTTGGTGGTGGTGAGGGGAGGGGGGGGCGGAACAAACCAAAAAAAAACCAAAACCAAAACCAAAACCAAACCACTTTTCCCTTTATAACAGCTTTATATAAAGGAATATTTTTCAGAGCTAATCTCTCTGACATAACAGCAGTAGACACTGCAAAGTCTGAAGGGGTACCAAATAGATAAGATAAATATACTTTGAAAAATTAAAAGCTAGGGTTACACAAATGCAGTCCGAGTGATTGTTGTATAATTTCAATAACATTTTGAATATTTCTCCAATGAGTTTAAAGACATATAGCTAAAATAGAGACTGTAATCATAAGATGAAACAGGAGATTTCTAGTAGATAAAAAAAACATTCAAGTATAGAGAAAATTGTAGTGAGATTACAAGTGATCAGCTGGACGATGGCATAAATTAATGGTACTATGTTCTATTTACTGGCTGAAAACTTCAGTAGCAGAGAATGTTTCAGAAGACAATACAAAACCTAGCTACATGGAAAAGACTGGTGAATGAGACCAAGAGAAACTCATATACTTATACATATATTTTTTAATTTCTTTTTATATTTATATTTTCAAAATTTGGCTTAGAAGTCCAAGACACAATATGTTTAAGCTTTCCCTTAATACCAATTTGATACTTTACTAAATCTGGAACAATAGAACATTTAGGCTATAATACCAAGAGAGACATGGAAACTTGGAAAAAGTCTCTTAGTTAAATGTTAAGACCCTGAGTGCACCAAGACACCTTAACTGACCTGAGTAGCTCCCGCTAGACCCACCTCCTACCATCTGCTTCTGGGTCCAGGACCACCTTTCAGGTCAGGTCAGGCTTCTCCCCCTTGTCAGAGCTGTGCTGGAGGTGTGCCTCTCTTATGTTTTGTCTCTGGCCTCAGCTCCTGGAGAGACCTTGGACACATATTGTAGTCTTGTTTACAGCCATATTTCTGGCCCCATCTCCTGAATGGACTCACTAGAAGGACTCTGGTTCCAGTTCATTGGTTTGATTTGCCTGGAACTGTCAGTGCAGCCTATTACCCTCACCTTGCTCTGCCCACCACGTTTGGATATTGTGCTATTGTGTCCCAACCAGTGATGGCACTGTCTGAGTCAGAATCACCCATGGCTTCCACCTCCTCTTCCCACATGGAGAAGTGTTGCTCCCTGGTGTTTAAGTTTTAATAAGCAATAAGTATGTTATCATTTTTAGATGTAATATGTGTGTAACATTTTGAGTACATAGTTTTGATACTAAAGGTTTTAATGTAATGTATTATGCAGCAATTTGTTTTAAAAAAAAAAATAATCTGTAACCTACCGGAAGTTCTATTTCGGTAAAATAGTCGTGAAAGTAGTTTTTTCTTTTTAATTATAGGCTGAGAACCTCAATGTCAGAGAAGGCTTATAATCCACAGTGATGTAAAGACCAGCTGTTTGAAAAAGCATTGGGAATGAGATAATCAGTTGCCAGCATGAGTTTACAAAGAGTAGGTCTTGTCAAACTATTTGATAAGGGTTTTTGAAAGTTTTCCAAAAATAAATCTCAGGGAGAGAGAAGAATGTAGTCTAGATTTTTTTTAAAGGCTTATTATAGGGTAGCTTAGCCTAATCAAAAAGGTCAAAAGTGTGAGTATTAATTTTGGATGGAGTCTGTGATCAAAAGGTGACGAGAAGAAAGAATCTAGACTATTATAATTAGCCATATCAAGCAAAGCTGAGCACTAGCAGTATTTTTTAATTTGATTTTTTAATTTTTTTAATTTTGATTTTTTAATCTGGTGCAGGCTGTTATATACACTTACATATAACATTTTTAAAAAATGAGTAACACACATTGAAGTTCTGCAAAAGATGAAGTATAGAAAGAAACAAATTCAGAATATAAAACCATTTGTGTTGGCAGCATCCAAGAACAAAAGAGCAGAATGAAAGGAAGTAAAAAAACTGTCTGGGAAATCACATTCATATTGTATATACCATGCATTATGAAAAGTATAGTTTGTGTGTCAACTGGAAGTACAAATAAAAAAAAATGCATTGAATTTTAGTCAAGAGCAGTCTTCAAGACTGTTATTTACAGACTCTGTTGCTCAACTAGGTATATGGCTTATCAGAGAAGAGGGAGAGGAAGTGAAAAAAAGCGTGGATTCAGAGAAGCGAGAGTTACAGTAACTTAATTTGAATGGAAAAAATAATAAAAAGAGAAACTTCTGTAAGAAACAATAATTGCCTGTGCATAAAATTATGTGTAAAAAGTCTTTAGTTTGTGCTGAACATTGAGTCTAGTAGACAAAAAGTTACCTTGTGCTTTCACACAAACAAGATTGCAAAGGGGAATAAGTTGAGGCCAGAAGGTGACTGTGGACTGTCTTGTCTGTGTTCTGTTTACAGGGCTAATGGTTTTTATGGAAATGTGAAGATGAAAGTGGTGTGGATTTTTTCCATAGAAAACTGGTAAAGTACTTTAGGCATACTAAGTATATTTAACCTCTCACTAATAAGATGGAGAGCTTACTGAAATAAGGATTCTTTCTATTTGGATTTTTCTGTTTACCTATATCGCAAACATACCTACATAGAACTTCAGCATTTCTCTGGCATTTTTTCATGACTATAGAATTGCTCTTGATGAAAAGAGTGAACTCTCTCTGTAAGAATCAACAGGTGTTTTCACCAAGTTGAGTGAATAAGTTTATAAATTGGTAAAAATAGCATTGACAATGATTAAATGCATGTTTTATCTTCTTCATTGATGAACTAATTCTAATGTATTATACAAAAGGTTACATTCTGAATATTCAATATGTCCTCTCCGACTACTGAAGTAAAAATAGGAAAATAAGTCACATGCATTTTGTTGGCATATATTACTACTGACAATAATGATAGCAGAAGAAAGAAATTTGATTATAATATCTGCAGAAATTAATTCAGTCAGTGAAGTTACTTATTTTAATGCTTCCTTTGGTAAATTGTACAACATTAAGAAGACATTAAAAGACAGAAGGCAGCAAAGGGTAACAGAACTCATACAATGGACTATTTTAAAAGGTTGACTCAGCTAAAACTGATTTTTTTTTTATTCCCATTGGAAAGCCAGAAGATTAATGTTCTAAGGCATTTTTTAATCCAGTGTTAAATATAGGATCAAGGATGCATTCATCTTGAGGTAGGACAGGGCATTAATGGTTTTCGTGCCACATTTCTTCAATGTTTTAGTCTTATTGAATTGACATGAACATATAAATTCAACCTCAAATCTTAAAGGATGTGGAAGTAAATGGTACAAATCAAATATACCAGAGACATCATGTCAGATTCTCCTTTTCTACTCTTTCTTCTGGTTTTTGCCAAGCTAAATTAGTAGATACAACCTGAACATCCATAAAGCATTAGCTATAGTATCAAATGGCAAATGATGAATTAAACTGAAGAATTAGCATTTCCTCAATTCCTGCGCAAGTCTCAGTTTGAAGAACTGCCTATATGAGACAACAAGGGGTTACACCTAAAAGGAAATTAGTGGGGAAATTCCTAGGGGATATCTTTAAAAACATTACTCTTTGGAAAGTGTATTTTCATTTTAAAATCTTCACAGAAGAAAAAGTAGAAATGAACTAAAGATACCTGCAGGGACAAAAATGAGAAGCTTTAACAAAGCAGGAAGATAACAATGTCAGCTAGGAAGAATTGAATAGCCTGAAGAATTACAATTGAGCAAGTGGCATAACATTGAGCACTATAGCACTTACAGAGGAGTAACAAGAGTATTGACTGCAGACTGAGACCTTGAAGTGTTCAACAAGGAGGAAAAAAATCTGAGTTCTTGTGTACTGTGTCATAGATCTCGGTTATCAACATGATGTTGCCATGAAAAGAGTAATGATATAGTCTTAGCCTATGTAAAATATTTACATAGGGAAGGAGTAATACATTGACAAAGACACTAGAATATCTTGGTAGGGAAGGAATACCATGAATTATTTTTGTGACATGAATTCTTAAAAGAAGAGGTTCATAGGTGTGTGCATATACATATGTTGATATGTGTATGTATGAATAAAAATCCTACTGGGCAAACCCAGTAATCTTGGTGCCCTGTGTTCTGACTTCTATCAGCAGAACGAGGTTAAAAGTGCATGTTCAGTTAACATATCAGACTGTGAAATGTAGTACTAGTAATGTATCAAATTATGAGGAAATTTCTATCATTAAATCAGTGATGGAGTGTAAGAGTGCAGAATGCCAGAGAAAAAAAAGCTGTTTAACTAAAGAAAAGTGGCATGCAAGTAGGCAGGATTGACCACTGGCATTTTAGAAAAAGTCAGAAGATGTTTCATTAACTGTACACTATGTTTCTAATGGAATTTTCTGCTAGGACATTGGAGGGAAATATCCTAACAAACATGCCGCATGTATAAGAGGAAATATGCAATGAATACCTTTGATAGTGGTAAACTGAGTTGATTCAGGATGTTTTCTTCTGTCATGGTGTTAATGCGCTACCACCATAAAATGATTTATGCAATTTAGAAATCAAGAGACCATGAAGTCCCACACAGAATTCTGCTGGGGTCCCAGAAACAGCCCTATGCACAACTTGACTTTCTGATATATCAACAGAGAACTTCAAAGTGACATGCAAGATACTCCAAGTCCCTTTAAAACAAACAAACAAACAAATAAAAACTCCTCATGTTTACATGAAATATGGGAAAAGATCATACAAATGAGTGTAAAGTAACATGTACTGTTGAAATGAAAACAAAAGAGCAGAATGACATCTAAAAGGCCTAAGGGAGTTAAGGGGAAGGTCATTTACAAGATTATCAGGAGAAATATAATAAGATAAAGTGGCTTGATTGATAAATGGGAAATTAAACTAAAGATAATTAAAAAAAAAAGAAAGCCTGAGATCAGTTTACTATCTTTAATAAGAGAAAAAGATGACTGGATAATTAGAAATTAATGACATTTTCTAAAACAGCTATGAATAGGCAGTTAGATTAGGGAATACTTTAAGATGTTGAGAATAAAAAATGTTAGCTTAGTTTCAATGATGTATAAATTGGAGCATTAGGGGAAATAAAAAAAATGCTCAAGTAGATTTCAATTGATGTTAAGAGTTGATGTCACTGATTTTAATGACAGTAATAAGATCTTTGAATAAGATAAACTCTGGAAAATTAATTTTAGAACCTTGCAAGAACAAAAGAAATCTAGCAAAACTAGAGAAATATGTAAGTATTTATAAAGATGGAAAAAACTACTAAGTGTAAGTCCTAATAAGCTAAAGTAAAGAAAATGATGAAAGAATCAAAGTATTTAGGTTAGAGATGTATACACAGAACTATTATAACTGGGGAAGTAAATCCAGTTGCTGAATTCTTACTTCCCTGTTCTTAATGTCATATCTCTTGAAATAAACTAAATTGTGGAAAAGGACAGTGAAAACAGACTTATAAGTGAAATAGAATAAATTTATCATTCAGCTTCTGCAATCATTCTTTTCTAAAATGAATGATAAATATAATTGGTTTCAATTATAAAAAGTATTATTTTCATGACAATAAGTTCTTTATATATAGCAGGAACAGAAAATGTTTCCCACAACTACTGTTTTTTACAGATTATTGGGGGATCTGTTCAGTTGGGGACTATCAAAAGATCGTTATAAAGATATTTTATTTATTATTTTGGTGATTCAGCAACAAAAGTAAACATTATGTTAATGAAATTCAGAGATTATACTAAAATTATTATATTGGGATAGCAGTCAAAACAAAAAATTACTTTCAGTTTTAAAGATGTGACAGGAAAATAGACAGAATATGCTTGTATGAGAAAAATAAGCTGGTAAATCTTTTTAAAAAAATAAAACAAGACTTTCTGTAGTAAAAATGAACCTCAACTGTAGTTTTTAAAAGGCTATTGTAATGTGGACAATAGATTGAATACGAGAGTGCAATGAAATATGGCCAATACAATGACCAGCAAAATTTACTTAGCTTTAATGAATAACTACTCAGCTGTTATGATATTTACAGTCTCATCTAGCACAAGAATTGGAGTATGATATTAGTATTTATTAGGTAGTCCTTTAGATACTATAGTATAATGATATAATTTCACTAAGTTCTTTGCTATGCTAAGTTGTTGGAATCACTAATATACATGACCTAGAAAAAGCAGAATAAGTACCTTCTCCCAATTTCTTGCAAATTAAGCTTGTCTTTTCGTATTTTGAATGTGCAGTTGTTGCTTGAATTATAATCAGAACCCTCAAGAGAAAGGTTAGATTATATCTCTCAAGAAATGCAGTGTTCATAATACCCCAGTGGTTAAACACGACAATAATTTGAGGAAGAACTTTAATTGGAAGGCTCAAAATAAGTGGCAGCATGGTCATGGTCATTTAACAAGATGTTTGCATCTCATCTGTGGGAACATCCACAACGATGTTGTTTTGGAAATGTTGATGCTCCTTTTTATTCGAGGTTTCTGTTTCTGATATCAACACCACTACTTGTTAATGAATTTCTAGGAGTTTAAAAATCTATTTAGAAGACAGAAAACATGTCAAGAACAATCTATCTATATTCTAAATTTCACCTGCTGATACCCAAATACAGAAGTCATAAAACAAAGTAAGGATAACCAAGGTATTATCTTGCAAAAATCATACTTCCAGTAGAAATCATATTGCTGATATAATTTATTAGGTGGCTACTGATTCCAGCAGAAGGACCACTTCTTAGTAAATGTAGTGAATTCCTTTATGCAGAGCTTTTATTAATTAAACAAACATAGCCTATCTTCTAGTTTAAGCATGATCAGAAATGTGCTTGTGTTTTATTTTGGATGAAGACATACAGTCCAGGATACCTGTTACTATGTAAGATTCAGAACATTTAAGAGCTCCTGCATAGACATTGAGATCCTGAAGCTAAGAAATGGCATGGAAACCAGGAAGAAAACTCACTTCTGAGCTCTTTCATAGGTTTTACAGATAGTCTAACTTCTATATTGTAAAGAAACTTTATTTCAGGAACTTTTCTCCCATTTTTAGAATTGTTCCATTTGCACGCCAAGAAGAGGCTAACAGGTGTCAGGTGAGAGGGTGTGGTTTTTTTTGTCACTTTACTAATAAAATCAGTGTGTAGTTAGTTACTCAAGATTAGTATTGAAGTCCTAAAGTTAGAATCTCTTATGGCCTTCCATTACTACATACATGTTTCTAAGTTTAAAATGAATCTATTCATGCTGATCAGCTAAAAACATTGGAGGTCAAAGTAATTTCATGGAGATTACATCTTCTGAGATTTTGTTTCCCAGAGCTCAATACAAATAAATGTCACTAGCCTCTTTTATTATTAGTGTCATGTGACAATTCATTTTGCAAATTAGTATTCATTTTCCACATAATTTTTCAGAAACATGCCTACTGTAAACATTTTTTTCTTTTTAATTAAAGGGCATTTCCATGTTTGGGAAATAATAATTATGCAAAGATTTTTTAAATGAATTTTAATGATAAAATTCCAAATGTCCCATTTTAAATAATTTTGCTTAGGAATTCTCTAAAAAATTATTTCCCCAACTGAATTGTCTTCTATTATAGAGCCGATTATTTTAATTGAAATTTTCCATTCCTAAGATAACGTTCTCATACTGCCACTCACAGTGGTTACTTCTGACAATATTTTGAATTGCAATATAGTTATGTACTTTGTGTTTATTGGGTCCTGAAGGGTTATTATTTATATTGTTTCATGATTTTCTAGATTTTGTATTAATGTACCTGTAGTCATTATAGCTATAATACAGTTAAACTGTAGCCATTTTGAAATCAAACCTGCTTCTAACTGATAGAATCATTAAGAACTAAATCCACCTCACCTTCATGATGTAAATAAACAATTAATGTATACTCCTTTGATGAGAGACAACTATTTTTATTCCCTGTTCTGACCAGATGACTAACATATTACTATTGGTGTTCTGAGTTTTGGTCTTGTATTCTTCTTGTTTACCAAGTTGGAATGATAAATTTGGTCTAATATTTGTCTTTAGTAATCTCTTTACATATAATCAACAGAATTGGAACTTTATTATCTCAGAAAATCTAAATATCATTTCAGTAATTTACTGTGAGTCAGGCAACATTAGAATCCATAAAACAGATGCAAGTAGTTATCTGCTTTTCATTTCATCTGCAAAACAGCTTCAGAGCTTCTTATGTGAACTTCTGTCATCCTCTTCTTCACTGCTCAGCAAATGACCACATACCATTTTTCTAGAAGAGTTCTCCATCAGTGCCTGAATGCACTTCTTGAAAGTGCAAGGTAATAGAACAAGAGTCAACAAACACAAGTTGCAGCATGGGAAACTTCCATTAGATATATAGAAATAATTCTTCCAATAAGGGTAATTAAATGTATTGGAATAGGTTGTTAAGAAAGACAGTGGACTGTCTGTCCATGGAGATGTTTAAAACTTGTCTGAACAAGGCATTGGACAACCAAGCAAGGAATTGGACTAGATGGCTTCCAGGTCCCTTCAAACTTAAATTATTCTATAATTCCATTGAATGCTAACAGAAATTGCTTAAAATAAGATTTGCTAGAGGGACATAATATTACTTCCCTTGTTTCAGACTCAGTTCTACATCATTCCAGCAGATTTTTTTCTCTGACTTCAACAAAAATGTAATTAAAACCTTTCTTGACTTAATATACTCAGGATCTAATTAGCATAGGTATGGAGTAGTCACAGCTTCCACTGAGAATGAGAGCTGTGAATGATCGATAATTCTGAAAAAAAAATCTTTTAATCTTCTGTTATGTACAAGCAGACTTCTTTATGAATCTTAGTCTTAGAATATTTATATCACATTGTCTTCTCCTTTTAAATTTAGATCTGTGCTTCAGCATTCCATGAATTCCTCTATTCCTCTGTCCTTGTAAAATTTTGAAACTGGTTTTCATCAATTTGGCTAATATACCTTGGAAGCTCAGTGTGAACAAAACAACTGAAAATTCCATGACCTTTATTGCAATTTGAAGGTGCACATATTAATATTTTTATGGACAAGTACATATACTAAGAATGCATCTTGATATTTGCGATTTCTTTTGCAAAGGCAATTCTTAAAACACCTACCAGTTCAATTTTAACATTACCTAATGGTGAAGTGTTTGGATTTTTTAATAGATTACATAGAGTATGTAGTAACTCTTTGCAGCATTTTTAGTTTATATTTTGGTTTTACGCTTGCATGTAAATTTTTGACACAAGATATAAATGCCTTTGTAGGTTTCAAATTCAGACAGAATCCTCCATATTTCTGGTAATAAACAGTTAGCTGAATCTGCAGTTTTCCATCTTCCTTCTGCCCTTTGCATATTCTTATCTAATCCTGCATGAATTGATTCAAAATATTTTGAACTTTACAACAAATATTCTACGTATCTTGATATATGTAGATTTGGTTTAAATGTTAACATGACCATTCAGAAGGTCAAAATTGTATGTTCCTATCTACAAAGATACTAGTGCAATTAAGCAAATCTGCTTGACATTTTAAAATGTTAACTGGTGTACATTATTGTCCAGTGTAATGAATTAACTTACAAAGAAATATAAGTAGATTTTATTTTTGTTTATTTAAGTGTGAATAGGACTGCATGAATGATAGCATTTTACCAAAATTTACAATGTTGAAGACTATTAAGGGAAAAGATTCCCTAGTATTAAAACTGACAAAGAAGAAGACTATAAAGAGCATTCAAGATCTAAGCAAGAAAAAACTGATGGCATTAAAAGGAAAATATATGTATTTTTGATCTTCTAATTCAACATATAATTTTCTGTTATGTAAGTAGGAAATGGTGGAATATGGCCTTTTTTAATTTCTCAAGGTTTTAGGAATTTTTTTTGTAGTCTAATTTTGAGTCACAAATTACACAGATGTTTTAGTGCCTGCCTCTTTTGTCGGTGTTATTCTTATCCCTCCAGTGCTCCTATGGTTCTAACGTTGACAGCTTCAAATCTTCTTTAGGCAGTAGGATTCTTTTTAATTTCTTCATAACACCATGTTATTTCCTAATTTTCTGTATATTAACACATTAGACAGTTGTTCTTTATTGTCTCTAAAACCAGTTTTATCCAGTTCCCAAAGTTATACTCCTAGAATAATTAGTAATTTTTAGTATTTGACCACCTGTAATCAGTATGTAAAGTCCTAGAGTGTCTGGTGTCATCTTCTGCTTGTACTTTTAAGTGGTCCTGTTCAAACTCCTAGTTCTGGAGCTTTCAGACTCTAGTCTCCTGAGAGCCAAACTGATACTGTAATAGCCAAATCTATCCCCACATACACCCTTTTTATAAGGTCATTAATAGTTCAAACTATGTATCTACTAGATATGACAATATCACTCTAGTATCTTCTCAAAATTTACACACTTTATACAAGTGTAAGAGGATGTTTATTTCTACCACATAATAATGCAGCTGCTGTGTAAAACATCTGGAGATGAGTTCACCCAAGGGAGGATATGTTATGTATTATCAAAATTTACAGATCTCAATATACCACATTGCGTAAATAGGAAATAGTCTGAACGAAGACTTTTGATAAAAACAGAAATGAGATTAGGCATGATAGTTGCAGTCTTTTTTTAACATATCGGGAGTGAAAATACAGTTACAAGTAGAAATCCAGTTCTATCCCTCATTACCTTTTTAAAAGAGGATTTATGAAATAGGGTACTATATAAAAATGTATCTGATGCATAACCTTTCTTCTACAACACAAGTCAGTAGACTACTGCTAGGCTACCTAGACTACTTTGACAAATCTTAGTGGGCAGTTTAAAAAAATCTGGGGTTTGTTCTATTTTACGGAGCACTTCAAGGCACAAAATCTAAATTTTGTAATGACAGCATATATTTCAAGTGACAGTTCTATGTATCACACATAACCCTAGAGTATTAGATATCTTTGAATGTTGTGGAAAATAAAAGTGTTGATCAAATGTCTGGAAATAGTTTATGTCTACTTTGTATTTTAATTTTTTTTTTCATCAATTTTCAATTGCTTCTTGTTTGGTTTCACCATTCAGCCACAGTAGGTTGGTCTGACTGCTTCCATTTTTTTTTTTATGATACGGAATTATACAGCTAAGTCAAGGTGGAACTCAGTGCCTGGGAGGACTCAAACAGATTGAGCCTGAGAATTAACAACACCAGTGCATGCAATTTAAGTTCTCTACATAGAAGCCTATTTATGGCTTTTCTAGTGTTGTTCCCAGAACTTTCCCACAGAATATAAATCATACTTTAATATTCCTCTTTCTCCACATTGTGGAACCAACTCTATGCATTATTTCTCTCTTAGATGAATTTCAGTATTTTTTCCACTTCCAACTTACCGTCCACTCTTCTTTTTAAATTTTATAAAGAATTTTACTGGAGTCTGTTTTGTAACACCTTGGCACTTTGGTTTTCTGCTAAAGAAGCTGCTTCCAAAACCTACATCTACTGTCTCCATTATGCTTGTATTTCCTTCTCTGTTTGCCCAGCAACCTTTTTTCCTTCAATAGTTGAGAGACTAGATTTTTTCCTCATTTTTTAATTAATTTTCCCAGTGTTTCCTTTTCCTCACTTTTTTAATTTGTTACATCTTCATGCTCCTTTACTATTGTTTTGGTTTTGTGTTTTGCCTTGGTTTTAGATTATCTTTTAAATTATCATGTCATGTAAGTTTTACTTTATCCAAATTCCTCTAGTATAATTTCTTCCTGTATCCTCTCTCTTTTTTAAATGTCTAATGTCTGCTTGCTTGCTTTATTCTTTTATTATTCTTTCCTATCTGACCTTGTGCAATATGTATTCCAATTGAACTCAGTACCTTCACTACTGGTTAGCATTAGCAGGAGTGACAAAAAGCTTTAAGGTATGTATAAGTGTTGATCTGAAAGGAGGCTGCCCACATAAGGACTATAGCTACAGACTTTAAAAAAAAATATTTAAAAATATTATTTATTGTTTTTCAGTAGAAACATAGTAACTTCCTCAGAGAAATCATACTACTTCTGACAGTGGTTTTCAGAAGAGTTACATGAGTTCCCTACTTCTGGGGGTTTTTGTGGGTATTGTTTTGGTTTGGTTTTTTTATGCAAATAGATTTTTTTTTACCAAATTTTTGAAATAAACAGGTAGTTAGTATAGTATATATAGACATTTCATTCACAAATACAGTCACTTTAGTAATGATGCAATGAATTGAAGTAAACCTTTTGGTCAGTGAAACACATTTTATTGTACTTCCTGTGTAAGTCCTTCAGTATAATTATACCTTCATGTATTTTTTCCTGATTTTTATGTAAGGAACCATCTTACAATGGAAGCTTGTAGACATGTTTACAATGTATCTGGTTTGTAAATCAGTTTCTCTTTTGAAAGACCTGAACATACTACACTTTGCCTAGAATTTCATACAACTAAAGTTCCAGTTATTTTTAAAATGAAAAAAAAAATCATAAACTCTGGTATATTATACAACAATGTCCCAGTATATCACCATCATTAAAACCAAGAAAGGCTAAATTCTTTTTTTGCATACTCTCTTGGACAATGAAAACAATAAAGTATGTTCCTTCTCTTAACATTTCCACATCTCATATTTGCTCCTGACTGTCAAGCTAAATTAAATTTACTATGATAAATGTTTTATCTTATTTCTTCGTAAGTCAGTCCCAAATCTCTGACCAGTTTCCTTATTGAGCCCTGGATACTTATAACAATTATTGCTATCATATTTTTTTTCCCTGTCAGTTTGATCTATCCTCCCAGTTTGAGCAGAGTCTGCCTTTCTAGTCATTTTGCACAACAGATATGTCTGGATCAAGGAACTACATTAGATATTATTTCATTGGGCTAAACCCTGTCTTTTACAAACTGCTTGGTGTGAAGAGCAACTTCTAGAAACACCTTATCTCGTAGAGGTACCATGCCTGTTGGAGTTCACACACAGACTGTCCACTGCAACTTATTGAAAACATGATGAAAGTCATATTGAGTCAGACCAGAAAATCAGTTTTCCAAGTATTTTCTCTCTACCAGTGGTCAAGCCCACCCAGTCCCAATTGCTGTGAGGGTAGGGAACATGAAAAGAAGGAACTACTTCTGCAAACTTTTATCCAAAATGGTTACTGTCACTTAGCAACACCATACTGTCATCACCTTAGGACAGCCAAAGTCCATCTGGAATTGAGTCTGGTGAGCAATGTGGAGGGCAACATGGAGGGCTTCTGCAAGTATATCAACAGCAAAAGAAAAACGAGGGAAAATCTGCTGCTCTGTGGGGCAGGGGACAAGGTATCAAAGGAAATTGAAAAGGCTGAAGTTCACAATGCCTCCTTGCATCAATCTAGAGCAACAAAAACAGCTTTGGTGAAAGAGAATGTAGTTAGGGAACACTTAAACAAGTTGGACATGCATGAGTTCGTGGGATGTGACAGGAAGCACCCACAGTGCCAAGGGAGATAACTGGTCTGTTTACAAGGGCACTTTCAATTGTCTCTGAAAGGTCATGGTGATCATGAAAGGTTCCTTAGGATTGGGAGAAAGCAAATATCACTGCTATCTTCAAGAAGGGTAAGAATGAAAATCTGAGGAACTACAGGCCAGTCAGAATCACTTCAATCCCTAAAAGGGTAGGCAAGAAGGTGATTGGGAGTGAACAGCAAAGATAAAGAGGAAATCATATTTAACCAAGGAGATAGCCTTCTTCAATTACTATTATTTATTATTATTAATAATAACAATCATTATTGGAAAGATCATATCTGGCATATCAAAATAAAACAACCAATGACCAACCATTGTTAACTTCACCACATCAGTAACATCTGTTCCTGCTCCCTATTCCCTTCTCCAACAGAGAGAAACAGACAATGCCATCAGTGTTGCTGAATGTCACTGTGCTGTCACCATTGTCACTATCACCCTGACATCTGAGACCATTCCTTCTAACTTTGCTCTCATGTCCAAGTGGGTGTTATAGCTCATAGCTCTTAACTGTATCAACTATGTATCTTAACAATGTCTGTGTCTTCCACTATATCCCCTTTCAGGGACCCTTCCCAGCTTTGGCTAAAGTTCAGTTCTTGCTGAAGCTATCATGAACAAGCCAACAAAAAAGACTGAGAAAAGTCCTTTATATCTTGTAGCCAATAAATAAAGTATTGTCATTGCTAGTAACAGGTCACAGGCTGTCATGGTTTAACTACAGTCAGCAATCAAGTACCACACAGCTGCTCAATCACCCTCCCCCTCCCCAGGGGACGAGGGAGAGAATCTGGGAAAAAAAAAAAACAAACCATGGATTGAGATAAAGGCAGTTTACTAGGGCAGCAAAAGAAAAAAAATAATATATATATATATATAAAATAATGATAATAATACTATACTAAGAGAAAAAAAAAAGAAGAATAATTAAAAAACCAAACCAACTAACCAAAGAAAAACAACAAATTATGCACAATTTCTCACCACCTGATGACCTGATGACCAATATAGCCTGTCCCGAGAAGCAATCGTGGAATGAAAAAAAAAACCTGTAAGCAATCCCAGAATGATTCTGAACAGCGAGAGAGAAAAAAAAAAAGAAAGCTCACTAGCTCACGCTCCCACTTAAGTACTGAGCATGACGTTTGTGACATGGAATACTCTCTTTGGCCAGTTTGGGTCAACTAGTCTGGCTATATCCCTCCCAGCTTCCCGTACCTGCACATTAGCAAAACTTGGGAAGACAGATGGTGACCTTGGTCTCTTTAGCAACAACTAACAATGTCGGTGTGTTTATCAATATTCTTCACATATGAAATCCAAAACCATCAGTTACTGAGAGGAAAATTAACTGAAACCAGGACATAGGCATTGTACTGACTTCACAAGGCCTCAGGACTGAGGCTTGCCAGGATTGCTTTATCTGAACTTATCATGGCCTGCCTGGAGCCTTTTTTTTTAGATTGTTGAGCTATAACCATAGTTTACCTAATAACTAGATAGTTATGTCTAAATTGTTTTACTTTTACTAAGCTTTGCATATTATAGCCACAGGTTTTTTTTTACAGATAGGAGAAACAAGCAGTTACATGTAAAAGTAAATATTTACAATATACTAATGTAGAGGAGTACATGCTTGATACGATAGAAAAGGTCTTAAAATTGGAGGGACAGTGTAGATGTGTACAGATGTAGGATAAGAAAAGGGACTCATGCTTACATTGGAGAACCTGGGGCTGTAAAATTTTGAGTAAAGATCAGTTAAAAAATTCAGACCTGGGAGAAGGAGTAAACCAGTTAAAGAGGTAACAATGAAGAACAAGTATATTACATCATAAATGTTGCACAAATGGTAAATTTCAATGCAATGTGTACTTGCAGAGAGTGAAGAAAACAAGGTGTAGAATGTATTAGCAAACATATGAAAATTACCTCAGGCTAATCCTAGAGTGAGGAGGAGGAAATCTTTAAAACAATGAACAAACATTAACCACCCAGCAAAGGACTAAGAACATAATGTATTTTGGCTTTAACCCCTCTCCCCAGTCCAGCCTGAAGACATCAGCCTCAAGGCCTGACAGAAGAGAAGAGTGACCATAACATTGGAAGAAGTGGTAGTTACTGGGAAATGTGTAGTTTTAAATTTATAATTATTATTAAGACTTTTTCATAGAATAGTATTCTTTTATTTTCTTTTAGTTTACTTTTTTTTAATAATTAAATTTGGACTATTAATGATTAATTGACCAGACTGTTATGTTTTCAGTTATACTAACTAAATCTTTGCTTTATGTAAGAGATGTGGGGTTTTTTTTGCCCAAGTTTTAAGTATAATTTAAGTATAATTCTTTACATTAAGTACTTCCCTGTTACTAAAGAACTGTTTCAGATCTGAGCAACCTGAACCATGTGTACTGAAAAATTTAGTTTCAGGATAGTGACTTTGTGTGGATAATCCCCTTGTTCAAGAAAAAAAAAAAAGACTCGTTTCCATTTCTCAATCTGAAGCTTATTTCCAGGTTTCTACCAGCTCTTCGTGCTTTAAGTCCCTTAGAGTCACAACAGGCAAGGATCATTATCCATTCATGCTTCAGGCCTTTGGTCTTCACATGAAACTGAAAGGATTTAATGAGTAGGTGTTTACTGATATTCCTAGTTCCAGTGATAGCATGCTATAACCTTCAGCTTGTCACTACAGACTTCATTTGCTGCAGCACAGCTGTGTGATCTTGACTCAATTTTATTATGAGGACTGTTGCTAAGGCATGAGAAGGAACCTGAGCCTAAGTGATGTACAACAATAAATGGAAAAACACAGACAGAACTGAAATTGTGGGGATGGTGACAGCTGGCAGCTCAAGGATTCAAGAGAAAAGCTAAAAATGTGTGAGACACTAAGGAAAAAGCAGAAAGTCCAAAAATAGCCTGAAGATCAGCCCATTCTGAACAGTAGTGGAGGCCATCTTTCCCTAGTTGTCTGAGACTGGCTGGCCACCAGGGACACATATCCTGATAGCAGAGTTTTGCTGCATGATGTGGAAGATGCCTGAACAGAAGTGACACAGTGGGTAAGGTTATGCACCCTAAATGTCAAATGTTGAAGATATATCCCTATCAAGACAATTGGCTGATAATGTTTGTTGGGTTTTTTTTCCCAAAATAGTGAATTTCATCAACTAAATCATAGGAATTTTGAGTTCTCTGAACCACAAGATGAATGTTCAAAAATGACATTTAGCACACCCAGCAGACAGAATACCTAGGAGCATTACTGAAGCCTGTACCAGCTAGGACTTTGATTAACCTCATCTTGTCTGTATACACTAGCCACTATACATTGACAAAAGACTCTCCTGTCTGTTGTCTACATGGCAGCATGTAATTTTATGACCCTTTGGTGCAGGAAAGCGACCATTCAAATTTGGCTCTAGTTTAAACATCAAATATTGATTCCACAGACATGTGAATTCATGCATAAATCCATGCACTGTAAGGAAAGTCCTAAGCAATGTATGGAAAGTATGTACTTTCAGTTTCCAACTGCAGGGTAACATTTCATTAATCCATACTTGGGCAAGGAGCACAGTCAGAAGAATGTATAACCCAAGATCTCTCTGCTCTGAAAACTTGTCAGTCATATGTTAGTAGTGTTCAGTGACTCAGACTGGTCAGGTACATGTACCCCACAATTCTTCCAGCCATTGCATTTTCAAGTACTTATGACAATTGCTTTGGAGAGCTTTTGCTACAGGGTTTCCCACTGACTATTTGATAGCGGTGTGGTAATTTACAGGTAGTCTGAGGCAAGTCAATCCAATCTGTTCTATGATTCTATGAACAATGTAGTCAGCAGCTTTAGTTTTAAGTTATTTATTCTATGTAGACTGTGCATTACCAGCTTTTGTATATGCATATGCATTGCAGAGAAAGGACACAAACTATTTCACCTGTGAAACGCTCACCGCAGAGCAGCATGACTGTTGAGGACATGAAAGAGCAGGGAGAGATTTTTACTTACTTGTATTTCTTTATTGAAATGTGGGATCACCCTAGATTGTGACACTGTGAATGCAGGTAAAGATGTGCAATAATGAGGTGTTTTTTTTTCTTTCAAAGAGTGAATTAAGATATAATTGAAGAGAAAGAAGTATTGGATTTGCTTGATGACAAATGAAAGGTTTTCATGGTGCTTGAACAAACCTGGGGGAAAAGGGTTAATTTTGACTTTAAATAAAACAATGAATTTGTGTTAATAAAAATTTGTGTATTTATTTGTTACCCTTAAAAATTTACGTGATTTTGAACTAAAACAATTCCAGGATAGGGTTTCAAACTCTTTGAAAGAGTACATTTGCAAAATATTACCACAAAAATGTTTTTAGCTTTTTATTTAAATAGAATTCACCAAAAATTATTCAATTACCTTTTAATATGGTTGTGAAACTCCACATTTAACTAATAACACATGTGCCAAACCTTACTGAAAAAGGAATTGCTCTCAGCAAATGTCTCTTAATGAGAGTAAAAAAAAAAAAACAAACAAAACCAAACAAAAACTCTCTTTTATTGCAGAAGATTGCAGACCCATCCTAAATTCATCTAGAAGTTGTAAGAAGGGCTCTCATTGCTTTTTTAAGTGGAACACTTTACTGAGAATATTTCATTCAAGGCAGGGTCATTTTCAGCACCCAGGTGCCAGTGAATAGGTAGAACTACAGGTGGTGCAGAAGGCAGCTGAAAGAACAAGCCCCCAGATAAATCAGCCCCTTACACTCCATTCAGGTCCAGACTGCAGTGCATGAGCAAAAGGAATTGCCCCTTGTAAAAGACTTGAGCATGGAGGAAACTGAAGATCAGCTGGTTAGAACAGCTTACCTTAATTAAACATCTAAACAGAAACTGACCATCAGTCCCTGAGCACATCAGGAGACTGCTCTGCAACCTCTTCTCCAACACCATCTTTCAGCAGCTTTGGGCAGTGTCGCAAAGTGTAAGACAGACAGTAATGTATTCCAAGAACCAATTTTTAATGGTATCAAAATATAACTCAAATTGAACAGGACTTTTATGTTGCAAACATTTCAGTGGATGCAACTTATTTACAGGCTCAGGATGTTGCCTGCAAACTGTTACTACATTGTAAGTAACCAAATCTAAGCTTAGAATGACTTAAAATGTGCAACCACTCAACTATAATGTGAGGAGACCCAACTCCAGGATGTTTCCTTGGACAGCGTCCTGGTCTGAGGGGAGAATCTCCAATTGCAGACCCACTTGTCTGAGACTGGCTCCAAGGAGTCTTTCTGTGGGCTCCATTTATACCCCAAGTCAAACTAAGGCTCATGGTCAGATATGGTTGGATTTGCCCTCATTGGCTAAGATAGTCTCCTAGGTGTACTCATTGACTAAGGTGGTCTCCTGAGCCCCTAGGTGTATGTGACTCTGGTCACACTTTACTCTGTGCCAGGTTGCCAACCCAACTCCTCAGGAAAGGATGCACCTGGCACAGGTAGCTATGCCTACAGCTACCTGGGAGAGGCAGGGATCCCTGCAGTTGCCTGGGAGCTGCAGTGAGCCTTCAACCATTGGCTTATCATTACGTGAGCCATGCCAGTATATTGCTGGCCTTGAATTTCTGTTGCCCCCACAACCACCCAGGACCTGCCTTTTCACTGTGGCCTGACCACTGCAGCCTCATCTAGCTGTCCCTCAGCCGACCCAGGGTCCCAGCCGGAGCCGCAGTCCCAGCCCTACTAAGCTCGTTGGGTGGGACTGCGGCTCTGGAAAACATGTTTTTTTTAACAGGAAATGTCAGAAGAAAATCTGTCTCTAAACCAAAGGGTGGCTGTAAGTTACCAGATGTGCTCTCTGAAAACTTAAAAGTGAGGGAATGGTAATTCCCAAGAGTATGCAGTTTGCTGCCAGTTATGATCCAGGTTAGCTCCAGTTGCTTGACCTCCAAATAGTGCTGCAACTCAATAAAAATTAATGGTAGGTGGTCAGATAAAGCCTTAGGCTATCTGTACTAAGTATACTTCTGGAAACAGTAGCACCAGAACTGTTTGCAGCTAGCTATTGATAAATCAGTACTTTATGAGTCAAGTTCAGAAGATACAAAATGCTCATTCCTACTGGTGATAATAGCCCCACCATTTCACGTAGAAGAGTGTATGATTTGAGCACACAATACACAAAATGCTTAAATTTTTCTTCTCTGTTGTGGCACTTCATTTCAGTGAGAGAGGACTAGTTTCTTTTTGTGTTCTTGTGACTGATTACACTATCATCTGCAATGCTACCATCTCTAGAGTTCTTCAGTAAAATTATTTTAATCTTGTCTTTTAATCTTCTACATTGTCTATAATTTTTCTTCAATATAATATGTAAACCAGTTCATCTAAGGGTTAAAAACATACCAAGTCCTGGTTCTAATACTGTTGGGAATACTTTTTGTTTTCCCATATCACACCAGCTATGGTAAACAATCTCTGCTGTACTGTGTAGGTTTAATGCAAAATTACAAGTGTTGCTAAATTGTGTGCTTTACCACAGTTTGATATTACATGAGGAGCTAGTACTATAGATGCATATTACTACCTAGTTTGTAAGAGCTAAGACTGATCATTATTTATTGCTAGTATAGCAAACTGGAAAACAGATGTACTTACCAGCTATATGTGTGGGTTTTTTAAACAAACAAATACTAAAGCATGTAAAATAATTCCAAAAGGTCTGCTTTACTAGTCTTGGGGGTTGTACCTACCTATAAGACTTAGGTGAAAGCCTGGGAGATACTTTGTTGCAAGTATTTTTATCAGAAGACAGATATCCTGTCAAATTCAATTGTGCTTAAAATATAGGGAAGTACTAGAACAAATGGACAACACAGAACTGACAAATAAGTACAGCCATGTGCTTGGTCACTAAAACAGTGTAAAAATAAAGAGATATTTTCAAAATGTACCACAAAAAAAAAGCATGCAGCAAATAGATTTCTGTATTCTATTGCACTTCACCTTGCAAAATCCTTTAACAATTTACTCTTTTCCATAATGTTTATTTCATCTTTAAATGTGACTGTAGCTGGTAGAAATTTACTGAAGTGGCTAGAAGTATTGGTGTATCATCAGAATAGAAGGTAGTGTTCTCTCAAATCAGCAAATTACAAAACTAGAATTTTATTTTTATACAAAAACAACTTCCTTCTTTTTATTCCAGTGCTCCTGAGATAACTGGGAGTCTTTCTGTAGTAGAGTATTGCCACAACCACAATTAATTTTTATCAATATTTATCAGCAACAAGATAATTATATGATTCTATGATTCTATAATTATATGATAGATAAATCAGACAGTCTTGCCATAAGTTGTTACAATCAAATCGAACTAGATGAGAAATATGAATTATAGCAATTAAAAAGCATGATTGAGCTACACGTTGTTAGAATAAAATCTCATACATTGACCATTTTGCTAGAGGCTTCTTTTTCTAATTACTGTATTGAAATTTTATCTAAACTTTAAGGAAGGATTCGAATTATATATTTTTTTTATTTTTTAGAAAACAAGAGTGAGGAGGAACTTGAATAAGAAACAAAAAAAAAAACAGCATTGGGAGATAAATCTACAAGCACAGAAAAGTACAGGCAAGTCAAATCATTAAGGGGTGAAAGAAAAAGATGTAAGAAAAGCAGGTATGAGAGCACTTACATAAATTGACAAGAAAATTTCTTCATTTTGCATTCTCTTTTGGGCACTCATTAAGACAGGAGGTCTTCCAGTCTTAATAATTTACAATGAATTATGCTTTACAATCCACTAAGTAGAGTACAACTCATTAACCGTGATCCTCTGAGTCCAATCATCCACTCTTTTTTTCTTTTTTTTTCTTTTTTTTCTTTTTTCCATCTAGCAGTCCAACAATCCAGACCTTAGTGTGGGAAAGTGTGTAGAAAGCCTTGTTACTGTGAAGTCTGTTGGCATCTATGGCTTTCCCCTTGTCTACAACCTAGTCTTTTTCTTATATAAGCCTAATATGGGCCTTTAGGAAGGCATTTGAAGACCAGGACACCTGTAGTAGCATTTTCTTAAATTCTCATAGTATTCCCTGTTGTTTTGGAAACTGGCTGAAAGGCAAATTTTTAGTACCTTGCTGTTGAAAGGGTGCTAAGCAGGAACTGAGATTCTTCAGACTGTGCATGGTTCTGTAAATAAAGAAAGCCTATACAGAAGAGGTGAACTTAATTTGAATGAAGGACTAGGGCTTTTGAAATTGAAAATTGACTAGCTTATATATAAATATAAGAGCATGGCAAAGTCAGCAGCAGTGAAAGACAGAATTATTCAGCACAGTGTATCTGTTGTTGATGAAATCACAGAAAGTCTATATCCTTGAGCAAAGACACAACAGGTCTGAAATCTTCAGTTACAGGGCTCCTCCATAACAACAAGCATGATGAGTTTATATTCAGTGTCCTTGCAGATTCAATAAAAAATCACTGCCTCTCTGCTCAGTTTCGAAAAGGAAAACTGCATGAAAACAAGATGAGCAAAAGAATCCCTACAATGACAGCAAATAGCTAATCTAACTTTCCATGACAATTGCAACTACAAATGCAGTGACTCATTATGTCACTAGTCACTGACAGGCAATTTATGATCAGCAGCTACGAATATGTCGAGTATGTTAAAATAACATCTGTTACAAATAATAGTATGGTTAGGTGAGATCTGATCCAATCTATACACCATGTCAGGGACTGGAAATTATTATGTTATTTCTTGAGTTCTAGAGGTCCTTCCTGGATGCAAATATATCAAGACCATCTGTTACTCTCTCCACTTTGCTCACTCCATCAAGTATTTTTATAAACTACTCAGTGCTTTATAAACTTCATGAGATTGGGTGTCTGGGATGTTTTGGACACTGAAGGACTGTGTGAATAGCAGTGTATCCCATAGATTATGTAAAGTGCAGTGCACCATGTGGTATGCTGCAAAAGACTTTTGTGAATCTGTCTAAAATGAAACCTTGGTTTGTGAGACAAGGGCCAACTGTGATGAATTGTAGAAAAATCTTATGGGACTCAGTGACTGGATAACAAAATGGGATTCAATATAGATAAATGTAAAGTGATGCTGATGGTAAAGAGAGCAGACAAACCGAACTTGTCATTTAAAATAGGTTCCCAGTCATTGCAGTCAGATGGCAGATTTTGGTTAGGAAGGAGTCACCCTCAAAAAATGCAAGCTTGCTCAACTCTGGCAGTCACAAAATAATTGTTAGGGATTATTAGGAAGACAACAGAGATCAGAGTAGAGAAAATCATTAAGCCACTGTAGTATTGCATGCTTTTCCAGGGGAGGTATACCTTGTATACTTCTCCCTTAGCATAAGAGAAAATAATTATATGAAGTTGGCAAATTTAAGGAAGTATGGTAGTGGTGATCAAACGTATGGAAAAAGTTTCCACTTGAAAAATAAGTAGGCTAGGACTCTTCAGTCTTGAAAAGAGATGTCTCAGAAAAGATATGATTGAGAGGTTTAGTGAGGTTTCCTATAGGTTACCTGGGAAGAACAGAAAGGAATGATGACGCCCTATCTTTTCTGATGTAAGAACCTGGGCTATCAATTTACACTAATAGGAGTCACATTAAGAATAAAAAAAATAAAGTAGCTCGTAATGTATTGGCAGTGGAACTGGTAGTCACAGGACATTGTGACTTCTAAAAGTATACAAAGACTTCAGACAAGACCAAAACAATTACAAAACATTTTCTAATGTGTTTTTTTTTTCATTATTATTTCTGAATTAAAATTAAGTGTAATGATTTTTAAATAAGCTAAGCATTTGTAATTCACTGACTATTCAGACTGATTTGAGAACTGAGCTCTGAATTGAAATGTATAGTTGATTTTCTAAAAAGGATGTGAAGTTGACATTGAGAGCAAATCTTTGCAAATTGTTTGCTTTTGCAGATTACTTAATATAGACTTTTCCAAACTAGTAGAATATTCTTAGATAACAAAACAAAAACATTTTTTTAATGTTTCTTTCTGCAAGCTTTACCTTTACAGAACACATACAGAAAAGCCTATGCAATTCTCTGACTTCATTTTCCATATTTTAACAGTCCTAGTAATCTAAATTTAAACATAACACAGAAAATATTGTTATTACCTATTTGAATTACCTAACAAATATGATTATGTATTTCAGTTTGGGCTTTTCTTGGAAAAATAAACATACTCTGAGGTCTGTCGTTTCTGTTTTATGTGTATTAAGGTATTTCTGGGTAATCATTCTCAAACACAATTAGATTGTCAAAAATTTGAGTTAAAAGAAACTCTGATTAAAAGTGAATAAAATAAACTTTGCTTGCAATGATTGAAGTTTAGCATACAAATGGGGGCGGGGGGGGGCAGGGGTGCAAAATACAGCTGAAATGGAACCAAATAAAAGAAACAGTCAGGGGAAAAATTGATTTGATGGGAAGAGAAGTTTTGCTAGTTTATTTAATCAAAATGCTTCTTTTCCTCAGTTCATTCCAAAATGCAGCTTTTACTACCTTTGATGTGAACAAATATAGTTGTTAATTAACATATACTATGAGCCATAACAGCACTTCTTAATTTTTTAAAAAAGAGACTCTTCTAAATTACATGGTAGATTATAAAGTCATTACAAAGCAGTGGTGATTCAGAGCAGTGTTTCTACATGTGCAAATATGAATAATTTGTAGATTTAAATAAAATTATTCCTTCAAACGTATTGTTCTGTTTAGCAAACTCTGCTGTTACTGATCTACAAGTTATTTGTTACTTTCCCCTTTATTAGTGCTCTAGTGTTTTATCCTCTGAGTTTAGTAATTATTTCATCTAGTCAAAAAATCCTTAAAAAATCATATGTGAGGTAAAATAAAATCTTGAGTTTCAAGATTGTAGATTATTACCCTTACGATCCTAGTGTAGGGGAAGTAGCCATTGCTGCTCTGACTGGTGAGTCATGGTCTCTATTTTAAATTCATGCGTATGATTTAAAATTGCCACAAGTGATTTAATTAAAGCCATATTCAGATTTGTATGTACCTCTAGTAACATCTTGTTCAGTCAAGTGCCTTTTTATGCTTTTATAATGAAAAATGTCAGAGACAAGTACTAAGTTGTAACTTAATAATAACTTTTTTTCCTGAAACTCAAAATTAAAGCTGTATTGTTTAAATAAAAATTTACATACATTTCTCTTTCTTGCCTGGTGTTAGTAAGCTATCCTATTTGCTATTTCATACATAAATATAAAAAAAAAAAAAAACGAAAACTGTTTAGGTTTTAATTGTGGGATTTTTTTGTTTGTTTGTTTTTTGTTTTTTTTTTTGTTTTTTTCCTTGTGTTGTTTTTTTTTTTCCCAGAGCTACAGAGAACAGAATTGAGAAGACAGAAGAAAAAAAAAAAAAAAAAAAGAAGACAAATGCTACAGACATTTTAATGTTACAGTGTAAAATGGTTTTTGTGGGCACTTATGTTAATAATTATTGGAATTTGATTTAAGTACTGTGGAATTAAAAAAAATAGTAAAAATAGACTTATTCATATAAAACAAACACTTTTCCTGCAATTTTGCTCATTGGTAAATTTCAAGTGACATTTGCTTTCCCAGTTCAGTATAAAAGACAATATGAAACAGCAGAATTTCTTGGGAAGTTACTTAATTTTGCACATACAGTTATGCTAAGGCAGTCTGTGTCTGTGCTAATACCGTGGTGGGGATCAGTAGTGTTTTAATTGTTTTGTTTGATTTCTTCTTGCCAGCAGCTTCTAAGTTGACATTTAAAGTGCCAGTCTGGTCTGCTGAGCATTAAGGGGTTTTGTTATTCGCTTTGCTAGTCAGGAGTGGGACCGGCTGCGGCTGCTGAGCCTGGGGAGCAATATTGCGTGTGTGAATGGATACATGTGAGTGAGTTGTGCTTTCATTTTAATTTAGTTCTTGGTTCTGTCAGTCTTTGAAGTGGAAAGCATGCTTGATGCCCGGTTGGGGTGTCTTGTGAAGCTGAATATTCCTTTTTCTGACACTGAACTTTGGGAATTGGTCTGGTACTAGCCTGTGGCAGTTGTTGCTTGAGTTCTTATGCATACGAAGCATTTGTACCTGGAATTGCAAGTTTAGGATTTATCAGAGAGATTTGTTCCAGTCATACTAACTTGTTGTTAAAACTCGAACTTAGGTTTCACTATGTGGTGAGTTGACCCTGGCTGGATGCCAGGTGCCCCCCAAAGCCGCTCTATTGCTCCCCTTCCTCAGCTGGACAGGGGATAGAAAATATAATGAAAGACTCGTGGGTTCAGATAACGACAGGGAAATCAGCTCAGCATTTACCATCACAGGCAAAACAGACTGGACTTGCCAATCAAATCTGAGTAGGATGATGAGAAATAGAAATAAATCTTAAAACACCTTCGCTCCACCCCTCTCCTCTTCCTGGGTTCAACTTCACTCCTGATATTCTCTACCTTCTCCCACTGAGCAGCGCAGGGGGACAAAGAATGGAGGTTTTGGTCAGTTTTTTACGTGTTGTCCCTGCTACTCCTTCCTCCTCAGGGTGAGGATTCTTCACACTTTTCTCCTGCTCCAGTATGGGATCCCTCCCATGTGAGACAGTTCTCCACGAACTTCTCCAATGTGAATCCTTCCAATAGGCTACAGCTCTTCACAAACTGCTCCAGTGTGGGTTCATTCCATGCATACAGACTGCTTCAGTGTGGGTCCTCTGCAGGGTCAAAAGTTCTGGCAGTAAACCTGCTCCAGTGTGGGCTTCTCTCTCCACAGGGCCACAGGTCCTGCCAGGAGCCTGCCTCCAGAGTGGGCTTCCCACAGGATCACAGCCTCCTTCAGGCACACCCACCTGCTCTGGAGTTGGGAACCCATGGACTGCAGGTGGATCTCTGTTCCACCATTAACCTCCATGGGCTGCATGGAGACAACCTGCTTCACCATAGTCTTCACCATGAACTGCAGGGGAATGTCTGTTCTGGTGCCTGGAGTAAATTCTCCACCTCCTTCTTCACTGACCTTAGTGTCTGCAAAGCTGTTTTTCCTTACATAATCTAATTCCTTTCTCTGGCTGTTGTTATTGCACAGTAACTTTTTCGTCTTCTTCAATATGTTATCACAGACGCTCTACCATCATCGCTGATGGCCTCAGTGTTGATCTGTGTTGGAGCTGGCTAGCTTTGGCTCCATTGGACATGGGGGAAGCTTCTAGCAGCTTCTCACAGAAGCCACCCCTGTAGCACCCCCTGCTACTAAAACCTTGCCATGCAAACCCAATGTTCACTCACAGCACATACTTATTCTTGCTTATTGAGAGTTTTTTGGTAGATTTTTTGAGAAAGAGGTGATGGTGGGTGAAGCAAAATCAATGAAGACGCTGCCCGTCTGTGTATTGAGGGGATTCTGCTTGGTTTTCTGTTTTCCCATGGCTTAACGGAAAGCTTTTCTTTTTTTTTTTTTCTTTTTTTTTTTTCCGTATTTGTTAATTTTAAGTGTTTGTGCAGCAATAATATGTGAGATCTGATGTGGTATTCACTCATTGTTATATTTTTTGTTTATTTCAAGGATACAAAAAGTAGCTGTAAATGTTACTGCTAATGTAGATGTATATGATGATGGATATCTTTGCATGTAGTAATTTTGTAAGCATTTCCTATAGTTTATATACAAATATTGTCCAGATTTAAAATAAAAATTGCACACTTTTTGAGTAGTAATGTGATGATTTCTTTTGCATTACATTTAATATACCCTCAGGGTCACATGAACTTCCATATTAGATTTTTGATGGTTTTTCTTCACATCTTACATAATTATCAATCTGTCATGGGTATTTCTGTAGGTTTTAATAGCTATATTCAAACTCAGTTGAAGGTATATCAGGATTGCTCTTTGGCATCCAGTGCATAAGGTTAGGCAACACTGCACTCCCATTGTACTCTTGCTAGAAGCTGGAATGGGTTATGCTCATTGATTTAGAAGTACAAGTAAAGGACACACACAATTTATTAGGACACAAAACATTTCAATTTCAGAACTAGTCTCTGATTCAGTGATTCTATGTATACATTAAAGTACCAGGCATACATTGTAACCAGTAAGTGATGATGATTTTTTTTTTGACTCCCAGATAATTACCCAGTGTTCTGGTTTTGTTAGTGAGGGGGGGCCTAAGGTGGTAGCGGTGGGATTCGAACCCACGCCATCGAAATTAGCAGGAGAATGAGACAGTCAAACTGGGGATTTTACAGGGATGAGGGATGAAGTGTGATCAGCATGAGCAGGAACCATCTGTCCTGTCCCTCTGCTGGGCAGAAGGACTGGTAAATCTGACAAGGTCTTCTTCGATGAAGGCTCAAGCCCGGCTGTTGTTTATAAATGAGCTCCCTGTTGTCTTGTTCCCATCTTTTTCACCACTGAAGTAAGTCCTGAATGCCATCTACTGGGACTGAGGTACACATTGTATCTATTTGAGGTGTGACAGTTTTATGATGTTAACCCTCAGGTTGACTCTGATCCATGGAGGCTATGGAGTTGCCTGTCTGTCCTATGCAAAGGAATCCTTTCTCGATCCTGGCTAGTGCACATGATTACAGCAAGTGTTCAGACTCCTGCAACCCAATTCCCAGCAGATGTGTAAAAGGGAAGCTCTTTTCTCATCTTCATGTGATTGAAAAATAGCAATCTCGGAAGCATCTGTCTTATGACATCTGTAGTTGCCTCATTTGGCCAAGCAGGACCATACCTCTGAGCTGGAAGTAGCAATAGTTACTTGGTGATGATCACCATTGCTCTCTCTCTCTCTGACTTTAATAACTTTAAAATTTATTCTGTCTTCTTATGGTTGAAGGAATTTACATCTATAAACTATTTAACTGTATTTAATTATTTTCATTAATTACTGCAGATTATTGTCTGTAGAACATAGATTGGTAATTAAACAGTGAAGCAGTAAAACCATATACGTTTCTATATTAAATAATATGTCTCTCTGGTTTGCAAAATTCTCTCTATTTTTAGCACATAAAAACCTTTATGTAACACTTTTAGGTTTAAGATGCCTATAATTTTTTTTTTTTTTTTAATTCTGAACGATTGCTTTGTAGTTCTCTGACTATTTTATGGAAGTCTGTTTCATTTAATGTGCTAAATTATGATCGCTACAGTTCAAACAAAATGTAAGCGGATTAGGTTCCAGGTCTTGTGGATGTAACAGATCAGATGATCTTATAAGTTCCTTCTGAACTTAGATCTAATGTAGCTCAGTTAAAATCATTAAAACCCAAAGTAGACTAGTGTGTCTCTCATTGTCTCCTTTCCCATCAGCACTGCGTACAGTCCTATGCAAACCAGCTCTCTATGCCTGATGCAGCAGCAGTTGTACGTCACGCCCTCTTGCAGTCCTGTTTGCTTCCCCTATTTACCCTGGCTTGCATCCTCTCTCAGGTTTTGCTGCTTGGATGTGTTCACTTAGAAGCTTTATTAGATTTAATAGGTTACATTTGTAGTGTTTCCTTTTTTTTTTTTTTGCTGTTATTAAGGATGACCAGTAAAAGAACAGCAAAATGGAAATAATTTATACATTCTGATGAACAAGTTCCCTGACAGTTAAAAGAAAAGTTGACATTTTCAATGTAGTGCTGTGACAATGAATCAGTAGTGATGCCCAGTGTACCAAAGTCCCAGGTGTGCAGCTTTCAAAACCAACAAACACAATACTAGAAGTATTTTTTTCTCATTCATCAGTTTCATGAAGCCAAATTGTCTTTCTGGAATCACAACAGCAATTTGCAAATGATGTATGAAATCAAATATTCCTACCTACACAGTGCACAAGGAAAATAAAAATAAAATAGCTTTCCCATCAGTACTCTGACATACTGTTTCAGTGATACTTGATATCCAGCCAGACACTGCCAGAAAGAAGACACTAGTTCCAGACGCTGAGAAAAATATCATTTACAAATATCTTCTGCACTTTTTTTCTTTTTCAGTTTTCCTGTTTGTTCTCTCAGCACTGTTAACCTTGATAGTTTTGTCTTTTAGAAAACATATTTGTTCATGCAAGTCCATCTCAATAGTTTTCAGAAGTGCTGGAGTGATTTTTCTTTTCTTTTTCTAATGGGTTGTGGCTTGGGGAAGTACATGTACTGGATGACCTCTCAAGGTCCGTTGCTCTTTCCTGTATTCATTAAGATTACCTATGCATATTTTATCTGTATTGTTTTGCTTATATAGTACTTAATTCCCTAGATATTTCCCAGCTGTGACTGTAGGCAGAGTAAAAATATTTTTCAGTCTTAATTTGTGTTGTTTTCTTTTGTTCTTATAATTTTAATAGTAAAATTACACTTTTTCCTTTCCATTTGAAATGGAATACTCACTATAGGAGAGGTTTGCATTTGTATACTATCTCAGATTATGTAAAATTCTGCATATTATTAATCTCTTTTGTACTTATTTTTTTTCTATTTTGATTACCCCCCTCAAAGGTGACAGCATGCACATAAGTAGGTGATAGATGACTTAACATATGATAGGTCTCTAGAATTTCTTATTAGCACAGATGCTGCTAATAAAGACTGTTTATTTTGAGCTCAGATATGAAAACCAAAAAGAATATAACAGGAGAACAATATTCTAAATGCTGTGTAGTTAGACCAGAGTTTACAATAACAAACTTAAAAAGAGTGAATTCTTACACTAACTAGTCAGGGCAAGTGTAATGAAACTTATATATAGCAGGTTCAAATTTGATAAATGAAAAAAAAACTTTTCCATGAAATATAATATTTGATACTCCTTGTCAAAGACAACAGAAGGGTAAGATTTTAGCCTGAATAAAAGATACGTATATGTAGACATACATAGGTGACAAGTTGCTATGGTTAGAATGACTTTTGGAAGGGGTGTAAACTCTAATGTGGTCAAGTAAAAATGTTTTTTTTTTTTTTTAGTTGGATTTGAAAATAATTCTTTTATGACATGCTAACTCTCTTACCTTCAGGGTTCTGTGCACCCATTTCCCAAGAACTCTGAATGCCTTTGGAAAGAAGTGCCAATGTAATGCGTTAATGAAATAAAGCAATTCTTAGATCTCACAGAATTGTCAAAGTCGTTGAGCATCAGTGGATGTCTTCTCTCCTTACAAAATTTTGGGAAGTACTGTCTAGCAGTTACTAGCAAATATTCCTTCCAGGGATTCCAGTGTTGTTCCAGTGTTCCACCCCCCTCATTGTAAACATTTTTTTTTCCTTATATTCAATCTGAATCTGCTTTCTTCTATTTTAAAATCATTACCCCTTGTCACAACAGGCCCTGCTGAAGAGTCCCTTTAGGTACTGGAAAGCCGCTATAAGGACTCCCCAGAGCCTTCTCTTCTCCAGGCTGAACAGCACCAACTCTCTCAGCCTGTCCTCATAGGAGAGGTACTCCAGCCCTCTGATCATCTTTGTGGCCCTCCTCTGGACCCTCTCCAACTGGTCCACCTCCTTCTTATGTTGGAGGCTCCAGAGCTGGATGCAGTACTCCAGGTGGGCTTTCACGAGAGCAGGGTAGAGGGGCAGAATCACCTCCCTCAACCTCCTGGCCACACTTCTCTTGATGCAGCCCAGGATGCGACTGGCCTTCTGTGCTGTAAGCACACTTTGCCAGTTCATGTTGAGCTTCTCATCCACCATCACTCCCAAGTCCTTCTCCTCAGGGCTGCTCCCAGTGACACAATCCTGTGTCACTGAGAAACATGGGGAATCATTCTGTGCAGATCTTCACACAAGCATAGCTATATTACTTTTTATACCTCCGAAAGTTTGTTTCATTTTTTTCAGGTAATTCTCCATGGCACCACATCATACACTGTAGCAGAAAAAAAAAGAGACTATGAGAATTTTTTTTCTTGGAAAGTTCCTATTGACGCTGCAGTATCTTTGTCTCTTTTGCTTTTGCATTCAGTATTGAGAGAGATGAAACATCTGCAGGAAATAAAGATTTTATTGTTTTTCCTTCTTTTTCTTCAAGGTTAAAGATATTTACCTACACAGTCTAAGATTTACCTACACAGTGACAGTACTGTGTGTTATCAGGATTTTATGTTTTTATAGCAAGAACTTCAAAACCTGAAAATTAATTAACACCTATAAGTAAGAAACATTTTCATTAGCAGTGTGACTTACTAGGCCCATTACCCTTTAGAAATAAAATGCTACTGTATCTCCTAATGTCTGATAAGGCATAGTGCTGTATTAAACATGTTTTTGGGTAATTCTACTCTTTCCTGGCTGGGTACCTGATGTCTGAAGGAAAACTTATCATGTGAGGTTAGCCACCTTCTGAGCATAAACAGCAATATAGTGTCTCCTGCTTGCCAGGCTTCCTGTTTTCATGCAGCTGCTAGGAACCTAATGCATTTGAGATATCTGTGTTTTTGGCAAATAGTGCAAGTTTTCCATGGGAAAACAACCTAAAAGTGTTTGCAGGTCAACTTTTTATTATAAGCTATTTAAAAATGTCTCATCACAGATATTTGTGCCCTATTTTCCCAAACTCCATTTTTCTTTTCTGTTGATACCCTGATTATCCATGCTTATGCAAAAGTAAACATCCCCTTAAACTGAATCCTTAAATGGATCTCCAATTCGAACTCAATCAGCCATGGTTAGTGAAATTTAGTATATCTTCTTGGTAGCAAACTTACCCTTCCACTGTGCTTATGGGTAATGGACTTTCTTTAATGTGTGATTTTGTACACCTGACATATCAATAACTCAGACCAAAGTAATCATTTGATTTCCAAGGACTAGGGTATCTTTCTTTACCAAAGTCACAAAGACATCTCTGAAACACTATGTATAGTATCTCTCACTTATAGCTCATTTGTCCAAAACCCACAATGCCTCTTTGAGCACTCTCTGGACTAAAAAAACTGCAAATAAATTGTACAAACAATGTGCATATGGACTCTACGTTGATTATTTTCAGATCACTTGTTATATTCGTGTGGAAAAAATCCTGACTGTCTCATCATCAAACTCTTCTCTCCATCCTTTTTGGGGTAGAAATGGAGAAACCTGCTGAGAATTAACCTATCGAAATTCAGTTGTTACTTTATGAGGTTTACGTAGCCCACATAGGAAAAAATCATAGTTCAGGTTTTGCCTGTCTTTATTATGAATCAAGTGGATTCAAGAAATATACTGTTACAGTAAGGAAATTTATTTGTCACAGATTTTGAAATAAGTTCCTGCTGTGATCTTCATGAAGGAGTAACCTTAACAGACTATAAATAGATGCATTTATATAAAAACCCTCATAGATGAACCTCATGGACCTCTTGGGGAGAAGAAAGAAAAAAAAAAAAAGGACACTTTTCATGCTACAATGGCTTGAAATAGCTCCCATTTAGTAGTAGCTTCTCCTTGACTTACTCTCCTTCTTTTAAAGTGAAACTAAGTCCTTATTGTAACCACAAATGTGTTGTTCACAAAAGGCTAGTTGTGGCTACTGGTACTTTCTGTCTAACAATTGCATATAGAACTAGATTATTTGGTTTTGTCGTCTGCTTTGTTATCCACTAGATCCTGTGGATCTATCTGCTTTCTATCTCTATGCAGATAGAGAGTTCTTTTACACACATGCCCACATCTGCTGTATGACTTCTTTTAGTTGGCAAACCCTTTCAGGTGAGGAACTATCCTTTTGTGTGTATATGCATATTATATAGTACAAGAGGATTCCATTGTCTTTGCATAAGAAAAAAAAATAATGGTTAAAAAAAGTACACTAAGGCAACTCAACAGTCATTAGAAAGTGTATCTGGTAAAACAGTAATTTCGGAGCAGTGGATGTGCGGAGATTTCTTGTTTCATTTCATTAATGCAGTGGTACAGAGCAGAAATTTTCACATGGCAGATATAATATGAACTTTGAATAGTCAATGTTGATTTTGCTCAACTAAAATTTAAGAGCACAAAGGTGATATGTTAGCTGAGGTTCACAAAATGGCACTAATATAAAAGAAAAACGTTATTGTGGGTCAGACCAAAGATTCATCTAGGCTACTAACTTGTCTCAATCAGAGCTTATAAAGCAAATGTCTAACAATGAGGACAGAGCACATCATTTGAACTATTCTCAGTTTTGAATTGGTTTTGGCTGACAAGATTTTTTTTTTAAACAACTGTAGTTCCAGTGTGATTTGTTTCTATGTAATTTCAGTTTATCCTGGAGGGTAAACTTTTAGCATTCATAACATCTTCTGGCACTCTTGCATTGCCTAAGCAACTGCCTCCTTTGTTCTGAATCTGGCCTCTACTAGTCCATATTATGCCCTTAGTTCTTATATTGGAAGAAACAGTGTGCAATTTCTTCGTATCTACTGTCTCTGTGCCAGTTTGATTTCATAGTATCCTGTTATCTCTATCTCTCTTTTCAAGAGACAACAGTCTTTTGAAGATGCCAAGCCAGTCTGATATTTTTCATATAGGAAGAGTTCAATGACACTAAACATTCTTAACGTATGTCCTCTAGAACTTTTCCTGTCTTATCAGATCTTACTTTGGAGGACTTAAATAGCAGCATAATGATATTCTAATTTCATTCTCTATGCCTTTCCTAATAATTTTAAATGTTTCCTTTCGGTTTTAAACTGCTAGTCAGTACTAAGTTACTGGTTTTACAGAGCTATTATAATCTCACAGTTATAAAGGAATCAGCTCAGGGCCCACCATTTAATTTGTACATCACTTATATATGCACATTTCCCTTGTGTTTTACTTTATGCTTACCTGTGCATATGTATTGCTGCTGCTGCTCTTTCTGTTTCAGATAAGTAAGACCTGTTTACTTGTCACGGATGGAATAGAGTAGAGAAATCACAAACCTGGATAGCTTAGCTTACATTTTTTTTTCCCCTCTCCTGAGAGGCAGTTAGCTTCTCTACGATTTGATAATGCTAATTTGTCTGCTAAGAAGTCAGTATACACACAACAAACACATTTGTATTAGGAACTAATGCTGAAACTTGAGGTTTATTAGTTCCAACTTCAGACACTTGTCCTAATGTTTCTTCAATGAATCCTCTCCTGTCCTTGGGAAATCTACAGGGCAATATCTTGTACTGTATAAAACCACTACTGGGTCTGGTTGTCATAAATGCTCCAGATCAGCAATATTCACTTGACTCACTGTTGCACCCGATTAATTGTCTTTTAATTATAGATTTTTTCCCATATTACTATGGTGTTTAAGTTTGTGTGCAGTATTAATTTCTTCACTAAGATTTAATTAATTTCCTTCATGATATATTCTTGAACTCATCTTTTTCCCTGTTTTTCATTCTCTTATTTTCTCTTAGAACAGTTTGCTAATATTATCCAAGGAATACTGGTCAATTTCACTAAGAGTTTTATCACTGTCATTCTAGCAAATTTTTACAAATTGGTCTTAAGAGTAGAAATTATTTGAACTTTCCTAATAGCTTACCATCCCTGTCTTTTGAACTGATATTTACAGCTTTCCCTGAAGGCACAGAAATATCTTAGTGGTGTTTACCATACTATTAAATTTCTCAACTGCCACAATAGTGTGTGTGTTGTACAATATCTTCAGGGAGGGGGAATGAATGATTTATCAAGGTCAGGTCTTATAGTCATTGATTGATTTTTAGTTTGAGTGTTATAAAAGTTGCAATTATTTGAGGAAGAAGCTGCATAGGTCTCTAACTCAAAAGTCTTGGATTCAAAACCACATTTTTTTATAGCAGCTGGGCTCATCTCATATGAAGTGTCCACAAGCTATTTATTATATTTATTGAACTTTTCAAAATGTATACCATAACTCTAAATATTATATGCAATTATTCATTTGGTTTTTTCCCCATTGTACTTCAGAAATTACTTTAAAATGTATTTCTTTAGAGCTCTGAACATTCGGATTTCATTTCTTTGTACACACAAACTGTTTTCAAACAAGGAAAATAATTTTATTTGCACAACATTCTTTCTGTTGTATTTTAAAGTCTTCATCAAACTTATTTCTTCCTGATTTCTTTGTACAAATTTATATAATTGCAGAATAATTAAGACTGGAAAAGACCTCAAGAGGTCTCCAGTTTAACCTCTCATGCAAAGCTGAGTCAGCTACAAGGTCAGACCAGGTTGCTCAAGGCTTTATCCAGTTGCATCTTAAAAACCTTCAAGGATGGAGACTACACAGCCTCTGTGGGCAGCCTACTCCACTGCTGGAGTGTCCTCAGGTGATTTTGTTTTTCTCTTATGTCCACACCTTACCAGCTATGACTCTTGTTCTTCTGCCTTTCTGCTGTGAAAAGCCCACCTCCATCTTCTTAGCAACTGCCATGCAGGTATGGGTAGGATACTGTTACGTCACCCTGAAGCTACCTCTTCTCCAGGCCAAACAAGCCGCACTTCCTCAGTTTCTCTTCACAGGACAAATGCTCCAGCCCTTGCTCACTCTAGAGGATTCTCTGCTGAACTCACTTCAGTTAATTGACATCCTTCCTCTGCTGCAGGGTCCAAAACTGAAAGCAGTTACTAGGTGTGCTCTCATGAGTGCTGAGTAGAGGGGGATAATTTCTCCCTTGGACATTCTGGATGTGCCCCTATGAATACCACCCACGGCACAGTGCTAGATAATGCTAGCACTGCTGTGGCAATCCCAGGCACAAATACAGGCTGGGCGGAGAATGGATTGAGAGCAGCCCTGAGGAGAAGGACTTGGGAATGCTGGTGGACGAGAAGCTCAACATGAGCAGGCAATGCGCCCTTGCGGCCCAGAAGGCCAACCGCATCCTGGGCTGCATCAAGAGAAGTGTGGCCAGCAGGTCGAGGGAGGTGATTCTCCCCCTCTACTCTGCCCTGGTGAGACCCCACCTGGAGTACTGTGTCCAGTTCTGGAGCCCCCAACATAAGAAGGACATGGACCAGTTGGAGAAGGTCCAGAGGAGGGCCACGAAGATGATAAAAGGGCTGGAGCACCTCTCTTATGAGGGCAGGCTGAGGGAGTTGGGGCTGTTCAGCCTGGAGAAAAGGAGGCTCCAGGGAGACCTTATAACAGTCTTCCAGTACCTCAAGGGGGCCTACAAGAAAGATGGGGAGAGACTGTTCAGTAGGGCCTGTTGCAATAGGACAAGGGGTAATGGTTTTAAAATAGAGGGAGGTAGATTTAGATTGGATATTAGGAAAAAATTTTTTACCATGAGGGTTGTAGAACACTGGAACAGGTTGCCCAGAGAGGTGGTGGAAGCCCCATCCCTGGAAATGTTCAAGGCCAGGTTGGATGAGGCTCTGAGCAACCTGATCTAGTTGGGGATGTCCCTGCTCCTTGCAGGGGGGTTGGACTAGATGACCTTTGAAGGTTCCTTCCAACTCTAACCATTCTATGATTCTATGATTCTATGCTCAGCATTTACATTTTTTCCCATCACTGCTAACCTTCCCAGATCTTCAGTACTTTTCCAAGATGATAATGGCCTCTGTGAAATTGTCCAGCTCTCTCAGCACCCCTGTCTGTCAGGTCACAAGGACTTCTGCGGGTGGAGTTTCCACACATGGTCCTCACCCACTGCTGGTAGTTCCTGTCCTTGAAAACTTTCACCACACACAGAGGCCTGGGAGACCTTGTTGGTGAAGATGCAAGGAAGATATCAGGTAGTTCAGCCTTATTTGTGTCTGATATCACTTACAAGTATCAACTTTAGCCTTAGCTTTCCTCACACCATCCTTATCTATCTGGGCAATATTACTACAGTGCTTCCTTGTAGCTTGTTCCTACAGCCCCATACTACATTTTTGCATCAAAACACAGTTATGAGTTCCCATTAAAATTATATACTAATGTGTTTATCTTCCTGGTTACTGGGAAAGATCATTTTTGAGCTAAGAAGAGATTGCTCTTAAAGACTTGCCAGCTTTTACAAGCTCCTTTGCCTTTCACAGCTGCCTCTCATTGGGTCACTCCTACCAGTTTCTTGAATAAGCTAAATTCTGCATTCCTAGAGCCCAGGGTCTGTGATCAGCTACTTGCCTTCTTCCCTTTCTGGGGAATCTTAAATTCTTCTGTTTTGTGGTCACTACAGCCAGAGCTGCTATTGATTATCATCTCCCCACTCAGTTCCTCCTTATTAGTGAATAGCAGATCCACCTGTGTATCACCTGCAATTGCATTATCCATTACTTGTATCAAGGAGTTATCCCTGATATCTCCCCAAAACTCTGTTCAGTTGCTTGGCTGTAGCTGTTTTGCTATTCCAGTAGACTCCAGGAAGATGAAAATCCCTCCTGATTTTGGAGAAAACTCTGGAAAACCTAGTCTAAGTATCTACCTAAAACTGTATGCAAGTATTTTATTCAGTGGAGACTTTCCTGCCTTTCTGTTGTATACTCCTTTCCTTTCAACAGTCCTCCACTTTGCATTTCTCTTCCATGATTCCTCTTTAAAATCCATAGAAAGAGACACAGAGTGGCATTTGGAATTATCCTTGCAGTAAGGTTGGAATTTATTTGGTTTTTTGGATTATTTTTGGCATTTTTCTAGAGCTCTGCTCTTCAGTTGATCTTAGCGAATATCTTTATTTTGCTGGACAAATAATTTTCCTTTTTTTCCCCCCTCTGCGGAATATGGAAACATAACATCACTGCAGATATATTTAATCAGGCTGTCGTGGCTCATAACATATTATAAGTTATTATAAGTGTCCTGAATGTGACCATGTGTCCTGGTTTCAGCAGGGAGGGAGTTAACTTTTTTCTCAGTAGCCGGTGAGTTTTGGATTTTGTGTGTGAAGAATGTTGACAAAAACATTCTGATGATACGAGTTGTTGTTAATGAGACCAAGGACACTGTCTGGCTTTCCAAGTCTCATTAAGGTCTCGTTAACGTGCCGATATGGGAAGCTGGGTGAAAGACAGACAGGATAATTGATCCAAACTGGCCAAAGAGAGTGTTCCATGCCATAAACGTCATGCTCAGTATATAAGTGGGGGTTGCCCATGGGAGGGGGCGTTCTGGCATCCATTCCATTAGGGTATCCTTTCGGGCACCCTTGGCATCCTTTTCTTCTCTCTTGTTTGCTGGCATCGTTCCCTCTACCTTGCTAGCTTGCTCTCCACTCCCTTTGCTTGCTGCTCAGTGTTGTTCCTGTGATCGCTGCTCAGAACAGGATGCGTCAGTCATTCGGACATCGGGTGGTGAGGAATTGTACATTGTTCATTTTGTATATTTTGTATATATTAATATCCTTGCATTCTATTATCTTTGTAGTTTTTAGTATTTTAGTAAACTGTTTTTATCTCAACCCATGAGTTTTCCTTTCTTCCCAATTTCTCTCCCCTGTCCCGCTGGGTAGGGGGAGAGTGAGTGAGAAACTGTGTGGTGATCCGGGCTAAACCACCACACCATGAAAGCATAAAAGGATGCATTCTGTTTCCTTATTTGTTTACATTTGCTATGTAAAGAGTAGATATTTATCTTTTATCCCTTTTATTTTGTTTATTTTGTTTTGTTTTAGTGCACTAATGCAAGGTTTAAAATAAATACAAAAAAAACCCTTCTAACAAGTTTTCAGAGTCCTAATTTTCATTATTCAGAGGTTCACTTATGGAATCAATGAAGTTACAAATTCTGATTTTGTTAGTGTTAAACTTCATCTTGAATTTTACTTTTAATTTTAACTAAAAGAAAGGGTAAGGTGATTGAACTCTGCTGCATTTCTTTATCTTTGCACATTTATTAAATCTGGATAGCTTATGCTTTTTAAGTATAATCTTGTGATGCAGTGGAGTGTGTGAATAAAAATACTCTCATATGAAAAACTAAAGGGAATGCTTATGATCATAAACCAACTGTAACATATTTTTGAGTTTCTATTGAAAAGCTTTTAATTATTGGATCCCCAGCTCTGTATCAGACTGAGCTATGCAGAAAGGTCATTCTCACTCCATTCTGAGTGTTCTCATTTCTCTTGTTACATTACTGCAGTCCAGTATCATTTGCAGGGAAGCATAAGGAACAGTGAGAACTCAATGAAACAAGATTTTGTTTCCTGGATAATCTGCAGATTTTCCTGGCTTCATTAGGAGACTGGGAAGGTACTCTGATGGAGTGGGTTGAATGTCTGACCTTCAAGAGGTATTCTTGTTCTCTTTCCTTTGGACACCAGCAAGGAATGATGGTCTAGATAGAGAAAAGTATAAATTTCTCTAAACCCACCTTTGTTTAACTGACATATGGGAATGTGACAGACTGTTTTGTGCAGCTTCTCTAGGAATGTTTAAGGCAAGATTTAATAAGTAGAGTATTGCATACACATACACTGTTGACAGCTTTACCCTCCCTGGCAAGTGGGGATATCCCATTTCTCTTTGGCATTTTGTCAAAGTATGTGTTAACTAGGGGCACAAAGTAAGTTGTGAACATGTTAAAGTTCAGGTTCTTGTATGTCTACATATACAGAAAAAAAAATGTGTTAAAATATGTTTTAAGAGTATAAAAATTATTTGCTAAAACAAACTTAGGAAGGAGGAAACATAGAAAAGCAAAAGCCAGTTAAAAAAAAAAAATTAATGATTGAAAAATACTTGGTTGTTTCTGTGAGCAATGAATGAGTTTGAGCTACTCCTCTCCAGGACTTCAGAAGTTTTATTGTGGAGTTTTCACAAATTTCTGTAAACAAATGTTGTGGTTTTGTTTAGTGAGGGGGGGCCTAAGGTGGTAGCTTCTGTAGGAAACTGCTAGAAGTTGCTCCCCTTTGTTTAGTGGACTCGGCCAGGCCTAGGGCGGACCCGCTGCTGGCCAAGGCTGAGCCGATTGGTAGCAGAATGTCCCGTGATAACGCCTCTGTGAAACGTATTTAAGAAGGGGAAAACAGGGAGGGAAAAAAAAAAGAGAAGAGAAAATGTGAAGAAGTTGAGCAGGGGCAGAGGCGCAGAGGGGGAGGCGCAGGCCTCATGGGCCTTGCAGGCCTCACCCTCTGGCCTCTCGCCAGGCAGCCGACTGGGCCCAAATCGGTCTGGCCCAGCTGCAAGAAGTGGAGAGGAGATGAGAAGTGAATAAGATGTAAAAAGGATCCTGAGAGACATCTGCCAGCGTGTTGTGAGGAATGGCTGCAGATGCCAAGGTCAGTTCAGAAGGAGGGGGAGGAGTAATGCGGCTCCTGGCCAAGATTCCCCTGCAGCCTGTGGTGACGACCATGGTGGAACAGGCTGTCCCCCTGCAGCCCATGGAAGCCCACAGAGGAGCAGATACACCTGGAGCCCATGAAGGACCCTGTACTGGGGGAGGTGGATGCCTGAAGGCAGCTGTGGCCAGTGGAGGGCCCGCTGGGACAGCTGTTCTGGAGAGACTGCACCCCATGGAAGAGATGACCCACGCCGGAGCAGTTTCACGAAGGACTGTGGTGTATGGGTGGGACCCCACAATGGAGCAGGGGAGGAATGTGAGGAGTTCTTCCCCCAACCATGAAGCAGCGGCGTGAAACAATGTGTGATGAACTGACCGCAACCCCCATTCCCTCTTCCCCCCTGTGCTGCTCAGGGGGCGGAAGGTAGTAGAGATAATGTTAAGCTTGTGAAGAGGGAGGGGTGGAGGGAGGTTATCTTGTTCCCTGTCTCATTCTCCTGCTGTTTATAGTAATAAATGAATAGTTTTCCCCAAGTCGAATCTGTTTTGCCCGTGATGGTAACTTTAAGGATTTTCTCCCTGTCCTTATCTCAAATCTCGAGCTGTTTTTCTTTATATTATCTCTCCCTATTCTCTCGGAGGGTGGGGGGAGTGAGAGAGAGACTGCATAGTCTGATCCCGATCGGGGCTGAACTACGACCACAAACTACTAAGAAGTTACTTGAATATTTTTGTATGATGGATACGGAAGTCTTATATAGAGTAAAAGGTATACAAGTCAAATGATGCCTCTGGCAGTGATTTAGTAATTGCTTAGACAATATTGAAACATAATCTTACACCATGTGGCATTAGAATTTGTTAAAGGATCTTGAATACTGAAAAGCCACATAGTAAACCTGTACAAAGTAGCATGGAATATCTTGGTGGCAATACTTGTTCATGTTCTATCCTTTTATGCTGGCTGTATGCTACTCTTATGTTCCTCAAGTTTGCAGCAATTTAGCAACACTTACTTGTTGCTACTGATACAGGTCACTTTTGGATTTTCTAAATCAGGTTATGAGGATCATAACCTTCCCATATGGATTGCAGATAATATTTTATTTTATGAATCAATGCATGTTTTCAGAGTCAGATTGACTTCAGAAAGTGGGGTTTTTTTTGTTTTTTGCGGAAGAGGAATTTAATATTCCCACCAACATATTTGCTGCTTATAAATTACGTTATATGGAGGAAGTAAGTGAATAGGCATATCGCTACCAAATGGAAAATGTTGCATATTTTGTGACGGAGTCATCAAACCTGAATATGTAACCTTTCTGCTTACCTATCTTTCAATTATAATTATCTGACATACGGGTGAATCACACTGTCTTAAAATAGAATTAATGAGCGTTTCCATTGAGCGTGCAATCTACTAGATTATTAAAGACCATCTGTGTTCTTTCACTTATGGTAATTTCACTGTTCTAAATAGTGTTTCACATTTTGTGATGGGAATGTAACTGTATTCAACATATGCTTATTAAGCCACTTAGTAAACATAGTTGTATTAATAAAATCCAAGGTGTGTCATTTCATTCCGTGTTCTCAAAAACTGCAAAATATGAGCTCCAAATAAGGAACTGAGTCCCAGATACAGTGCAGCCTATTCAGGACAAATCATGTCTAAGTACTGGAAAGTCTACTTGAGTGGTTTTCATCCTGTATTTCACAGCATATTCCCATGGGATTCACAAACAGTAGCCAAAGAGGATCACTGGAGAGTGGACATATAGATTTCCCTGTGTATGTGGAATTTACAAAGGGATCTATATATCTAGTCATTAAAATTGTTACAATACTATGTGTCTTTTGGCCGCAATTGTATTTCTTAGCGGTGAGCAGTAGTTATGCTAGTATTTTATATTTTAAGGGGCAAGACTTTGAAGAATTTGGAAAGATTCTCCATACCTTGAATGCCAATATTGTTTAAGAAGAAAGTAAGATCTGTCCTGGGAGAGCTGAGCCTATGAACAAGTCTCTTCTGTAGTTGTGCCCACAGGACAGAAACCTATCTGTGCCTTGTAAATGCTAGCTGGAGCTCAGTAAAGTTGAAGACTGAAAAAGATGATGTAGTCTCTTGAGTAAAAGAAACTCAGATATTCATATGGCACTTAGAGGCCAGGAGGAAGAGCTGCTTAGTGAAAATTGAAAATTAAGAAAGGACTTTGGGTGTCCACAAGTGAGAGCCGAAGCAGAAGACTGCTGGTAATAAAAGAAAACCTTGGAACTTCAGTATCTAAAAGACAGAAGAGCTGTATGATGTTGGGGAATCTAGTCAAACTTTATGTTTGTCTCTTCCTAAGACAATGACCTGAATGATGTCGAAAAATATCATCAATACAGTGAGCTGATGAGCTAATCTAAGAGTGTACAGAATATATTTTTAATAATGTCATCTTTGTCTACAGTAAAATTATCATTAGCACGGTAGGTCTCTTCCGTGGCAAGGATCTTGCCCCTCAGTTAGAGCTGCAGCTGTAACCAGGAATCCAACTTTAACAGATCTGTAGAGCCAGGACTGTGCTGTCATCCAGCAGGGAACTCCATGTCCTGAAGATCAGAGGATGCAAAGACAGTGATTTTTTTTTTTTTTCTAGTTTACATGATATTTAGAAATGTTTCAAAAGACTCTACAGATATGACTGATTTCTGATTTATTTTGTAGTAAGTCATTCTGCTACTGCTTGGTGGTAGTTAAAAGTGGATCCTGTGAGCTGCTTATAGAAGAGTACTATTATCACTGATTTCTGGGTCTGAAAGACATTAGGGCATAGCACATGCAGTAATTTTTTAAAGACATACATGCCTGAATGGTACACATTCACTTTCTCTTAGTAGTGTTATTTAAAAAAAACAAACAAACAAACAAAAAAAAACCCAAAACCCAAGATTTATAAGGCTCAAGGGAATCAGGTGGCATATGGAGCCAGAGCAACATGTGAAAATCTAGGCTATTATTCTGTATCTCCTTGTAGAAGTTATTGCTTTGAAAATGTATACCTTAAATAATTTTGCTTCTGAATTTTAACAAAAAATAAACACAATTATTTTATTTGTCAGGTGTCTCACCAGATAATTTGAAATGCTTCAGCAACTTTTACACAGTCTTATGTGAAAGACCAGTGCTTCTTTCTTAGGTAATTGGTGAAATTGAGAGAACACATAGGACCCAAAATATCCTATTGAATACTGTTCTCATTTCAAGAACATTCAAAAATTTTATTTTGATTGTCATGTCTACAAAGATACAAAATGTCCTTTTCTTGACATGCACAATTCTGTCTTAAATTCTATAGGAATTAATGTGATTAACTTGTACTGATAAACAATTCACTTCAGATTGATGGATGTGACAAGAAATGTTAAAGTGTCTGCAAAAGCCAAACTTAAAGAAAAAGTGTTCCCTTTAGTAAAGAGCCATGGGTAATTATATTTTGAGAGTCAGTAGTCTGTATTATGAAAAATGCTAGTACATCCCCTTTGTTCTTCAAAGAACTTGAAAAATTATTTTCACTTTCAAGAATATGGTCAATTTTGCCCATTTTTTTCTGAGCTTCATAATACTAAATAGAACTTCATAATGAATGGCGAAAGATTTGTACCTTTTTGTTAGATAAATTTATTCAGAATGTAAGCAGATTTTTACATTCTATTGATAGCATAGTCAGAGCATTGTATGACAAGTATTATGTTAATATAAAAAGATTTAGTGACATTCACAAAATTACAGGAGAGGTACAAATGTATATAAATCTGACACTAGGTATTTTTAAAAAATCTTCTTTTTTTGGCCATTAGAAAAATAGTTCTGGAGATAATATGTCAGTTCTTGCTGTTTTTGCTTTACGTAAACACAAGGAAATAATTTGGAGTGCTTGTATGTGATTGACAGAAACCAAACTTTACCATGCCTCACTCATTCTTGAGTCAAACCTGTAAGTTCACCACAGAGCATCAATAAGTTTTCCTAGCTTGCTATATACAGTATACTTCCCTGTGCAGTCTTAGCATCCTGCTACAGCACTCCCAGCCAAAGAATGAAGGAAAATTAATCTCTCCTAGAAGAGATTTTGTAGTTTTTATTGCTGAAGTATTAGTTTGACTGCCATATTAAATAGCACTATTTGTTTAAAGAAACTTTATTACACTCTGGGGCAGCTATAAATCATGCATGTTTCTTATGTACATGTTTGAAGGCTGCTCTTTATTTCTTATTCAATGGTTATTTAGGTTAAGTGACCTAAACTGATATTCTTGTATATAATTATATCTCTGTGGCTTCATCATCAGACCATCATGAGTGATGTATAATTCTAATCAAACATTAATTTTACAAATTAACTGACAATGTTAGCTATATCGTGGTCTTTGAGTTAATCAGCCAGGGTTTCAGTAGCCATATAAAGCTTATTCAGATAAGAGATTATGAATTCTTCAGGGATCTGATGGGTAAAGTGCCATGTGATACAGCCCTGGAGGGAAGAAGAGCTGTGTGAGAGGTTTCAGTGACGGTCTGTGTAGGGCCACTGCGGGAAATTACAAGCTGCACACAGCTGTGAGAACGTGACCTTGGAGAGGGGAGCTAGGTGGGTTGTTATCTCGGAGAGGGAAACTAGGAGGGTTGTTACTGAGCAGTATGTTGTTGCTATCCGGGAACCGCTCTTAGCCAGCAGGGCACGTACTTGGCAGGCCTTGTTGCATGCGCTGGCCACGCGTGCACCAACACCTGGTCAGTACTCTGCCACTGAATCTGCTGAGGGGATAAACAGAGGTGGCTCGGAGCAGAGGGAGAGAGAAAGGACCCAGAGCACACTCTACAAACAACAGGGGACGCCCTGAAGGTGCTGCGCCTACCTCCCTTCTCTGCTCTGACCCCGCTGATCATCATCCTCCTGCTCGGTGGTGTCTCCAGCTTAGTGGGGGTGTTAAGACTCCCATAAAGGGAAAACAATACGCTGGTCACTGCGTATGCTAGGAACTGTAACTGCTTATGCTAGGAACTGCTTGTGCAAGGCTATAATAGAGCAATAAATACTGTTGTGCTTTTAAATATCATATGCTGGGTGAGCTTTGTGCATAGGAAACGTACGAACCGGTTACATAAATTGGCAACGAGGATGGGATTCCTGTAGCGCAAACAACCTAGGGAGTGGGAAGTAAGGAGCGAGTGGACGGGGCTTGGTCAGTGGAGTGCATGCTGTCCAAGAGTGCACTGTCCCAAGAGTAAAGAGTTGGTGGACGGGGCTTGGTTCAGTGGGGTGCATGCTGTCCAAGAGTGCACTGTCCCATGTGGGTGGGGGGCAAGGAGCCCTCAGTCTTTGGAGCTTTGACTCATTATGATAAAAGTGGCGTGTTTGTGTGTGTGTCCTTTGTGTCGACAGTGTCATACTTTATTTGTGTGTAGTTGTGTGTCCTTTTTGTTGACATTGTCATACTTTTTTTTACTGTTCAGTGTTGTTGATGTGGACATAAGCTTATTCCAGCTGATTTATATTTGTACTACAGCTTAGTGTTTTCATGTGTGCGGTGTTGCAGGTCGACCTCGTTAGAACAAGTGATACATCCAGTTTGGTATTGTTGCTGTGCAAGGTGCAGTGTTAAGTTATAAGATGTTTAAGTGGAAACAGATAGGCAGTGCGAACAGACGAATTAATGGATTACAATCCGGAGGAAATTAAAAGTTTCCTAGACAGGTATAAGCAATCCGTGTGTATATGTATAAGCATGAAGTAGATGGTATGGAATAAGGGGTGAATACTGTCCTGATTCCAGCAGGGATGGAGTTAATTTTCCTCACAGTAGCTTTGGATTGTGTATGTGAAGAATGTTAATAAAAACACTCTGATGATAAGAGTTGTTGTTAATGAGACCAAGGACACTGTCTGGCTTTCCAAGTCTCCTTAACGAGCAGATGCAGGAAGCTGGGCGAAAGACAGACAGAGTATCAGTCATTTGGACATTGGGTGGTGAGAAATTGTACATTGTTCATTTTGTATATATTAATGTCCTTATATTTTGTTATTATTGTAGTTTTCCTCTTAGTAAACTGCTGCATAAAACTAAGTGTGATTAACTAACCGTAACCCCTATTCCCTCTTCCGGCCCCCCCCACCCTGTCCCGCTCGGGGTGGGGGGAGGAGGTGGAAATAGTGTTAAGCCTGGGAAGACGGAGGGGTGGGGGGAGGTTGTCTTGTTCCCTTTCTCAATATCCTGCTTTGGTTTTAGTAGTGAATGAATAGTTTTCCCCAGGTCGAGGCTGTTTTGCCCGTAACAGTAGCTTTAAGAATCTCTCTCTGTTCTTGTCTCAAACCTCAGGCCTTTTTTTTTTGTTATGTGCCCAGTGACCGGCCGCAAAATTGGCTAGTACATATGTAAATGCTTATACCACTATTCGCTGCCTGGATATGATTGAAACATACTATGGAACACCAATCGAAATACAATCAGACATCGGTTCTCATTTTAGAAATCATAGAGTAGCAAATTGGGCTGCCAAGAGAGAGATACAGTGGGTGTGGCATTTACTTTACCACCCACGGAGTGCAGGATTGGTGGGAAATCTTAATGGCCTATTGAAACGGCAATGGTGTAGATTAGGAGGTACAAAATGCACTCAATGGATAGATCATCTGCCCATCGCCACCCGTGTATTGAAGAACCACGTGGTGGCAGGAGACAAAACGCCCCTCCTATTGATGAAAAATTACCAAGCCAGGCCAATAAAAGTACCACTCACGCTGGTGCAATACGAGAGTGGCACTCAATTTTCATTGACCACCGAGCGGGGATTCTTATCTCTTTATTCTGATCCCTGCAGGCCTTTTGACATTTGTGTATTTCTGGATGCTGCACCCACTCCACATTGAACCCAGCCCTGTATCGCAAATGTTTGCAGGTGCACGTGTTTGGTATCATCCCCCTGGGCAGCCAGGACCAGTTGCAGCTGAAGTGGTGGCTGCTGCTGATTCACAGGCCATCACCATCGCCCTTATGGGTGAATCAAATGGGTTGCATGTACCTGTGCAGCAATTGCGATGCAGAGAATAAAAAAAAAAGACAAAAAGGGAGGTTGAAGGCGGGGGGGGGTTAACCTTGGTTTTGTCTGTTTTTTTGTTTTGACAGGTTTATGCATACACATTTCACTCGTGAGTAAAACGTATGGGTGACACTGGAGAAGGTAACCAGACAAGATACCCTTTGTCTCAGCACAGCAACTCCCCGGAACCCATTTACCACGAGCTTGGTAGGAGTACCCCTCACCACAAATGAGTTCACCGACACAGTTACACAGTTGCCCAAACTCCTAAAAACACCAGGGGTTGCCTGAACTTTTTCCACCAGTGGGACAGCTGGCTGCCGTGTCTGGGTAAATCACCTGCATTAGCCCCACAAGAACTTTGAATCCTGGGAACAGGAAAGCTGGTTGATATTCAAGGAGCACGTCCTTCAAGATCAGCAGCGATGCATCCAAACAAAGAGGAAGTCAGTCAAAAATGCCAGGAGGTCTGCATGGATGAACAAGGAGCTCTGGGACCAACAGAAAATAAAGAAGGAAGCCTACAGAGGGTGGATGCAAGGACAGGTAGCCTGTGAGGATTACAGAGAGCTTGTCTGAGCAGCCAGGGATCCAGTAAGGAAGGCTGAAGCCTTGATGGAATTGAATCTGGCCAGGGATGTCAAGGGCAACAAGAAAAGCTTCTACAGACACAAAAGCTTCTATAGACACAGGGACAAAAGGAAGTCCAGGGATAATGTAGGCCCTCTCCAAAAGGAAACAGGTGACCTGGTTACCTTGGAAATGGAGAAGGCTGAGGTGCTTAATGACATTTTTTGCCTCAGTCTTCACCAATAAGGCCTCTAGCCATGTCACCCAAGTTGCGGAACGCAAAAGCAGGGACTGGGAGAATGAAGAATCGCCCACTGTAGCAGAATCATAGAATCATAGAATGGTTAGGGTTGGAAGGGACCTTCAAAGGTCATCTAGTCCAACCCCCCTGCAAGGAGCAGGGACATCCCTGACTAGGTCAGGTTGCTCAGAGCCTCATCCAGCCTGGCCTTGAACGCTTCCAGGGATGGGGCCTCCACCACCTTTCTGGGCAACCTGTTCCAGTGTTCTATAACCCGCATCGTAAAAAATTTTTTCCTAATTTCTAATCTAAATCTACCCCCCTCTATTTTAAAACCATTACCTCTCGTCCTGTCGCAACAGGCCCTACTAAACAGCCTATCCCCATCTTTCTTGTAGGCCCCCTTGACGTACTGGAAGACCGCTATCAGGTCTCCCCGGAGCCTCCTCTTCTGCAGGCTGAACAGCCCCAACTCTTTCAGCCTGTCCTCATAAGAGAGGTGCTCCAGCCCTTTTATCATCTTCATGGCCCTCCTCTGGACCTTCTCCAACTGGTCCATGTCCTTCTTGTGCTGGGGGCTCCAGAACTGGACACAGTACTCCAGGTGGGGTCTCAGCAGGGCAGAGTAGAGGGGGAGAATCACCTCCCTCGACCTGTTGGCCATGCTTCTCTTGATGCAGCCCAGGATGCGGTTGGCCTTCTGGGCTGCAAGGGCGCATTGCCTGCTCATGTTAAGCTTCTCATCCACCAGCACTCCCAAGTCCTTCTCCTCAGGGCTGCTCTCAATCCATTCCCCCCCCAGCCTATATTTGTGCCTGGGATTGCCATGACCCAGGTGCAGGACCTTGCACTTGGCCTGGTTGAACTTCATGAGGTTGGCACGGGCCCACCTCTCCAGCCTGTCAAGGTCCCGCTGGATGGCATCCCTCCCTTCCAGCGTGTCGACGGCACCACACAACTTGGTGTCGTCGGCAAACTTGCTGAGGGTGCACTCTATCCCACTGTCCATGTCGCCGACAAAGATGCTGAACAGGGCCGGGCCCAGCACGGACCCCTGAGGGACGCCACTCGTCATCAGTCTCCACCTGGACATCGAGCCGTTGACCACCACTCTCTGAGTGCGGCCATCCAGCAAACTCTTTATCCACCGCGTGGTCCGTCCATCAAACCCATGTCTCTCTAGTTTAGAGAGAAGGATGTCGTGCAGGACAGTGTCAAAAGCTTTGCACAAGTCCAGGTAGATGATGTCAGTTGCTCGTCCCTTGTCCACCGATGCCGTCACCCCGTCATAGAAGGCCACCAAATTGGTCAGGCACGATCTGCTGTCACCAACCACCTCCTTGCTCTCCATGTGCCTTAGCATGGTTTCCAGGAGAATCTGCTCCATGACCTTGCCAGGCACAGAGGTGAGGCTGACCGGCCTGTAGTTACCTGGGTCTTCCTTATTCCCCTTTTTAAAAATTGGGGTTATGTTCCCCCTCTTCCAATCATCGGTGACCTCACCAGACCACCACGACTTCTCAAATACGATGGCCAGTGGCTTGGCAACTTCATCCGCCAGTTCCCTCAGGACCCGCGGATGGATCTCATCAGGACCCATGGACTTGTGCACCTTCAGGTTCCTCAGATGATCCCGAACCTGCTCTTCGAGTACAATGGGCAGTTCTTCATTCTCGCAGTCCCTGCTTGCACCTTCTACAGCTTGGGCGGTGGGACAGGAACTCTTGTCGGTGAAGACTGAGGCAAAAAAGTCATTGAGAACCTCAGCCTTCTCCATGTCCTGGGTAACCAGGACACCATTTCCCTTCTGGAGGGGGCCTACATTTACCCTGGACTTTCTTTTGTCCCCTATGTACCTATAAAAGCTCTTCCTGTTACATTTTATATCCGTGGCCAGATTCAGTTCTGCCAGGGCTTTGGCCTTCCTTACCTTATCCCTGGCCACTCGCGCAGCCTCTTTGTAGTCCTCCCAGGCTACCTGTCCCCACTTCCACTCTCTATAGGCTTCCTTTTTCACTTTCAGTTGGTCCAGGAGCTCCTTGCTCATCCACACCGGCCTCCTGGCCTTTTTGCCTGACTTGTTTTTCATCGGGATGCACTTTTGCTGAGCTTGGAGGAGGTGCTCCTTGAATATGGACCAGCAGGTTCAGGAATATCTGAGGAACCTGAAGGTGTACAAGTCCATGGGACCTGATGAGATCCATCCGTGGGTCCTGAGGGAACTGGCAGAAGAAGTTGCCAAGCTGCTGGCCATCGTAGTTGAGAAGTCGTGGTGGTCTGGTGAGGTCCCCGATGACTGGAAGAGGGGGAACATAATCCCAGTTTTTAAAAAGGGAAAAAAGGAAGACCTACAGGCTTGTCTACAGGCTCGTCAGTCTCACTACTGTGCCTGGCAAGGTCATGGAGCAGATTCTCCTGAAAACCATGCTAAGGCACACGTACAGCAAGGAGGTGATTGGTGACAGCCAACACGGCTTCACTAAGAGCAGATTGTTCCCGACTAATTTGATTTCCTTCTATGACAGGGTTACAGCATCAGTGGACACGGGATAAGCAACCGATGTCATCTACCTGGACTTGTGCAAAGCATTTGACAGTGTCCCACACAACATCCTTCTCTCTGAACTGGAGAGAGATGGCTTTGACAGACGGACGGACCACTTGACAGATAAGGAGTTGGCTGGATGGTGGCACTCAGAGAGTGGTGGTCAAAGGCTCAATGTCCAGGTGGAGACCAGTGATGAGTGGCAGTCCTCAGGGATCTGTGTTGGGCCTGGCCCTGTTTAAGATCTTTGTCGACGACATGGGCAGTAGGATAGACTGCGCCCTCAGCAAGCTCACTGATGACACCAAGCTGTATGATGAATGAATTGAGAGCAGCCCTGAGGAGAAGGACTTGGGAGTGATGGTGGATGAGAAGCTCAACATGAGCTGACAGTGTGCACTTGCAGCCCAGAAAGCCAGCTGCATCCTGGGCTACATCAAAAGAAGCCTGACCAGACAGTTAAGGGAGGTAATTCTGCCCCTATAGTCTGCTCTTATGAGACTCCACCTGGAGTACTGCGTCCAGCTCTGGAGGCCCCAGCATAAGAAGGACATAGACCTGTTGGAGTGAGTCCAGAGAAGGACCATGAAGATAATCAGAGAGCTGAAGCACCTCTCCCATGAGGACAGGTTGAGAGAGTTGGGGCTGTTCAGCCTGGCGAAGAGGAGGCTCCGGGGAGACCTGATAGTGGTCTTTCAGTACCTCAAGGGGGCCTACAGGAAAGATGGGGAAAAACTCTTCAGCAGGGCATGTCGTGACAGAACGAGGTGTAATGGTTTTAAACTAGAGGGAGGTAGATTTAGATTAGATATTAGGAAAAAAATCTTTTTACAATGAGAATAGTAGAACACTGGAACGGTTTGCCCAGAGAGGTGATGGATGCCCCATCCCTGGAAACATTCAAAGCTAGGTTGGATGGGGCTCTGCACAACCTGATCTAGTTGGAGATGTCCCTGTTTCTTGCAGTGAAGTTGGACTAGATGACCTTTAAATGTCCCTTCCAACCCTAACTATTCTATGATTCTATGTTAAAATAGTAAGTATAAGATTCCTAAAAAAAAAAACAAAAAAAAAAAAGCTAAAACTCTACAGCTGTTAGTGTGGGGATTCCTTTTGGTAGCTTTGAATATTTACACCATATAGGGGAAAATGTGAGATATAATGAAGAAAATATAACCTTTTCTGTTTACTGAACAAGAACCTATGAATAGTTTATGGGCCATATTTTCCTCTGAGATAATTAAGTCAAAATTGTCTTGATACACCTGAGTCGCCTGAACACAAAAGCAAATGCAGACTTCATGATGTGATACACTTGAAATACCTTGTTAATCTTCTTTTCAGGAAGATTCAATTTTTGTTGTTGTTCATAGCTCATTACGAACAAGGTCATTAAGCAGTTTCAAAGTGCATAGTGGACTTTATGTAAGTTGATAAAATATATTTATTAGAGATAATTTTTGACTTGTATAGTGTACACAAACTGTTCTATAACTAAAAAATGTGAAGACACTGCTTATCTCATTTAATTCAGAAGTATTTTCTGAACTGGAATTAAATATTTGTTTTAATTAGTCTCAGATGTAGTACTGTGAGTGCATGGTGCAACAGGCTTTGGATTAAATTTCTTTAAATGATCTGGTAGTGCAGAGATGGTTTTCAATATGTATTATAATTTCTGCAGATAAAAGCCTCACTTACTCTATTTACATGCACTGATACAAGATCATCTAACATATATTCAAACTGATAGCAAAACTTCAGTACATGTTGATTTTTTCCTGCAATGGAAAGGAAATACCTGCCAATTATTTTAAGTTAGGCTTACAAAAAATATTTATCCGTATATAAGAAAGAAGACCAGCTGAGGTAGTTCAGCAACGGCTCACTGTAAGTCATCTTGCTGTAAACATACTCTTTCTGATATCCTACTATCGCCTTAACAAAATCATTCTCTCTTGCCTGCTTGCTTTGTTCCATCCTTATAATGGTGGTGCTGTGTGTGGTGTTTGCTTTTATTTTTCTCTGCATTTTGACTTTTGGTATCTAGATATGCAGTAAAACTTTTTAAAGATAAAATAGGGGTAGCTGAACAAATTATTTCTTGAAGATGTTGTCAGGACATAATGAGTTATTTTACTGCTTTTGAAGAATCAGCATAGCCTACAAAACCATGGAATACGGATTAGTTCTGTTTGTTTCATTTCTGTGATGCTACCGTCAAAAAAGCACTTAAACGTGTAGTAACATTGGAGCAAGTAACCGAAGTGGCTAGTGTTAGGTAGACTTTTCCAAGTGTTTCCTCTTTAACTTTTCAGTTATTCTTCTTTTTTTTTTTTTTTCCTATAGTTGAGTAGCCCAGGGATTATCCTGCATTTAAAAGTCCCTTGGAATTCACAAAAGGTGTCATTTTCTACTGCTATGCCAAAAAGACATGCTCTGAATGTTGCTTAATATATGTTGACAGAAGAATTCCTATACAACTTCAAACCGTGACCATTTTTCCACAATGCAGAGCAACAGATATATTGTTTCTCCTTCTTCCTCTCTGTACAGTTTCAAGCACAAGAGAAGTCAGAGAGTGAAAAATACCTCTTTCATAATTTAATTCAAATCCCAGTCTTCATGTCCCAGGACCATGTCTCTCACTCATCTATTCCACTGTGCAAATCCAATTCAAGACTAACTGAACCAGAAAAGGCAGAGTGAGCATAGCTATAAAGTATAGTTAAGACCTTCATGTGACAATAAGAAACCTGGTTTATCTTTAGGGTTTTTTCTCTGTGTGTGGTGGTTTTTAATTATTATTTGTTTGGTTTTAATGGTTCGTTAATGTCTGCGTTATGGGAACACAACTAAGACTGTTACTCAAGGTATGGGAGGAGAAAGATTTTTGAACCAGCAGATCAAATTCATAGGTTAGAAACACTACAATGGATGGTCTTCCAGGGAAAAACTGGCAGGGTGAAAAAAGGGTAGAATGTAATGGGTAAAAGAGATCTAGCACCAGGTGAGCAAAGTGCTGTAATTGAACTTGGAATGGGAATATAGATGCTATCCCAAAAAGAGAAGAGAGGAAAAATAAGGATCTGTTTTAAGTGGATGATGCTATTGGAATGTGACTTATATGCCTCTGAACATCTACGACTTAAAAGCAATACTGCATTTTACATTTTTTTTACTAATGCTTGATAGATTTTGCCTAGTCTTCATTTCTCTAGTAAAAATGTTCTAGTTTTCTGATCCTTTGTACTTATTGCTTGTAGCTATAAGCAATAGTATTAGCAAGGCAGCTGATTTAGTAAATATGCACTAGTGACTACTATGGGGTTAGTCAAAGCTTTGATAGCAAAGCAGTCCTAAGGAAAAAAAAATTGTTAATGTCAATGGATTTGTCATGTTAGATGTCCATTGATTTTCAAGCATTCAAACATCTGATATTTCTCATCTTTCTGTCAGGTAATTGTTTCGGGAATGCTGTGAAAATTACTATGAAAGCAGAGCAAAGCAGCATGCTGCCTCTAACTAGCAAGGTAACAGTCCTGATGAAATTCAGGACCACAAATTTTTTGGTCCTTTTCAGAATAAGGAAGAGAAAATTGTTTAACATTCAAGTTGCATTTGAATTAATTGTAGCTGCTTAATTCCTATACAGTTACAACTAGGTTTTCTTTTTTGCACAGTAAAGCAAACAGTGCTTTGTTCTCCTGGTTGAATACTCAGCAATATAACTGAGATATATGGTTAATAAAAAGTAAGAACCAAATACATTGTTTAGATTTTTCATGGGCTGCTGGACATACATAATCTTTAAACCTGCGAGACAGCATAATTTAGTGTCTCCATTTTATAGCTTGTTAAATTAGAACATTGGGAAGTGACATTAGGGTTCTTGCATGAATTGCTTCACTCAGTACTGGAAGCAAGAAATCACTTTTATTAGTGATAAAATGCTGAAGTTTATTATAATCACAAAAGTATTTTTATGCAAGGACAGTTTATCATTACAAATATTGTCTTATTATAAAAAAAAGTTATGAAAATTAGAGAAGGCTGTTTAGAATGCTGAGGAATTAAAATGCTTTTAGTTTTTTTTCTTGATCTTCCCTTCAATGTGACGTGGTGAGTATGAAATAGAAGTTCATTGTGAACAATTCCACGGAACAAAAAGAATCATACATTGGAACAATTGAAAAGGACAAACAAGTTTCCTCAATGTTTGTGGATCTATTAACTTTGAATTTGGCTAAAAAAAAAATTGTTGATGGAATTTTTGTTACAAAGCTGTTTTGTGGACCTAATAATCTAATATTATAGTTTTACCTTAACATTTTCTAAATATAAAAGAAACTTTGTAATTTTTTTCTTATTATTTTAAGGCTAGCTTAATGACTACTAACAAAAATGTTAAGCCAAGGCTCCTTTTAGAAGATCAAATAAAAGTTCTAAACCAAGTCTTTCTAAAAGGAAATGTCGTTTTTGAAATGTTTCTTCATGTGTTGTCATAGTACAGTGATGTTCTGAAAAACAAACAAACCCACAAGGTTTTTAATGTCAGGAATATATGGTTTTCATGTTTTTATAGTTGTTTTGTTTTGTTTTTTAACTGCAACATTTGTCATATATTGTGTGTCTAGAAATTCCTGCATGACATCTGTTATCTAGTCCATACTGAAAATTGTACTTAATTTTTTTTGAGATAAATAATGTAAGTGTAAAATTATTTCTTTCATAGCTTTCATATTAGGAAAACAAATAAGTTTAATAAATACAGAGAGTCAGCATGAGCAGGAAATAGGACAGGATATTTCAATGACTAGATAAGGAACTAAAAATGAAGAAGGTGAACGTCTGCTGTAACATGACTACATAGGGGAGAACTGAAAAATCAGGGCATGGTATGCATCTAGCTGCATTTTCTATGAAAAGCAACAATGCTCTTCAGTGCTACTACGATTTTTTTTGGCTGCTGTAAGGATTGTTTCCACTAGATCTAGGTATATATGACAAATCGATCTTCCTAGGTCTCTACAGTAAAGTAAAACATTCCTTGCTCTCAGATATTGTTTTGTATATCTAATCCAGCACTAGTTTTCCCTTTTTTGTTGGATCAATATTGTTGAGTTCTATAGTATTTTTTCAAATGCAGACTAAATCTTTTGAAGTCTACATCATAAATTGATTGCAATGTTTTTTCACATCCAGTCACCTTTGGAAAGGATAGAATCTCTAAATGTTGCATTGTGTCTGAATGTTGTTTGAGTGTTACCTTACATGTTCCTACAAAGAAACATGGCTTAGTGTAGTGTTATGTTCTGAAATTTGTCGTTTCAATACAAATTTACATTTCATCGTCTGATAAACTACATTACAATGGTTTAATTTTCATTGAGTACCCTGGCTACTATTTCCTTATTTTTGAGCTTTTGATAGGTGATAATATATATTTCTTCTCATTAATCAGACATTGAAAACACTTGAAATGCTTTTCTTTTCAAGTTTAAATGCATATAAGAAATAATAAAATAATTGTATCCAAAAAATTGACAGAAAAGTAAAGTACAAATAGGTACACCCACAACATTCAACTTAAGTTATTCCATGTATTACAAGAGTCATGAAATTGTGCTTGGAAGTTGCTGGTAATGACTGGACTCTTATGGAAGATACAGCTCCACAAAGTCCCATAGGGACTTCCTTTCTGTGCATCAAGTCGTGTTTCCTACAGTATCTATTACATCATTTTCTAATGACAGTGCAGTTGACAAGTTGTACAAGAAGAATCTATTGAAGGAGTTAAAATTAGAAGTGTTAGCCATGAGAGTTTCTCAAGTGTGAAACTGACTGAAATAAATTTGTTGATTCATCTTTTCTTTCTACCAACAGTCAATTCTATAAAGCAAGTCTATGCTGGGAGTGTAAGGGAAAAATAAAGATACTGTGGAGGTCACAATCCACCTCCACTTCTTCTGTGATCATATCCATCATAGCAGCATTTTCTCTGTGGAGCACACGGTATATAATACATGAATATTTTACTTTTACATAGAAATAGAGGTGTGGCAAGTTTTCTCCACAGAGCTGCTATTGGCCTTTTAAGAACCTAACATATTGAAAAGATAAAAGGTATTTGATGTTGTGAAGGAGGGAAGTTTCCTTTCTAGGACAAATGCAGAATGGTGAGTTTAGTTCCAAAATGTGGAACAGGTTGCCCAGAGAGGTGGTGGATCCTAAACATTTGTTTAAAATCTTTGTCTCCTTGAGGACTTTGAGCTTCAGCATATCTTTCCTCTATTTTCCTCTTTCACCTGAAGGCTGAAGAAGTAAAAAAGAGTGGGAAGAAAGAAACTTAGTGAAATACAATTTTATATAATATTATTTTAATTGTAGCAGTAGTTATGTGACTAGATTGTAGTTCATGTCAGTGAAAGCTATTAATCCTGGAAACTTAATGTTAGCTGTTAGATAAATTATTGCTCAAACTAGACTATTGTCTTGTGAAACAGAACAACCCTCCAATTATTTTTTGGCTCACCAGGAATCTTGGTAGCTTATAATCCAGTGCCATAAGCTAGAATACTTACTGTATATATTTTGTATTCACTGTGAAGTGGTAGTATTTTGGAAAAGCAAGATTTGATTTACGGCAACAGATTGAAAAGAGGAATATAACAATCAGTAGATATTTTATGCTGTACTGATTTTTCTGTCTTGTAATAAAACTCATTACATTGCAAACTTCTTCAAAAGAAAAAATCGGTGCTTTATCTTTTTCTCTGGGGAGGTAAGTCAGTCTTCGATGCTATTTCCAAATAAAGAAATATTTCTATTTTAAAATGTAGATTAGTCTCTATATTGCTACAGATTTTGCCTATTGTAAATGAAATTTTAATATGATTCACTAAATCCAAAAACAGAGGGAAAAACCATAACAGGAGAAGAAAGTCTTTCAGAGTTTTCTCTCAAGTCAACTGTTGTTTTATTTAGACTGAAATGAAATTGATTTAAGATCCAAATACTATTTCAGTGTAGTCTCATGTGATATTTGTTCAAAGAACATAGCTGTTATAGTATCATATAACATTGTGCACAAATAAATTAAAAATATCAAGGACACTAAGAAGCCTAATACTTAAAGAAGCCTTTGCATGGTTGTTGTATTCCCTTATTTCCTCAGAGAAATATAATTTTCCTCTACACCAATCCAACTAATTTGTTGTTGCATAGGCAATACCTTCTGTAAACTCTAGCAAAATATTTTATATTGCTTTGTAACAAGTAAATTTTTCAAACCACTTGAAGAGAAGTTTTCAATTTGAATTCAAATTCAGGAGACAACTAGATTATGGCTATGAATGTGCATCCCTTTTAGTTTATCTAGAAGGACATTTTGAGCTTTGGCAGATTCTATGTTAAGGTTTGGGAACGCAGCCCATATTATTGTAGATTAAAGTAAGGACCAGACATGGATTTTTTTTTTTTTTTTTATAATCTCTCTAGGAACTTAATTTTTTTTTTTTCGGCGCAGAGAAGTGTTTGTGCATGAACCTGATCAGTGACTGCTGATCTCTTCTCCCTAGTATCCTGTGACAGGACACATGGGAGTGGTTCAAAGGTGTGTTAGGGGAGGTTTAGACTGGGCATTAAGGAACATTTCTTTATCGAGATGATGGTCAAACACTGGAACAAGCTTCATAGAGAGATGGTTGATGCCCCACACTTGGTAGTGTTGAAGAGGCATTTGGACAATGCCCTTAATGATTTGCTTTAACTTTTGGTCAACCCTGAACTACTCAGGCATTAGGACTAGATGATCATTGTAGGTCCCTTCCAATCGAAATATTCCACTCCACTCCACTCTACTCCACTCCACTCTACTCTACTCTACTCTACTGCCAAATGAGGTTGTTCTTACAAGGGCAGAGTCAGCCCTTGAGCACATCTTTATCTTCTCTTCAGTCTCTTGGGGCAGGGTGAGGGTAGGAAGCATCTTTTGGGCAGAAGAGTACCACCTGAAAACTGCTAAGCTTATCCTAAGCTGCAGAACCACTGCAGTTAAATACAAAGTATATCTAAAGGCTTCTTTCCCCTTCTTCCCTCCTACCTTCTAGGGTAGCATCTACTCTTTGCTGATGTATCACTGTCTGTTGTTTGAATGCTTCTGGCTTGTATATTTCCATGAAGTTTCAGCACAGATGGAGTTGTTGAGTGTGTCACCACACAAATGGATTTTTCTTTTCCTTTTCCTCTTCACACTTTTTTAAACAGAAAACTGAGTACTTTAAAGCTATCTGGCTTACTCTTTGGTTCTAGGTGCCTATATTTAACAACATCTTCCATAAGATACAGCCCAGCACAGCCTTCAGAGACAGGTGCTGAAATACTAGTGGAAAAAAATAAGGGATTTTCCTTTTGTTTCTTGATTAGTAGCAAGATAACATGCAAGTTCATGAATTAAGAGAACTATTATCTATAAACTTTCTAGTTTCCTGTAAGCAACATGAATACAGCTGAATTTTCACAGTTTCATAGGCTGAATAAATCTGTACTTTAAGTATTGGTGGGACTCTTGAACTATTTCATCTCCTAGCTGCTAAAGAAAAGCATTATTACTCTCTATCCAGTTTAGGTGCCTAAAGGAGGTAGCTAGGCTTCCTGTGCTATCGGTGGAGAGGGAGGCAGGTTTCTGACTTCAGGGTCTGAATTGTCATACAGAGGATCTGACCTTGCTTCATTATAAAGGGACTCTAGCTTTCCGACTTGGATGTTTGAGATGTCCTGGAGCAGTTAGTGTGCATCCTGTGAATGGTTTTGTCTCGCTATGCTGAGTAATAAAAAAACTAAAATATGTGACTGTTAAGTCATCCATACTTACCCCTTTCATGCATTAGCTCAATGCATGAAAATCATATGAACAATACAGTTCAAAGGGGTGTTATTGTTCAAGAGGAGCTTGATATATGTCTAACAGGTGCATATGCATTGACTTTGAGGTCTTTGTGGGCAGATATTTGATGTAAAACGGAATTGGGATGTTTGGGCCATTTTTAAATGCCAACAACCCATAGGGAGTGTTCCTTTTAAATAGGATCCAATGTTTAGTAGTGGAAATAACTGGTTATAAAATAGCGTGGTTCCAACAGGTATGTGCAAATGACAATCTTTGGGTTATGGCTGTATGAAATTACCATGAACTGTTAAATACCAGAACCAACAACCACAAGGATCTGAGGAAAAGCCACTGAAAGTTGCCAGCAGTTAAGAAAGTGTGGAATAAATGGAAGAAGAGAGGGATTACCAGAACTTTGCAGGTCTATTGGAGAGACCTGAGTGGTAAGTGTAATGTTGTGCAGTTTACCATGCAGTATATACCTATATCTATTTTATCTCAATTACAAAATACTGAAAATGGTAGTATCTGACTGGATTAGTCTCTGTAAGAGATTGGTAGTTAAAACTGTGATCTAGAAATGCAAATAAAAATACTTTTATTGCCATTAAAAATGATTCTTCAGTTATCACTGGAATTAACCCATTGTTTATGTCCTTTTATTTAGATGTTAGAAGGATGTAAAGCATGAAGGGTAAAGGGATTTAGTTATTTGCATTTTAGTGGGTACACAACTGTTTCTCTTAATATTTTTTACTGTAAAAATAGTCTAGAGATAATTACCTTTTTTTTGATGTTGTATATGAACTAGGGACACATGCTAAATAGTAAAATGGAATATTTATGGAGTGCTGTTTCTCTATAAATATAGAAAACTAGTTCATTATAATGAAATAAGTTGTTTAAAATTTAGATATGGATAAATAGTGAAGAGATACTTATACATAGATATTTTCAAAATAAAACATTTGGGGTTGGTTTTCTTTGCTTGTTTGTTGTTTTTTTTTAAAAAAAAAAAATTCTACTTAGGACAGGACCTTGACTATGCAGTCTGCCTCTGAAAAGGAAAAAAAAAGAAGAGAGGGAAGCAGTTATAAAACAGTTGTTATGGATTAATAATCCACATAAAATTTTGCTATTCCTTTATAAAGAAGTTGTGCATTGTGGACATAAAATACCTGCCATCTAATCGTGATCAGTCATTTGTGGTTTAACTTAAGAGACAGACATAGTAGTTTCTGACTTTTCTCCCCTGGAGTTTGTGCCTTTGGCATAGGAGTATTCCAGAGACCGTTTTCCTTATAGGCAGCATAAACACAGACTGAGTTCCACTCACTTAGAAATCCCATCTCGCCTTACAGCAAATCATAAAGGTGTTACTCCTTATAAGATCTTGTGCTATCCCGTCTGTTTCATGTGATGTACCAGTGGTACAAACAGGCAGGTGAGAAAGGCGGCTGTGCTGGACCAAGCACAGAGTGTCAAGTTGTTCATATGCAGAGTATACCTCCACAGAGATTGTGGTCATTTCTGTGCTCTACATTAACTGTATTCAATTCAGATCTGTGCTCACAGACACATGTGAAGTCGCTCCAGAGGGAGCTGGTTTGGTCTCCAGCTTGGAGCAGAGGCTATTCCTTCAAAGCAGTGCAAAGGAATCCACTAAACTTCTCTCTTAATTTATCCTGGTATTTTGGTTTGGGATTTTTTTTTTCTTACTTAAGTGCTATTGAATTTAGCGAAGTAATTTATATTATTTAATTTAATGGGGAATAATGTGTTTAGCAATCAGTCTTAAGATTCAGGATTAATTCTGCATAGCCTCCAGCATACAGAAAAACTTGAATTTTAAAGATAAGATTAGAGTTTTATGTGTGAAACAAGAAAATTCCCACTAGTTTTCTTTTTGCTTGGCTCTTGTCTATAGTATTGGTGCTTTTAGTTAATTTTGTGTTGTAAGTTCTGCAAAGGTCTACACATCTGATTTATTTTTATCATTGGCTTCAAAACCAATTACATTACATAATTTTTTTAAAAAATTAAGAAAATGCTTGAGCATTTATGTTAGAGTGATATCTGAAGTAGAGGCAGAATTTTCACTGCTGTCAGTATAACAAAGAGTTAATAAACTATGTTTTAGTTTAAATATTTTAGATAGACTTAATCTGTTTACAGTGCTTTTTAGCGTGGTCATGTAACTTATTTTTCCATTAGAAAAGTATTTTTATTTCTGCCAAAACTTTACATCAAAACAATCTGAGAAATTCTTATGTTAATAACAATCCATTATTGATTTATACAGATGCCTGAGAGATTAATGTTGACTGAAGTAAAAATGAAATCTGAGTAGTTTTCTGTACATCCCTTAGTTTCTGCAATGTCAGAAATATATAATAATTTTTGACAGAAACTAGTAAAATTGAGATAAACTATGTGGAGTTTGTTGTAGGTTCTTTTTCGTTTCATTTGGGGTGTGCGTGAGGAGTTGCTTTAGAAGAAGTTGTTGATATCCTTTTGGCTTATGTGATCCGCAAGATTTTTGAGATATTGTTCATTGTTTCCTTAGGAAAAGAAGAAATAATGGTGAAGGATTTCCCTTCTTCCTCTCTCACCTGGTTACATTTCTTGCAAGGAAAAGGAAATAAGGTTTTCTACAGTCTTGTATATCACAGAAATTGTATAACAGAAGATAAACGAGTGGCGTTCCTCAGAGATCAATGTTGGGCCCGGCCCTGTTCAACATCTTTGTCGGCGACATGGACAGTGGGATAGAGTGCACCCTCAGCAAGTTCGCCGACGACACCAAGTTGTGTGGTGCTGTCGACACGCTGGAAGGGAGGGATGCCATCCAGAGGGACCTTGACAGGCTGGAGAGGTGGGCCTGTGCCAACCTCATGAAGTTCAACCAGGCCAAGTGCAAGGTCCTGCACCTGGGTCATGGCAATCCCAGGCACAAATACAGGGTGGGCGGGGAATGGATTGAGAGCAGCCCTGAGGAGGCCTTGGGAGTGCTGGTGCACAAGAAGCTCAACATGAGCAGGCAATGCGCCCTGCGGCCCAGAAGGCCAACCGCATCCTGGGCTGCATCAAGAGAAGCGTGGCCAGCAGGTCGAGGGAGGTGATTCTCCCCCTCTACTCTGCCCTACTGAGACCCCACCTGGAGTACTGTGTCCAGTTCTGGAGCCCCCAACACAAGAAGGACATGGACCAGTTGGAGAGGGTCCAGAGGAGGGCCACGAAGATGATAAAAGGGCTGGAGCACCTCTCTTATGAGGGCAGGCTGAGGGAGTTGGGTCTGTTCAGCCTGGAGAAGAGGAGGCTCCGGGGAGACCTGATAGCGGTCTTCCAGTACCTCAAGGGGGCCTACAAGAAAGATGGGGAGAGACTGTTCAGTAGGGCCTGTTGCGACACGACTAGGGGTAATGGTTTTAAAATAGAGGGGGGTAGATTTAGATTAGATATTAGGAAAAAAAAAATTTACCATGAGGGTTGTAGAGCACTGGAACAGGTTGCCCAGAGAGGTTGTGGATGCGCCATCCCTGGAAATGTTCAAAGCCAGGTTGGATGGGGCTCTGAGCAACCTGATCTGGTGGGGGATGTCCCTGCTTCTTGCAGGGGGGTTGAACTAGATGACCTTTGAAGGTCCCTTCCAACTTTAACCATTCTATGATTCTATGAAAAACATTATTTATAATTGCAAAACTGTTCTAGCATATCCTTTTTTTTTTTTTTCCCCTCAAGCTAGTGTAAGAGTGTCTCAGAGAATCACTTGTCTTATTTTCAGTAGGTAGCATTGTTCTCCTAATTATGTGTATGTATGTGCCCCTGTGTATGCAGTAGAGAAATGCCAGTTAGTGCTCTGACCTTGTGTTTTGTTAGTTCTCCAGCAAAGCTTTTGAATTGCATGGCCAAGCTTACTTGCAGCCTTATGCAGCAACGTTGTGTGTACTTTTTTTATTCTTTCATTATTTTTTGTAGCTCTCATTAAATAAAGGTTCTGTTAATTGTTTATTGGCAGCTCTCCAGTTCAGCAGCTTTCCAGCTCAGTGGATTTAGCAAAACTCTGTGATTTGTTAACTGTTTGTACTGTACTGCTTAAACCCTGTGAGGCAAAAATAATAGGTGCCCATTAATCACCCAAACTTATATAGCTATATATCCTTCTCCCTCCATGACCCATCTAACCTGGAGAAAATGCAAAGTAACCAATTATATTGTCATTGACACTTGCTATTCATGTGAAGTGTGGTGAAACTGGTTAATTAAAACAGATGAAATGTCATTACTACCTGAATAGTTGCTCTTCTGACTCCTTTATTGTGATTTGAACAGGCTTTTCTTCAGATGTACTCATCAGAGAAAAAGTCTGTCTTGTAAGCTCTTCTGTCTTAAATTCCTGATGAATTTAGTGGGACTTGATCTCTCAGTATTAGACCCTTCTTATCCTACCTCAAAAAACTAAGCAATGCAGAATTCTGTGGTTAAGATTCATGCTTCTGTTACTGATGTGGGCATGAGATGCATCTCTAATTCTGATGACCATTTTTTTTTGTGACTTAAAGTGTATTCTGCCTTTGAAGAAAGAACTTCGGTCTTGGTTCGATGTTTTTGTCCCCATTATGAGAAATTCCGGCTATCTGATATTAAAAAAAAACCTATCCTCTTCCTGTAAAACAACTGTAGTTGACACATTTTTTATTCAGGTTATCAAATTAAGATTTAGCAAGTGAGGGTATTCTCCTTCATCAGCTGGGACAGACGGTTGGGGTGAAATAATCTTGCTGTTAATCTTTAGATGCCCTTTTGTGGACCCTGAACACAAAATGGGCATGTTTAAATGGTCTATGTCATTACACATGGGCATATGGTTCTGTGCCCATGTGTAATGCTACAGCATCACTATCTGTGCTATCCTGAAAAAGAGTAACAAGCAGCAGTGTTTTCAGCAACAATTCATTAGATTCACCTGCTATGTCCTTGCAGAGGCTAAATGTCAACATCTAATACACTACATTTCTTCTACGCCTTTTCCTGGCACTGTATCTGATGCAGATGTACCTGTTTTAGGAACATCTTGGCAGACGAATTGAACTTCACCATTATATTCTGCTGTGGTTAACGTATCTTGTCTAAGGAAGAAAAGCCAGTCCTTTGCTGTTTTGGCCTTTTGTTCCCATGGGACAATCTCACGCCATTTCTGTTTAGAATAACTTGGAGTGGAATATTATTTTGAGACTTTTTGTTGTTTTCACCAAGCAAAGTAAAAGTTTATTACACCCCATCCTGAAACACTCAAGGTTAATGTCTTCTGTTCCTGTTTCATCTTGATAGCATACCAAGAATTTTGTAATAGGTATCTACTTTTTGATTGAAAAAAAATACTAGAAAATGTCTTTAAATTTATAGTGGCTCCAGCACAACATACATAACTAAAACTATCAGAAATACTGTAACATCATTCATATACCAATGGGTAAGGTATGCACAAAGCACTACTTAAAAGATCTAGTGATCTAGAAAGCAGAAATGCATAATTTAAACTTCCCTTATATGCATTTAATTGTTACTAAAATTTGTACTGTATGGTAACTTGCTGCCATTTATAATAAAAAGAACTTTCCCCTCAAACAAAAAACAATGCAGAAGTAAAATACAACTCTTACAAAACTTTCCTTATTTTAAAATATTTGCATAGTCTGACTCTTAATATACAACAAAGCCCTAGACAAACTACATATTACCATTTTTCTGCCTTATCTCAAATTGCGCTTTTGAAACAACTCATAGTAAGCATATGTCATCTATAACTTCTGAGCCAGATGCCTGACACTTTAGGCATGCTCATAAACAACTTTTAATGCATTCAAATGAGATTATTTAAAATGTGTTATTCTCTTTCTCATGTTTTTGTTGTTTAGAGCTGAACTAGCTGATGTTAGGTGAGAAATAATTATGAGCACACTCTCGTGGGGCAATTGGAGTACTTAATTTGCACTGACTTCAGGTCATACTGCCAGAAAAAAAAAGCCAAAGAACCAAAATCTAATGAGATCTGAATACACTAATTAATATTTCCAGGCTAAAGGGTTGATATCTATAAACAACTGTTGTATTTCACACTACTCTATTTTGTTAATGTTTTTCTGAGTATTTCTCTACATTTTTGTGTAGCTTTCAAGTCACCTTTCTGTTCACTGCTGTTAACAATGCTTCATAAGGAGAAAATGTTTGGGGTGGTTTTGCCCTTTTTCATGGGTAAAGAAACAATTAACCTGTGCAGCAACAACCTTCAAACTTTTTAAGATGGGTTTTTCTTATCAGGTCTAGTAATTCACTTCTATGGAACATTGATCTATGTGCTTGATATTTTCAATAAAATGGCAAGTCCATGTGGAAACAGATGCAGTGAAGCATCCAGTCATGAACTTGACCTTTTTTTTTTATTCTTCTGATCTGATAACATTTTTACAATGTGAGAGAACATTTTTAACTTAGCCAAAGTGACATTTTTTACTTTTTCCACGTACAAACAAAAGTAGAGATGTAATTTCATCATGCCTTACTTTTCCCATTGAACCAGTTAGCCTTTTCAAATACGTTTCTGGATTATCAAAAAAAAAAGGTAAACTTATTGTTTTCTTTATTGCAGTACAGTATTTCTGTATTCTTACATAGGTATTGGTGGAATTTAAGAATTCACACAAAAAAAGTGACTATATCCAGCTAGCTCTTTCTCCCAACCATGTTGTGATCATGAACAGACTAATAACATATAATATTATGAAATATTAATAAAGAATATTTAGGATTGCACTGAACATATTTTTGACTAAAGAATATGGGCAGGTAAGATATTATACTGGCCTTTACAACTGGATTTATTTAGTTTGCTTTTCACTTATAAGTTGCTTCTGTGGAAGCATGTTCAAATACTTTTTGCAAAGTCAAAAAATGGCTGAGATTGTCAGGGATGTCTGAAGATCGCCTCATCTAGTCTCTGCCCCTGCTCCAAGCAGGGTCACATAGAACCAGTTATCTAAAACTGTATCTAATCGGGTTTTGAATATCCCTAAGGACAGCGACTCCACAACTTCTCTGGGCAACGTGTTCCAGTATTTGATCACTGTCACAACAAGAGTTGTGGAGTTTTTATTTTGTTTCATTTTTGTTTTTTAAAATATTTAGATGAAGTTCTCAGTTATTTCAATGTGTGTCTGTTACCTTTTGTCCTTTCACTGGGTACCAATGAGAACAGTCAGTCTCTTTTCTTTGTCTTCTCAAGTATTTAAATACATTGAGATCTTCCTGAATCTTCTCTTTCTGATGCTAAGCAATCTCATCTCTCTCAGCGTCTCCCTATATGACAGATGCTCCAAACCCTTAATCACCTTCGTGACATTGAATCATGTCATAGAAAAGAAAGGTGTTTCTATGGCACAGATGCAAAAATGCAAGCTTCCTAGAGGACAATATATCTTATGTATCGATTTTGTTCATTTATGTACATGTTCATTTATCTACAGAATTCTGTTATTTCTACTGCTACTTAAAGCAAGAAAAACAAAACAAAAACTCAGAAAGTATCACCTGGTCCACCTCACTTTCATTATATTTTCCTTGAAAGCAAATGCACAACTGACATGCAGATGATTGCTGAGAACAGCATTGTTAAACAGAAGCTGGCTTTTAAGTTCCCATCAAGAGACAAAGAGATTTTGCATTGCTTCAGCACATAGGAAAAAGGTGAAGAGAAAGAAACAAATGAAATGCTTTTGCAAAAAGGAAAGGCATTCCAATCTGGCTTTCTAATAATCAGAGTAGGTGATGCAAGGAGGTGGGAATTTAATGCAGCATGCAGCTGGGAGGGCAGGCATCCATTTGGTGTCAATGAGCCATCTTTTATGTGCCCCTGAGGTGTACCAAAATGAGCAAGGCAGTTGACAGGTGGGTTTTTTTTATATCTATCAAAATATACATCTGTATACATCTACCTCTTTGGATCCTGGCAAGAAGAGTTATTCTGCTGGTGCAGTGTTCCTTTTTCCTAAGAAGAGAGAGTAGTTGAGCAACTATCACCCTCCTTTGGATCCATGTAGCTGTAGTGCTGTGGAAGGACAGTAGCTATGAGATTCATAGCTCTTCATCCCAGCAGATTCTGTTGCTAGCTGCCTACTCAAGGACCAGAGGATAGTGTTTGTACTCATTCTGGTCATGCTTAAAGATTCTTTTTAATATCAAAAGAAGGGGGAGGTATTGTTGCTGCTGCTTCTTTGCCTCTTTTCTTCCTTTTCTTCAACTCACCATAGCCAGGAATTGTGTGACAGTATAGAACCCATAAAGTGCGTACAGTCTCTTTAGCTTCTGTAAATGTAAGCATGGGGAATGGAAGGGAAGAATTCATCTGCAGAGCTGTGGATTTAGGAAAGAGTTAGATAAAACACAAAATTTTAAACACTAGATTGACATGTATGTTACTGTTCATGTTTATTGCTGCGACACTAGCCAATAAAATAATCAGTAATAATTGAACTTCTGGTTCCTGATGTCTAATTAGGTTATTTCTTAAGGACAAGAAATTAGAGCATGGCCGTATAAGTGAAGGGAGTTAATCCTACAAGACGTAGTCTGTTAATTTATTATAAGAGATCGATTACCTCCTATTGATAGCCTTTTCTGGGCAATAAAAAATACTGTCTATTTTAAACAAACTGGGAAATGTAACGTCTTTTCTTATTGATAATCCTACTCTTAAGCAGTAGCCAGAGTATCACTTGCTTTCTTACAGAGTTTAGTTTTCTTTCTCTCTGTGTATCTGTTGTTTAAAAGAATCCAATAAATTCCTATCTGTCTGCGAATAGAACCTAGATCTGCAATCTCTGTACAGAATATCTGAGAAAGTGTTGCAAATTCAGTCCTTATTGTATGTAAATAATCATAATCCATGGTGCAGGTAATTCCTGACATGTACATGAATAAAGGTTAAAGCATTATGCCCAAAGTGCAGTGTTCCCTTTGGGCTTAAGGGATCATCAGTAAACACGAAAACTTGGTGAGCCAGCAAAATTCAGTTCTAATTGCTTTGATCAGCAGGGTTAAAACACAGTCAAATTGCCTGTGATATTCACGGCTCCATAGTTTACAGGCTTTTGCAATAAATATATTGACGCAGGGTCTGTGATGATTCACTTTTGCTACAAAGTCTTGTAAATACTTATCAGAATAATCACCGATGCAGTAATAAACTTGAAGACCATGCAGCTATTTTTCTTTCAGAAAATTTTAACAGGTTTATCATTCATTACTGTTATTGCACTATGTACATATGGTCTTACTGTCTAGCAACTATAAATCACATGTTGCAAACTACCACTGCCTCAAAACAGAAACAAAACTAGGGCCATGATTCAGTAAATGAGTATATGTTCTTATTTTACATAAGAAGTGCTTAATCCACATGCTTAAATATTAGACATGCATGTTGAATTGGTGCTTAATTAGACACAGGAAGTCTATATATTAAGAGCAATGTGTATTTCATGGAAAAAAAAAAATACAGGAAGAGTGAAATCATCATACAGATTTGCAGAATCTAATGATCCAGTATTGACTTTTAAGGTTTGTTGAGTTAAGAGTTAAATGTCAACTGAAGATAAAACTAGATAATTTTCTACTTCAGAGAATGATGAATTTGGTTTTTTCTCTTTCTTAAACCAGAATAAAAGAGAAGGAAATCAATACATTTTTCGTTACATAGGTTCACAACTGCAGTCATATATATGGGCTAGTGAACTTTCCTTTTAAGTGCAAAAAAAGTAGCTTATAAAGATTTTCTTCTTAAAATATTGTATTAATCACTGTATTAAGTGAAGGAAACTGAAAGTTCATAAAATGGTTTATTTTTGTCACTGAGCAAAGAACTAAATAAATAGGTAGATTACATTGCATATTATTATTTTCCCCTAAACTTATTTTGGGTTAGATAATAAAAATATTGTTTCTTATACTAATATTTAATTATTTTTAAAGGAATAACCAATAGAAATTGCACTATCAGAATTCTAACATTTCTCCTAAAATTTCTTAAAGGATGTAAGAAGAAATTAAAATATTAAAATTAACACTTTACATCTCACAGAATTTTCCTTGACATGATATCAATTGGCAAGTAAATTTTACCTATACTCTTTGGAGATTTGTTCATTCTTATGCTGAATAACTTCAGAAGTTTAAGTCTTACAGGAACCTAGTTTTACAGTAAGAACTGTCTTCACTATTTTATTTGTCAGCCTATGTTCTTTTTTTTTTTTAAGCTTTTTTTTTTTTTACCAATAATCTGCAAAACTTACGTTTCATTTCAGTTGGGTTACTGTTAACTCTATAGTAATAAAATAGTGAAGTGAAATAAGCGATGGTTATGGCAAATCCTCATGTCTTCCAGAAGCATGTCTGAATTTGTGTGAAAAGATGTTAAGTATGAAAGCAAAGATTATGGTTAGGCTCAGCTTCCATCTGGTGAAAACAAGAAACAATAAGACAATATTTCTATAACATGCTTGAAGGCCTTAGTAGTCTTGCTGTGCCCAGTTTTGGTGTGCAAGCCAAAGTAATTCTTCTTTATTCCCTCTAGAAGAGACAGTGTCAGTTTAGTGTGTTGAAAATAATACTCCCTAAACAAAAATAACCTGGAAGGAGATTTGGTATATATAGGAAGAACAGAAGCTCAGCTAAAAGTTCATCATGTCATTACTACCATTCAGCTAAGCTTATGCCTAAACTGATATTTTTCTAATTGCAAGATGAGTTCAAACAACTTGTAGACTTCCTTTTACTCACATCTCTTAATCCAAATATCATATAAACGCACACCTACAGTGTTTATTTTCCTACAACCACTACATTCCTGTCTTGAGAGATGTGTTATTTTGCCCTGTGTTCTTATGAAGGCCTGCCAAGACCTCCATAGTTAATGTTACAGAGGAGATTTTTCACTGTGAGAATATTCTTACCTTTTTTTTTTTGACTTTCACAAGTAAGAAATGAAGTATCTTTGTCTATTGCTTGTTTGGGTTTTTTTGTTGTTGTTTTTTTTTTTTTTTTTCCCTAAGCTTGCCTTTGTAGAAGGGACTTGAGATGGACAGGAAAAGCCAGTTGTGAACTATGGACTCCAAAAGTAAGATTTTTCTGCCTTTTCAAGAACATACTGAACTCTGAAAGATATCCACTTTGCTTCTGAAACTATCTTTGTTTAACTTAGTCCTTAGATATTTAGCTTAGAAATTTGTAAAGGTATCCTGAAAAATCTAAGGTGTATACTGCACACTGAATTGTGTTGTGTAGATAACTAATTAGTAATTTAAGAAAGTTTTTTTGTGTTCTGGGGGAAAAAAAATGCTTAGACTTGTTTTTCATTTCAATGAAGAACCCTAGTTTATTGAAATTTGTTGCTGATGAGCACTTTCGTGTTTGAGATGTATGCAGAAACTGCATAGTGGTTTATAGGAAAAAAAATAAGCAAAGAACAGCTTAAAATCTATAGATGGGAGAAATGTGCTGTAATTTGTCTTGCTTGGCTTTTTTTTTTTTTCTCTTTACATTTAGCCCTATCTTTTTAAGTAGGTGGCAGCTACATACCAGCTTAACATCATTCTTTTATATTTTTCTTTTATTTTCCCCTTTAAACTGTAATGTGTGTGTTTAATTCCAGTGAAAAAGGCACTTGGTGTCCATTTTATTTATCCAATAAACCAGTGATATGTCTGGTCATAGCTCTCTGCAGGTGCCTCTATTCATTTCCTAATAAATTATCATCTCCCATACGTTCTAACAGACTTATGCCTGCTTAATTAGATGTTAGACAGTTACAGATGCCACTCATGGCTCCTCATGTTTCTGGGAGATGAAACACTGAAGTAAGCTGTGAGCTAATTAGAATTACCTTATTGGGATTAGCTTTTTGCACTCCACCTTAAGGTAGGGAAAATAGATCTGTTTGTGGCTCTTAGAAAAAGGCAGACTAATGGTAAGAAGGCTTGGGACAAAAGCTTAAATTTAGAGCTACTAGGCTTCTTTAAGAGCTATTTCTTTTGATACGATACAGGTTACTGGATTAGCATTTCAAAGCAGTATAACAACCTGCATCTTTCACTTTGATTGGCAGCACATTTCAGAATCCCTAATGGCTGCTAATAAGTTTTCATTGAAATTTCTAGTTAAAACATTGATAAAAGTATCAGTCGAGTTTGCATGTCTTTTTTTTAATAGATCTTTACAGCTTACTTACCTTCACGTTTCTCTGTGTGCAAGCTATTGCACACCCAACATTTGCTAAGCTAAAAAAGAGAAAGTCTTTTAGACGTTTTCATGTGATTAAACCCTTCTGTGTCCCTGATGATCTTACTAGCTCTTCCCAGACTGTTTTCCAGTCTGAGTTCATCATTCTTGAGTAATGCATAACCAGAATTGTTCACAGTTCTCCAAGACCTACAGTTTTTTGCATTTCTGTTAGTTGTTTTCTGTTAGTGCTTCCTTATCTCTGCTTAAAATATTATACATATTCAGTATGTTCTATGGCTGTGTTGCAGGAGGTGTTTGGAGTTAGCCTGCAAGAACATTCCATTTAATAATGATTTGTATTATGCAAGTTCCCAGTTATCCATCTCTTCCGTGATAATCTGACCCTTTTAGTACCGGTGGCACCTACAATTTCATTTGCACATGTTTATTTTTCTAGACAGTACTCAAATACAGAGTCTGAAACTAATTTTCAAGAAAACTTATTAGGTTTGTATTTCCAGTCAAAATGCTTTTCTATTTCATATGACTCTTTGTAATCTTCTGTTTTGCAATTTCACCACAAGTTTTTGGTTTGGTGTGATTTTGAGTGGTAAGGATTGGGTTTTGTTGTTGTTTTAAACTATATATCCTCTTAGGGTACACTTCCCTGATGAGAAGTTTATTACTTCTGATATCAAGGGAAAATTAGCTCTGCTACCTATATTGCTTTAAGGAATGACACAATGGCCTATAGTATCCCAAAAGTACTACAAAACTAATGCCATATTACAAGCAGTGTAAAGCAACGATTCTTCAGATACTGAGGTTTGCCCATTTCCAAGGATATTGTTTTGACAGATAAATTGGGTAATCTTCGCAGTAATTTGCGTATTGCTGGTGGTTTAGTTGAAATTCCAGCTTGTAAATACAATGCAGAATTGATTTGTGGGCTTTCTATTTTCTTGCAGGCTGTTTGATTAAATTAAAAATTGGCTTTTTCATGACTGCTCATTCATGTTCTGTGGCTGGGAGATGAGTGGTTTAGTGAAGACCTTCAGGGAGGACTGTGAACAGGGCAGTGCTTCAAACAAAGACCAAATTAAGGGCCAATATGTTGGGATGCTACAGTTTCTGTAGCAATACTACTTTGTATGGCAGGAATGGAAAAAGAAATTTGAGGACCATGAGAGATAAATTTTTTATAATATGAGCCCGTAAGTTAAATGATTCAATGAACTACTTTAATAATATTTTGTTCCAGCTGCTGTTGGGAGTGAACTATTTGAGGTGAGGTTTTTAAGTTTTTTTTTTTCAAAACAGCATGCTGCTAAGTGCTGTAGTTCTACACACCAAAGACATAGGAAATAGGGATGACAAGGGAAAAGAATATCAAATATAATTAAGTGCCCTTTCTAACCAACCAGTGTCACTAGTAGAGAGATTTGTTTACAATAAAATATGTCCTGCTCTTGGAATTCTGTCTTCCATGGGAATAACTCTATGTCTCCAGTCTGAAAAGAACGTGTATGTAGATGCAAAAAAGTGTTTCCTGTTCTGTGGCTGACCAACTGCAAAGAGTATGCTGTGACTATTTTTAAAGAGATTATGATTTCCAAAACATAGAAAAAAATAAATGGATCTGTGAAACTAGATCTTATTCTCTCAAAAATCATTAAGTTATTGAAGTTCTCTGTAAATCCCTGCATTTAGTAAAACCAAAACCCTCTATGGCCTGTACTTTAAATATAATTTAGACTTTTTAGCAGTAAAGTAACTAAGTCTTTGAATAAATTAATTAATTTCAGAGATTTTGATCTTTAATTTCATTAATGTTTTCAATTTTGAGTGGTCCAAAATACTTTGACATGATAGTACTAGAATTTAGCTGCTTTGAATATCCTTTCTTATTTTAGGGGAGGAAGTGCGAGTTACCTATGATACATGCTAATAAACATTTTTATTCTTCAAAATGGGGAAAAAGCTCTCACCTTTCTAAAAGCATTTTAAAGACCAGTATCTTTAATTGAAACACTTTTGAATCTGCCTCTTAAAGAGAAAAACAAACCTGTGCTTCTTTTCTCAGATAGATTCTTGGCAAAAGTCCCTGATTTCTTTGTCCTTCTTGGGAAGAAAGATTAAGTTTAAATGGGAGTGTTACCTGCCTAGATTAGGACTTCAGAGGTTAGTACTGTATTTTAAAAAGAAATACATATCAGATTCAGCAAACATCTAAATGTGTTTAGGAACAGCATGATCCTATGCCATTTACTGGAGACAAAAAGCACTAGGAAACTCACAAATAAACACATCCTCAAAATTGCTTGTCCAATTCAAATGACTTAGTTCTTAAGTTTTGCAGAGGAACAGACTGAGTAGTCTGCTAAATGGCAGAGCACAAGGGAGTCTCGGGATTGTCTGGTCTGTGATAACATGAAGGTAGAGCATGTCTTCTTGGACGGTATTCTGTCTTTGCTTAGGTTTATAGTGTCAGATAATCTCCAGAACTCCAGGTAAATAGTTCCAAGGATTAATGAAAGCCTGTAAAGAAAAAAATAAAATATTTTATTATGGTATCTCCTAGCTTTCTACTGCTATATCTCATTATATCTTCAACTGTTACATTATCCGGTCCTCTATTAAAGTAGTCTTGTGTAAATTTAGACTTTGCTTTTAAACCCTCTGTTCTGTTGAAAGCTAATACTAAGTGACTTATTTCTCAACACCCATGAAGTAACTCTGAATTAACTCCTAAAATACAAGAATTGGAACCACCAGGTCACTGGTGACACATCCTTATTATGTGACCACTGAGCTGTATACTCGTACCCCTACTGTTTCAATTTCATCTTTATTAGGTCTGTAGTTTTACTCATGTGGTGTTGATTGAAGTATCCTTGTTAGAAATTGCTAGTAAATACTAACCCAAAGCTTAGAAAACACTGCTGTGATCATTTTCAACATGAAGGTTGTATCCTTCCTGAACGAGGAATTTGCAGGTAAATTCTGAAACATGACATAGTTATTCCTAGGTTGTTTACCCAGAAAATCAAAGCAAAAAATCTCGGAGATTTAATTCCTATGCAGAAATTAATGATTGATGACACAATTCTATTGACCAAGGAACTCATTCTTTTCAAAATGTAATATCCTTCCATTTGTTACAATGGGAGTTCATTCATGTGACAGCACCCCATATCAGATGCTCTCTCAAATGGTTGCAAGCAAGTTATGATAGCTTTGGAAGTTACTAGTCAGTGGAATTGTGCTAACTAATCATGTGAGCGCTCATAGATTATTCACTTCAAGGATGTAGCTCATAGCTATAATTACTGCTAATGAATAATTATTTACAGAGGAATTAGTGATTTTTATGTTTCGTATAGAAAATAATGTCATAGTTTAGCCCCACTAGGGACCAAGCTATGCAGCCACTCACTCACTCCTCCCATCCTCCGAGGGAATGAGGGAGAGATAACAAAACAAAAAGGCTCAAGGCTTGAGATAAGGAAAGGCAGAGATCATTGAAGTTACCATTATGGGAAAAACAGACTCAACTTGGGGAAAACTATTTATTTATTATTATTAATAAATCCAAAGCAGGATAATGAGAAAGAGAATTAAAAAACCTCAACTTCCTCCCATCTCTCCCTTTTCCCAGGCTTAACTTCATTTCAAATTATCTCTACCTCGTTCACCCTGCCACCAGCAGCACAGGGCTGGGAAAAGGGAATGGGGGTTGTGGTCAGTACATCACATGTCGCTTTACAATGCTCCTTCCTCCTTGGGGGAAGAACTCCTCGCATTCCTCCCCAGCTCCAGTGTGGGGTCCCTCCCACAAGCTACAGTCCTTCACACACTGCTCGGATGTGGGGTCTTTTTCCACAGGGTTTAGTCCCTCAGGAACTGATTGCCCCAGTGTGGGCCCTCCATGGGCCACAGCCTCCTTTGGGCATCCACCTGCTCCGTCAGGGAGCTCCACGGGCCGCCGGTGGATCTCTGCTCTTCCATGGACCTCCATGGGCCTCAGGGGGACAGCCTGCCTCACCATGGACTGTACCATGGGCTGCAGGAGAGTCTCTGCTGGGAGCAACATTACTCTTCCCCTTCCTTCTTCACTGACCTTTGCATCTGCAGCTGTTCCTCTCACAAGAAATTCTTCACAATCAGGCTCAGGTAGATGTGTCTCAGGTTCTTTTCACATCTCTCCTCTCCACTTCTTGCAGCCGGGCTGGGCCAAGTCCGGCCCAGACGGCTGCCTGATGGGAGGCCAGAGGGCGAGGGCCACAAGGGCTGCAAAGCTCGTGCCTCCTCCTCTCTGCCCCTGCTTCTGCTTCACTCCTTTTCCTTTTAAAAATTGTATTTTCCCCTTCTTAAATACATTATCACAGAGGCGTTATCACGGAGTCATTATCACTGTAGCCAATGAGCTTAGCCCTGGCCAATGGCAGGTCTGCCCTAAACCCAGCCAGGACCACCAGACAAAAGGGAAACTTCTAGCAGCTTCTCACAGAAGCTGTAACTATAGCTTCCCCTGCTACACAAAACCAGTACAAATAACTATACTGTGGTAACTTGTTCACTTAAAGTTGGATTCTGGAAATAGTTTCTGAAAGAAGTGAGAGCAGAAAATTATTAACAAAATAAATTAAGTCTTTTCTGTGTGGGTTTCTATGTTTGCTTTCACTTGAATAAAGGAGTCTTCAAAACCATAATTTAGAGTTGGATACTTGTAATCTTAAGGTGGTTTTTGTCTGACTTTTTAAATGGAATTGTGTATCTTCCCTCTCTGGTCTTGTAGCAGCCAAAAACCTTTAAAGCTATTGACTATAAAGCAAACTGAAACGCAGCTGAAAATGTGCTCTCTTTTAGCAGTTAGTTCCCTCGCTTGTGCCAGTTATTTATCCTGCTACCACAGCTGCAAAAATATGAAACATAAGTTTCATTCAGCTGACCAGATAGTTTTGAAATGCCCCCCAAAATAACTGTGTTCTTGTAGAGGAATAAATTCAAAACACATTGGTGTGCTTGAATGGGAAAATGACAAAACTTTACCCAGTGTGATTCTCAGAATTGTCTGTACTAAGGTGAAATGATGGACAGTGACTTCTTTGAAGTAAGAAAACAAGGGGGGAAAAATAAATCACTTTCTGAAATGTTACTTGCAGGAGATATGTAGCTGCAATAATTCACTCAATTCATGCTACTGCTGTGTGACTTAAAGACAGAGTCAGAGTGGTAAAGATTTGAAAAGCATTGTAGGGCCAAAGTGAATTCACTTGCAAAAAAACCCACCTTGAAAACCACACACCCTAAACTTCCAAATCCTCAGTGTCAATTAAATATTTTAGAGCAAAGCCAACTACAATAGTATCTACAAATCACAGAATACAATTGAATTTGAATCTGTTAAACTGATTTTATTTCAGTGGTATGATTCAGGATAATCAAAAGGATAAACTTCCTGATTTCTAGCTCCATTTTTCTTTGTGTAGATTTGAGTAGGATGATACTGGGAATAACTTATGAGACATATCCTAGCTACAACTTCTTGTGGTATAAAGGGTTGCAACCTGGCATTACGCAATAAAACTATACAAATATAGAAAGAAGACTTTTATACAATTTACATCTCCATTAAATTAGAACAGTAATACATGGGGGTTTTGGTACAGTGGTCCCATTCTTCAGTGTCAACATGCAACTCCCTGTCTTTTAGTAGGCTCAAAATGACCATGTACCCCTTTCAAAGATTCAGTATTATGGTGTGAAACCACAGCAGTGCTTTTCCTGTATTTGGGATGTGTTCTCATTCCTAAGTAGCTAAACTGTGTTCATCAAATAGCATTTTTTTTTCTGCACCTCGGTGTTATGAAAAAAAATATCTGTCCTTCAAAATGGAGAATTAGCCTCATTTCTCTATTAGCTACTGGAGCACTAATAACTCTTAAAATTACTCATTCTTAACTATATGCACTAATTGAAGGCAATACTAGACTTGTGAGACTAATTTTAAAGCAGGTGTTCATGTCTTTGAAATAAACAACTCTTTTGCTGTTTGTTTGTTGTTTTTTTTTTTCTTTCAGTATTGATGCTATAATAACGGGTACAGAATATACTTAAAGATATAATAATTAGCTTGAGGTAATAAATTAGCACAGAATGAATCTAAGCCTGGATCTGTGTTTTGGATTAACATCTTCATGGTTGCTTTGTTTAAATTTCTACCACTTGCATTGAATTATACTATCTTGTTATAGCATCTCACTCCATAGTATGTTAAGACATATTTTTCAAAATTTCTGTAGATATCTACATGGGTTGCATCAAACATACCTTCAGTCATCAACCCCTCAGATTACTTTTAAAAAATATGAACTATTTTAGCAGACTATAACCTTTGGATGTTGATATGCATGTAAAGAATAAAGGTTTTTCAGTTTTGGTCAGAATGATGTATCCATCTGAATACGTTACTTTGATATTATTATTTGATATTGTAATATTATTCTTGCTATTGGATGGAACTGTGAATATAATAAATACAACATATATCTAAATTATAAAAGTATTACCATCTAGGACCTAAATGAGTGCAAAAAGCAAATATTTCTTGTCTAATACATTTTCACCTCATGATTAACATATTTATCTTAGTTAAAATAGTAGATCCGTAGTGGTGCCAGGTGATTGGAAATGTCGGCCTTCTACTCAACCTGAAAATGCACCCAAATAACTATTGAACAGTCCCATTTAGATCAGTGAGACTACTAAACTCAGTAAAACTTACATTGGAGCAGTGTCGTAGTTCAGCCCTGATCGGGACCAGACTACGCAGTCTCTCTCTCACTCCCCCCACCTTCCGAGAGAACAGGGAGAGAAAATATAAGGAAAAACGGCTCGAGGTTTGAGATAAGGACAGGGAGAAATCCTTAAAGTTACCGTCACGGGCAAAACAGACTCGACTTGGGGAAAACTATTCATTTATTACTACAAACAGCAGGATAATGAGACAGAGAACAAGATAACCTCCCTCCACCCCTCCCTCTTCACAAGCTTAACATTATCTCTACTACCTTCCCCCCCCTGAGCGGCACAGGGGGGAAGAGGGAATGGGGGTTGCAGTCAGTTCATCATAAGTTGTTTCACACCGCTGCTTCATGGTTGGGGGAAGAACTCTTCGCATTCCTCTCCCGCTCCATCGTGGGGTCCCTCCCACGGGCCACAGTCCTTCGTGAAACTGCTCCGGCGTGGGTCATCTCTTCCACAGGTGCAGTCCCTCTAGAACAGCTGTCCCAGCGGGCCCTCCACGGGCCACAGCTGCCTTCAGGCATCCACCTCCCCTGGTACGGGGTCCTTCACGGGCTCCAAGTGGATCTCTGCTCCTCCGTGGACCTCCATGGGCTGCAGGGGGACAACCTGCTCCACCATGGTCGTCACCACAGGCTGCAGGGGAATCTTGGCCAGGAGCCGCATTACTCCTCCCCCTCCTTCTGAACTGACCCTGGTGTCTGCAGCCATTCCTCACAACAGGCTGGTAGATGTCTCTCAGGATCTTTTTTTACATCTTATTCACTTTTCATCTCCTTTCCACTTCTTGTAGCCAGGCTGGACCGAGTCGGGCCCAGTCGGCTGCCTGGCGAGAGGCCAGAGGGTGAGGCCTGCAAGGCCCATGAGGCCTGTGCCTCCCCCTCTGCGCCTCTCCCCCGCTCAGCTTCTTCACATCTTGTCTTCTCTTTTTTTTTTTGCTGTTTTCCCCTTCTTAAATACATTATCGCAGAGGCGTTATCACGGAACATTCTGCTACCAATTGGCTCGGCCTTGGCCAGCAGCAGGTCCGCCCTAGGCCCGGCCGAGTCCACTGAACAAAGGGGAGCGACTTCTAGCAGTTTCCTACAGAAGCTACCACCTTAGGCCCCTCCTCACTAACAAAACCACAACAAGCAGGTTTTTCTTTCCCTACATAATCTCAAGCATCACATCTCCGACAACTTTGAGTTTCCTGACACCTCTGTAGTGATTCAATTTAATTTCTGTGAGAATAATACCATCTACTAAGTTACCCTGCAGAACCCTTTTGGCATTGACCGAGTAATCTCCTTTATGTGCTGTTGTAGTTGTGTCCTAATTTGTGAAACTTCAATAGGCTTTTCAGGTTGCTGTGGAGTCTTATCTGGAATTTTGTCTTTCTCATAACACCCTCACTGGGTAAGATAACATTTTATTGACTCATAGGACATTGTGCGATTACTGCGAGTTTGTCATATTCAAAGTAAAAACTTCACTCTGGTCTCTGTATAAGATAAATTAAAATAAATTCTTTATTTCTATCTGATAAAAGTCCCAGTAACCCTATAGCTTTTTTTGCTCCCCCCGCCCTGCCGCTGTAGAGGATTCTAACAGGGCATAAAACAATAAAACTACATACACATTAGATAGTTAGTTATACTTGCTATCTCAAGTAAAGCTTTCACTTATGAATTTTTATACTTTTCTCAGCTTCTTATAGGAACAGTGTATGTTGTTGAGAATAATTGTTATCAAGAGTTCAACAGCAGATGTTCATGTGAGTACCGTCATCTAAAATTAGTATCTGGTTTGCCAAAGGATGCCAATCTGAAGACAATTATTCTTACTTTATATATATGCATTTTAGTAGTTAAGCTGTGTTTTATGAAATTCCATCTTCCAAAACGGAAGAAAGAAAATAGAAAGTAAAAGAGAAAACAGTATTCATTTGAAGAAATGAATTGCAAAAAAAAAAAAAGGAGAGGAATTAAGGCAAATACTTTTACACAGAATATGTTTAATCTTTTTTAGCAAGATTGAACCACTCTCTTCTATTCCTATCTTTTCAAAATAAAATCCTTGATTATGTGACTTAATTGAAATGATTAGTATAAAAATAGGGAGATATTAGCACAGAACTGTTAGACTGCAATATTGAATCAGACTCACCTAAGGAAACAGTGGAGAAAAACTCCAAGAGTAAGAAAAAAAAGAAACATGAGACTGAGGAGTTTTGGAGTGGTGACATGAGGTTCATAGAAATGGGGCCTCAGAAAATGTGTCACAAATCTTATTCTGTAACTGCAAAACATACTGCCATAGTACCTGTAAAGCTGCAAAATCAGTGGGAACAGTACATGGTAGATGAGTAAGCAAGCAGAAAACAAATAGCATTGAAAACTGAATGTGACATGCCTGAATTTTATTTTTTTTTTACAAGGGACCTACAAGTGAGATGTGAATGGAAAACACAGCATCATGCTAGAGTTGAAACGAAAAGTGGAGAATTACATGTTTTTATCAGAAGGAGCAATTCTGAGATAAAGTAAAGTGCAAGCTACCAACAGAATAATTGGTGTCAGACAGTGCTAGATTTTTGCTTGTATAAAGAAACTATATATGCTTGGCTAGTATAACTAAGTTTATTTTCCACAACAACTTTGTTTTTCTACATAGTGAGATTTAGTTGAGGCCTTGTTTGTTTAGCACATCTGAGACTTCTAGTTGAATGGTCCAAGGCCTGTGACTGAATGATTTATTGTTGAACAGAGAGTCTGTATAGAGCCTGTATAGAAATAAGATGATGAAAGGAGATTGTGCTTGCAGCTGATTGTGCCATATGTGTATGACACCATGTTCTGTAGGTAAATGTCAGGAATTGTATCTTTCCAATTGATGTCATAAATAGAGAGCAAAACTATAGAGGAAAGTAGGATATCTCTCAAAATATAGCAGTATCCATAATGTCTCCCATGGATTGTACTCCTAAGGCAGTTTCCTTTTTTACTTTTTGTCAAAAAGGAAGAGGCAAACTCTGATGGAAGACTGAATTGGTAACTTCAGTGCTTTTGTTTTGCACTTTAAAACGTCTAATATGACTCTAAGAATAGCAAAAGGTTTCAACCCTAAAAGGCTACATAGGTAGCAGATATTTTCTAGTAGCATCTTCACTAGAATACTCTTGTAATATCTTAGGACAGAAAATAATTTTTTATGTACTGCCCACACTGGCTTTTTCAATGCACTGCGCAGGTGTTTTGTGGCCCCTCTATTCTTTGTAGTTAATTTTCATCTTCCTTTGGTCACATATTCTATCCCCCTCAGTAGTCAGTGGTGAGAAGCTAATATTTTTATCATTATTTTTTTTTTCCATTCAAACTTTATTCCCTAATGCAATTCCATTCATATATTTATGTTCTGTAATGTCTAATTCTCAGCAGTCAGAATTAGTTTGTGACTGTCGGCCATGCAATACCTGTTAGGCCCAAAGAGGAAATATAAAAAGTGCATGAGAAGGTATTGATGGTGTAAGCATCTACATTGGGAATATCTCCACTGGAGACTCACCTGAGCTAATTAGCACTGTGATCAGAGTGTCCCACTTAGCCTAACCTGAGTATAAGTATTCCCATAGCAAGGCCTTCTGTGTGCTGCTGTCCCTGAACTAATGTATGTGTGTGCCCAGCGGGACAAAGCCCTGCTGCTTTGTGCTGCAGTGCTCTGGGATTTGTTCCTATGCAGATGAGTCAATGGTGAGAAAATGTCCTGCTTTTGGAAACAGTTAGGACAATGCTAGGGCATTCACCACATCTCTTTTGTGAGAGGTTCTGGACAGGTTCTGGACTAAGCTAAAGGACAGAATAGACTTTAATTCATACATGTGGATGAAAGCCAGTGTGCCTATGGTCAAATAAGCATACAATAAAGTTGTTAATGGGTAAAAATAAGAGTTGGGTGAAAAACACTTGCAAGACTAACACCTAAGTCTGTAGTGCATAAATATTCTTGCTTACCTCTTTTGCAACTTCATTCTGTTCAAAACTATTAAAAGAACAAGTGCAACAGTCAGAAATATGACCAAATGAATATGCCTCCGTGTAGTTTAACTGACAAACTTTATGCTAAAGAAACCCAAGTAAATATATAATTAAGAATCTTTTTTATTGCCGTATGCAACTGAAGGTTATGGAGAGCCAAATGAATGATGTTATTACTATTTATATTTTTTATATTTGTAGTAGTGATGCAAGTTCATGGTAGTATCTAATGAATTTTGATAGATATTTGAAGCAGAAACAAATACAATAATGCTGATAGGCTAAGTTATTGACTGGTGAGATTTTTTAATAAGCTGATAGTTTCTAATTACTTGCAATGGATAAGCATCCATAGTACTAAATCCTTTTTAAGAAACATACTTACCCTCAAAAGCTAGACAGAATTCGTTGATCTTATATCTCCAAATGAAATTGCAGAATCGCAGAATGGTTGAGGTTGGAAGGGAACTCGGGAGGCCATCTGGTACAATACCTTACTGGTCAAGCAGGGCCACATAGATCTGTTTGCTCATGATCATGTCCAGAGGTCTCTTGAAGTACAGTCCAGACAGTCTCCAAGAAAGGAGACTCCACAACCTCCCTGGGCAACCTATGCCAGTGCTCAGTCACTTGCACAGTAACTGCAAGTGCAAAAACTGTCTCCTCACTTGCACAGTAACTGCAAAAAATGTTCAGAGGGAACCCCTTCTGTTTCCGTTCATGCCCATTGCTTCTGATCCTGGCACTGGGCAGCACTCAAAAGAGCCTGACTCTGTCCTCTTTGTGCTCTCCCTTCAGGTATTTATATACATTGATAAGATTCCACCAGAGACTTCTCTTCTCCAGGCTCAATAGTCCCAGCTCTCTCAGCTTTTCCTTATATGTGAGATGCTCTATTCCATGACATTCGTGCCTCTTTGCTGGACTTTTTTCAGGGTGTCTATGTCCTTTCTTTACAGAGGAGCCCAGAACATGGCACAGTACTCCAGGTGTGGCCTCACCAGTGCCGACTAGAGCAGAAGGATCACCTCCCTCAACCTGATGGCAACACTCTTATCCATGCAGCCCACGACATCATCAGCCTTCTTTGCTGCAAGGGCATATTACTAGCTCACGTTCAACTTGAGAGTCTACCAGGACCCTCAGTTCTTTTCTGCCAAGCTGCTTTCCAGCTGAGCATCCCTTAGCTTATAGATGTGCATGGGGTTGTTCATACCTAGGTGCAGAAATCCACACGTCCTTTTGTTGAACTTTAAGTAGATCCTGTCGGCCCATTCCTCCAGCCTGTCCAGGTTGCTCTGGATGGCAGCATGACCTTCTGGCATGTCAGCCACTCCTCCCAGTTTTATGTTATCAGCACAACTACCATTAAGAAAATGATACATACTAACTGAAGAGAACTGTATAAGTCTTAGCCAGCATACCCGTATTGACTTGCTGAGAAGGATAAGGTATAAGGACTCTCTTCTCATAATGGTGAAGGAGATCAGTAATCATACAATTAAACATTTTCACTTATAGTAGAATAGGGTATTACAGCCAATATAAAAATTCCTGTTTAACTGGAGCCTATATGAGGCATAACTTTTGTTAGAATCAGGAGCTGTCTTTCTGAAGAAATGTGAGCAGAAATGAAGGAATAATACATGTGAAATGGAAAAATATCAGTACATGTCGCCTGAAAAGCTACCTGAAAATAAAGAGAAAATGAGATTTCCTATCATGAAGGGAAATACCAGATAAGAGCTACAAATTTTTATCCTATGAGAAAATACCCTTGAAACTAAAAGCTAGCAAGATGGTGGAAACATTGGCAGCACAGTACTTTTAATGCAGAAGGCAAAAACTTTTAATTCTAACTGCTTACCATTTAAACAAAAAGAATGAGAAGTAAACTGACACGCTCCTCTAGCTTCCTTGCAAAATGCTGTTTAGTACAATACAGGTAACTTTTGCAGATGACAATGTAGGTATTAAACATTCTCAGAAATCTGCAGATTACTTACGATCCAGTTTGAAATTGGCGTGTTTGGAAACAGAAAGATTGCTGAGAGGCTTTTCTTCTTGAAACAGGAGCTGGCTCCGGATACAGACGTGAATGGCTCTAGGCAGAGGCTCATGTCCCACATTCCCATATGTTTGGGCAGGCAGGGTTTCAGTGTGGCTATGACTTTCTTCTCTTTAAATAGCAATGATGTTCAGCTAGAAGACTTAATTATACAGATGTTGTCTTTGGGTTATGTGTAAATGAATTAAAACTGGGAAAGTTCCTCACAACCAAATGTCCAGGTAGTTTAAGATTCAACTTTATGTTAGAAGGCGATGCAATTGAAGTCTAAAATAGATTTGAAATTTTCTACTGCATTAAATTCAGTATTTAAAATAAAGTTTCCCTCATTGTCCTGCAGTTAGGTAGAGTATAAAGAAGAATTGAAGTCAAGTATATATGTTTGCAAATGTCTTCTATTTGTGTATTTACATAGTAAGTAAACTTTACAAAAGCTAAAAGTAAAATGATGTGACTTACAAAAACATTATTTTTGTCTAACTAAAACTGCATTTAAGAAAAGCAATATTTAAGGCAGGGTACTGCAAACATATCTCTTCTGAAAATTATGTATGTTGCATTCCTTTGGAGTCACTAGTCAGTAACAGGTGTGTAAAATTTCACATTCTTTGGTTTTGATCCAAAGCAAGGCTGGAAATAAACCATGTATTCACACATCCTCAAACCAAGGTGAGTGAAAAGGGGAAAACTAGTGGAAAGCAGGGGAAAATAAAATGTTGCCTGGAAAGAAAAGAGTGTATATCAATCACTAACTCTAAGTTTTACCTTAATCTGCAAAATTCATAATGTGATAACTTAAATATGACATTACACATTGCACGTAGCTTACATATACATTGTGTACATTATTATCTGTAACATCATAATGTAATATTTGTCATACAAACAAAATATTGAAAATAACAGCTCTATTTACACAGAGGTGAAAAGATTAGATTTTATGATGGCTATATAGCTATATAATAAACAAAACCAGCAAACTAGTTTCTTCAAATGCAAATGAGTTCTTAATATCCTACAATATTTTATGGATTTTTCTTTAAATAGGAATCTTCTTTTTTTTTTTTTTTCCATGAAGTTGTTTTTTGCATCTTGATTCTTGAAATTTAGCTAACTTGTAGCCTGTAACATTTGCATTCCACAATAGTAGTGGCTGAACGTGTTTCAAGAGAGTGTATTCTTTTTTTTTTAACCTCATCATAGCTGAATTCGAGTCCACATTTTGCGTAGAAGTTATTAACAATGGAGAAAGATAATAAAGGTTTAGACAGGGAAGTGTGTTCATATAATTAGTCTCTAAATGGGGCTTATAATTTGGGATACTAAAATGAAAACCTGCAGTATTTAAGAGTAAGTTGCTGGAACCTTTAAAGTTTTTAGTTATCTATATAGTATAGGTGATCTTTGCTTACATAGGAAACAGCATTTCTACTTTTCTAATTTGCTTCTGACTTCTAGGTAGCATTGTGTAAAGAAAGGGTAAAAAAAGAAATGCTTCTAAGAATGACATCTAGAGTGATTCTAACACGTCAATTTCAAACCCTAATAGACAAGTACTTTCAGTGGCTCATTTTTATAAAATGCACACAGTGGAGATCTAATTGGTATTTATGCAGAAATATCTTTAGACTTCTCTGCATGAATCTCAGGTATATGTTTACACGTAATTAATTAAACATTGAAAAGCCAAACCCATGTTTTTTTGTTGGGAGGCGGTGGAGGGGGGAAGTTAATTGCTTCTGATGGTGGTGCTTCACCATTAATTCAGCAATAGATGAAGTCTTATAGAAATAGAACAAAGATAGGTGTGTTTGCAGAAGTTTTGTATTTCATATTGCTGAATAATGTAGTGGTTTTCAAAGGGGTAAACTTTAAATATCCTGTAGGGAGTACTGTTATGTAATCCTTTAAACCACCATTTGTGGCTAGCCAGTATTCCCTAGGGGGATATAGATAAATAGGTTTCTGTAACACTCTCATGAAGGAAAAACTTATAATTTACAGGTATAAAGCCAGGAAAATTTTTTTTTTTTAAACCGCTAGAGAGAGAATGACTGGGAATGCTTCACACATCTGATAATATCATAGAATCATAGAATAGTTTGGGTTGGAAGGGACCTTCAAAGGTCATCTAGTCCAACCCCCGTGTAAAGAGCAGGGACATCTTCAACTACATCAGGTTGCTCAGAGCCCCCTCCAACCTGGCCTTGAATGGTTCCAGGGATGGGGCATCAACCATCTCTCTGGGTATCCTATTCCAGTGTTCCACCACCTTCACTGTAATTTTTTTTTTCCTTACATTCAGTCTGAATCTGCCTCCCTCTATTTTAAAACCATTATGCCTTGTCTTTCCTGTAGGCCCCCTTTAGGTACTGGAAGGCTGCTATAAGGTCTCCCTGGAGCCTTCTCTTCTCCAGGCTGAACAACCACATCTCTCTCAGCCTCTCTTCATAGGAGAGGTGCTCCATCCCTCTGATCATCTTCGTGGCACTCCTCTGGACTCGCTCTAACAGGTCCACATTCTTCTTATGTTGGGGGCTCCAGAGGTGGACACAATACTCCATGTAGGGTCTCACGAGAGCAGAGTAGAGGGGGAGAATCATCTCCCTCGACCTGCTGGCCATGCTTCTTTTGATGCAGTCCAGGATGTGGCTGGCTTTCTGGGCCACAAGTGCACATTGATGGTACAGTTGTTTTCAGAAATCCCAGGTATGTCCCTCAACTCTAAATAGCCAGTTTGGGTACAGTAGTCTTTTATAAAGAGCATGTTTTCAAAATTGTTTCAGCCTATCAATAAACACAATACTATGTCAGTTGGAGTTCACGGCACCTATGAATATCATCAGAAGGAAATTTGAGCCACTCATTAAGCATTAAAAAAAAAAAAAAAGCTATGAGTAGTATTTTCATGCAGATATATCAGATATTATTCTATATCCAGAAAAAAAAAAAAACCCACTCTTCTCTAAAGGAAGAAAACACTTTCTAGGCCATCATGTCTGTCTGGGCATTCTCATTAGAGCATGTGTACAGATTTTGTGCCCTACTTCAGCCTTTTATGCATCAGCAGACCTGAAAGCAGCTGAAAAGATTTGGTTGTATAACACAAAGGCATGCAAAGTGGAACTTTCACAGAGTCCTTTGCTGTCATTTCCAAATGGAAATATTTGGATTTCATACAGTACAACTGTATGATCTTGAATTTTGTAAAATTGATTATCGATGCTTTTTACACAAGTTATTTTTGGGAAAAAATATTCAAACCAAATAAAGGATAACTAAACAGATATTTTTGGTCAAGTCACAAAACTCTAAGTTGTCAGGAAGTGAGATGAAGAAACATGCCAACTGTTGTCCAGGTGAGTTTTGCCTCTGTTTGTCTCATGTTTTTAAATATGCTTCCCTAGATTACACTTATTGCATTCCAAAGTGTAAGCATGCCAACTTTTCTGCAGCTATTTCTTGCTGATGTTACTTAACACTGCCAAACCAGACTATACTGGCAGAGATAAAAACAATATTCTTGCCATCAGTACAACCAGATTGTCAGACTGCGTGTGTGAAAGTCAACTATATAAATGTCTATTTATGTTATTGTAGTGTCTCTCTGTTGATCTTTCAATTTTTTTTTTTTAATGTCTAACTCATTATGGTTCTGTTGGTTTTATTGTAGTTATTTCCTTCTACCTAAGTACTAATTTTTCCCCTTCCTTTGATTAATATATCATAGTTGTGTCCTTTTTATTGTGTTCTTCCTTTTCCATTTTGAACGAGAAAATGATACTGAGGGATAATCAGCTCTCTGGTTTCAGTAGTGTAGAATATAGGGAGTAGAAATGGGATAAATCTTTTTCTCCTTCAGGGTAAAGTAGAGGCTATCCTCACACTGAACAGAGCTCATCCTTGAACCCACACAAAAAAATGATGTTGGGACCCCAGGGGAAATATAAGTTCATACTTTGCCAAATCCTTCTTCCAGAAAATGCGGTTTTTAAATTAATTTCTGTCCGCTTTAGAAATAGGAGAAAATTAAGGTTTACCTGTGTATTTGTATTAATGGGCCTAACTCCTTCATGTTTTACTTGAAATAATTGTATTTCTGAGGTCATAAAGAAGACAAGTTAATGTTACATCATGTCATTTTAGGGGTGCAGGGGGAAGGTAGCTTTTTCTGATTCTTTATTCCCCATCTATACTGCAAATCTACTTAATTTCATAATTCCCTACTTTGTAAATAATTAGGTTTATTCCTTTGACTCTAACTGTTCTTGTTTCAGATGTAATATAATTTGTATTTTTGGAATATATACAAGTATTAAATGATGTCTGAAATGAGTAATAACAACCAGAATATCATTTTACCTCACACTGTTACTACCAGTATGCTTATTAAGAATAGCGTATAAAATTCTAACAGTCAAAAACCCAATATAGTGTTTCAGATCAAATTTCCACCTTATTTTCTCAAAAAAAAAAAGTTTGTGAGTGGAAATAATTATAAATAATTACAGGTTCAGTATGTCAATCTCCTCTAGGTTCCATGTAGGTCCCAAAACAGAGAGTCTGAGTGTGTAAAATCTGCTGGAACAATAGTATAGAGCTTTATAGATGTTGTAGGAACCAAATCTTAGTGGTATCCTACTGGTGGCTGGATCTCTCAATTGAACTGTGCTGTATACCTCACCTAGATTTTTGTCTTGGGGCCAGGGGAAGGGGAAGAGTGAGTTCCCTTGGACACAACCTAAGAGTAAACTAACGTGCAGGCAATATGTTTGATAAAGGAACTGCGATTTTGGAGAGAACAGAAATAAAAAGCTATTTGATAGTAAATGTAAACAGAATATACCTTTCAGATGCATAAAAAAAATATTCTCTACATTTACCTGTTCTTTTAGGCAGCCTTTTTTTTTAAGGGGAAGACAGAAGCTGGTTGTTTGAAATCCAAGAAGAATTATTAGAACTGGATGTAGTTATTCTCCACATAGTTGAAGATGTTGTGCCTCCCAGGTACTCAAAGAAGGACTGTGGCAGATGCTATTAGATGAAAAAAAACAAAACAAAAACAAAAACAAAACCCAAACTTTGGACACATGAAGTTGTACTCACAAAATTTAATCTTGTGAAAAGTGATTAACTTCAATTTATTTCACCACCACTCTCCCACTCACCCCCACATTGGGAAGGTCCTAAAATATTTTTAGTAAACATCTCTGGAGTCTTTTTCCCTCAGTGATTAATCAGATACTTAAATATTTTCCATTAAAAAAAATTAAAACTTTTTATTTTATTCCTGTTTTTAAATGACATAGTAAGTATGAGATGCCTTTGCAAAATGACTAAAAGTAGGCTTCCATATAGTCAATATATTTAGGGTGGAATTTATTTTTTACATATTTTAGTCCTTTAATATATGACTATATGTGCAACTTTCTTCCAAGTTACTGACTTAAATAGTCTCCAAAGTATATCTAAGTATTGACTCATCGTTTACTTAAAAAGTAATCTTCCTATCATAAACTCAAGCTGGGAAAAACTTCTACTAAATATAGAAACTCTTTTTTTCAAAGCCATTTGCTAAAATTTCAGAGTTGATTGTTTTCATTTTCACTCTTAAGTGTTGTGGTTTTGTCTAATGAGGGGGGGCTTCTTCAGCACGTGTCACCTCTTCCTCTGGTGGCAAAACCACAACATTAAGAATTAAATTTCAGAAGACTGAAGCTCTCCCTGAAGCTACTTAAAAGATTGTTGGAAGTCTTTTGTGTTTCTAGTAAACTAGTGGTTTATTTTTTCAATTGTATGATTGTTTTGCTTTCCAGATTTTTTTTTTTTCCAGAGGATTCATTAGTAATGGAAAGGGTATTGCATCTCAGAAGTAATTTATTCAATATGTGAAATTTGTATTTCTCCCAACGTCGGAGGACACTTTTGAGTAGGAGGTGAGTGTTCAGCTTTTTAGAAGCTGCCCTTTCTCCACGCTGAGCTCTGAGAATCTGGTTTCTGAGTTGCTGGAGAATGGGGTTACATACGCTATTTTAGGCACAAGTGTGAAAGGGACTAATTTTGTACTTTATATACATGTAATTATACACATAGTTCCATCAACTTTTCAGTTTTGTTTAGTGGCTCATTTTTCTAGTATTTGATTTAAAAACAAACAAACAAACAAAACATACTAAGTAATATACTGTTGTAGATTATAAGAATTCCAGTTATTTTTACTTTTCTATGGAAGTAATGTTTCTGGCTTGAGTAGCCATCCTTTAATTGACTGAGTTATGTTGTTTAGATAGTACTATGTAACCTGCTATTATCCAAACACATTATGACACATAACAGCTATGCTATTCCCAAATGTGTCTGGAGTTGGTTCTCCAGACGTCATTACTATGAAGTATAAAAATAGAGAACAGTATAGCTATAGATCACAGCAATAGATGTACATTTAGCTTGGTCTACTCTTTTTGCATTTGAGGATTTACCAGAGAGAAGCCTTGGAAGTCTAACTGTTACCAAAAATGATCTGCTGATCCTCTGTGCAAGTAAAATTATTGGCAAGTAAAATTATTAGCTGATGTTCAAGTATCCCTGATTCTCTTCAATATTAAAATACCTGTTTTGCATTTTTGATTAAATGGGCTTGTCAGCTGTTAGGTCTTAATATAACTCTTTTGTACAAATTCTTTGCTATCAAATGTCTGTTCCCTTGGAGGTATTTCACACTTGTAAACTAATTATCTTTTTAATCTTTTTGACATGTTAAATAGTTCAGGCTCCTGAAAGGCTACAAAGCATGTTCTTCAGTCCTTCAGTTATTCTTTTTACTATGATCTTGCATTAGTTTATCAACAAACATTTTGTAAAATGTATCTGCTATCATACTGTAAGACTCCTTTGCAATAACTTGTTTTTCGAGTTTGATATTTCTTAATATTTGAGTTAAGGGCAAATAGTCAGACTTGAGATACTTTATAAGACAAACTTTTTTTTTTTTATTAGCAGCTTACATAGTTGTCTCCTAAATAACCATGTTTAATATAGTTTTTTATTTTTTAATTTTTTCTTTATTGCTGTGAAATGATGCAGGAGGTGGGGGCGGGAGGAGGGAAGAAGAAAACACACACACTCTTCAAAATAGCTCCCACCATAAAGTCCTCCATATCAACAGACTTGCCTGCTGGCGTCATTGGTTGTAAAATCAGACGAACTCACTTGGCCATGTGTACTCTCTCAGCTCTCAAGTGCATCGTGAATAGCCTCCTAAAGACTTTATAGAATGGGATCACTCACTCCTGTCACTTTTGTTTTCAGTCTGTATTGTTGATGTTGGACTAGATGACCTTTGAAGGTCCCTTCCAACCCTAACCATTCTATGATTATATGATTCTATGATTATGAAAACAATGAGTTTGCTTCTGAAGTACACTGGGCTCATGTATAAGAGAGAAGAGTAAAAGATGGAGGCTTATGTGTTCCAAAGTTACTGGGCAACAGCTGATACCAACTTAGTTGGCAACTTGCTGAGCTAAAGGAAATCTGTATCTTCTCTAGGTTCAAAGTAGACTGAAAAAAAATCAAGGCAATATAAGGTTATATGCAGCATATGTTACAAACTATTGTGCTAGAGGGGTTAGCATATGTAATTATCTTTGAAAATAAAGATTTACACTTGGTAAGCATTGGCAAGGTCACAAAGAAAGCACTGACACAGCATAACATGAAGTTTTGATTTGATCCAATTCCTACCATCACAATATTCTTCAGCTGCAAAGTTCTTGTAGACTGGAGAGTAAATAATTTCGTAAAGACTCCTAAGCTACTCTCTTGCATCTTCTTTCAACTAAAATTCTGAGTAAATGCTGAATGGAAAAGTGTGTTTACTGGTCTTATGATAAACATTTTCTTTTATGACTCACCTGTGATTTAAGCTGGATCCTCTGTTGCTTGCTGAATGAAGCGAACATGATTGATAACGAAAATAACATTGTTTCAGGCAGTGATAAAATCAGTGTTCCGGACAAATAAATACTCAGGTGTGCAAAGCCCTGTGTTTGCACAAGGATATCAGATAATGGTGTGTGCAATTACCAGTTTACATTAATGGATGCCAAATTTTTGTAGACATTTCTGAATTCTGATGGTCCACAGTGGGAGTGCATACAACCTCTAGATTTACAGGTTATCTCAGAGTCACAGAGACCTGGAAAATGCTATCAATATATCTTATAGAGTGCTCCCCACACCACTGGAGCTAAGCAAAACACATCATGTACAAAGCAATTCTTGCAAAGTATGATCACTTTTTTAAGAAGAATTGTCCTTTTCATAACTAAAAAATTTTAAAAAAATACTAGGCAGAGAGAAGGATAGTCTTTTCAAAGACTTTTAAACAAATAATGCTAAGAATCACTTAAGTGCCAGAAAGCGTTAAAAAAAAATTGAGCTTTATTTGATATCTTTTCATCCACTGATTGCCAGTATATAAAATAAAATGCTAAAATTTAAAAGTTGATAAAATGGCTAATACCCTTGGGTTCTAATATTTTTGTTTGCTTGTTTTTTGGGTTTTGGATGTGGGGGTTTGTTTTTTTGTTTTTGTGAGGGAGGTGTTGACTTTTGAGGTTTAGAGGGAAGGGGTTGAAAAATCAGTTTGAATGATGGCAGCCTCTCATTATTCTGTGACAATGGATAATTGTTAGGAGGCTTTTCAGTGATTAGGAAAATACACATAGAAAAGTATCACTGTATAAATGTCTTTTTTTTCAGAAATGTATTTTGTCCTTGCTGAGACACTTCTACAGTAATGATGCCCATCAGTTGAGTTAATAAATAGAGAAAAGAAACAATACTTTACAGAAGAATTGCAGAGTGCAGAAATGACTGTAGCGAGTCACCATGTGATAAGACACATTGCACTGAATGTTCTTTTCATGTTTTTAAAATGCAGACTTCCTCCTTTTTTAGAATAAAGAACGTGAAAACTCCGAGGTTCACTGAACAGAGATATAATAGAAGAACAAATGAACTCGCTGTTGAAAACATACACCTACCTGCCAAAAGAAAACACACAAGATATGGCACAGGAAATATACAGGCATTGAGAAATGTCAGTATGAATACTGTTAAATTCAAGTATTTGAAGTAGATGTCTGCTATACAACTTCATGACTTGTTAGGTTAAATATTAAAATCCCTCACAATGCTAACTCTTATAGTGGAAATGAAAATAAAATATATTAACTGTGAGATTTTGAGAGATATTCAAGATTATTTAACTAAATGCTTGCATCAGGAACAGTGTGGCCAGCAGAAGTAGGGAAGTGATCATGCCCATGTACTTGACACTCGTAAGGCCGCACCTCAAATACTGTGTTTAGTTTTGGACCCCTCAGTACAAGGACGTTGAGTTGCTGGAGTGTGTCCAGAGAAGGGCAATGAAGCCAGTGAGGGTTCTGGAGAACAAGTCTTACAAGGAGCGGCTGAAGGAACTGGGATTGTTTAGTCTGGAGAAGAGGAAGCTGAGGGTAGAGCTCATTGCTCTCTACAACTACCTGAAAGGAGGTTGTAGGGAGGCAGGTGTTGGTCTCTTCTCCCAGGTAACTAGGGATAGGACAAGAGGAAATGGCCTTAAGTTGTGCCAGGGGAGGTTTAGGTTGGATATTAGGAAACACTTTGCTGAAGGAGTGGTCAGGCACTAGAACAGAAGGAAGTGGTGGAGTCACCATTCCTGCACGTGTTCAAAGAAGGCGTAGACATGGCACTTCAGGACCACTTTAAAAATGGAGATAGGAAAATTAAATGAAACATGGTAGTTACACTTACCAGGGAATTACGCTCTGAACTGTTTTGGAGATTTCTCCCCTTGCATACAATTTGGGAATGCTTGACACACAGTTGTTCACTGAATGCATAACTGTAGGCCTTATACTGTAATATTTTCAAAATTATCAGATTACTTTCAGAAGCAAGAGTTTGGAGGATTGCACACCAAGTCATGTGCAACCCATTTTGAATTTGTAGTGATCTATGTTCTGCTTACTATAAGTGGGACTATAGAAGGCTTCTCTTCTGTGAGCAATAATAAGGGAAAGCAAATATATCTCTGTCAGAAGAGTACTGCTTGCAATAAAATCCTCCTATCCCTCCCCCAAACAAACCAAGAAGGTAAATAATTCAACCCTGTCATAACCTAAAAGCAACAATATAGTCAGAGACCATGTTATAAATTGTTTATATTGGGGAATACCTTCTCTAAATGTGGTAATGTGCCGGTTATTATTTCTTTTTGTTTAAGAGTGTTAATCATAAAAGTGTTAAGACAAATCTTATATTTTTGGAGGCTTTAAGTAAGCTTAATATGGTTAATGCAATTGTCTGCATATCCCAGGCCAGCAAAATACTTAAGCATATTCTACGTATTCAGCAAGCCAGTAATTTTTAAAAAGTCCTACTACTATTGGTGGCATATGATCTGTCATGCAGTGTCAGTTTTCAGTTATGAAAAATGTTGTCCTTTGTCTTGGTAAGAAGATGAATACCACAGAGATTAATATGATTATGTGGACTTAGAGCTTTTAAATTTTTGGAATTTAAACAGCATCACTGAATTTAAACTACTTGCCTGTGAGCATCATGCTAAACAGATTTCTGTTATGTAGGTTTCTTAAATCATTTTTACAGCCGAACTCTGCTTTACTGTTTGCCAAGCATCTTTGAAAATACTAACAAATTTTTAGGGCCTTAAAAAAGCATGTTGTCACTTCTCTTAATGTGTATATCTCTGGTACGAATCACATGTGACACTTCAGGACATGGTGGTGTTAGGTTCATGGTTGGACTTGATGATTTTGGACGTCTCTTCCAACCTTACGGTTCTATGACTCTATGATTAAGTTTTTTGAAAATACCTCAGAGCTTGGATTTCATTTAAGTCAATGGTAGATTAAACTTGTAGGTTCTTCTCAAAATCTTACTAAAAACCTATTGCATCATTAAGTGCCTAAATGCTTTTAAAATCTGACCCTATGCTGTTTCACCCTTTTAATGTATGCAGTAATGATACTAGCAAATATAGTATGTACTGCTATAATGAAAATCCGTAACAGAAGTACATCGTCACAGAAATACAAACTTTTTCTGTGAAACTTTCACTTACTTAATGCTGAATAAATCAGATAAATACCAGATTGGAAAAATGAGTGGTGAAGCTGTTTTACGCAGCCAAATTGCTACTGGCATTTGGGAAGTTTTTTTGTTAGTTACTTAAAGCTAAAACCATTTTAAAAATGGATGTAGGAAAATTGAACTCCTGGAACAGGTGCTGCATTCCACACTGGAAAGAAATATGTGGTACCATTTCCTAATGTTATCCAGGATACGCTTTTCCATATATTTTTTCTGCATGCTTTCAAAAATTGCATTGACTTTTACTGAATCTTCTCCTAAATTGACTTTGTTGAATTGATACAACTCTGGTTCTCCTGAATTGGAGTGCCTTAATTTAGCTTATAAGAGAAATCAGCTAAATCAATATAATTCACTTATACTGATTTAAGAGTGTTAAATTGATGCAATTCCCTGGTGTGTATTTTTTTTCCAACTATTGAGAAGAAATGTAGAGAAATTCATGTCATTTTTATGTGTTCTGGTCTCAAAATTATTTCTTTCACACTTTTCACTGGAAGAAAACCAACTGAAGTGGAGAGTTGCCTTAGAATCAAGTAAGAAAGAAAAAAAAAAGCAACATTTTTTTTTTCCTAAGAACTAATGTATTTACTTTGCATTTAAGTACCAGGATCCCTTTAAATATCTCTCCCCCAACCTCCTTCTTTCCTCAATAAATTACTTCCAGCTTATGAAGAGAAAATAATGTTCTTCCGCACTGACTTCTGTGAATATGCACACCCAAACTTCATTTTGTGTCATCAATCTGAAAAAAAATACATTCTGAAATCAAAGGAGAAGCATAGAACTTGCTCTTGAATATCCAGAAAGATTCTTTAGAAGCTTAAATCCACTTCAGTTGAGCTTTAGTTTCAGTAGACTGATCTTCTGTGTAAGTATCATGAATAGTGCAAGCAAGGTGGAATGACTCTCTGGTTAACTACCTGAAGTTTCCAGAAGAAAAAACATTCACTTTCTTTCAACTTGAGCACAGGGTGTTTTGCCAAGGCTAGTATATCACTGTACATACTTGGCCTATGCTGATAGTCCAGAATTTCTTATTTGTATTTGCTGATCGAACATTAAGCAGACTTGGCTGCAAGCCCTCCATCTTGAAGTGACTATGAGTTCCTTTCCCATCCTTAAAGGAATACCTAGTCTTTACTTCAGTTAATTATGTTGTTTTGTTTGGCCATAGCGTTTCCACTCTTCCTACAGTCTAAAGGACCCCTTGTGTTGCAGTGTTTCTGTGTTATCTCATGTGGTTATGCCATACCTCAGAGCTGATGAATTCAGTAGTACACTCTGTGTTGTTGAGGACGTTCTTCCCCTTCACCCCAAGGATATATAAGATAGCCATTCACTGGCATTCACTAGCATGATTCATGAGAAATAAATTGAGATTTTCTGTGACTTCTTCATGTCAAATGGAAATAGAAAGCTTAGCACCTCTCAATGCCAGAACAAATAATTAATGCCTCTGCCCCTAAAAGTTTAGGAGAACCATGTCAGTTGAGGATGGTAGATGTAAAAGAAAAGAAAGCAATGTGCCCTCCACGTCTCCAAAAAAAAAAAAAAAACTAGTGATTTCAGTCATGCTTAGTATGTTGAAAATCATACTGCTTAAACTGCAAAAAGATTAAACTGATACCTTTATCAGACGTTATATGGGATAACACCACAGGCAAGAAGGATGATGGTTATCAGAGGCACCCATGATGCTTGCTTTGAGAGTCCATTACACTACATCTGTTTTAATTCTTTCTGTCCAAATTCTAACTGCAAAAAGTAGAATTAAAGGAGCCTGAGGAATGGAAGGATGAAGGGGAATAAGCCGTTTTCATATCAGTATACATAGAGGACAGAGAACACGATAGGTAGAAAAAGTCTTGAAAACCTCAGGTTTTTTCCTTCTCTAGCAGCAGACACCTGAATCATGACAAGCCTATGTGCTCTGATTATTGTCTCAACTAGTAGAATTTGTGACTGTAGTTTGGTGACAGCCTTCATCTGCAAATTGCAGAAAAATGAACTGTTCTGGGGACAAAATGAAGATAAGTGCAAAGCTTTCTGGGTTCACCTCATAATTATTGTTTAAAATTCATAGTGATACAGTTTAATACTCAGATCAGGATCTAGGTATTCTGTCATCTTCTCTGAAACTCTGAAAGTTTGGTGACTGTTTCATTCTATGAGCCTGGACCTACTGGGCCTTAAGTCTTTTATTTGCCCTCTTTTCTCTATCTCTCAGGATGAGCCTGGAGGCTCTGTGGCATCTCCTAAGGTCTGGTTGGCAGTTTCATGACCTACTAATACCAAGGAGAAACTCCTCTGACCACAGCATAGCTCTAGGGATACTTTCTCAGAAGGCATGATGCTTTTTTTGTAGATAGATTTTTTCTCTTCTAATCTATGTTTCCTGCCTGTTCAGAAGGAATATATTAGAGGCCTTGGAAGGGAAAAATGACAGCCAGGGTTGCATCACTTGAGTTAGGCAAATGTAGCAAATTAAAGCAGCCACACTACTACCTGAGGATGACTTCTAGATACTCTTTTACAGCTGTTAAGAGGATAAGCCTTGAATGCAGCTTAACATTTCATTTTAGCAGCACGTTGCTGCAATATGTAGTTGCAGTACTGCTTCTCCCAGTGTTCACAGATCTACCTGAAGCATCATATTACCACAGAACAAATCTATGAACACTCTCCAAAGAAGCAATCTAAAGGAATTAATGAACATAATTCAATCACAATTGTTGTTTTTTTAAAGTCTGTAAATTAATATTTGAAAATAAATTTCCATATCAGTACATTGGGTACAATGTTCATCAAGTGTCCAAATAGTGTCATGCATTTTCCTAGAACATCTTCCTGTTTTCCATCAGCTTCTTGGAGTCATACGATGGTTCACGTAATTATTGCAATGAAGTAACAAATGTCAGTGGCATTAACATAAGAAATAGAAATCTGAATAATTTATCATACTTGACTATAAAGCTCTGTAAAGAAAGGACTGTACTGAAGTAGTGAATTTTCCATTACATATTTCTGATTGCAAAGCAAAAATTGGCAAAGAGATTTCTCTTTCTCTACAGAATAAGAATGAAGCATACCAGGGCCCTGAGGGCTTAATTTTACCAAAAAAAAAAAAAAAAAAAAAAAGAAAAGAACCAGTTTTGCAGCAACTGTGGCCCATGCACAAAACTTGCTTCACCCTCTGCACTGAATGAAGCAGTGAATCTTGGGCTGGGAGTGGGAAGGAAGAATAACTAGACTGGGTCTTATTTGTGTCTTAGTACATGTACACAGGGCTGAATTACATAGATGTGCTATTGCTTCTTGAGGAACGCAGAGAATTGTAATTGAAATTAAAAAAAAAAAAGACAAATCACTATTTTTTTATTTATCCTGAGTATGATTACAAACAATTGTTGTGAAATAGCTGATGTTCTAAGTTAATACGCTGGCTACATCTATTTCTGTGCCCATATTCTTAATTTAATTGGAGATGCTTCCCTTAAGCCAGTTGTGCTTCTAGTAAACAAGGTGCTGGATAAATAGACGGGCTTTTAATGTTTCAACATTTAATTCCTAAAGAACCTCACCAATTTTATTCACACAGCAAATCTCTGGCTAACCTATAGCAAGTCCATCTGCTCTACTGCTGAGTTCTCCTGAGCTCCTGATAAGATATATATTTTCTGAAGGGGTGATGATTTTAAGCAGGTTGGGCTGCTTAAATGAGGGGGTGATTGATGCAGATTGTGGTGGCTTCAGGCAGGAATGTCCATTTACTTTTATGAAATGAGAACTTATGCTGGTCATTATGCAAATGAAAACATAAAAGCTTAAACTCCCTGCAGCTCTTAGTTCACAGAAGAAGTTTATTAAGGAGTATGTCTGACTGGCTTCCTTAATCTCCCATAAAGAACTACCAAGTTGTCTTCTGCTGGGTTTATGTTTGCAGTCTCTGGGAACATAGCTGCCTGCTGGCACTTGCTGTAGCTAGAGCGGCAGGGGTTTATTGAGAGGAAATTTTGACAAGCCTAATTACTAGAAGTGTTGGGGCTGCCTGCTGCCTAAGATGGTCACAATATCCCTAGGCTTTTTGCTTTTTTCTTTTCTTTTTTTAATCTTCTTTTTAAAGGAAGAGCCTCTCTCTTCTAAAAAAAAAAAAAAAACCTAATTGGAACTGTAATTTACAGTTTTGCTGCTCATATTTCAGTATACTTGTAACTTTAAAATAAAATTACCTAAAAGCATTAATAGAAAACTGGCAATTTAGAGTCCAAAAACCTTTATGCCAGGTCTCTGACATCCTTCCTTGTAACTGCTAAGATTAGTGGAGTGGGAGCTGCTTGTAGGAAAGGGAGAGATGCTGACTTTTTTTATCTTTCATCACACCATCTGCAGACAGCAGTATGCAAGAAAAATGCCTTGTCAGATAAGCCTAAAACCTATTTAACAGATTAAAATCTTTTCTAAAATAGCATATATTAAATGCCAAACATGTCTGAATGGTTATGAGCAAAAAGTAATACCAGGCTAATGCGATAAGATAAAATAAACAGAATCATTTTTAGCGTTGTGCTTGGAAGAAATGTAGACTAAAACACTGCAAGTAGGCAGTTTAGGCTATTGCTTTCTGTTCTGGGTTTGTAGTATCAATGAAAAATTACATTTCCTCTTTCTGTTTGTCTCTTGAGTTAAGACCTGTTTTATCATGTTATGCAGACCATATGTGATAGGCCAGCTAGGGCAACAGCTACAGGATGGAAGGAGAATGCAGAGATGAGTTTCACCTGAGGCACCAGAGAGATAGTCTTTTATTCAGTAAATAGTCATAAAAGGTAAATCCACACCACTAAAAGAGCTGGAATAGGAAAGAACACCTTTGCCTTTTCTGGGCACTTTCCCTGCTGGCGTCTCCAAAGGAGGAGCCAGTGGATGCTGCTATTTATTAAGTTTGTTGGTGCTCTTTGGAAGTTTCTCTTGACTAACAAGGCTTTGCTGCTGGATTCCCTACAGCTTCCTGGTAGTTTCCTTGCTGGTGCAAGTAGTCTGGGGCATCACTCTACACAGCAAATAAGAGAAGATTTAATTGAGTGGAATGGGAACACCTGCAGTGACAAGCCAATGAGGTGCTGTTGTAACACTGCATCTCAAAAATTTATTTATGATGGCAGTGGAAGCTAAAGCATTGTGGAATGGTTAGTGGGACATATGCTTAGACGTTTCCTTTTTTTTTTTCCCCCTCTTTCCTTCCCAAGCCAATCCTATAGTGCAGTACTCAGGAATATATAGTAAAGATTCAGTCACAGACCAGAAGGTCTGAGTTAACCCCAGCAGGCAGCTAAGCACCACATAAGCACTTGCTCACTCCTCCCCACCCCAGTGGGATGCTGGGGAAAACTGGAAGGGTAAAGTAGGTTGATAAAGACACTAATAGGGAAAGCAAAAGCTCTGTGTGCAAGCAGAGCAAACTAAGAAATTCATCCACTGCTTCCCATCAGCAGCCATTTCCAGGAAAGCAGGGCTCCATCATGTCTAACAGTCATTTGGGAAGACAAATGCCATAACTCTGAATATCCTTCCCTTCTTTCTTCCCCCAGCTTTCATTACTAGGCACAGTGTCATTATGGTGTGGGATATCCCTCCCAATTTCTTGTGCACCCCCAGCCTGCTCGCTGGCAGAGCAGTTTGAGAAGCAGAAAAGGCCTTCACACTCTGTAAGCACTGCTCTGCAATGGATAAAACATCATTGTGATCATTGTGTTATCAACACTGTTTTGGTCATAAATCCAAAGCATAGCACCATAGCAGGTGTTATAAAGAATATTAGCTCTATTCCAGCCAAAACCAGTACACCAGACAAGAAAAGAGGTGGACAATCCCAGAGAAAAATTTAATCCATCCTGTATGACCAAGGAACAAGATGAGCCTGATCGATCAAGTGCACAAACATATCGCATAGGGAGCCATGTCCTGTAGTTCAATAAATCACTGGGCTTGTCAGCACTAGTTGGCCTGTGGACCACTGCACCTATTGAGAAGATGTTTCTGACCCTTACATCGTAAATGCTTGGGAGCTTTCTTCTAGTGATCAGCTTGATTTATTCAGAGCATGTTCTTCTGCCAGCCTCTTTGTTTAGTTGAATTATCTCTTTATCCCTGGTATTTGCATCCTGATTTTTTTGCAGGGAATGGTTCTACTCCCTCTTGGCCTTTGGTGTGGTTAATCAAGCCAAGTTTCTTTAATTCATCTATGTCAATATAAATTTGAGAAAGATTAACATGTGTAACAGAATTACACACAGCATTCTAAATAGGATTTTCCGTCTAGCAGTCATATGGTCTCGGCAGACACAGGTCTGCTAGAAAAGCTTTGCTAGATATATCCAAAGAATTTTTTTGCCTTTCGCATAACTGTATCAGAGTTTTCAGGACTGACATAAACAAAGGAGTCAATTGCCTTGGCCACCAGATTGCTGGGGTAATTAAACAGGCATGGTTTTCTGTTAATTTTGCCCCCTTTTTCCCTACATTGTGAACAAACCTTGAGCTGCATGACTTTGTGATCAAGCAACATGTACAGAGCTTTCCAATTACTGTAGCCCTGAGGCAAAGGACTTGGGAGTGCTGGTGGATGAGAAGCTCAACATGAGCCAGCAATGCGCACCTGCAGCCCAGAAAGCCAACCGCATCCTAGGCTGCATCAGAAGTAGTGTGGCCAGCAGGTCGAGGAAGGTGATTCTTTCCCTCTACTCTGCTCTTGTGAGACCCCATTTGGAGTACTGCATTCATTTCTGGAGCCCCCAACATAAGAAGGACATGGACCTGCTAAGCAAGTCCACAGGAGGGACACAAAGATGGCCAGAGGGCTGGAGCACCTCTCATATGAGGACAGGCTGAGAGAGTTGGGGCTGTTCAGCCTGGAGAAGAGGAGGCTCTGGAGAGACCTTATAGTGGCCTTCCAGTACCTAAAGAGGGCTTATAGGAAAGACAAGGAGAAATTCCTTAGCAGAGCCTCTTGTGATAGGGTGATGGGTAATGGTTTTAAAATAGAGGGAGGTAGGTTCCGACTAGATGTAAGGAAAAAAAAAATTTACAATGAAGGTGGTAGAACACTGGATTTTTAATTTAATCATTATATAAGAAAATGCAGTTTCTTTGTATTAGGTGGACATGTCATTGGTGTAAAACAATGCCACATTTAATTTAAATCATAATCTGAAACACACTTATGTGTTAATGACTGACTATTGCGACTTAGCAATACGACGGGGAAGGGGGTGAATGTTAATAGAAAGGTAACTTTTGTAGACAACACTTTCATAGGACACCAAGATAGAAGAGATTTTTCAAATTGGTAATTACTGTAGTATCTGGTCTTCATCATTGAAGAACTTCACAGAATTACCTCATTCAGGTGTTTGAGTCATGCGCATCTTCAGTACAGAGACTGACACAGGATGTAAATTGCAGTGAAAAATATATTCTGCATTGAAGGATATCACGCAGCTACAAAATGTAAATCAAACGGCTAATGAACATTTTTTTATTAAATGGAAACAAGAAAACTCAGATAAGGTAAGTAAACAGAGTATTGGTACTTAATTCTTAAAGCATAGCTATACTAATAATGTTTTACTGTGTTTTCTTCAGAGTGAGCAACTGCTAGGTCAGCTAGTTGCTTTCCCTCTCCTGTAATAACTGGCACTTACTGTTCAAGGTTTTTGAAGTCTTGATGGGGGGTGAGGCTGCATTTAAGCTGAGTTGGTGTGTTGATCTCACCTTGCTCTGATTTTGCTGCTTCTCATGCTGTTGCAAATCTGTTATGGATACCAGCTTGCTGCTAGGAAGCCCCCTACCCTTTCCATCTTGATCTGGGTATCGAGGACTTTAATCAGTAGAATTATAATCAATGATATAATCAATGATTGATAATAGGAAAATACTTAATCAATATGATTCTGGAATATAAATATGGGATGATTCTTATTAACTATAGAGCTATAGTCACATGGGTTAAATTTTATATGAAATATCCTTATCTTAGAAATTAGCCTAGCGTGTTGGGGGTAGTTAGGGGACTGGTAGAACGAGGCACCAGCTATGCAGCTTGGGCCTTGAGCCGCCACTTTCAAGCCAGAAGATTCAAGGGTGAGATGACCTTGTTCTCAGGACCATATATGGAGATTTCAAGGAGGGGTTCGACCAATGAATTCGAGGAGGGGGCATCCTGATGACCCCCAAGACCACCAGAAGACCCTTGACTCAAAAGACTGAGCATGCGCAAATGGGAAGAGACGTATTATAATGACTTCTTGGAAAATTGATGTTTATACATAACATTTCTCGTAAATCTAGTGAATATGTATATTGAATGTGTATTTGACTGTGCTGTTGGATCAGACAGGTGCACACGCTAGGTGGAGCGATCCCCTGTGTGCCCAGCGCTGCAATAAAGAAGTGCCTGCTTCTTAACTTCACGTTGCTGTTAAGGAGTTTTATTCCGGATTTAGGTAACAATGTTGCCAGCCCCACCACTCGCTGATGTGTGCTACTCGTTGTTCTGCTTCTCATCTCTTTAGCCAGCCTTCCCACAACTTTCCCCCCTGCTCACTGCTCCCGCTATGTCTGCTTCATATGTCCTCTCTTGCTAGCTGTGCTTCATGGTGCTTTCCTCCCAATTTTCTTGCCTAATTTTCTTCACTGTGCTAGCCATTCTAGCCAACTTCAGCAGCTTTGCTACTACTGAGTCAGCAACTAAGCCCCCACTAGCAACTTGCTTACTCCCCTGCTGCGGGATGGGGGAGAGAATTGGAAGAGTGACAAGAAAAACTCGTGAGTCAAGATAAAGACAGTTTAATAAGTGAAGCGAGGAGAGGGGATGTGGAGGGAAAAAAAAAAAAAAAGAAAAAAAAAAAGAGGAGGAAGAGGAAGGAAAAAAAAGGGAAAAAAAGCCCCGAAGTGATGTAAAAGTAATCACTCATCAACAGCACACAGATACCCAGGTAGTCTCTGAGCAAATGCTGCTTTGGAAGAACTCCCTCCTCATTATTGCTGACTGTGATGTTACATGGCGTGAAGCACAAATCTTTGGCCAATTCAGTCAGGCATCCCAGCTGAATCCCCTCCCAGCCTCTCACCCACCTTCAGCCTATTTGGTGGGAGGCAGGGCACAGTGAGAAACAGAAGGCCTTGATGGAGTGCAAGAACTGTTTGATAATAGCTACATTATCAACACTGTCCTGGTCACAAGTCTAAAGTAGAGCACCTTATGGGCTACTACTATATCTCCTACTTGTCAATAAATTATTATATTAAAGCTGAGCTTTTCTTTTTCTAAAATGTTGTTTTCTTCTTTCTCTAGCCTTTGTGTTGCAACATTGGAAACTATTGACAAAGATTACTGTCATAATTAATCCCAGATATATTTAGACAGGCATTAGAACTGCATATTACTGGAAAAACAAAACTTTCCTACTCTCCTTCTAACAGAAATACCTCTCAAACATTACACAACACATGCAAAGCAACTGTGCTTTAGGTTTTCCTAATTGTCATAAGTAGGCCTCTTTACTTCTCAGCATCCTCTGTTCCAGACTTCTTCAAGGTGGGAGGAGGTGTATTGGAATTTTCTTGCACTTCAGCCAACAGTATTTCCTAAGAAAGGGAAGCAATCTTTGTTTTAACTAAAGGATTGGCCAGGCTCTCATTGAATAAGCATGAGGCTGACAAAACCTTGGAATGAAAGTTGAAGTCTGCAAGAAGTATCTCAAAGGAAAAAAAAAATCAAAGGGAATATTTGCCACAAGAACTAACATTCTTCACCACAAGGCAGTTGGACAGGTGTCCTCTAATGGGAGTGCTCCAGAAGACAATATTTTCTGTAGATGAGCTTTCTGGCAGGCTTTGTAGTAGGTACAGTTGACACATAACTTGAAATATTTTACTGCTTTTTCGGAAGAAAGGAGGAGAAACAGGGGAGACAGTAAGGTAGCTGAATGAGGAACAGAAAGGGTTTTTTGAGGAAACTAATATAGTTTAGGTATAGTTCTGCTTTCATTTCTTCACCTGGATCCTTTTTAAACATTTGTAACTTTTATTTGATGTGGATTTTATAGATAAATGCTTGTTGCCTTTTATATTAGCGATTTTTAAGTTACAAATTATTTAAGTAATTGAGTAAAAGCAAGGTACTCCCCATTTAAAGATACGTCAAATTTCTGTAGGTACTGCCTGAAGGAATTTAATCTGACTACCATAGCTTCTGCTGTATGAGCCACCTGGAAGCTCAGGGGCCAGAGGAAGCAGGAGGGGCTTCTAGTGGCTGCTAGTGACAGCTCAGGGCTTTCTGACATTCAGCAAGTCGTGGGGAAATACGTTTAAACCCTATGGTTTGTAGAAAGATTCAGAGTCACAGGGCATTGCTGGATGTAAGAAACAGCTTTTTCTCTGTGTGCCTAGGGTGTTTAAGATACATATATATCAAGAACTGTGAGGCACACACATTTCATAGCAGGAAGCACACCTAAGTACTGTGCAATATACATTCCAGGTAAATATCCATCAGAGATGTATACTATAGCATTGCGTAAATATTCAGGTTTATTTTTCATTTGAATTTTTATATATCATAGATAATTTGAAACAAATGTACTGACTAATAGATTCTTATGCTAATGATTGCTAAAGATTGTTGGCTGCTTGCTGGTAATACACTACTACTTAAAAAGGAAAAGATTTTTTTTCCTCCCCTAAATGACATGCTGTGAAGATTATACAAATGAAAGGCTAAATTTAGAACTTTGAATTTAGATCACTGTCGTGGTTTAACCCCTGCCAGCAACTAAACACCATGCAGCGGCTCACTCACTACCCCCCCAGTGGAATGGAGGAGAGATTCAGAAGGGTAAAACTCAGAAAACTTGTGGGTTGAGATAAAGACAGTTTAATAAGTAAAGCAAAAGCTGACCATGCAAACCAAACAAAATAAAGAGTTAATTCACTACTTCCCATCGGCAGGCAGGTGTTCAGCCATCTCCAGGAAAGCAGGGCTCCATCTGCTATGGTTACTTGGGAGGACAATGCCATAATTCTGAACGTCTCCTCCTTCCTTCTTCCCTCAGCTTTATATTACTGAGCATGATATCATATGGTATGTGATATTCCTTTGGTCAGTTGGGGTCAGCTGTCCTGGCTGTGTCCCCTCCCAACTTCTTGTACACCCTCAGCCTACTTGCTGGTGGTGTGGTGTGAGAAGAAGAAAAGGCCTTGACTCTGTGTAAGCATTGCTCAGCAATAACAAAAAAGTCCCTCTATTATTAACACTGTTTTCAGAACAAATCCAAAACATAGCCACATACTAGCTACTATAAAGAATACTAACTCTATCCGAGCCAAAACCCACACAATGACCTGTGTGTGCATTATGAGCAAAATGTATTATCTGAATAAACAAAAAACATACCGATGTAATGAAAAAAAAACCCCACGGTTTATGAAAGGTCTTGGAGAAGTAGTGGTTAAAGACTAGATAGTAAATGCAAAGAATTTCTGGATGAGATTCTTTGATCCTTTGCAGGAGGTCAGTTGGGATTAATCTTAAAGTCCTTTTTGGCATTAGGAGCTATAATTCCTGTACTTAGTACGGTAGGACTTTGTGTTACATGCCTGCATTATACTAGACTTTGAGAATTGTCCATTATATGCTAATCAAATTGCCCTCTATTTTATGCACAGCTGACATTTGTTTATTTTTATAATTACAAACAACTTAAAAGAAGATTCCAAATTTACATTCCAATTTTTTTAATGCTGTTTAATATAACTAATTGAAATAATGTAGTCTCTAAACTATTTTATTGAGTTCTTAATTAACATTCTATCACACCCCACCCCCACCAATAGGTTTTGGGTTTTTGTAGTTCGAGGTCTGGACTACCTGTATAAAATTTCTACTGTGTAATTAAGAATATGTACCATGCTAAAAATACAGTGAAAATATATTCAATTGTAAGAAGTTATTGTACCTCTTAGTATGCTTCTCTGCAGCTATAGACTTCTTGGCGTATTGTTCCACCTACCTGTGGTGCTAATAAATACATATTCAGAGAGAGGAACAAATGCACTGTGATTTATGAGTCACTAGTAGGAGAAAAATCCAACTGGTTTACAGTAATGTACATCTTATCTTGATTAACTGGAAATAGATTTTTTGCGTATTAATTATTTCCATTTTTAAAGTTAAAAAAACAACCTTTTTGCTATATGTCAAGATGTAATACACATAGCTTAGAATACATTAAATAAACCACTTCTTCAAAGATCTAATCCAAGTGGTGACTAGGGAATAGTCACTGTAATTCTCTAGTATTCTGCAGGGCAATTAAGTGCAAATTCAGTTGTCCCATGCTCTGATTTGTCAGCCTGTTCATGCTCAGTTCACTGAAATGACAAGTATGTTTCAGAAGGCCTCATGTGACAGGGTTTCTTTGATTATAACAAGGTATGGGAATAAGTCCATAGTCAGAGAAATCCATCCAGAAATCCCTGGTTTCTGGTGTTTGAATGTGATACGTGGACTCCATGAAAACTCAATGGCAAGTAAAATATTTTCAAGCACAAAGCTTTGGAATTCTTCATATTTGGGTGGATATTTGTATGTATAAGTATTTGTAAAAATAGAGCACTGTATTTTAAACGGCTACATACACAGCTGATTTGCCTGACGTCCAAATTCGGGGAATTATATATTCATAGAATCATAGAATCATAGAATAGTTAAACTTGGAAGGGACCTTCAAAGGTCATCTAGTCCAACCCCCCTGCAGGGAGCAGGGACATTCCCAACTAGATCAGGTTGCTCAGAGCCTCAGCCAACCTGGCCTTGAATGTTTCCAGGGATGGGGCTTCCACCACCTCTCTGGGCAACCTGTTCCACTGTTCTACAACCCTCATTGTAAAAAATTTTTTCCTAATCTCCAATCTAAATCTACCTCCCTCTATTTTAAAACTATTACCCCTTGTCCTATCGCAACAGGCCCTACTGAACAGCCTCTCCCCATCTTTCTTGTAGGCCCCCTTGAGGTACTGGAAGACCGCTATCAGGTCTCTCCAGAGCCTCCTCTTCTCCAGGCTGAACAGCCCCAACTCTCTCAGCCTACCCTCATAGGAAAGGTGCTCCAGTCTTTTTATCATCTTCGTGGCCCTCCTCTGGACCTTCTCCAACTGGTCTATGTCCTTCTTGTGCTGGGGGCTCCAGAACTGGACACAGTACTCCAGGTGGGGTCTCACCAGGGCAGAGTAGAGGGGGAGAATCACCTCCTTCGACCTGCTGGCCACACTTCTCTTGATGCAGCCCAGGATGCGGTTGGCCTTCTGGGCTGCAAGGGCGCATTGCCTGCTCATGTTGAGCTTCTCATCCACCATCACTCCCAAGTCCCTCTCCTCAGGGCTGCTCTCAATCCATTCCCCGCCCAGCCTGTATTTGTGCCTGGGATTGCCACGACCCAGGTGCAGGACCTTGCACTTGGCCTGGTTGAACTTCATGAGGTTGGCACAGGCCCACCTCTCCAGCCTGTCAAGGTCCCTCCCTTCCAGTGTGTCGATGGCACCACACAGCTTGATGTCATCGACAAACTTGCTGAGGGTGCACTCTATCCCACTGTCCACGTTGCCGACAAAGATGTTGAACAGGGCCGGGCCCAACACGGACCCCTGAGGGATGCCACTCATGACTGGTCTCCACATGGACACTGAGCCGTTAACCACCACTTTCTGAGTGCGGCCATCCAGCAAACTCCTTATCCACCGAGTGGTCTGTCCATCAAAACCATGTCTCTCTAGTTTAGAGAGAAGGATGTTGTGCGGGACAGTGTCAAAAGCTTTGCACAAGTCCAGGTAGATGATGTCAGTTGCTCATCCCTTGTCCACCGATGCTGCCACCCCATCGTAGAAGGGCATCAAATTGGTCAGGCACGATCTGCCTTTGGTGAAGCCATGTTGGCTGTCACCAACCACCTCCTTGCTCTCCATGTGCCTTAGCATGGTTTCCAGGAGAATCTGCTCCACGACCTTGCCAGGCACAGAGGTGAGGCTGACCTGCCTGTAGTTGCCTGGGTCTTCCTTGCTACCCTTTTTAAAAATTTGGGTTATGTTCCCTCTCTTCCAGTCATCGGCGACCTCACCAGACCACCACGATTTCTCAAATAGGATGGCCAGTGGCTTGGCAACTTCCTCTGCCAGTTCCCTCAGGACCCGCGGATGGATCTCATCAGGTCCCATGGACTTGTGCACCTTTAAGTTCCTCAGATGATCCTGAACCTGCTCTTCTAGTACAGTGGGTGGTTCTTCATCCTCCCAGTCCCTGCTTGTGCCTTCTACAGCTTGAGTGGCGGGACAAGAGCCCTTATTGGTGAAGACTGAGGTAAAAAAGTCATTGAGTACCTCAGCCTTCTCCATGTCCTGGGTAACTAGGACACCAGTTTCCTTCCGGAGGGGTCCTACATTTTCCTTGGACTTTCTTTTGTCCCCTACATACCTATAGAAGCTCTTCTTGTTGCATTTTATATCCCTGGCCAGATTCAGTTCCGTCAGGGCTTTGGCCTTCCTCACCTGATCCCTGGCCACTCGCACAGTCTCTTTGTAGACCTCCCAGGCTACCTGTCTCCATTTCCACCCTCTATAGGCTTCCTTCTTCACTTTCAGTTGGTCCAGGAGCTCCTTGCTCATCCACGCCGGCCTCCTGGCCTTTTTGCCCAACTTGTTTGTCGGGATGCACCTCTGCTGAGCTTGGAGGAGGTGTTCCTTGAATGTGGACCAACTTTCCTGAGCCCCTCTTCCCTCCAGGGCTGCTTCCCATGGCATCTCGCCCATCAGGTCCCTGAAGAGGCCGAAGTCCGCTTTCTTGAAGTCCAGGGCTGAGAGCTTGCCACATAGTTTCCTCGCTGCCCCGTGGATCTTGAACTCCACTGTGAAGTGGTCACTGCAGCCAAGGCTGTCCTTTAGTTTCACATCCCCCACCAGCCCCTCCCTGTTGGTGAGCACAAAGTTGAGCATGGCACCCCTCCTTGTCGGTTCCTCTATCGCCTGCAGGAGGAAGTTGTTGTCCACGCATTCCAGGAACCTCCTGGACTGCCTGTGCCCTGCCATGTTGTCTCTCCAACAGATGTCAGGGTGGTTGAAGTCCCCCATGAGAACCAGGGCCTGTGACCGTGAGACTGCTCCTATCTGCCTATAGAGTGCCTCATCTGCTCTGTCCTCCTGGCCAGGCAGCCTGTAACAGACCCCCACCGTAACGTCCCCTGTCCGTCTCCGTCCTCTAATCTTGACCCATAAGCTCTCTGTCAGCTCCTCCTCCATCCCCAGGCGGAGCTCCATGCACTCCAGCCGGTTGCTGACACAGAGAGAGACACCCCCTCCTCGTCTCCTCTTCCTGTCCTTTCTAAAAAGCCTATACCCCTCCATGTTGACGCTCCAGTCGTATGAGTCGTCCCACCACGTTTCCATGATGCCAACAAGGTCGTAGCCCTGCTCGTGTGCACGCATCTCCAGCTCTTCCTGTTTATTTCCCATGCTGCGTGCATTGGTATAGAGACACTTCAGCTGGGCCCCCGACAAAGCCGACTTACTGGCTGGAGCGACAGGAGTTCTTTTGGACAGCAGTTTAAGTTCATTTGCACATACCTGCAATCCTTCCTTAGCTTCTGGACCCTCGGTGCTGGCACTGGCGCCATGCTGATCGCAGTGGGCTGAACTGTGCTCCCCCTCCCCCAGCAACACTAGTTTAAAGCCCTCCAGACGAGCCTGGCAAGTCTTCATCCAAACACACTCTTCCCCTTCTCAGTTAGGTGCATGCCATCCGCCCCTAGCAGCCCGGGCTTCTCAAAGCATGCCCCATGATCTAGATACCCAAAACCCTGGCTGTAGCATCACTCCCTGAGCCACAAGTTAACCTGCCAGATATGTCTGGCCCTTTCAGGTCCCTGCCCTTCGAGTCGGAGGATTGATGAGAATACCACCTGCGCCCCAGAGTCTTTGACTGTTGAACCCAGGGCCCTGAAATCCCTTTTGCTGTTTCTCAGGCTGCTGCTGGCTGTGTCGCTGGCCCCCACATGAAACACCAGTAGTGGATAATAGTCTGTGGGCCGTATGAGGCTAGGCATTCTCTCGGTGACATCCCTGATACGAGCCCCCGGGAGACAGCATACCTCCCGAGAGAGCACATCAGGGCGGCAGATGGGTGCCTCCATACCTCTCAGGAGGGAGTCACCCACTACTACCAGGTGTCTCTTTTTCTTGGTAGCGCTAGTTATTACACGAGCCGGTTGGGCTACCTCGCATGGCTCCCGTGCCTCCCCCGAGGTGCTGGGTCTTACTTCTTCAGTCTGCAGAGCAGCAAAGCAGTTCTGCAGGGGCACCTTGGGGTTCTGGGGAAGCTGCTTCTTCCTCCTGCTGCGCCTTGCCCTTGCAGCTTTCCATTCAGTGGCATCTTCTGCCTGCTTGCTAATGTCATGTGTCAGTGCGGGAGGCGGTTGATTGGTTCACTGGGTGCTGTGGTTCCAGTGCAGACTGTGCTTGGAATCAAGCATCCAGCTCCCTCTCAGTCTCCCTGATGTCCCACAGCCTCCTGACCACCTCCTGCAGCTCAGCCACCTGCCGCAGGAGCTCCTCCACCTGGGCACACCTTCTGCAGCCAGGGCTGCCACCTGTTCCTGCCCAGGGAGTAGGGTCCAGGCACTGCCTGCAGCCCGAGGTCTGCACCGCAGCCTCCCCCCTCGGCTGCTCCGTCTGCACGGAGGCATCGACCGCCGCAGGGGTAGTCGGTGCAGACCTCCCGGCTGGAGCCGCAGCCTTTGCTCTCAGGCGGGTGTTGGCCATGTTGCCCTGAGAGTCATAAAACAGCAAATACCCCGGGGTGGCACCCTCGCTGACGTGCCCTTCCTGCGCGAACTGCCGCACCACGCCCTTGCTGACACGCCACGCCCTGTCTGCCAATCCTGTTCGCCACGCTCCGGGTCGCTGGCGCTCCCTAGGCCCTACTTTATACGGGGAAAGGTGCCGGGCCACTGGTGCCCCCTAGCTCTACCCACATCTCGTCAGCCGCTCTCATGCGAGCTGTGGGCTCCTGGCACCTCACTCCGCTCCCCCCTGAGCTTCCCTGCTTCGGGAATCCCCTGGCTGCGCTGCGCGGTGCCGTGCCGCTGCAGATTGTGCCGACTCTGAAGCTGTTGCCTCAACATTCTGGAAATTTATTATATATTCTGGGGAAGAACTCCTCACATTCCTCCCCTGCTCCAGCATAGGGTCCATCCCACGGGCTACAGTCCTTCACAAACTCCTCCAGCACAGGTTGTTTTTCCACAGGGTGCAGTCACTCAGGAATGGCTGCCCCAGCGCAGGCTCTCCGCAGGCCACAGCCTCCTTCAGGCAGCTGCCTTCCCCAGCATGGGGTCCTCCATGGGCTGCAGGTGGATCTCTACTCCTCTGTGGGCCTCCATGGGCTGTAGGGGGACAGACTGCTTCACCAGGAGCTGCACCACAGGCTGCAGGGGAATCTTGGCTAGGAGCCGCATTACTCCTCCCACTCTGTTCTGGTTTTGTTTAGTGAAGGGGGAGCTAAGATGGTAGCTTCTGTAGGAAACTGCTACAAGTTGCTCCCCTTTGTTTAATGGACTCGGCCGGGCCTAGGGCGGACCCGCTGCTGGCCAAAGCCGAGCCAATTGGTAGCAGAATGTTCCGTGATAAAGCCTCTGCGATAACGTATTTAAGTAGGGGAAAACAGAAAAAAAAAAAAGATGTGAAGAAGCTGAGCGGGGGGCAGAGAAGGGGAGGCGCGAGCCTCATGGGCCTTGCAGGCCTCACCCTTTGGCCTCCCGCCGGGCAGCCGAATGGGCCCAACTCAGCCCGGCCTGGCTGCAAGAAGTGGAGAGGAGATGAGAAGTGAATAAGATGTAAAAAGGATCCTGAGAGGCATCTGCCAGCCTGTTGTGAGGAACGGCTGCAGACGCCAAGGTCAGTGAAGAAGGAGGGGGAGGAGTAATGCGGCTCCTGGCCAAGATTCCCCTGCCACCTGTGGTGATGACCATGGTGGAGCAGGTTGTCCCCCTGCAGCCCATGGAGGTCCACAGAGGAGCAGAGATCCACCTGCAGCCCGTGGAGGACCCCACGCTAGAGCAAGTGGAGACCTGAAGGAGGCTGTGGCCCGTGGAGGGCCCACTGGGACAACTGTTCTAGAGGGACTGCACCCCGTGGAAGAGATGACCCACGCCGGAGCAGTTTCACGAAGGACTGTGGCCCGTGGAAGGGACCCCACGCTGGAGCAGAGGAGGAATGCGAGGAGTTCTTCCCCCGACGATGATACAGTGGCGTAAAACAACGCGTGATGAACTGACCGCAACCCCCATTCCCTTCCCCCCCCCCCCGTGCCGCTCGGGAGGGGAAGGTAGTAGAGATAATGTTAAGCGTGGGAAGAGGGAGGGGTGGGGGGAGGTTATCTTGTTCCCTGTCTCATTCTCCTGCTAATTTTAGAAATAAATGAATAGTTTTCCCCAAATCGAGTCTGTTTTGCCCGTGACGGTAACTTTAAGGATTTCTCCCTGTCCTTATCTCAAACCTTGAGCTGTTTTTTTTATATCATCTCCTCCTATTTTCTCGGAAGGTGGGGGGAGTGAGAGAGAGACTGCGTAGTCTGGTCCCAATCGGGGCTGAACTACGACACCCTCCTTCTTCACTGACCTTGGCATCTGCAGCCGTTCCTCTCACAAGAAATTCTTCACAGTCAGGCTCAGGCAGATGCCTCTCAGGGTCTCTTCATATCTCCTCTCTTCACTTTTCTCAGCCAGGACGTCTGGGCTGAGTCAGGCTCATATAGCTCCCCTTCTTAAATACGTTATCACAGAGGCTTTATCAATTTAGCCAATTGGCTTGGCCAGGGTGGGTCCGCCCTAGACTCGGACGGGTTCGCCAGACAAAGGAGAAACTTCTAGTAGCTTCTTGCAGAAGCTGCCACTGTAGCCCCCACCTCCACTTCACAAAAACAGCACAGGTCCATAGTGCTCTTCTCTTTGCCAGTCTTCTCAACTCTCTGTGCCAATAAAAGCACCACTGTGGGAATGCTCTGCTGCTGACGATATATAACAAATGTCTGGTTTAGAAATTGAGATAGCTAAGAGACAAGACTGATCAACTTGGGCAGTTTCTCTTTATAGGTTTATATGATTTGAACTGGACACCTCTGCTTACTGTGCTGCACAGGGCAATGAGGTTGACCTTAGCTTTTCACACTTGAGAAAGGTTTGTGCTTCACATAGTCAGCAGGTTTACTGTGATCCTCAAGAACCTACATTTGTATGAATTAAGCTCTTCGTTATCCATCTGGTGGTATCTAGTACAGAGCATAACAATTAGCATTCAAATTAAAATATGGTTTGGGGGGGGGCTGAAGCAATACAAACATAAGTGAAGGACAGCTGAAAATGAAAGAAAGCACTTGCTTCAGCAAGCTTTAAGAAATGTGCTAGTTCGAAATGATATCTGAAACAATACTTTACCTTACCCAAAGAGAAGTTGTAGAAAACCTTGGATGACACTGGTGTCTCTAATACTAACAAACAACCCTGCTAAACAGTGGAAGTTGCTTAAAAACAACATCAAAATGAATGACATGAAAGTTTTTCGGGTGGTTATTTTTTAAAGTGTCCTTCACAGGCTTTTTGCGTGTAGGTGAAATCATTATTACATTAGAAAGAACATATACTGAAACATTTAGCTTCAGCCTTGCTTCAGAAAGTAGGAGTGCTCTGCTGCTTCTCCCATTTTGCCACTTTTTCCCTGAGGATGGTGTCATCTTCCGTACCTCATGGGTGAAAAAGAAAGTTAGAAAAAAAAAAAAAAGAAAACCACTTCCGTCACTGGCTTTTCCAACCCTCTTTTTCCGTCTGATACCTCCTCTGCAAGTGCATCACATTGCAACATATTCTGCAGGAATATGCTCTGAAAGCTGCTGTAGGTATTGCAATGTGTATTTCACTTAAATTCCATTCTACATCTATGTGTAAGGGTTTGTCTCTTACATTGATTAGTAACTTGCAAAAATGATCATAAATTTTGATGAAAAAGGAATTGAAATGCCTTTCATACTATTTAGAAAATACTGTCACTAACCTGAGAGACATTCAGCTTTTTCTCCTCCTCTTTAGGAGTCAATCTCTAAGGGCACATTTATGAAATAAAGTAGAAATACAATTAATTACTACAAACTTGAACTTGTGTGCATTTGTGTCATCGTCTCCACTCTTCCAGAACTGTTCCAATGACTCTTCTACTAGACCATGTTCTCATTGTGAACAGCCTTGGTAGTTAATTTATAGTCACGTACCGTGCTAAACCAGACAGAGCTCCAACAACTTACATTAGCCAAAAGTCAAGAGAATTCCAAGATGAAGAAATTTCCAAGGCACTTACCCTCTACACTAGATGCTCACTCAAGTCCTGACATTATTTATTCTTTTGTGACCCATGATTTTTGAGTAACCTTTGCTTCACTGAAGCAGGCTAGAGAATTAAATCTAGTGTCTCCTATATCGTTCTGAAGAATGAAGGAGGCATAGCAGATATTCTTGTTCAAAATATCTCCTTTAAGTGATCATACTGGATAGCTATTTTTCTTCCCCAGACTTGACAGAAGAAAAACTCTGTACAGTCTAGGTGAAGATTCTTCCAGTTCTGTATCTTTTCCCAGACATTTGTCTCAAGTCAGATGCCTAGGGGAAATTGTAAGCATGAGACAACCATGGAATGATATTTTCACTGAAGCTGAAGTGAAAGGTACAGGCACTGTCTAAGGAGATGTTTTATGCACAAAGAACATGTCTCTGTAATATAATATAATAATAACAGTACTGTTTGCTCCTTTTGGGAAGAGTGTATTTAAGATAATATCTATGGGAAAAAAAAATCAGACTTCTAACTACAGCTTCTTGTAGCAGCAGAAGAGCCACTGGAATTTCTGAGTGCTTATCTGCTTTTCATTTTTAATTGAACTTTTCAAACTGTCTTGCTTTTTCTGTTGCTCTAATTGTATTTGTTTCTTCAGCATATGTCTTTTATTCTTGGTATTTGTGCTACTCTTTTTTGGAATAGTGTTCACTGAGAGTCCTTTTCTGGTTCCCAATCCAATTCTTCCCACTTAGTTACACTGTTCTGATGTTCCCCTCCTGTGCCATCTGTCATGCCTCACCTTAAGTCACTCTATGCAGTGAAATATATTAATAACTTCTTGTTCCTAAAATATGCACACTTTGTATTAATCTTCTTTCCTAAATCCCTCTTTTTTTGTATGTTTTATGGATAGTTGAACTCATCTTTCCCTAATTTGGATTTTAAAATCTTCCAGGAAATGACTTTGTCCTTTTATGATCTCTTTCAAGGATCATGCAAAGTTAATGTGCTGTATGAATGCTTAATAATAATAATATTCCTGGAGATGTATTTTTTAATAATAATGGAAGTTCTGCAGCTGCGTGAATATTCTGTGAGATTGCTGCTTTAAATGTTGACATTCAGGATAAAACTTTCTGAATTAACAGACTTTTTTTTCCCACTTATCTGTATGATCAATATGATGTCTAAATATAAGTTAGGCATTGATTATAATGTGCAAGGTGTACAGGCAGACTCCTAAATCTGTGTGGCTGCTACCTACATAAATCTTGCTGAAACCTCTGTAGATAGAAGGGCTTATATGTGCCTTGTAGGAGCCTGCAAATCAGCCACATAAATACCTGTCTACCAGGATTTTTCTTGCAAAATTACAGATAGAGAAATGGAGGTTTGGATTAATCTGACATGCTGCAGTAGAGCTGTAAACAATGAAGTAGTACAGCTGCTCTCTGAAGTAGGCACAATTTTTGCTCCTATCATGCTGCACGTTTTGTACGAGCAATGTCAGAAAAAAAGCCAGATTTGTGGACAAGCTTAATCTGTTAAACAATTTAACATTTATTGATAAGTTTAATATGACTTAACTAACAAATAATTTTCCAGCCCACTAACTAGCTAGTTTGTGGAATTTGAGAAGCATTGCCTGTCCCTTCACCTTCCCTTCAGTCAACCATCCAGAACACGAAGACTTACAGCTCCCCACTTTTCTTTCAGTTCAGGTAATAAGGCTGAGGGAGCCAGACTGTAACTGACTCCTTGCTTTTAAAGCTTTGATGTTGCTATCTTCTAAATGGCCAACTATGCCAAATCCCTGGTTGTGGGATCATTGGCTTCCAACCAACTCATGTGGTAGCTGGGTTTGTTACCAAGTAAGCATGTGAAAAAAATACCTTTCTGTTTAAATTTTTTCTAAAAATATAATAGAATTTTTTGTGTCTTCTTTCATGAAAAGTCAGATTTAAGTAAATGGAAGCATATACAGGAAGCACTAACAGAAAGTTAGGATGCAACAAAGATTGTAAACTGAGGAGGACACACTGTGCCGGTTTGTAAAGATTATTTAATAAAGACATTTTAACAGTCTCTGCAAAAGTCATACTTCACACTTGAAGGTCCACTGGCAGTCAGATTGGTGTTGATTGTCTTCTGCGAGCAGCAGCAGCAGCAACTCAGTTTCTCGTATTTAGCTCAGCCTCTTCAGTTTTCTAGTGATTTTGAGCTGTGTTTAGTAATAGCGTATGCAACATTTCTTGTGTAGTTTTTGGCTTCCTTGCTCACTCAAAAATCTGTTCTCCCTGTCATTAGTGCTTTTGTTTTGCGGGGGGAGAGGTTGCCTGGACATTGCTAATTTTCACTTGAGGAGATCTACCTATATCAGATGGCTCTTTATCTACCTCTATTTTGGTTGCAAGAGCCCTTCCTTGGTAAGTAGTACAGTGTTGAAATAACAGCCTTATACTTCTTTTGACAAATTTCTGTAATGTTTTCCTTTATACTTATTTTAAACATATATTTTGTAGGTGCTTAAAGAGTATGTTATATAAATAACACAAGTGTAATGTAGGTGTTTTATAAGCATAAAAGCTCACACATGCACACATATCTATTTTTACGTGGAGTTACTGTTATCCAAATGGAGTTGCCACAGACATGGTTACTGTTACTATCAGGCATTTCTTTAAAGAATCCTCTTCTATGAAGTTGTCGGTAAGATAAATATAGCATTTTTCTTATTCTTGCTTAAATGGCTTAAACTCAACAACAGCATTTACAGTACAGAAACTGTACTGTAAATGCTGTAAAGGTTCAGTGTTGTGCTTCAACACTCATAACATCTCCTGTATTTGCTTCCTCCTGCTTTAACTTCTAAGGCAGGGCTTTTATTACAGGTCTAAAATCATAAGCACTACCCTCTTTCCTTTTCACATTTGCTGGTTAGACACCATTGTTTGTAATTTAGATTTCTCTGTTAATCTTGAGTATTCCTTTCATACCTCTTCTTCATTTACTACTCCTAGTGCTGTCTGTGTAAATCACTGTACCATTGTGTTCTGTGGTTCCCTTTCCGAGAATGAAATTCTGACCCCAGGGAAATCAGTGGTAAAGTACATAAACTTCACCAAGCACAGAATTTTTTTTTCTACCAGTTCTGTATCCTTCTGTCCCTTAATTTGACATACAACATCTTTATGTCAGGAATTTAGAGTGGAACATTTATTGTTCCACTGCCATTTGCTATCTGATTCTATAAAATATTGCATAGAAGTTGGATCAAATTTTATCATACAACTGAAGTAAAGACAAATTATAGTCCTTTTGAGAAAGAGAAGCCAGCACAGATGACTCATTTTTAGGCTAACTAGGGCTTGAATGACACTAGGCAATATCAATATAAATGCCTGCAGAGCCCAGCTACCAAAGTTCACTTGCTATTTGTTTTTATATTGCTATGATGTCAAGACTCAATTGTTAGTATGTATCTTTTCCTTTCTTCTGCTTGGTATTTATAACAGCTATGGCGAAAGATAAAGCTATAATATAAGCATAGCTTGGAAAAAATAAAAATCATGTTTTATCAATAGAAAATATTGCAGCCTTTTTTTGTGTGCTTTGCAAATTCCTGAGAGATGTGCTGTATTGTTAAGTGATCTTGGGAAAGTAGTTTCTTCTTTTTTATGGAGAGAGGTTTTAGAGTAGGTATTTTCATAGTAAGGTGAAAATAGAATCATAGAATCAGAATCGTTTGGTTCAGAAGAAACTTTTAAAGGTCATCTAGTCCAACCCCCTGCAAGGAGCAGGGACATCTTCAACTCAATCAGGTTGCTCAGAGCCCCGTCCAACCTGGCCTTAAATATTTCCAGGGATGGGGCATCCACCACCTCTCTGGGCAACTTCTTCCAGTGTTTCGGCACCCTCATTGTGAGAAATTTCTTCCATACATCCAGTCTGAATCTACCTCCTTTTATTTTAAAACCATTACCCCTCATCCTATTACTGCAGGCCCTCCTAAAAAGTTTGTCCTCATCGTTCTTGTGAGCCCACTTTAAGTATCAAAAGGCCGCAGTAAGGTCTCCCAGGAGCCTTCTCCAGTCTAAAAAACTTCAACTCTCTTAGCCTTTCTTCATAGGAGAGGTGCTCCAGCCCTCTTATCATCTTCATGGCCCTCCTCTGGAACCTCTCCAACAGATCTAGATCCTTCTTACATTGGGCATTCCTGAGCTGAACATAGTACTCCAGGTGGGGTCTCACCAGAAAAGAGCAGAGGGAGACAATCATCTCCCTCGACCTGCTGGCCATGCTACTCTTGATACAGCCCAGGATGCGGTTGGCCTTCTGGGCTGCAAGGGCGCATTGCTGGCACATGTTGAGCTTCTCATCCACTAGCACACTCAAGTCCCTCTCCTCAGGGCTGCTCACAATCTGTTCTCTGCCCAGCCTGTATTTGTGCCTGGGATTGCCACAACCCATGTGCAGGATCTTGCCCTTGTCTTGGTTGAACTTCATGAGGTTGGCACGGGCCCACCTCTCCAGCCTGTCAAGATCCCTCTGGATAGCATCCCTTTGATCCAGCTTGTCGACTGCATCACATAGCTTGGTGAACTTGCTGAGGATGTGCTCTATCCCACTGTCCATGTCACCGACAAAGATGTTAAACAGTGCTGATTCCAATACCGATCCCTGAGGGACTCCACTCGTCACCAGTCTCCACTTGGACACTGAGCCGTTGACTACAACTATTTGAGTGCAAATATCTAGTCAATTCTTTATCCACTGAGTGGTCTGTCTGTCAAACCCATCTGTCCAATTTAGAGACAAGGATGTCATGCAGGACAGTGTCAAATGCTTTGCACAAGTCCAGGAACGTGGTGTCAGTTGCTTTGTCCCTTGTCCACCAAAGCTGTAACTGTCATAGAAGGCCACCAGATTTGTCAGATGGTATTTGCCATTAGTGAAGCTGTGCTGATTGTCACCAATCAGCTCATTCTTTTCTATGTGCCTTAGCATAGTTTCCAGATGGATCTGCTCCATGATCTTGCCAAGCACAGAGGTGATCTTGCCAGGCACATAGGACACCAAGCTGCTTTAGAAAAGGATCAGGATATTCTTGATTACTAATTGACATCCTTAGTTTGATAAGGCTTTTTTTTTTTTTTTCATATGGAATCTATTTATTTCAAAGAGACTTAATTTTAGGAATACAATGCTACTCAAAATAAACAAGAATAGAGACAAGTGTGTCGGAGTGTGGCCCACAATTACTGTTTACGCTGAAGAAAAACAAGCTTTTCATATGCATTTTTTTTTAAGTACAATTTTTCAATATCTTGTAGTGTTTTATTGTTATATTTGCTGATGTATGTCATGATATATCACTTTGGAGATAGGTTTCCTGAAGTTTCCCAAAGTTTCTTACATTATTTTGGCCAAGTATTTTTTTTATATTGTTTTCTTCTAACTTCCTAATGTGCTATAAAAATAATTTAAATAAAATTATTTAGCTATCATCCCTTCTATGTATCATAATAACACCAGAAATTTTGTGCTTCTTTGTTATTGCTGTCACTTACTATTCCTTCTCTTTAGCACTGAAAAGGGTAAGTTATATCACTGGACTTAATTAAACACTGGACTTAATTAGATGTTCTTTGCAGTTAATAGAATGATTAAACCTATAAGAAGGTATAAAAAGAAGGCAAAAAGAAGGTGTACTTTCATGAATTGTAACTAGTACTTCTGAGAGTTATTTTGTGCATGGGTGGATTTCTCACTCTTCATGTTTTCAACCTGAAGAGACAGAGAACATATATATTTCTTTTATGTAAAAGAGTGTGTGTGCTGTATGTCTCTATCTGTGTATCTGCTGATCTGACTGCTTTGGTTACAGTCTTTTTTTCCCCAGCCCAGGACACCTGCACTAGCCACCTGCACTTTGTAGGCACCTAATAACTTATAATTATACTCTGTTGAAGACTTAATTACCTGTATGTAATTGCTGTTTCTCAAGCTGTTTCAGGCTGTAATTACTTGAAATGTAAATCACATTGCAATGTTTGCGCGCGCGTGTGTGTGTGCACGCGCTCGTGTTGGGAGAATCAACCTAGAGTGACATAATGATTAGCAGCTAAGTACTAAGTATGGTCTTTATCTAGCTCAGTAGCTGTTCAAAATAGCTATGGCAGAAGTGTGAGATGAATTACAATTCACTGTCTTGGCTGCTAACATCTGCTTTATATACAATCATCTGTTATTCAGCTGCATCTGTAAAAATGTTGATTTTCTTGAATTTTCTTTAACAGAATGAATTGTCTAATTTTCCACAAAAACTGGTCATGATAGAATTTCTTAAAAATAAATATTCAAATATATGTCCATTGTAATATCTTATTTATGACAAGATCCAAACATTGTGTCATAATTGTGACACTTTTGGGTGGAAAAAAAGAAAGAATTAAGCATCTGATGGCTTGCAGTGAAAGAGTTATGTCTCTGTTTATGAAATTTTTAGATTAATTCCATCAAACAGTCGTTGAGATTGGAAGGAACACGTAGAGATCATCTAGTTACTGCTGTTATGTAAGACTGTTTCTTGTCAGATTTTTAATATCTTGAAAGTAAAAAGGCTTTTTGTGCTTGACCACCTCACATTTTAATTTTTTTTTTAAAGTTGTTTAGTTGACTTTTTTTTTTTAAGTTTTAACTGGAATTTCTTGTATTTCAATTTGTGCCCCTTGCTGCTGCTTCTACTAGGCACCACTGAGAAGAGTCTGACTCTGTCATCTTTATTCATTCCATCAGGTATTTATACACAGTGATAAGATTCCCTTGAGACTTTGCTTCTCCAGGCTGAAGATTCCCAGCTGTCTCAGCTTTTCCTCATACAAAAGGTGCATGATTTCTCTAATCATCTCTGTTAGCCCTTTGCTGCACTTACACCAGTAAGTCCATGTCTCTTTCATACTGGGGAACACAGACCTGGACACAGTACTTAAGATGTGTATCCCAAGGCCTGAGCAGAGAGGAAGGATCACATCCCTCAACCTGCTGGCAATAGTTCTGCTAATGCAGCAAAGGATGGATGCTGTTGATTGTCTTTGCTGCAAGGGCATATTGCTGGCTCATGTTCAACTCAGTGCCCACCAGGATCCTCAAGTGCTTTTCTGCAAGGTTATTTTCCAGTCAGTCAGCCCCAGCCTATAGAGCTGTGAGGAGTTATTGCTCCCCAGATGCTGGTTATTCCCTCCACTTCTCTTTGTTGACTTTGTTGACTTCTCTTTGTTGAAGTATGTGAGGTTCCTTTCAGCCCATTTCTCCAACCTGTCAAGGCCCATCTGAACAGCAGGACACCTATCTGGTGCATCAACTACTTTTCCCAGTTTTGCATCATCTGCAAACTTGCTGGGGGTGCCCTCTGCCCAATCATCTAAGTCATTATGAAGAGGTTAAACAGTAGTGGATGCCATATTGATGCCTAGGATACACCACTAGTGACTGGCTTCCAGCTGGACCATGTGCCATTGATTTTCTTTAACAGAATGAATTGTCTAATTTTCTTAATGTCTAATTGTCTAATTTTCAGACAGCTTTCAGTTCTTCTCACTCACTGTTCATTTATCTGGTTTGTACTTTATCAGTTTGTCTTTGAGGATATTATGGGAGATTGTGCTGAAAGTTTTGCTAAAATCAAGATAAACAGTGTCCACTGCTCATCTCTATTCCACTGATCCCGTTCTGTCATCAAAGAAGGTTATAAGATTGGTTAAGTATGATTTCCCCTTCATAAATCCATCCTGACTACTCACAATCACTTTCTTGTACATAATACTGGAAGCCATTTCCAGACACGCTGCTTGCTCCACCAGCTTTACAGGGCTGAAGGTTAGATTGGCTGGCATTTCTTTACTGAGAGGATGGTCAAACACTGGAACAGGCTTCCTAGAGAGGTAGTTGATGCTGCAAGTCTGTCAGTGTTTAAAAGGCGTTTGGACAATGCCCTTAACAACATGCTGTAACTTTTGGTCAGCCCTAAATTGCTCAGGCAGTTGGACTAGATGATCATTGTAGGTCCCTTCCAACTGAAATATTCTATTCTATTCTACGTAGAGGAGGATTTATAACTGTCAAAATATAGAGTGACAACATAAAAAAATATTTATTATACTGGTTTTGTCGATGCAGTCGAGATCCAGTTAATCAGTGCATAAGTAGTTTACAGAAAGAGTAAAAATACAAGACCTAACTGCTATAGTTACTTGCCCAGTGTCTTGTGGTCAGCAGAGTGCACACTACAGTTCTGGCTGGTACTGATGCCTGAATTTTAGCCTTGACAGTCAAGGACGTGCCACCTTATCCTATGGCTGCTGTGATTACCTTTAGAGCTCTTGGGACAAATACATGATCTTGAAAATTAGCACAATGTCACAGTTTCAGCTAGGTTAGAGTTATTTTTCCTCTTAGTAGCTGATGTGCTTTGGATTTCATATGTGAAGAACATTGATAAACACACTGATGTTGTTGGTTGTTGCTAAAGAGGCCAAAGTCACTGTCTGTCTTTCCAGTTTTCACTAATGTGCAGGTACAGGAAGCTGCGAGGGGTATAGCCAGAATAGTTGACCCAAACTAGCCAAAGAGAGTCTTCCATGTCATAAACGTCACTTTCAGTACTTAAGTGGGGAGGTGAGTCAGCGAGCTTTCTTTTTTTTTCCTCTCTTGCTCTTTGGAATCACTCTGGAATCATTTATAGTTTTTCTTTTTGTTCCATGGTTGCTGCTCGGGACAGGCTGTATCAGTCATCGGATCATTGGGTGGCGAGAAATTGTGCATTATTCATTGTTTTATTTGTTTGTTTGGGTTTTTTTTTTGTTTTTAATTATTCTCCTTATTCTTATTTTTTTCCCAATAGTATTACTGTCATTACTATATGTACATATATTATTATCTTTTATTTTGCTATCCTAGTAAACTACCTTTATCTCAACCCATGAGTTTTCTTTTCTTCCCAATTCTTTCCTCCATCCCCTGGGGAAGGTGACTGAACAGCTGTGTGGTACTTGATTGCTGACTGTAGCTAAATCATGACACATGGGTTGCCATGTTTGAGTTTTTCTCCGCTTACCATTTGATACAAAGAAAGCACCAAGATTTTACAAAATAGTTCAGGATATGTCGTCATGTAAGTCATAGAATCCTTGAATAGTTTGGTTTGGAAGGGACCTTTAAATATCATCTAGTCCAACCCCTCTGCAAGGAGCAGGGACGTCTTGAACTAGATCAGGTGGCTCAGAGCCCCGTCCAATCTAGCCTTGAAGGCTTTCCAAGGATGGGATATCTACCACCTCTCTGGGCAACCTGTTCTAGTGCTCCACCACCCTCATTGTAAAAAAGATTTTCTTTATGTCCAGTCTGAATCTACCTCCCTCTAGTTTAAAACCATTACCACTTGTCCTTCTGCAACAAGCCCTGGTAAAAAGGGCCATCTTTCTTGTGAGCCCACTTTAAGTACTGAAAGGCTGCTATAGGTCTCCCAAGAGCCTTCTCTTCTCCAGGCTAAAAAACTCCAACTCTCTCAGCTTGTCCTCACAGGAGAGGTGCTCCAGCCCTCTGATCATCTTCATGGCCCTCCTCTGGACCCTCTCCAACTGGTCCATGCCCTTCTTATGTTGGGGGCTCCAGAGCTGGACATGGTACTCCTGGTGGGGTCTCACAAGAGCAGAGTAGAGGGAGAGAATCACATCCCTCAACCTCCTGGCCACATTTCTTTTGATGCAGCCCAGGATGCAGTTGGCTTTCTGGGCTGCAAGTACGTGTTGCTGGCTCATGTTGACCTTCTCATCCTCCAGCAATCCCAAGTCCTTCTCCTCAGGGCTGCTCTTAATCCATTCTCCACTCAGTCTATATTTGTGCCTGGGTTTTCTCTGATTTATATGCAAGACCTTGCACTTGGCCTTGTTAAACTTCATGAGGTTTGCATGGGCCCACCTCTTCAGCCTGTCAAGGTCCCTCCAGATCTGGTCCCTTCCCTCCAGTGTGTCAGTGGCACCACACAGCTTGGTGATGTCGGTAAACTTGCTGAGAGTGCACTCTATCCCACTGTCCATGTTGCCAACAAAGATGTTAAACAGAGCTGGTCCCAGTACCGCTGTGGTCTGATTTCCATGAAGGCAAGATGGTTTCAGAACATTTCTGCATGGAAGATTTCCCTGAATAGTGGGTAATATAATATTTCCCCATTTCCTGATGGTGTTAATTGAGTATAAGTATAAATATATTGTTTGAAACTATATACAGATTGATAATGGTGATTACAACATTTCTTTCCAATTGGAACTATGGCTAAGCCCCGAAAGGAGAATTTGGCAATACTGAGTGATGTAATGTTGCATATCACATTTCTTCATGGACAGATTTATCTGATGCTTACTTGTATTCTAAACTGAAATGAAAATCCATTTGTGCAAAAGTTTTAGTATATCCATTTATTACAAGTCGGTAAAACAAATTTATTGCCATGGAAACATGATTAATTTTTTAATAAGCCACAGCACAAGGCTAATTTAAAGTAATCTGATAAAAATAATTAAGGAAGAGGAGACTTCAGGTAATATACTCAGAAGGAATACCTGTGTGTTTCTCAATAGTCTGAAGACCCCTAAGTATGAGGTGTCTAACTTGATAGTTTAGATGTTGTGAATTGTGTTTGTCATGCTGTGCATCTTCAGGAACAAAACCATTTGCCCATGTCATGGAACCAACAGAGATGGATTTTTCTCATTAACTGAATTCCAATAAGGTAATAATTGTATACTTTTGAAATGGATCTTTATATTTGATGAGTATTATTCATTCCACCTAAGAAAAGCCTTTAGCTAATCATATTTTAATGACCTAGGAGACTTCAAGGGAAGTATAGTTAATATTCAGAAAGTAGTCTATATCTTCTTCTGCAATGTGCAGTTTAATTAAAGGGAACAAACTGAAAATGGAAACACTAAATTTGGTTAAACATTTTTTTTTTCAATAGAAATATCTTAGTGAAGCAAGTTATTTCAATAAAAAGAAAGTAATTATTTCCAAAAATTTAATGAAGGCCTACTCATTAAAGACATTTTAGCTTCCAAAAATTATTTTGATTTTTTCATATTATTTTTTCCTCATTTCGAAAGTATTTAAGTTAAAGGATTAGAAAAAGTCACATTAATTTTGATTTATTTTGTAAGGAAAAGATTTATGATAATTCAGAGTTTAATAAAGAATTAATTTTCTTTCACATGAATTTTTCTTGAGATTGTGAAAGATACTCTTCATATATAGTATATACTTTAAATATACATTTACAGGTGTTCTGGTTTTGTTAGTGAGGGGGGGCCTAAGGTGGTAGCTTCTGTAGGAAACTGCTAGAAGTCGCTCCCCTTTGTTCAGTGGACTCGGATGGGCCTAGGGCAGACCCACTGCTGGCCAAGGCCGAGCCAATTGGTAGCAGAATGTCCCGTGATAACGCCTCTGCGATAACGTATTTAAGTAGGGGAAAACAGAAAAAAAAAAGCAGAAGATGTGAAGCAACTGAGCAGGGGGCAGAGAGGGGGAGGCGTGAGCCTCATGGGCCTTGCAGGCCTCACCCTCTGGCCTCCTGCCGGGCAGCCGACTGGGCCCAACTCGGCCCGGCCTGGCTGCAAGAAGTGGAGAGGAGATGAGAAGTGAATAAGATGTAAAAAGGATCCTGAGAGGCGTCTGCCAGCCTGTTGTGAGGAACGGCTGCAGACGCCAAGGTCAGTGAAAAAGGAGGGGGAGGAGTAATGCGGCTCCTGGCCAAGATTCCTCTGCAACTCGTGGTGAAGACCATGGTGGAGCGGGTTGTCCCCCTGCAGCCCATGGAGGTCCACGGAGGGGCAGAGATCCACCTGCAGCCCTTGAAGGACCCCACGCCGGAGCAGGTGGAGGCCTGAAGGAGGCTGTGGCCCGTGGAGGGCCCGCTGGGACAGCTGTTCTAGAGGGACTGCACCCCGTGGAAGAGATGACCCACGCCGGAGCAGTTTCACGAAGGACTGTGACCCGTGGAAGGGACCCCACGCTGGAGCAGAGGAGGAATGCGAGGAGTTCTTCACCCGACGATGATACAGCGGCGTAAAACAACGCGTGATGAACTGACCGCAACCCCCATTCCCTTTCCCCACCCCGTGCCGCTCGGGAGGGGAAGGTAGTAGAGATAATGTTAAGCGTGGGAAGAGGGAGGGGTGGGGGGAGGTTATCTTGTTCCCTGTCTCATTCTTCTGCTAATTTTAGAAATAAATGAATAGTTTTCCCCAAGTCGAGTCTGTTTTGCCCGTGACGGTAACTTTAAGGATTTCTCCCCGTCCTTATCTCAAACCTCGAGCCGTTTTTCCTTATATTTTCTCTCCCTGTTCTCTCGGAAGGTTGGGGGAGTGAGAGAGAGACTGCGTAGTCTGGTCCCGATCGGGGCTGAACTACAACAACAGGGTAGCTGTTTCTTCCATATTGTATTAGTGTAGATTTCTACTATTATATTGGAGCACATCTGTACTTTACTATACAATAGAATAGAGAGACCCAACCTGCGGTTTCTGGACATGAGCTGTATCTGTATTTGGAAGTTAACAGCACCATTATGCTGTGCCTCAGTTAATTAATTGTGATTGGCAGGTATAACTAACCGAGAGTAGCTCCATGCCAATGGAGTAATGTTGTTATAGGAACCAGAGGTAGTATTTTCCCAATTCACGGTACCATGTAGACTTCACCAGCTTGAATTGGTCTTAGCATTGGGTTTAATCTGTGTTCCACTGTGCAATGCAAAAATGACTAAGAGGGTAGTTTAGTGTTGAATATACTGAATACTCAACTCCGTGAAGTTAGAATGATGATCTGGCTTTAGCTGATGTGACATGACAGTTGTTAGCTACCTGATACACATTTATATAATTTTAAGTTTGTCATGGTATAGAAGGACTCACATCCAATATCTAGGCTCATTTCTGACCATAAAATTATTTTCACTTATGGCTGAAATATCAGGAGAGAATGTATTTTAGTTAATCATGGACTAATGAAGGCTCTGATTCTAACAGTTCTTCCCCAAAGGCAAGCAGTGTTCACCAAGGAAGAAGCATCACTAAGAGAACATGGATGCTAAAAAAAAAAAACACAGTGATGTTGCTAGTTGTTGCTAAGAGATCAAGGATATTCCTCAGCTTGCCAGGTTTTCTGCAGGTGCAAGAAGCTGGGAGGAGTATAGCTGGTACAGTTGACTAAACTGGCCAAAGGAAGTATTACAGACATCATGCTCAGTATATAAGTAGGAACTGGCTGGAGAGCAACTGTCTCTTGCTCCCTTTCTCAACATTGTTCCAGGATTGCTCTCCATTCCATTTCGTGATCACTGCTCAGGACAGGCTGTATTGGTCCTTGGGTTATGGGGTGGTGTCACGTTCCAATTTCGGATGAGACGAAGGGCCCCTTGCATTCTAGCTGACCTCAGACGAGTCTGGGAGGCTAGGGGAGGCTAGACCAACCTCTCACACACCGGAGTGTGGTTTTGCTCATATTCTCGGGTAAAGAATTAAGACTCAAAACGGAGTCAAGTGCCAGGTAACTTTATTTACCCGAGAACAAGCTTGCAAATGCAAGAGAAAAGAGAGAGAGAAAGGAAAGAGAGAGAAAAGAGTTTCTGTTGCAATAGCTACCACCACAGAGCTGCGGCGTGCCAACAGTCCAGTTCACTCGGTGGGGGAACATTCACTCCAATGTTGATTCCGTTGATGTTGATTTCCATCGATGTGTATTCCATCGATGTGTATTCCCCTTTTATGTTTGTGTACTCATTGTATTCCAAGAGCTGGTTTTCCTAGCCGCACCCCTCACCTGGCGGTGATATGTATGCCAGTTACCGAGTGATTGATATGCATGCCCATCACTGTCTCTGGGCGCATGCTGGGGGGGTAGGGCTAAATTTCTCAGAATCAGCTCTGCATTCAGGTTCACAGGACAACAGGAGTTGGCTTGCAAGATAACGGGAAAACTCTAGTCTTATGGTTTAACTGAAGTTCCATTGTTCGGGTGGTGGTTTGATGTTTTGACAATGTTGAGACAAATATTCGACACAGTCTTTTACAGGTGGTGAGAAATTGTGCATTGTTCATTTTATATATTCCATTATTGTTAATATTATTATTATTATCATTATATACATATATTAGTAGTATTATTGTATCTTCCTTTTCTATCCTAGTAAACTGTTATCTCAGTCCATGAGTTTTCCTTTCCTTCCAATTCTCTCCCTTATTTCCCCCGGGAGGGTGAGTGAGAGGCTGTGTGGTACTTGGCTGCCGACTGTGGTTAAATTATGACAGAGATACAGTAAGAGTAGCAATGCATGTAAGAAATGTTATAGTTGGCTATTAAGAATTAAAACTTACACAATATTAAGTTATTTTAAAATTATGTTACAGTAACCTCTACCAAGTTTTCGTTTTGTTTTTCTTTTTTTTTTTTTTGCTTGCTGAGACCATCATTACTTGCCTTTCATTTGACTAATAATCTCATGCCATATCTAGTAAGATGCTACTAGTCTTTGTTTCTAGTATTTCTGGTTTGACCTACAGTATTTGCAAACTGTAATAAAAACTGAACTAGTTTCATGCTGAATCAGATTCCAAGGTCACAAATCATGAGCGTATCTGATGCCACATTCATTACTTTAACTTAGATAATGCTTATGTGTCCTGAGAACTCTTGTAGTCCTTAAAGAGAGAAAAAGAGTGTTAGCTGCTAAGTGGTCTAAAGCTTGAATTAATTTGGCCTCTGGTATTGTAATTGAAGTATTTTTTTCCTAAAATACCACTCTCTTGTTTTCTTTTTTTTTTTTTTTTTTTAAAATGTTACAATTTATGATGACAATGATTAAAAAAGTGCTCAAAAGAACGAGTTGGCTGCTTTTCAACATGCTGGCATCTGCCACTTTTCATCTAGAATATTTGCTGACACACTTCACTCTCAAATATAGGGCTTACATATGGAGTTTTGGATTTTTTTCATAGTGCAGTGATATGTTTAGTTTTTGGTTTCAGCTAATGCAGTTGATGATATCTTACACATAGGTGCACTATGAACCCTGTGATAGCATGATTTCCTGAAAACACATGTAATGCTTATTTTCACTCAGTCATCAGTAACTGTTTTGGGAATCTCAACCCATAGGTTGCGTAAAAGCCTAACACAGTGAGATTTGTAAAAGTTGCTGAAATAGCCTAAATATGTGTAGCTGCACCTAAAATCTGCTATCTGCTGCAGTAATCTCCCATGTATACAAATTTCAGTGTTTGCCTTACTTCCTATAATCTGAATATGGTTGTTTTCATATCACTTTCCTGTCCCTGTTTGACAAATCCTAACTTTTAGCTGTTATTATTATTTGATTGAAGGTCATTAGATATTTTCTGGTTTTACCTCCCTAGTACATTACCAAGTAAACAGAACTAGAAAAGTGCTCTGATTCTCAGTTCCTCATCATAAGCAAAAAAAAATTGAATATTTCAGGATATATTTTTCCAGAAGATTAAATGCAGTTTTTCTTGAGAGTTTCACTTTAACTCATACACTTTCCTCATGTTACCTTCAGGAGGGTCCCAATAGGTGATTTTCTGAGTGATGCAAAAGACTTAAAAACCTGATTAGACAAAGTGTGTGTTAAACAAATGTCAGAGACTGAAAAGGTTCATTAATGTCTCAACATCGCTGAACGATGGAAGGAACCGAGCAGAACATTAACGAACCACAGATGTCTAGACAGATATCCTGTTTTCGTAGCTGAAGCAGCAACATGTGTCTAAAAACTCCAAAAACTGGAAAACAGTGTATCTTGTTTTTGTACCCTTCCTCCAGAATAGAGCCAAACCCTGTGCATGAGCTCAGGCCCTGGACAATACCAAGCATGCACAGCATTGCCAAGTGACTGCACAATGGAGGACAGCTCTGGGGGATGCAAAATGACTTTGTGGACCCTGTCTTACTGGACATTAGGTAACAACATGCTTCAAATAACTGCACGGCTTACAAAGGACAAGCGGGCCTTGCATTTTCAGAGCGCTAACACCCACCACCATGAAGACAGGTCAGCAGAATGCAGCAATCACAAGCTAAACCACAGGCAGGAAGCACCTGACCTCCTAAGATGGAAGGACTGGTGAAGGCCCCCAAAATATCAAGAAGGAGGGTCTGATACAAAGGACTACTAAAAGGGTCACCGCATGAACCCCTGTGCGGACCTCTACCACACTCAGACGGACCTTCAGGACGCCAATTCTCCATGGTGGCATTTTCATCCTTTTGAGGCACCCACCCCACCCGCTCTGTACAATGGACTTCCAGGACGCTGACTCTCCGTGGTGGTATTTCCTCCCCTCTCTTTCTCTTTTCCTCTCTCTCCTCTCTTTCTCTTGCCCCTCCCCACCTTTGTGTGTGAATGAAATAAAGAACCAACATATGCATTTGACACTGTTGTGTCTTAATTCTGTAACCAAGAAATTCATACCTCTCATGACCGGACCTTTATTGGTTCGTGACAACAAAATATAAAATGTTTTTTGAGCATTACTTGAGATACCAGAAGCACTTTCATACAAGTTAGAAATGCTTAAGACAACACTTTGGTCTTACAGGCATTCCTGCAATCTCTTCTTTATTTCAAAATATGTTTGTACTCAAGTGGATTTATTACTTTTTGTACCTTTCCTTACATTCTTTGGACAAAATTTTCAAGGTGTACAGATAACCTAGCAGAAATTATAGAATCATGGAATCATAGAATGGTTAAGGTTGGAAGGGACCTTCAAAGGTCATCTAGTCCAACCCGCAAGGAGCAGGGACATCCCCGACTAGATCAGGTTGCTCAGAGCCTCATCCAGCCCGGCCTTGAACGTTTCCAGGGACGGGGTAAAAATAGATAAAACAGATGAATTTTTTGTTCTTGTGAAATGAGCTTTGTATTCTATCCCAAATCCATTTTAAGCTTCTGTGCAGATGAAGTGGGAGGAAAGGAAAGGTGGAATTAAACAGAGGAAGGAAGATTAGATCTCTGTTCCCTGTGGTGATTGCTTAGTTTGTATATGTGTATGTGTAGCTCTTGATGCCTTAGTTTAGAGAGAATGCAAAACCTAAAAGCCTAAAATCTCCTCAGAGCAAATAAGTTTCACTTCATGCATTTTCAGATAGTAACTTCAGGATATTTTGAAATAATCAAAAATTGACCAGGCCCAAGATATGACTCCAGGCATTGTCCCTCTTTCAGACTTATAAAGCAACTACATCACTGCTAAAAATATCTCCCATGTCTTCACTGACATTATTCAAAATCTGAGAGTGAGAAAAAATTGCTTTCAAATATCTCACAAGGTAATCAAACTATTATTAGATACATTTAATCACTTCCAGTTGCCAGTACCATTGAAACAGTCTATTACTCTAGTTATCTATCTAGTTTATATACTCCCAAAATTACTCTGGGAGGTTATCTACTTGAGCATTCTGTTGCTCATTCAGATCAGGGGAAATGGAGAATACAGCGTTCTCCACTTCCTTATCTTTCCATTAGTTTCCTGCTGACTACAGTGTTATATATGGCATGAGTGTTATTAAAGCTACATAGCCCATGCATTTTATTTCTTAAGAATATATAATAATGTCTCAATCAACATTTCATGCTTTTCAAGTGAGCTATACTAACTTCAGCTGTCTTTCAGTGTAGCATGCTCTATCTCAAATAAATAGTTGCAAATAATCCAGAACAGATTGAGAGTATTGTTTAGTTTACAGGTAGTTATCAGAGACTCATTAGTCCGTTGCAGAATTTACAAAGAACTTAAGGAGTTGTGTTACTGCACACTGGGGGAATCATATCTAGTAAATTGCGCACATAACTGAGTTAGCTGTCTTGAATTATCCCTTTTTTGAATGTGTGTAGTTTTCTTAAAACTGTGAAAAATGTGAAACCATTTTTGGGCAAGAAAAATGGTACTAGATGATCTTATTTAAAAAAAAATAAAGAAGGTTTGAACCAATTTTTTTTCCCCATGTGATTTTTTTTAATTGTATGTATTGTCTTAATTACTGTAAGTCATGTTCATATATGGCAGAGAACTTAGGATTCTGAATGATGTAATGGATAGAATTAATTATACTGTTGTACATATTCCTTCCTTTCATACTTAAAGTCATTCTTTTAGCTTCGTTCTTTCCATTTACTTTTCACACATAGTAAGAATCATATTGTGCCATCTGAATGCCGTTAGATTATATCACAACTAGAGAAAGCATGCTACAGTATATTTAAAATTATACATCTACACTACCTTGACATACTTCACAAACAATAATGAAAATAATTATGTATATATATGTTTACTAGAGTAAGTGAAAAAAGGGTAACAGAAATTATTTTCAGGTTCTCATATTTACTACTGGACACTCAAAAATATTTCAAAATAATATTTTAATTTTAGGGTCTATTTTATATGTGTATTATTTTACAGTATTTCAAGATACATAGTGTCAATATAATAATATGCTGACGTATTATGTTTAAAAAACATTTAAGTGTATCCCTGAAAAGGAGAAATCTGGTTGCCTACCAACTTAACAGATTTGGTAGAAGATTTTGTTTTGTTCTACATAGCATTTAGACTGTGAATAATTTATGCATTGTTTTGTTTTTCATTATTTTTGTTTAAACATTTGGTCTCATTTTTCATCACTCTGATTTGTGAACTAAGAAGAAAGTATGACTAAATTTGAATCGCAGAATTATACCAGTCCATTAACCTTAAAAGAAAACCTTTATCTTGCAAGTATCATTGACTGTGTACATAAGCTCCGTGATGAAAATAAAAATGCTTTCTCTTACAAGTTATTTTAAAGTAACTTTCTAATCATCATTCACAAACACTCCTGTTTATCAAGGTGAAGGAAACCTAGAGATGCACTTTTTTTGGAAAATAGCATCTATGTATGCACTCTAATTTAAAACAAACAAACAAAAAAACTCCACACTTCAAAACTCTTCCCAACTGTCATATATGACAGGGTGCAAATGAAGATTGGAACAATGTTTATTTGTTTGCTTTCCCCTGGTGACAGATATACCCTTGAAAGGGAAGAATTGAGAAACTACGTGCTGAAGGCTCACTAATGTTCTTGTGGCTGCAGAAAGCCAAGTGAGTTATAGACATTTAAGCAGTCTTTCCTTCCATTTGAGGCTTTACCCTGGTCACTGATCTGGAGATTTGTCTGAATACAGAAATGGTCTATTGCACATTTCCATGGTACATTAAGGCTTATACTATGAAAATGCTGCACTGAACCATCAAATAGGGATGCCATCTCTCTTATTATACAATACTATGTAAGACTGACCTCTGCAATTATATGGAGAATCTAACCTTGTGGAAGAGAGCATCTTTATACACACATGTACGGAAAACCAACATAAAAGAACAGATTTTAGGATCCAGGGCTATTGTCTTGTGAAAGACAGCCTGAAGTGCTGCTGTCACATAAGGAAGCACAACGTTAATTTTTTGTTCATTTCCAGAAAGAAGAATACACAGCTGTAGCAAGGCACACACTGATCTTTTATTGCTACAATTGGAGGAAATCTTTATTTCAGAACATTTGTTTCCTGTTTACCTATTTGACAAATTAAATACATTATTTTTAAAGCGTGAATTCAGAAGAGATGAAGTTAAAAATGCAGTTACTTGAGGGAGAAAAAAAACCCAAACACCAAAACCAGAAAGGCACATTAAATACAAAATTGGGTGGAGAAAAGTGGGAGTTTGAAGTTTCCTGACAAAAATGTTTAGAAGATGACTTCAGGAATTTTCAGAAATTGAAAATCTTGTAGTCTTGTTGTTGATAATTAACAAAAAATAAAAGTGTGAAAGTTCTTAGATCTTTCTATTGGTAATTAATTAAACCACAAAGATACACAGTTTCTTTCATTTCTGAGCTAATGTCACAAATGATGTAAAAAAGAATGTTCAGTGCTTGAAAAAAACAATAGTTGAAGAATAGGTTTGTGAATCTTCATAAACTCATAAGGATCTAATAAATTAACAAGCACCTAAATAAATAGCCAGAATTCTATAAATGCTGAGGAGTCAAAAGCTAACATTGCCTTTTGGCATCAATTGCTTCATTTGTTTTGTTTTTTTTTAAAGGCATATCAATAGACTTTTACAATATACTAGTGGCTTTATATTAATCATCATACTCTGGCAAGAAAAAAAAAGCAGATAGGCTGGCAATTTGATTCTAGTCACAATGACCTTTACTTTACTCGGGATAGTTAAACTGGAACACAGACATTATTCACTTCAAATAAGAATACCTTGTGAAACTTAATTTTGGTTATTTTTTATGACAGTTGAGAAAGTAAATAATAAATCATCAGTTTATATCAGGTAATCTGCTTGATATTTATTGACATCACAAGTTCTCTTGTGTATCTTTAGAATAATGTAAGACACTAGTGACTTGGTAAAATTTTATTCATTTTGCTGACAAACATGAACCAGGGTATTTTGATTTTTTTCATAGTCTGAATTAAGTCAGGAATCAAAAACATTGGAGGTAAGAAAAGGGAAAATAAGAGGCTACAAGCTACTTCTGAGCTTTCCTCCATTTCATAGTCCTTGATTTAAACAGGAATTAGATATCTTTATTAAGATCCCAAAGTAGGGAAATGAGACCCTCACTTTGACCCAGCTCTGATTTTGACATGGTTGCAGAAGATAGAGAAGTGTTATAAAAGTCAGTTCAAAAAGAAGAATTTGTAGGCCAAGAAGCATCTGAAAATGTTCATTAGCATAATTTTTTCAACTCTGATTACAGTGAAAACACGTAGACCACAAAGCATAAAACATGAACTATTAGTGGGTGTAGGGAAAGGCTGGACAGAACTTCTCTGAGGTACTGTATAGCAATCCTGAGGAGAAGGAGCAGAGTGAAAAGCAAGCTTACAACCCTGGAATTCAGGAAACCAGTCTTGGGCTTCTTCAAAGATCAGCTTGGAGAAACCTCTAGGATAAAACTCTGGAGGGAAGATGGGCCCAAGAAAGCTGACTAATATTCAAGGATCACATCCATGCTCAAGAAAGGTCTATCGCAATGAACAGGAATCCAGGCAAAAATTCCAGGAAGCCTGTGCAGGTGAACAAGGAGGCGAAGGGATGCACCCACAAGTGCTGAAGGATCTGGTAGATGTCATTGTGAGGCCACTGTCAACTATATTTGATCGATCATGGTGACTAGAAATGCCCAAAGACTGGAGGAAAGCAAATGTCACCCCCATCATCAAGAAGGTCAAAAAGAAGAATTGAGGGAACTACAAGTCAGTCAGCGTCACCTGGATCCCAATGAAAGGTGGTGCAATAGCTAGTCTTAGCACATGAACAACAAGAAAATAATTAAGAGTAATTAGCATGGCTTCACCAAGGGGAACTCATGCTTGACAAACTTCTGTGACAAAGTGACTGACCTGGTAGACAAGGGGAGAGTGGTCAATATTGTCTATCTGGACTTCAGTAAGGCCTTTGACATTCTGTCCTGTAAGATCCTAATAGACAAGTTGTTGAAGCATAGGCTGGCCGAGCAGACAGTGAAGTGCATTGAAAACTAACTGAACAGCCAGGACCAGAGGCTGGTGATCAACGGCACAAAGTCTAGATGGAGACTAATAACTAGCTGAGTACCTCAGGGGTTAATACTGGGTCCAGTCCTGTTTAACATCTTCATTAATGATCTAGATGATGGGGCAGAGTGTAGCCTTAGCCAGCTTGCTGATGACACAAACCTGGGAGGGGTGGTGGATAGGCCAGACAGTCATGCTGCCATCCAAAGGGACCTGGACAGGCTGGGGACATGGGATGAATGGAGTCTCCTGAAGTTCAACAAAGGGAATTTCAACAAGTCCTGGACCTGAGGAGGAGCAACTCCATGCATCACTGTGTTCCAGGGGTCACTCATCTCGAAAGTAGCTTGGCAGAGAGAAGGACCTGGGGTTTCTGCTGGGCACCCAAATTGAACATGAGCCAGCAATGTGCCCTCACCACAAAGAAGGCTAATGCTATCCTGGGATGCGTTAGACAAAGTAATGCCAGCTGATTGATGGAGGTGTTCCTTCCCCTCTACTCAGCACTGGTGAGGTCACACCTAGAGTACTGTGTCCAGTTCTGGGCTCTTCAGCAGAGGAAGGATGTTAACATACTGAAGCAAGTCCATCAAAGAGCCATGAAGGTCATGGACTGGAGCACCACACATATGAGGAAAAGCTGAGAAAGCTGGGACTATTGAGCCTGAAGAAGAAAAGGCTCTGGGGGGATCTTATCAATGTATGTAAACACCTGAAGGGAGGGCACAAAGAGGACAGAGCCAGGCTCTTCTCTGAGGTGCCCAGTACAAGGATCAGAGGCAACAGGCATAAACTGAAACACAGGAGGTTCCCTCTGAACATCAGAAAACTCGTTTATACTGAGAGTGACTGAGCACTGGCACAGGTTGCCCAGGGAGGTAGTGGAGTCTCCCTCCTTGGACGTGTTCAAAAGACAGTTGGACATGATCCTGGGCAACCAGATCTAGGTGTCCCTGCTTGAGCAGGAGGGTTGGACCAGATGACCTTCAGAGGTCCCTTTCAACATTAGTCATTTTGTGATTCTGTGATATCAATAGATATTAAGATTTTTCCTACAAATCCATATGCCAAAAAAAGCATCCCAGATTTTATCTTATAGTTATTTTTTATTCTGCTTTTGTGTTGACTGTGTCAATATCTTGCCTTGGGATGTGTGGGATATTTGGGTATTTTATAGCTGTTTTTACTGTTGGAGCAAAAGGGGCAGAGAAGGTGTAAAACTAACTAAACTACTCACTGGCAAAACACTTTAGCATTATGACATTCACTATTATATTTATTTAGAGCAGTAGTAGATATCTTGATGAACCAAATACTTGAAAATAATTACACTATTAAAATTACTTTGAGAATTTGTACCTTCTGCCTTTGCTAAGTATAAAGTTGGAACATAAGAGAAATAGATCTATACTTTAGCATAACAAATTATTCTTGCATCCTACATAAAAATACTTTCTATAAAGCTGATGGAATTGAAGATCTGATGTACAATCAGCCACTAGTGGGCATATAGGTCACTCATTTTCATATTTTATGAAAATAAGTTTCTGTACTTTGAGGGTTATAATTTGAGCTTCGAAGCTTTGATTTGTACGTTTGCTGTAGTCTGTGCATTTTTAAAATTTTGATGTATACTACACTTTTCCCATATAAAAAGCCATCAAAATGAGTGACTGTAGGCAAACAACTGGGGCAGAATTAAGGTTAATTGTGTGTTTCACTGTTATTTTTAAGCTGATCAGAAAAATAATGTTTCTCTTTTTTTTTTTTTTACTTGCTTTTTGTCAACTAGAACTATTGGATGAGTGTGTTTAGACCTGTGTTTGGGATAAACTGAATAGGCTTTTATTATTTTGTTATCTTTTTTTTTCATCCTATTATTTACACCAGGTCAATATATTTTGTTTACTTGTATTGTTGATGATAAGGTGAGCAACCAGCACAAGTGATAACTCATAAGTGCTGAGATTCACAGTTAAAAACGAATTATATTTTATCCTTCACATACGTAGACATATTTTCTTCATTATAATTACCTCATGACTCCAGAGCTCAAGTTTCTATAAAAACCATGAAGAGTCATATTAAAATTATAGAGTTGACAGTATTGTGCTAGTGTGAATCAGATTCTGAACTGTGTAGCGATAGTAAGTGAAGAATTCATAATGTTTTTCCTCTTTCATTGGTACTGACATGAACTGTATTATATATGTAAGTTTATTTTACTTAAGTGATAGAATAAAATGCATGAGAAAGGAAATACTGAAGGCGTTGGTAGATAGGGACTCTGTTTTATTAGCTGCTTTTTACAGATAATCTTTTTGGAAAGTATCAGTCAGCTGTCCTGAGTTTGATAAGGATTTTCTGCCTTGTATCGAATAATTGATATTATTGCATTGATACGGGATTTACAAATTTCCTCCATGTCTTCCAGACATGCATACATCTTTAGTTCTACAGGGACATTTTTCCTTTCTGTGTCTACTTAGGCAACTGTATACAGACACAGGCTCCTATGAACCAAACAGGGGTCAGCTCTCATGAAAGCTGAATGGCTACATACATGTGCACTTTTCTTCCGATCTTGCAATGTTGCTGCTGATCTGAAAGAGGAGCTAAGGGCTTAGGATCCTTCACAACCTTTATGTCTGCACAGCTTCTCCTTGTGTATAGACTTTATTGTCACTTGAAGAATTCCTCAGAACTACTCGGTGACCATAGAAGCTTGGAGCCTACTAAGTACAAAACCACAATGCACAGCAATTCACTGCCACCCACTTAAATATGCCAGCAATTAATTTTCTCTAAATTTCAGGTCAGAAGATGGAAGATTAATTATTTAGCCTCATATTCTCCCTTACTCTTCCTTTACTCTTCATTAACTTCTAAAAATTAATTTCAAAATGCTTTGCCTCTCAGTTCATGAGCTTTTCAAGAACTCTCAACATCTGATGGTTAGAAAATTGCTAATACTTGATCTAAGCACACTAACCATAGTATGCTCCATTATCACCCAAGAAGAATCTCAGTACAACTCATTGAATCATAGAATAATTAGAGCTATAGTGAACAGTGGAAGCTGGCTCTTACTGAATACAAAAAAAAAAAACACAACCCTCTTAAGATTCCTGCGTAACATAAATTTATATCATAGCCTAGTAAGTAACTATACATCACTTCAGCTTTCATTTTACTACCATGAAAAAGATAAGCTGTCTTAATGTCTCTTTTTTTTTTTTCTCTAGTAAGCCTAGAAATTCTTCTTCACACCAACCTGGTTTAGATAAATATTGTATTTTTAAATATATATCAGACATCTATAAATGACTCTTCATGAGACATTTGCAGTGCTTTGTACGTAAGTCCACCTAGTTCCCTGTTTCTGAGAACTTATCGTAGAATCATAGAGTAGTTTGGATTGGAAAGGACCTTTAAAGGTCATCTAGTACAACCCCCCTGCAAGAAGCAGAGACATCTCCAACTAGATCAGGTTGCTCAGAGCCTCATCCAACCTGGCCTGGAATGTCTCCAGGGATGGGCCATCTACCACCTCTCTGGGCAACCTGTTCCAGTGTTCCACCACTCTCATTGTAAAAAAAAAAATATATTCCTTAATTCTAATCTAAATCTACCCTTTTTTAGTTAAGCCATTGCTCCTTGTCGTGTCGTAACAGGCCCTGCTATAAGGTTTGTCCCTATCTTTCTTGTAAGCCCCCTTTTATTATTGGATGGCCACAATAGGGTCTCCCCAGAGCCGCCTTCTCTTCTCCAGGCTGAACAGCCCCAACTCAGCCTTTTTTTTTCATAGGAGAAGTGCTCCAGCCCTCTGATCATTTTTGTGGCCCATTTTTCTGGGACTGCTGCAACAGGTCAGGTCCATGCCTTTCCTGTTCTGAGGACTCCAGAGCTGGACCAGTACTCCAGGTGGTGTCTCACTAGAGCGGAGCACAGAGGGAGAATCACCTCCCTCAACCTACTGGCCACACTTCTTTAGATGCAGCCCAGGATACGGTTGGCATTCTGGACTGCAAGCACACATTGCCAGCTCATATCCCACTTTTCATCCACCACTACTCCCAAGTCCTTCTCCTCAGGGATGCTCTCAATCTACTCATTCTCCAGCCTGTATCAATACTGGGGGTGAACCAACTCAGGTGCAGGAATTCACACTTGGCTTTGTTGAACCTCATGAAGTTCACATAGGCCCACCTCTCCAGCCTGCCAAGGTCCCTCTAGATGGCATGTCATCCCTCAGGTGTGTCAACTGCACCACTCAGCTTAGTGTCATCTGCAAAGTTGCTGAGGGTGCAGTTGATCCCACTGTCTGTGTGATTGCTGAAGATATTAAACAGTATAGGTGCAACCCCTGAGGGACATCACTTGTCACTGATCTCCATCTGGACATTGAGCTGTAGACTACTACACTGTGAATGTGACTATCCAACCAATTTCTTATCCACTGAATAGTCCATCCATCAAATCCATATCTCTCCAAGAGACACGGATTTGAGAGAAAGATATTGTGGAGGACCATGTCAAAGGCCTTAGAGAATTCCAGATAGACAACATCTGTAGCTCTTCCCTTGTCCACTGATGTAGTCACTCCATCACAGAAGGCCACTAGGTTGGTAAGGCAGGACTTGCCCTTGGTGAAGCTGTGCTGGCTGTCTTGAATCACCTCTCTGTCCTCTATGTACCTTAGTATAGCTTCTAGAATGAGTTCTTGCATGTGAGAAACTAATTTGATTTTTTTTCAGCTCAGTCATAATGATAACCTGCAACAGTAGGATCAAACAATATAGCCTCTCTCATCTTAGGACAAACATTCTTCCTGTTTTTCTCTAAATGCATGAAATTACAGCTTGTACATTTAGATTTCCTTTCTTTTATGTTTGATTGGGTTTTTTTTTTTGTTTTGTTTTTTTTTTGGTTTAATCTACAAAATCATCTAATTATTCCTCAATGACTATAACACACTCTTCAGTAGTGGTACTGTCTCTGACATTTGTTGTTGCCAAAATTCCTTATACTAAAGTCACCAGTGAAAATAATTAATAGAGTCAATCTCAGAATCAGTTATTAAAGAACATCTTTGGTGTTCCTTTCCTGATAACCTACTTTTCAAATTAACTCCTTTTTTTTTGGTTCTTTGGTTTTGTTTTTTGGGGTTTTTTTTTGTGTTGCTGTTTTTCTGTTTGTTTTCTGCTAGTCAATTCTTTATTCATTTTACATCCCCTGTCTAAGACCCAATCTTTTCTATATTAAATACTAATTTCTCATGAGGTATTTATATCAGAGGTTCTGCCTAAATTTAGATGAATTAGCATGGATGCATTACATTTGTCTGAGAAGTGTGATAAGGCAAAAAAGGAATTCTCATGTTTGATAAAACCATGGTGATTTTAGTGCACTTTCTCCATGTACAACTACCTTTTCTTTGTAATTTCATTTTTGAGTGGTTTCTGAACAGCAATCAAACTAATGGGTTTGTACTAACTGAGGCATTTTGCTTTCCTTTTTACCCTCTATAAATACTTCAGGCAGTAAGAATAGTAGTAGGTTTTCTGTTTGGTAGTAGGTTACAGCCTCTATATTGCATGATTAATTGAAAATTTGCTTTCAGGTTTCTATAAATATCCCTTTTGCAGATTTTACTGCCCTTCAGTTTTATCAAATTAAAGTAGCTTCTACATTTAATGCAGTCATTTCCAACACCCTATCTTTGGATAAGTAATTTTCTGCTGCTTTATATTCCTTAGAAAAGTGCAGTTCAAATATGTTTATGGACATTTGTATTTCTGACTTTGATTTATGAAACTCATTGATCTTTTATCCATATTTTTATAGATATTTTCACGTACTCTTAAAATTCTCTCTTTTCTGCTTTCTTATCCAAGCAGACTGTCAGCCTTCTGATTTTCTCTTTTCTTTGTGAGGACTCCAGATACTGCACTTTTATTTAAATTCAGTGCCTTCACGTCCACATTCAAATCTTCTGTCAACTTTATTAACTATCTTCCTCATTTTTCTGTCTGCCATTCTAAACTCCAGTTCCTTAGGTTTTGATCTGTTTTTATCTTGGGTGCCAATTTGAAATTAAATTAATCATCTTAGGATTTCTCAACCAAATATTGTATGTTTTTTCACAGTATCTTCACTGTTTACCAGAACCACAGAAATGACTAATTTATTTAGGAATTTACTACATATCCATCCATGCCTGAGACTTACCATTATGGATTGATACGGATTGGAAGATAAATGCTTAGCAATAGGTAATTCTAAAAGTAACACTACTTTACATATCTCACATAATCTTACAAAAATAAACCATTCTCCAACCCTGATGCAGGAGAATTATTAACATATCCCCAGGAAGTCTTCCCAGGAAGTGATTTTTTTACTTACAGGGAATGTTATCTTTAATTAATTAGTCATCTTTTTTTTTTTTATGAGTATGCAGTACTATACTGTCATCTTTGATCTTAATTTCATCCTTTCTAAATAGTAAATTATTTCAGCTAGCTATATTCCAGTTAAAAATTTTCTTGTTTTGCATTTCTATTATTCTTATAATTCACAGTTTCATATCTTTCATAACAATTTCTGAAAGCAGTTGTTTACCAATGCCTAACTCTTTGTATTAGCAAACAGCCATTTGAATTGTTTCACTTTGGCCTCATCTTTGCTTTCAGCTGGAGGTGCAGTTAATTTACTGCCCGAAATTTCTTACAGAGCTATGCTTGTAAAAACAGGAGGCCTATCTTTTCTCTTAGTGTTTCTTTCTCGATTGCCACATTCTTTTTCAAGGGATTTCTCTTCTGCTGTGCACCTTTGAAATTTGTCTCAATTTTTGAGTTAGGATGCTATCCTAGAGTTATCCAATCAATAATTAGGTACATCTTTCAAAATCTTTCCACACCCCCAGATGCAACCCCACAAAGCTATGGTTTCTTTTTAATTCATTTAACATCCAGACTGCATTTAGCATCTCTCTCTCAGTTCATTCACAAAATTTCACCTGAGAAGTGGCATATTCTTCAGCTGCAACTTTGGTTCTTCAGTTATATGTTTTGTGAAGTTTATCAAGTAGTAATTCCTGCAGCTTACACGATCCACTTCAAGCGAATGTATTTATAATTTTATGATATCTGAAGTACTTATGGTCTTCTTTCTTATTACTATAGCCACAGAGTTCCTTATCCATATCAAGCCATGAAATTAAAAAAAATTAAAAAAAAAAAAAAAACAACCATCGAATCACATATATTCCTGTAACTACATCATCCTTGGAAATATACACACAGTTGTGTAAATATGAAATATGAGAAAACGTTCAGGATTTAAATTTTTATTTATAATTCTTCTCTTTTTTTTTTGCTGAACATTACCCTCCCAGTTAGAAGTCTTTCTTATTAATTTATCATCACTGAAGTTGTCTCTGAAGATATAAAGGTACCAAGCTTACTAGTTTCAAAATATAGGATAAGTATGTATAACAAGCATTTTTTTTTAAAAAAACAGGTTGTTGATATGTAATGTCTGCCATGTTGCTGTCTTGACTTTCTTACTCGACTTCAGAAAAACAGAGTTTTTTCAAGATTTGAAAATTCTTTAAAAAAATTTACCAAAATCCATTTCTTTACAGCGATCATGGTTCCTCAACCTTATTAGATAATTATGACTATCATGTCTCAGTAGAGCAGAGAAGATTATTGCTACTGCAAAAAGTGATTTATTAGTTATCATTTCAAAGGTACATGAATAGTTGGAGTGGGATAGAGTGCACCCTGAGCAAGTTCACTGATGACACCAAGCTGTGTGATGCTATCGACACGCTGCAGTGAAGGGATGCCATCCAGAGGGATCTTGACAGGCTGGAGAGGTGGGCCTGTGCAAATCTCATGAAGTTCAAGCAGGCCAAGTGCAAGGTCCTGCAGATAAGTTGGAGAAATCCCAGGCACAAATACAGGCTGGGCAGAGAATGGATTGAGAGCAGCCCTGAGGAGAAGGACTTGGGAGTGCTGGTGGATGAGAAGCTCAACATGAGCAGGCAATGTGCACTTGCAGCCTAGAAAGCCAGCTGTATCCTGGGTTGCATCAAAAGGAGCGTGGCCAGCAGTTTGAGGAAGATGATTCTGCCCCTCTACTCTGTTCTGGTGAGACCTCGTCTGGAGTACTGCGTCCAGCTCTGGAGCTCCAACATAAGAAGGACATGGACCACTTGGAGAGAGTCCAGAGGAGGGCCAAGAAGATGATCAGAGGGCTGGAGCACCTCTCCTGTGAGGACAGGCTGAGAGAATTGGGGCTATTTAAGCCTGGAGAAGTGAAGGCTCCAGGGAGACCTTATTGTGGCCTTCCAACATCTAAAGGGGGCCTATGGGAAAGATGGGCAGAAACTCTTCAGCAGGGCCTGTTGCAATAGGACGAGGTGTAATGGTTTTAAACTAGAGGGAGGTAGATTTAGATGTAAGGAATAATTTTTTTACAATGAAGGTGGTGGAACACTGGAACAAGTTGCCCAGAGAGGTGGTAGATTCCCCGTCCATGGAAACATTCAAGACCAGGTTGGATGAGACTGTGACCAACCTGATCTAGTTGGAGATGTCCCTTTTCCTTGCAGGGGGGTTGGACTAGATGACCTTTAAATGTCCCTTCCAACCCTAACTATTCTATGACTCTATGATTCTACTTTTTACACCTGCAGTGAGAATAGCAGATCTTTTCAAGATGCTTCTAGCACAATTGTAAAAGATCTGTAACAATGAATTGATTTCTTAATAAGTTGTTATAGCAGCAACTTTATAATTGTGTCAGTAAGTACAGTGTAAAATTAATCCTTATGGTGTGCAACTAATATGCCCACTCTCTGCATTGTCTTTTCACAGAGGGCTATATGGAAGAGGTTTTTTTTTACTAGGGAATAAAAACCATAACCCTGAGTAAAGCAGCCTTGTGCTCCTACTTGTTAATTCGAATCAATGTAGCTGGTATTAACTTCCTTATAATATAAGGACTTGATCTTCCTAGGTACTTGTGATGTAGAATCATGTCAATAGTCTCTCTGTGGAAATCTGTACTTGTGCAAAAAAAAAAAAAAAACACAGCAGAATTTGCTTTCTGCAGTATGCTACTTATTTTGCACAACAACTGGCATTTCTGTAAGACCGAAATGCCACCTGTCATTTAACTAGAAGTTTTAACTGCAGTGGTTTTGCAATGTCAGGTTAGTTATCTGGTTGCACTCCTTCAATTTGTTTTCATATATTCTTCTGTTATCAGTAGAATGTGAGTAGAAGAGAAGCTTTCTCTATTGGTCTTCAATAAATCAATATATTTATACTAGAAAAGCAGATTTGATCTTAATCCTGTTAACCAAGAGACCGCACTTAATTTGTCTTCCCTGTGAAACTGATCCTTACTGTGAACATTTCCTAAATCAAGGGAAAATTTCCAAAGGATCTATGTGATCCGATTTAGTGTTTTAGATTCATGAGCTTAAGTAGCACTTCTTTTACTTACTTTAAAATAAATATATTAAAAAACCCCAAAGTGTCAACTTAATATGTTTGTTCATAAATCATGGAAGTATTAAGGTTTTCATATCTTTTATCATTACATTTTGTCTTAAATATACTGGGTAGTTACAAATGAACAGTTTTGTGTCTCAAAAAAATGGTATCAAGACACAAAAACTTTATAATGTGTTGCACTATTAATGGTTTTCTGTGTGCAGATAATATATAATGTACTAATATAGTTATACCCTCCTCTAGTCTCTGTTATCTAACCACTTATTTCGCTATATAGACTGAAGAATTCCTCATATCTTTACTTTATTTGATGGTGCTTTATTACACAAACATTATTGGAAATGTATTGAAAGTATCATTACACAGGTTTACTATGTAGGAAGAGAATTATTATCTTTGTAAGCAAGCTGTTCACTCAGTTCTTATTCCAAGTTTTTAATTAGATAGTAGGCAATAAAATATTTGTTATAGTCCACTCTACAACCTGTGCCAAAGTCTATACTGCTGGCCTCTCTGTGAACTGGCATTAAGTCATCTTGTCCTGCCTAGTCAAACCTATAAAGTTATCAAGTTTCAAATAAAGTTTAGGTCTCAAATAAAATTTAAGTTTGTGTTAAGATCCTGCTCCTGCATACAGTAAGTATATCTGGTGACTTCTTTGTGCATGAAGAGTAATGTGTACTCTGAAGTCAGAGTATTCGAATACATGCATTTTAATACATGCTCAAACTTTGCTAGTAGCTGAGTGCAATGAAGTACAAATTCTGATGTAAAAAATCTGCATTGTACTTCATTTCTCTTCAGTTGCTATTGTTTGCAATGGGACTCCACTTTTGGCCTGTATCTCTTAGCCCCTCTTAAGCTATTGATTGGATAAGCCTAGCATCCTAACTCAAAAATTGAGACAAGGTGGATTCCATTCTTATTTTCCTGAAAATAAAAGTTGTCTCAATGTATTCTAGTAATGCCCAATAGTTTCAAATGCAGATGTTCTATTCTGCAAGTTAGAAGCTTTACAGTGTGTTGTTTTGTTTTGTTTTTCTTTTTGTTGTTGTTGCTCATATTTACTTATTTTGTAAGGGAGGAGAATAGAGTTACAAGTTGAAATCAAACACAACTTTTCTGCTAAGACAGTAATAGTTATTACACAGAATGGCTTCCTAGTAGATGGCAAGGACTAAGTCTACAGCCTCTGGATTTAAATTCAAGCAAGATTCACCAGGTCAGTTGTCCTGTGAAATTGCTGTTGGTACTGTAGGATGCTCACTGGGGTCAAAGTACCAGGCTCTGCCAATGTGGTTCATGCATCCAATAGGGCTGGGAACCTTGATCTTGTACTTTGAGGTAGCATGCAGCTCAAATTGTTCTAGAAATATCCACTTGTGCATAAGTGTGCAGTGAAGCATTCAACATACCCTGTAGTTGTAGGCTTGAACATACTGTGTCTTTAAGAAGGCTATACAATAAAAAAAAAAATTACTCATTATACAGTGAAGAACAGGCTATGTCCAAATAATCATTGAGATTAAGCATTAATGACCCTCCAATAGCTAAAGAGAAATGTTAACGCTATTTTCTCTATTTTAAAATATCTTTTTAATATACCCTTGATATACTTGACTCAATCTAATGTTATGTTTGATAAATAAAAATGTGATCTAATTTCATATCTAATGAGAACTTGGTATCTGTCATTTTACTTAATGCTTCAGGAAATACTAACTTCTGCTTTTCCCTACTTTATTAAAAACCCATTAATTTGGAGATATTAAGTTGCACTGAAAAATTACCAGACATTTTCTCATGTCGTTGAAGGTCAAAGCATCTAAAGTAGTAAAGGCATGTTAAGAAACAGACTGCTTACCAACTTTAGGAAAATACAAGCTATTAATTCAAAAGTTCATTATAGTTTGCTAATTTAGATAGAAAGACTACTAAAATGAACAAAGGAAGTCCTACCTGAGATACTTGGTCACCTGCTGTGTTTTGGTTCTCCTGCCTCATTTATCACTACTAGCAGAAGCTTTTATTTTAATTAGAATATTTTTCTTCAGTCCTGTCTGTCTCAGGTTTCCCTGTTGCATAATATTAAAGACTCAGATTCTGTCAATGTTCCAAAACCATTTACATTTTTCTTCTATGCATCCTGGCTTTATATGATCTATCTAGAATGTAGCTCAAAGAGACGAGAGGAAAGTCTGTGTTGAAGATGACGTTCTTAACCACTTACTTTTAGAAACCTCAATGTGGGGAGATAGAGCAGTAAACATCAACACTGTCTTTGGCGAAGATACTATACTATTATTTATGCAGAAATAGGATGACACTGGGTGGAAGATAAATTATACTTCAGAGCAATAATGCCTCCAAGAAGCGTCTGAGATAAATTGTAATTTTCAAACTCCTAAACAGGAAGTATAGCCTTGTGTTCAGGATACCCTGATCTTAGACCAGTGTGTAGAATAATGTTATTTTAACTGTGTTTTGCATAGCAGATCAAACTCATTACAACCGCATGCTGAGTGTAGAGAGACAAGTTTCTATCAATGCTTGGGTCTAAAGATCTAGGTAAGTGATTTATACATAAAAATAATTATTATTCCAAATGGAAATTTTATTTTGAAATCATATTTCAAAATGGTGATCAGTCTCCTGCTTTGAACTGAGGATATAGATTAATAATGGTCTTCTCTGAAATTCAGTGAAGTAAAATAATCTGTAATTCAGAGCAAGTATTTAGAATAAGTGATTTTAGAATATCTCCATTCTTTTCTGGTTCTGGTAGCCTCTCTGGCTAAAATTAGGGCTGCCAAAAGGGTTGCCCCCCTACACAATGATGAAAACTACATATGGGTCTAAGGTGATAAAACATCCTTTTTACCCAGAAAAGACTGAGTTCTCCCTCCACTTCTCTGTTACTCTCTTGATTTAAGAAATATTATAGATTTCATAACATTTTCTCACAGCTTTCTGTCACTTGCTTGAAAGTAAGGTATGTCTATATCAATTTGTATGATTTGATCTTCATGAAGAAAAAAATAGACTTGGGAAAATGCTTTGAATTCTTTTGCTGTGTAGCTGTGTAGAACTACAGGAGACTTGCAGGAGCCCAAAAAGTCCAGTTTGTTTTTCTTTTCTTTTGTACTTAGTGTGGTGTACCCTCACTATGCTATTAAATGTAGACTTTTATAAGCTTCAGAGGACGTGATTTTCAACTTCCTGTGTCCAAGGCTGTCTGATTCTCAGAAGTTTCCTTTTGCTGTACTAGACTGAGGTGCTCTAAATATTCTGGCAATTTCCCTGTGCAGTGGTTTCATATTGTCTATCCTTTTATTAAATTTTTATTGTCACTATAGCCAGTATCAGTACAAAAAAGAGATGAGACTGGGAGCCAGAATTGCCACAGATAATATTTGAGTTCTGTCAAAAACAATGTTAATTAAAAACAGCAGGAATTTTGAAAAGTATACTGTCTTTAGGATGCCAAGAAGTAGACTTTAACTTAAATTCCCTTTGAGCTGGAGTATGCTCATAACTGGCATTGAAAGAGACAACAAAGGAGAAATCAGGGTAAAGATTTTGCTTCCTTCCTACTTCACCCTGTCTCCATTGCGTACCAGGACAGTCGTATGCATGAAGGATCACTTACTGCTCCTTCACTTGTGTGTCATAGGACTTATTTAACAAAGTAGCAGGAAAGATACAGGAAGGAAATAGCTCCATCATTATTTTATACCAATACATGGAAGAAACCAGAGGACTACAAAAGGAGTTGTTCACCATTCACAGTAAGTCATGTGGCCCTGCTTAGTGTGAATAGAAATGAAAAGAGATGTTTCTAGTGAAACAAGGAACAATTGTTTCTTAATGTCCTATTGAGAGACTGGATCTTTTCCACAGCCCAAATCAAAGCTACACAGCTGACAATCTGTCTTTGAAACAGTGAGTGTGTACTCAGACAGTCATGGGTTGGGTTTTTTTTCCCTTCTGCCATAGTTTTGAATCAGACAACAAACTTTGCTAAATCATTCTCATTTTGTTTCCACTCACTCTAAGCAAGAGCTTGTGCCATGGACAATCATGCTTTATGGCATGTAATTTGTTTGCAGTGCAGAGGAAACTTATCTCTCTGCTTTCCCAGCTTCCCTTTCCTTCCTTTTAGCAATCACTAAAACACAGGTACATTGCCAGTGGAAAGTAAGGTGTCAAGACGGGGTCCTGAGGTGACAGGCTAAATGAGAAAAAAATATTAAAATATGATCTTAAGATTATGAATGTGATTAATCTTGTTATTTGTAACAATTAACTCTATCCTTGATTTTTTTTTCTAAATTTTCTTAACCAAAACATTACATTAGTAAACCAGTACATTGAATTTTCACAGGTGCTACAGTATCTGTACAGAAACTAAAAGGTGTTTCCAGAAAGTTCATTTTGCATGGTTCTTTCTTATGGGAGCTTTAAAATTGTTACCTTCAAAATGCTTCAGGTATTTGTATCAGGGAAAAAAAAAAATCAGCCTAAATAGTGGAAGAATATTTTTGAATTATTTTTTTTCACAGAGGGTAGACCATATGAATTTCTGTAAAACAAACATGAAATTGTTCATCTTGAAGACTTATATATCCATTCAATTTTTGATGCTAGGTCTAAATTCCAATAAATAGAAAACACTCTGGGTGAGGAAGCAATATCTAAAAACAGAGACTAAAAAATATGTCTGTTTCAAATGCGCCCTTGCCACTTTCCCAGATATCTGTATCACTGGAATGGGAGAAGAGAAACAGCAGGTTGGCTTTAGTGTGTAATTGTTAGCTTACTCTTCTATTAAATAGGATTTATCATTTAAAAATCTTAACTCCTCATGAGTGTTTTGGGAAGATCTTGACCAGAGGTACATTTTGAATGATACTTTTTATTACTATTCCTTCCTAAATTTATTGCTTAACTGCTTCAGCAGTATAAAAGATCTCATAACTGCCACTGTGAAAGAAAAATAAAGCTAATTATATTTTGAGTCCCAGCCAGACAAATCAGAAAAGAAGACAGGATAAAATTCTTCATTTGGATTATGGTAATTTGTTTGAGCGAGAATGTGAGCTTGGAGTAGAATAGTTGGTACCTAGCAGCAATCTGAAGCATGTGAGGACATGCTAGAGTGAGCATGGGAGTTTTCACTTGCACCACAAGCTGCTAACCAGAATGGGGCCTCTGCAGCTCCTGTGCCATAGAGCTCTAAAAATATGACTAAGTTAGAAATATCTCTTAATTTATTTTGCACAGTTATGCTGAGAATCTATGCCTAAGTAAGGGCTTCAGTATTTAAGTAGTGATAGAGAATATAGGTCTATAATCACATGCAACAAACAAGCTGTGCTTCCAACATCTGCCATATGACATAGGCAAGTAAAGGATTGTAATGGTCTATAAGGAGCTCTTGCTCAATGTTCTGGTTTTGTTAGTGAGGGGGGGCCTAAGGTGGCAGCTTCTGTAGGAAACTGCTAGAAGTCGCTCCCCTTTGTTCAGTGGACTCAGCCGGGCCTAGGGCGGACCTGCTGCTGGCCAAGGCCGAGCCAATTGGTAGCAGAATGTCCCGTGATAACGCCTCTGCGATAACCTATTTAAGTAGGGGAAAACAGGAAAAAGAGGAGGAGAAGATGTGAAGCAGCTGAGCAGGGGGCAGAGAGGGGGAGGCGCAAGCCTCATGGGCCTTGCAGGCCTCACCCTCTGGCCTCCCGCCGGGCAGCCGACTGGGCCCAACTCGGCCTGGCCCGGCTGCAAGAAGTGGAGAGGAGATGAGAAGTGAATAAGATGTAAAAAGGATCCTGAGAGACGTCTGCCAGCCTGTTGTGAGGAACGGCTGCAGACGCCAAGGTCAGTGAAGAAGGAGGGGGAGAAGTAATGCGGCTCCTGGCCAAGATTCCTCTGCAACTCGTGGTGAAGACCATGGTGGAGTGGGTTGTCCCCCTGCAGCCCATGGAGGTCCACGGAGGGGCAGAGATCCACCTGCAGCCCGTGGAGGACGCCACGCCAGAGCAGGTGGAGGCCTGAAGGAGGCTGTGGCCCATGGAGGGCCGGCTGGGACAGCTGTTCTAGAGGGACTGCACCCTGTGGAAGAGATGACCCACGCCGGAGCAGTTTCACGAAGGACTGTGACCCGTGGGAGGGACCCCACGATGGAGCAGAGGAGGAATGCGAGGAGTTCTTCCCCCGACGATGATACAGCAGCGTAAAACAACGCGTGATGAACTGACCGCGACCCCCATTCCCTTTTCCCCCCCCGTGCCGCTCGGGAGGGGAAGGTAGTAGAGATAATGTTAAGCCCGGGAAGAGGGAGGGGTGGGGGAGGTTATCTTGTTCCCTGTCTCATTCTCCTGCTAATTTTAGAAATAAATGAATAGTTTTCCCCAAGTCGAGTCTGTTTTGCCCGTGACGGTAACTTTAAGGATTTCTCCCCGTCCTTATCTCAAACCTTGAGCCGTTTTTCTTATATCATCTCCTCCTATTCTCTCGGAGGGTGGGGGGAGTGAGAGAGAGACTGCGTAGTCTGGTCCCGATCGGGACTGAACTACGACACTCAAGCAAGGAACATAGAACAAATCTGTCATGATCTGTTACTAAAGCTTAGAATGATTTCTAACTTTTGTTTGCTTGGCTTCCTTTTGAAGTCAACACTTGTCTTGCAAGGATTCAGCTCCTAAGCAGGGTAAAGACATGGTAATAATCCATCATGTATTCTTGCAGATTTCTAAGTACTGCTTAGAGCCTGAGCTGAAAGAATGAGTCCCACTCTTCAATGCATAACTGTAAACATGAAAGTGCTTCTTATATTTACAGTTAAGTAGTTCAAACACACAAAGGCAAACTCTCGAGTAGTGGGAAGTTTTAGGAAGAAGAGTTAATTCCGTGACAAATTGTCCACCTCTCCACATCACTGAACAAAACCACTGGTCTAGCTGATTGCATTAGGTATGGGTATAAGGATGCATCACAATCATGGCTGCTTGATCAGATTAAGCAGCTGGTTTCTACAGAAAGGTGAGACCAGCTGAGACCCAAGATTAAGTCTTCTGTTTGAAAATACTATCATTACTGTAGACAGATTACCTGAAGAGATTTCTGCAAAATGAGCAATCAGCTAAACTACAGGGTAATTTTCTTGCTCTGGAATGGTTAGGTTTACCATACATAATGAATCTTTCCTTTTTCTGCATACATTTTTTTGGCTCTGTTTTCAGTCCTGCAGATGCCAGGCACAAACGTTCCTCCCTTTATTTTAGAGCAGTCTTGTGAATCTGTATTCCTATCATCACTGGTGCTATACTCAATTTAATCTGTTGGGATTGGTAAATTCCTCTGGGAATGGTCATTATTTGGCAAAGAATGTGTGCACAGCAATTGCAGTGGTGTTATGCTGTGTAGCACTGGAAAAAAAAAATCATTAGTGTCTGAATAATTTGAGGATCTACTGTGAGGGGAAAAAAATAATGCAGAAAAATTCTTAGCAAAAGAGGAAAAAACTGCAAGTAAGAGATAAAGCACGGGAAAGTTTCTGGGAGAGATGGAAGGAGAAATAAGCCTTCTGGAAGGAAAAAGAAAGGATAAAATGGTGTCTTAAGGACAGTCAGGTTTTTAAAAAGTTGTTTTAAATACATTGTTGTCTTTAAAACACTCATAAACAGAAGAAATTAATGAAAATGGAGTGAAAATATGTTGAAAAAGGCAAGAAAAGAGATATAGACTGGAAGAATTCCGACAGTCTTCACTAAGCTGTAAGGCTGACCAAACTGAAGGTAGAGGCTGTTGTCTTGCTGGTTTCAGTAAAAGCAATATTTCTACAGTGTATATGGGTCATCCAAGGACCAAATTTAGCCACCCCTGCCCAGTTCCTTGCTTATAAGTGGTCCCACTAGTTTCAATACAAGTACATATGGAGTGAGATATTGTGCATGTGTGACAGAATGATCCTAAAACATTAGAACATAAATCTTGAAAGTAAAATGTGTGCAATAATTTTTTAATGGAAAATACCGTATCTGGAGTATATGGAGTTTAGTAAAAAGAGATAAGCACTTTCATTTCCCTGGTTTAAATATCCAGGCATGGATCACGCAATAGGCTCAAGTGTAGGCTTCTTTCTCCTCCCAGTCTGTATTGTATATGATTCACATAAGACTTTTTCTGGGGGATTCATTAGTAGAATATGTATTGTCACTAATTTGTAGGGGTGTTTTTTATTTGTCTTTTCTTTTGGAGTGTAATGTGAGAGAGAAAATTTAGTATGCAAACGTTAAGTTTCTCTATCCAGAGTCTTTGAAACTAGTTGTTGCTCTTAGTTCAACTCCTAGCAGATTCAGCTGTCCAACATTATAATGGTCAGTCACTGTTATCCATTATTAAATCTCTGTATGGGCAGCATGAATTGAAAGGTAAAAGGTAGGATTACTCCTATTCCTAGAAGAATCTCCCCTACCTCAGAACTGAGGACCAGTGGTGCAATTAAAATGGTTTGACCTATTACCAAGCCTGATGTTTGCAGGATAAATAACATCACTACCAGTAAAACTTGAACGTTTATGTTACTCATGTCTTTGAGACACAGGTCACATTCATTCAGCAGTCTTGATGAAAAACCTGGAAATTTTAACTTTAAAACCGACTATCTCTTTCCTCATATCTGTCGCGCATGAGGCTTTTTCCACCTATACAGTTAAGAATAATCCACACTAGAAAGAGTGCTACATGAAAACTATGTAAGTATACTTCCTTTCAGATGCTGTTCCTTATTAACTGCAAAACCTTTCTGAGGAACACAATTGTCCCAAGTTACTGGAGTGGACTCTTGTCTCAAGGGAACATTTCATGAAGAGAAAATTGAGAGTCAAGCTTAGGTAGGTCTAATCTCTGTGCAAAAACAGGTAACAGGGAGGTCAGTAAATGCCTATGCTCATGCAGGTTATAAAAGTTGGGTTCTACTTGCTTAGGAACCTCAAAAAAAATAAAAGCCTGCTGGTAGGAGTTAACTCAGTAGGAAGAGATGTTTTACAACTCTTCCAGCCAACTGTCTCGATTTAAGATTCCAGAGAAGGCAGATGCCCATGTTTATTGAAAGAATAATTTACATCAGTGAATACAACTAAACAACTGATCATTTAACCACCTAAGGATACAGTTGCAGAGCAAGCAACTTTCCCACTCCTAGGGGAAGAGGAGGAATTTGGCAGTGAACTGAGATATTGTTATTTATGCTTAAAGTAAAGTAAGTAAAGGGAGTAAAAGGAGCTTATGTGAAATGTAACTGCTAGGGTTCAGATCTTTCTAAAGGTAGGCAACTCATGTTACTCTGGTGTAGATTTCAGTTTCTGGATAAATTATCAGGACCTTTGACTACTTACAGCAGCTAGTTAATTGAATTATTGACTAGTTAATGCTGTTTACTTGCTAAGATACTGTTTGCCTATTATTCGTTCCAAGAGGCTTTAAAATGTATTTAATTTCAGAAAAAAAAAATGGAGTATAGGCTAGAAGGGCTTGCTTATTTCTGATAACTTTATTTTTGCTCTCTCAAAAGGTGAGGTGGATGGGTCATAGTTCCTCTTATCCTGCTCTACAGCAGTGCAACAAACTGGAGTTACAGGACCATGTGTTAGGTATAACTTGAGAGGACTTCTCATAATCCCTAATATTCCTCCCTAATGTTGGCATGTCCTTGAAGACTTTTTTCCTCTATTTTTTTTACATGGAGGAGTTTATGTAACAAGATAATTCCTTGCGTCTCACTCAACAGCTTTGACAGCATCCCTGATTGATGAGCTCCAGTTTGAGAAGGTCAGAGTGCAAACTGACAGAATTAGAGACAAAAGGAACTTTGCAAGAGCTGGTTTCAGAGAAAAGTAATAGAATTTTTTTCCTGTCTTTCCTGAATTTTTCTGTCACAAAAAGAAATGGCTTTTATCATAACAACTTTTTTTAAAAAAAAAAAAAAAAGGGATGAACCAGCTTGCATGACGCAGAGACATGTATGACATGGAGTACCTACATGACCCCCTGTACCTCTTCATATATTTTTATCGTTGACTTTCAGTTTTGCACACTTGTTGCATGGTATGGGTTGACAAAATGAACAGCAGGAACTTTCCATAAAACCTTTATATCTGTGACTGATTATTTGTTCTTCTTTTTATAAATGACTGATCCTGTTCTCACAGAACATGCCTACATTAATAGCTCTTCTGCCTAGAGATGAGAAAGATAAATTAGGTCTAGCCCATACCAGGATCTACCAAAGTTCTGATGTGTGTGCTCATAGAAAAATATTATTTGTTTCTATTTAATCTTCTGTTAGAGTTTGATATTTGTTGAACTTTGTGAGTTCTTAGATTTTGTTTCTGGAGGATCAAATGAGAAACAATGTATTTGCTTTTTAAATTTAGTAATTCATCAGGCAGGATAAAGAGTTGCACATTGCAAAATAGTATTTTAAGGCAGTAGCCTTTCACTTTTGGAGGTCAGTGTTCAGACTGGCAGTACAGAACAGAGGACTAAAGGCAGGGGTCTCAGCCCAGTTCCTAGTAGACAGCAAGTAATCTAACCAAACTGCAACACTAGCTGTTTCTGCCGTGCAGCTAACTGCATGTTTCAGGTGAGAACCAGAATTTATATTTTATTATGTTCAGATGAGTTAAAACCTGCAGAAACATTGGGATTATTTCCCATTTTGCAATGTTTTCTGGGAGCCTCAACTTTAAGGAAATTATTATTACTTTGTTAAGAAAACTTTTTTTTTTTGTTATTAAAATATTCTGGATTAAAGGGTTTACAGAGAGATGAGGAGCCTGTTTGACTGTCATTTGAAGTTTTTAAACTTACTTCAGTAGGAGCAGGATCAGACCTTTCAGATCACCAAATGCTGGTGAGTGGGAATGCTCAGAGAAATATTGTACTCAGGATGAAAGGAGCATGGAGAGCCCATGATATTTTGTGCTGGAATTTCTATTACACAAAAATGTCAGAGGGCATAAAGTATTTGAAGGAGGAAAGGGAAGAAATACAATGTCAGGTAATACTGGATCTAAAAAGCCAAGTACAAAGCCAAATACAAAGTGTGCAGGATATAAGGATACATTTAAGTGCTAAATTATTCTAGAGTTTTAATGAATAGCCCTGTTAACATTCTTTATAAGCTAAGTAAATCTTCTCAGAACTCTTCACAAATATCTACTTTTAGAAAATTACTTTCTTTTGACAGCTATATTAACATATGGCTCTGCATAAAGGAATTATGTTGAATACATGCAATGTAATATTAGGATATACATTTTTTAAAAGAGATGAGAGGATCCAGAAATATAATCTTCTCCTTGTAATCCTGTATTAATCCATTCTGTACTGCTAAGGTTTTTATTTGAATGTGGAGCTCACAAAGATTTGTGCAGAAGCAAAAAAAAAGAGAAAGAACATGAAAAGTCTTCTATATATAAATCCCCAGAGCTACACCTCTAAAGAATATTTGCTGTCTGCAAAGAAAGGAGCAGCCCTGGGAACTAATCTCTTATTGCATGGATTTCTCTCTCTTTGTCCTGACCTTGGCTCTTTCACAGCCCCTGTAAGTGTGCTTCTGCCTCGTGATGAGCTTGCTGCTACTACCACCTCTCAGGGCTTGCCTTTTCAGCATCAGCTTGCTGTTTAACTAATCCCGCACTGAGATCACTCAAACTGAAAGGGGATTTAGTTTCACTATCAGCTACACCTGTGGAGATGACAAATCAATTGATTTTGTGGCACGTGATGAAAATGCTAATGTTTAATTACCAATACTCTCAGTTAACTTCAGAGTAGGGTCTGATCTAAGCAGAGATTGGATCACAGAGCATTTTCTTGGAGCTGCAGCCTACCTTAAAAGCTAAGAATGCAAAGAATATGTTTGCCTCCAGGTGTTTCTATAAAAACTAGCTTAAAGAAGGTTAGCAAGGGAGAAAAATCTGGGTTTTTTTTTTCTTCTGAAGTTTGAATCAACAATTATTTCAATACTAGGAATGGACCAAGATTAAATCTCATCATGTGGAAAGTCTGAGAAGCTGTTCCTAAGGGTAGGTAATACTTTAATTTTCACAGTCTGTCTTTCTCACCATTATGGACTGTAATGGTAAATACTATTAGTGGTATTATTTCTATTAGTTTTGTCTAAAAAACCCCCATCTATTTATTTCACTAGATAACGCAAAACACATCTAGAAAACGAAACACGAGTAGACAGCTTTGGTAAAAGCTAGCATTACAGCAGTTCTAAATTTGGATTACTGAGCATTTTTTTTTATGTCTCGCATTGCTCATTCACATTTCTGATTTTCAGAAAAATTAGGTTTTCTTAAAGATATTTCTTGAATTATTTTTTTTTTCTCTCAGACAAGGAAATAGTTGTTTCATGTGTGGGAAAAAAGGCCTATTGCAGCTCTTGGGCCACCCCTCCATCTTGTCAGTGCAGCCTGCCATCTTGAACTTCACAAAGGAACTGTGCTCACAAAACCAGTGTTCATGTTTCCTGTGTGCCTCTGTTAATATCTTCTCTCTATCCCCTCTCTTATTGCTATCCTATAATTCTTCAAGGGACTGTGGAGAGATTCGGCTTGTACTGGGCAGTGTCCTGTTGTATTTCTGCCTTCACAAGTGACTTTTCTTCAGATCTACTAGGTAATTTTGATCAGCTCAGAAACTGTCTTCATTTTGCTATACCATGAATGACTGATGGTGTTTGCCACAGTACCATATTGTAAGTGCCATCATGTGCCGTCAAAAGCATAAATTAAAAAGGAAATTTTACGTTCAAAACACTTATTAAATGTGCAGATTTATGTTATGCCTTTCTTTGCTGTTACTGGCAAGATTTATTTAAATGATCTCTGTGTTTGTTGATAATATTCTCTTATAAATTTTCTGTGCTCCTCTCAATATTTTGCAGCATCAGGTTTTGACTTTTACTCAAGAGCACTGTTTTGCATTATTCTCCAGGCTTCACAGGTGAAGACTGTGTAAGGTTTCTCAGGTAGTGCTTTTCTCTTACAGCACTGTTTTTCAGTTTGCTGAGACCAGATATTATACATTCAGGCTTTTGAATTTTTAGGGTAATTTTTCCTACTGTACATTTTTAGGGTATGGCAAACAATGCTGCATTTCCAAAATTATCCTTATGCTGCTTGCTGTTCACTGACTGATCTTTTTGTTATTTTTTTTTTAGTACCTTTCTGTGTTTGTTATTTGCACTTCATTCTTCTGTCTTCGGAAGTTTTGTATTCTGCAGTTTTCTTGGTTACTAGGATTTATCTGTCACTGTGAATTTTGAACTTTAATGAATAATTTGATCTTACTGTGAATTTTATATATATTAATAAGAGTAAGTATGCATACTATTTTCTAGAATTGAGTCATTGATGGTGCATAGAATAAAAGTGGAGTACATAGCCCGAATCACAAAACAACTTCTAATCCTTGCTATACCTTATTTGTGCAGATCCCACTGTATTTTTCTTTGCTTATTGACTTGAAAATCTTGAATAAGAAAACAAAGTTTGGTCCTACAGCTGCAACACATTTTATGGTCATAAACAGTGGGAGCATTTTCTCATTTATCTAATTTTTGGAGGTCAGAAATTTCCATCTGTATGCATAGAGTATTCATGATTCTTAGTTCAGTAATATTACCTCATTTTAATAATTGTTTTTATAATTGTATTGTTTCCAAGACTACATGAAATATATTCATTGGAGTAGAAGTTAACAAAAAAAAAAGATAAATACATTCTTTAATATATTTCCCTATCCAGCCTGTTGCTGAAGGTTACTAACTTACATATCTGATTTGTACAGGGTTCATTTTGGTTTTAAAATAATAGTTCTTTATTAACATTAACAGAAAAACGCAATACTGTGGAAAAAAACAAGTATGTATTTATAAAAGCTTGCTTTCATTCAGTTTCTGACATCTTCATCCCAACAAAGACTGTATTAAAACAGTGACTTCTCATAAAAAGGGAGAAAACAAGCATTTGAACATATGGGCTTAATAAAGATTCTGCAGTATATGTGCCGCAAATGGTAGAGCACTACTACTAAAGCAGGACTAAGATATGACTGAGAATAAAGAACTTCCAAATGGTTCGTGCTCTCGGTGAAGAAGTTTTAGATTAAAGGACAAAGGTTGTGATGTAGATGTACATAGATCAAAGAAGACACATAATGGAACCTTGCTATAGAAAAAGAAAAATCCACTTTCTTCCAGAGTAATAAAATTGCAGTATGCTGCAGTGGCAGAACAGCAAATCCTGTGGTTGTTGGCTTTTTGGTTTTGTTTGTTTGGTTTGGTTTGGTTTGGTTTTGTTTTGTTTTGTTGGGTTGTTCTTTTTTTTTTTTTTCAAAGTACAAGCTCTCCTAGTTGAGATATGGTTTCTGTCTTTTGTCTCAAACTATTTTCGAAAAACCAACTGGTTTACAATGTCACAAAAAAAATGTTATTAAAGCTTTAAATTTTCATAAGTATCCCTCTTATGAAGCTTTGTGCAAAGTGGGAAGAAGTTGCTCTTATCAGTCATTGTCTGCTATAGACTTTTTTTCTTCCCAATAGTGAATGGAAAAATTGAATAATTTTTTATAGCACCATGTTTGGATGGACAAATCACTCCAAATATGTAGTTACTGAGTAAAAAATATCACAATGAATGGAATATATATTTTTTAAATTACCACAACTTGCTGATAGACTTAAGTATAAACTATCCTGTACCTTAAAACCTAGTGAAGGATGAAATTCAGCTCATCTGCACATTTCTTGATGCTTCCTGCATTTCCATGGTCAGGGAATTAGACTAGAAACTTTGTCTACTTTTAGTCTTCATCTTTTGATTAAGAGTTCTTCACTGCCCAGGAAAATTGCAAAATAATGCTTCAGTGCACCCCTGACTTAGCTTTGGTTCCAGGTAAATTTAGATAGAGTTGTAGGATTCATTGTGTTCATTTTGAGATATATTTTGAAGTGCTATCTCCTTCCACAAAAACAGTTTCCTTTTGTTTGGAAAATGCCCGTAGTTGTCACATCTCCTTGAAAACTTGTAACAAGGTTTTATATAGATAAACAGGTTGTTAGTGAAATTCTGAATAATTTGGCTGTCAATAATTTTAGGGCAGATCTTGCGTTTAGCTATTCCACTGCTTCTGTTTAGAAGTTTCTCATTTAATTATCTAGTTTCAAAATTTAAACCATTTTTAAAATGCATTCATTATAAGACCTGTTATTTCCTCAAGTAGATTTTTCTTTCAATATTAAGTTTAAACCTTCTGATGATGTAAGTAGCTGCCTAGTCTTAGTTACAAAGATTAGTTGATTTTGAGAAGAGTTTTAATTGATCTATTGTCACTGTTTATTTTGTGTATACATGAATTTAAATCTAACAGCTTTACAGCAACAGACAAATACTGCTGCCTTATTGAAAAGAGATGAATATGGAGATGCTGATATAGTGTTCCATGTTTTCAAGTGGAGTGCATTGCACAAATGTCAGTTGCTACAGTAAGGCTCCATTTGTAGAAAAGTCTGTTTGCTCTTTATTTTTGAATTAAGATACCTGCTGCCTTTGAAACCTGCAAAGAGAACTGGAAACGGATATTCTTGCTCTTTCTAAAAAAAAAAGGCCTTGTAGCCTTGTATTTCATGCAGTTCTGTGAATCCTGAAGTGCATCTCAGGAGCACGTTCCCCTTCTGCCTTGTAGGAGTTTAGCTGTTTTATGGATGCTATCTTACTGAAAAGATGTGTTGTGAAGAAGAAGCTAGAAGGAGCCCCAGGAGCAGCTCCCTTCATCTTTCCTTGGGGCAGTGACTAAGATATGAGGTTCCCGTGCTTCATCCCAATCTGAGCTAGACTGTGGCTGCAACGATGCTGCATCTGTACGCCATCTTGTACCTCCCTGATCCTCATCTGCATTCCAACCTGCTGACTTCACTTTCTGGTTTAACCTTGGGCCTGTCTCATCATTATGGACTTGCTGAGTGCTTGCTGGGCTCTTGGCTGATCCTGGTTATCATCAACAGGCTTGATCCTGACCCTGACTTACTGGCTGGTTTCCTGGATTCTTGTCAGGGAGGCTGCTGTCCCTGCCTGCCGTGTGATGCTCAGCTCCCAGCTCAACTTCACTTACAGGGAAACCTGCCCTTGCTGCTTCCTGACAGTGCTAAAGGAAAAGAATCATAGTATTCTCTAAACCTGTTTATTTGAATTATTTTGGCTAAGTTTCTGCTCTTTGCTGCTGTCACCTAATTATTGAATCTGTCCACTTCTAGTGACCTTGAAGCTGCACAAGCAAATACTTACGGGTACTTACATTCTCACAATTCCACATTTAAGTCACTGCATACATCATGAAAGTGCATGTCACTTCACACTTATGGTTATTTGACTATCAGCAAATTGAAATTATCTGGATGAATTATGAGTGGCAATGATTTAGCTATAGCTCAGTGTTAACAGCAGAGTGAAACATAAGGGGGATGGAGCACAGGGGCTGCAGACCTAGCTCTGGAAGAATGATCAAAAGAAAGGGTATGATCACTACTCTCAACTTCTCAGTACCTTTATTGGAATGAGGCAAAGATATAGCTTAACTGGTTCAAAGACTGCCACCATTTTGGGATGGTGTGTGCTTAATTTGACAGTGGTCATTAAGAATTAATCAGCTAGTACATTTGCCATGATTCTTCTTGGAGGCTTTATTATCTAAACTGTTGTGCAAGAAAACTTGCAATTAAAAATGTAAATGTTCTCATGCTCTTCATTCATATGAAGGCACAATCTTTCTTAAAAAGAATTCAGCAAGAAAATGTAGGTATAAATAAAATATAGAGGAAGAGAAAGCCTCATTCCTTCCAAATTCAAGTAGTCTATTTCATCAGACATTTAAAATAAGTATATTTGAGATAAGAGGCCTTTTAAGAAAAAGGATGCATGTCTCCATTCTCAAGATATTAGATTTTAAATATTTTTTTTAACACTAATATCTATGTGATATGTCTTCATAAAAGCGGTTTAAAACATTTCTAGAATTCAAGGACAGAGAAATAATTTATATTCAGTCTACAAGCTAAAGGGACTATATGTATTTATTTGCATAATACAGAAGCATAAAAAACAAAGCCCATATTCTGTTATAAACAAAATAAGATTGTATAGCTATTAGTAACGGGTGAATGCAGGACCAAAGTAAGTACAGGCACTTTATGGAGGACGAATTGTTATATACTTGAGTGTAGGTGAATGGAATAATAAAACAGAGTTCCTACTAGAATTATATGTACAAATGGTTCCTTTTAGCTAACAGCTTATACTTATAAGAAAAAAAAAGAAACAAAAAAAAATAATCCAAAGAGGTGCATTCAGTGTGATATAAAACACAGCCAGATACTAGTCAGGATTGCTAGTTCTGGATAGTAACAGATTGGGGAAAAATCAGTGTACCCTTGAAACCTCACATGATCATTGTGAAGACTGCACACAAGTACATCCAAGTCCTATCAGCTCTTGATGCCAAAGGCAGATGGGTAAGCAGGCCACAGAGCAAGGAAACAAATGATCCCCAAGAGAATTTTAGGAGGAAAACAGAGGCTTTAGAAAATCTTACTGTGGCATTGATCAGTAGAGGAGATGCTCTGAAAATTGGTTACATTGACCATAGCAAAGAATGACGTATCACTGGCTTCTGTTGCTTACTGTTGAGGTTGCCTGATAAGCCACCACTTCAAGAATGAATTGCAGCTAAACTAGAGAAAACCTTTGGTTTTACTAGCAGTGCAGAACACAGTTGTGACAAAATGCATACAGAAAGATAACAGTACTGAAATCAAGATAGAAAAATTAATGTGTTAGTTGACATTTCAAGTTACACAGGATGAAGTGTAAATGTGACTAAAAGATAAACAAAATTTACCTAAGTAAGAATGATGAGCAATAGACTGAAAGTACCTATTAAACCTAGGAGAAAGCAAGGGAGAAAGTGAATACAGCATTGAGACCTGAACTAACCCAGCTCTGAATTTGCATGGGAACCCACAGAAAAGTGAAGCAGGCTCCATCTCACTATTTGTGGTAACTACACCCTGTCTGTTCAAACACTACCTCTCTGATTAGCTCTGCTGCAAGATCCATATTCCATGCTAAATTCATGTGCCATAGTACATGTGATGCGAGTTAAGCCATTCACAAAACTTTCTTAACAAAATCTCCCATTTGAAAGGTTAAGAGGAACACATTTCTATGTTTTAAGGGTACCACAGAAAAAATCCAAGTGTATTTTCTTTTGAAGTCCGAAGACCGGTTAATACAGCCTGAAGACAGGTGTTAACATATCAATATGTCAACTATGTGATGAGAATAAACAGAACCAAATAGGTCAAAAAAAGGTTCTGAAATTCAGATAAGTTGTTGATACTGAAAAAAAAAGTCTGAAGGAGCTTACTCTCTTTTCCACTTTCTCCTGACATGCTCGACTTTATAGGGCTAGAGACAAAGCATGAATTTCTGTTCACATTCTGAGATCATGTGTTTGCTGATTATCTTAAAGTGAACTAGGTAGCATTAAGCTAGCGAAGTATCTGTTGATGCCAAACTATTTAAATATACCCCATTGTGTAAGAGGACTAAACCTAATTAAGTGTAAAGCAACGAACTAGACATTTATTATGTACTGATCGCTTTAGTGTTTACTGACTATGACTACACCAGACTGTGAAGCTGTTCAGGTTTTGAGAAAAATTGTGAAGACACGGGCTGGAGACATGGCTGCAAAAATGAACGTTATATTATGCAACAAAAGAAAAAATATTTTACATTAAATGAGTCTTTGATTGTACATGCAACTCTTCAAACAAATCCTATGTTTTTCAGATAATGGGCAAGTGACCTCAAGCATTAAACACTGCTCTTTTTTTCTTTGATTCCTCAGATATGTGGGCAGGTGTTATTTGTATGTGACTGTTGATGCAAAGAAAAAAGCTATATACAAATAAGAATACACATGCAGGGGTTATTTTTTAGTGAAAATATACTGATAATTGCTTTTGCTAACCCTGATTTTACACTGAGAACTGTATAAAGTATCATCTCATCAAAGCAAAGAAACTGAGAAGGAAATCTAGCTTTTAAAGCTTGAGTGAGCAGTCATTTGCCTTTGAAGATTACTTAAGCCATAAAGTTTAGGTGCCAGTTACGGAGGGAATGACTTAATTATAAATGAAGGGGGCAAATGGAATACTTCTTAGTATAAATATCACGGAAATTTGTTGTGGTGAGTGTTATAGAACATCACATGTTTTTTATATATAAATGAGCCCTTTTAGAGAGATTACATCTGAAGAGATCACACAGCTCATACAACAGTAACAACTTAGCTGAAGGCAAAGTCATTATTTTCTGTCAGAAACTCAGCAGCATCCCTTTCCATACTTAAATTTTCTATGGGGAAACTAATGAGATCTTTATTGGACACAAGGAAAGTACACCTTCAGATTTCACCTTCTGACATTGATCTAGACTGAGTGGGCAAAGACTAGCTGCATTTTCAAAACACCCAGCGAGTATACATAGACATCATGTGATAAAGATGTCCCAAAATAGTTGTTTTAAGTTAATTATATTAAAGTACTTGGAAAAAGTTTTTTTTTGTTTTGTTTTTGTTTTTTGTTTTTTTCAAAATTTTAGGTGATTACCTTGCTTTAGTAAGCACAAATTTTGAAGAGTAGCTTAGGGAGGACAGAGATGCTAGTAGGGTTTTTTTTTTTTTCAACAGCAGAGTTAGAAGTTATTTTCAATATAATCTGATTCTCAAATTGCCTTGTTCATCCAGCAGTTAAAAAATTATAATAACTCAGATTTACTATATATTTATTGTAGTATTTACTGAATAGTGGGTGACTTTTACTTAAAATGTACTTCAGCCCACATATTGAGTTTCAAAATCAATGCTTTGTTTTTCAAAATCACTGCTTACGAAAATCATGGTTAGAACTGAGGACAGCATTTTCAAACATGTCAGTACAAGTTAAGCCTCCAAAGATCAGAGAGGAGGGCATGTTGATTAAGTGTAGACTTTAATAAGAGATAAATATTTTAAGTTAAATTTTCAGTTTTCAAATTCTTTAGTAAAATCACTTCTTTGTAGGGGGCTACTTAGGAAATCTGAACATCAGCTATAGTTAAGGGGATGATTTAAGCCCCTTACTGAAAAAAATGGAACTTCCATTGTTGCTCAGCCCAAATTCCTCTGATTCTGCTGCTGAAGAATTTAGGTAAAATTTGTTTCACTATAAAATCACTTCATTGTTATATTATATACATTACTTGTTGAGTGAAAAAAAAAAATAATTTATTGCTATTGCTAGAAAGAATAAATTTTACATCTCCCAGATTTCTTTAGTTTTCTAATTAAATAAGGTATGAGAAACATAGTTTGATTGATAACACAAAATTTAAGCATTTGGCTGTGCAATAATAAAGATTAAGATAAATATATTTTAAATACATTTTTTTCTAGCCATAATTTGGCAGCTTTCTTTTGAAGTAATTTAAGTTACAGATGTCACTAGAATCCTCTGAGGAAATTGAATGACTTAGTATGAGGTATAGAGATCTCTGAAGTAAAGTAATCATGGTCATTAGTAGCTTGACTTTGATTTTGTTGTTGCTGACCTTGCTGTGTGAGAAGATAAACATCCTGTATAACAGCGTATATGTACACCTGTGTGTATTAAACCTCTTCCTGTTGCAGCAGTCTGCAGTAGTGGGAACCATCTATATGTATATATGTATCTCTGTGTGTGTATGTAAAAACAAATTTGCATTTGTTATCCCCAGGGTGTTCAGCCCCCTGAGCTGGAAGACAGTGATGAAGAGCAGAATTAACCCCTGACAATCCAGGAGGAAGCAGTTAATGACCTGCTACGCCACCTGGACACGCACAAGTCTGTGGGGCGAGATAGGATCTGCCTGATAGTACTGAGGGAGCTTCTGAAGGAGCTTGCCAAGCCAATCTCCATCATTTATCAGCAGTCCTGATTAACAGGGGAGGTCCCAGATGACTGGAGGCTTGCCAATGTGATGCCCATCTAAAAGAAGGGCTGGAAGGAGGATCTGGGGAACTATGGTCAGCCTGACCTTGGTACCAGGGAAGATTATGGAGCAGTTTATTTTGAGTGCACTCACCTCACATGTGCAGGAAAACCAGGGGATCAGGCCCAGCCAGCATAGGTTCATGAAGGTCAGGTCCTGCTTGACCAACCTGATCTCTTCTATGACCAGGTGACCCACCTAGTGGATCATGGGAAAGCTGTGGATGTTATCTACCTGGACTTTAGCAAAGCCTTTGATACCAGCTCCCACACCATTCTCCTAGAGTAGGTGGTGGCTCATGGCTTGGACAGGTGTACTTGGTGAAGGATTAAAAACTGGCTGGATGGCCGAGCCCGGAGAGTTGTGGTAAATGGAGTTAAAACCAGTTGGTAGTTGGTCACAAGTGATGATCCCCAGGGCTCAGTACTGGGGCTAGTCTTGTTTAATATTTTAATCAATGATCTGGATCAGGAAATTGAATGCTCCCTCAGTAAGTTTGCAGATGACACCAAATTGGGTGGGAGTGTCAATCTGCTTGAGGGTAGGAAGGGTCTGCAGAGGGATCTGGACAGGCTGCATCAATAGGCTGAGGTGAATTGTATGAGGTTCAACAAGGCCAAGTGCCAGGTCCTGCACTTGGGTCACAACAACTCCATGCAACACTACAGGCTTGGGGAAGAGTGATTGGAAAGCTGCCTGGTGCACTTCAGGACATGGTTTAGTGGACATAGTGATGTTATGTCGATGGTTGGACTTGATGATCTTAGAGGTCTTTTTCAACCTTAAAGATTCTATGATTCTATTCTATGGACAAAAAATTTTAATTCTAACTACTTATTAAAAACTATTCCTGCTGTTTCTTAAGCATTTTTTTTTTACTTCAAAAAGACTTCATAATGCTTCTTTAATATTAGATTATCTGTTGACATAAGATTTTTTAAAAGTTTTTTTTTTTTGCCAGAACACCCTAGATCAGTGTATTTTCCAGTAGGTTTTCCTTGATATATCACAATACACAATCCAAAGGAAAGAGAAAACCTGGTGACTGCAACAGGAACATAGAAGAATAAAAGACAGGGAAAACTGATAACTGAGGGGAGGTAGGTGGAAAATCAGTCACCAGAAAACCAACTGATGGAATTAGAAAATTGTGGGAAGAGATCTGAAGGAAGAGTGAGGGAAAGAGTAGGGACTCTCATTAATTTAATTTAAAATAAAAGGAATCTATTTTTCAAGCATATAAATACTTACTTAGTGGTAATTCCATAAGCTGCATGCATTTTTGTGGGAAAGGATTTGGTTTGTAAACTTTGGATTTAGATGAGATATCCAGGATGCAGCCAAGTGGGCTGGGGACATGGAAAATATCTTGCATCTTGTGAGATACTCATACCTCATGCCTCCTTGAAGTGACTCGTGTCCTTACAGGTGTTAAGGAGGGAAGCTTCTTCCAAATAGTGATGCAGAATGAGGAGTGCCCTTTGAAAATGCTCGCCTCTTCAATAACCAGAAATTGTCACTCATCTTTCAGATACTGTGTGACTACAGGCTAATGATGTAACTCCAAGCTATGTGATACTGAAGGTGCTCCAGATACTTACCATCTAGTGGATCTGGACTATCATGTTCTTTCTTTCTTACAAGAGTTTCTTAGTAACTGAAACAAGATTATAAGCACAAAAAAAAAAATTGGAGAATTTATATACCTTGTAGTTCTTTTAGCTATATCATTATGCCTTTTTTTTTTTTTGTGAATATTTCACTAGTGATCAACAATTGCCTTCCAAGTTGTCATTTCAAGTAGCTTAGAATCATGGTAGCTCATCAGAGTCTCCTTTTTTACAAGTGATTTTTAGAGATTTGAGCAATGATAAACTCATGGGCATCTACCAAGCATGTATATCATCAAGATCTCAGGCTGTGCTTGATAACAGCAAAGTAAGGTACTGTGTTAAGTGTTCCTGCTGGAGAAAGGTAAGCAGTAGGGCCCTGTGCGATGAGGGCTGTGGGAGATGTGACTGCAAGGCTGGGCATGCTCGTCAGGGTTAGAGAAGATTGTGAGAGAAAATGAGTGGTAGCTGTTTGGGGTAAGCCTCCCTTGGCTGGAGAGGCCCATGGCTGGGAGGAAAGCAGCAGAGGACTGGGACTAAAAACCATGCAGGGTGTAATATGTGTAGTCCTCTGATGCATTTAATCTATCATAGCCGTTTGGTGATTTCCTGGATGCTGAAATTTGGTTACTCTTTGGGACTAAAGGAGGAAGGTTAGGGGAAAAGAAGGGGCAAGCTTGTAAATTACTCCCAAGGCAATGTAACTGGTCACATCTGGTCAGGAAGAGCCCAACCAATATGAATTGACAATCAAAAATAAATGTTGATTTGTTAATAGCAGTGATATATTAATCTTACTTGCTTTTAGAAGCTATGTTACACCAATACGTGCAGAATAATCCTTGTTCTGCTATATGACAATATAGATTATAAATACATATGTTCAAAAGATACTTTAAATTTATGCTTAAGTGATTATGTGTCTAAGACAACAATGTATTTTTTTCAAGCTCCTGACATGTGATCAATGTTATATCAATAAATCAATGTAAAATGTCTATGTTTACCTTCCCATCTCCAACTACCCTGTTACGCTGTGGACAAGCCATGTTTCCCTGTAGTGGAAAAAGTAGTCTTTTAGATCTTCAACCTCATACACCACACGTTATTGTAACACAGAAGCTTCCTGTATTTACTCATGAAATAACCTAATCTAGTTGGAGATGTCCCTGCTCCTTGCAGGGGCTTGGACTAGATGACCTTTAAAGGTCCCTTCCAATCCTAACTATTCTATGATTCTATGATTTACACATTGGACTTTGTATTCAAAATGTTAAATTAAATTCTTCTTGTGTCTTACTGAGAGATCTTTATTTCTCTGCTGAGGCTTCTTGAACTGTGTTCCCATATCACAGCCAGAGATGAACACAGTGTACAGTCAGGGCTTCGGAGACGCTCCTGGTAATTTTGTCTCTGTGAAGAGTTTCACTTCATATTGCTATTACTAGGAATTTCTCTTATTTGCATTGATGTACACATTGGGCCAGAGCTGTAGGCTTCAGAGTTATCTACTATTTACCCTTTGTCCCAAAACAATGGCAAACAACAGTCATTTTAACAACTTTAACTTTTTAGAAGAGATGGTAATTTAAGCATTAAAACTTAAAAGCTGTAGGAAATGCTTTCTTTTTAATAACTTCCCTCTTTATTTTTCCTTTCCCTGGTGACAATTTTTGTAGTGAAAATACTCTTAGTGACTTTTAGTTAGTATTAAGCCTTGAAGTTTCCTTTTGGGGCAGGCAAGATGGTGAAGTGCGTTGGAGATGTTCCTTGTGTCTGATGCTATATCCTGAGAGAGGACAACAACAGATGTGAACTACAGCTTCCCTTTCTGTTAATGAACCTTTGCCTATTGCTAGAAAAAAAAAAAAAGATTGTATATTGTGTTTGCAGTATGTCAGGCATTCAGAAATCTAGGAAACTAGTATCAATGAGTTGTTTAAAGCACTACTTTGGCTGCCTTGTGAGCTCAGGCAAACGGCTTTTTTGGATCTTATCTGGTTAAGGCAGGCTATCACTGAACAAAAGGAAAGAGCTGGAGGGATTCCAAATAGATAGCTGTGGAAAGTGATGATAAAAGCTAGCTCTTCCTATATACATCCAAGTTAAATTAAGGACTCTAGAAATGAATGATGGACAGAACAATTAATTTTCTCTTAATTTTATTCATCAAATTTCTCTTACTCTGAATTTTCTTCCTTTGTTTCAAATTGCTACCTTGTAATCTCCAACAACCACTATTATCATATTGCTTCATCTTTTTGTTCAGTTTAATTTGGTCTCTCTGACTTTTGATATACTTTGTATAACAGTCAGTGATGGTTTCTTGTCACAATGTAGTTTTAAGCCTTTGCAAGAGTCTTGGATTTCCTAATGACTTTTCCTTATGACTTCTATATTTTTATGTTATTTCCTACACTCATCATAATTTATTTTAGCACACCTAGAAATCTTCTAATATTCACAAAGTGTTTGTGATGCATTGTACTATATTCTGTTTTATGAGTTACCAAAGGTCTGAACTGAATGCTGCAATATATCTCTGCATGTAAGAAAAGGTTTCCGTGTCTTTGCAGGAACGAAGGACAACTCACTTCTGAACCTGACTGATAGGGTCGTATCAATTAGTTGACTTACCTATACCTGTTTCTGGTTAGATAAGGAATTCTAATTTGAGGTAACAAAGGCTCTTGGACTCCGCATGTAAAGAAATTGATTGCCTCGCCTTCCATAAAGTTCACATCTCTGGTAGGAAACTAACCTTTTTCCATAGCTCAGACTGAATCAGATGGAGGCTTCATAGATCCCATTTGAAAGAACAGAGCTTTTTTTTTTTTTCTTTTTCCCCCATTAACTAAGCTAGATTTCCAAATTAAAATAACTAGCCAACAGTTAAATGTGGCTCTTTTAGAATCAATTTACTTTCTAGCAACAGCAGAAGCCTCCTCCCCAGAGTCCTGTTTTAGTTCATAAAATATATTACATGGGATTATAAAGAATCAGATCTAGAATTGATATAAACTTGCTTTACTCTAATGAAGCAGGAAAGCAGATAGTCAGATACTCAAAGGCAGCATCATTGTGATGAGTTTAGTTGGGGTTTTCCAGTTGATAGTTTCTATGAGAAATATTAATGTATGTTTTGGAGTAGATTCTAACATGAGGAATCAGGATAGTTGTGTCCTTATAGATGCCCGTCTGAGGCTATAGCTACCTAAGCATTTCAAGTACCTTCCAAAAGTTTTCTAGATAAGGCATGTTTAAAATCTGTTTCTCTAAAGATTTTCCATATGCCCTGAGAAGGTGCATATGTATTTTCAACTTGACAATTTGATTTTTAGTGAGAGGATAAAAAGGCAACAAGATAATAAAGGGTTTGTTCTTCAGTGGTCTGCATTTGAGCTAAGCTGAGAGGCACAGCTTCCTTCAAAAGAATATTGATTTTCTAAAACTTAAAAGGTAGTTATGTCTTTATCACTACTTATAGCTCATAAGCAGTCTCCATCTTTAATTCAAAGTTCGCATGTAGTGTGCTGACTAGCTTACCAGCAGTTTGCCTCTTGGATTTTTAAGATGGATACAGATGTGTTCATTTATTAATATGAATATTGAGAAAACCTGAAGAAACAATATCTTTGAAGTTTCTAAATGAACAAACCATGCAATTCTGATGGCCTTTCTTGTGTGAAGGTAAGTGGGCATGAGTCACTTCTAAAATTTCAGTGAGATTTGTCAATTCCTAATCCTGTCAGTACTACATTTAGAGCTGTAGACTCATGGAGGAGTGTAGTTTGGAAGACCTGTCTGGAGGTCACATGCTCCAGCGCCCTGTGCAAAGCAGAGCTGTCCTCCAAATCAGAGTGGGCAGTGTAGGCAGGACCTTGCCTGGTTATGCTGGGAGGCAGCTGGGAGAGGGGCTCCAGGGTCTGTCCCTGTGCCCTGCTCCCCTCACAGATGCACTGCTGACTCTGCTGCAGACGTGTTTGAAAGAAGAGTTTTATTTTTCAGATAAAATCTGAATATGACTGTAGGAGTTTGAAATGTTTATTTTGTTACACATGCCTATAGTAGCACTTTGAGTTAACAAGACATAAAAAAAATCCTGTTGTTTGTTTATAAAAATATTAGTACTGACTTATCACCAGCAAGCACTAATTGAGATAGGTACAGCATGTACTATTTCAAGACTTTTATTATTACTATTACCTAAGGACTTACTTTGTAAGCAAAAATATTTAAGAACTAGCTTTACTGCAACATTAAAAACTTGCAGATTACTATCATTTACCTAGGATTTGTTGTCTATGGTTTTAATCTTGTTGAAATTCTGATTTATAATGCAGACTCTTATATAAATTTAGTTCAACACAAGAACTATTTTTTTAAGTTCTGAGTGATAACCACTTACATTGGGACAGAAAATTAGTAAATAAAGTTCTCTATCAGACACATTTTTAAATTAAACTTTTCCGAGTGTGTCTTAAATGGTATTTTATTTCTGCTTGTCCACTGTTCTGGTTTTGTTTAGTGAGGAGGGGCCTAAGGAGGTAGCTTCTGTAGGAAACTGCTAGAAGTTGCTCCAATTTGTTCACTGGGCACAGATAGGCCTAGGGCGGACCCGCTGCTGGCCAACACCAAGCCAATTCATAGCAGAACGTTCTGTGATAACGCTTCTGCGATAACGTATTTAAGAAGGGAAAAACAGAAAAAAAAATCAAACAAAGAAGATATGTGAAGCAGCTGAGCAGGGGTAGAGAGGGGGAGGCGTGAGCCTTGTGGGCCTTGCAGGCCTCACCCTCTGGCCTCCCGCCAGGCGGCCGACTGGGCCCGACTCGGCCCAGCCCGGCTGCAAGAAGTGGAGAGGAGATGAGATGTGAATGAGATGTAGAAAGATTCTGAGAGGTGTCTGCCAGCCTGTTGTGAAGAATTTTTCTTGTGAGAGGAACGGCTGCAGACGCCAAGGTCAGTGAAGAAGGAGGGGGAGGAGTAATGTGGCTCCTGGCCAAGATTCCCCTGCAGCCTGTGGTGACAACCATGGTGGAGCAGGTTGTCCCCCTGCAGCCCATGGAGGTCCATGGAGGAGCAGAGATCCACCTGCAGCCTGTGGAAGACCCCACGTCGGGGCAGGTGGATGCCTGAAGGAGGCTGTGGCCAGTGGAGGGCCCACTGGGGCAGCTGTTCTGGAGGGACTGCACCCCATGGAAGAGATGACCCACACTGGAACAGTTTCACGAAGGACTGTGGCCCTTGGCAGGGACTCCATGAAGGAACAGGGGAGGAATGTGAGGAGTTCTTCCTCTGACCTTGAAGCAGCGGCGTGAAACAACGCATGATGAACTGACTGCGATCCCTATTCCCTCTTGCTCCCTGTGCCGCTCGAGGGGGGAAGGTAGTAGAGATAATGTTAAGTCTGGGAAGAGGGAGGGGTGGGGGGAGGTTATCTTGTTCTCTGTCTCATTCTTCTGCTAGTTTTAGAAATAAATGAATAGTTTTCCCCAAGTCGAGTCTGTTTTGCCCATAACGGTAACTTTAAAGATTTCTCCCTGTCCTTATCTCAAAACTTGAGCCATTCTTCTTATATTATCTCTCCCTATTCTCTTGGAGGGTGGGAGCAGTGAGAGAGAGACTGCAAAGTCTGGTCCCAGTCGGGGCTGAACTACGACATCCACTCAAGTTTTTTCTAAGAATCCCTAGATGTGTTTTCCTTTGTTTTAAATTATTAGGGTGGGAAAGAAAATATCTCTTGGTGATTGGCTTTGGTGAAAGGTCTTTTGATACAAACAAATAAAAAAGGTTTCAACACTTCTAAACAAATGAGACAAGAGAAGGAAACAAGGATAACGCTGATTCATTTACAAAATGTTTTGTATTGTGAAAAAATATAATTGTATTTTTATGAATAATTTTTGTGTTCTGTTTAAATAGAAAACTAGTTTTTTAATTATATGGTGTGATTAATAAGTATAAGATCAGAAGAAAAAAATGGATTGAAAGAGAGCTCAGGAGTTAATTCATTTTGCAATGGTGTTTTTTTATCATGTTAGCTAATAATTTCCATCATTTTAAAGCACTACTCTTTTTGGTTGATGAACTACAAAGCAAAGTACACAGCATGTTTTTGGTCATCAGAAGTTGCCTTTGCCTAGTAATCAAAATATAGCAGGTATTTCTGAAGACGCTATGTCCTTTGTGCCTCTCTCTATCTTCCACTTTGTATGTTTCTGTATAAAAGGATTTATAAAAGAGCCAGGATTCATGTTTAGTCTGCAAACTCAGCCTCCTATTTGTGTCTATAAAGGGTGTACAACACTTCATTTGTTTAGTATTTGTGGCTTGGTTTTACCTCTAGCTCTTGAGGGCAGAACTTAGTACAGTAATGACCTACTCTTTTTTATGACACTTTTTAAGTGATCTCTGAATTTCAGTATATTAATAATTACAAATACTAAAGTCACTCTCTACAGTGTCTACAATGATCTGGCAGTATAAAAGTGAAACCTTCCTTTTCTCAAAGATCAAGTAATCTTCTTCAGAAGTTCATGAACATGAATACCTTTGACAGTTTCCAAAGAAAATAAAAAGTGATTACTAAAATGGGACACAAAAATCAGCTGTTCAGAGCAAAACTTAATGTGATTTAATTTGAAATAGAGCAAAATGAGTGAACTGCATGAGTTTCAGGAAAGGTTTCATCTTATTACTATCATAGGCAATGCTTACACATTTTATGGAGAACAGTACAACTTTTTCTTCATTGTCCTGCTCTCCTGAAGGGTAGTAGGGACAGAATTTGTATCTTTTGTGGAAAGCTCTTTCCATTTGCCTTGAAGAAATCTGTTGAGCAGACAGAATCTCTCAATACCTAACTCCATGAAAAAGATTCCTATTTCAGTTTATTTATTTATTTATTGTTCAAAACATTTTTCAAACAAAAAACACTGAGAGTTTTTGTGCTTATTGGTCTCTTCTTGTTGAAAAAATAAACATGAAATCCTGGTTATTATAAGATTAAATCTGTTTTTGGAACTGAAGAAAGGTCTTCCTAAGATGTATACTTATAAGTCTAAATGGAATTACTTTACTTGTAAAATTACAAAACATCTGTGCCTCCCAGAGAATGAAGTAAATAAAAAGTCCAGGGGAAATTCAATGCTTATGGAAATACAACAATATTTTCTTTTTTTTTTAGTATCTAATTGCAGCTTTAGGAAGCCTTATATAAAAAAAAAAAAAAAAAAAGAAAATAATGTTTTATGGAAAAATTATGTGTATGATGGAATGATGGAAGTCTATTTTAGTATTGGTTATAATAGGAAAGCAGTGAAAGAAGACTCTGATCTCAGTCTCAGACTGACATCTGCATTCAACCTTCTCCTGTTCTACTCATTTCTAATTTTCATAAAGAACAATGTTAAAAGAAAACTCACATGAAGAGGGGAGGAAACATATGTCCCAGTATAAATAAGCAATTCTTACTGAAATTGTGCAGAATTTGGTTACACAAATTAGAGTTGACTTAATATGACAAATGCTTCTGTTGACAATAAGCCAAATTGACAATGACCTTGATATTTTCATAAGGTAACAGCTAATATAAGAATTCAGTGATCTTGAAGGTGATAGTCCTAGTAGCACAAATAAGATTTTGTCAATGTCACTTAAGCATGATTTTTCCAGTGCTCCTTTCTCAAGCACATAAAAAAAATCTCTGTCCACCTATATTTGATTTCTCTCTAAATTTACCAGCTTCTAATATGAATTTACAGAGCAGTGCATCAGTTACTTTTTTTTTTTTATAAAATGGTTACATTTGAAGGGTACTTGTTATGTTTTTTAGTCTTTTGCACACACTAGATTGCCCATAGAATAAAAATCTCACATGTAGGCCTTGGATAAGAGTTTTAAGTGTAGATTGTGGCAATTCTTAACAGTAAAGAAGGAAGGGTATACTCAACAGTTACTCTGAGCATCTAATTTTAGTCCTGTGTATTTCAGGTTTGATTCTCCCTTGAGTTCCTATGGAGTCAATGGGACTAGAAATGTCTCTAGAAAGGAAATTCAGATCCTCTAAGCTAGGTACCACACTTCCCGTTATTGTCTGTGTGAGTTTGTTCTGTTATGCTACTGTCTAGTGATGTTACTGGAATTTATTTTCTCTGAAGAAAACTGCTTGAGTATAGATGTAGGGTACCATTTAGTATCTGGAACCTTTATGTGGACATTGCAAATTTAGAAAATTGCTCTGTATATTTGATACCAAATAAGAATTTGACCATAAAGTAGAGTTCTAATAGTCAAAAGCAAGAATCCTTTTGCATTTATGTATATTTTGAATTCACATACACGTATAGTTTTGAGGTTTTCAGAGCTAAATTTCATCAGCTCTTTTAGTCTTGAAGCATCTTTACTGATGTGGAGTGCATACCTTTCATTGCTGTTAAAACTATTTTCTTATGCTACAGGTAGCTTAGTCATGCATTTCTATGTTGAAAAACTGTCTTTGTAGACTATGCAGAAAAACCTTCAAATGCAAAATGTATTTACTAGAGGGTATGAACAAACCAGGAGGAAATGGAAAATAATAAAAACAGACCATTACAGTGGAAATGTGTATAGCTTAAGATTTCTGGAGAAATGAAAAGCGAGAACATTGTATAAAGCACAGAAGAAATGCAAAGTTTGAATGAGCCATTTTCCATGGATTATTTAAATTCCATTGTACCAGTGAAATAGTATTAATCTAACTTCATATACAGGAAACTTTTCTGACAGAGGAGAAGCTTAGTTAATATCCACAAATAATAATAATAAAAAAAAAATTAACGAGTTTTCTGTCTCAATGTGCCTAAACAACCATTTTGAAGTATCGATCTCTCTAGCTTACAGAATGTTTAAGTAGTCTGTCCATTGCGGAGAAACCACAAGAGAGAAATCTAAACCCACAAGGTTTTAATATGCAATAGTATGATGATGATTTATTCATATGGTATTCAACTTGGTTACATTTGGAGGTACAAATTCATCTGGGAAAAAATTTCTTCCATTTCTCCTACTAGTTTAGTTGTCTTTGCACTTACCTTGTGAGAAGTCCTCTTTTTTAGAGCATTTCTTGTGGTATGATATCCTGATGTATTCTACAGACAGCATTACTAACATTAGTAGTAATAATAGGAAACAGAAAAATATTTTGTAGTTTTAATTTATTTTGTTATATAACACATGCTACATCACAAAATGTGTCAGAATTAGTAAAAGTGATGATTCAGAAATATTTTATTATTGTAATTTTATCTGAAACTTCTTGGTCAGCTTTGACACAAATTTGCAAGTACTTTTCCATGACCTTTAAGTTCAAGTCCATGAATTACTTTCTGCATCTGCCAGTCAAGAATACCACTTGACAATTGGAGTTAACCTTGGCAACAAAATGCTCAGCCTGGAAAACAGTTTAAACCTGCTTGGGGCTGCTCCTGTTGCTACCCCTGCTGCATCTCCCTCTCTGTCTTTTGAGTTAAGCTCCAAGAAATCGTAATTGTGGCCCAGCGTGGCATCAGGAGAGGCTCATTTGAGTCATTGGTCCTTCAGTCTCTGCTTAATAGCTGAAAACCTTTGTTCCAGCAACCAAGTGGTGTTCAGAATTATACTTGGTAGGACTGCACTATGCATACAGTCACTAGAAAGGAAAAGTTGCCTGTGATGCCTCTTCTCCTTTTCTTCATTCTTCCAAATTAAGATACAAACTTTCTTGCAGCCTCAAGGTGGGAGGAGAGGAGCTGAGAGATGAGGGTTCACTCTGCCCTATTTAATATCATGTATTCAGTGCATTGGAGGAGAGATATCTGCGATCTAGCCCTGCAATTATGACTCATAGCTTGTAAGAGTAAGGACAGTTTGGCTGCCAGACAGTACTCCTATCCAACAGTATGCATGCATGTAATCACTTGATGCAAAGTGACACTTTGCACTACGCAAAAAGATTTGGATGCAGGACAACAAAGTTGTTGGTCTCCTCATAAATACACAAAATGATGAAACAGTTCAGCTGCAGTAAAATTTAAGACTTCACCTTTGCAAATGTATCTGAATAAACAGAGACTTGAAGCTTAAGAAAGACACAATTATCAGCCCTATGGGGATACACTGTATTGTATAGTTACAATCAGCCAACTCTGTTACTCAGCAGAAGGGAATGGGTGCTTTCTAAACAGGTAATCAGAGGATTTAAGCATTCGCTGAACAACTGATTTGAGTCCTTTGTATGTTCATCATTTACAGTCACAAGTGCAAGGTATGGGCCCTGTGTTATCCAGTATGACCAGTGTTATTAGTAAGGCCTAATATTAACAAGGAATTTTCAGAAACCATAGGGTAAATATTTATAGCTGTAAAAATTCATATTTTTCAAAAGGAACTAATGTTTGCTGGTTTGTTTTAAAGTGCAGGGTTAATTGTTAGTAATAAAGCTGATTTCATTACTTCCACTAGTAAATGTCATTGATTATAACATTGTCTTCTTCCTTTTTCGCTCATAAACATTAGGCAATTTATTAGAAGGAATAAACAGTATTAGGATAAATATTTTGTTAGAAGTATTGCACAGAAAATACATAACTTCATGGCTATCAGCCTTTTAATGGCAGAGAAGTAGAACTACTGTACTTAATGATATTGTCACAAAAAGGCAGGCTTGCATGTGATACAGTAGAGCAGTGTCCAGTTGTCTTTCTCTCTTTGTAATCCTTATTAGTTATACCGTACTGACTTCATTAACAAATGTAACAGAGGAGTCCTATAGACAAGTGTCTTGTTCTCTAAATTGCCCTCAGTTTTTCCCAGGCCACTCTCCCTCCTGTTCTAGTTTGAGGCAATGATTCTGGGTATAAACAGACTTAACAGTGATCTGACAATCATTTAATGGTTATTTAAATGGTAATTTAGACAGTGATTAGACAATGATTTTGACAATAATTTAGATAGCGGTCAAACTACTACTTACTACAGTTCTAACAATTAAGGTATAGTTGTATATACATTAAAATGTTGCTAGCATACAATATACTTTTAAGCCTAATGTAAAATGTCACTTACCTCATTATAGATATCAGATGTCACATAAGGGGTCTCTCAGCCTTGAGGAGTAACCTTAAGAGGCATTCCTGCTCAAGGGGGAGATCACTGGAGAGCTCAATCCATTCAGAGGGGCTACGAATTTTACAGTGTAAAGCAATTGACTCGTAGACAAACTCCCCACTTTGGTGTATGTGCAGGTGTGTATCTGTAGCAGTTTTAGTTTTCTCTAGTCCCAATTTGGGCTGATACTGTTATCTTCTGATAAGACGTGGCACAGATTCCTTAGTTCCTAAGAAGATGCAGCCTAGCACAGTTCTCACGTTTTACACAGCAGGGCTGATTTCAGTCAGACCTACTGTGCTTCTGAAATAACTCATTTTATTTATTGCCACTGGTCAAAAGATATGCAGAGACTTTTGGTGCATCGTAACTGTAACACTACAGTGTTTACTTTATAGTTCATTATAGCTACGGTAAAATACAGGAACGAATTTGCCCTCAATGCATGTGAACATGATATTATTGACATGTATAGAGCTGCACTGTTGACTTGTATAAAGCTGCACTGTCTTACTACTACATCCGAGTATTTCTACATATGTAGTACATGTATGAGCTAGGATTGTTATACTAGTGTCATTTCATTTAGAAATGTAATACTGTAGTCATCTTCCCCTTTAAAGTGATCACCACAGAACATTTCTCCAATTAAACACTGCTTTAGACAATAGTGTGCTTTACTGTACTAGTAATAAAATGTAAGGGTTAACTACTTAATGCTTTAAGACCTCAGCTTCTTAATTTTCAAGTTTCTTTGTCTTTATTAAAAAAAAAAAAGAAAAAATAAGTAGAACATGAAAAAAAATATTAATCCAGTATTCAGGAACTCTCTAGAGTGGCATTTGTATTAGAATTTTAATAATGGAATTGCATATATAACATGTACCCTATTACATAGATGTATAATGTATGTGTGTAAATATGTAATACATAAGGTGATTCTATGATTCTATTAAAAACCTCTTAATAAATTACTAATTATACACATTCCCTAAGATACCATTATTAAAGATGTTGTTCTTTGAAAATGCGGAATTATTCTACTTATAAAGAGTATAAGCTTTGTTGTGAAGATCTTAAAGTTCACTTTTTCAAGAGTGTAATCTGTCTTAATTCAAACATTATTGCTTATATTCGCTTCCTTTTTTTTTTTTTTTTTTTTTTTTTTTTTTTTTTTAAAGAAAAAGACAGGATATTTTTATTTCCCCAGGAAATAAAAAATACTTGCTGTCAAAAAACATATGGGACAGCTTGTCCATAGTTTCTGGTGGGGTTTATTCTCTTGTCCTTTGTGCACTGACTCCCAAGTAAATACTCTGAGAGCTCTGATTGTTTTCAGCTAGTCTTCACTTGAAAATCATGAGGTGTAAAGATCTGGTCAGAGACTGGAATTATATCTGCTTTTGGACTTTGTAAGTTATTGAAGCAGTTTTATTACATGAACAAGCTCGTCAAAAAGGTGGCCAAATACTTTCTAATACAAGCTTTTCTTATTTTAGACATATCTCTTAGCAAGCAGCTGTGCAAGAGAAAATAAGCTAAAATGAAATTGTAGAGTGCAATTTGTGTAGGTTTTCTTCCCAGCAATTTCTTCACTGTAGGCGATAATAATGATAAGAACAAAGAAGTAACATGATTTTTTAAACAGGAAATAAACAAGAGATTGTTACCCTTTGGCTTTTTACTTTGTTGCATTTGTCTTCTGCATATATATTTTTAAAACAAACAACAAACAAACAACATTTCCTGTAATCATAACCCCAGGAGGGTTTGAAGCAGTGATACAGTAAATGTTGTCTTGTATGATTGTTTCTACACTAAGGAAAAAAAATATTTCTTCAAATGGAACACTGAGTGGATTTCCACTGATGGAAAGTTACTTTTAGAAGCCTACTAAAGTAAAAAACTGTCCAGAAAATATGGGAAGACTGAAAAAAAATTACTCAAATATCTCTTTCATGATACTTAAGGTGGTAATTATTTTGTAGTCACTGCCTTATTTGTGGACTAGTACAATCTATTTCTGGTTTAGCCAATAATGTTTAGCAGTATACCCAAAGATTTGCTGAAGACCAGAAGAAAACAGATGCATAGTTTTATTCCTCCCTACAAAATCTATTATTATATCAAAAGGAAATAATGCACGAAATTGGTTTGGCATATTCTGTCTTTAGTGCAATAATTTTGAGTTTATTTATTCCTAATCTTATTGATTTATTTAATTATTCTTCACTTAGAATTTTTTTGTGAAACCTAACATGTTTTGAGGCTTTTAGTTGTCTAGATTTCCTTTTCTCTTGTGCTGCTGTATTATTTTTTCTTTATTTGCTACAAGGATACCATTCCCAATTGAACAGATTTGTTTAAAATATTTGCTGGAAGATTTGCCATTTCATGTGCTAGTTTTCCCAGGGCTCTGGATGGAGATTGTCTTTTCCTAGACTTATTTTCTCTATCTTCCCTTTATTTTCCCTATCTTGCCTTTATTTTCCCAGGCTAAGCACTTCAAGTTTTGATTCCAATTTGGGTAAGATAACTTGCATGCCCAGGTTTCTGTTAGTTACTCTGCCTCTGTTCTAGTGTTGAACACTGTCATTCTGAGACAAATTACTGATTTTGGGGTCATATGTAGAGATATCTCATCTCTAGTACATCAGTCTCACAAAAAAAAAAAAAAAACCAAACCAACAAACCACCTTAATTTAACTGTAGGTCTTGTATTGGTTAATATAGTTAAAAGGCTTTGCTAAAAGTAAAAAGACAAAAACTTATTCTGAGGAATTCAAAATCCATTTATATAGGTGCAATTCTCATTTTAATGCAGTGTTTATTAATTTATAAAATGTGTCTTTCTCTATTTCCTGTAAGCTCCTTGTTTATTCTGAGGTTGCAATTCATAGATCCTAGGTATACTTAAAATACTTTCCTTCCCCTTTTCATCATTACATGCATCTTAATTAGATTTATTGATTTTAACTTAAGGGAGTTAGAAACCTCTTCCACATTCAGTGAACATGAAACATCTCTAGTTTGTCTCTCTCAGTTCTAAATGTCTGCTGTTTGGAAATGTCAAACATTCTGCAGATTTGGTTTTGATACCTTTCAATCACAGGTTTTTGATATGATGTATCAGGATTTTAAGGATGGTTCTCTTTCCATGTACTTAGTATAACAACAGTCTTCTGATACCATGTGTGGACATCTGTTTTTATTAAAAATCACACAAGTAATAGAGGTTACAGTTCACTCTGCCTTCCTTTCACTCCTCGTATTTTGCCGTTCCTGGACCTCTCCCACCTCCGTGGAGTTTGAATGGCTTGAACAGATCCAGAGGATGACTGGAGTAGAAAGTGGAGAAGGTAAGATTTTCACTTTCCCCAGTATCGTCTTAAATCTAAAAACAGTTGTCTCTGCCTAATAGATGTGATAATTACATTGTCTTTCTCTGTTTTTTTTTTTTAATTAAGTCACAAGTGGTCCAAATATTTGCTAGTTACAAACATAGAGAAAACAGTTTAAAAGATTTAGAGAAGAGAGAGATATAAATGAGTACTAGGAGCCACTAGAGTCATTCTGGATGGAAAGGGGGAAGAAAAATGAGTGGAAAAAAAGGAGGAGAAATAACAGAATCAGAGGAGAAAAATACAAAAATGTGTACGTGGAGACTTAGGAATCCCAAGACATCGCTTGCAGACTGAAATTCAATCAAAATTACACTATAAAATACAATAAACGTGCATAAGTACTGATTTACAGTATACCTCAGATGCATGCAATCTTCAAGAGAGGCAATGGTTTTGTACTCAAAAAGTACATTTGGTACTCAAGAAGTACATTAATAAGGACTGTTACATTGTATGTTGTTTCCTAGGTGCAACATCTAAATGGACATTTAACAAAAATATAGTACAAAAAGTTTCTTTACTTCTCTTTGCTTAAGCATGGTAATAATGAATGTCACATATTTATCCTGCAGATATAAATGGAACAAGCTAAGCAAGCATTAGAACACTTACATCTTGCAGTGACTAAAGTGCAGATGTATAGCTGCTTTTCTGTCAAATTCAAAAGTTAGTCATATACCTGTCATGTATAATACTAAGTTAAATGCACACTCTGAAAAAAAAAAATATTGTTAACAACTATTACAAAGTAAACATAGACATCTTTCTTTAAGAAGCACAGTGGAAATATATACCAGACAGAACTCCTTTGTGCTATCCAAGTGGGATAGAGCAAACTTAGGAAAAAATATACTTAATTAAAAAGCAGTGTACCTTCTAGTCTGGTAACCTTTTTCCAATGCTGACAAGGACTGATTTTTTTCTGTTGACACTGCATATGAATAGAACTCAAATAATCTCACTTTAATGTTACACTAAACTTCCAGAGTTATTTCTTATACACTTTCATAGGTGACTCTTAGGATTTTTTTAAAAACTAAAGGTGCCATCACAAAACATGCAGTAACCAAGGATGTCCTAAATGAATGATCACAGTTCATAACTCTTAAAAATTAAAAGAAAGTAAAAAAAAAAAAAAAGAGTTATGCATTCCTAATATAATGTGTAAGCTTCTGTTCATTTTTTATAGATCCAGACACTCCTAGCAATACATGACTTGTCAGACCATAGAAAGAATATTACCATGGGGTTATTGTGTATATAAAGTAGTAATTGAGATCAGTTTATACATTCCTCAGAATATATTCCATTTGCAAGCAGAAAAATTCTTGATTTGTATTAAAGAAAGAACCTTGTTTGGTTGTTTTTTGTTGTTTTTTTTTTAAATATTTCTCCCTTTTCTTGTCTAACATGTTCATAGTTGAAAACAGCATTGAAGACATCATCCCTTATACACCAAAATCAAAACCTTAACTAACTAAACAAGCTAATAATCAGTACTGTCTGTTTTTCCTGTCCCACTTAGCACTGTACATCACATCAGCCCAAATCAATTTATTACAATGTGTGTTGTGTGGTAATTAACAGAAATAATAATTAAAAAAAGATATTTTACTTTATATTCACTAAAAACACAGTATGAAATACAGAAATGGCCTCTACATAACACAGCAGCTTCTGTTGCTGAGTAGGCAGGCTGTGTTTCTGAACTAACTGGGGTTTTATTGTGGTTGATGGACTCATTTTAGGTATAGTTAACGGTGGTAATGGACACAGAGGACATGAATGTAGAGAAGATCATTGTAACTTACACCTACTCCAGGGAGCACTTCATCTACCATATTATTTCTTCTAGTAAATTTACCTTGGAAATAGAAATACAAACTTTATCCTTAGGTAAGCATTTTATTCTGCAAAAATTCTGTGGTTAGCTTAGCAGAAGTTAATTTAGATGTCATGAACCTAGGCCTATTAGGTTATTATTCCCTTATGCAGTCTAGTGGTAAAATGAAGAGAGTAATAAACGAAAGTAAAATCAGGAGTGGTGTGAATTGAGGTATCCACTTTAAATCTTGAAGTTACAACCCAATAATAAGCTACAAAGTAAATACTGTATTAAAATATGGCCTAAAAAGAGCAATTTTGTTATTGTTGTTTCTCTACAATCTTGGCATTACAATACTGTCTTTTTTCTCTCTAGGTCTGTAGCAGGCTTCATTTCTCATTCACTTCATGCCAGATTCCTCTATTTCAGTGTATCTCTGTCCATTATTTCTAGGTCTTCCCTTGTAACAACATTTACACTCAACTACAAACAAGCATGGGCTTGGTTTCTGCTTTCCCAAATACTCTCCCACTCTCACACAGTTATACTAATTCTTTCAACATCCTCCTCCTCTGTGGACAGGCTCTGGTTTGTACACTTTTGTATTCTCCTCTCCTTGCAAGCCCTGCTGTAACACAGACAGCACTTTGTTATGCATGAGACTTGAGACGATGGGCCCTGACACTGAGCTGTCACACCAGCGTGCCTCCAAAGCCCCATCACCAACTAGTTAGGCTACTAACCTCCAGGTAGGTTCCCAGGGAACCCTGATTCTTATTCAAAGAGAGATTTCAGGGGAAAAAAAAAAAAAAAAGATAGCATGAACATTGTGCTTGTATTTTTAAAGTGTACGTCAGTAGGCTACTTTTTCAAGCACTAGCTATAACCAAGAAAAAAAAAGGTGGATCACAAAACTAGATTTTAAAATGAATTTATCTGAACTACCATTTTTTTTTTAAATAACCTACAATTTAAGCCTTTTTCAGGAGGAAAAGAAAAAAAGCTCTGCTGAACTGTGCGCTATGTGGGAGGATTGCATAACACTCACTTAAGTAAATTGGACATGAGATGCTTTATTCTTTCTGGCATTAGGACCCAGTGACTAAGAGGAGCATGTGGGAATATGTATGTTTTTGTGCACAGAAGTGTAACTGATTTAATTACAAGCCATACTACACTGTAATCTTTTGGGGTGATATGAGTATGTCTAACACACTGTAGGAGTTAATGGAACACAGCTCATAATAAAAAGAAAAACCAATGTAGACAGAAGGGTGGATTTCTTCTTTTCTAACATTAGGTGTCCAGTAGTTTTCTAAAAATAATTTTAAGTCACTGCAGAAAAATAGATATTTTAGTTCCAGATTCACCTGACCTATTTTATCTGTCTACTTTGTTATGAGATGAATCATGTCCAAAGACTTCTGGGATTTTTTTTCATTGTTTTAGTGGAGAACCTCATCACACAGCTCAGACGTATGCATATATATTTCATCAGATCAAATCGTAATGAGAGGGGACAGACAAATCTGAATTAGTTGAGTTTGTTTTGAAGTTGTTCTTACTGGTGGAGGAATACCAGGGGGAAGAGTGGGAGGTGATGGACATCAGTGACACAACCCATAAGTGGATTTTTAGTGTTGCAGAAGAAGATTTGACAAAAATAGACCTCACAAGCCAACATGAAAATAAAATCTGGCAACCTTCCTAAATCAGCATTCAGCAGACACCAAGTTATGCTGCAAAGGCGGTGACTGTAGATGCCCTCAGTAAAATATGGGTCTGTTCGCAGATGAAGCAAGTTCAGTGATAAGTTACATAAAGAAGATGTGCGTCAGAGCCTTAAAGGCCTGAGGGGAATAAAAGTGTCATCATGGGAAGTGAAAGTTAATGTTCTACTTAATTAGAGCTGCTAAACAGTATGCACGTGTCTTTATCTATTATTCAGAGGAGCAGATATTTATCCCAGCTGAATAACTAAGGGGTAAGCTCTCACTTTTGCTGAGAGGCAAGAGCGGGTGCTGTACACTAGGAGGAATCTTAGGCAGCTGGATTTATGTAACCTTTGAAGGAAAACGACCTGCTGTTACTTTCCTATGCTGTAGCTTTCACTGAAGCTATTCCTTTACCTTATTAATATAAGATGTGCTGTTGAAGTGGGTAAGTTTCTGGAGTGGTTAACCAAGGCAAAACTTAAAATGCAAAGATGGTGTTAATGCCAATGCAGCATAATTTGTTGTCATTTTTTGTCTTTTCCAACTGTCATTTCCTGCTTATAAAGGTCTCTGGTAGTGTTTATATCCCATTGGTGATTCACAGGAGCTGGCAGGAAATATTTAAAGCACAGAAAAAAATAGTCAAATGTCTAAATCTACAAGACTGCAGATTATACCATGTCCCATTGAGTGTATGCTAACAAGAGTTTTGCAGAGGACAACAGATTTCAAAATTTTTCTTAGTTCCAGATAAGAATGAAAATGGAATGTTTTAAGTTCATCACAAAAGAATATTCTTGTTTTAAAACTGTTCTGTGTGCTTTCAACACTGGACTTAATTTCTGTATGTTTGCCTTATATTATAATAAAATGTAAATTTAAAAATTGAGTCATAATAATTCAGAAAATATTAACTTCTAAATGTCCATATTGAACAGTGGAACCAAATAGGAACTTTCTGTCCATTGTTTTAAAATGGCATTTTGGAATAAAATGGTGCAGCACCAACTAGTATGTTTATTTTTAACTCAGCCATATATAGTGACAAAATAATCTTATATGTATTGTGACTTTTCTGAGCTCCTGACCAACATAATTTCTAAAGCTCCCTAATAGTCCAATAAAGGAAAAAGAAGTGATAAAAAAAAAACCCATATTTTTTGTTATTTACACAATCTATTGTGGGGAAGGCAGAAGAAAAGAAGGTAGATTATACTAGATGGTCTGATAAATTGTAATAATATCAATATTTTTTCATCCCAAAAACATTACTGCAGGATGTTTGTTCACATGGTATAACAGGCTAGGGCTCTTTTTAATTCCCTTTTTAGGGAACTAAAAAAAAAACCAAAAAAAAACCCATAGTCCCTTAAACTTAGTCACTGATTGACTGACATGAGAGAAATTCAGTAGATTTCCCTCTGTTTCTTTGACCACAGAAATCTTAGTAGTTGCTAAGGCCAGGGAATGACAATTTTTAGTAAATTTTATCATATTGTATGGGCATGTATGGGCTAGGTGGAATCCAGCTCTGCTTTATGAAGTGCTAAAGTTTCATTCTTCCATAGAGGAAAGAGTACATTTTAATGGCTAATACCAATAAAAAATAGATTTTTAGCTCTTCTCACCGGGGACAGAGATGACATTATATATTTGGCATCTAACCACTTTTTCATTACCTTTTATTTTATGCAATGAATACTTAAAATGTCCGTTCAAATGTCAGCGTAATGCATTTTAATGAATATTAAATGCAGCTTTTTCCAATGTCATTTAATATTTTAGACTGTAGCACTGGAGTACTGGAGTCCATTTAAATGTGATTTTATTCAAGATTAAATTGAGAAATTTGCATTTAAGTGGACTTTAGTAGAAAAACTTACCAGTTTGATTCTGCATTTTGTTGCATGGGTGTGAAAACTTTATGGAACTTCAGTGAACTCATACAAGTCTGTTAGTGGAAATATCAATGCCCGTCAGACCATTAGAGTTCAGATTTTTCTTTAATTGAAGTTTTTGGAGATGAAACAATGTAATTAACCAAACACTTTCTAGTGAATAAGTATTCTAAAATACAATATCTGTTGAAATCTCTGGCAATTTTTATATTAAGAATGTTTACATTCTGAAGTCCTGTCATTGCCAACAACTTCATAAGCTCTTTACCAAACTTAAGCATTTTCAAAATGTCAAAAGCTCTTTTAATAGTAGTAATGAAGTTTCAAAAGAAGTAAGCTTCAGAGATGCAATAGAGTGTTTTCAAAATCATTGCTAATTGAAAGGATATTCCTCTGGCTTATGTCAGAGACACTGTTAATATGCAATCTGTTAAAAAAAAGTATGTAGAAATCATTCAAACATTCTCTAACATTTTCTCTTTTTATGTCTTTAAAAGTGTTAATCATAAATCTAAACTTTGAAAATGGAATAGATTTAATTCTGCTCTTATGTCCAGGAGAAATGAACCTAAAATCAGTGTTCAAGGAACTATCATAGCTTTCATTCAACAGAGCAAAAAATGTAAATCTAGTTTCATGGGTAATATCAAGTTAACTTTCATCTTTGAAGAGGTGGATTTTGCCTACATCAGGTAGGAAACAGGACGCAGATAAATTGCATGGCTTATGCACCCTGCTGCTTTATGTCGATACTTAAAGAAATGCTGCTATTTCTTTCTTGCTTCTTCATTGTAACTCTGAAAAACTGTTTAATGAGTTTAAGAAAAATGTATTAGAGGATTGTATAGGATACTTTTCTGCCTCAAGAGCTGCCGTTCAGCAGACATTAATATGCTGCTTAAAAATCTTGAGAATGGTGGGGAATGTCCAAGGAGCACTTAATTTTTTTTTTTAATGTATATTTTTAAAATATCTTTGTGCAAACAGTTTTCGTTGCCTTTAAAGTTTTCACAGTTGTAGGTGATTAGTAATTTGTGAAAGCAACAAAAAAAAAAAAAAGATCTAATTAACTTTCAGTGTCCTCAGTCTAAAAAAATCAGCCAGAAAATTCATACAATATCTGGTATAGAAAGCTTGACTTCATAGGAGCTTCCTTACTATTTAATGGCACATTAGGTGTGTGTTTCTGAAATACAACAGATTCTTTGAAGGTTAAAATTCACTTATGATTTTGAATATTTTATGTAGGGATGACAAAACTAACTTCTGGACTTGGTTTCCTTAAGAAAACCAAAGTAAGGTCAAGTATAGAATAGGCTTGTGTTCCACAAGTCCTCCTCCATAAGAGAATTCATGTCCAGTATTTCTATTCCTCTTAATTGGTATACACTTATTATACTGTCCATTAAACCTGGATTTAACTTTGGCTTCCAAAAGTTTGGTTGTTTTTTTCATTTTTTGATACCTAAAATAAAATTTAAGAGCTATGACTATATGCACCTTCTACACCTAGAATATTTTAAACTGTCTTGGTGAAAAGAAATCTGAGTTTTGCTTTTAACTCTGTAATATGCAGCATTAAAACTATCAGAAATTATGTTCATTTCACGATGTTTTTTAGCAGGTTGTCTTTGTTTGACCGTGAAGGCAGTATCACAAAGCAGGTACATACCTATTTACTCCATCTCTGTGTCGATGCTGGTAGAAAGTAAATAGTTCACTGTGATATTCTCAGTGGCAACCTCTGTCTGTTATCACTTATATATTGAGAATGAGGAGGTTAGAATTTGTGAATTAGTGATACTAAGAATTGCAAATAAATTCAGAAAATATGATCTTCTAAACGAATCAGCAGCATCAAAAAACAGGACAGAGTTGCATTTTTAAAGATACAAGTAAATTGAAGCTGTACGAATTTTTTTAAAGCATTGTAAAATCTAAATATTTTCTCTTCTTTATTCTCTCTCTTCATTACCAGAGAACTGATTCTCAACATTCTTTATCAAATTACATCTCACTTTTTTTTTTTTTCTGAGGTATTTTGACGTATTAAACCACACATCCAAAAGTCGTAAGTATGGACCATTATGCCTCCAGGAAGCTCCATAAACTTTTGCTTGTACATTTCCAGTTATTTACAAGATCCAATTATTTTCCTGCTTGCTACGCTGGGGTGATGTACAGTTACTTCTGTAGAATTTTCACAAGATGTCATAACATATGTGACAAGCTTCACAGAAAATGGAAGAGTAGTAATAATAAGAAGTACCAGGGGCTGGTAATGAGTAAAAGAATAGCAGTAATTTGGAGATTTTGTGGGAGAGCTGCTCATGCGTACAGAATCTACAAAATAACTGGTATTTCATTTGAATATGTAGTTGTATTGTTTGTTAGACTATCACTTTACACTGCACACTGTATATGTTAATTTCGCCATCTGTGAACTAAACTGTGAATAAAAGTCTCTGGTGGATATTCAAAGAGTAATGTTATGAATCTGAAGGAGGCCTCACTTTCCAATTATGCTACCTTTCTAATTGAGTCTTTAGACTTCTTACAGCTTGTTTCTAAAAATAATTTTAAAAATATGCAAAACTGCTGTCCATTTTTCCAGTAGAAATCAGGATAATTTATACCTCATTTCTCCTTCTGGATAAAGCCATATCTTTTCACTGGATAAAGTGACAACTTCTCAAATAAAAACAAATATATATCCTAATAAGTAACAGTAATAATAACAGTCATTGTTTTTATTAGTGGTAACATATTGTTGTATCAGAAGGCTGTCTTATTTCTTCCTTCTCATTTCTGTCTTCTCAGCTCTTTACCGAGGATTTCAAACTGATTGTCTTGCTGATATGACCCTGGAATACAATGGGTAATTGGACCTATATTAGTAATCACAAAATGGCATATATGATTAAAATAGCAGTAAATAACAGCTCTAGCATTTTCGACAAGAATATGATAGATTGCTGACGACTCAAGTTTGTAAAGAAGAAAGAGCTTTTTGTTTTGCTGGAAATGTTTACAGTCACCATTACCTGCCCACTCTTCCCAACTTTATGATATTATACTAAATTTTCTAAACATGAAGTCTAACTTGATATAAAGTTTTGATATAAAAAGTAACATACTTACTACTGAATCTTGATTTTGCAACATATTTTCCCCTGTAAATAGTTTAATATTTCATAGTTGCTTCTTCTAAAGACACTGAAGTTATAGAAATTAGGGTTGTTCTGTATCTGAACATGTAAAATATGTGCATGACATTCAAATACAGCATAAGCTATCAAAATGTGAGTGTTTCTAATGATAGCTACTGAGGCATCCTTCTGAAGTTCACTAAAAGGATTTACATTCCCTCTACTTTCCTTGCTGTAGTTTTTCCACAGTCTTTAATTGTATAAAACTCTCATTGTCAACTATAATGAGAGCATTTGAACTAATGTAGGTGCTGCAGTATGATTACTCCTTTATTAGCCATAAACACTCATCAATACCCCCGCAGTACATATGCCTTAAAAAATTTAACTCACAAAATGTTTTTGTTGCTTTAAATCCTGAACCACTTGAGCTTATTCCTGGTATTCAAAGTAAAGCTGAAAGAGTAATAGCTTTCTTTCAATCTGGTGAGTGAATTGCAAAACTAGGAGGAACTTAGTTCAGATGGAACCAAACTATTTTTAGTATTATTTTTTACAAAATGGAAAAATATAACAATGCTCATCTTTCAGTCAACTTGAAATTTTTATCTAAATTGATTCAAAAACATTATAATGGTTAATATATCCTCAAATCTTCACTCTTTGGGAGAAAGAGCTCCTATCTTGAGTACTGCCAGAAAAGCTTTGAAATGCTTTTGCAATAAGCATTCCACAGCCTGTGGAAGTCTGATCTTTGTAGACACTGAATAGGAATTTAAGTGAGATTCCAATGTTCTTCTTGTATCCCTGAAAAAATTTACAAGGATAATTTTTTTTTACAAGGTTTAGTCTATGCTTATTTCCGAGGTTTTCATTTGGTGAAAGATAATAGAGAAAAATACTAAGAAATTGAATTAGCTAAAATCTATACAGAGAATTCTAAAAACACCTATAAAAGAATCAAAGACACCAGATAAATTTAGCTGTAGGAATTATTAGCATTAGATAGTCTGATAGGAATTTTCTTCTAGGACTCTGAGCAACCATATTGTAAGAATTTACCTTAGGATTCAAACTAAACTACAAACATTGCACAAAAATTTCCCATTTCCACAAAAAAAAAATTCCCTGTGTATAATCTTTGGTTCTTTTTTAGTGCTCAGAAATGCAAAGCTCACCATTTTTGTGGAGGTAGAAGGGGAGTGCATTGGACAGAGAAGGATGTGCTGTATTGGGAGAGGCAGTTCCCACAGACTGGTGGTATTTTGGAAGAAGTGACCGTTAAAAAAACATAAAATCACTGACTCTGATATCCTGTCTATATTCAATATCTGGCAGTTGTCAGAAATTGTGCTTTTGAACAGAAAGTATAGGAGGTTTTTTATTTTCCCATGTGAGACTGTTCTCCACTAATCCCAAAGGCTATGACTTACTCAATATTATTTAGTATGATAAGTAGATTAATATTTTGAATAATTGTGGTACTCTCCAGAGCTTTCCACAAAAAATATTCCTCTTACTGATTCAATTTCTGATTTAACTACTTAAATTTAAAATCCTTAAAGTTTTACCTTAACTTTCCAAACTTACTTTTTTTTCCCTTCTCTGTGTATGCAGGTGGACATGTGTGTTTTTATGTGTGTGTGCATGCAGGTAACAACAGGCTTAAACCGAGATATCTTCTGCTTGTGAGGAAATCTAGATCTCTGCAATAAAAGAAGACCATACAGTGATTTGGCTCATTGTGCCACGTAACTCCCTGTAACCTTCCTCAAAGCTTAGATGTCATGCAGACTCTGCTGTGATTTCCTGATTTTCGCCTTTTGACTCATATGCTATCTTATTTCATTAACAGTCTTGACTGAAGTGTTTTGGTTTTTTTCTCTAGAGATCAAATTCTAGTTTTTTAGAAATTCTGGTCTGTGTAAATCATATGAGAGTTCTCTGTACTAGTTACTTTCTATTTACACTTGTGTTGATGCCAGATAATCTGCTCCTGAAAGTTTGATTAAAAATTTACATTGTGTGACAAACAATAAGGCAATACTTCATTTATCTAGGAATCAAACGACTCGTTACTGAAACAGATGTCTTAGGCATATCAAGTTGCTGTCCTACTAGTGCAGACAATCACATGATATACATCAAAGAGAAGCAATGCATAGAAGCATCCAGTTTCTTTGTTGCATGGTTGCTCTGATCCAGGTGAAAGCAGAATATAAAAACCTGGCACTACCTCGATCACTGGACTTTTAGAGAAAGATGAATAGTGAGCACTTCCACCTCTTCCTCTGCTTCAGGTTTTGAAATTTGGTTTTCTTTTGTTGTTTGGTTATTATATAGTTCTTACTTGACAGAAAATACTAATTCAGCGTGGATCAAATTCACAGAGAGTTTTAGAAATCCCTAAACTGCTGTTCCAGTAAGGGATTATTCAATCATTCCCTTATTTCTTGGCTCTACTATTTTCAATGGTGTTTTGCACCGGGAGGTGCTGGTTTGTTATAATCCCAATAAGAAAAACACTCAGACTCTGTAAAATATCACTCACAACACTATTCTTTAGAGCTAACACTACAAGAAGGGAATAACATAGGTAATCTTACATCACTTTAGATGCTGGGAGCCGCAAGCAGTGTAGTGTTGAACAGGACTCTGACTCACCTGCAGCATGCCATACAGACCCTGTCCATGGCAGAGATTCTCCCCTTTTAGTCATTCAAGAGATTATAGGAGTTTTCTTACAAGGAAACAGCTATATTCTTTATTTCAACATTCAAATCAGAAATGATGTTCTTAAGAGAACTTCTTGCTGCAGTTAGATAAAGGCAATTCCTGGCAGATGGCGTAATTGCCGGTACCAAATGGGAGCTGCCTGCAGGCTCCTCTGTTAGAACAAACTGGCTGAGTTTGTCCTGCAGTCAAGGGATTGTGCAGCACAGCCCTGCACAGCATAGCACAGAACAGACCTGGGCATGCTCAGGTGAACTGTTACATGGATCACTGGCTCTTCCATGTTCAGTTCCAGTCACAACCACTACAAATGGTCAGGCAGCCCAGCCTTACTGTTGTACCTACTTTGTTGACCAGACATCATGGTTACACATTGTGGGCACAGCTGCTCGCTGCCATACAAGAACCTCAACTTGCGACACTAGTAATTATCTATGATATTTAGCTGCAGGTGAGCTCTCTGCCATTTTCATGGTGCTACCCTCCTTTTCTGTGTGCTGTTGACTGGTGGCTGAGGGCAACAGAGTCTAAAGTAACATGGGAACAGAAATTAGTTAATTCTGTCTCTCCAGGACACACAGAAAAGAAATTCCATCATATTCTTGATTAGTTTACAGAGACATTTTATTTTAAGCAAGAAAATTTCTGTGGGTAATGCTAGGAAACAATCTTTATATCTGTCCATATGTGTGCCATTGTGTGATAATGGCAATGCACTGCCAAACCACTTAATGTTTTTCCTATTCCGTAAAGCTTTTTAGGAGGGCCACATTTTCTTAGTTTAAGTCTTTACATTCAGGTATTTTTTTTAATCTTAGGTAATGATAAATTATTTACTTTGATTCTATCTCACTGTGGGGAGAACAGCATGTAGATTTTACTGTGGTATGATTAAGGAACTAATATTAATACATGTGTTTGAAACACTTTTGTCTTCCTCTTAAATTTTGAAAATTGAAGTGCCTTTTCTGGAACAATAATGGAAAAAAAAAAAACCCAAAAGTAAAGCAAACATAACCAAACTGTAGAACAGTTTTAAAGTTCACTAAAATATTTGCAAAAAGCTGTTTGCAGCAGTTATCTAGCTCAGAGCATTAGTCATTTCAATAATGTCAGTCAGTGAAGAATGTTTTTCAGTAATGTTCTAGGAACTTGGAGTATGACCTCTTACTTTTATTGCCTCTGTTGAAAAATGAGGCCAGAGTTTCCTTAAAACTTTTTTTTTTCCTTTCCTGACTTTTTGAACTTTACTCCAGCCTTTGATCATTTAGATATATGTACTTTATTTCTTTTTGACAGAGTAACAGCCAGTAGGATATCTTCACATATTTCTTTTCTATTTCTACTGTAAAACATCTGAGATACTGGTTATTATTTCTTGTTGACTAAAGACTGAAGGATTCATTTTACCTTTATATGTATTTTTTAATCATCTTGTTCAAATTAGGTATACCAAATAATTTGTTCATGTTTCCACTGTCTTTCACAGTTATTAAGTGAATCTATATGCATCACCTGAGAAGCACAACTGATAAAACTGTTTGCTATATACACTCAGGAAAAGTTGATAAATTTGAACTAAATTAAGTATCTTGAATTCCAGTGCATTGATGCTGGTTTAGTCCTGATCCTGCCTGGAACAATTTAATCTAGTGATCCTGCCAACAACCTGTGTTTGATGGTTTGTTTGTTTGTTTTTTTTTTCCTGTACTATAGAGACTACTAGAACAATACTGTTGTAAAATGTATCTTTAAACAAAACAAACCTTTCATAAGGACTATATCCTTGTATATAGAATGTTCTAATAAATGGATCCTTTATATTAAAGCATTTCATGGATCATTAAGAACATGGCAACAAAACTGCCTTCTTCCCATTGTATGAATTCACAACTGCAGATAATGAACCTAAGTTATCCCATGCCATGAATTTTCACTACGAGTCAGCTGAAGCACAATGCACATTGCATAAGAAAGAAGTCCTTACATGGAAAAAATTACGTGAAAAAACTATGAGAAAGTCACAATGCTTAAGTCACTTCTGTTTCTCATTTCTAAAGTCATGATATGCTTAGTTTTCATCGGAAACAACACATGCACATGTACAAACACAACCTGTCTAGACAATGCAGCTCATATCGGGGGAAACAGATTTTTAAACATATACTTGTCAATGTAATGCCGGAAGATAAAACCTTGGGTGTCCCTGGAGGTTTTTCTTATGGATGCTTCACTATTCCAGTGCAAGCATTTTGTTTACTTCTTCCCAAGCCCATCTCTATATTTTGAAGATTACAAAGCTGACAATATGACATGCTGCATTAATTTAAACTTGTGTTTACTGAAGAAACTAGCACTGCACATGCTTATAATGGTAAAAAGGGAAAAGAAGATAGCATTTCTGGGTATTTATCCCGATAAATGTGATTCTTTCTAAACTAAGCATAATAGTACCATTAGTTTATAAAATATGATCCTAAAAATGTGATGCATTCTAATGAGGCAATTTATTACTGGGATATAAACCATCTGATATAATCAGTTATTAAGTACATTCATACCATATTAATTTCAGCAGGAGTAAAATAATCAGCATTTTTTTTTTCTTTTGCAATCAGATTCTATGGTTGCTGTTAAGATTAGCAAAACTTTTTAAATATATTTTTTGTCAGGCTTCTGTACTTTCTGGCATCACTGAAGGCTGCAACAGAAAGTGTTTTCACATTATTTAAATTCCAACCTCTAGAGAAGAGTGGAATAAATATACATCATTGTGACACAAGATTTTATTAAACTTCATCTTGATTTTTCTTAAAACTGTGCATTCAGAAGGTTTAACTAAGATATTTTAGTAAGAGAACATTAGGAAAAATGTAATTAACGAATTAAGACAGTTTATAAGTGTATGTAAGAATAAAAGTTATATCATTAATTCTGTATGACTCTGATGGAAGATACACTTACAAAATAATTCTTCAATGACTAATACAGTGCATAGCATAAATGATGGGAAAGAACATCAGCACCGTGCAGGAAGGTGAAAAAATGTAATCAAAGGGAAATATTTCCATATATTTACACTTGCTGTTCTGATGTGCTTAATTGACTGTCTTTCAGTCTTCTCAGTGCCAGACAGAGGCAGAAATAACAGGAGAAAATGTTGATTTCTTAACCACTTGTGACACTTCAGGAGGGAAATAGATGTTCTCACACTTCATGTAGTACATTGTCAGAACAAGATGTATTTGAAAAGAAGGAAATGAATGAAATACTCTGAACACTCAGGACTTCATTCAGAGTAGCTGGTATATTGTTACTTTGAAGAACTAGTGGAAAGCACCCACGTCATACTGTAGACATTGGAAAACTGGGGATATGGGGGCTCAAGCTTCATTGTTACAAAGATGTGAAAACTTGTAGTGAAATGTTGTCCTCCTGTTACCTGTAATATAATAGGTAGCTGTTCCCATGTTAAAGCTAGATTATTTACTTTTACAAGTTTATTTATTAAGATTTTGCACTTCCAAAAAAAAAAGATATTTATTTTAAAAGTTCAAGTTACAGTAGGATATCTAATAAGACTCAGGTTTAAACAGTGACTAATCAGCAATGAAGGCATGTTGGTATCTTGTAGCATAAATAAAGGAGTAGCATTTCTGTGCAAGGACCTGAGACTAGTTCCTTGAAATGGCAATTCTCTCAAATGCACTTAAGTGAGAATAGATAGATGAAATATCTGTGACACGACTGTGAGATTTTTCCATCAATGTTATTAGGAGAGAAAATAAATAGAAAACCTTATTTTGCATTTAAACTCAGTAACAATAAACACTAAATCCTTTTTGACAGCATTACCATAGCTACAAAGAGTATAGTACCTGTACATGAGAAGTTAAATGAACACTATGTTAGACTATATTTTGAGTGGCAAGTGTTCTGGCAGGACAAGACATTCTTGTAGCTTACTCAGATTTTCTGGTTTAGTAGCTTTGGTTTTCTTTTTTTTTTTAGGATCTTTATTATTTTTTTTTATTATTATTTTCACTGTATTTGGTCTTCATGGGATATTTAAATTTTATTTAAACTGTAGAAATGTTTATATTCCCTGGATTACCTCTGAAATAAAATGAAGCCCACTGTCTGGGGATATCTTCAGGGATTCTACATTTTGGAATTATTTCTTTTAATAAAGATTCATTTCTCTAGTCTAATTGGTATGGCAAGAGAAAACTTTCAGCAATTCTGAAAAGTTATTTATTAAAACAATCAGATGTCTGTATTGTCCACACTTTGGTAACTCAGACAAATCTACCTAGCAGCTATTACTATTTTTACATCATCTGCTGCTGTTTTCTTGGGGTTATTCCTATTCCTATTCAAAGGTGAAGATTGCCTGGCTTTGTTCATCCACTGAGATACAAAAGAAAGCATCTTTTCAATCCAAGACAGTAAAATAGTCATTTGTATTGGCCACCGAGACTAGCAGAGTGAAAGGATTTGGTACAATAGGGTGTATGTCCATAGTTACTTCTTAAATCTTATATCGATTTATATTTTTGAGGACAAGGCTTCCTCACTGGTAAAATAGGAGTATTAAATTCAGATTTACATTCTCTAAGCAGTTCATATTGAATGAAAGTATTTATTAAGGGCTCCAATACTTTACATGTCTCCAGTCTGATAGGGTATTGGTTTACCCTCACCTAGCTTGCTTCTGGTTTAAGTTTTATTTTAATCAGAATCATGCTTTTACTTTATCTGTTTTCTTTGAGTCCCACACCAGAGGAACTACCACCTCCAGGATGTTGTTTTCAGATTCTTCCAAGATCTTTTCTGTTAGTAAGCAGATTTGAGCCTTCCATTCCGTTTCTTCAGGGATGTATAGCTGTACAGAATTCTTGGAGAATATTAGTTGAGCATTTAATTTACATAACAAATCTTGTCCAAGAAATGAAAGGTGACATTCTGGCACATATAGAGACTCATAAGTTAATTTGGTAGTTCCAATTGTACATTCCATAGGTTGTAGAAATGGCCACAAGGTTTTCCTTCCCGTTGTCCCCTACAACCAGCACTGAGGTTTTGCTTAGAGGTCTTTTACGACTAGTTATTACAGAATGAGTAGCCCCACTGTCAATAAAAAAGTCTATTACTTCATTCCTTAGCTTTACTGGAACCAGAGGATCCACTGGGGAAACTTCAATATTTCTCCCCAGTCTCTGTTCTGTGTCAAAATCCTCCAGCACCATTATATCAATATGTTCAACTTTCCTTTTCCATCTTTCTCATTTTTCCAATGCTTCTCTTGCCTACAAATTGTACACTGATTGAGTCTCAATGGAGGACCCCTTTTGGGTCCTATTTCTCTTTTCCCTTTCCCTTGGATTCTTCCCCTGCTCTCTCTGTTTCCTCTGCATCTCCCTCCTGGCACTCTTCTGTTTAGTATTGTTGCAGCCAAGAGAGAAGCTTGTAATTTTATCTTAGTGTTGTCTTTCTTTTCCTTTTTCTCCTCTCTTACACTTTATAGGTTATTTCAATCAATTGAGAGATATGCATATTTCCAGCCCCACCTACTTTTTTGTAACTTTTTTTCTAATATCTTGTGAAGATTGACTTATAAATAGCATATTAAATATTTTCTGGTTTGCATCTTCTTCAGGGTCCAGATTGATCCATTTCCTTACTATTTCACAAAACATCTGATAAAATGTTGATGGGCTTTTATCAGGTTCCTGCCTGACTTTATATAACTTAGACAAATTCTTCGGCTTAAGCACCTCATGTCACATTTAATATAATATTAGCTGTTGATATTGTTTTAGCTGTACTTTCCCTATTCCTGTATTTGGATCCCACTCAGGGTCTTCTCTTACAAGGCAAACATTGCTCAGGATCTTCTTATCTACTTTGTTTATCACTCTCCTCCCTAGCTTTATCTAACGCCGTTCTTTTTTTTTTATTATTGTAGCATTTTTTCATTTCACTTTTACTCATAGAATCTGGGCCAAATTTGTTCAAATGTTTTAAAATACATCCCAAGGGAGTGCAAGCTGGAATGGGAATGGACAAAGTGGTTCCCATTCCTTTTCCCAAAAATAACTCCCTGACCCACCTTTTCATACACCTGATTCCGACTTTCCTATGTTGGCTAAAACAGAAATCCCCTATTTCTATCACAGTTTTCGATATAATATATTGGGGGTTAAACTATAAAGGGTACAAATTACTCCAAATTCCCTCTTCCTCTTTTCCAGACAATGCCTCTTATTAATTGTGTTGCATCTTCTAATCACTCACCATCCAAAGTTAGAAAGGAAACAGAAGAGTAGTGGATCAAGAAGTCAGTGCACACCAGAGTCCTATGGTCCACTTCTCCTCTGTCTGGAATAGCAAGACAATCCAGGCAAGGTTCTATGGCAGTCTCATCTGGGTCACCAATATGAAATGATGATAACTAATTTATATTGATATTTAGATACTGGGAATTTCACATGAAAATGGCCCATCACTGGTAAGGAGAAAACATATTATAAATACTATAAATTAAGAGAAAGCCTAAACAAGTTGGTTTGTTTTCCTTGGACATATTTCTAAACAAGGAAAAAGTGACTGGCAAAGCAGAATCTGATCGCTGATCCTGTTCACAATGAAAGACATGCTTCATTAGGGCCACATTTCAGCCTCTGATTTTCAGCATACTGCAATGCAGCAAAATCAAAGTAGGATTATTATAACACCAATATTAGATAACAGGCTTTAGAAAACGTAGGAAATAACAGTCATTATACATAGAACAGATGATTTATCCCCTGACAGGAAAAAAAGGTTACCTATGTAGTGAAAAACAATGTTTTTGAAAAATTGATATAGTGCCAGACAGGAAGTTTTATATGAACTTTTGCACTCAGACCATGAAATATAATCACAGATTATGAAAAATTGGAGCTCACATTTGACTTCTGTACATTTCAACTTTGTTTTCAAAGCGCTGTTGGCCAAGAAAGTAACAGAAAGGCACCAAGTGAGTTTCGTTTACATAGGAGAACTTTCCTAATGAGAATAATAAAATGCTGTTTGGACAGTTGTTGTGGTTTTGTTTAGTGAGGGGGGCCCTAAGGTGGGAGCTTCTGTAGGAAACTGCTAGAATTCCCTTCCCTTTGTTCAGCGGACTCGGCCGGGCCTAGGGCGGACCCGCTGCTGGCCAACGCTGAGCCAATTGGTAGCAGAATATTGCGTGAGAACGCCTCTGCGATAACGTATTTAAGATGGGGAAAACAGAAAAAAAAAAAAAAAAAAAGAGAAAAGAAGATGTGAAGAAGCTGAGCGGGGGCAGAGGCACAGAGGGGGAGGAGCAGGCGTCATGGGCCTTTGTCGTAGTTCAGCCCCCATCAGGACCAGACTACGCAGTCTGTCTCTCGCTCCCCCCACCCTCCGAGAGAATAGGGGGAGATAATATAAGAAAAACAGCTCAAGGTTTGCGATAAGGACAGGGAGAAATCCTTAAAGTTACCGTCACGGGCAAAACAGACTCGACATGGGGAAAACTATTCATTTATTTCTAAAATTAGCAGGAGAATGAGACAGGGAACAAGATAACCTCCCCCCACCCCTCCCTCTTCCCGGGCTTAACATTATCTCTACTACCTTCCCCTCCAGAGCGGCACAGCGGGGGGAAAAGGGAATGGGGGTCGCGGTCAGTTCATCACGCGTTGTTTTACGCCGCTGTATCATCGTCGGGTGAAGAACTCCTCGCATTCCTCCTCTGCTCCAGCGTGGGGTCCCTCCCACGGGCCACAGTCCTTCGTGAAACTGCTCCGGCATGGGTCATCTCTTCCACGGGGTGCAGTCCCTCTAGAACAGCTGTCCCAGTGGGCCCTCCATGGGCCACAGCCTCCTTCAGGCCTCCACCTGCTCCGGAGTGGGGTCCTCCATGGGCTGCAGGTGGATCTCTGCCCCTCCGTGGACCTCCATGGGCTGCAGGGGGACAACCCACTCCACCATGGTCTTCACCACGAGTTGCAGAGGAATCTTGGCCAGGAACCGCATTACTCCTCCCCCTCCTTCTGAACTGACCTTGGCGTCTGCAGCCGTTCCTCACAACAGGCTGGCAGACGTCTCTCAGGATCCTTTTTACATCTTATTCACTTCTCATCTCCTCTTCTCCACTTCTTGCAGCCAGGCCAGGCCGAGTTGGGCCCAGTCGGCTGCCCGGCGGGAGGCCAGAGGGTGAGGCCTGCAAGGCCCATGAGGCTCGCGCCTCCCCGTCTCTGCCCCCACTCAGCTGCTTCACATCTCTCCTTTTTTTTTCTGTTTTCCCCTTCTTAAATACGTTATCGCAGAGCCGTTATCACGGGACATTCTGCTACCAATTGGTTTGGCCTTGGCCAGCAGCGGGTCCGCCCTAGGCCCGGCCGAGTCCACTGAACAAAGGGGAGCGACTTCTAGCAGTTTCCTACAGAAGCTACCACCTTAGGCCCCCCCCTCACTAACAAAACCAGAACAGCCTTGCAGGACTCACCCTCTGGCTTCTTGCCAGGAGGCCGACTGGGCCTGACTCGACCCAGCCCAGCCGCAAGAAGTGGAGAGGAGATGAGGTGTGAATGAGATGTAAAAAGATCCTGAGAGACATCTGCCAGCCTGTTGTGAGGAATGGCTGCAGACGCCAAGGTCAGTTCAGAAGGAGGGGGAGGAGTAATGCGGTTCCTGGCCAAGATTCCCCTCCAGCCTGTGGTGACGACCATGGTGGAGCAGGTTGTCCCCCTGCAGCCCATGGAGGTCCACGGAGGAGCAGACATCCACCTGGAGCCCGTGAAGGACCCCACACTGGGGGAGGTGGATGCCTGAAGGAGGCTGTGGCCCATGGAGGGCCTGCTGGGGCAACTGTTCTGGGGAGACTGCACCCCATGGAAGAGATGACCCACGCCGGAGCAGTTTCACGAAGGAATGTGCTCTATGGGTGGGACCCCACAACAAAGCAGGGGAGGAATGTGAGGAGTTCTTCACCCAACGATGAAGCAGCGGCGTGAAACAACGTGTGATGAACTGACCGCAATCCCCATTCCCTCTTTCTCCCTGTGCGGCTCGGGGGTGAAGGTAGTAGAGATAATGCTAAGCTTGGGAAGAGGGAGGGGTGGGGGAAGGTTATCTTGTTCTCTGTCTCATTCTTCTGCTAGTTTTAGTAATAAATGAATAGTTTTCCCCAAGTGAAGTCTGTTTTGCCCATAACGGTAACTTTAAGGATTTTCCCTGTCCTTATCTCAAACCTTGAGCCGTTTTTCTTATATTATCTCTCCCTATTCTCTTGGAGGGTGGGGGGAGTAAGAGAGAGACTGCATAGTCTGGTACCAATTGGGGCTGAACTGCGACAATAGTTTTATTAAAAATGTGACCTTATATAATGTTCACTTAAACTAGATCCTAGCTGAAGTAAATCAAAGTGAAAAGAAATATTACTCATATCAGTAAGATATTTTACACAAGTTAAAGTATATCACCTAAATCTTGAGGACAGTCCAAATGCACCTGCTTACCCGCTGGGAAACAGAACTATCTAAGGCAATGCTCTCTAGTTACAAATTTGTGTCACGTGAACAATTTTGCATTTACCAAAGAGTAGGAAGGGGCATAATCATAGTTGTGCCTTGTGACTGCAGTGACTTTTTACTCTGTAATGTATTTCTTTGCAGATTTTCTTAGTTTTAGCACAGTTGAAGAAAGGATTATGTTGAAACTTGGTGTTTACATTAACTTAAGACTTTTGTTGCAGGTAGGAACAAATTAAGAGTTACAATGGCCAGGTATCCTTGGAGACAGGGATGGAAACTCCCCATACCAACCAGGATACGCATCGTGGTCAAGGACAATAGTATATTCATAGACTTGTCGAGTGTGTATCGTGTGTAGGTGCTCTGTGGTTTGTTATGTAAGCCTACGCTGTACCCTAGCCAAAATTAATGTCCTGAACTACTCTTAGGTTATTTTAATACTAAAATTTACACTCCCTTATGGATAATGAGTATGCTAATAAAGAGTATCTCTGTAAATGTTTAAAATATTAACATACATAATCATGGACAATGGGAAAAGTATGGGTAACCAATCAGTTATTTTATTGTGATTTCTCCTTTGTTGTTATTTTGTATAAAAGACCCTTTGTATTTCTAAGAGCTGTGCTGGCTGTGTTAGACAATTAGCACCCACTTCTGCAGAATCAAAATAAATACAAATAGCTCTACTCAGTGTATTGATTGGCTCTTGCACACCGGGTAAAAGTACTCCTGGTTTTGGAACAATACTTTCATGTCTAAAAATCTTTTGTGTTCAGCTCCTAGAGGATTTTCACCTGATAGATGTATCTATTGTAGGACTGTTCAAAACACCTCCAGAAAACCCTAACTCAGATAAAAATATTCACCACAGATACTCTTTATGTGTAAGTAATCAGTAAAGTTGAATTCTGATGCTAAAAATGTGATGTTTTTGTTTCCTCTACTCCTGTCCAATTTCTCAGCATACAGATATAGGGGTTGGAGTGTAAGAAAAAGATCTTTCTATTGTCTTTAACTGCTCTTCCCTTGAACAATTTCAGAAAAAAAAAAAAGAAAGAAAGATGGTTGATGAGGGCCATGACTGTCCAAATGTAGTTTGCAATGACAACTAATGGGTTGTAACAATGTGCATAGCAGTGATAGAGTACATTTCCTCAAATAACTATGTTGTATGTGAATCTACTGTGGCCTGTTCACATGCATTTCTGCTGCAATGTCATTTCAAATTGCATACTCAATTCCACAAACAAAAAACAAAACAAAACAAAAAACAGCAACAACAAAAAACCAGCTCTTTGTGATTTAGATTTTTTTTTTTTTTCTTTTAAGCATTGGTTTTCCTCTTTCAAAGTGGAAATTCCCTATTCGGCAAGACTAGAGTTAGTCTGTTATTGGATTCTTCTGGAAAACAGTAACAAATCTACATATGCTCAAGAGTCCTTCAAATATGTTCATTTCAGAAAAGCCAGTCCTCATAGTATATAGCTACCTTTGACTTCATGACAGGAAATATTTTATAAGAATTGTATGCAAAAAAATGCAGAACTATAGATAAGTAAAAATTCTCCAAAATCAGCAAAAACTTTGTGCTGAACTTGGCTTCTCCTCATACGAAGGCTCAAACCCAGTAATTTAAGGAAATTTACAAGAAAACTAAGGCCAGCCTGTATTTTGACATGGACTGTAAAACCACCCACTGCTCTCATCGTATCACATGTCCTTGCTGCACTGAATCAGCAGCATCTCTTGTCACTCAATTCAAAAAAGATTTGCTGCTGTAGATATTTTTCAGCAGAGCAGGGTATGAGTAAGGGACAATGGGAGGGAGGCCTTTGAAAAGTTATAAGAAGAAAGAGAAAACAAAAGGGAGAACATTTAAAGAAGCAAGCAGAGAATACAAAAGTGAAGGCATGGAGTGGGCTGTTGAGAAATAAAGAAAACTGCACATGAGTGGGAAATGATTAATTTTCTGACAGTTTATAAATATAGGTAGTGAATCTGGAAAGGGATCATAATGGAGCCAGTGTAGGAAAACTCATGTATCTTTATGCATGTTTTTGTGAAGGAATATAAAGGGAAATTACTTCACTTCTGATATGGAGGCTTCCTAACCCTGGTCTGGCCTCTCCATCTGTGTGCAGCTCCTCTGTGTAAAATATTGAAAAAGACAAACGAGTCCAGAAGCAGTTATTCTCTTTCACTCTGCTATTTTTATGTTACATTCTTAGGAATACTAACACAGATGGGTATTCAGGAAAATATTGGTTATAATTCTGTCTTCAAGGATAGGAACTTCTTAGTTCTTAGTAAGAGCTTAGAAGCAATCCATCTGAATATGTTTGCTGCTTAATCACAGAATTCCTATGTTAATTTGTGCAATTTACTTTATCTTATTAAGTTTTTCTTGAATCAAAAAACTTAAGCTTTAAAGATTATTATGACCCATTCTTCTTCAGTGTTGCTGGTATGTTTCATTTACGTTCTTTTAAATTTGTCCCATGTTTAGTCACCCCTGAGGAGCTGAATGAGAATGCCAAATAAAATGTGATCTGGTTACAGGAATATCAGAATCATAACTGGACAAAGGATTATAGGAGAATGGTGACAGTAGGGTGAAAGAGAAATCAACTGAGCCATCATGTCCATTATTGAGTACTATCTTGGATATAACACTGCAACATCTCGCATCAGGTGAACTTGTGTTACAGGAATCTCACTTGCAAAATCGGACAGAAGACAGATATATTTCTTTCATCCAGCAAGGAACACACTGGTCTTCTGTACATGTCCTCTTTCCTCTTGCAACCTGGAATTGATTTCATGACAGTGTTGAAAACATATCAGAACTTTATGTTATGCTAGGAGAAGACATCACACCTAGGAGCAAGTGCTGAAGTCTAGTACACAATGGTAATGCATCCCTAAATTATATCATGGCAGGAATCGACCTTCGTAGATTAGGACATAAAAATTGTTTTATTTTTAATATGGTGTGTTTCAAGGCATATTGGGAACCTACTCACAGAGAATGCTTCACATGAGTATCTTTCTTTGACTGTTTGCTTCCTTTTTGAGCTCAAAGGTTTTATCTTTCTTTTTTTTTCTCTAGCTTTTATTACCACTAGTTTTATTGAAAGTACGCATATGAGAGGACAATGATGCCTTCTGAAAACATACAATTTCTTCAATAAACTAGCCACATGATCCACAGTTTGCTGACAGTTCTTCTTTATTGTGCATTTTTCATTATTACCTAGGAATTCAAAACCAAACATAGTTCTTTTCATGCAGAAATTTGAGAAACTAGATTCTAATAAATTCAGAATGAGAGAGTGTTCCTGGATAACATGTATATTAAAAAAAAATGGGGACTAATGGAAGCTATTCAGTATCTTAAATTCTTGATGCTACAAGTCATGGTTTGATGACTGTTTCTGTTACATTGAGTTTAAATAAAATTATTTATTTTGTGGAACTACTAGCACTGTGGGATCAAAGGTATCTAAGTATTACCTATATTAGCTGAAAGAAATAACAGCTGAGAACACTTTATTTTTTAAAATTAAAAAAAATCCTATTAAATTCTTCTCTTTTTTTTTTGTACGAAAGTAGTAGAATTTAATTTTGGTGCATATGTCTTGTAAAACACACCATCATGTTTATATGTAACAAGAAACTCAGGATAGCAAGTCTGATAGTATCATTTATTTTGATCCTACCTAAACTACAGGATGCAAATACCATTACTCTATTCTTTTCTTTGGCTTCAAGTAGTTCATTCAGGTTTTTATAATGTATTTGTTAATTTCTCCATAGATCAAATCATTCCATTTTGTAACCCCAGTACTCCTTTTATTCATTCTGCAAACTTCAATTTTTCTGTTGGAGAATAGGTAATGAATCAGAAGTCATTTCACCCTTAGAAAAAATGGGGCCAGTTCCTTGAGTTCATCTATGACATCTCAGATTTTAAGCAAATTTTAAAGAAGAAAGACAATTAGGATCCTGACATCCAAGAAGTAATTTGAACAGAGGTTGTTTCCAGTCAACTGGATATCTGAGAAATGCTTCATTTCTTCACAGCCTCACAAAGGAAGTGATGGTAGCGTGTTATAATAAAAAGATGTTACAAGACTGCTATTTTTCTATAGTTTTTCTAGAGAGAAGCTTATGTAATTATAGCATATTTAAGCAAGTCTGTAAATGTTTTAGAAAGGGTGGATTATTACTATAACGTCTCAGAAACTGTACCTATCTTTATAGAACTTCCTCAAATAGTATAGGCTATACTCAGCAATTCACTGTGAGATGTTGACAAAATCTCTTCCACTCTTTCTCTCCTTACACATCTGGAAAGGAAATTAATTTGTAACTCTGCAGAATTAGATTTTAACCTTTTGAGGCAGGAACTATCTCTTACTGCACACTGGGACTAGGATTACCTATCCTGATTACTGTCTGCGAGAGAAATTGTGGTACAAATAATTTAATAACAAAAATACTTTTTTTTTTTTTTTAATTAAGGCAACTTAGTCATACTTACTTGAACATATTCCACATCATATAAATTGTGGACCTGAACCATTGCAAAGTGAGGTGATGGGAATGTAAGCATCTGCTACCATAAATGGTATTTTTGGAATATTGAAACCTAATCGCATAGACTGAGTTCTTTATGCAAAACATTTCAAGCCACATTGGCTGTTCTAACTCTGAGAAATAATAGCTGATGAGAACAGGCAATAAAAGGTGGAAAGATATGTAACAAAGGCAAGAAAAGAAGGAAAAACAGCTGAGAAATCAGTTTGTGAAGGAAAAATACAATGAAAATGTTAATATGGAAGTGTAAGCAAGAAAACTAGAAGGATTGCTACCCTTAATATGACTACATGTGTATATTTTTTTGTATAATATTTTCAGCTTAATTTTAAATCCTTGTAACCACTTTTGAAGGAATTCTGGGTTTTTAGAGTTCCACTCTGAATGTACTTATCAACATCTACGAACAGCAAAAAAAGTTCATTTCACTAGGGCACATGCTGCTTACATTGAAGAATCTTGTGTTCAGGAACTCAGTCATGCTCACAGACAAGGTTCAGCAAAAACAAAACCAGTTCAGCACTGGCAGGCTATTTTTTTTCCTTACCAACATGTGGTGATACTCCATAAATCAGAGGTGATCAATATATGTATTTTGAGCTGTGTGCAGATCTCACAGTGGAAATTTATGAAATGGGCATGAGGGCACTATGAAAGGAAAATCAAAGTTTCTAGATTACCCTGGATTCAGAAGCACATCCATCTCAGCCTCGTCTTAGAGAGTAACATACAAATTTACACCTTTTTATACCTATGGAGCTCCCTCACACTCCATTCAAAGTGCTGTCTCCTGCTTTCTCTCCTGACAGATTGCTGAAGTATGCTGCATATGTCCTGTGATTCAGGGATATAGAAGTTGGACCAGCAAGAGAGAACAGAGATGGTTTTGTGACCAGTTTATCACTGGATGATTTCCTTGTTCTGGGGAGGTTATGAGATGATGCTGTGTTTAGAGCAAGGCGGGTCTATGGCAACAACCGTAGCAATGATGCCACTGGATCACATATCTAAATGTGGGAGTTAGAGAGATTTTGCTGGTCCTGTAGTTTAGGCATAACCAGAGGAACTTAGTTGTTGCAACATTCATTTTAGATTCTTAACAGAATACACAGTTGGAGCTATTACTTCTACTCCTATAGACAGAATCTGGGGAGATTTGTGTGACTCTGACCTGGACTCACAACAGCCAGCTGGCTGAACAGGGAACCTCTTTTTAACCTGTGAGTAATCACAGACCTTGTTAACTGTGATAGGTATGCTAAATATCCTACATTTGGTTTAAACAAAAAAAAAAAAAAAAAGCAATGAAACTCCATAGGCAGTAAAATTGCTTTAAAAAAATGAACTAGAGCAAAAAGCTTCTAATTGAAGAGAGTGAGGGAGAAAGATTTCTAAGCAGTGATTAGAAAAGAGTAGTTTTAGTTTGCTACTGTGTTTTTCTTTATGTGTATATGAGACAAAAAGGAGAAAGAAAGCAAGCAGAGCTAGTCATTCATACCAAGAGAGGGTAAAATACAAGATTCCTTAAGTTACAAGATTGTCTGGAAAAGCAGCCTTGGAAACCATTGCATATTTGTACATCTTCTTCAAGGAAGCAAGATTTCCTTCTGTTTTTAATAACAACTGAGAGAGTGCCAAAAAGGAAATAACAGTTATACTCCTCCTTTTTCTCCCATCTCCAGACTAAGTCCCACAGAAAAAAGTCTGTCAGGATGCTGGTAGGCTGGACAATACCAGCCAAGGGTGAGTGCTGGCAAACATGATTTCAAACTGTACTCTCAGGGCTTTAGTCCCCTTAACATAAAATTCCTATTAATCTCTAACAGACTTATTTATTTGACCACGTTGAGTGACAGTTTATCATTTGTACGTTCTTCTACACTGTGAAAATTTGACTCATCAGAGAACTAATTTGATTTTAGAATATTGCAAAAGTTAATACCCCATTACACAATAAAACATAATACCATCAACTTGTTATTATTTGCAATAAATGGCATTTAATTATCTTATTATAAAGCATTTTATCTCAAGTCCAGAACTTTGTCATAGTGTAAATATAAGGACTTTTAGAGCTATGTCACACACTAACATACCAAATGTCCTAGTTTTCTATGCTGTTACAGTGAAGTATTAATCATGTGGGTGTCAGAAACATCCATGGGCAAAATAAAAATTTGCTCGAATATTTTAACTGTAGTCTTGCCATAAACTGCATGGCAAACATAAAGTGAGTTCTGAGGGATGTGACTAATTAGCTGCTACTTGTCATCCAAGACTAGAAAACTAAAAGAAGAATAGTCGGTCTTAGTAAAGGCCAGGGAAAATCTCCAGTACTGGCTTATGTAGAAACCTTTGAGTTTGCTTAGGAAAGGAGCTAATCAGAACTCCATTCCAAAACAGAAGGTATCTTGAAGATGAGCCAACAGAGTTTGGGTAGGAAAAGCTGAAAACTAAGTCAAAACCTTTCTTGTTTTCTTGGATATTGATAACCAAATGTTGTAAGATATTATGTCTTGTGTGCAATATAAAATTTTGCTGGTTTATGACAAAAGTAAGAATAGTGTACATGAAAAAAATTATTTACATAGGGTTTAACAGGAGGCTGTCACGTGGAGCCAGGGCAAGAAACAGATGTATTTAGATACCAGCTGTTTGGAGGGAACAGGAAGGTAAATTCAAGCTTGAGGAGAGTGATTATAAATAAATGGCTGCTGGAGTACATTTTTTCTCCAGTACTGGAGTGTTCCGATATGCATGGATTAACTAAAGTTGCATACATTACACTGCCTGATGGTAATCAACATGTGGTTTTTAGGCAACTGATTTAATTTTTATGTTTAAGAAAATTTCTTTTGTTAGTTCATGAAAATTACCTGCTGCATGTATAAGCATTTGGGTAACAAAGACTGGTTGATCTTCATATCTTATGCCAGAAGGGCCATTTAATTTAATCGTAATATAAGATTTGGTTCTGCAAAGTAATTTTGTTTATGTTCAGCAAGGGATTTCTTTCTGTCACTGGAAAGAAAAGTGTATGACATATTGTGCTTTTGTTTTTAAAGTTACAAAAAAAAAATGGCAGTTATTAACATACATATTTTGGACAATAACAGATATCAAGAAGAAAAGTTAAATTCTGTGGTACTCTTCCCTCTACATAATTACTGTCTAACTCCAAAGGTGCTGTGTACACTATGCTGTTAATGGGTCCTTTTATAGTCCTAAGCAATAGACGGATTCTAGACAGCATCAGATTGATCTTCTGGCCTCGTGGTTTCTTCGCTAAGAGTAACTAATAATCAACATTTGATCCCCTTTATTTCCTTGTCAAGAAACCCTTGCAGTCATTTCCTCTATTGCTTGTCCACACGGAGGGTAACAACCAGCTATTGCTATCAGATTTCGTCAGCAAGTCCACAGAATGAACGTCCTAGTTCAGTCATGCTAATGAATCATGTGAGTGTCTAGATTATGTCTACGGGTGGGAAAATAAATCATATTTTCTCTATAAGAACTTTAAAAAAATTACAATGATATATATATATATAAAACCCCTCTGTGTAGTATTATTTACAAATATAGATTGTAGAGTTAACTACTGAAAATTAGGAAATGACATTATTCAGGGTTCTCTTGACATGGTCTCTTGATAAAGCTAACTGCCTTATCTTAGAACATAAATTTTAAATGTATGTCATTGCATTTTCAGTTTAGATTGACTGAAGTATGGTTTTCCTTTCCTATTTTAGACAACTTGTATTACGTCAAATAGCTAAAATCTTGCCAATGAAGTTTCTTTTCTTGCAACCATCAGTTGAGGTTGTGATGTTGATTTAATTATGAACCGCTTTAATTTCAGTGGAGTCCATTCAAACAAAAAATGTGCTAAAGATGTGAGGAGCACATCTTTTCTAAATTCCAATAGCCTTGAATTAGGAAAAAAAAAAAACCCAAACACTGATAAAATTGATTGTCCTCCATCATTTACATTCAAAAGGAGAAAAAAATACTCCCCAGCTCAATCACCCCAAAATGTGTGAATGATTTGTTTTATTATGCAGTATTGAAAAATTAATTTATAAGCTATATTCCTGTCTATAACAAATAAACTTTCCTTTAATATTCTGATTTTGTTCTTGAGAAGATATCTGTAGTAATACTTTGCATTTTCTGTATCATAAATCAGAAAATTTTGTCACTAATAGATAAACCTCTTTCCTCACATACATTATTTTGTTTGCAACATTATTCCTTCTAGCATTTTAAAGAAGTCTTTTCTCAATAATGGAATACAACATACTAGTATAACCTAATTCACTTTACTGTAAATGCTTCTAAAATCTATATCTGTGTCATTTAGTAATCTTATAAAATATATTACAGATTGTTTCAATACTAGCTACTTTCTATAGGTCAGAATGTAAGCTATAAATCATCTTTGCTTTTCAGAGTTCTGATTCAGAAGCTAAAAAAGACTATCTTCTGATGTACTGTATAGAATGATTATTTCTTTCAGTACTATGTCTCCTGCCTTTTGATTCTTCTGAAAGTGATTTGTCTATGTAAATAAAACCCTCCTAATTGGGTTGCCATCTGTTGGGTTAGCTAGTGATATGTCACTGACAATATATTTATTTGTTTAGTATATTCCAGTTTTTGTAAATATCTGGTGAAGCAGATATTTCAAGGAACCTGAACAAGATCAGATTGCAATGAACACTTCTGTTATCGAAAAAGAGCTACCATAGCTCTGCAGACCAGTGTGATTTTTGAGAATTCACTGAAACAATGGCCTGAATGGAGGAGAAATCTATTACAATATCAAAATTCCCCTTCGTGTTTTATTATTATACTACGATAACAGGCTCTAAGCATAGCCATAGGCATAGCAGTTGCCAAAGGCAGTAGATAGTAGTCTAGTGGCAGTCAAATATTCCTTTTGTTAGTATGAACTGCTTATCTTTGCTCTTGGTCCACTTTCATCTTGGGTACCCACTTACCTTGTTGGTTCTAGAGCAAGAGATAGGACTGTAGCAATTTGCTATCAGCACACTGATCCAAGATCATACCCTTTCTTGCATAGCTAAAGCCAGGGACACATCAAGGAGGTAATAGTTTGTGAAATTACTGGCTCATTGGGTGAGTCTATGATCTTTCAGTGATGAACTGAAGTTTACTGACTTATAACACCCAGCTGTTTGGCAGTCCTATGTGACCACGCCAGTACACACATGATCTATTGCCTTGGATTATTTTTAAAAATGTATAAATCGTCTCCTATCTTAAGTATGTATGAATGACTGACCTACATGAACATTTCTACATTTGCAGGAACAATTTTGACTGATTGTTGAAGGTGTCCTATCTATCTACAGTCTGTTATATTTTGGAGTGGCAACCACCTGGAGAGCCTTTGGGATAGCCAGATTCTCCATTCAGGATGCTAATTAGTAATTGAAGCATGCAGATAATGCTTACCAATTTGTCTATGCACTGCAGAAGCTGCCTGGGAGAATCTCCGAGATTGTAATAGTCAAATGTTTCTATTTGAAGGTGGAGAGGAATTCAGTTAATCTTGTCTCTCAAGTCATGTCATTGGTTCCTCTGTGTAGAAAGTAGTTGAGGAGTTCCTAGGACACCCATGGAACTCATTATTAAATGCACTGTGAGTGCACAGGCACAGCCCTAACACTCAGCCATAACAAGTTATAACTGTAGGACAACTGAATTCTGCTATCATGGTTAAAACATGAACTTTGCAGCTTTTGCCACATGGGGTAGGGTACAATAGAGTACAACTCATTATAGAACAATAGAATGGTTAGAGTTGGAAGGGACCTTCAAAGGTCATCTAGTCCAACCCCCCTGCAAGCAGCAGGGACATCCCCAACTAGATCAGGTTGCTCAGAGCCTCATCCAGCCTGGCCTTGAACATCTCCAGGGATGGGGCTTCCACCACCTCTCTGGGCAACCTGTTCCAGTGCTCTACAACTCGCATTGTAAAAAATTTCTTCCTAATTTCCAATCTAAATCTACCTCCCTCTATTTTAAAACCATTACCTATCGTCCTATCACAACAGGCCCTGCTGAACAGCCTCTCCCCATCTTTCTTGTAGGCCCCCTTGAGGTACTGGAAGACTGCTATCAGGTCTCCCCGGAGCCTCCTCTTCTCCAGGCTGAACAGCCCCAACTCTCTCAGCCTGTCCTCATAAGAGAGGTGCTCCAGCCCTTTTATCATCTTTGTGGCCCTCCTCTGGACCCTCTCCAACTGGTCCATGTCCTTCTTATGTTGGGGGCTCCAGAGCTGGACACAGTACTCCAGGTGGGGTCTCACCAGGGCAGAGTAGAGGGGGAGAATCACCTCCCTCGACCTGCTGGCCACACTCCTCTTGATGCAGCCGAGGATGCGGTTGGCCTTCTGGGCCGCAAGGGTGCATTGCCTGCTCATGTTGAGCTTCTCATCCATCAGCACTCCCAAGTCCTTCTCCTCAGGGCTGCTCTCAATCTATTCTCCACCAAGCCTGTATTTGTGCCTGGGATTGCCATGACCCAGGTGCAGGACCTTGCACTTGGCCTGGTTGAACTTCATGAGGTTGGCACAGGCCCACCTCTCCAGCCTGTCAAGGTCCCTCTGGATGGCATCCCTCCCTTCCATCGTGTCGATGGCACCGCACAGCTTGGTGTCATCGGCGAATTTGCTGAGGGTGCACTCTATCCCACTGTCCATGTCACCAACAAAGATGTTGAACATGGCAATTATTTCATTTCTCATGTGATATAATTGGACTTTTGCTGCAGCCTTGAAAAGCCTGGAGGTGACTCTGAATGTAGCTCTGAAGATTCACTGGGCCCCCTGGCAGTATTAGTCAGTTTGTCTACCACATTTTTTGTGCAACAACTCCATTACAACTCTATTTTAAATTCTGAGCTCTAAACTTGCCTACAGTGTTTGGGCATGGCACATAAAAAAAGAAAAAAAAATAGAGTTGCCCACATAGAGCTACTAGAAGAAATACTCCCCCAAAAGAAGGAAACATTGTCATTTGTCTTCAATTGAAACTGTCTCTGAGGCTCTCATTTGACATAAGGAGAAAAAAAATTACCCACCTTGAGGATAATTAAGCATTGGAATGTGTTGTCCAGAGATACTGCAGAGTCTCTGTCCTTGGAAGTTTTTACAGGAAACTGGCCAAAGTCCTGGGCAACCTACTCTAATTCAGTGTTGACTACTTTACTCTGGGTAAAAGATTGGATATGAGGGTCTCTTGACATCTCTTCCAATCTGATTTATTCTATGACTCTGTGATTCTATGAGAACTGGAAAAAATAAGCAAATGAAGCAAGGAGATAGCCCTTTTTTTTTTTTTTTAATACTTTAAATCTAACCTTTTTTTTCCTTTTTTGTTTTAAAATGTGAGCAAACACCTCTGTGGGTTCTCTGTTACAGCCAAGCTTGACTATTAACTAGAATATTGTATGCAAGACTTCTTTTGTATCACCAGAGTGGAAGAATTGATTTAATATTTTTTAAAGTACATGTTGACACTGTACATAACATCATTTGCTAAAGACAAAAAAATAAAAATTAAAGGCATCCATCAAAATGGAAAGAAAAAGGCCACAGAAAGTGCTAATAATGCTGTGAAAAAGTGTGACCTTTGTTTACTTCACCTGCTTCACTATAGCAGCTTTTTCAGAAGTAGTTGCCATGTAATGGAGTTACTTCTACAGAAAATTGGCACAACATTGTGGTGAATCTTGTTCAAAGAGGACTTTTTTAATCTGCTTTACAGGGCAACATCAGGTCTGTAAATCATAGGAGCTCTGGTCTGAAGGGAAAAGTATTTTCCAATGTCATACATGTTCCTAATAGAATGAATTGCCTAAGGAAGGTATTTATGAAAACAGTAACCAAAACTGTAAGCCAGGAGAAAACTGGGGGTAATATATCAAAGTGACAGAAATAAGACAGTGGAGTTCCTTTTAATCAGTGAGTTCCGTGTAATTAAATGTGATGTAACCAAAGGCAACTTTTACTGCAAATAAATGAGAATACAGACATGTTTATGTATTTGTTATCATACATCTCTGATAAGAGTGAAAAATAAAATAACAAGGGACAGAAAAGTATATTTCATTTCTTTGTGAGTAAAGCATAATGCCACAGCTTCATTCAGTGCATGCTGTTAGTTACAAAGGTCACTAAGTAAAACAGGATAGAGAGGCAACACATGATTTAACTTACTAGGCCATGTAAGTCAGAAGCAGAGACAAGAACAGTTGGGAATGTTCCTATGTATTTGCTAATTACATTGTCATTCATAGATATGTTCAGTATGAAGTGTACAAAATTTGTGGAATCTTTCACAGCTACTCTTGAAACTCAGCAACATATATGAAGAAAAAGAAATTTCCTCTAAACTATTAAAAAATGTTGTGCTTCAAATCATTACCATTAACAACTGAATAGTTCAATCATGAGACCTATGAGACTGTAAGGTAGAATGGCAAGCACTGGAGCAGGTGGATAAAATAGATGTCTGATTTTTTTTAATAGCATGCTATCTTGAAGCAAACACAGTTACTAAGCATATTTCAAATTTATGCTTCTTGAATTGATTATATGCAGTGCATAAAGTTGATTTATGTCATGAGTTAGCATGTGATGTTCAACTGTTTGCATTGCTGCTAAAAAAAAAAAACCAAAAGCAGCAAAAACATTTCTATGTTCAATACGAAGTCAACTTTCATGAGATTCTAAGGTTATAAACCACCTTGACATATGCCTGGCCCTGAAATGCCATCTGATTTCTATGGTCTTATGAATATATTTCACTTCACCTTCTATTATACTTTCATGGATGGCCTTTTAACTCTCTTTAAAATAATTTTGGTCAAAATTCCTTGTTCAGGGTAAATCTCCAGGTCAATAAGACTTTAGTTTGAGACTGACTTCAAGATTTAACTCTTTTAATTTACCTCTTTCTGTTTTAGCTAGCTTACACTGAAGACAACTAGCTTTTTTGCAATGCTGATAAGTAACCTTTTCCTTTCCTAAGGAGAGCATCTCTGGCTCATTTTCTCTGTTGACTTGATTTAGAGCAACAAAAAGGAAGGGATATGTGTAACATTTTCACATTAAGTCACAGGTATGAAAATAAAAGTTTTAGTCTTTCACCTTTACTCATCTCTTCGGTCTGTTTGTTGGGTGAGCTATCACCTACAGGAAAATAATGGTAAGAATGTGACATAACACAGAAATGTAAGCTAGAATTAATATAGAAAGCTGGTGACAACATTTTCTTCTCACAGCTGTTTCAGCATACTGTTGTTCCAGTATGTTGTTCTAGCCTGGTACTTTTTATAAAACTAACCATAGATTTGAACTTCTAGTTTAGCCCTGCTCAGGAGCAAGCTACACAGTCTCTCACTCACTCCTCCCACCCCTCAATGGGATGGAGAAGAGAATTTGTAAAGAAGGCAAAATTCATGCATTGAGATAAAAATAAATTTTAAAAAAAGTTTATAAAAACAACAGACAAAAACAAAACAGAGATGGAAAAACAAAAAAAAACCCCAAACCTAATAACAGAAAATACTTAAGCATGCAATTTACAGGAAAATAGCTCACAGCAGATCCTGATGCTCAGTTTCTTCCCAAGTATCATAAAGCTCCCCTCAGCACCCTCCTCACTTACATACTGAGCATGATGCCACATGGGATGGAATAGCCCTCTGGCCAATTTGGGTAAACTACCCCAGCTGTTGGCTAATTAGAGAACCATCCCATCTGTGTCCCCCAGCCACAGGTGCCACCAGCTCCAGACCCTCACCCAGCTCAGGTGAAAATTAACTCTGTCCTAGCTGGAACCAGGACACAGCTCTATATGAATATTAGTGGGCATCAAACATTTTTAAAATTGTATTTCATGCCACAGAAATGACTGTAGATTTTATATTATGTTTTGTGTCACCATGTGAATCACTGTAGCTTTTTGTTTTCACCTCTGCACTTCCCATAGCAAGTTAATTATAGCACTCAATGCCTGCATTTAGGTTGCTGTATGACAGATTTGTTTGTGTTCAGATTTTTTAGCATTGGTATTGAACAGATAGGTTTTTAGAGTTTCATCCAAGAGTTGCATCCTGAGTGGAACTGTTCTGGACAAAAGGACTTAAGCTGAACTCAATTATGATCAGGATGTAATAGCTTATGAAAATCCTCCCCACCATCTTCAGGCTAAAATGGTAATGTGATACTTATGGGTCATAATGCACTTTTACATGAACAAGCCCAAAAACTGCCTTACCAGAAATTACAGTTTTATAGTATGATTTGAGACTACAAGGGAATCAAGATTTCTCTCTCTTCTGGTTATCTACTTTGGAATCACCTTCTTTGCAAATACAGACCCAACAAAAAGCCACACAAGTATCACATCACCACCTGAAGAATCAAATCCACATTCTGATCAGAGTAGCTGACTAACGAGCTCAAGGGAATTTCCTGCCAAACCTTGCTGAGACTAGTACAAATCCAAAGCCCTGTGCTATATGATCTGTGTTTAGCTCCTAGCAACAGGAGCAGGAATGATACCAGAAATGGGAAAAGGGAATAAAGTAGTAAGAGAAATGCCAGCGTGATGATTTATGGACCTGATGTGTCAGTTGATCTAAAAAAGGAGATTTCCTTGAACTGTTCTGGCAATAACATTCACAACATATTTTTTAGTGTCTAGATTTTCACCACTTCAATCTATACTTTAACTCTGCAGATATTTTTCTTAAAAGAACTTTCTTTTTGTCATAGTCTATCTACTAGTGGGAATTTTCCACTTAGCTGATTTAAATAATGTCATATCCATTTTCATAATTGTCCTTTGGATTTAAGATCTTATTGACAGGAAAATCATGACTCTGAGATATGTTTTAGTAGCACACCTACAGGCTACAATAATGCTTTTAAAACTTAAATCTGCGCAGAAACTTTTAAAAGCTATTAAATATATGAAATGTCTTCAGTGTTGTCTGTTATTTCTCCTGGTAGTAGTATTATGTTGACATATCATGTGAGATGCACACATAAGCAGTTAGCTTATGTTAAATAATTAAAAAAAAATTTCTCACAAGTTAACAAAACTTAATCTTAAATTTCATTTTTTAAATAAATATTATTTCACCCTCTGCAAGTCTAGTTGACTTTCCCTAAGAAACATAGCACACTGTAAGAAAATCTTTAAAAGCTTGTTTTCATTAACTGTCACATTCATCAGAAAATGAAGTGCTTCCTGAATATATTCCATTATAAATTATGTAAGAGATTTTTTGAATGTTTAAGAAAGGTGAGGTCTTGTTTACTCACTTAGTAAAGGATATATACGTCCTCAAAGACAGACCATAAAAAACATAGACAAGGAAGAAAGAGACTTATTTCCTTGTCTGGTACTTCACGAGCAATTATTTATTTAGGTAAGCCTCTGTGGTTCCTTGACATACAAGCATTAACTCTTATTTTTTTTTTCTACGTTGCTGTGTGGAGTAAAGCAGAGAAGAAGCAAAAATTATCAGTGGAGATTAAAACACTTTATTTTTAGAAAAAATGTTTGCATGTCACAATTCAGAGCTTCGATAAAGTGGCATTCAGAAGATGGTGAGATTAAGCTCCTATGATGTCTCTTGCTCCCATGTTCACCCTAATCTGGTTGAAAATCACCATGCAGTCTTTTTTTTGTAGATGTTTGGTGACTTGTGACACAAAGTTGTGGAGAACAGACTTTAGAAGGCTCTCAATGATAATACAGTTAGGATCACCCCAGCAGGGACTGAAACTAGAACTCAACAACAAAATAAAGAGGGACAGGAAGGACGTTAAATGTTCTGACAAAGCCCTCCCTTCCTACTTCCCTTCCTCTCAAAATTAAATTTGGGATTTTTCCCTAACATTTCAGTTTTTTAATCAACTTCAAAATTAATTTCAAAACCCTATGTTTTTATCAACATTTCAGTATAAATATTTTGACCAGTCTTGTTTGCAGCATACTGATCTTCTCTGTGGCCTGAGGTGACTGTAATTTTTTTCTGCCTGACACTATCCTTCTTGAATTTTTAGGATGCAGCTAGCTATTTAAAATTACCTTTTGGTTTTCATGTATCAGAACCATTTTGGTTTGTTCTCCATCTGCATAGCTTCTGATACAGCTTTCTGTATCACTATGACCTAGGGCAGGTATGTAAATCTGGGCGAGGTGGTTCATGTACTTCAGTATGACAACTATAGGATAACCTGCCACTGAGCGGCTTATCTTTTCTTTTGACAACCATGCCTCTGCCAGGACAAGTTCAGACTCCTTTTTCCAAGGTTTTCACATCAGCAACCATTATCTAATTGGGACCTCAATACAGTCCCTTTCCAGTTTGCCATTTCTCATCAAAAAATGAGGAAAAGAGAGCAGATTAATTGCAGTGTCCTCTCTTGACTTATGGCTTACCCAGTTCATTGCACCATTAAGTAACTCACACAGAGTATTCCCAAGGTAAAGCTACATGTTTTATGAGTCCCCTTTCTGAGATTCCTTTAAAAACTCCTTTTATCAGATTACTTGCTGTGATGGTTTAGCCCAAATCACCACACAGTTTCTCGCTCACTCTCCCCCTCCCCAGGGGGATGGGGGAGAGAATTGGGAAGGAAGGAGAACTCGTGGGTTGAGATGAAGACAATTTACTAAAATAACAGGGAAAACTACAATAATAATAGAATATAAGGATATCAAAAATATACAAAGTGAACAATATGTGTTTTCTCACCACCCGATGTCCCAATGACCGATACAGCCCGTCCCGAGCAGCGATCACGGAAACAAAACCGAGCAGCAAGCAAAGGAGCAAAAGGGAGCCAGCAAGGTAGGGGGAACGATGCCAGCAAAAACAAGCAGGAAGGATGGATGCCAGGAAGGCAGATACCCACCCTCGCCTGCCCCCACTTATATACTGAGCATGACGTTTATGGCATGGAATACTCTCTTTGGCCAGTTTGGATCAATTATGCTGTCTGTCTTTCTCCCAGCTTCCTGCATCTGCAAATTAGCGAGACTTGGAAAGCAGGACGGTGTCCTTGGTCTCATTCACAACAACTGGTATCATCAGGGTGTTTATGAACATTCTTCACACACAAAATCCAAAACATACCAGCTACTGAGAGGAAAAATTAACTCCATCCCTGCCAAAACCAGGACACTTGCTTATGCTATTTTTGTCAGAGACAACAGCAAAGTCTACATGCTCTATTGCATAATCTAAGCACAGAAACGTGTCTCATGCAGATTTTCACATTCCCCAATGCTTTACATTCTATTAATATGTATAATACATGTTTTCTGTGAACATTGCATGAGATTAATTTTAAATGTAAGGCAATATAGAAATGATATCAGCTTATTTGGGTTTTTTTTTTGTATTATAGCAGTTTATCAGTTTATCATGAATCTTGTTAAAAGTTTTGTTCTCATATAACCTTTATTACTCCCTTACTTCTATGGTAAAATAGTGCATAATAATTTCCCTTCTGTTATTGCCCTCTCTGATCTGACCTTCAAATGTCAGACTTGCTACTTTTTGATTACGCATATAATATGCACCTTAACTCACTTATGTGAAGCTATATCAGACAAAGGTCCTTTCGTGATTCAAACTTTGAGTGAAGTAATCATATTATATCCATCATTTACACCAAAAGAGTAGATATTTTAGCCAAACTTATAATCTTTCCTACTGATGTAAACTAAAAGTGACAGAAACACAAAAAATGCAGCTTAAAGCACGAAACCAAATGTAATATATGCTCCTTTTCGAACAATAGTGGTTGAGCAAAGTCATATTGGATTGTTTAGAAACTAAAGTAATTGTTTTACAAGCATACTTCAATCTTTAGGCTAAATTGTATTTCACACTACAAGTATTTTTGGAACTGGCTCGATGCCTGCATAATGTACTTAGCACCATTAATATCTCCAACTATTGCCTATTAGCATAAAAAATTGAAATATTTTCTTCCTTATATAATTATTTAACACCAATATCTGCAAATTATTAAGTGTCAGGTGGTTTTAATTTACTTCATTATCAGTTGCATTTATCTTTACCAGTAGGAGGTTGTATATAACCCTGTAGGAAATTCTCTTTTGTTCCTAGGGCAGGTCAGCATAATGTTGTTTCAGATTTTGAAAACTGGAAGATATTAAAGATAGATGGCTAACAAAGGAAGCTTATGCATAAAATAAGGGGGTTTTTTATGAGGAAACAAATATTTTCAGGCCCAATGAAGTCTGTATAGATCTCTCTAAACCAGAAATTTAAAAAGAAAAAACAACCAAGAGGGAGAGCTTAGAAGTCTTCATTTTCTTCTCCCATTTAGCTGTCTAGGTTAGAAACTGCATACTTTATTGAACTCAAATGAGTTACATAGATGTCATAGCGGTGTGAATAAAACTCGGGTCTTGGAAAGATTTACATTTGTTAGAATTTGAATTATTACTCTTACTTACCTTAAAATTTCTTCTGGTTTTGTTTGGTGAGGGGGGGCCTAAGGTGGGAGCTTTGGTAGGAAACTGCTAGAAGTCGCTCCCCTTTGTTTAGTGGACTCGGCCGGGCCTAGAGCAGACCTACTGCAGGCCAAGGCCGAGCCAATTGGTAGCAGAATGTCCCGTGATAACACCTCTGCAATAACATATTTAAGAAGGGGAAAACAGAAAAAAAAAAACAGAGAAGATGTGAAGCAGCTGAGCGGGGGGCAGAGAGGGGGAGGCGTGAGCCTTGTGGGCCTTGCAGGCTTCACTCTCTGGCCTCTCGCCAGGCAGCCGACTGGGCCCAACTCGGCCCAGCCTGGCCGCAAGAAGTGGAGAGGAGATGAGAAGTGAATAATATGTAAAAAGGATCCTGAGAGGCATCTGCCAGCCTGTTGTGAGGAACAGCTGCAGACGCCAAGGTCAGTGAAAAAGGAGGGGGAGGAGTAATGCGGTTCCTGGCCAAGATTCCCCTGCAGCCTGTGGTGATAACCATGGTGGAGTGGGTTGTCCCCCTGCAGCCCATGGAGGTCCACGGAGGGGCAGAGATCCACCTGCAGCCCGTGAAGGACCCCACGCCAGAGCAGGTGGTGACCTCAAGGAGGCTGAGGCTCATGGAGGGCCCACTGGGGCATCTGTTTTGGGGAAATTGCACCCCGTGGAAGAGATGACCCACACTGGAGCAGTTTCATGAAGGACTGTGGCCCGTGGGAGGAACCCCACGATGGAGCGGGAGAGGAATGCGAGGAGTTCTTCCCGTGACCATGAAGCAGCAGCGTAAAACAACGTGTGATGAACTGACCACGACCCCCATTCCCTCTTCCCCCCTGTGCTGCTTGAGGGGGGAAGGTAGTAGAGATAATGTTAAGCCTGGGAAGAGGGAGGGGTGGGGGAAGGTTATCTTGTTCTCTGTCTCATTCTTCTGCTAGTTTTAGAAATAAATGAGTATTTTTCCCCAAGTTGAGTCTGTTTTGCCTGTAACGGTAACTTTAAGGATTTTCTCCCTGTCCTTATCTCAAACCTTGAGCCGTTTTTCTGATATCATCCCCCCTATTCTCTTGGAGGGTGGGGGGAGTGAGAGAGAGTCTGCGTAGTCTGGTCCCGATCAGGGCTGAACTGCGACACAAGTGAAATCTATTCCATGAAATCTTGGCAGACACATTTTCTTTCATTAGGATGGAAAATAAAATTCAAGAGCTTTCACAAGAAAGTACTTCAGGACAAAACAATGCCTGAAGGTACATGATCAGTGTTGCATTTTCTCTTTCTTGGCAGAAAAGCAAAGAAACAAAACTTTTCCAGCTCCAGCTCCTGGGAGGATTGACCACTTACTTTCTTCACAAAAAAAAAAAAAATACTTATTTTACTTTCTACTTTTTTTTTACACAGCTTTTCTATGGAAAATTTGTATCAAATAAAAATTTCTTCAGCATCATCAAGCTTTACACTCTGTAAATACCCAACAACTAACTAACCAGAAGAAATTTTATTTTTTAAATTCAGATAGACTAAGAGATTGTGAGAGACTGTGTTGAATATTTGTCTCAACATTGTCAAAACATCAAACCACCACTCGAACAATGGCTTCCCGTTATCTTGCAAGCCAACTCCTATTGTCTTTCAAACCTGAATGCAGAGCTGGTTCCGAGAAATCTAGCCCTACCCGCCCCCGGCATGAGCCCAGAGATGCATATCACCCGGTAATGGGCATGCATATCACCGCCAGGTGAGGGGTGCAGCTACGAAAACCAGCTCTTGAAATACAATGAAAACAACCAACATAAAAAGTGGAACATTTTTTGCTGGAATACACTTCTTCATTCATTCAATGGAATACACATTTGCCGGAATACACATTCACGGAACTGACATGGAGATGAGGATCGTCCCCCCATCGAACGAACTGAACTGTCGGGATGCCTCAGCTCCGTGGTGGTAGCTATTACAATAGAAACTTTTTTCCCTCTTTCCTTTCTCTCCTTTCTCTTCCATTTCCAAACTTCTTGTTGGGTTAATAAAGTTACCTGGCACTTGACTCCGTTTTGAGTCTTAATTCTGTTCCTGAGAATATGAACAAAACCACACTCTGGTGTGTGAAAGGTTGGTCCAGCCGCCCCTAGCCTCCCAGACTCGGCTAGAACACAAGGGGGCCTTCCTCTCATCTGAAAGCAGAACGTGACAGAGATATATTAAGGACTAGATACCTTGGGATAAGGCTACGTGATGGGATAGAAATACGAGTCCCTGAGTGACTCCAGGTAATTTCCATGTGGGAAGGAATCTGGGCTGTTCATCACTAGACAAAATGATAATCTTTCTTTTCCAATAAAACCAAGACATCCAGGAATTTGCACTGTGCTTCAGGGAATCTCCTACTGAGGATGCTTGGAAGCTGAGGACTAAGATCAGCATCACACAACACCCGTTCACTACACAGTAGTCTCTGGTTTTAATGTAGGTAACTAGTGCAGGGCAGGATTTCACAAGAAGCTCCCAGCGGCATAGCCAGTCTGCTGAACTGTAATACTCTTCTCCTTCTTTTCTCCAGCATTTGTTGTTGTTGTTGTTGTTTACCTTTTTACTTAGAACTCTTTTATAACCAAAAAAATCATTATAGTTCATTCTTACTATCTCTCCTCCTTTTAAATATGAACTTTTTTAAAAAGAAAAAAAAAAACGCCAAGTATTTGTAGCCAAGGTAGTTTATTTTGAAAGCAGTGGGTATAATTTTTCACTGTTGCAATCTTTATTCTTCATATTGTTAAACATTTTTCATTTACATCACTTCAACTAATTATATGCTTGGATTAATGGTTTTTATTAAGAATTATTGTTAAAGTTTTGTGAATAATGATTGATTCCTTTTTCTCTCAGAAAGCTAACTCTGATTTTTACAGCCTCTTTTCAAAAACATGTGGGTGCCTGTAGACATGCTATTACTCAGTTTTTGGCATATTTATGCTTAGTGATGCCCCAGTGATTTAAGACTTCCCAGAATTAATAAACTCGTAAGCAAGAAAGCATCTGTAATTAGTGCTTTTGTCAGAAAGCTTTCTAGTGTTAGAGTAAGAAGGTAAATGTAGGAGAAAGAGAGTCTAAATGTATGTCCTTAAACTATCATGAAGGACTAAATTGTTTTAAAGGTTTTGTTCTTTCAATTTATTGTGAACAGAGTATTTATTTCACCCTAAACTGGAGAACTGAATGTTTTGAATAAGAAGTGGAGACTCATCTTCCACAATTTTTGAAATCATCTGTTTTAAAAAATAGGATTTAAGCAATTTACTATGAAACCAGTTTGTGAAACTGAAAAAACACCTCTTACTTCCTATCATCAGCGTAAACGGTTCAGACCTGAGTCTTTAACTGGTTTCACAACTGTAAAAGTTTATTTAGTTAAACCATGAAACTTTTGTTCACACTGTTTCCTAGAATGGTGCATGCTATAGCAAACACAGTATTTCAACACTACCACTCGCTTGACCTGTGGAAGGAGCTGCTTTATAAAAGGCAAAAAAAAGGAAGATGGCAATACTTTCAAGTTTTTTTAACCTCAGATCATAACATATATCTGTGTAGGAATATGTGAAAGGCCTATACAATTGAGAAGGAGTAATAACAAATTAGTAGTGTTTCTAGCACTCTGGAAATAGTGTTTTTTAATTTCAGTAGAACAGGTAATCAGTGGGTTGCCTTACTTGGGAAGAATAAATTTAAATCCAGTGAAGAGACTGAGATTTGTTAAACATGAAACTGCCATCTTATCTTTTGATTATGTAATTCCACTATTTGCAGGGTAAAACAAATTCATAAATAATACATGCAGATTCAAGTCACATTACTAAACCTTCAGATTAAAGTGTTAGTTCCCTGCAAAATGCATGCTATTTTAAGGAGTGCTCTGTATCTGTCTGCAGGTGAATATCTGACAGGCAATATGATAAGTGGTGCTTACCTATATGCTACTTTATTTGTGTACATTGTAGAAAGAACAAAAGTAACAGAAAGCTGTAAATAGCTATTTTTGGTATTTCTGTACCTGGGCTCTTTTGAAGTTGTATGGATGAGGAAAGTATATCTGTACTTTGAGAGATATTTTGCTATGTATCTTGGCAATATGATATGTTAGTTTTCCCTTTTGATCAACCAAGAGTTTCCTGCTTTCTTGCCATGTGTGTTGTGAAAAATAATGTGTTAATTTCTTGCTCCCTGGTTGATAAACAATAGGTTATACATTACTGGACTCTATCCTGGGACCTGTTAATTCTAGGATACCATTGCACACCTTTCAGCATCTCTGCTGCATCACGATTACTCATGTGCCAGGGAAACCATACCTCTATGCATGAAACACCTACAGAGAAAAAGGATACCACTGACAGAAAAAAAAAAAGCTTATAGTGAGAGAAGCCAAGCTTTTTAAGGTGCAACGTGAAAGACATTAAAAATAATAATAATTTGTGCTGAAAATATGAAATAGTGTATTTTTTTTAGCTTGACAAAAGAAATACAACAGAAAGTTTACAACTTCTCTACAGTCAAAAAACAGCGGTGGACTAAAAAGTAGCACATCTTGACCCAGAACAGGTAAAGGCCAGACTTGAATGAGTGGTGGGTAGAGAGTCACAAGATGGGAGAGGCTTGAAGCTTGTGACCTCTGGCAGGAAAAAAAAAAAGGCTCCTCCTCTGCCCTCAGATCTGAATTCACAGAATTGATTTTAATATCCCCTGTAGGGGAACAAGCTCTGTTAAGGGAGGCCTCAGAGTGAGCTGGACCTGCACAGACCACTAGCACCAAGAGAAAGTGATGGGTGGTGGTGATTTAGTTACAGCAGACGAACGTAAGACTGAGATAGTCAGTGCCGCCTTTGTCTCATCCTTCACCTACAAGGTGAAGCCTCCTACAAAGGGGCTGAGTTCAATACTTCATCTACTGCCCTTAGAGAGGATAGACTGCTAAAAACAAACATGCTATAATTCTTGCTATAATTTTAATAGAATTCTTGTTTAATCATATAAATACATTGCCTTTTCCTGAAAGTAGGACACTGCGATAAGAGAGTTAATACCATAAAACAGTTTTACTTTATTAAAAGCATATCAACATGCTATAAGTACTTTTTACTTCCCATGCCAAATTTTTTTACAGCATTAAGACAAAAATTGAACAGTTTAGTCATTCATTTTTCCTATTTTGCATCACGCCATTGTGGAAAAGACTTGCTTTCTTGAGCTCTGAACTTTCTATTTCCTTATTAAATAAAGTAAGACCTCCAGCTTTATTAATGCAAGCAATATTTATGGCATTATATTACAGGGGATTTTGCTTAAATGATGGCTGATATTTACGGATCCTAGCAAGTTATTGGACCTCAAATTAGATAAGGTTAGCAAGTATTAGCTAGAAATCCTGTCAAATATTGACTTCCTCGTCCTAAGCACTGAACAAAAATTCTATTCCTACTCTGAAAATCTAGTAGGAGAGGTAGATATAACATATACACCTCAGGGTGTATATATACACCTACTGGTATGTACATCTTGAGAAGTGAAAGAAAACAACTCTATGATTGTTTTCTTTACATAAAACCTTCAAGTTGAAGGTTTTAAGGTTTTATGTAAATTACTGAATTAGGTTGAGTGCCTGTGTGTTTTAAATATATTGCAGCCTTTTGGAAGGCTGTGTTCTTCTAACAACTCAAGTGCATTGTCATTCATGTCCCTCCACTACAACATTGCTTCTGCTTTTCTGACAGACTAGTTTAAGCAACTGAAGTGTCATGGACTTTCAAAAAATGCTGTAATACTCTCTTTGTAACCATATTTTTGTTTAGTTTCATTTCTTGGGAGGAGAAAAGACATGTTAATTTTAAATAACCTGAGAACCACATGATTATAGTAATTATCTGACCACATTTTGCAGGCTTTTGTTTGAAATTTGCCCAGCAAATGGAATTAATTTTACCAGCTATGCAACACATTGTATTATTAGAAAACCATAGAATTTTTCACATCTTGAATTTCTCTTTTAAAATATACACTACCTGTGAACCACTGATCAAGATCTGTTGTTTAAAATTACACTTATGTTACTTATTAATGCTCTGTGTTTCCAGGACAACACAAACTATGCTGTAAATACATGTATTTATTTGGACATAACAAAATTACATGCTGGAGAATTTTTAAGTTTAAGAAGATGTCAAGTTAAATCAAATAATTAAGTCTTTTTAATAGTTAAATTTATAATTTAATACTTAGATCCTTTCAGGCACATCACGGCATGGGAACTAGGCTGTAATGGAAGGGACAGCAAATTAACATTATGAAAATGCTAGAAATGCCAGCTGAGTCAGAGCAGTGGTGCCTACCACAGTGCTTGGTCTCCGACAGCAATACTGGGAAATATTGTGTCAGTAAACTACATGAGCCTGGCCACCGGCCATTACAAGTGGCTTCATACTTCCCAGTGCCTGCATCAGGCATTATCACTCCCATTGGACTACTCATCCCTCTGAATATGTGACTGGTGCTGAGATTTGGGAATCAGCTCTTGAGCTACGGCAAATATTATGCCCTGGCATTAAGGCAAGCCAGGTTTATCTTTCATTGATATATAAACTCAACTGTATTAATTTAGCTGAAAACTGGTGATTCAGGAACCAATTAACAGTGAATTCAGATATTCCTGCCTCGAGGGTGGTTCTATCAGTTAGAAGGTTGTTTGACAACTGGAGATAATGTCGATAATATGCATTAATATTTCTTATGGATTTGGGATAAACTGTTTTAATGCATACAATTGTTGATGCATTAGTATTTATCTTTCATAACCTTCATAGTATTTTGTTTAATCTGCTGGGCAGGGTAAACTGTTGTTCAGTCAGGATTAATGGGAAAATAACATGTAAGTGACATAGTTTATAGTCCATATATTATAGTCCACACAGAGAATTGCTTTTATTATTACTGATTGTAAAATAATCTAAAAAAGACTTAGCAAATAATTCTATGACTCTATTACTGTATGAATACAACACTACTTAATGAAATACTTAAAGTGAAGGAAGTACAGAAAATTCTTCAAAAACACCCTTCAAATGTGTTCTCACATGTTAACAATACTTTGCAGTCAAATGTTAAGGTCTTTTTTGAGACAGTCTACCTGAAGGTTACTTTGAATTTTTTTTTTTTTATCTGTATTTTATCAAGAATTTTCTTTTGAAGATGAATATTTATTTTGCAGTTTCATTTTTTATAGTTTTTTAACACAACCATTATTTTCTCATGGTTGATGTGTTTTGAGTCATTGAGTAGATTAAAATAAAGTTTCATTGTCAAAGTCTTGTGATTTCAAGATGTCAGGCAACTTCCAAACAAAAATCAGAAATATAGTAAATAACTTAGCTGGCAGATAAAACCTTACAAAACTAACCCAGAATTGCTGCTTTTAAAAAGCTGATTAAAATTAAGATTTTCCACTAAATGTTTCCCTAATTTAATGTAATTATAACAAATACAGACTTTTCCAAGTCTACTGCCTCCCTTTGTGAAAGGATTCCATTTGTTCTGTGGATAACCAAATAACACAGGTTAATTTGCCAGCACAACTAAACAACATGAAGTAAGGATGAAAAATACTTTAACATAATGATGAAGATAAAATGTAAGGTAGATTTATTGTTATGTCACAATTCTGTATCTGTTAGGTTATACTAAGGAGGGTGGGGTGGATTTCAATATGGAACCCCAAATGTTAGGTAGACAGAAGCACTAGAAATTAATTGTCACCTAGAAAACAAACTCCTATTCTCTCTAGTGCTGGTTTTAATCTAGATTTTTGAAGTGAGTATGTGTTCAACCATCTTCTATTATTTCTTGCATATTTGTTTAGTGCTTATTTGTGATGTTAGCTCTATGAAAGTTCCCCTTTCCTGTCCCCACTTTTACCTCATTCATTAGATGCCCTAGAATAGGTAAACGATTTGTTGTCATTGTCTACAGTAAGCCTGCCACCTAATATGGGGATGATTGTTTATCAAGATGATGCTGTACCTGTTTCTTAGCATTCTGTGGGTGAGTAAGTATCTAGACTTTGTGAAATAAAGCAGTAGTTGATGATTGTTTGGGTTTTTTTTAATCCAGCCTGTTTTCCGGTTGCATTAACCCAGCTGCAAAGCTTCAAGCACGTTGATTTGTTTTGTGAGTAGTGTTATAATTTCAGTGGTGTTCATTTCAGCTGAGATTGTCTTTAGTAGCTGATTGTTTTTTAATGTTTTGATGATCAAGTATTTGTTGTTTACAGTCATAGGATTCCATTTCATAGAGAGCATTTTACCTTCTTTTTCGTATGCGATGGAGACCATACAGGTAGGCATTAGCTTTTTGCAGCTTTGTTCTTCTCTTAAAGGAAATATTATCTATTATCTTACATATTAAAAGGCATTTTATTTCTTCATATGTGCATAAATGAGTTTAAAATTAGAATTTTGAAGTTGACCTTTTCTGCTTCACTGTTTCTTTTATAATCATCACAATCACATGCTATTTTTCCTAATGTTGTTTTTTTTTCTGTTGTTCAAAGCATTGCAAGTAATTGGCCCTTTCTTTTCCCAATAACTTGCTTATCTCAGTGACCTTGCCTTTCCACAATTGATTATGTGTCACAGGGACAGTAAACTGTTGTCTACAATGGAAGATTTGATGTACAGAAAAAAAAAGAGTTTATATGAGCTGAACATAGGCTGGCATTGTGAGGATGGGAAAATGTATTAGTAGCAACTGATCTCATCTTAATCTCTGAAGGCTTCCTTTCCAACGGATGGAGGAAAGAGGCATAGACATACACACCCTGACACTCCCAAACCCATGGGCTCCCTCTCTCCATCCCCATTCCCTCTCTCACTTCCAGAATAGCACCTAAATTAGTTCCCTGCTCTGAGTTGTATTTACAACTGCTTCACTGACAATTCAGAGGGCTGTAGAGCCTTCTCAAGGCAAGGGAGACTTTTCCCTCCCTCCCTCTTCTCTTTACTATCCGTAGAAGAGCAAAAGCTGATCTTACAGAGGCAATTGGCTTAGACTGCCCCACTTAGGGCCTAAAAACTAAATTAATTTTTTGCCTTTTTTTTTCGTTTTTTAGATCAGTCTTTTCTACGTCTGTATGTTGTTTCTCCCCATATTCTTTCTTTCATATCTGAAGGAAGTAAGAAACACTTGTTAAATATATTTTTAATCACTTGGGAGAAATGCTGTTTCTACAGTGAAGGCACCATTAAGTACCCATATCCCTACTGATACAGGCTTACATCTCTGGCTGCTTTCCTGAAATTCACAGGAACTCAACTGTGTTTCATCTCCTAACCTCTGCACATTCGATGAGGTACTTCTGCCAGCAGCACCTTTTTTTTTAGATCTATTTTTGCAATGATTTCTCATCTGTTGTGGGTCAAAAGAAACAATATATAAATATGGAGCTAGGAATGTGTTGGTGGTTTGACAGTAATAATTTTCTAATTAGATAACAAAAATGTATTACCATTTATATTACAGCCTTGTCACTAAAATCATCTTAAGGGATAAAAATTTGGGGATTTTTTTCACAAGATTTTTTGTCAAAGTGTTATGAAATAATACTGCACATACCTGGTTTCAGGAGATACTCTGTCCTTAGCCTTGCTAGAACTCGGACCAAAGACTACCAAAGAAAACCAAGCAATGTTATTACCAGTGATAAGAAAGGCATGAACCACAGAGGCCATAGCAAAGTCTCTGCAAATATGAACCCAGAGAAATCAGTTTAGAGGAAATATTTAAATTAAATATCTGTCTTGTCCAGATGAGAATGAAAAATAAAAAATCACCAGTATCATAAATTTGTGGCTTATGAGGATGGACTCAGTTAAATACATGGTTGATTTGGGAGGCATGATTTTTTTAAAAAACATCAGTAAATACTGAGCTTTTTAATTTGTCCCATGTGATTAAAATTCTTTATGCTTACTTTCAATTGAATTGAGTTTTCCCCCCTAACATTATGACTCAGGAGCTGGCACTTAAAAGATAAACCAACCAAAATATATCTTAGAAGATTTGAGACAATTGCTATCCTGATTGTGAGCGGTAATGAGCTGGCCTTCCAGACCCAATTAATGCTACTGTCAGTTTTCTTCCACTTACAGATGAAGAAAGCCATCAGTCTCAGCTCTACAGTTATTTTTTTGTTGTTGTTCTTGTCTTCCCATTAGTTCTAAAAACAACACAGGAACACCCTATGATTCCCTTTCCATGCATGCTTAGAAAGCTAATTTGAGATATAAATTAGGATTGAAATTATGGGAGGATACCCCTGTGCAGCTTCACCAGAGCCCCATAAAAACAAACTGTAGTAACAGAAGTAGAGTTACGTACATGCTTGGGTTTCTCTGACATCATCTTTAAGGCTGGAAAACATAGAGTAGTAAAAAAAAACTCCACAGAAGCTGTAATGTCTATGCATTTTTTTTTTATGTAGCCTCTCTGAGATATTGACAAACAGATATTATAATAATAAACACTTTATTGTAACAACTGTATAAATAATAGAGAGCCCAAATGGTGCTGCAGTTGTTTATGCTCTCTATGAGGGGAAACTTCTCAGCTAAATATTGGACTGCACATAGCAACACTCTGTTAGCTATGTTGCCAGTGATATTAACCTTATGTTTGAATAGTTGTCACTAGAATGTATTTCACTTTTTCAGTCCTCTTATCTCCTGTTTGTTTTTCTTTTTTTTTTCTGAAAAAAAAAAAGTTACCAAAAGTGATAGAGATAATGATAACATTTATTCCTTATTTATTTTATATCACAGTGAGAATGGGACACAACAGGCCAACAGCTGCTAAAAATGCTAACTGTGAGCTATTACCGCCAAGCTGGTCTAAATGCGGGTAAATAAGAAGAGTTATTGCCAGTTCAATGTTTCTCTTCTGTCTTTGTAAAACACAGCTTGGGGCAATCCCAAGTACAAATTCAGACTGGGCAGAGAATGGATTGAGAGCAGTCCTGAGGAGACCAACTTGGTGGTTTTGGATGATGAGAAGCTCAACGTAAGCCAGCAATGTACGCTTGCAGCCCAGAAAGCCAACTGTATCTTGGGCTACATCAAAAGAAGCGTGGCCAATAGGTTGAGGGAGGTGATTGTTCCCCTCTGCTCCACTCTTGTAGAACTTAGTTGGAGTACTGTGTCCAGCTCTGGAGCCCCCAGCATAAGAAGGACATGGATCTGTTGGAGTGTATCCAGAGGAGGGCCACAAAGATGATCAGGGGGTTGGACCACGTCTCCTGTGAAGACAGGCTGAGACAGTTTGGGCTGTTCAGCCTGGAGAAGAGAAGGCACTGGGAAGATCCTCTAGCAGCTTTCCATTTCCTAAAGAGCACTCATAAGAAAACTGGAGACAAACTTTTGACAAGAGCATGTAGAGATGGGGCAAAGGGTAAGGACTTTAAAGTGGAATAGGGTAGGTTTAGATTAGACATAAGAAATAAATTCCTTATTTAGAGGGTGGTGAGACACTGGAAGAGGTTGCCCGGATAAGTTGTGGATACCCCATCTCTAGAAGTATTCAAGGCCAAGTTGGATTGGCCTTGCTCAGGTGTTCCAGTCCATGGCAGGTTTGTTGGAACTAGATGATCTTTAAGATCCCTTGCAGAACAACGCATTCTGTGATTCTGTGATTCTATTTGTTGTGATGGCAGCATCTGATTTCTTCCACCTAGTGTTCAAGTAGCTTATAAGGAGGTCCAGGTTAAAACTCGGGTCAAATTATAGTGGAGCTAGGCCTATGTGATGCATGATGTACCTTACAGCCTATTGCTTTCTGAAGGACATCAGTAGCCTCTATGGTGCTATTATAGAGTGATGTAGTTTGCGGTCACTAGGGTGGCTGGTTATTTGTCTGCAGTCAGAGGAGACAGACCTTGCAGGCAATGAGATGTTATAAGAGGTCTTGTACTAGCAGAAGGTCAGCCAGCCCGGGTACATGGTCAAGGGAAAAGTAGGGCTCCACAGAGGCACCTTTTGGTGAAGGACAGAGAGGATTGCTCTGAAATTCTGGATTTGCAGTGTAGGGGCAGATGTTGATTTCGTCTCTTTCTTCTCCAAGCTTCCAGGGAAAATACTTTTTTTTGTTGAGGCTGGTACTCCACTTAGCAGAAATAGTGAAAGGTATTTGCAAGGACGCTAGTGCTGCTTTGTGAGCTAAAAGAACCGGCTTCTACATCTACGTTTCACATCTGTGGTTGTAATTAAGGTTTAAGCATTGACATGTAATTACCCACATTGCTTAATTCATAGTGTATTAATGGGCATTATTTTGGTCCAAGTGGCACTTTTGCAAACAATATCTAGGCACAATTTTATGGATAACATTAGCCTAGGGTTGTTCTAATGAAGCAGTATGAACAGGATCACTTGGAGGAGGGGATAGTTTTATCATGATTACACAGACTTGCCTGCTGCTTGCTTTTGGGATCAGAGAACAGCCCTATGCCTTTTTAGTTTCCTGTACATATGTAGATCCTGGGCTTGACTTTGCCAGTCTGTGTAGGGACCTAGAGGTTCACACTCAGACACACAGATGAAAAAAACCCATCAGTTGAAGTCCTCCAAACATTTCTGTAGTATTCATAGCTTCAGAATTTGATCAGGAAACCTGTATCAGCTCACACACGGTCACATTTTCCAGTAACTAATATATTTCCAAGCCTGATAATTTGCCTAGAGTTGAAAGTAGTACCTTTCTTACTTGTGAGCCACACAAAAATATTCAGGCTCCATGAGCTGCAATCATTCCTCATGGTCAATGTAAAAACAATTGATCCATCTATTGGATCAGCATATCCCTGACCTACCATCCAACTTTTATATTAATGAAAATTGACAGGTTGCTTTAACTCAAGCATATGTTTGCTTTTAGGTAACTTGCAAATAGTGCGTACACATTTTAGGAGTGCAATGGAGAAAAGGAAAAGTCTATTTCTGGATCTCTAATGCTTTGAACAGTTCTGCCAGTGCCATCTGTGGTTTGTATATTGGGATTTCAAAACTTGGTAGTGCTGATAGGGATAGCTTTCTTTTTTTTTTTTGACCATCTGTCACAGGTGCAGGAACCAGAACACATATTATTAATTCTATAGACTAAAACTTCAGTTGGACTGGTGTGCCAGTTAAGTAATGTCTGCTTGGGCTCATGTCTCTGAACAAACTATATCCAGTTGAGACCGTTTTTCTTTGTTTTTCTTTTTTTCTGTGTGTATCACATTCAGAAATAAGTTTCTGGATCTCAATTGTGTCTCTGTAAAAAAAAAAGGGAAAATGTTCCATTAGGTTCTCATTGATTTATGAAGCAGAAATATTTGCAGGAAGAAGTCTTGAACAGCTTGTTTGTTCAGCTCAGCAGCAAGGACAGCCTGCAGACGATTAGTTCTGCTCATGCTCATACGTGTCATGACAGTAAATACTGATGATTACTAAAGATTTTGTGGGAGATCAGGCTAATTGAGCAAAACTTAAAAACAAATGTATAATGATTGTTTTAAAGTGTGCAAATAACAAGGGGTCTGGTTCATGTTTGCATTATTACCTTTAAAGGGAGCAAAGTTATGCAAATGTATGCAAAAGTCTCTCTAGAGTGTTATTGGTTATCATGTGTCACAGCTTTCCATTTTAATGAGCTGTCTCTTTAAGACAAGCCTTAAGGAGATGATTTCCAAAACCCTATATATTACAGAGGCCTTGAGAATGTGACAGATTAATTTCACGGTGCTTTGAGGTTTCAAAATTGTGGATTTATTCCATAATGAGACTAAAATAAAATGTGTTCCAATGCTTTTATTAAAATGGATGGCTGGGAAAAAATGGTTTTGTCACCCCTCTACAGGTCCAGTCCCAGTTTCCACTTTAGATTATTGTTCGCTATCTTTCCAGACCATCCTGAGTCAAAACAGATGGCATTTCTTAGAGAAATATTTATTTTCATGATTGCTGTGGTATATCAAGCAAACAACTGCTTCTTAAGTTGTCATCATACAAACAGTGCAAGCTTATGCATGTATGTAATTTCTAAGAATGCTTTTACAATGCACAGGCAATACTTGATTTTTAATCTTCTGATCGGGGCCTCATAATGCAGTTCAAAATGCATAAACTGTAAAATTTTCTATTTAAAAGCTTAATGGTTTTATTAAATATAACTACTCCTCCACTGTTGCTAACAATTCATCTTTATCAAGGGCTGAAATACTTGGTAGGATGTTATATTAAACTTTACCTTCCCTCCGTAATTCTTGATAGTTACAATGGCCTTTGTTAATATGAAGGTCTTGCCTCATCACATACTTCAGGACGACATCTGCAGTGAAAACAGGAGAGAAGTGTAACATTTTGCTTCTGAAAAAGTCTTTTGTACACACATTATCTTGGATACTGTCTTCAAAAATACATTTAAAGTTGATTTTACAGAGGAACCACGGAGATCTGAACGATTATGTCCTCCTGAACCCTCCTTAAGCAACAAAGTTGGCTTGTATTACTCCACTTCAGAATTTAAGAAAAACATAGGGGTAATGTCTACTTGAGTTTGTGGATAGGTGCATCAAGTTGTCCAGAGGTGTATTCCTCCTCTTTCTGCATGAACCTAGCCAGATAATTTAAAGACTAATAATAATTCTGGTAAAAGTCAACATTAATTTTTTTTCATTGTGCCTCACTTTCATTGTTGACCTGGCTGTATGAACTCATTCAGTCCAGAAAGAAAAATGAAAGGATAGAGGGTAAATGTCTGTTATCTGAAAACACAGAAAGTTACAGAATGGGCCAGATACCTGGAGGAAAATGTAACTCTCGATTCCGAAATACTTTCCCTGATGGAGAGCAAAGGACTATCTAGGATATTTCTTACTACTGTGTTGGATTATTTTATTTGTTTCTGATGGAAGAAACTGATGTTTCATTTTTTTGGAAAATACTTTAAAAGTGTGGGAAAAGTTTGCTAGAAACTTTCTGGCACATTTGCAAATTCTATAAAGAAATTACAAGTAGTTCAACAAACACTTTTCTTTTCTGACCCTTAATATAAATCTGTTTCAGAAATGAGAACTGAGTTTTTAATTCCCAGAAGGCTTTCCTCCCAAATTCTCCATGATTCGTTTCCTCAGCTATGTTCAATATTTGACCAAAAGACTTCCACTAGAATTTTTCTGTTTGAGGAGGTAAGATGACTACAGAGGAAGAAACGATTTTTGGTGAAGGGATATTTGACTGCTTCATATGTAATGGAGTGGTAGAGAAAGTCCACAACTATATAGCAAGCCATAAGGGTGAAGCAGAAAAAAATTCATGCTCTACTAAAGACTAACACTTCTAACTATGCTCCAAGATATAATACTGATGCATTTATATATTAGCCTTTATAATTGATATTTCTCAAATGTTGCTTTTTACTATAAAATGAATGAACTGATTCCTGTATATTAAAAATGAACTTAATTATAAGCTGTACTTTCTCTCAATTTCAGAGCATCAAACTTTGTGTCTCAGCTATTTTTTAGTGACTTAAGGTGGAACGTTTTTTAAAATTCTTGCTTACTGTAATCTAACTAATTAACCTGTTTGTTTGTCTGCCAGTGGCTATTGAGGGAAATTCTTATTTTTTGTTATGTGTAGATAATCACAGAATCTTGGAATATCTCAAATTTGAAGAGACCCATAAGGATCATCGAGTCAACTCCCTGTTTCTTGCACAGCTACCTGAAACTAAATCATACAACTAAGAGTGTTGTCCAGATACTCCTTGAACTCTGACAGGCTTGTTGCCTGTAAAAATTACTTCCCTTTACATTTGTCCACACTGACCTGCAAAAGCCAATTATTTGCTTTATACCATGTCTATACTCACACTGACACTTATTTCCCTTCTTTCTTGTACAGCCTACTTCCTATTTCAGAACAGTTTTGAAATGCCACTCTTCTATCTGTCCTCTCTACAGAATGTTCAGTTCAATAAGGACAAAGCTGCCAGTAGGAATGAGACACTGTGGTCTGTGTCTCAGTAAAAAAAAATGTAGTTAATAAGCAAGCTGCTTGCTGAGCTTCCTCCATCTCTTAGACATAGTTGGGTTATTTCAGGGCTGTGATACACTAGCAAATCAGGTTAGAAATGGCTTTGATGCCTGTTACTATTCCACAGAAAAACAGTTCAATCACCAAAACTGTCATTTGCCAGTCTATATTGACCATGTAATTAACTTAATCTTCCTTTAAGGAAAAAAAAAAAAAGTTTTGTTTATGCTTTGGTTGAAGATTCTTTCTTTCTCTTAACTAACACAACCACTTTGGGAGGAGAAAAAAAAAGCAATACACCTTAATTGTTAGCAAAACTTCCCAACATTTTTGGAGGGACGGAGAAAGGGCAGAGGGAGCAGAAAAGTGTTGAATTTCCCATACATAGGTGTTTGTTTGCTTCATTTTGTTTTCAATCCTCCTTCTTAGGAATAAAGGCATTCCAAAAAGTATGAACTTATTTTTTTTTTCACAGAGGTAGATTCTTCAGAAGGTGAAGGACGATGAACTCTTCTCTCATACTTTGTACTCTACCAACCTTCCTGATAACATGTATGTAACAATTTATGTCATGTGCGAAACCCATAGGAAAGAGCTTATTCCAGCTTCTGAATATCTAGTGTAAAACTGTAAAGCAGAAACTGCTGTCAACCTTTCGTCAAACACATGTACAACACCACTTCCTCTTCATCTCTGCTGTAGTCTTCACCCACCCTTTCAGCCTGTTTTACGTCTGGATCCATTTTTCTGTTATCTATTCAGTTCATAATGCCTAGACTCCTGTGTGCCCAGAATGCTACTGTTCATTTTCCTTCAAATTCAGTTTACACTCACAGTGTAAATATGGGGATCTTGACAAATGTAATCCTCTAGGAAGTTCTCAGAATATCACTCCTAAAATAAACTAGGATAAGTTTAATAACTGAAACCCTTGGGCACTATACCGAAAACCCTTAGTGTTTATAAAGTGCCAAATAATTGCTGACATGTCTATTCACAGCCCTAGAGATAGTCTAGTTACAATGAATAAACAAGGAGTAATTGTCTATACCCAGCATAGCTGGGTTTTATCTCCTTTTTTTTTTTTTTTTTTAAATAATGATATTAAATGTGTACCTGCTATCCTTCATGTACTGTCTTTCTGATTGGACAGTTATTACAACTGTTGGGGAGGCAACAAAGACTTGGATCTCATGGGTTTTTGAAGTACTAAAACTTATATTATTGCCCATTGCAAAGGTTATATGAATCACCGAGAGAACAGTGAACTTTTCTTTGTGTAACAGCCTCAGTGATTTCACATCACTACCTGAATTTAGTCTGAAAATCTTTTACCTTCCTTCCATTCTTGCTCTTCCTGCTCTTAATTATTGTTAAGTTCTTTAATGTTGGTTTAACTAATAATAATACAGTATCCGAGAGATACTTCCAAACTCTAAAATAAAACTGTCCTATGTTATGTTTGACAGGATTAATTGCATTGGGAGAAAAGTTGAACATGAGTCCACAGTATAATTCTAAATTTCTATAATAGATAAATGCATGATTACTGAAGCTTATTCCTTCCAGACAGATAAATAATTGGAGATTATATTGTCATATGGTTTATAATAAGTGTGGGGAGGAAATGCAAGGGGGAAGTACTCATGTTCACCATACTGTAGAAATAATTAATTCGACCAAGCATCATTATCACTGAATAGTCCCAACAGTCTTCAAATTATATGTCCCAGTGCAGCATCTCTACACTTTTCAGCCTTTGTTCAGTCTGAGTAGTTAATTTTCCAGTAATACTACTACTATGAGTATGAAGTGAATAATCAATCTGAGAGTTGAAACATTACATAATAATTAAGCATCCCATCAAGCAAGAGGACATCTGTGCTCAGTGATCTCTACTGGGATCCAATGGCTGCACCAATTAAATGGTTTGCAACTAAATTCTGTCATCTCTGAGTTGCTGTTATCTTCAGTGGAGAGGTTTATGGGTTTGTTTAAGATTTTTTTCTGAGTTGTGAGAAAATGATGAACTGAGAGGTTACCAAGAGATGAATTTCCAAGGTTTGTTAGCATACGTGCACTGTTTTAGCTACTCTCAGCTAACAGCTTCTGTGGTAGAAGTTAATGCAGCCACATCTATTTCTGACTTCTATCCATATTCTTTTTTAATTGCTGCAAATGGCACACAACTTAGCATTGGCAACATATTGTGCAGAGGCCATCTGTATGCTTGATATACCATATTGGCTACAAGATCAAATGAACTAAAGCTATAAAATAAATGGTATATGGTACCATTTATTTGTTCAACTCAAACCTCTTTATTCAACTCAAAATGTAGAAATCAACTGTGTCACGTATTCAACATTTTAGCTCAAGCAAAATATCTGTCTGTCCAGGATGGAGCTTTAACTGTTAATACAATGCTAGGAGGCCAACCTGCTCTCAGTCTTCATAATAGAAACAATCATATTTCATTGTGGGAAACAACTCAACTCAAACAATTCCTACAAAACAGACTAAAAGAGTATAGGCTATTTATATGTGCAAGCACAATAAAATATAAGACTTTTATCGTTTGAGAATCAGCTCTTACCCTATTTTTTTGTGTTGCCTTTGTAGGATTAAGATCCTTCCCACTCAGTTTGAGGAATAGTTCTGGAAATGTGAAATATTCTAAAAAACTTCAGCGGACTTCTACTTTAATTATGAGTACTTGAGGCAATTACTTTCCATAATATCTATCCTTCACTAAAAATAGTTTCCCATCCAGAAATACACTGATATGTATTGGTGTCTAATCATGTTTAATTATGAGTAAACTGATGCTTCTGAATAATCCAATTGGTACTCACCGGAGTAGGAACCATGCAGATCTCTTCAATTCTACTGTAAAAAAAAAAAAAAAAAAAAGTCGCATCTGTGCATCAACACTTTCCATAGTGAATGTAGTGAGCTTTTTGAAGAAAGTCAAATAATTTTCTAGTATATTTCAAGGTCTATTCTAGGCTAATTTTATTTTATAGGTATAGGAAGCTATTGTGAATCTGAGAGTTAACATCAATACAATCTATACATCAGTCCAAAAACCTAGGGAAAAAAAGGAGGTGCATTACATATGGTTCTGTGTGGGTGTGTCTACCTGGGGACAAGTTCACCTTCTCCTTCAATCTGTATTAAAACATATTCCTGTCTTTTTTCTCTGGATTTCCCTGTCTCCTGCCCTTACTCTTCTAGCCTCTAGTTACTCTACAAATCCTCTGCTCTGGTCCATTTATGCTTTGTGCTGTTTACAACTCTGTGCTGTTATTTTCCTGTGAGACATGTAGTGGAGAGAGCAGGAGGTGCTGACTATAATGGAGAGTCGTGAATCTCTAATCCACAGCAGCAAGGGGAAGAGATGGGAAGAGCCAGAGTACGGAGCCTGGTGGAGTCTTGTGCTATGCAGCGAGGTGTGTGATGGCCAAAGGGCACCATAGTGGCATGATGCGCTAAGCATGTAGAAACATTGTCACATGGGAAGTTGTCAGGGACATTGAATAGAGTAGGCTGATAGAGATGAAGGAGCATGACTTCTATTAATGTGAGTTGACATATGGTCAGCTAGAGCTACTAGAAAGTAATAACATCTTCATATTAGGAAAAAAAGAAAAATCTACTTTGGTCAAGTGGAGCAGACAAAGAGATTAACACTGTGCAATACTATCCTAAACAATTTTTTTTTTATAAGACATTTTATTAACATTCAATATTAGGTCAATATTATGCAAAAGGGAAAAAGTGCACTCCTGGTAATTCCTGTCCTATAAACCTAAATGCTAAAGTTAACAAGAAAGTGTTTAAGAAGAAGTCAGTAAGAGCCTGAGGCAATTGAAATTACTTTTTCTTAAGTAAACGAATACTGGAAACTCAGAATACCAAAATTCACTGAATTTGCACGCTTCAGGTGAATTGGTTGTCCCATTACAGAAAGGGGCAGGAATTAGCATGGTTTTGGACAAATATATTTAAAAGTAATGACTAAGAGATAGATCTCAAATCACACTCAATTTATGGCCCTTTGTATAATCCATTACTTCTTATGAGTGATCATTCATTAATAATCAACAAGGAAAACAGATTAATCAGTATACTAATACTAATTACATAAAGAGGGCATGCATATGGTGCTTTGATTCACACAAGATTAACTTATCTTTTAAGAAGTTTTAATAAGAAGAAATATTACTGGTAAGGGTTTATTTAATTGAACTGCTTCATCAGTCCCTGATTAAAAGCATTATGTTTTGTTTCAGAATACTTTAATATTTATTGTAAATAAGCAAATTTTGCATAATATACAAAATTAAAACACTGAGGGTGTTATATTTGTATGTTAAATGCTCTCATTGTAGAACGTAACCATTACACTAGGAAGCTTATTCCCCACTATGTCACTTCTTATTCCTGTATTACATTTCACATTGCTTAATAAAAGATTCACAGACTGGTTTTCAACTGAAATATTATACTGCTTTTTATACAGCCTTTGTTAATCCAATGGGTGTAGATGTCTTCAATCTGAGGGCAATTCCCTATTTAATTTTTAGAAAAAAAGTCTTGGAAGAAGATGGTTTCCAATAAAACTACAACACCTTTGAAAATGTGTCTGTCATGGTTTAGCCTCACTTGGGACTAAGCTACGCAGTTTCTCTTTCACTCCTCCCACCCTCCAAAGGGATAGGGAGAGATAATACAAGAAAATAAAGGCTCCAGGTTTGAGATAAGGATAGGGAGAGATCCTTAAAGTTACCATTACAGGCAAAACAGACTCGACTTGGGGAAAACTATTTGTTTATTATTAAAATCAAAGTAGGATAATGAGAAAGAGAATAAGATAACTTCACCCCATCCCTCACTCTTCCCAGGCTTAACATTTTCTCTACCACCTTCCCCCTCACGCCCGAGCAGCACAGGGGGGAAGAAGGAATGAAGGTTACAATCCGTTCATTGCACATCACTTTATGCTGCTGCTTCCTCCTCAGGGGAAGAACTCCTCACATTCCTCCCCTGCTCCATCGTGGGGTCCCTCCCATGGGATATAGTCCTTTGTGAACTGCTGTGGGTTGTTTTTCCATGGGGTGCAGTCCCTCTGGAACAGCTGCCTTCCACGGGCCACAGCCTCTTTCAGGCATCCGCCTGCCCCGATGTGGGGTCCTCCATGGGCTGCAGGTGGATCTCTGCTCCTCCGTGGACCTCCATGGGCTGCAGGGGGACAGCCTGCCTCACCATGGTCTTCACCACAGGCTGCAGGGAATCTCTGACAGAAGCAACTTTACTAATTCTTGACTGACCTTGGTATCTGCAGCCATTCCTTTCACAAAAAATTCTTCACAATCAGCTCAGGCAGACGCCTCTCAGGTTCTCTTTACATCTCATCTCTGCTTCTTGCAGCCAGGCTGGGCCAAGTCAGGCCCAGACGGCTGCCCGGAGGGAGGCCAGAGGGTGAGGCCTGCAAGGCCAAACCCACAAGGCGCGCATCTCCGCCTCTCTGCCCTGGCTCAGCGTCTTCACATCTTCTCTCCTTCTCATTTTTATTTTCCCCCTTCTTAAACATGTTATCATAGAGGCGTTATCAGGGAACATTCTGCTACCAATTGGCTTGGCCCTGGCCATCAGTGGGTCTGCCCTACGCCTGGCCAAGTCCACTGAACAAAGGGGAGCAACTTGTAGCAGCTTCTTACAGAAGCTGCCACCGTAGGCCCCCCTCACCTCCAAATAAAACCAGGATAGTGTTGCAAGTAAAGTTTTACACTTTACATTTTCAATTTTTTTTTTTTGAGAGAATCAGCTCCAGTTATGTGTTGTGAATGATCACAGGTAATGTCCTGTGTTACAGTCCGTTTGGATCTCTCAAACTTACAGAACAATTTACTCAGTAGATTAAACTTTATTTTGTGAGCTCATTAGGAAAGTAAACAAACATGACATCCAAGGGCTTAAATCTCTTTGTACAGAGTAGCCTAATATATGAATTCACTAACTCATCACTTAATTAATGAGATTTCTAATACACAAATTCTCTAACCTGCAACTTGCAACTCATGTACCTATGAGCAAAATAGTCACTTAGCTGACAGTGAGAGTGCTCATCCTTCCTCCCCCATCATGATGTGTCTGTCACCTGTATCACACTGTGAAGCACAAAAGCCTCAGCATTCCAGCTGCTGTTGGATCGGCTTCAAAAACTTTTTGGGTATGTTGGTGTATTTATACCTTCCAGTTTGGAAGTTTGGTCTATACCTTTTCCTTTAGTTAGCAGATTCTGAAGAAATTGCCAGAAAATCAGTATGCAAGAATTATAGCTGGAGGAGACAACAAGCTGCAGGTGAATTTGCTGCACAATGACCTTTAGCCCTTTCTGGCCACAGTGCCCTGCCTACGTGTTGCCCTCACTTTGACCTAATGGCAGTGCTCCCAGCATCCTTCAACCCTTAGCATGAACTGTATATTAGCTAAAATCTGAGCAGGAGTTGAGTGAACAGTTATGGTTTTGCCACATGATTTTCAAATTCTTGCTTATGTAACAAATCCAGCCACTAGGAGATCCAGCTGTTTTTGTAGTATGTTCTTTATGCAAAAGAAATGCATCTGTCAATGCATACACATACATCTGTCTTGGCTTCTTTTTCAAAGCACACATCACTACATCACAATTCTTTTTGCCTCAGATTTTTTTTTTTTTAATCTTATTAAAAAATCAGGTATTATAAATAAAATTATTCCTTTTTTTTTTCAGAATCTGTATTTGTACAGTATTTAGTAAACTTTGTACCATATAAAACTATTAGAATAAAGTTGCCTATGGAATTAAATTGTAATAAAACTCAAGATTAAAAGATCTGCTCATGAAGACAAACGTCAGAGAACTTTAAGAGGGTGCTAGGCAACCTTCTCTCAAAATTTTAAAGAAGTCCCATATCACCACCATCAAATTAAAAATCATTAGTCATAATTACAAAAAGTGTAAGCAGTCATAAGGTAAAATACTTCTAGGCACGTTCATTTTGGAGGTCACATAGGAAAGAAATGGGAGCTTCTGCTGTCTTTCAAGTTTTACTCAGCCTAACTTTTGCTTTGGGGAGCTGAGAAGGTGGTATCAGCTTTCACTTCAGCTGAATGAACAAATGAAAATTAATTGAAGCAATGGATCTGATTTCCTTCTTCCTCATATACCTTTATTGCAGATACCACGCAATCCATTATCCCACATGTTCTATGTCAGTTTAATACACAATTTTGTCAAAGTGACGGAAACAATCGAGGTGAAAGAAACATGCAGAGATAATCCCAGCGAAGAGTTCAGATTTGTTCTTTAACTATGAAATCTGAGGGTTGATTTTGATGATATGGGGGTTTTGGGTGGTTTTTGGGCTTTTGTTTGTTTGTTTGTTTGTTTTTGTTTGGTTTGATTTTTTTTTTTTTAAGTTATTCTCTCCTTGATATAAAGCCATACAGAAGGATGTACTTGAATAAGGTGGCTGTACAAGTGGGAGCTAGAAGTAGGATATTGTGCGTCCAGCAGGAAGGTAAAATCTGATTATCTCTCTAAGGTATGTAGCTCATACCACTGTGGCAGTGAAAGTCATCTTGCTGTTATGCCTGCTTTATCACCCTGAGGAAGGAGACTTCATGGAAAAGATGTACAGAGCTGGCAAGATTTACACATCAAATTTGTGCTAGTAAAAGGAATTGACCACAAGTTTCCCTGAGTTTCAGATACTCCTCTAGCCCCAATAAATATTTCCTCCAAAACTCAGTTTCCTTTCTCTTTGCACAACAAAAAGAAGGATGCATTAGTTATGCTTTCCTAACTGTGAATAGGAAGTTAGAAGATGCATAACTGCACATTAAAATTATACATGCTGAAAAGGGAACTGAGCATGTCAGAGGTTTTGCAACGATAAAGAGAGTAAGTGAGAAAAAATAAAAGATTACAGAGTACTCTTCATTATATGTTACTCTGATGTTTTACTACTTTACTTTCATACATAAATGTTCATAGCATCTTGGAACCATAGAATAGTTTAGGCTGGAAGATAATCTAGTTCCAATTCCACTGCTGTGGGCAGGGATACCTTCCACTAGACAAGGCCCCATCCAACCTGGTCTTGAACATGTCCGGGGATGGAGCATACACATCTTCTCTGGGCAGCCTGTTCCACTGCCTCACCACCCTCACAGTAAAGAATTTCTTCCTTATGTCTAATATAATCTACACTCTTTCAGTTTAAAGCCATTACCCCTCACCCTATCATGACATGCCCTTGTCAAAAGTCCCTCCTCGGTTTTCTTGTAGGCCCCCTTGAGGTACTGGAAGGCTGCTATAAAGTCCCCCACAGAGCCTTCTCTTCTCCAGGCTGAACAACTCCAACTCTCTCAGTCTGTCATCATTGTCGTGTTAGTCATATGGGGTTATTCAGTAATATTTAATAAGGGAATTCCACCTCAAGTAATTTAATTCAAACTATGTCATTTCATTTTCAAAACTTTAGAATGCAAGCTTTCAGTTGTAGCATTTCACAGATTGGTATGCTTTCTTAGCAAATTTAAAGATAGCCATAGTATTTGTGAATAGCTTCAAATGCTGACAGATTTTCTTCTCACTTTATAGTCAATATTAGTACTAGATTTACATTTCATTTTCTGCTACTGTAATCTACACCTATATTTTTGCTGTTTGATCTTCCATTCATTTAGAAGAGAGTGTCCTTCAAAAAGCATCTTCAAAGTCTACAAAATGCCACAGGCATGGGGACAAGATTTAACAAGCTGTATCTTTGAGTACAGAATTCAAATGCACTGAAAATTTCACCTTTTTGAATGTATAAAGAGAAAGTGCAAGGGAAAACCAATTATACACCTTACAAAATATTATCATTCATTCAGAAAAGATATTTAATCAAAATGTCTGTGTTGCCTTCTGTAAATTAGAAAAGGAAGTAAAGGCATAGTTTTTATAAAAAATATTCATGAATTTTTAAGCTTACAAGTAAAGTAGTTCCATACATGCAGTAATACCATTAACAGAAAACCGTATTAAAAGAAAAGTATTAAAATTGTCATTTCAGACACTCAAAAGTGCCAAGGAAATTTGGTAAAAGTTATTGTGTGATGCTTCAAATACAGATTGTTGTATAACATGTATAAGTCGTATAAAACTGAACTAAATCTTTTTGGGGAAGCTTAAGTGCATCCTAAACTTTGAGTAGTTGACTTCTCAGACTCAAAATTAATCTACTTATTTAGGGATATACTTTCCAAGGATGTATTGCCTTTCCATAATTCATCTAGTTGTTCTGTAGTAGAATACTGAAGACATTTATTAGGTATTTGTAATATATTAGCAATATTTGCAATTAGTTTGCTTTACAGATGGATTTTAAAGGTCAGTTTCTGTACTTGAAATATAAAATCTATAATTCTGGACTTGATTTTTTGTTATCCCTTGTAGTGGGTCAGAGAGTTAATGTCTAAGCAGGATCACAGAAAAAGTATTAACATCTCCAAATATTTCACAAATATTTGATGAATACAAATAGGATGACAAGTATAAAAATAAGTTTGCTCATTTTCCCTTCTGCCTTTTGCATTGGTACTCTTTTATTTTCCAGGGGGATCAAAGTACAGCTGTTTGACAAGGTTTGTTTAAGAGAACATACATGAGATATGGGCAACCAGTATCGTAATACCCAAACAGTATCTTAAGCAATCATTGTCCAGTGGCCAAACCATTCACAAGGTATTGGGATTCCCCTCCTTCAGCATCTTTAATGGTTCTATTTGGATAAATCTGAAGTTATGAATTTGTGCTTTGTTGTTAGAAACTCTGTGGCAGAGCCAGATACAAACACTGCCTTTAACAATCAAGTTTCTGATTTATTGAGAGTGTTTATTAAATACCTGAAAAAAAAAATTAGCTGTAGCAAAAAAAAAATCCAAGCATGAGCAAAAAATAATTTTATAATTCAATATATTCTCACATTTTACCTTTCAAAAGCAAGACTTCTGCACTACAGAACTATTCCAGTTTCATCTGTTCAATTCTGTAAGCCTTTTTAATATTAGAAACTATTTATGTCAATAATAACAAAGTTTAGGAATACATCTGTTGCTGGCCTGGTAACTTTTTGCTTCTGAGGTGCTGCAAAATAATTTGAGAGATCAAAGTAATCTGTTGAAATAGAAGGAACAATTAAGAAGATTGTTATTTTGCAGTGTAAGGAGGGGTTAGGACACAATTAGCAGTATTAAAGAAGTGTATTTCTGTTCTCTACGCTGTCTGCCATTCCAGAAATGAAAATATATGGCCTTTTTATTGTTCAAAATTAATAATCAGCATATATTAATGTCTTTCTTAAGTAGCAAGAAGAATTACTTTTAGAGTGAGGCATCAATAAGATTTTGAACTGATTCTCATTTATAGCTGCTTCTAAACATTTATCATTTCCCTCTGAGTAAACACTGTGCCTTTTGATTCTTCGTTTTGTTTCATATAGTTCAATTCTCTCTGAAAGTGGTGTCATACAGACTAAAGAAAGCAGAAGCAGCATACAAATTAAAAACTATTTTATATGACAGAATTATGTGAGTTTGTCTATGTACTTTTCTCCTCATCAGCTATTGTGACTAAAAGGTCAAAAGGTACAATATCAGAATCATATCGACTGACAGGCTATGGAAAAATATTCTGCTTTCAGACAGGTTATGTGTCTCACACTCGTGAGCTGCCTTAAGAACTGCAAGAAGACAGACTGGAATCTGAACCCTGTGTGAGCTGATTGCATTTTGGTATCAATACACTTTTGAAAGATTTTTCCCATGACCTCTGTATCAGTTAGAGAAGTATTAAATTGATGGTTTAGCTTTTAAGGTAAAATTCAAAAACAGGTACCTGTATTTTTCAGATAGAATTTAGAATTTGAATTTGTAAGATGACAGAAGTTATCCATGGATGTTAAAATACTTAAGACTCAATTTTGACATCTGTAACACCAGAATTTCTATTTGCATGCAACTGGTGTATAATCTTCACTATGTAAATTATCTCAGAAATACTAGAAATCTCCATATAGAGTTTGCTACACACCTGTTTTTTGTTTGTATAACTTAAAGTCTTAAAGTATAAGTTTAAACCAGCTCATTTCAGTGGCTTGGAATTCTTAGGAGCATCTTTAAGGTGGGTTTAAAAATTATTATTTTGTTTCATTATGAACTAATCCTGATCCATATGTATAAAAATTCTTTAAAAACCTTATCTTCCACTTAATTTTGTCAGTGTCACTAAGAAATCATCTAATATAGAGCAGATATCCCTAATCTAGACAAAGATGGAGCAATACCTCCACATAGGATATTGCGACAGTTTGCAACAGTAGTATTTTAGTCCTGAAATAATAAAACTGTTTTAGTGTAGAAACTTGCCTAAGCTACTAAAATGGAGACTATTAGGAAAGCTGTCAGAGTATATTTTAGTCTTTCTGATCCTAGAGAAGACAGTTTTAACTGGAATATGTTATGTAGGTTTTGTTTAGTGAGGGGGGGCCTAAGGTGGTAGCTTCTGTAGGAAACTGCTAGAAGTCGCTCCTCTTTGTTCAGTGGACTCGGATGGGCCTAGGGCGGACCTGCTGCTGGCCAAGGCCGAGCCGATTGGTAGCAGAATGTTCCGTGATAACGCCTCTGCAATAACGTATTTAAAAAGGGGAAAACAGAAAAAAAAAAAAAGAGAGAAGAGAAGATGTGAAGAAGCTGAGCGGGGGCAGAGGCGCAGAGGGGGAGGCGCAGGCCTCATGGGCCTTGCAGGCCAAGGCCTCACCCTCTGGCCTCTCGCCAGGTGGCTGACTGGGCCCGACTCGGTCTGGCCCGGCTGCAAGAAGTGGAGAGGAGATGAGAAGTGAATAAGATGTAAAAAGATCCTGAGAGACATCTGCCAGCCTGTTGTGAGGAACGGCTGCAGACGCCAAGGTCAGTTCAGAAGGAGGGGGAGGAGTAATGCGGCTCCTGGCCAAGATTCCCCTGCAGCCTGTGGTGATAACCATGGTGGAGTAGGTTGTCCCCCTGCAGCCCATGGAGGTCCATGGAGGAGCAGAGATCCACTTGGAGCCCATGAAGGACCCCGTACCGGGGGAGGTGGATGTCTGAAGTCGGCTGTGGCCTGTCGAGGGCCCGCTGGGGCAGTTGTTCTGGAGAGACTGCACCCCATGGAAGAGATGACCCACGCCGGAGCAGTTTCACAAAGGACTGTGGTGTAGGGGTGGGACCCCACAACGGAGCAGGGGAGGAATGTGAAGAGTTCTTGCCCCAACCATGAAGCAGCGGTGTAAAACAATGTATGATGAACTGACTGCGACCCCCATTCCCTCTTCCCCCCTGTGCCGCTCGGGAGGGGAAGGTAGTAGAGATAATGTTAAGTCTGGGAAGAGGGAGGGGTGGAGGGAGGTTATCTTGTTCTCTGTCTCATTATCCTGCTGTTTGTAGTAATAAATGAATAGTTTTCCCCGAGTCTGTTTTGCCCGTGACTGTAACTTTAAGGATTTCTCCCTGTCCTTATCTCAAACTTTGAGCTGTTTTTCCTTATATTTTCTCTCCCTGTTCTCTTGGAGGGTGGGGGGAGTGAGAGAGAGACTGCGTAGTCTGGTCCTGATCGGGGCTGAACTACGACAGTAACAAAACAAACCTAACAGATTTTTTAAAATAGTTAAACTAAATTGATATACCCTTCCTAGATGGAGAAGGCCCAATACTATTTTTAAAAGTATGTATTTTTAAGTACTCTTTTTGTACAGGTGCAGTGTGTTTAATAACAAAAAATTAGTTTCTGTTTGTAGATAGAAGAACTAATTATCAGCAGATACAGTGATTACATGAATCCATATATTCTCTGCAGAAGATATGGTGTTCAGATTTGGCACCTGGTCCCTTTGGGAAAAGTTGTTAGTGCTGGCAATATAGCATAATCCATAGCAAAGCTTGAGCATGACTAGATGCAGTATTCAAACTGGGAATATCTTCATCCCACTTTCTTTTGGTCTCTTTACAGTCTTGAAAGTAATTAAAGAATTGTGTCTTCTTGTGAGTTTTATTTACTTACTCTTTTGACTGTTTAAGAAATAACAATTAACCACACCCTTTTATATCTGTATCACTTTGAAAGGTATTTTGTAGGGTCCTTATGCTTCTTTGTCTCGTGGAGTTTAATAAATACTAAAAACTCAAGAGTGGAATTTCAATAGTGTATCAGCTGTTCAGTGAGTTAGTGTAGCTCTGCCTTTTGCCTTATGCTATCATTTCACTTAATGTGACACAAAACTTTTTTTTAGATATTTCAATTTCAAGTGCACTGGAAAAGCACAAACAACAGGAAGAACTAGAGAAGCTCTTTTAAAGAGGCAATAAGATGAACACTGTGTAAGTCTAAATAAGTTTTAGCTAAATTCTGTTACAATACAGTCAACAGACTGACACATTATGTATCAATAAACCCTATGAAGTCCTGGAAAAACTAGAGCACTGTAAGAAATAACAGGTTCAAATTTCATGCCTGCCAGCAGGAGAGCAAGGAGGGGCCAGGAGATCAGTAGGCTTTGTATTTCATATTTAGCAGACATCCTTAGAATTAGAGCGTGTACATGTAAACGCTAATAGCATTACTCCATGAAGAATTGTTTCTAGCCTGTGTATTTACATAATATGGACAAGATTAAGCTAAATTCTACTCTGTAGATGTGTCTTGCCTAAACTAGAAAACTCTGACGCAACCTAGACAGGCATTTCTGAGATTTCAAAAGTGATTGATTAAGAGTAAAATGGTGGAATTAAATTCTCAGTTGACTTCAACATCCATTATACAGTAAGCACAAATGAAGGATGATGTTTACAGTGTCTTCTTGATGAAGCAATTTCTGATCATGTATAGGGTTGCCTTAAAATTGATGTGGAAGCAAATGATGTACTTATACTCTATATGGGGGATCCTGCTGTGTTAAAAAAAAAAAAAACCACAATGTGATGATGATATGTTTATAAAACACTCATGCTTTATAAGGTCCCAAGCTTCAAAATCTACTTTTTTTTTTTTTTTATTGGTATCTTAATCTGCAGTTTTCCTTGCTAGTACCTCAGGAAAGATTTCAGAATCACGTTTTCCCTCCCCTAGATACCCAGAGATAGTTGCAAAGTGGTCATAATACTTCCATCCTGCATTTTATGCTGATGCACAGGAGCAATAACAATTTAGAAGGAAATGTAGAGTAAATCCACATGGAGAAGCTTTGTGTGGCTGTTGTAGGGAAGAAGAGGTTATGCCATGGCTGTGAGTGGGAAGGAAAGAAGAGAAACAATCTTCAGCTGTCAGTGAAGGTAAAGGTATTAAAATAAGTAAGTCTGCAGAATGAAAGATTTTTATGAAAATTAGGAGATGAAAGGAACAACTTAGTGTTTATGAGTTTAAAATTCTGAGGTTTGCAAAGCAAAGTAAATGCTGAATTCAGAAAAAAAAAGGTTTCAGTAGGATTTTTCTGAGCTTCAGTGTTGTGCTATTTTTGGAAGAAAATGGATAATAGGTGGTTATGCTGGCATATGAAATATTATCCTTTTGGGAAGAAAGGACTTGAATTAATTGCTTATCTCCTCCTCTTCTCCCTCTTTATGTACAGCTGGATTGTAGAGAGAATTGATCTTAAAAGACCTGTGTAATACATGAAGACATAGTGTTCCTGTGTAATAGCACTGGAAATAACTTTGAGAGGAACTTACTCTCTCTGCTATTTCCAGATTCATTTAACCTCAATGTATTTCAAACAACTGTGCCAATGCAGGCAGAAAATGGAGATCTCGTGTCCAGGAAATTAACATTACTAGTGGCAGGCTTAGACAGTGACAAGCTTCTAACAAAAAAAAAGTGTGCAGGTGTTTACCATGTTTGTATACAAGAAAGAGAATAAATACTGATTACATAGCTTGAAAACTGCTCTTGCATTTGCCAATCATCAATCATTATATTTGGCAATCTTTAATCAATATACTTCCAGAAATCCTTGAACTAACTTGAGTAATTATCCTACAATGGTCACGTGCTATAAAGGTCCATCATGGAAATATTTAAAATTAAAAAATCATGTCTCATTTTTCTGCAGTGTCTTCTGAGGAAATGGATCTCCAAAGCATGACATCTTGGAGTACTGTTCTACAAGTGAAACACTTACTTTGTTCTGTGCAACTCCACCGTAGTTACTAAGACCGCAATCAGGTCAACTGTCAAATAATGTTATGGTAGCTCTTCACCCAAAGTTGAGTGGATGTTAATACATATCATTATTTCAGTTTAGCTTCCTGAAGACCATTTTATGTATGAGGTGCAGTAAGCAAATTATCAGATTCAACTACTTTTCATCAGCAAGCTATAATACTCTGCCTGATCCAGGAGATGTCATGACATCTCAAAACATTTGTGAATGGCTTCTAACCTTTTTCTTTCTGTCTTGATGTCTCTATGTAGGCTCATAATTATTTAATGCTCCTGCTGAAACCACTTCTAAGCAATTTGAATGTTTATGCCATCTATTTGTACACACAGCTATTTAGGTATCTCTTCAATATCGGATCTTTGATTCGGAAGACTAAATGTTCTGTGAAGTTGTCTACTGACTTCCTGCATGTTGAAACATGTCAATGCATGTCATGCACTGGCCAGCACATCAAAGGAGGTGATTATCCCCCTCTATTCTGCTCTTATGACACCCCACCTGGAGTACTGTGTCCAGCTCTGGAATGCCCAACATAAGAAGGACATAGACTTGTTGGAGTGGGTCCAGAGAAGGGCCACAAAGATGATCAGAGGCCTGGAGCACTTCTCCTGTGAAGACAGGCTGAGAGAGTTGGGGTTGTTCAGTTTGAAGAAGAGAAGGCTCTGGGAAGACCTTATAGCAGCCTCTGGTACATGAAGAGGTTTATAAGAAAGACTGGGAGAAACACTTTAGCAGGACCTGTTGTGATAGGATGAGGCGTAATGGTTTTAAAACAGAGGGAGGTAGATTCAGACTAGATATAAGTAAAAGAAAAAAAAATTACAATGAGGATGATGAAACACTGGAACAGATTGCTCAGAGAGGTGGTAGATACCCCATCCCTGGAAATATTCAAGGCCAGGTTGGATGAGGCTCTGAGCAACCTGATCTAGTTGAAGATGTCCCTGCTTCTTGCAGGAGGGTTGGACTAGATAACCTTTAAAGGTCTCTTCCAACCCAAACTATTCTATGATTCTACTCCAGATACTTCCTGGCTTTGTAGGAACTGTGTCTGCCAAATTGCAGTTTGAACATTTGTACTCTTAGGTAGAATCATAGAATCATAGAATCATAGAATGGTTAGGGTTGGAAGGGACCTACAAAGGTCATCTAGTCCAACACCCCTGCAAGGAGCAGGGACATCCCCGACTAGATCAGGCTGCTCAGAGTTTCATCCACCCTGGCCTTGAATGTTTCCAGGGATGGGGCACCTACCACCTCTCTGGGCAACGTGGTCCAGTGTTCTACAACCCTCATTGTAAAATTTTTTTCCTAATATCTGATCTAAATCTATCTCCCTCTATTTTGAAACCATTACCCCTAGTCCTGTCACAACAGGCCCTAATGAAGAGTCTTTCCTGTAGGCCCCCTTGAGGTACTGGAAGACTGCTACGAGGTCTCCCCGGAGTCTCCTCTTCTCCAGGCTGAACAGCCCCAACTCTCTCAGCCTATCCTCATAGGAGAGGTGCTCCAGACCTCTTATAATCTTTGTGGCCCTCCTCTGGACCCTCTTCAACAGGTCCACACCCTTCTTATGTTGGGGGCTCAAGAGCTGGATGCAGTATTCCACCTCCCTTGACCTGCTGGCCACGCTTCTTTTGATGCAGCCCAGGATGTGGTTGGCCTTCTGGGCTGCAACGGTGCATTGCCTACTCATGTTGAGCTTCTCATCCACCGGCACTCCCAAGTCCTTCTCCTCAGGGCTGCTCTTGATCCATTCTCCACCCAGCCTATATTTGTGCCTGGGATTGCCACGACCCACATGGAGGACCTTGCACTTGGCCTGGTTGAACTTCATGAGGTTTGCACTGGCCTACCTCTCCAGCCTGTCAAGGTCCCTCTGGATGGCATCCCACCCTTGCTGAGGGTGCACTTGACCCCACTGTCCATGTCACCTACAAAGATGTTGAACAGGGCTGGGCCCTACATGGACCCCTGAGGAATGCACACAGACACTTGGGAACACAAAATAAGATGTGAAAAGATAACAAGGCAATGCAAAGAGTAGGGGAGCAGCAGATACAGTAAGGCTGCTGAACTGGTGTGCACAGCAGTCAGAGGACAAAAGAGGCAGTGAACACAGACATGTTCTGGTCCCACAGGTTTCGTGACATGCAATTACTCTTGTACCCTAGTTCCAAAATGCAGGATGGATATGTTGGGCTCTTTCCTCATCGGGAACTGAAATTCTGCTAGGATACATCTGCCTGGATTCTCATTCAGGGAAAAAGCTATATACAGGCTGGAGTAGTGAACCATCCAGGCTGGATCCCCCTACTCCAGCCTGTATACGGCTTTTAGAGGGCCAACTTTGCAGGACACATAATGAAAATGTTGTTCAGTTTTAATGAGTTATTCAGAGTCAGATATTTGGAGAAATGATGTAATCTCTTCCTGCCCTTACCTCCCCATCCATCTGATCTTCCGACTTGAGAATGTCCAGGATATAGTCTACAAGACTTGGTATTCAGATGAAAATATTTTATTAAGTTTTCAGACAGTTAGAAAATGCTATTATCTTTGACACCATTTCTCCGCAAATCTTGCTGTCTTTAGAACACAGTCTCTGTATTGTTGATATTAAAACATCTGTCCACTTCAGTTGCATGGATGTCACTCCATCTTGTTGCTGTACCTTTCCAGAGACAGCCTGACCCATCTAGGTACTGATTATTTTTGCTGTGTTATATTGCTTGACAATGGAAAGAGCTACAACCAAGAAGAGAGCAGAGGAAAGAAACATTCTTTAACTGGATTTAAAATGCTGTTTAACTTTTCTTAATGCTCGCTACTGAACTGTCTGGCATTTATAAATCAGTCATATAGAACCAGGAAATCAGAGTCCAGAAAAACCTGGTACCTTCCTTATACTGGACCACCTAGAGAGGCCTGAAGCTGGCTAAAGTGGCTTGAATCTCATGAAGGCAGATAAGGAGGAAGATATCAGCTTAGGGAAAGTACGGTCCTGTCCTTTAGGATGCACCCACAGAAATCATGGTGCCATCTTCCGGTAAGACTGTCTTTATGGATCAGAGGAGGAGTAGGGGCAAAGAACAGTACATTTCAAATTCCTTTATCTGCAGACAAAGAAGACTGGAGTCAATGTCAAGTGCTCTTTGAAATCCCCTTCTGTTTCTTGTGCAGATCTCTCCTGTGCACCTGTACCCAGTGTACTAGGGCTGCAATCCTGTGCAGTCTGAGTCAGGAACACAGCTATGACCCTTTGTGTGCAGTTTCAAGAAGGTAGATGAGATAAGCCTGTGGGTGGGTTTCTGTCACTGACAGAAGACAACTCAGCAGCCTGGGGAAAATAAGGGAGTAGCAGCTCACTTGATTACTTCTCAGTTGTGGAGATAAGGGCCTCAGAGATTCATGAAAGTCCTGCTTTGGATCTTCTTGCATTTTCCAGATATGGGATAAGTGTCCATGTCTGGTTGAAGGGAGGTTAGATGAGGTCCACAGGTCCTTCTGCTTCAACTTCATATGTTAGAACTATTTTCATCCAGAATCTCACCATGAAGTGTGAAAGCCCATGGCTGATACTAGAAAATGCCTCTGAGGTTTAAAAAATGAGGCTTTGGTTTAAAATAGTTGCAGATAGTCATGACAACTAGATAGGAGTCCTGTCCACCATTTTGAGGAGGGTGGAGTAACTTTAGTGCATGGGTCTGGGGTACAGGGAAGAATGGGCCGGCTTGCTAATGGTTTGGTACCAGGTCCTGGCTTGTTAATAGCATGGCACAGAAGACTCAGTACCAGGTCACAGAATCAGGGGCCAACCTACACCAAGTTTCCATCCCTACATTACAAATTTTCTTGAAGGGGATCCGAGAGAGCCGGCCCACGGAAAAGTGCTGCAGAAACTGACCTCTGGGTAGGTGCTGGGGAGCAAGAAAGGTGCCCTAAAGCCAGGAGGACTCGACCACAGGGCAGGAAGTGACAAGATATAAATGTGTCCCCAGGAGCCCTGGGGAGAATCCCAGGAAGCAGGGTGTAAATTATCCCGTTTCCTCTGCTGGGGTTTGGCCAAGGATTAACACCTCTGTTTGCTTAGGAGAGGTCCTGTCATGCTTTTAATATCTTCAAGGGCCCACACGCTGCTGCTGTAGGTAGAACTAGACTTAAAGAGTCTTGGATATAAAGGATTAGACCTGTGCAATAGGTGTCTTAGTTTTGTCCACCAAAACTATAAGTTCTTAATATTGACTCCACTTCTGTTAGAAATACTGTAAATTTTTCTTTTTCTTTTCAAGGTTCTACCTTTGGCACCTGAAAACTTCTCTGCACAGAACTTGTAAAACTACTCTGCTTCCCAGGGATTTTGTGATGTGCAACATGTTAGTTCCTATTGATGGCTCAGTTTGTGTGAGCGTGCAGCAGCTGTGCCACTTTCATCAACACTTGCCATAAATTTTGAGATCCCAGATGTAAGCATCATCTGGCTGTGCAAGGTGCCTTCGTAAGCTGGGCAGTTCCTAAGTAGCTCAGTCACTGTTGACACATGCAAAAAGATCCATGCAGTTACTGGAGAGGAGCTAAATAGCTTATGTCCAAGGCAGTCTTTTGTGATACTAACATAAGTACATGTTTAATTTTAAATATGAGTGCTCTGGTTATATTTTTATGTGATGCATTAATACTTTGCTAAAGTAGAAAAAGTATAAGAAAAGTTTAACCTGAACGTAGTTCTGTGCTGAAAAGTCCTTGGCAAAAAAGGTAACTTGCATTCATTCAGTAAATTGGCTCATAGATGTTCATTGTAGAATTAATAGGCTTGAAAAGACATCCTGTGGTCAGGCTGGAGATTTTTCTGCTTTTAACATTATCATAGTGGACTACAGGGGAGTAGCAGATGCTATGCAGCTATTCCTTACCATGCTCTGTCTGCTGTTTAAGCATATTTATCGATAACTCACTGCATGGGAAACTGAAATATTCCTAATATAGATGAGTTGATAGATGCTCTCATTAACAAAAAGCTGCAGGCCATGCCATTATAATAATCTTCTTTCCATCATTACCAAGTGCATAGATTTGCTATGCATATGTATATATTTGGAAGAGAGGAGGTTTTTTTTTTCAGCAATTCCTTTAATCAATTCATGTTCCTGATTATTTGTCCCTCCCTTCTTTTCCTTTTCCTCTTTTAGATTATGATAGTGCAGCAGAATTCTAACTAAATTAAATTTAGGACAGTAGATCTAGACAGGGGTTGTTTGATAGGGAACTGTGTTAAAAGACACTGTCCTTCAATAGAGTAATGATGTGTTTACTTTGTCTCCTGGTGTTATTCAAATTGGAATACAAAACTATAAGGCTAAATCTGGTTTCTTAAAGATGCTGAAGATAGCTAGCTGAATGCTGATGTATAAATTCTTCATGAATGTTTGCTCAGCTTTCAAACAGCTGGTTTTGTTGCTGTGGGGTTTGTTTGGTTTCGGTTTTGTATTTTTTTTTTTTTTTAATACAGAGGCTTTTACTTTACTTACCCTTTGTATCTGCTGCTTATGAGCATTTGTAAGAATGGCTGCACTTTTTAAGACTGCACATACTGCCATGAATACAAAAAATATTCATTATTTATTGTTGACTATTCTTCTAAATAATGTTTAAGTCAACTAAACCAGAAAACAAAATAATGTCACTTTGCCTATAATACATCCCCACTAAAGAGGGATTTTAACACTTTTAACATGTTAAGACCCATCTACCCATATATTCTACTGCAATCAATACAGGCAGAAAAATTTTGTATTTAGCACAGAGAAAGTCTGCAGATAAATTAATTGGAAATGACCCATTTGCAAGGAACTCATAAACTCAAAGCTGTTGTCTGGACTACTTCATAGACAAGTTTTTGTAGCTCAGTAGAACAATAACTAGAGATGTTCCGCATCTCAGTATTAAAGCGATAATGGCCACTTGACATTTTGGGATAGAGGGAGTTTGGCAGAATCAGAAGTCTACAACCAACTGAGGAGGAAGAAAGAGTGGAACAATACTTTCTGGAATACTGTTTTAAAATCTGCCAAGACTGGCAAGGACTCAATTCTTCCAGAGGAAATGAACAACTCAGCTTCCTGTTTAATTCAATTCCTTTCTTAAAGAATGTCAGGTCTTAACTACTTCTTTGACTTGAAGGGAAGTTCAGATAAAACATAAGAGTTACAGGATAATTTTTCCTTTTTCTGGGTGCATCTTTGAAACACCAAACCTGCTGGAGTTTATTAGACAATTATTATATTTGTAAGCTCATCTGTAGTAATGAATTTTACTCCAAAATGATGAAATCTCCCTAGATTAATATAAGCTATTTGAAACTTGCTAACCAAAGAGGAAATGTGTTTAAAATTTTCTTAAACCAATGTCCTTTCTAAATAATTTAGATCTGTAATCAGAAAATCCAATGACTTCTGCTAGCTCTTGCTTCTCTAGCTTTTCTTTGATTCTTGTTAAGTCTTATTAAATAATTTCAGTTACTAAATCAAAGTTTTATACTTGAGCTTAGCAGTAAGACCTAATTCTGTGTTTTGGCAAAGTTCCAGCTTCATATTCTTGAGGCAAGCAAACACTGCTTATACTAAGATTCTGTGGCACTAATTTAAATTTATCTGTCTTCAACATGTCAATATCCTTTACATACATAATTTCCTCTCAAGTAGAGACATAAAAAGTGATAAAGAAACCTAATTTCTTTCATTTTAGATATCATACTTTAATTAAATTCAGGGGGAAAAAAAACAGGTTTGGCATCTCTTGTTAGAGATTGAGTCAAGGTTCCTAAAGCAGCAAATTCTAACTTTATTTTTCTTAAATCAGGGTAAATGCATAGAAGATGCGACATACATTAAATAACTCAGAACTGTATATTAAAAGCAATAACATTAAGAATTCACCTTTTATTGAAGGTGAATATCTCCAAAAGCTTCTGATGAAAGCACTTTGCTACCATTTACAATTTCAAAATCGCCAATAATGATAAAGCAGAAAAAGAACAACCTATGGATAAAGGGGAATATTTTTGTCTACAGAATTTTCGATTTATTTTGCATTTAAAACCCCAGCTCTGGGAATCATGCGAATCTCTGCACATATTTAAAAACACAAAGGTGATTTCAGATTACTTGTGGGAAAAGAATTATTAACTTTCTAAGCTAAAATGCCAAAAGATATAAACCTCTAATTCTTTATATTGTTTAAATATAAAGCATTAGAAATCATTTCATAAGTTTTGAATCCATTGAAGCGCAATATTTTTAGCCCTGCAGAACCAATATTAACAATTAAGGTTTACTATAGTCATGTCTCAAACATTATAACATTTTCATCTACATTCTTTCCTGTAGAATTGATATGTAAATGGCTTTTTTTTTCATGTAATGGATGATGTTGTTTTCAGAAATAAGGATACATAGGCCATATTTTTAGATATATGGGTTTACCATTTCATATGGTTGAACATTGTGATCTTAAAGGTCTTTTCCAATCTAAACAATTCTATGATTCTACTATTCTGTATTGTACAAAATGATAGAGCATATTGCTTTCTTTGCTCCGCTGTGTTGATTGCTTACTTGCTGTGCAGGATTGATCCCAAGCCAAGCCTGAGGTGTGAGAAAAAAAAAACAGCTTTCCCTGCCTTACAGGAGGCACTATGGAATGACTACAAAGATAGAACTTGTAAAGAATGACTGCTCCTGAAACAATACATGAGAACTTATTTTCAAGTTTTTTTTTTCTGTTTTCCCCACTCAGCAGTGATACATTTCCTCTGGAAAGCTGCAGTATACATGCGTTCAGTGTTCTAATAAAACATAGATTTAAAATACTTGCTATCTTTTGACATATTGTAAGGAGGAGGGAACATAGTTGATCCTCGTGACCTGTCTGGGACCTCATGACCAGATTTGTAGTCATATTGTGTGAAATTTTTTTAAGCTTATCAACTATACAAGCAACTCAAAATCTGTCTTGCAATTCATGATCAGATCATAATGTAATAGCATGAAGCATACAAATTAAATCTTTTGAGTTTTAGATATGAAATAAAAATAACTTTTGCTGATCATTGAAGATTAAAGCCCCAGAAAACCAAACTCCTCTGTATCCCCTACAAGGTTTTGCTGATACAGGCAATCACCTGCTGGAAGCAGTGAACTCTTAAAAACTTTTGCATATGTTACTGATCAGCAGCCACTCTATCCTGCCTATGTTAAAGATAACTACAATAATACAACTACATTTGCATTTTTACAGTACAAATTTGTAACCTAGGCATACCAACATTATATGAATATAACTTTCAACTTAAACGCCTCAGATTCTAGCGTAGTGCACATGAAAGAAACAAGTGTCATGAGTGAAATCAGCTCTGTGTTTTGGCAATGTACTGATTAGAACTCTCCAGCTCAGCAGGGTTGAGAATCATGTATTCAGATCACTCACTACAGTTTGGACGAATGAGCTGGTGTCAGAATCAGTCACCATTCTGTCCAAATGACTGCGAAACTGGAGACTTGGAAGCATGAAAACTTAACAGATTTTAGATATGATGGAACTCTGTCCTTCTGTGCAGTCACTCTTGAATGGGTTGAATTTTTCTTACTTCAGGATGAAAATAAACATTTGATGGTATTGAGAGATGAAGTAATCATGAAACAAATTATGCAGTATCTTGAAATAGAGTAAATTTGTTCTTCTACTGGTTTAGCTGAGTTTCTTTACTATTTGTTCTTTTTTTTTTTTCTTCCCCTAAGTTAATCAAAGACGAAAGAGTTCCTGGAGGCAACATGTCAAAAATCAAAGGAGCAGCTCATGACTCCTGGTTTGCTGTCTCTTGACATCAACTACTTGGTGATAAATTCACAAAAGATGGTCAGAGTTACAACCTTTTGCAGTAATTTGTCATTTGCAATTTGTAGATTACTTTTGCCACAGTTGTGAGTGAGGTAACTGCAAGTCTGTGTGATATTTTGAGTGGGATGCATGAGTGCAAGTGCTCTGATTGGGGGACATAGTGACAAATCTTGCAGAAGCAAAGGTCTTAAATTCTATACCTTTCTGCCAAGTAGTGCTCTTTACTAGTCTTAGGGGAGCACTGTTGTCCTCTTGGGAATCAGAGCCTACATCTTGTCCTGAAACTGATGCCTGAAGTTTGCTTATCTTCTTAATTTCTAAAGAAAGTATGTCCTTGCTTGTGATGCTACCACTTGACCTGTTTTTATTAAATAGTTTGAGTGTTTAAACATTTGATTATGACGAATGTATAACTACTTATCCTCCCCTGTGTAAGTATGGAATAAATCCATATCGCTGTTACCCTTCTTTCTGTTGAAATCACCTTCTGGCCCAGAGAGATCTTCCTAAATCTAGCAAAGTGGTCAGGCTTGGCACACCATTTTCTCACATCAGGGGTTTGGTTTTTTTTTTTCAGTATTCATGTAAAGCTCCTCAGAAGCTAAACATGACATCCTGAAAGAAGTTTGTAAATCAATATTTCTCATGACATGCAATTTGTGAAGTTATACTACTATGTTTTATGTGGCCTGTACATGGAGGAAAATAGTCTCAGGCCAGATGCAACGATGAGTCTAAGTAAGTAAGATACAAAATGAAATGTTAAGAGTTCTTGACGAGTAGAGAGGAGGAAAAGGAAAATAACAGAATCCTTTGCATTGTCATGTGTTGCATCACTTCCCAGTAGTAGTACTGCTTTTCCACATCTCTTGTGAGGGGCAAATGAGTTCAGGTATGTTATTGCTTTTTGGGATAAAACAGGGGCATATCACACAGGGTAGATCTATAAGGTAGTCTTTGCTTGCTATGAGAGCAGGACATTCAGGACATTCCAGCTTGGTATGACTTCTAGAGCTAGTAGTACAGCCTCACAAATGTATCAAGATGCTAGGAAACTGAAAGGCTTTAAATTTAAATCTTAATCATATGTTTCTATCTACACAGTTGTTGTAACTGTTACACAAACACATTTTCTGTAATCCTTTCATCTTGCCTCATGGTAAGGCTAATTCTTAGTAATCTGACAAATTCTGTGGACAGCTAAATTCATTATGGCAGACTATATTAGGCAGCTATTTGAGTGTCTACTATGCACAGAGTTGTAGACCTCCAGAAAGCCTTTAGAGGAACTCACCATTGTGCTGCTGAAGTCTTATCATACATAAGCATGACATACTTCCCAAATATGAGGTAGCTTTTGTCATTAGTAAGAGTCCTTTTGGCTAGCAAAAAGATAATATGAAAGGAGACAAAAACTTTGCCTCTTCAGAAGCTGCTGGCATGCCATTGTCCAGGTACAGAATATCTGAAAATTTTTAAGGTCATTGGCCTGAAAAAAAAAATGTGGAAAGGATCATGCCTTTAAAGCCTAGTGATTACAGCACTCAAGGAAAAGGGTTCACATCTTGCTTGACTGACTACTTAGTATATTAGCCAAGGGCTGTTAAATGTATAATAACTGAAAATTTATTGGAGTAAAGACTACAACTCAGCTCCCTGCTGAATGTCCTATCAGAAGACTCAATAGTAAAGATCACTTATGTCTCTCTGACCCTCTCAGTCCATTAAATCATTAATTGTTCTCTCCAAAGTCAAATAGCTTAACATCTCCTCCCGTCACAGCATATGGTCTGAATACAGTTTTTGTTGTAATGTGTCTTGAATTCCTTTTTGGCATAGCACAAAACTATTGTGTGGAGAGTTATTAACCCATGACAGTCTAAATTCTGGAGTCTAGCATACTTCACAGGAAATTTGGAGCTGGGATTGGAGTGGGGAGGTCGACACCTTGGAGCTGAAGTGTGAATTAAGGTCAACATTTAAGGGCACAGAGGCTGTGAGTGTTCCAGAGTTTGACAGTAGGGGAGTTGTAGTTATGAATATAAAAGTGACTGTTCCTAAGCACCTGGTGCTAGAGTAAAGGGTGCTAGGCTGGACTTCAAGGCTGAGGATGCTTTTTAATGGTCTTCTTCCTTGGTCCTCAAAACAGAATAAAAGTCCTTTTCCTACAATGAAAATGTGTAACATTTCCTGCTAACATCAGTGGCTGCTGGTTTGAATCCCATTTTAATCCTGTTGAAACCAATAACAAAATTTTGCTGAGTTACATAACATAGGGTACTACATAACCTAGTTCATCTGTACTGGTGCTCAGCACTGCCCCATAACTGGCGTATGTCCCACTAAGAATTATTACTAGCTTATCAAAGTGCCAGTTAAAGGTGCCTAACACTACCCTTTTTATTCTTCTTATTATTATCATTATTAGTTGTATTTTATATAAGCTCTTAATACTAATTCAAGAAATGACTGGCATAATTTAGAAAGAAAATTTTAGTATCTGAATTGTATAAAAGTCTGGATTTCATGGATCAGGACAAGACTGAATGATTAAAAAAAATGGATTTGTATATATGGTTAGCTTTTACCCGGGCTGAGAGAAAGCTCTTTTCTTTTGACAACTGGTATTAGTGTTAGTTTGAGCAAAGTATTTTGGACTCTAGCAGCCAAAATGTTGTTATGCTCTTGTGCCAGACCCCTGTGATTGCAAAAGCATGCAACTGTCACTGTGAGAAACACAGAGAACAGAGTCACACTTGCCTTCTGAGTGCCAAGTTGACAACTAGCTTTGTTTGGCTTGTGAGCATGTTCCTGACAGCATGTGAGAGCCAGCTCTGAGGCGAGATGGCACCTCCAGTGTGCAGAGTCCCAACTGCTATTATGAAATGAACAAAGGTGTGCTCTATGATTTTTAATATACTTTGGCTAGTTGGAGGTTTTTCTCCATTGAGCACTGGCAGAAAAGATGCCTACTTGAATATGTGCATAGGTTATAAGGCGCTCAAAAAAACATTTGCTTAACTTGGCCTAGGTGATGACAGCAAATCAAACAAATAGTTTATGATGCATATGAAAATGAACAAAAAGCCAGGAAATTGAGAGGATTAGGTTACCCAGGTTTGGAGTTACTGTGGGAAAATCTCGGGATCATAAATAGTTCTACTGGGCAGCTTATTTATGATCTTTCTTTGCTTTCTGCCACACTCACTTTCACTGGGAATTTTAATTTTAAAGCAATTGTCATATAGGCCTCATTCTCTTGTAATGGCAATGTACTGTAAACATAAATAAATCACAAATTCCACAGTTACCAGTTCCTTTTGTAATCAATTTTACTTAAAGGCAGAAAATAAACAAGGAGTAATAACTGTTTGGATGAAATAATACCTAATCTTCCACAGTAGCTACCCAAGTTCCTTCCCTATAGTTACAAAGCAATTTTTTTGTAAGTCACTTCTTGGGTTCTCTCTGAATGAAAATCTTTCATCCATATGCCCTTGGTTTCTGAAGTCTCGGACTGGGTCTAGGCTAATTAAAAATCTAGGCTTCTGTCCCATGGAGCACTTAATTACCTGTTTAACTCTGAGACATTAATAGTCTCATCTGAGAGACATACAAAATCCGGGAACACAGTAAGGTGAAACAAACTTAATTCATGCCATATATAGATACGTAAATCTGGACTAAAGCCATAAAGAATTGTTAATCCATAGAGTGACCTGGTCCAGTGGAAAGTGTCCCTGCCCATGGCAGGAGAGTTGGAACAAGATGATCTTTAAGGGCCGTTCCATCCCAAACCATTCTATGATTCTACGATTCTATCTCTAATTCTTTACTATCTAAATAGATGTCTGTCACCTGCACTCCAAAATTTAGGTTTCCAACACAAAGGCCAAGTAATGGGAAATATGAGTACAGTTTTCTAGCATAGGTGCCAAAAGCTAATACAATTGTAACTGAGATTTGGAGCTTTTAAGCACTGATGTTTTTTTTCAGCTTGTCTCACCACCAACAGAAGTGACCAAAATACTCTGTCTTTATTTCTGTTTTACCATTCTTCCAACTGCAGGATGGCAGGATATCCCCTATAGCACTCTGTGCCTAATATCATTACCATGTAGTTTATTCCTTCTCTCATCTCATTCACAAAGAAAGCATTATTAATAAAGGTTGTCCCTCCTTCTGGTAGGTTTTGGATGATCTGCTTCTACTTTTAGGGATAAAATACATTTCTCTAGTTTGAAGAAGGCAGGTGAAATGGACTTGGAACGTGAGAGAGCTTTGCAGCTTTGCAGCAACCACTACAGCTTTGTGGCAGTTTTTAATACTTGAAAGCAGATTCATTTAACAGTTTTGAACAGTTTGCCTGTGAGCCTTACTCTAATGATAGAAATCTAATCTATTATGTGGTGGCAGCGCTGGGGCTTGAGTCCCAGAGCTCTTAAATGTTCGGGGCTCAGCCCAGAGGTTGTTAGATAAAAAATCTTATTTATGGGTGAGGTTACAGTACTTCTACATATAAAAATATCAATACTAGTAGTAATACCATTAAAAAGGTAACACATACACACATTTTCTTACTTTCTATCCCCTTTCTTCATGTTATACTCACCCTCCTGTTCTTTCTCTGGGAGCACACAGTTGGAGAGTTTATTAACGTAAGTGATCAGCATCTGGAATCCTCTATTGGAAGGAATATGATGCTGATGCTGCTGGTATCTTCTTCCACCTCTGAGACTCACCTGAGCTCATTTTTATATTTGCTAAAATGTTTTTACACTTTTCTCTTTCTTCATGGCTCTGCAGCTCCATGTTGCATCCAAATTTACTGTATATGATATATGGCTTTTATACATGTTAGATTCTACTTCTTTGTTCTCTTTCTTACCCATGCAATCAATTTTGTCTGGCTTCAGCTCTGCATTTCTTTAGCTGACCATTGGCAAGTTGTTTTTAGCCATGGAGTCTCCACTGCCAAGCCTGTGCTTCGTCTCTTCTCATCCCGTGCCTGTACTCCTCTATGCCACACATCTTGTGTCTCCAGTTCTCAGTGGTGAGCAGCTGCTGTACCAGGCCTGTATTACTCTATGCTATAACATTATGTTAGAGTTGCAAGTATCTCCTACATAGTACAACAGCTTGTTTCAGTTATCTCTATAAAAATGTGGTCATACTACACAATGATAAACAAAAGCAAAACAAATTAGCTATAGACACCTGGTCAGCTAGAGAAAATGCTGTTACAGCTAAACCAAGTAAAATGAAGTTGCAGGCAAGTCAAGAAAAGTTCAAGCAGAGCAAGTCTGACAACTGCAATCCTTAGATGTTACAAATGTAGTGCAAAGCTTATAACCTGTTAATTTCAGTGGTAGGACTGTATTATAGGGCTATGTGATTACAAGTTTCACTCCATTATTCCATAATACAGCCATGAAAAAAATACCTGGAATCCATACCATACCACTTCATCAGTCTCAGTCCAAAGTCCCTGCAACTTTACCTCTCAGTTAAGCATGCATAATTTGTGCTAAGTTTGATGATAACAGAAAATATATTTTTTAAAGCAGAAGCTTGTAAAGATCACATACTAATCCATCTAGAATAAACTATTTAGAAGGAATATCTAATTAGTGTGTCTTCTGAATATAGCACTACATCTTCAGAGCGTGCACAGAGTGTCTGTGTTCTGGTTTTGTTTAGTGAGGGGGGGCCTAAGGCGGTAGCTTCTGTAGGAAACTGCTAGAAGTCGCTCCCCTTTGTTCAGTGGACTCGGGCGGGCCTAGGGCAGACCTGCTGCTGGCCAAGGCCAAGCCAATTGGTAGCAGAATGTCCCGTGATAATGCCTCTGCAATAACATATTTAAGAAGGGGAAAACAGGAAAAAAGGGAGAAGATGTGAAGCAGCTGAGTGGGGGCAGAGAGGGGGAGGCGCGAGCCTCATGGGCCTTGCAGGCCTCACCCTCTGGCCTCCCGCCGGGCAGCCAACTGGGCCCAACTTGGCCCGGCCTGGCTGCAAGAAGTGGAGAGGAGATGAGAAGTGAATAAGACATAAAAAGGATCCTGAGAGGCGTCTGCCAGCCTGTTGTGAGGAACGGCTGCAGACGCCAAGGTCAGTGAAGAAGGAGGGGGAGGAGTAATGCAGCTCCTGGCCAAGATTCCCCTGCAGCCTGTGATGATAACCATGGTGGAGCAGGTTGTCCCCCTGCAGCCCATGGAGGTCCACGGAGGGGCAGAGATCCACCTGCAGCCCGTGGAGGACCCCACACCAGAGCAGGTGGAGGCCTGAAGGAGGCTGTGGCCCATGGAGGGCCCACTGGGGCAGTTGTTCTGGAAAGACTGCACCCCGTGGAGAGATGACACACACCGGAGCAGTTTCACAAAGGACTGTGGCCTGTGGGAGGGACCCCATGCTGGAGCAGAGGAGGAATGCGAGGAGTTCTTCCCCCGACAATGACACAGCGGCGTAAAACAATGCATGATGAACTGACCGCGACCCCCATTCCCTCTTCCCCCCTGTGCCACTCAGGGGGGGAAAAGGTAGTAGAGATAATATTAAGCCCGGGAAGAGGGAGGGGTGGGGGGAGTTTATCTTGTTCCCTGTCTCATTCTCCTGCTAGTTTTAGAAATAAATGAATACTTTTCCCCAAGTCAAGTCTGTTTTGCCCATTACCATAACTTTAAGGATTTCTTCCTGTCCTTATCTCAAACCTCGAGCCATTTTCCTTATATCATCTCTCCCTATTCTCTCGGAGGGTCGGGGGGAGCGAGAGAGAGAGACTGTGTAGTGTGGTCCCTATCGGGGCTGAACTACGACAGTCTGTCACTGTACATCAGAAAAGGATGTGATCTGCCAGGTTATCCTCTATTATCTATTTAGTGAATTAAGAGCAATATTTGTGCATTTCTGTTACACAGGCAATAAATTTCCTGTCCTATTATATTTTTTGTGATTCTATTTTTTTAATTCCAAAGTATAGTTGAATAGAAACAAAGTTTAAAGACATGTTCAACATCCAACAGATGTAAGGTATTTTGACGGATAATTAAATTGCTTACCTTTGATCATAGAATCATAGAATCAATGACTCATAGAATGGTTTGTGTTGGAAGAGACTTTCAAGATCATCTAGTTCCAATGCCCCTGCCATGACCAGGGACACCTTCCACTAGACCAGGTCACTCAAAGCCCCATCCAACTTGGCCTTCAAAAGTTCAGGGGAGGGGACATCCACAGCTTCTCTGGACATGCTGTTCCAGTGTCTCGCCATTCTCACAGTAAAGAGTTTCTTCCTTACATCCAATCTAAATCTACCATCTTTCAGTTTAAAACCATTACCCCTCATCCTATCACTGTACTCCCTGATAAAAAGTCAATCCCTATCTTTTCTCTAGCCCCCCTTTAAGTACTGGAAGGTTGCTATAAGGTCTCCCTGGAGCCTTCTCTTCTCCAGGCTGAGCAACTCCAGCTCTCCCAGCCTGTCCCCACAGGGGAGGTGTTCCAGCCCTCTGATCATCTTTGTGGCCTTCCTCTGCACCCATGTCAGCAGCTCCATGTATTTCTTACACTGTGGACCCCAGAGCTGAATACTCTACTCCAGCTGGAGTCTCATGAGAGTGGAGTAGAGGGGGAGAATCACCTCCCTCAACCTGGTGGTCACCGTTCTTTTGATGTTGCCCAGGATGCAATGGGTTTTTTTGGGCTACTGGTGCACATTGCTGGCTTATATACAATTTATCATCCGAGAATACCCCCAAGTTCTTTTACTCAGGGATACTCCCAATCCAGTCATCGCTCAGCCTGTATCCACGTTTGGGATTGCCCCGACCCAAGTGCATGACATTATACTTTGCCTTGTTGAACTTCATGAGTTTCTCATGGGCCCACCTCTCAAGCCTGTCAAAGTCCCTCTGGATGATATCCCTTCACTCTAGAATATCAACCACACTACTTAGCTTGGTGTCATTCACAAACTTGCTGAGGATGCACTCTATCTCACTGTCCATGTCACCAACAAAGATGTTAAACAGTGCCAGTCTCAATACTGACCCTGGGGGCACCAATCATCACTGGTCTCCACTTGGACATCAAGCCATTGACAACAAGCCTTTGAGAGCAAACAACCAGCCAATTCCTTCTCCACTGAGTAGTTCATCCATCAAATCCATGTCCCTCCAGCTTAGAGACAAGGATGTTGTGCAGGACAGTATCAATTCTTTGTAGAAGTCCAGGTAGATTATGTCAGACACTCTTCCCTTATCCACAAATACTGTAACCCTGTTTTAGAAGGTCACCAAATTTGTCCAGGACAATTTGCCCTTAGTGAAGCCATGTTAGCTGTCGCAAATTGCCTCTGTGTTTTCCATGTGCATTAGCAGTTTCCAGGAGGATCTACTCCATGATCTTGCCAGGCACAGGGTGCCAAGACTGACCAGCCTGAAAATGTAAAAATACTTGATCTCATTGTACTTTCTAAGATCTTTCTTTATTTTTATCTGGTTTTAGTTTTGAAGTTAAAAATTAATTTGACTTGAATTTAGTATAAAATTATCTAAGTGGATTGTTTCTAAACTTAAATAAAAGGAAGATATTGTGAACTAAGGAGATAAGTCAAAATCAACCAGGTTTTACAGACAGTTGCTTTTACTGATTCAAATAATTTCTGATAATGTTAGTTTACTGGCACACACTTGATAATAAATAGTGTTCATGTTCAGAATGTCTGGTTATCTTTTGAGTCTTTGAAAAACATGTTTTCTGTTTTATATGCACCTCAGAAGATCATCAACTGGTATTAACAGCAATATGTATTTTTTCAAGAGAGATATCACCTGATCCACCTTCAATCCCTTTTACAGGAGATATCCTACTACGGTAAAATAAACAGAAACAGTAAGTCACAGTCAACTGTAGGTATAGTATTCTGCACAATGTAAGGTTTGAGTTACTATGGAGATGACTAGGGTAGTAGTATTGACTTCATTAGAGATACTCAAGCATAGGAGTGGAAAAACGCAACAGCCCAATGCTTTTAGTTGAATAAGTTTGAAATTTAGTTGAATAATTTGTTCTGTACCTGAATTCCTCACAAAATTAGCGTTTTAATTCTTCTGCATGTGTAAGCCATTCAGTTCAGTGGATAGTAATGATTCTTTTCCCATTTTACATCAGTTTAGGAGAATTGTTTGGACCAAATGTAAAAGAAATTACAAAGACTTTTCTTAGGAAGGACAAAGTGATAAAATATAATAGCAGCTAGGATGAAAAGCAACAGTAAAGGGATAATGATTCTTTTAATAACTTTTAATACTATTACCTCTTAAAGCTTTTTTTTTAGATGAAATAAAGAAATACTCTAATAAACTTAAACCAAGTTCTGACTAATTTATTATACAGAGCAATGCTGCAAGAACAACTATTTTGATAGTATGCAAAGTAGTTTAAGCTTTCATTACTTCTTATCATTTGACACTACTATTTCATGCAAACCAGTCTTTTACTACACAGTATTTGCTAAGAAATCTCCACAAACTCTTAAGGTCTTATTTTAAAGACTAAGTGGTTCTTTTCATATATGTTATTATAAAGCATAACAAAAAGGTTGAAAACAAGTCACTTTGTTAATTAGTTACACTTACTGGATTTCATAGACTCAATGTAATGTTAATATTTTCATCAACTAGAACTATTGGAGTTCTATTTTTGAATTAACTTTGCTATTAAGGCAGATCATTAGAAACACAAAGGAAAATTGCTCCTCTTGAGTAAGCATACAGCAGGAGGATTTTATAAAGGAGGATTGTAGAGAGAAAGTAAAAAGAGGTATGATGTTAAGAGCTAAAAGCAAGTGATCCTGATTAAAATTTCTCTTCTAAAGTGGAAGATTTATTAAAATTACATCCATATTTTCATCCAGAATGAGAAGTAGGAGGTATTGTTTAGATATTTCCCATTTAGACTATTTTTTTTTAAACAATCCTACCTTCTTTCTTTTTCTCCTCCATTGAGTATTCTCCTTTTACTCTTTGGAAAGTCATGTGCAAAAGTCATCATGTGCAAGAGTAATTTTTCTAAAGATTTGAGTAGTTTCCCATTTTCTTCATGGTACATGATGAACCATATTCTCAGACAGAAAACGTCAGTTTTGAGCTGTACTATCAATACATTCTGGCTAGTGTGGACACAGATTCACAGTCCTAATTTATCAGAATACCTGTATTCATGTCAAAATTCATGCATTTTCCTAAGCTGATTTTTCATTTTTGTCATTCTACCTTACAGTAGCTTATTTCTTTAAAAATCTAGGAGAGATACCACAACCTTCTGGTAAACAAGAGGGATGAATAGAAGAAGGAGTGGAAAGAAAGTAGTCTCATAGAACACCACCAACTCTACATCTGGTTCTGTCAGTTCATGTTGTGGTAACAGAGCCATTGGGAAGCACATTTTCACCTTAAGAGTCTAGAATTCAGGGAGTGTAAGGCAATTTTATATGACTATATATATACATGTGTCCTGATATCTGTTAAACACTGACTGAGAAAATTTGGAATTAAGCTTGGTGTTAATCCTAGAGTTGAGATATCTGGATGTACTGAGAGGATTGTTCGTCTTCATTATTTTTTAGTCTATATCTCATTTTTTTCCTGCAATTTGTTCTTAATGCTACAGTGGATTTTCACCATTGTTTCCTTTCTAGGAAGTCTGTCTTTTTACCATTTGATGGTACCCAGGCCTAGTGGCTGCTCATTTTATTTTATGTGTCTTCTATGGCTCTTCATCTCTACATTTTGAGAAAAGAAAAAAAGATCCAAAACCCTGAGCCAAGGAACAGATTGACAGACACTGCTGTTGTTGTCAGTCGTTTTCAAACAGCATGACAGGACAGCATTATTAGACTCAGGTTGACTGAAGAGGTTGTGCGTTACCATCAGGCATTTCTCAACCTCTCCATTTTTTTCTCGTCTCTTCTTTTATCAAAGACTAGTGAATGATTGCAGCTCTATGATCTTCTCCCCCTATGCTCTTGCAAAATAACTTGACATATGTTCACTCTTCTGCTACTTCTTTGTCCTTTTGTTATGTAGTCTGCAGAATTTTGTCTTCTCTATTTTTCTTTTCCTGGTTTTGGGGGTTCTAATTTTATGTAACTTTTTTCTTTCTTCATTTCCTTTGTATAGCAAATGTGAGAAGCAGATGGCCCTTGTTAGTACAACAGGACATAAGCCCTCAAGATATAGCTTAATAAAAAAGTAAAAAAGAGGCAACATTGGTGAGTACAAACTGGTATAAATTTATTTTGGTGGAGCTGTGCTAATTTTTTGTTCAGGAGCTGGCTAATAGTGCTCAAAGACATTAGATTAAAAGTTGTATACTGTTACATGTACCATCTCTTAACATGGTTAGCTGATAGGGCTTGGCACTTCAGTATGCACAGAGGACTGGGTCATAAATTTTCTCATCTATGGACACTTGCTTTGTAAAGGAAATTTGTATTTGTCTTCTACCATAGTCTGCAATTATTAAAAGATTAATTATACAAGAACTTTAAAATGTAAACTCAATGGTCTATAGCTCAGAAATAGATGGCTTTTCAGATAGCTTCTCTGTCTTTTTTGTACCCCAGAGAACTTGTTATTCTTAGAAGTATATTCAATACTTGGCCATAAACAAGAAGGTAACCTATATATTTGATCTTTGCAAAGCTTTATTTAGGTAGTAGAAGCCCTTAAGTCCTTTTCATGGTATCATCAGAACTTAGAAAATTGCAGCCTACCTGAAACAAAATTGTCAGCTATTTACCATCATTTCAGTTTTTCTTGCAATATAGATTTTCTGAGGCCTCACAGGGGCTTTTTTTTTCCAGCTGAAAACATAATTTCTGACTGAAAATACTGTTGCTCTCCATAAAGTCATTCATAGAATGACAGTATTCTTTGCAAGTCCCATTTCAACCATTTGAACAGGCTGCCCAGGGAAGTGGTTGAGTTATCATCCTTAGAGATATTTAAAAGATGTGTAGCTGTGGAGCCTAGAAACATGGTTTAGTGGTGAACTTGCTAGTGTTAGGATAACAATTGGACTTGATGATCTTAAAGGTCTTTTCCAATCTAAATTATTCTGTGATTCATCTGGGTTATTCAGGTTAAACACACCAATATGATTCTGATCTCAGAAGATTATTACATTGTCTTTTTGAAGAAATTTTGCTCTTATGCATGATGTATAGTATCTTCCAGCCATTGGTCTAATAAAAAGTGGCTCCTGATATAATTCACTGGAGACACAAAAAATGTGATTTGAATTTTCCTGTAATACTGAGAAATTCTTCCTTGTGTTCCTTCTGTCATGCACAATAACTGCTCTTACGTAATACCTGCTTACTGTTTAATGATAGATGGGTGGAAAGGGGGCACAGAAGAATCTGCAAGATAAACTGAAGAAGGCTCCATCGTTTTGAGCAACTACTATGGATGTAAAAATCAGAGAGTAGCAAATAAAACATTAGTATTATCTTTACTCACAGTTAGAGGCCTGTGCTATTTCCTTCACTTGATGATCGGCTCAGACCCTTCTACAGTGCTTCAAAACTATGAGCAGAATAGCACATAAACTGGAAGGCAGTGAGCAAGAATGATTGATCACTTCAAGGTACTCACTCATTTATTGCTGTGGATTGTGGTTCTAAAGTAAGTAACCTAAATCTGCAGTTCTGGAATCTGCCATCTCTCCCCTTCTTGATCAGTGAGCGAGTGTTTTTAGAAAAAGGCTAGTGAGACTAAAAGGCCTGTACAAAATTGATGCTAATACTGAACTGTATTTTGAACACTGACAACAAGAAGCCTGAGAGAGCCTCTGGTACTATGACAGCTGCTTGCCTGGAAGACTGAAAGTGAGCAAGAGGGTTAGTAAACCTTTCAGTCACATAGCTATGGTAACCAAGCTGATTAATGAAGATTTTCTTCCATTTAAATCAGAATTAATTGGGGTGAATATAATGATTATATATCACACTGCCATCTGGTGTCAAAAGACTGAGAAACAGGCCTGTTTTCTGAAGATGCTTCTTCACATGAAACAGCATCATATTTACAGATAGAGTGAATATTTCTAACTACATAAGACTTGGTGGGACCAATGAATATTTCCAAATTTGGGTAAGCTTTTTATCTATATCATACTTATTTCCAAATTTGGGTAAGCTTTTTATCTATATCATACTTACATATGCTGCACTACTCTTTCAACATTTTTTGGTTTCAAGACACTGTATAACTCAGAAATTAGTAGAGTTCCCACCTTCATATAATGTGCCACAATAGTTCCTGGAACGTCAGAGATTAATAACTATTAATTAGTATAAATTGTGCAATGAAGTGTACATTTGACATTTTAAAATCTTTTTTTTTGAAAATAAGAATTTTGGGGTTTTTTTTAGTCTGCTGTGATATTCACTAACATAGCAATATAAAGGACAAGGATTTCAAGGTTAATTTTGTTTTTGAGGTAGCTTTTTTTTTCACCATATTTGAGTCCTAATTCCCTATTAATTTACATGAATGAGTCATTCCCGTGACACTATCAGAAAATGAACACTTTGAAAGCAAAATAGTGCTGTATCTGACTCAATATAATGACTCGTCTGTCTCTTTCCCACTTTGACTTCATTATGGTTACATTACTGGACATACAGCTGTATTGTATACAAGCTGTGAGAAGAACCTATCTAAAAGTATATACTTGGGCATAGGCCAACTAGGAATATGTGTATTATAACTTGTGCATTCTTTGCTATTTGCATTGAAGTAGTGTCCTGTGGCCCCAGGAAAGACTGAGGTTCATTCCACTGACTGTAACTTATAAAGATGCGGGTACTGCCCAAAACATCTTTTTATATCTTTATGCACAGGTATAGATGGTGATACAGCTCTTTTGTTCCTGCTGCAAGACAAGCTGATGAAAGCTGGTTGTAACCTGAAGTGGTACAGTAAGGGCGATGGGCTATGTTGAGCCAAAGCTCCAGATCACAAGCCATAGCAGTATATTTGAACAGCTTCCAGCCATCTCTGAGCACAAGTGGAGAAGATGTGTGGATGTCTGCAGCTGTCCACCTAGACATGGACTCAGGGATGAGTTCTATATAATTTTGTAGCTGTGGTACTGTAGGCTAACATCCTCAAATAATTAGTGGTTATAGCAGTTTAGTTTACTCTTAAAACCTGCTAAGACCAACTTGGATTGCTGTTCTCTTACGAACTAGTAACTGAGGAGATTCTGTTTCTTTTAAATGTTCACAATAGAAATAGCTATATAGCATACAATATTACAGAGGTTTGTAAAGGCTGTGTGCTTAAGATAGAGGAAAGGAGATGAAGGGCTGCACCAAGAGCTTTCAACAACAAAAAGCTATTGAACAAGGAAGGGAGTAAACTGTTCACATCCGGTGGGAAAAGTCATCGTGGGCTTAAACTGCAGCAAAAAGGATTCAGACTTAACATTAATAATAGCCACAGATTGGCTAGAGGGCTGGGAATCTCTTTCTTTTAAAGGTTATTATAGAGATGTTAGACAAATATCTCACAAACACTGTTGAGATACAGTTGATCCTGCATTAGAGGAGAAGAAATGTACTGACTTGTTGAGTTAAATTCTTTAATCTAAAACCTTCTAGGCTTTTGTGATTCACAGATCTAAACCGAAGCAGATAGAACAGTCACTGATAAAGATTTATAGCCTGAGTCAATCTTACCTTATGAATCACACTTTTCTAGGAGAGATCTAAAGACCTATTTGTGATGGTAGAGTTACCATCAACAAATTGAGATGCTCGATCCATTTTATATAGATTCTCGTCATCCTGATCAACATCTGTGCACCTTCAAAAAGCCTAAAACATGTTCTCTAGCATTGTCAGTCTTATTCAGCTTGTTTTCACCTCCTTGCTGCGCCCAAAGGTGAAAAGAAAGAAAAACAAAAGGAATGTGTAAAACTGAGTAGTGTGTTTTATCAAAGGGGGAATTTGTTGTATTTATATGCTATATTCACTATAATTTTGAAATCAATTTAACCACTAATACATAAGAAAGCTTGAGATTTTAAAAAATAGACCTGGTTGGGAAATTTGAGGTAAAGCAAGATTTCAGGAAAAAAAAAGTGCTTCTTGGACAAAACTGAAATGTTTCACAGAACCAGATAACTTTTAGCCTCCATGACTGTTTTCTGTCTGCTTGTCCCTTGGAAATCAGGTCAGAAGCTCTATAATTTTCTAATGTTATATGTTGACTAATCCATTAGTGAATGTTCTCTTGAAATAAGTTTACCAGTGCTTCAGGCTTAGCAGCCTTACTGTAAGAAACCCTGACAACGGAATTACCTAGAATTCAGTGCTTTCTGGCTCATTTTTTATGGACTCAGCAGTCAATTTGGGAACAAAATAGGTGTTTGAACAGACTTCAAAGTGCATTACAATTGTGATTTTAGAAATGCAAATGCCTAGTGGCTTTCAGAGCATGTAGGACCAGACAGATATCAGATGAGCCAGGGTTGGGACTTCTTCACTGTAGCCTATGGGAAAGGAGCTCTACTTCTATTGTTATTCTTTACAATTAAATTATTACTGAAGCAGGGAAGAAAAGCTTAATTGTTTTTTGTGCATAGTGGTTAAATTAACTTTAATATGCACAGAACTTTTCACAATTTTTCTCGCCTACAGAATATCCCCTTTGAGAGTTATTTTTTTCCCAAGTTTCATATTTGGTGCTTTTGCTTTATCATGGGTTGACCTCTAAAGAGATTTCCACAACATAGTCTGCATGAATTACAGCTGTGAGACTCTCAAAGGGCTATTAATATATAAGACATCTCATCAAGGTCACACTGAAAGACAACCAGAGAGCAAGGAATTCAGCTTGCATTGTCAGCAAGCTGATGCACTGCCATACACACAGAACTACCTTTCTGCTCTATAGCTATGTCATGATTTTGAAGTTGTGTCAGAAGACAGAAAAGCTCTGAATGACTTGCTCTCAGTCCTAGCTTCACTTCTATCTCCAAGCACTATATGTAAATAACTTCTTAACTTCTACAGCGGTATCATTAATCCTTCTCAGTGTTTTTTATGGCATCTACAGGTCTCTTCAAACTGCTGAATTCTTTAAATTTTTTTTTTCCATTGAAGCTTGATGGCAAGAACCTTTATTTTCAAATCAGTTTTCATTATTTTCATACTTAAATAAACTTTTTTTTTTTTGTAAATTGCTCATTATTTGTAAAATCCAGATCAGAGACATTAGTATAAATGGCATGAAAGCTTCAAAACCTCTGCATTTTCAATACTGTTTTTGTTTTAGCTTTTCAGTGCAGAATAATTTTGTGGTGTTTTATGATATAAAAAAAAACTTTATATCATCAGTTTTATTAAAATAGTATATTTTTCTAGGAAAAGCTAATTGTGAAACCTAAGGTTTCAGGAAAGATAATTTAAAAAAATTTAGGCCAATAAATATTATAAATATATCTATAATAAGTACATATTAAATGCTATTTTCATTTAAGAATTAATAGAAAAAGCAGAATAGGCTACTTTTTCAAACAAAAATTTGGTTAATGAGAATAATTTTCTATTTAAATGAATACAATAAACAAGTTTCCTTAAATATATTTTGCTTAACAAAATGCTGCATAGTCTAATTCAATACATGATCAAATAAGTTGTGATGACAAGACGTAAGGTGGAAATATGGTATAAGGAAGCACAGAGATTTGTGACAACAAGGTTACATGCATTTCTTGAAAATGATATGGCCTTTCAATCATTTTTTGTGCTGTATACAGTTAAGGAATCCACTAGTGCCTTTAGCTGATGAGAATTCTACATGTGCTGCCAAGGACAAAACATGTCTTAACTCCAAAAAACTCTGCAGCAAGGTTCATTGTGCTCCCTACAGATAAGGCAAACCACTTAATACTGACAAAAATGTCACGGTGTACTTCCAGACATTGGTACAAATAAATGAATGCATGAAAATAAAAATACAAGAGAAATGTAACAGTAAGTACAAGTAGCTGACTCTTAGATGGAGATTAATCTATGTCATAAATATTCAAGTAAGGCATATTAGGACATAAAATATAGTTGAAAAGCACTATTACCGAGAGATACTCTTTCCTACAAGACAGATATAATCTGTTATATTTTTTGCCTTGTGTTCCTCTGCATACAGGAAAATTCAGTCATGGAAATTTGTCTGTGAATACTTCACTTGTCATTCAGCTAGAGGTATAGTGACAAAAGTCTTTTTATGTGGGCAGATGATTTGCATTACACATGCTGCACAGAACCCCAACTATGGATGCAAGGTATATTTCCACTAAAAAAAAAGAAACTATGATGCACAATGAACTCCTATTGTAGACAGAACCAATCGTTTTCTCTAAAAACTCAAAACACTTCTTTAACTCACTTAAGTAACCTTAATTGTACTGTCGAATATTTCATTTTTTTTTACCAAATGTAATTCTATTCCTATCTGATATCTGAGAGAGAAGTGTTGAAGTGACCTTGTTTCCCAGTAGACTTATAAGTTTTCCAGCCAAGAGAAATGAGAGTTCAAAACTACAACTGCAGTTATGCAAGCTATGACTTATCTGTTGCACAGTTGAATGAAATTATAGGTGAATGACTGACCAATTCATTGGAGTATTTTAGCTTTGAAAAGAGGCCAGTATTGTGCACACTTACAGGGTTGCCAAGGGAAAATGCAGAAGCAGGTAGGTTAACGAATTTGCCCAGGCAGCAGTGTGGTCTAATGTATTAAGTTTGAGCATAGGCCTCAGAAGACACGGAGACAAAACTTAACTCACCTTCTGACTCAGAAGGGTTTTGTGAGACTTAAGTAGGGCTTGCAATTTTCTTTGAAAACATTTTTCAGACATGCAGTCCAACTTCAGCTGTAAAGTTATCTATAGCTGAAAGACATGGGAAGAAACTCAGGCAATGGAGTTTGCTAATTTGACATAATATAATTTATTTTCCCACTTACTTAATTCTGTATTGACCTATTAGTTATCAGGGTCAATTAGATATCAGAGTGACCTTCTTACAGTGTGTATTCTCGTCATTAGTACGTACATATTTATCCATCTCAAAAAAAAAAGGATAAAAAATAATCCTGGCTTTCTTGCAGTTTCAGCTATGTAAGGACAATATTTTACCATTTAAAACATTATGTTGCTCACAGAAGTGAGAATTCCCCAAAATAAGGAGAAAGCATAGGAAGAAAATACTATAAGCTTAATAATATCTTTAAAGAAGCGATTGTTCATATATTGCTGCCATTCCAAAGCTTTAGCAGTTGAATCTTATTCAACAATAGCAATCTTCTGCATTTTACTGATGCAAAAAGATCTTAGAAATAGGAAACAGCTTGACTTGATTGTTACTACTGCATTTTTAGATTTGTAAGTGAGAGGGAGATGAGAGGAAGCGAGTCATGAGCAGAGAACCTCTGTGATTCCTCATTACCAGAGTGCTTTCTTGGGCGCACAGGCAGCTTTGACTGGAAGCATGATCTGAAGCACTCTCAGAGCTGCTCTAAATTTAAATTACCCCATGAGATTAATAGTTGCCAGATCACCAAAATAATATGCAGCTGTATGCAAAATAACAGCCCTGGCACCAGAAGCAAGTGTTTATTGTCTTGTTGAATGCTTTTTGAAAGAGTTTTTAAATTACTCATGCCCATGCAGGCTACGTATACAAAGGAACAAAATTGCTGCATTACTTTTACATTGCTTTTTTTTTTGTTTGCTACAAAATTTTATTAACAACTTGGTACTCTGAAGGTCCTTTCATCCTAGCTGACCTTATGCTCTTTTGTTATGACAGTCTAGTGTAGCCAAGTTGAAAAACTTAAGTATCAACTGAAGTGCTGGATATAAAGGCTAGAGGAAGGAACTGATAGGTTATGAACAAAGTTCAAAGGATGCAAGCTACTAATCTTACTAATCTAACAGTGGACTAGAAGTTGAATATGTACAGAAATCAACTTAAATTGAGTTAAGCATTGTTAATTTCTATTTTCGTCTATATTCTATTTTATAATTTTTTCTATTTCTACTTTTCCGGTAATTTCTAATAGCTTTTCTACTACCTGCGTGCATGTTGCCTTTATGAAGTATTTGGAAGTTATAGATTAGCAATACTTGGGTTCCTTTTGCCTAAAAGGAAATTTGACTTTTGGAATTCAAGTTATTGAAACTCTGAAGAGTATACGTAATTTTACTAATGTAAGCAGCACAGTAGACTATTATTGAAGCACCTTATGCTTGTAAGAATGTTGTACTGTGTGTGATGTGTATCTTTGAAGGGGAGAATACTATTAGCATAATACTGCAAGAAGAAATATTTCTGTGAGTTTTTTAACACCTGTTTCGCTAACAGAGGATAGGAATAAAAACTTCTTAGTAAGAAAAACCTCCTCTGACTTGGGAATCTGAATAAAATAATAATATCAATGAAGGATTGGCATCTTTATATGTAGAGCAGAATAATCTAACAGTTATTTGAGACTTTTAAGGTTGACTAGGTGTGACCTGTGCCTCAATTTGCTGTAGTGAAATGGTACATGGGAATCACACTGAATCATAGCTCTAGTCCACTGAGTATAATCTGAAATTCTACATGAAGACGAAGGTCTTCTAGTATGCTCCAGGTAGGTAAAATGAGATAGGTACAGAAAAAATACATTTATCGCACACACACACACTTTGTGACTGCAATCAGAGCCTTCACCAATAGACATACTACTCTTGTTTAATTAATGTCAGTTACAGCACAATGTATTGATAGAATGTAATAATTCGTTTTGGCACCATAGTAAGCATGAAAAAAGAGAAATCTGTAGTCATACTGAAAGAACTTAATCAATAGAAGAGCAAATATAACTTGTGTGGAGTCTCTTTTTTTGTGTGTGTGTTTGTAAACAGGGTTCACTAGTAAAATGTATTGAAAAGATTGTAGTCTTGCTCTGAGTATTTAGTAAAAAAATATTGTTAGAAGCATGTCAGATCTCTACACCCACATGAGGCTGGATCTAAAATACAATCTTTCCATGATAGACAGTTTTATATAGGGTTATTTGTTGTTGTTTCTCCCCACCCCCCACCTAGGGTGGTTAAATATCTCCTAAAATATAGTATTATTTACATACACGCAAGTTGTTTTACACTGCTTGCAAGTTTTAATTAACATTTCTGTGAATTATATGTGTCTTAGGTTAGTATTACAGAAAGAAAACTTTCATCTATGCCATGTATTTCTGGTATGTCGTTAAGAATATTGGCAGCTAACTCTGCAGTTATTTTTTTTGTAAATGTAATAATCCACTTAAAGGGAAAAAATGCCATTACTAATTTTCAGATAATTGGGAATTTAACCTGCAATCTCCAGATTACTGCTACCCTCTAGTATCTTTGCTTGACATTTTGTTGTTTTACTGAATAGTAATACTCGTGCCTGACTAATAATGCCATGTGCTATATTGATTCAAGGTACTATAACTGCCAAGATGATTGAAATGTTGTCTCCAATGGTCCGTGATACCTAATATATCTGGATCATGATTTGCATTAATTCCCATGAGATTTAGTGATAGTCTATATCTATATGCCCTTTGAGACTGATGTACCTTAGATCTCTAAGTAGAAGAAATCTGTGTGGGCGATGAACCGTTTTATTCATGGCCCAGTGGGAATCATAAACACAATTTGTCCTTCCCTATCAGTTCATTGGCTCCTAAGTACAACTTTCTGTGGCTTCCCTCCAGGTCACAACATATTTTGTGAGAAAATTAAAAAGTAAAAAGTGATGAAGTTTGAAACATCAGTTTAAAAATCATATTCTGAATCAGGGTTGCAAATAATGTTCTGAACAGAAGGAAGACTTTTGTCTTCTATTCTGCTGCGGCAGTCATTTGGAAATATTGCAAGTGTTTGATGAGGCAGTAAATTCAGATTCACATGAAATCTGTAGTTTTCTGTTTTATATTTTGAATTAATTTCTGACTTACTGTGTTTTTGTTTAATTCATACACAGTTCTGGTTTCTGTTCCTCTTGGTTGATTAAAGTACGTTGATCAGTGGATATCCTGTGTTGGTGAAGATTTGTTAATACCTCCAGAAGAAAGTGTTTGATTTATACATTCAAATATGTATATATGTGTGTATATATATTTTTTTGAGGCATCACTTTACCATCTATTTCCCCATTACATTTAACAGCTTATGAAACAAACGGAACTAAAGTGTGAGTATTGAACCATAATATTACTCAAGACTATCAGAATTGTTTCCAGTGGACACTATTAGAAAGGGTAGGATAATGCTAAGATTTTTCTCTGGAAGATTTCAGATCAAGCTGTGTTACTATTGTTGATTTGTGATCTGTTCTTAGACAAAGACTGAGCTTCTATATTATCAACTTTTAGCTGCTTTTGATACATTTCATAGCTAGAATTTTGTTACAGAGCTAGTATCCCTAATCATTTTCATGTCACTCTGAAGTCAATATGAATTATGTTGAATAATATATATAGTTCTTTAGATATGAAAAGGTTTCTGGGTTGGTTTTTTTCAGTATAAGACTACTGGGAAAATTAGATGACTAAGCAGAGTCAGCCCAGAAATACTGATGTGTTTTTCATCTTGAAAAGAAGCTCTGGTATCTTTTCATTGATAAAATCCCTCACATACAGGTTTCTTTTAAATATATTGTTTGCATTTTTAAAAAACTGGATATAATGTAGCTTATTTTCACAAGATCTATATCTCACCAAAATTGTTCTAAATTTAGATTAAAGTTATTGCATGAAACAAAGCTGTCTAATAAAATCAGACTTTGTGAATTATTCTTACAAGATACTTCTATTTGTGTAAAAATGCAGATGTCTCTGTTAGAAAGTTGGAAGTCATATGGATCCCAGTTATGCCTAACCCTTGCTGAAAAGTGCATTTATAGATGGGAACTTTGCTTAGAGGGCAGATTTTGTTCTTATTGTCTAGCACAGCAAAATTTAACTGACTTTGGTATTTTGTTCTACCTGCACAGATTTCTACTGACTTCAGCATGAGCTGTGTCCTCCAGATCTCTACGCTCGGTGTCAAGATATATCTTGTGAATTTAGGAGAAAAATACATTATTTTTTTTCTGAAGAAAAAATACCTCAGCTTTAGCTGTTATAAGAAGGGACAGATCCTTGTATCTGTTTAGATTATGTTTGTGCTGCTGGTCTTACACCAGTTCCTTTCAAACCACAAAAAATTTTCCACAATATCGGCCAAAAGTGTTCTACAAAGGGTATTCATTCCTCTATTGCACCACATATATTACAGCCTTATTACATCATTGAACATGCTATTCTTCAGGTAACAAGGCAATAGTTACACTTCGTAGCATGATTACTGTTATCATATTTATAAAGGATTAATAATTGTATTTTCTAGACATGAAAATTATTTTATTGCAACATCAATTACTACATAAGAAGATATGGACGAAGAAGAAGAAGAAGAAGGAGAGGAAGAAGAAGATAAGAAGGACATGGACCAGTTGGAGAGGGTCCAGAGGAGGGCCACAAAGATGATCAGAGGGCTGGAGCACCATTCCCATGAAGACAGCTGAGAGAGTTGGGGCTGTTCAGCCTGGAGAAGAGGAGGCTCCGGGGAGACCTGATAGCGGTCTTCCAGTACCTCAAGGGGGCCTACAAGAAAGATGGGGAGAGGCTGTTCAGTAGGGCCTGTTGTGATAGGACAAGGGGTAATGGTTTTAAAATAGAGGGAGGTAGATTTAGATTAGATATTAGGCAAATTTTTTTTACAATGAGGGTGGTGGAACACTGGAACAGGTTGCCCAGAGAGGTGGTTGATGCCCCATCCCTGGAAACGTTCAAGGCCAGGCTGGACGAGGCTCTGAGCAACCTGATCTAGTCGGGGATGTCCCTGCTCCTTGCAGGGGGTTGGACTAGATGACCTTTGAAGGTTCCTTCCCACCCTAACCATTCTATGGTTCCATGATTCTTTATTGCAGGTTGTTTATAATCTATTAACCACTTAAAAACTGTAAAAATTGAACTAGATTTCACAGACTGTAACTAGGCATCATTGTCCTGTTCGCATAGAAATTGCTTCTGTGGAATTCCTTCACAGTTATGCAGACGTTGACAAACGATTGTAGATGTTCATCATAGAATTTTGTTGTCTAAAGAAAATGTCATTAGTGAGTCTCTTAAAGCTTTGGCTGAATTTGCTAATGATATCCATTGGCAAATTTGCATTTGGATGCAAAATCATTCATCCAAAGGAGTCACATGGAGGCTACTTGTTGTTTAGGGTTTTGATTTTTTCCATAAAAGTAAATAAGACCTTTGGTCTTTAGAAAAAGTATTTCAAGTTCTTAACTCCCACAGGAAAATATTAATTGCATTTCAATCACAAGAAGCCAAACCTGAAAAATTTAGTGCATAATCAAGTATGTTATTTTCTTTTTTTTTTTCCCCATTTCATCACTGCTGTATTTTCTGTGTAGTAATACTTGGAATTTTAATTCAAAGCAAAAGTACCCCTCAATCTCTTTTGTCTGTCATGGTGTTTAGCTAAAGCTAGTGTAGATCCTTTCCTTGAAGCCTTCTACTGCCGTTCTCTGCAATTATGAGCACAGGTGTGATTGATCTCAGAGGGCTGCTTCATATACTGGATGATGGTGTGCTTTGTGAAGGGTGCCTTTTTTAGGTACTGTATTTTATTTCTGTTTAAATTAACCTCCTCTTTAAGTAAACACCTCAAACGATGTCACACCTTCTCTTCTTTGTCTCTGACATTGTATTTAAAGCTCCTTTTACTTCCTGACTCTTAAAGAGTTACTGTGGCTGTATGTGTAATTTTCCCTCAGGCCAGGTTCTGGTATGAGACTATAAGCTTCTTGCATCCCTTCTAAGTATCTGTTCCTCTGTAGTATTAAGTAGTACAAAAATTTTATACAGGAGTAAATCATACTGAGAGACAGTTTGTCAGCCTAAGTTTTTCAACAAAATACATTTTTCTCACCCTGTGGCAGGCTGATCCCAGCCAACAGCTAAGTACCCACCTAGTTGCTTGCTCACTCCCCCCACAGCAGAACATGGGAGAAAATGACAAAAGGAAAAGCTGAAAACTCATGGGTCAAGATAAAGAGAGTTTAACAGGTTAAGAAAAGCTGCATATGCAAGCAAAGCAAAATAAGGAATTCATTCATGAATTCCCACCAGCAGACAGGTGTCCAGCCACTCCCTGGAAAGCAGGGCCTTGGAATGCGTAGCAGTTGCTTGGGAAGACAAACATTATAACCATGAACATCTTATCTCCCTCCTAATTTCCCTGAAACTTTATTACTGATTGTGATGTTATATGGTACAAAGTATCCTTTTGGTATCTTGGAGTCAGATGTCTTGGCTGTATCTTCTCCCGAACTCTTGCCTACACCCTAGCCTATTCACTGAGGGGCAGAGTGGGAAAAAAAAAAACCTTGACTCTGTGCATGCAGTGTCCATCAATAGCCATAACATTGTTGTGTTGTTAACACTGGTTACTCACAAATCCAAAGCACAGGACCCTACAGGCTGCTATGAAGAAAGTTAATTACATCCCAGTCAGACCCAGTATATTCTCCTTCAGTTCTTAAACTTTTTGGAGTATCATAGGAAATTAAGTCAGAGACTTTGAAAAATCATCTTGTTTCTGCCTCTGACAGTGAGATCAACAATACTGATGCTATTCCCAAGAAATGCATATCTAAATTTTTCTCAAAGTGACCCATGTTGGAAATTTCCTTATTTCTCAGAGAACAAACTATTCCAGCCCATTTTGGGGTAAAAGTAATTGAAAGGAAAGTTTAAAACTTTTGATTCTGATAATTTAACATTTTACAAATGTTTTGTAGGGATATATTTATTTTTAATTAAAATTACTATTTTTTTTTAAAAAGGAAAAGTTTTATTTTAAAATAACCTTGTCCTTTCTAAGTAATTTCAGCTGTGACAAAATGTGTCAGAAATATCTGAACATATCTGGATGAACAAATTGTGGGAAAACATATAGCGTAAAATTAAATCCACTCTAAGAATATGATGCATTGCATGGTAGATGATGCGTTAAGTAAACTTTTTCTTGACTGTTCCATCTTGAGGCAAATAGGATTTATTTAACAGTAAAGAAAGCAGTAAGAATGCAGATAATATGATGCAGAAAATATGGATGCAAGGGCTTTGTCAATAGAAGTGCAGAAAGAAGGAGGACAACTGAAAAATAGAAATCACTAAGAGATTTTGTTCTTTGCTATGCTCTTGATGGTTTCATTCACTTCATTGTATGTGGTAGGAAATCCTTTAATAGACTCAGTCAACATTGTTTTACTGCCTTTAAAAATGAAGCCAAAGTCAATTTATTACAGTGCTACTACACAAATTATTGTAACACCTCTTGCCACAGAAACCTAATTGCTTTATTAATGAACTAGTATTTATTAATGGAACTGATTGTTGCCACATTTTTGTGTTAAAATTCAGAACTATAAAAAGGTTTAGTTTTTCACATTATTTAAAAGGTGTCCTTTTTTTCATATAAGGTCGTCAGACAAGCCTTCTCAACAACATATACTAACTCACTTTGTTTTCCCAACAGGTAGAATCGCACATGATCCTAGGAAGATATCTGCAAACACAAGCTTAACTTGGGAGAGCAACACAGCAGTGCTCTGGTATGTAAAGATGCACTTCTGTGAGCATTTTAATACTTACTGTAAGCATGATTTGGAAGCAAATCTCTTGACTGTCCCTACTAACTGTGCTTTGGCTAATGCCATGGAGAAGCCCTGCAGCAGCTGAACTGAATTCCTTTCAGATGAAGCTGAAGCAGAAGATGTACCTCAAGATGTACCCAGCTGATAAAAAACACTGAGACCACAGGAGCTAACTCGGTCTGCCGAACTTGCAGATGGTGCAAACATTGTGGCCTCAGCACCAGCTGACTGGCTTTACTGCTCTGCTTTTGCTGTTCTACACTACTTGCTAATGTTGGCATAAGATAGGATCACTTAAATGCAAGAGACAATTATCTACAGCACAATTTAATGTTAAAATTACCTAAGCTGGCATAGAAAAACAGGTGCACTTTCCCAGAATAGTGCAAACAGGCGTATCAAATTGTATCTGGGAAAATGAATAGTTGCCTCAATGGGATGCTGCTAATTGGTACCACTTCTCAATGCCACACAGATGTAGCGTCAAACTGCCTCAGACTTGAGAAGTAGTTTGGTCTCAGCTAAGGTATCTCAGGATGGTACTGCACTGTGCAATAAAAAAAAGAGCTCCTTGGTTTTCAAATGGTGCTGATGAAAGGGTAAAAGAGAACTTCTGGCCTATTCTCTGACAATACAGAACTTCACCAGGAACACTGGCTTTTTAAAGGAATTACAATAGCTGTAGCTCTTCTATTATTATTATGTGGCTACTTGTGCTTCTTTTTAGCTATTAGCAGAACTCTGGCATGTAATCTTTCCAGAAAGGTAACAACAAGAGCTGAACTTAAAGTCAAGCAGGTTACTATTAAGACATCAGCTCAGAACATCTCTCATAAGCTAGGAAAATTATCCCAAGCTTTCTGGAGTTTAATAAACTAGTTTTTCCCCATTCATAAATGTGTTCTTTATGACTTGAATTATCTTCATTTAAGGAGCAAAAATGTAAGAAGACAAAGAAACAGTAATAATAAATATTTATGGAAGTGTGGCATTATAATTTTTATAGGCTTCTGCTTTGGTGAGGCAACCTCACTGCAGTCTTGCAGTGAATTTAGCTAATGATTTAATATTGTAAATAGCGCAGTTGTTATTGTATCAGTAGGTCTGGTTTAAGCTGCACTCATGTTGGTGTGACCTCGTTCTTCCAGTTGCTTCCCACTCTCCTACACTTCTCCCATCTACCAGCTGTCCTCCCTTGCCAAACTTAAAGCAGCCTTTCCCTCTCATCTGTCCTGTAAAGCATCTTTCACGGCCTTTTCCTACACTAGCTGCTTCCACTAGCCTTGAATTGCTCCAGTATCTGCACTTTACCACTCCTTGCTGCCATCTTCAGCATCTTTGCTAGCATTTTTTTTTATTTTCCAACAGCTGGAAAATGTGTGGCACTGAAAACAAAACACTACCTTCTAAAGCACAACTGGTCCCTCAGCAGCTTCCTTTGTTCTCCCTTTATGTGATGAGACATCATTTGTTGTTGGTTTGTTTTACTCCAGTCTAAATCAAACTCTGTCGCTCCAGAGCTGGCAAACATTGCTTTAACACAGCATGACATCTTTCTCTAGATATATTCAGATGCTGTTGGCCTACACTTCTGTACATTATTACAAATGTAGTTTTCTCCATTTGTAAGTGAAATCTCACTGAAATATAATAAACCAGCATGTGCAAACCAAAATGTGTTCTGGGCTAGGAACCGGTCTTTTTATTTTATCCCCTATTTTCATCTTCAGATACCATCCAAACACACCTGGTTTAAGGCTCCTATCAATTCTGGAGTTATTGGAGGAAAGGCTGCTTTCTTACTAGAACTTAGACACCTGCTTAGCACATATTTACAGCATAAAACCAAATTAGCTATTTTTTCTATTACCCGGATTCAGATGTTCAAATTTTAAATGTAATTTTTGGGGATTTTCCCCCTCAACTAAATCCCCCAAATCCTACCAGTATTCATTTCATATTCTGAGGGAAACACAATGAGAAGAGTGTAGTGGTATTGAGACAAGGACCTCCTTCTTCACCTCCTGCATGTCACAGAAAATCTCCTTGAAAATAATCAAAACATGTTTAAGCTTGAAGATCAATAGAATGAAACACTTAATTCTACATAATGAGACAAAGAGATCCGGGAAATAAAATACCTATATTTCTTCTTTTGTCTCCATAGTAGAACTTTATAAAGACAGGAACAGACAAATGTAAAATTCAGCACTTGATATACTACTGTTGGAAAAAAAAGAAGTGACTCAAGTCCACAGGAAAAAAAAAGGATGCCTGAGCTGAAGTTAAGGAGGCAATGTGTCAGCCATGCTTCATGGTATTTAACTAAGAAACAGAAACTAAGAGGGGGAAAATAAAGCTGCAAAAATGTCAGTAGTTAAGTAGTACTTCCACTGTTAATCTCAATTTCAGTAAAATTATAATCACAGCCTTACCAATGCCCTGATGAAGTACCTATTAAGAAAGTGTATTCTTAAAGTTATTTATAGTGTTGCATGACTTCGAGACTTGTTACAGTCTCAGCTGAACTTCAGTGTGTGAATGCTCTGTTAGGTTCCTTTATGGAAGTGAATATAATTAAGAGAATTTAAAAAAAAAAAAACACTCTTAGTTAGGATAAAATGTGCAAGTCTTTTTATCTTAATACCTTCCATAGGTGTTGTATTTTTTTTAGGATTTTTTAAAACTGTAATATGTCTGTACTAATATCATACAAACAGGAATTTTTAAAATCTGATAAGTGATAGAATGACACCACCATCTACTTTCATCTCATACACTTAAATAAAACCTATTCTTCAAAAAAAAAACTTAGCAAACATAAGTAGGTTGATTTGAACCTGCCAAAGTTACTTGGGTTTGCAGTCATCACAACACATCCTAGTACTTTTGTTTCAGTAGTCTTAATGACAGTCCCTGACGTACCCTGATTGTTCTTCCAAAGCTCATGTTTCAGTGTTAATGAACCTCTCTATAAGATTTTTCCAGGCCACTCCAAGTAATTATTGCAGGAGATGTTGAAGAGGGGAGTACTGGGACAAGAAGTGATGAAGATCCTGATGGAGTTGGATGGGCAGCAGGACGGGAGTTTTATCTGTAAGAGATGACTCAGAAAATGTGGATTTTGAAATGTTCCTACCTTTACTCTGGAGCTGACATTTGCCAAAGTTGCATTAGAATTTTCTTACTATATGGAGTTTGTTTAATGTGCCTCATTTTTCAAACATCTCAGCTAATTTACATCCATTTTGATTAAACAGTTGTGCTCATGGCAGCAAAGGACAATTGGAATTGCCATCACAGCTCAAACCACTGATCTACTAATCCGATGTGCTATTTCTGTCAGCAGTCAATACCAGCTGTTTCTGGGAAAGAAAACACATAATAAACAATTATGGAATAACCTACTCAGAGGCAAATAATCTTCCTAATCTTATCCACGTCTGTGGATTTCAATTGTGAAATTGAAAATGTAAAGAAATTTAGAGAGATAGCTGGAGGAGCAGGGAATTGCTAGGGAGGATTCATTTTATGGCAATAAGGTGTCAGTAAAATTGGAGTCTTTAACATACATCATAGTAGCATTTTATAACAGTTTTAATATTAATAATTGTAGACAAAATATATACTTGATCTTACCTTCCCAATACCTGTCTGCATCTAAAGAATAGTCCCTAAAATCATAAGAATGGTTGTATATCCTGCTTTTATTATCTTTGTTTTGTTTTAGGATGTTCTGGCTTTCAAGTTCAGAATTTTGCTGCAAGGCAGGGGGAGGCTCTGTACTGCCCACGTGAGGAGAGTGGGATCACATAACAAAACCTAATGTTTCAATTCGTCTCATGTACACTTTTCTTGAATAAGAATGAGCACTACAGACTAAATTTCAGGATTAGGTTTTGGAAAAATTTTCTTTGGCTCCACTCCTGTTTAATAAATATACAGAACAAGATTGTATCTATACATAAAAGAGTAGAATATATAACTTAACAAAATATATATGCACACACCTTTTGCTCTGCACTAGCATTCTGCAGAGATGTGTTTCTATCCATTATCTTCTAGTACTCTGTACTAAATGAGAGAGGGAGCTCTGGAGCAAAAGCAGCTACTATATACAAGCGATTTCTTCTTTAATAACCCCAATGATTGTAATGGTCTCTGTCTGGCTAGAGATCATCTAAATTCAATGAAGTCTCATTTTGAAGAAACAAAGGGAAAGTCTAAACTTTTGTTTCTGTAATATAATACAATAGAAAACAAGATGTCTGGTGAATTTTAGGGTGTCCTACAGAGACAACATATGGCTCATACTTGCAAATGCCTTTGTGCATCGATAACTCTTTGTTTTTGTTACTAAGTTGTGACTTTCAAAATTGCCTGGTAGATTTAATTTTAATAGGAACTGGACATTCAAACCTCTCAAGTGGCTTTGGAAAAAATAATTCAGCCAAATATTTTCTTCCTGACGGCTGAATATGCATCATAAATAGATGCCAAAGCCTTTTCACCTCGCCTAAGTGAGGAAAGTCATCCAAAGGCAAATAGAACTTGACAATAAGTAAACAGATCTTTTCCCAGTTGTGTAACTGGTGCAGCACAACTGCCGTCAGTCACCACAGGACTTACTTTATATAAGACCTGGTTGACAAAGCAAAATTTATAACTAACAGACAAAACATTTAATGAGTGATTATCACTCTCATTTTTCTTTCTGTTCTGGTTTAATTTGTTTTGTGCCACACTGGAAAAAAAATATGATTTGATTAATTACAGAAAATAGATAATAAGTGAGGTAAAAGAGATTCTCAGCACTTCATGATTTTTGATTCTATGTTTAACTTTCTCTGAAACTTTATAGAGTAAGAAGTGATTGTTTGAGATCGATATTGTACGCTGCAACAAGCAAATTCCACTCAGGGTCAGCTTCTGTTTTAATGTTTTTTCAACTTCTTTTCAGTTTGTAGAATCTTAGAAGTTTATGATATAGTGATTTTCCTTTGCCATGAACTGCTATATAATGCCTACGAATTTCCTTTCGGAGTAACGAAGTAGAGACCATTTCACACTTTTCTGTAAAACCCTCCTTCTTGTGTTATGTGCAATTGCTTTATATCAACTTGTACTTATGGACTTTTAAGCAGCCTTCAGTGTTCTTGCCTCAGACGCATTGAATCCAAGTATTTTAGACAATGGGGTATATAGACCAAAGACCGAAAAGATTTCCAGGTTTCCTGGTGCATAGAAGCTTTGTAAATGAAATGTAAATTTGTCTTGGAACGTCAGCATGAAGGAGACCATCATTCTCCCTTTCATTCGGCCTTCTACCTTCATGGGGTTTAAGCTAGTTGGTCACTAAGCACTAGGTTATACCACTAGTTGTCTTCCAAACTTGCAGGTTGTAAATAGTCATTACAATAGGGAATGATATGTTAGGGACTTGTCTAATTTGGCGAAGCCTCAGAGAGCAAGTATTTTAAATGGTACAACTGGCCACAGCACAACGAAATGAGTTTACTGTGAGCCCTACTATAAGCAGCTTATCACCTTTAGGGGAATCAGAGAAAAGTTACTGAGGTACAGCCAAAGCAGTAGATGAGACAAGAAGGAATGTTTTGATTTGTTTGGGATGTGAAGAAGCTTTGAAAAGCCTGTAAGCGGATAAGAGGAATAAGGGTAAAAACTAAGAGCAGGATTTACTCCAGTTTGTGTGCTTTCCAATCCTGTCTCTGGCAATTCAGACACTTAACTGAAAAGACTGACTTGTTGAAATTCTGTTGTCAGCCAATTTTAATTTACTTTCCATGTCTTTGCAAAAAAAAAATAGTAATGACTGTAGTTACCTTCCTAACTAGAGAGTATGAGAAAACTTCCTCTTTTATTAGTGGGATGTAATTAGCGTACTGATACATCTTGTAGCTAAAATTTGGAAAAGTCCTGTTGGTCATTCAGGCCATCCTAAGCACAAGCCTTGTTTCCCCTGTATGTTCAAATAACTGCTACAATTAAGCCCTTCATACACAATGAAGTTTTATCCATAGGTATCATTCTCATTAGCAACAATACATTTCTCATATTCTGTCTATATTTTGCCATCTTAATATAGTCCACTTTTCCTGCTTGTCCTAACTGCTAAACCATAACTACTCTGTCACTTAGCATTGATTTCATAGCAGTTATGCCGTGAAGGTAGTACTGAAGATAATGCCATGAATTCAGTTCTATAGATATATAAATATAGTAAGGGATATTTTCTATTACAAAGAATTCATAGTGTAAAGAAAGCACCATTATAAGCACAGTACAGTATCACAGAAGGATTATGCACTTTGTCTAAATAAGACAGGAAATTGGTAAGAGCACTTGGAATTAAAATGAGGTATTCTGAATACCATCCCATTGTTTGTAACTGGTTTTGTCTGCTCCCTTATCCTTCTGTTAGCTAAGAAATATAGTTGGCAGAGCAACAACAGATGTAGCAGGGCTTCACAGAAACTGCTGGCACTATACTGGTGTTGCATGCATTTCAGATTAGGCTCATTGCTTAAAGCTTTCATTCTTTCTGTATAATTTAGTAATTTAAGCTTTCCAAAATGTGCTGTTTTCTTTTGAACTTCCAAAATGTCTATATCTTTATGACAGTCTAATGCTCATAATACAACAAAATATCTTCAGGACAGTAAGAAGAGTCATATAGGAACAACACCTCTGAGCTCAATAACATGCTGTCTTTGTGTTCAGTATTCACACTTGTATTGGACTATTCTTACTGCAATATCATATTCAAACAAATGTATAATTTAGTATTCATTACCAACTCTTCATCCATCTGCCTTTATTTTCTATAAATTTAGAAAGTGAAATTACATGAATGATGTTTTAGGCAGTGATAAATAAAGTCTACACTGTCCAAATTAACACTAAATAAACTACTAACCTTAATTTCTCCTTTGCTAAATCGCATTCTCAAAAAAGTGCTAGTGTCTATTTCCATAGGTGTATTTGATTATATTATATTTCCCAAGCCCATCCCTGAAAGTGTTCAAGGCCAGGTTGGATGGGGCTTTGAATGACCTGGTCTAGTGGAACGTGTCCCTGGTCATGGCAGGGGCATTGGAACTAGATGACTTTTAAGACCCCTTCCAACCCAAGCTATTCTATGATTCTCTGATTCTATGAAACAGTGTTTTGTTCCCTTACTCCAAGCTGAGTATCATTTTGCCTTCATTTTCTACTCTCTTTGAATTCCATAGTGTTATAGCTTTGTATCAAGTGTTTTCTGCAGTTCCTCTGTCTGGTAAGTTTTATTTTGAAATATTTTATGACATGTTTTATTAAAGTGTAAATCACTGCAATTTGCACCTTTTTTTTTTCTAGGAGATTGAGTCTCCATTTTTAGAATCTAATCTTATCCAAGCCTCTTCATCATCCCATCTACATTTCTTGTTTTAACTAATTTCCATAGAGAGAGAGGCCAGTGTCATGGCTTCACAGTTTACAGAAAAGTCTTATGTTCCAAAATGAGCAACTGGCACTAGAAAGGTTCAGCTTTGAGGACATACTCCTCACCTGTGTAAGCACTCAGAATATCTCTTTGTGGGCTGGAGTATGATGGATGTGTACTGGATCTGACAGCAACAGTCTTGATAAAGAATGACAGTCTCTTATCTGGACATCAATATATGAGATTTCAGAAAACCTTAACGAATGTACGCAGATCAGTGCAAAAACAGTGAACAGAATTGCCTGCCGCACTAGTGATCACTACATCTTTTCCTGGGCTAAAAAGTGATGGATAATCCTCTATGAATCAGTGTCTGGAGATTTCTAATAAAGGTAACAGCTTTTTCACTAGCTTAAAATATAGCTGGGTTAAAAAAAAAAAAAAAAAAAAACAATGGAAGGAAGGATACTTTAAAATTAGAAGTATGTTGAAAAATATAAGAAGCAAGTAATTCAACATCAGAAAACTCAGAGAAATGAAAGTATCTCAACTTATGTGCAAATTTTAAACATAAAAGGTCTGCTAACAACAGAAACTATTAATGAGATAAGTTCCATATTTTGAGTTATGTGTTGAATCTGCCATTGTAATACTTTTTTGTTTGTGTTTCTGAGTGCAATCTATTGCCACAAACACATGAAAGATAAAAGATCAAAACTCATTAATTTCCTGGATTTTTTTTTTTCTGGAGGACATGAAATATAATATCAGACTTCTAACAATTCATTTTACCTTTTCAATAACTACATATTACTTGGATATCTCTGCTTGGGATTGTGTCATTTCCTTGATTTTTCTTATCTAAAGAAAACAGGAACAGGTACAGTTGTTATGCTTGAAATTGAACAGAGGTAAACCAAAATCAATGTTAAGCATTTTATTGGAGAAAGCATCTCTATCTGGAGCACGTTTTTAGTATATCCTTAATTTGGTATTTACTGAAAACCTACAAAGTTATCTGAAAAAGGTACAAACAAGAATTTATGTGTCACTATAGAAAAAGAAAAAAGCAGGTAAACTTAGATCAAGTTAAATGAATTGTAATCAGTCTTTGGAATGTTCTATCAAAGAAGATTGCAAACATGAATGCAGAAGAGCGGATGGATTTATAAAAGCAATGAATAAGTTTATTATATGTATTAACATTGAATTTTGTGCATGTAAGCAAGTGATAATTAAATTACATAGCTGAAAATTTAAGCTGGTCAACCCATCTGTCAGGTTGGACTCTTTCCTACTATGGAAAATTTTGTATGTCCTCCTCCTCTTCCACTCTACCTCATATTTTAGAACATCAGGTTATCCAGTACTTTCAAATGTACACTGGACTTGATGGATCAGCATTTTTTTCAAGGATGCCAAATTGTGTGTTTTCCTGTAAGCAACATATATCAAGGTTCTCAAAATTAATATCAATAGCATGACCGAAATGGGGAAATTTATAGCAAAAGAGGCATAATGCTGTAGAGATGACAATGAACATTCAAAAATCAAGATAAGTTTCTGAGCCTTTAACTTGATAAACCACACACCAGGTTTGCTTACTGACCACACTGGGAAACTATGAAAATGTAGTTGCGCAAGATCTCTTGTACAGAATTGCAGGTATCTGGAGATAGGAAGACTATCTCAGTCTCATTCTAGTTTGTTGCTTTGCCACTTCATGATTGTTTGCTTTAACAGTAATGTATTTTCTAACAGTTTGTCCAGTATTGAATGTGTATCTGTCACTTGCAAGCATAGAATATTCCAAAGATCTCTGGCATTCTTGTCGTGAAAGATTTCCTGACATTTATCTTATATTTTTCGTTACACCATTCCACTACATTGTGGCTTAATATAATAACACAATTTTTTTTTTTCTTTTAAATCTCAAGAACTCATACAAAAAAAAATCACTTTAAACCAAAATAATCAAACAGAATTTGGACATAGTGCAACACTGCAGGATAATGCTACCATTCTTTTCCTTATCAGCTGTACAACAAAAAAAAAACAGGTCTGACATATCCAAATCCATATTATGCTATGGGACATCTCTATTTATAATCATTAGATTTTAGGGATGAGGAAAGCTGCATATTTTAAAATAGGCAATTTGGATGTAGAGAAATTTATTTTAAATGTTTTATGAATTTAAGCTTGGAAAGCTGTTATAGGTTGCATCAGTTTGAAACCTATTGTGCATGTTAGTTTTTTTAAATGGATTTCTATGTAATCCATAAGACTTTTTAAGTTCTTAAGCCATGAGCCTGCTTAGCTTTTTCTGAACATATTGCAAAGTCTTGTTGAAAACATTAGGTCTCAAGGAATGCTTTCACCCATACTTACTGATTTGAGGCTACACTTTTGGTATATTAGTTATTCTTGTGCCAATGAGAATAGTTTTATACTTATTTCAACACAGTAAAATATGGTAGTGTCTGTTTACTCTATGGGTCATAAATCAGCACAAAGTGTGGCCATATGTCACATGATAGTTTGGTTTATATTAAAGCATCTGTAATCTTGAGGTTTCTTGCTAACAAGAAGGAAAGTTTTTTTAATACAATATTTCAATATTTAATGTTACTAATGACCAAATAGTATATAAATCCAATCATAGAATTATATAATCAAATATCAGTATTTACTGTCACAGTACTGTACTAAATGCAGTTTAGTGAAATTCTGAATTTAGGGCTCATTTGGATAACCAAATTGCAGTTATATCCATGTGAGTGAGAAATCCGATAAAGTAGGAAAAAAATTGATTCCAAGTCAGATATGAACAAAAAAGCAAAAGTCTCCACCTATTAGTCATTTTAAGTTTGAGGTTGGGCAGTGAAAGTATAATTGGCCATGAAGGAAACCTCATGATCTCTAGCACACTTTCCCTGAAGTTGGGCACTACTCATTGCAGCACAAAGCTCCTTACTACCTTTGAATAATGAAAGAAGTATTTTCTAATATTGCCCTCAGAACTGGAAGCTCCCTTGTCAGTATAACTGTGGGTAAGTGCATCAGTACCAAAGATATCTGGGTTTTTTGGGAAAGTAGTTTTCATTCATAGAATTGAATGAAAGTAGCTTCCAGTCACCACTAAAACTCAATTTCACCAGACACTATAATGAGAACACTCTGTTTACTTCAATCTTATGGATTACGCTGCTTATTAAATAAGTTACCTCCTTCCTTTCCTCCCTCGCTCTAATCTCTAAGATTCTGGTTACAGATTAGCAACTGATCCTAAATTGAACGTCTATTTTAGCTAACATGGGAAAATTTACCTCTAAAATGTTAAACAGAAACCACAAAAACAGAACAAAAGATAGTGCTGTGTACTACACTTTGAGTATATCTTAACCCTTGCCATAAGCTCGATCCCAAACATTCCCAATCACAACACTGTCAACAGAAGTAGTGCTACACAAACATGAGTCAACTATTTCAATCATTGGTCAGTCAAATGCAGGAAGGTAGCTTTATTCCTGTTGTATGTAGTCTTTCACTGCAATGCATTTGTGGCCCTTTGTCCTTCAAGGTTCTTACCTCAAAAGACAGCAAAATTAATCTATTGTCACAATGGATTTCTACCTTCCTAGCAACATACATATAATCAAACCATATGTTTCACTGGTATTTGGATTTAATTTTGCCTTTAGTTTGCTCAATACTACTTTCCTTGGGAGAATTTCAGAATACTTTTCTTGTGGATATGATATATATAGTCAAGATCTCTGAGATGTAGATTCTGCTTCAAAAAGCCAATTCACCTTTGGGATAGTTTTGTTTCTTTGGTATCAGTTCAATTCGCCTGTCAAGCAGATACTAAAATCCTTGTAAACTCAAGTGAAAGTCATGATTAAAGACATTGTCCTGAACAGAGTCTGAAAAACTTTTATCTTCAGCAATTGAGCTATTATTCTAATAGAGACACCACAGACTCCACATACATTCTCACACATCTCTCTTAAGCTCCCAACAATGGAGTAAGACCTGTTATTACCCTAATTTATATTACGTAGCCAGCCAGGCCAACTGGTGGGGAAGAACCAGGGCATACACTAGAGGAAAGTTTACCTTGTAGTAGGGCTTTTTTGACTGCTGAGCCCCTCTGACTGGCACACTTCCTTCAACTGTGTCTGACACCTGTAGTCCCAGAATATGGAGTATGCTGCCAGAATGGAGGCTGTTAAAGGAAAACAAGGTGAAATACATTACTGACTGAAAATCAGAGTGGAAGACTTGGTACATCTCTGGATTATTGCAGGTCTCTGAGTTATTTATTCTCTCGGAGGGTGGGGGGAGTGAGAGAGAGACTGCGTAGTCTGGTTCCGGTCGGGGCTCAACTACGACAGACATGAATGTGATGCATTCATAAGGAACATGTAAATGCCTCGTGGCAAACACTGGTTTGATATTTCAACCCTTTTGTTTTCAAAATTCATTATTAAAACCAAAAAGTATCTTAATTTTTCATCTTTAATAATAGTCATTTTTCTGAGAATGAAGTGTGAGAACCTGTCAAAGATAACATGCTCTAGTCTAGTTAAGCTCTTTCTGCCCTCAGCAGTTTCCTGGGGTGACAGTAGGTCAAGTTTCCTGCCAGCTATTTTCTGTCCAATTCAACCAGTGAGTTCACATTAATTCTGAGTATCATTAGGTAAAGCAAGTGGAGCATGAATCAAAGACAATGTGTATGTCAGGCATGGGGAATTCCATGGTCCAGTTCACAGAAGAGTATAGTGATTGTCAGTGCATCTTCAACAAAGCCAAAGTATAGTTGTCTTTTACCTACCTACTAGACAGGCATGAATAAGGCAGAAATTCAAATCCTTTATTTAGGTCCTCCTTCCAGAGGAGTGAATACAATTTTTTTTTTTTAATTCCAGGATACTTAACTGAGACTGGCTTAATTTTTTTTTCAGCCAACAATGTTATGAAATTCTGTACACCTTAATGGTCATAGGTTTCCAAATAAAGGAAATAATTTGATATTATTCATGGTCATCTTTAATAGACTGTAGCTATCCTATGACTTCCCCTTTTGTTCCTTGGAAGGAAAAGACCTCCTTTTACTTATGTTACCTTCTGTCTGTTCCAGGTAAGTAACTTGCCCTTGATCAACCCAGTTAATAAGAAACTCATAATAATGAGTTATCTTGATAATCTAGGGTTTTAAAGTCTAGGAATAGGAAATTTAAGTGTCTGTGAGACACAAAATTAGGTGAAACAGGGAAAGAATTGTTTGTGTATAAAAAAAAAAAGTGGGAAAACAAAACAGGCTTAAAAAAAACACTGATGTTTTTGATATATGTTGTGTAGTGAAATCTTTCCTTATTCTGGATTTCATTTTCTTAGGATGCTCAGTATGACCAATGTGTTCACATTGCAAAAGTGAAGAAACATGAATTAAGTTATGCTTTCAGCTCAGAAATATTTCACTTATTCTGATTCATCTGTATTGAAGTCTGGCTTATTGTTTATTAGGTCTATTGCAGAACGTGCTAATTCCTCAGTTTGCACTTCTTTCTCAGCAGTAAATGTTTGTAGCAGAGAAGTCGCAGTTCTGATTTCCTTAAAACTCTACAACACTTACACATTGACTAAACACTGTAAATTCAAAGTGTCTGTTGTTTTTCTTGATCATGCTCTTGCTAATACTGTAACAAACAGTTTATTAGAGTATTTCTGGTGGTTACAATACATCAGGACCAAACGAGAGGTGCACGTCTCTCAGTGTGATAACATGTGGCAAGCTACTATCTTGCTGCAGCTGGGTTGTGATTTGTCAAGCTACAGTGCAATGGACAGAGTGACTGTGACCTGTACATGTTGTTTCTCAGCTACTCTGCAGAAAGGTCAGCTAAAAACCAACAGGTGATGCTTGGAGATAACCAGGCAGCCTTGCTGTCCACAGGTCTGTAGTCTGACAAGAACTACATGCACTTCTGAAATCATGTAATTTGTTTTACTCCATCTTTGTCTGTGCAGTGAAGTAGGAGTCCACGGCTGGCTCTCTGGGAGTATAGTACATCAAGTATTATTTGTAATGTACTTTACCACTGAAGAGGTGGAGCCCCCTCAAATAAATGTATTTTACAGAAAGTGACCATTTAAAAAGATTGTGGTTCTGTGCACTAGGTGGTTAAGAATAGTCCCTAGTATCCATAAATGAATAATTACAAAAGAAACTTGTTAAATGAATATGTCTACGGCCTTAAAGAGGAAAAGTAATAGAATACTGACCTGATAAATGAATATGCTCTCCATGTATTATACATTAATATATTTCATAAAAACTCTAGGGCCTTCACAAATTAATACCTGTTTAAAGATTAGATCTGTCAAAAAAAAAAAAAAACCCAAAACATTTCACTGCTATGTAAGCATTAGCTTGACAGATTTTTATATATTATTTATAAGTTAGAAACCTTATTATAATTGAAGCTGATTCTAACTTCGGGCAGAATAGAAAGGAAATTTGAAAGACTGAGGCAGAAAAAGAGACAAATCTGCTGAAGAGCCTAAGTGCTTCTGAATTGCATCATCTCTAGCCAAGCTATGCGTGCTTGGCACATCAGAAAGCAAAGCCCAGGCACTTAAGTTTTGCCTGAAGGTGCACAATCCTAATTTTGGGATAATTAGAGCCTACATAATACTCCTATTCTTTTATTAATATTCTTACACAGAGACCCATGTTAAGCTCAGAGCTCCCTTAGGCCAACTAATGGATAAATAGATTTGTGAAACATTCCTTGCCTCAAAAGTTTGCAGTTCAAGTAGAATAGGCAGGAAAACAGATGCTCGAAGCTGAGGTTCATGAGACTGAACAGCACAGTAGAGGTTTCTAGTTCCCTAAGATCCAGTCCAGTAACCTATATTTTGGTATATGAGATGCATTCAAAGGCAGTGAGAGCTTGATACTTGCACAGTGCTGAAATTCAGTCAAGGAGAACATTTAGATCTAAGCAGCTAAATAATCCCATTTAACTAGCTGTGTGCTTAAATGTGCGGACATGTGTATGTGAACAGCTTTTTTTTGATCAGAACCAAAAGCCTTTGCACAGTATAAAGCAATGCAATACCGCAGACTGTGCCCCATGGAGCAGCCTCTGAATTATGATGAACTTACTACTCTTCTTCTCAGTTTGTTATTTCCCTCTGACTAGATAAAATTTGTTTCTGATGTTTATATTCTTTTCTTAATTAAGATAATTGTATTTTTAAGTGTTTTTTAATACTCATGTTCTCTGCTGCCTGTTCTTTTTTGCTTCTTCAAATGATACTTGCATGGTAAATGCAGAGTGAAAACAATCAGCGTTCCTTCTGGATAAGTGTAAACAACTCCTACGCTACCCTGCTAATATCAATTTCATTGTTATGTTGCCTGAAGACACACATAACTGGCTCATAAAACTAATGCTACCAGAAAATACTTGCTATCTCTCTCCTGCAAAAAAAAAACTTTGGTGGTGTTCCTATATAGCTCTTCCTAGCCTGTTATTTTTTGAAAAAAATGTAAAGCTAATAACTTACCTTTGTTCCTTTCTTCCCATATTTCTAGCTTTTATTCATTAAACTCCATAATACTGATCTTGTCTATCTTCACTAAGTTATTGGCATACTTGCCATTTAAACCCTATTCCCAATTATTCAGTTTATCTGGTGAACATAAACCTTTTTCTTATTCCCAGACTGTGAAGAAAGAAGAACTGGGAAGTGAATGGAAAAAATCCCACTGGAGGAAATAAGGTCAAATTTCATTTGTGATGTTAAAAAACAAACTGATCTTTTTTCATGCTTGTTTGTCATTCAGAATTGATTGGGGCAATTTTATATAAAAATTTTATTTACTATTCATAGGCTCCATATAGTCAGATGATGCAACAGCTGTGACTTATGATTCCTCTAAGGAAGAATGTGAAAATTATATAAAAAGATAAAAAAGGGTTTGTTTTTTTTTCTTATTTATAACATGTCTTTTGGGTTTGAAAGGGATTTACATTTTCATGTGTACAGGTTATAAGAATAATTACCAAAAAAAAAGCATACAAAAAATGTATCAAATGTACCTGATAAGCGGAACACTTTGATTAAAAAAAAAAGCTGAATTACAGGCACAAAGCAAAGCAATTAAAATCTCTGTACGTCTTATGGCTTAAATTGTTAGAGTTTAAGTGGGGCACTATAGTAGCAACATCTGCTGACAGTGAAGATAGAGAATGGCCCAGAAAATTCCACCTGAAAATTCCTGGAGGCACATAACTTTCCACAGGTGGGAAATGTCTGCTAGTACAAACAGGGAAAAAAAAAAAAAAAAAAGAAAAAAAGAATAAAAAAACCCAGGGAATTAATTGTAAGAGTACTTAATAAGAAACAGCAAAGTTTTGAGTTTAAGGATAATAAACCATCATAAACATGAAGAGAGAAAACTTTCCCAAGTATACCCTCAATGAAAGGTCACCTTGTTCACGGTGACAAGCTACCATGGTTTGATAGTAAAGTGAAGTTAGGGGAAATGAGAAGCGTGTTCATTGAGGGAAAATACATCTGAAGATTTAATGCAGTGCTGTGTTATCCTGGTATGAATCTGCAGAGATCAGTGACCTAGTGAGAAACTTGTATGAGGGGCTGTTATGTGGTTGCAAGTTTATGAGTGCATAGTCAGGCATAGATTGTAGAAGCTCCACAGTACGCAGCACTTCACTACAAGGCTGACAGCAAAATTCTTTGCATTTTGGAGTGTGCCTTCTCTGGACAATGAATGGGCACAGAGCAGGAGCACTCATTCTGGAATGCTCTGGCAATTTAACCACTGTCAGCACTGAGAGAAAAACTCAGGAAAGGCAAAAAAACCTTTAATATTTTTTTGTCAAACACCAGTCAACATGTCTTGTGCTTAACTCTTCTCAGTTGAATGATTTCTCCCTGTCCTTATCTGAAACCTTGAGCTTTTTGTTATATCTCCTCTATTCCCTTGGAGGGTGGGGGGACTGAGAGAGAGACTGTGTAGCTTGGTCTCAAGAGGGGCTAAACTACAACAGTTCTTTTGGTATCCAACATGGGGCCAAGGAATTTGGGATGCTATTAATTGGGAGCGGTAATGGGTAAAACACAGACTGAACTCTGCTAGAGAGCAAAATTATTATGGGGAATGTATGTTGTTGTAATTGTGAAGGGACAAGGCATGGATTGTGTGCAATTTTTCTACTTTTCGCTTGGAGTTGTGATGATATTATTTTGATTTTAGAGTGGAAAATTCTCTTCTGGCTGATGTGTGTGTATTTTAATGATAATTAATATGATAAAGATATGTGATTTGCAAAGGCAAGCGGTGGAATATGCTGGTTCTGAGTAGCAGGGAGGGCTACAGTGGCAGCTTCTGTGAGAAGCTACTAGAAGTTTCTCCTGTGTTTGCTGGACCTGGCCAGGCCTAGGGCAGACTCACCACTGGCCAGGGCCAGCTAATTGGTGACAGTGATAATGTCTAAATGAAGACCCTGTGGGGGCATCGCTTAACCCACACATTTAATTTAGTCTGTTGTGGATATTGAGCTGAGTATTCCAGTGATGGTGAGATCTACCTCTGACAGGCAGAAACTATGAGCAAAGTGTAAGGGTAGCTAGTAAAGACTGTGCTGGTCTGCTTGAAGTGTAATTATGCTTCCATAGAATTTTTTGTGCATCCTTGGGCAAATAAAACTTCAAGATCTTCCACTGCACACATTCACAAGTGAATAAAAATGCTTTATAGCCTCAAATACTTTTGATTTAGACATCATCTCTTGAGTTTAAAATTGGTCCAAATCGTTCAAAGAACTTCATTACACAAAAAATTGTGACTGAAGCACAGACAACTTCCTGGAGATTAATAACCACTGAGAGATGCTGAAGGCATGCACTGCAGCCAAGAGCCATTAAATCCAGTCAGTCATTAAACTCCTGGAAATGCCCTATGCTTTAGTCAATATTTATGAAAAATAAGAAAAAAAAACAGCTTCTGCTTTTTTCTGGCATAAATTTTGGATGATTCTATTGACTTTGAATTTATTTTAATTCATCAGACAGTAAAAATTTAGTTTCTTCATTATGAAATTCAGCTACTTAATTTATCATGCCATTTGTCTTAACATGCAATGTCTAGTAGTGCTACAAGAGTAAGTCATTGAGGTCCCTTGTTATTTAGATTATTGGAGGAAATAATATGAAATAAACCATACTTACAATTACTTATATAAAATACTAACATCTTAAAGAGTTGCCAGTCTTTCCAAATGATTTTTTACATTTTCCCTGGGAGAGAAATGTAAGGTAATCAAACACGAGTTACTACTTGATCTACGAAAACCATTGAACCATATGGAAAATGCATAACAAAACTTAAATGTTATATGCAATTAATTTTTAATTAATTGGCTTTTATGTGTGCTCAGTCACCTGTAGTTTCATTGTTTAATGTACTGTTTAATGTACAACTTTAAGCTTCTATTCTCTGTTGAGACGTGGCTCTTCATCCAATAATGTGCTTTGTTATTTCATTCTGACAGTAGGCCACAAATTGTTGCCTGTCAAAGCGAGAATGACAAATCCAATTGAAGATCTGACTTTTGTTTCAGAAATGGGTTTAAATATCAGGAGACTAGAAAAGTAGTCTACAACTACAAATGCCATATATTCCTACTCTTTTGTCTTCTCCCATCCACATTCTACGTAAAGGATGACTTGGTAGGGTGTTCTGGTTTTGTTAGTGAGGGGGGGCCTAAGGTGGTAGCTTCTGTAGGAAACTGCTAGAAGTCGCTCCCCTTTGTTCAGTGGACTTGGCCGGGCCTAGGGCGGACCTGCTGCTGGCCAAGGCCAAGCCAATTGGTAGCAGAACGTCCCGTGATAACGCCTCTGTGATAACGTATTTAAGTAGGGGAAAACAGGAAAAAAAGGAGGAGAAGATGTGAAGCAGCTGAGCGGGGGGCAGAGAGGGGGAGGCGCGAGCCTCATGGGCCTTGCAGGCCTCACCCTCTGGCCTCCCGCCGGGCAGCCGACTGGGCCCAACTCGGCCCGGCCTGGCTGCAAGAAGTGGAGAGGAGATGAGAAGTGAATAAGATGCAAAAAGGATCCTGAGAGACGTCTGCCAGCCTGTTGTGAGGAACGGCTGCAGACGCCAAGGTCAGTGAAGAAGGAGGGGGAGGAGTAACACGGCTCCTGGCCAAGATTCCTCTGCAACTCGTGGTGAAGACCATGGTGGAGCGGATTGTCCCCCTGCAGCCCATGGAGGTCCACGGAGGGGCAAAGATCCACCTGCAGCCCGTGGAGGAGCCCACGCTGGAGCAGGTGGAGGCCTGAAGGAGGCTGTGGCCCGTGGAGGGCCCGCTGGGACAGCTGTTCTAGAGGGACTGCACCCCGTGGAAGAGATGACCCACGCCGGAGCAGTTTCACGAAGGACTGTGGCCCGTGGGAGGGACCCCACGCTGGAGCAGAGGAGGAATGCGAGGAGTTCTTCCCCTGACGATGATACAGCGGCGTAAAACAACGCATGATGAACTGACCGCGACCCCCATTCCCTTTTCCCCTACCCTGTGCCGCTCGGGAGGGGAAGGTAGTAGAGATAATGTTAAGCGTGGGAAGAGGGAGGGGTGGGGGGAGGTTATCTTGTTCCCTGTCTCATTCTTCTGCTAATTTTAGAAATAAATGAATAGTTTTCCCCAAGTCAAGTCTGTTTTGCCTGTAACGGTAACTTTAAGGATTTCTCCCCGTCCTTATCTCAAACCTTGAGCCGTTTTTCTTATATCATCTCCCCCTATTCTCTCGGAGGGTGGGGGGAGTGAGAGAGAGACTGCGTAGTCTGGTCCCAATCGGGGCTGAACTACGACATAGGGTTAAGAAAAATATTACCTCAGATTTTGTTAGGATTTCAATGAAGTAATTTACAATATTGTAATACAGAAGAAATGGGCTTCAAGTCTTTTTGATTCATAAATATGCCTCTCCTTGTTTAGGTGACAAGGCAAATTCTGTATCTTGAGAAGGCTTTCAGAAGTGCAGCATTTTTGGACTGTATGCTAAAACAGAGAATAAATGGGAAACTTCTGAGCCATTTCAATTATTTTGTCACAATACCTGTAAGAGGCAAAAAGAGTCAAGCCAGAAAATACAGAAAATCTGATACTCAAGGAAATAGAGAGAGAATAATATGACCACTGTCACAATATGCTAACTGAAAGAATTGAGGAGAACAGGAATGGATTTTCTGCACATAATGAGAAAGAAAAAAAAAAAAAAGGAAAGGGAAGGAAGGAAACACTTTAAGGATTTCATTAGTTAAGTTCAGAGAGTGAATTGAAACAGCTTACAGCTTTTTTAAAATTAGCAGTAAAGAAAATTAACAGAAAATATAAGTAATTAAACGTAATGTACGATTTGTAATTGCAGTTATTGAGTAACAGAACTAAAAATGAAGGCAGATTGAAAAAATGAGAAAATACACATCAATGCATAAATCCAGCAGTCACAACGTAGGTTGTTAACATGTAACTGCTTTGTAGCTAGAAAAGTGGATCTCTTTTTTAACACACTTCATGGGAGATTATATATGATGATTGTATACTAATTCATTCAATTCACGTACATATATTTTTAGCACTGTAAATATTTTCGGGTTAATGTGAATATCAGCAGATCATGCTGAATTCTGTTTTAGCTCATTTATCATTAACAATCAGTAAAAGATCTGATTCTAAAATCTTTGTACTGATGAATTGCTATAGCAGAGAGAAACAGGGATAAATTAATAAAGACTAACAGGAGTAGTAAGTAGAAAGAATAACGCATCTTTCCTTTATTCCAAAAGTAACTGAGATAACAAATAAATTACTTTTTTTTCTGGGTGATTTTAAATGTCAGCAACTGAAGGAAGAACAGGAACAAAGGGTTTAAAAATGAGGGACAGTCTGAAACACAGGTATGAACATACACAGCTCATCCACAAGACAGCTGGACCTTCAGCCTCAGCTCATGTGAGGAATTTAGCCAAGGTCCTTTGCAACATTGTGGACTTTATGATGTTGCCCTAACCCACCAGTGTGCACCTTAGCAGGAAAATCAAACCTACTAATGCCTCAGCTCACACAGTAAAACAGCAGAAACTGCTGAGGAACAAGTTTTAAGGCTCACATTTGCTTGTACTGTAACACATTTATTTCTGTTACAGTTCACTGTGCACAGTACTAGCTAAAACTGACAAAGAGTGCGGCTCAGGTGAATGTATTGGCTGCAAGCTGCAGCAACAGAAGAGCCAGTACGATTCGACTCCTTCAACATTGCTGTGGTAAAGTTCCTATGGAGAGGAAGGGCACACACCAAGGGTGACAGTGTTATAGATAAATGAAGCTACATGTGCCAAAGCTTGTAACTTTGGACTAAAGAAAATATAAAACTCTATATTTATATATTGATACTTAGAACACGATTAAAAAGGGAATTCAGTCATCTTTAAAAACATTATTTATTGCTGTTGTAGACCATTCCTTTGCACATACTGCCAAAAAAAAAAAAAAAAAAAAGTAGTGTCTCCCTTTATTGTCTCAAAAATTTTCAGGTTCTCTGCTCTTCCCTCCACCTCACATCCTTGAGAGAAAAAAGCTCTGTGGTAGGTACCTGTTCATTTTACTAGCAGCTCCACTGGGGTAGAGAGGAGCTTAGATTAGCCAACATGTTACCTTTCTAAAGATCTTGTGCAGATGTATCCTCTCGGTGTCCTTTATTAATTTATTACACATTCTCTTTGCCTTATTTTGGGGTTCAATTTCTGTGTCTCAAAGCATACAACACATTCACAGCAGAAGATCAACAGTGGTACTTCCCAACAGCTAGAAAGACAAGTTCATAATACCTTTTCTATTATTCTGTCACATTTTCTCCCTCAAACGAACAATGTTTTATAAACATATTATTTAATTGATATTTAATTTAATTTATCTTTGTGATTGTAGCTGAGAAGACTATAGTAGAAAGAACCACATTTACAGCCAGGTTTTACACAAGCTTTCAGAATAAGTTATAGTTTGACAGAGATCAAATTCTCCAAAATATTACTGATCTGAAACTTATCTGATTTTAATGTTTTCTTTTCCTACCTAGACTAAATGCAAGCTTTGGAGATATGTCAACACTATTACAAAAAATAATTATTGAAATTTTAATAGAGGTTTCTATTAACCTTTCTATTCATTGGCCACAAAGCCACATAGCAGAGGAAGCATTTCAGCTTTATCCTGAATTCTTTGCACAAATTTATGAAATAGCAAGTATTAAGCAGAATGCCATAGGTTAAGCTGATTTTGCTAACCTTCTGTTGAGCTAATACAAAGACCAGTATCAGATAAAGAAAATATCCTGCCTGTCCTTAGTAGCTCAATTCTTCATCTTATCTTGTTGGCATTTTGTACTGTTGCAATACTACCTGGAATCAAATGTGAACATTTCCTCTGGTGCACAGTAAAAAGCTTCCTTTAAGTCTTGCAATGCCCATTTCAGAATTAAAGTAACAATACTAAGCAGTCTGGCCCTGAAAAAGCAATACCAATAGAAATAAAAACAGCTGCAGAATACAAAATAGAAGAAATATCAGTTGCTACACACAGACACCAGCTCAGAATATGCTACCATAAAGCCTGCACTGTTAAATATCTGTTCTGGGAGACCAATTGTGCACAGTAAAAAAAACATGTCTGTAGAAGCTGTGTTTGTGAATGGCAGGAGAATCATAATTTTTTTTTCAGAAGGATGGACTTCTTGAAATGATACCAAGTACACTGAGTAAAGCACATTTGTCATGTGACTGTTTTCTTGATTTAGAAAGTGGAAAATATCAAATGCTATCTGGATGCTGACCTAGATAGTACACTTATGTGCATATGAAGACCTGCTTAACACCATCTACCGCACATGACACCCACCGATATTTCATTTCTTCTGACCTACCTCAATGCGAAGCATCCTTTTGGACTTCAAAAAGTGGGAGGTCATGAGTTTTTGTTAGATATAATGTGACATGAAGGGTAATTGTGGCATCCACTAGGAAAGCAGCCAAATGAGCTGTTTCTAGTTATTTCTGTCACATCTATAATTTCTCAGTGTAGTAAGAAAGAGAATATTTTATCCACCGTTGTCTCACCTTTAAAATAGGAAAGGACTGATGCGATAAACACAGATGTAGCAAGAACTCGGGAAAAGATAGGTAGAACAGCAAGGAATATATTTGAAAAAAGAAATAAGGCTGGACCCCAACTGATAAGAGCAAGAGCTTTTGAAAAAAAAAAAAAGAAAGACAGCATAAAATGTATGTTGGAGAGAGAGCATTAACAATTTATAGCAGTTTTCCCTCCCCAAGTGTCATTCTAGTTAGTTCCAGGTATTCTTTTCCCTAGCAGCCATGCTTCTTGTAGTCACCTTGGTTTTCACCCCACTTGATTTCCACAAATCTCATTTTTAGGGCTGCAGGGTATGTGCTCCATCCACCTACAGTTATTCTCACTATCTGGAACTTGTCAATAACATTTCTCTGATTTTCATGCACAGTGAACACGTAACAAAATCATGAAAATATTTACAAATACAAGATAATTATGAATTCTGGCTTTACCTTACATAAACCAGCAAAACTGGCCCTTTTGAGCTTTCTGGTGTAGTTTTAGTATATAATTATGATCCTTGCTATACCATGCTTCCCTTGTGCAGATGGCTTTTCTGGCTGTTAGTGTTCAGCAGAAGACTCTCCTTCATATTGGAACACTGCTATGGGGAAATGGATATTTATAGAACATCTTAGAATCCATTTTTATGAATTGTCATTTTCCTCTTTTCACTCCAACAATTACAGGTAACTGTTCACCAAATTCAAAATACCCAGTATGGTTTTATAAATGTAGAAACCTCTACAGAAGGTTAATAAGAGCACAATTTATAAGAACTGAAAAGAAATTATTCGTGTTTATTAGTCTTTCAGTTAGTTTTAAAAGTTTATTTTGGCTTATAAGTGTTGGCTAGAAAATTAATTGGTACTTCAAAATCTTCCAAATAAAAGACTAGTTCTTCCACAGCCACTAGTCATTAGATTTCCTTCACAAAACTGAGACTTAAGGGGATGTCATTTTACTCTATAATCTATAATCCTTTTAAGGTTGAGGCACTGGTTGGAAAGAAGGGAAGAACCATCCACTACCCTCAGGACCCGTGGATTCATCTCATCAGGTCCCGTGGACTGGTGCAACTTCAGGTTCCTTAGATGGTCTCAGACCTGCTCTTCTCCTACAGTGGGCAGTTCTTCATCTTCCCAGTCCCTTCCTTTGCCTTCTGCAACTTGGGCAATGTGGCTAGAGCACTTGCCGGTGAAGACTGAGGCAAAAAAAAGCGCCATTGAATACCTCAGCCATCTCCGTATCCTGGATAACCAAGTCTCCCATTTCCTTCTGGAGAGGGTCAACGTTCTCCCTGGTCTTCCTTTTATCCCTGATGTACCTATAGAAGCTTTTCTTGTTGCCCTTGATGTCCCTGGCCAGATTTTATTCTGTCAGGGCTTTAGCTTTCCTTACCTGGTCCCTGGCTGCTCAGACAATTTCTATGTATTCCTCCCATGCTACATGTCCTTGCTTCCACCCTATGTAGGCTTCCTTCTTTTCATATTTGAGTTTGGCCAGGAGCTTCTTGTTCATTCATGCAGACTGTCGGGCATTTCACCTGACTTCCTCTTTAATGGGATGCATTGCTCCTAAGCCTGGAGGAGGTGCTCCTTGAACATTAACCAGCTTTCCTGGGCCCCTTTTACCTCCAGGGCTTTATCCCTTGGCCCTCTGCACAGCAGATCCGTGAAGAGGCCAAAGTCTGCTCTCCTGAAGTCCAGGGCAGAGAGCTTTCTGCATACCCTCCTCACTGCCCTAGTAATCTTGAAGTCCACCATTTCATGGTCACTGCAGCCAAGGATGCCCTTGAGCTCCACATTGCCCCCTAGTCTCTCCTTTTTGGTGAGAACAAGGTCCAGTATAGCATTTCTATCTTCATTAGCTCCTCTATCCTTCCATAGAAGGAAGTTATCATCATATTCCAGGAACTTTTTGTGTTGTCCTTTGTCACGCTCCGATTTCGGGTGGGAGGAAGGCCCCCTTGCGTTCTAGCCGACCTCAGACGAGTCTGGGAGGCTAGGGGTGGCTAGACCAACCTCACACACACCAGAGCGTGGTTTTGTTCGTATTTCTCGGGAACAGAATTAAGACTCAAAACGGAGTCAAGCGCCAGGTAACTTTATTAACCCGACAAGAAGTTCGCAAATGCAAGAGAAAGGAGAGAAAGAAAGGAAAGAGGGAAAAGAGTTTCAGTTGCAATAGCTACCACCACGGAGCTGCGGCGTCCCGACAGTCCAGTTGACCCGGTGGGGGAAACGTTCCGTCCGATGTTGGTCATTTCTGTCCTTTTATCGTTCGTCTTATCCACGTCACATATTCCAAGAGCGGGTTTGCTTGGCCGCACCCCTCACCTGGCGGTGATACGCATGCCCAATACCGTCTCTGGGCCCCTCTGTTTTTCTGGCCTGGGTCTGGGCGCATACGTAGGGGTAAGGCTAAATTTTGCAGAATCAGCTCTGCATTCAGGTTTGTGGGAAAATAGGAGGAAAAAACAGGAAGCTTCCAGTCCTGTGGCTTGACTGGCTTGCAAGATAAGGGAATCATCTTCCAGGAAAAAACAGGAAGACTCCAGTCCTATGGTTTGACTGATGTACCATTGTTTAGATGATGATTTGACGCTTCGACAATGTTGAGACAAACATTCGACACAGTCTCTCACACCACTCCGTGGCTCAACGTTATTGCCTCAGGGATGGGGTTCCGTGGTGGCATAAATGATAGAGGAAAGGGGAAAGGAAAAAAAATAAATAAATAAAAGAAGAGAGAAAGAGAAAAAAAAAAAAAAAGATATATACAATTCTAAACATTATTGTTTGTCAGGCAAGTTAGTGTATATAAATGCTAAATACATTGATTTAATTAACAATATCTTATCTAACTAAATGATCTTAACATATCTAAATTTAATTAACAACATTTATCTTATCTGAGTAAATGGTTTTAACATATAAGCATGTGTCCCAGGCCAAGTTTGAGGCTTATGGCTCTGGGGGTTCAGAAGAAGCAAGTAATTGTTTACAAGGACAATCACAAGGTAAACAAAGACAAACCAACAAAACTATAGCAATGCACCACTTCATAAATGTCCCAAGATACAGCACCATCAAAATGTTAAGCATTTTGTTCGTTTTTTTGTGACCATTTTTCTTCAGGAAAACAGTTCACTTTTTGCCTTTTGGTGAAGCTGGCGACTAGATCCTTGTGGAGCTGGTAGCTGTGTGATCCACTGGAACTTGGGTCTGGATACGCAGCAGGAAAGTGGATTTCCAGGCCTCCAACTCAGAACACAGTAAATAAACAATAACACTATAAATTTGCTGTCAATTTTATACCACCCCATGGATCCACGGTGGTTTCAAAAAAAAAAAAAAAAGAAACAAACAAACATCTCATATAATTTCTATTGCTGGTGGTCTGGTTTGGTTCTTTCCATTGTCCAGTGATGTTGAGACATTAATTAACCTTTTCTGTCTCTATACCACCCTGTGGCTCAGCATCGCTCACCGAGGTTGAAGGGGGAAAAAGAAAAAGAAAGAGGAAAAAGGAAAGAAAGAACAAAAAAAAAAAGGGAAAAGGGGGTGGGGGGGGTGGGATGAAAGGGTAAGGGGACTTATTTATGCTAATATGTGACCACAAAATAGGTTTATATTGTTGTAGGATACGTTGAGGGGTTTCTTCATTTTTAATATGGACCACCCCAAGGTAACATATCTTAATGCAGTTCACATATAGCACTCTGTGGATATCATGTTCACAGATCCAACCTATTCAAAATCATAGATACAACAATTTATTTCTATATTAATCATCAAAAACATAGATTCAAATCTCAATATAATGACCATTTTTCCCACCACGTGAGTCCTAAAAATCAAGTTTTAGGTAGGTTTCCAGGTTTGCCTTCAAACAGGAGGGGAACAAACATGGTTTTTGGGGAAATTTTTGAATTTTATATGTCATCAATTGGAAAATCATCTGGAGCCATTCTCTGCCAGTTGTTGTGTGGCTGATATAGACTCCACGGGAGTGGGACAGTGTTTTTTCCTGTGTTTTCCCAAAAATGGGGTGACTGCGCCTGCGCCAGTTTGGAGCTGTGGGCTTGAAGGCAAGCTGGACTACCACCCAGGATTCCCGCTTCAGTACCAACATCCTCCGGAAGAAGGAACTGCGTATACGAACCCCAAGATCCGTTTCTAGATCTTTCCAAGGGGGGGGGACTGCGCGTGCGCAATCCCAGACTTGGAATTTATAAAAGGGGCAACGGCAAGGTGCCACGCACACGCACACCACCTGAGCAGCAGGAGTCACCACCTGCGGCACCCATTTTCAAGATGTCGGCAGATGCACCAGCAGTAAGTGTTCTCTTTTCCTTTATTCCTTTACTTTTCCTGTTGCTTGGCTATAGTGGTGTAATGTTCTCTTATCATTAGCTGGCGTCGCTTGGCGAAGACGAGAGACCTGAACAAGCGCCCGATCACCACACGAGGCAATCAGTGAGGTAGGTATCATTAATCTCAAGAGGTGTCCTTTAACTTTCGTGGTTGTTAAGGTTTTCCTTTTGTTGCTGTTCCACTTCCAGCTTCATGATACCTGCTGCGGAGGCAGAGAGAGAGAGAGCGGGCGCTGCCCACAGCGAAGGTGTTGAAGAGGTTGATTGGGGGTGTCTGAGAATGTTAATTTGTTTACTGTTAGTGATTGCAATTTTTGGTGCTCTTTTTATGTTGGGCTTTTTGCTGTACTGTTACTACTGCGATTCTTGTATATAAGCTGTTTTCACATTTTTTTTTTTGTTTTGTGTGTTGTTAGTTATTGTTAGTCTAGTTAATATATATTTTACAATAAAGTTCAGTTTCACAGTTCATCAGGAGGTCTCTTGTTCACATCTATGGTGGATCTGTAAGCAAAGGCGGGAAGTTTGCGGAGGCCCGGGGGGGGAAGGGGAAACTGCCACGCGATTTGGCTGACAAAAGCCAATAGTCTCTATAGCAAACAGAACAGTTAAAACTGGCAAAGTTATATGATTTTAACAGTTACGCGTTCAGTTTGCCGTACAAATCTGATATGTTTAACCCCATCGGGTGAAGTCACAGGGACCGCTTGCATTCGAGTCACTACACTTTGGATTAATTGAATTAGGCACGGTATAATACAAGGCAAAAACATTAAGGCTGCTAACCCACACAGCAAATAAAATAAAAGCCGTTTTATCCATGGTATTCCTGGTAGCCAGGACCACAAACCACCATCCCAGCCATCCCAGCCATTCCATGTCTGAGTGGGGACATGGGCTAGTTTTCTAATGTCTGAGGTCAGTTGTAGAACCACCTCACCAACATCACTGATTTTTAAACAACACTTAGAAATATTTAGCTTCCCACATACTCCTCCCTCTTCAGCCAACAAATAATCCAAAACCATGTGGTGTTGCAGGATCGCAGTGCGCATCTCTCGAGTTTGTTGATTCAAGAGACCTATAGCATCAGCAGTTTTGTTGGTAATGATTTCCAAAACTGCCTGCAAACAAATTATGCGATTTAAGTTATAAATTGGTTCCCGGGCCCCTGTTATCAGGTCATTAGGATTCCAGGTGGCCGGGCCATAATGCTGTATTATCCTTTCGGGAGGCCACTCATTTTTCCCCCATTTTTGTGTTCCACCTATTTCAATCTCGATAGCTTGCTTATTGCGTGCAACATCTTCATCACCCAGATTATCCTACAGTTTCACTCCTAGTCGGGGACTCTCTGTTTCTGGAAGCAGGAAAAATAGAGGCCGGATAATTCCAATATAATAAACCCCTGACCAGTTTGCTGGTAGTATTTTGTAGGCAGTGTGTCCACAGATCCAGTAATGTCCTTTTCTGGCTCTGACCCCTCCAGCAAACGGTCCAGCTGCAGTCCGTGGATGTTGCAAGTAAGTTGTATTATAGTCTCCTAAAGGGCTAAAGAAGGTGGTGTTACATTTTCCCAGCTGACTATATGTTTGCCCAGTGCAGTACCAAGCACCCGTGTCTTTTTTCCACTCACAAGTTTGAATATAACCTTGGCCGTTGGGCCACCAAGCGTCAAAGGATTCATTTTTATTTGACCAAAATCCACCAAAACTCTTACTGCGTCCGGCTTTATTAACCCACGTCCATATGCTAAGACTAACATCTTTGTTAATTAACTTATATGTGAGTGTCCACTGACATCTGCTTTCCCCCACACTGACTCCTCCATTTTGGGTGCGGTTTAAGCAATATCTACCTACGGCAGGGAACTGAATTGGCCATGTTTCGGAATTGTCCCAAGTGGTGTTATTGACCTCGCTGTAATTGCTCATGATTTGTCCTGGCGTAAAGGGGCATGGAGGTCCAGGGCCAGCTTGATAGTCCTAGAGGTCCTCCACACACCCAGCAATGGCTTAAGTTAAAAGTTTCACTCACAGATTTTGCTAACAAAATAAACTCATTACTGTCAAAGGAATTCTGAAGGTAGAGGGGGGGATGAGCTGGCCTCTCTTCCCCACCTCGGACAAATCCCCAGAGCAATATAATTGAGAGAAAAACAGTGTTTACAAACATCTTCACTGATAGGTTTTATCACTTCCTCTGCAGGCGTGTTGGTTTCTGGTCTGGTGCTTTCTTCCTCCTAAAACAAGATAAAACAGAACCTCCTTGGGTGAGAGAAAGAGGAAGAGAAAAAAAAAAGAAAAAGCGGCCATGAGGCGCAAGGGGGGGGGGGGCTTCTGTTTGCCTCGGGTGAGAGAAAGAGGAAAGAGAGGGAAGAAAAAAAAAAAAAAAAAGGAAAAAGCGACCAAGAGGTGCGAGGTGGGGGGGGCGCCTCTGTTTGCTTAGGTGGTTGTCAGTTTGTCTAAAATGAAGGAATTATCCATCGGGTGTTAATTTTATGTTCCTTCCCAGAGGCATCTCTTGCCTTCCATGCATATATGTTCAGAGGGTTAGTGAGTACCAGTGGTACAGTTCTGATGGTGGGTAGCTCGACCAAAACAGGTTGTCCCGGAAAATGGGAAGAGTTTTGTTTGTGGTCGGGGCCCGAGATGGCAGGTACCAAGGAGGGGGGTTTTGGACAAAAAGCCGTGAGTCTAGGGCACCCATTTATTCCCCATCGGTCATTTACTCGTCGAACAGCATCCCACAATCGATTGGCCCAATTTGCCTCTTGGGGTTTCAGAAATCGCTTAAGAAGGCCATTAGTTCTCTCAACTATGCCATTGGCCTGTGGGTAATAAGGTGTATGGAATATCCATTTGATCCCCTCTTCTTTGGCTCAGTCCTGAACTATCGCTGCTGTAAAGTGTGATCCATTATCTGACTGGATAGATTGAGGTTTAGGAAGGGAACTAAGCCACATTTTGAGGGCTTTGACTGTATTGATACCTGTAGCATGGGAGAAGGCTTCCGCCTGTACCAACCCTGATACTACCTCCACTCCAACTAATACATACTGTTTTCCTTCAGATTTTCGGAAAGGTCCTATATAATCAATTTGCCAAGTGTCCCAAAGGCCTTTTCCATCACGTAAATGTAGTGGAGGTTGTTCTAAAGGATGTCTATCCAATTGCACACGGCATTGTTCACATGCAGAAATGCAGGTGCGACACATTTCTCGAGTTACTGGCCACCCTCTGCTAGCCGCTTCTCGATAGAGATCATGAGCTCCAGTGTGGCCTCGTTTTACATGCAGCCACTCCAAGAGTCTGTCCCATTTTTCTACCAAGGCTTCTGTTTGCAGTGTTGCCAATCTAGCCAATTCATCGACTTTGCCATTCCAGTGACTTGTTGGGGTATCGTCTTCCTGGTGGGAGGCTACCCACCCTACCAGGAAGGTTCCCTTTCTTGCTATAGAAGAGATTTCCTGCCATTTCTCCTTCTGCCAAACAGGTGTCCTATTTACTTCCCAGTTATTCTGTTCCCAAAAAGGAAGCCATTCGGTACATCCTTTAAACACTGCAAAGGAGTCTGTATATATATGTACAGGGATTAATGTCTCTGATTCCCGATCAAACACACTCCATACAGCTATCAATTCTCCAACTTGTGCGCTACCTTCTCCTTCAGTGATTGTTTTGTCGCCTGTCCCTATTTGGAGAGCCACTGCCCAGTATTTCCAAACTCTTCCTTCCCGTTTGGATGAGGCATCGGTAAACCAAACATTCTGTAATTGCTCTGAAAATGGAGGGGCAACTTGAATAACGGGGGGAAGGGTATCATTTTCAACTTCGGGAGTGGTCTCCTCCTGCAGGGGAAGGAGTTTAGGGGTACCTTCAGTTATTTGGAAAATAGTACAATAGTGCTCAATTTGAGCATACCATTTCCGAATGGAGGCACGCTGGGCTATTCCATCAGGAGGAGGAGTTCCTGATAAAACCGGCTTTATCACTTTGAATGGTCCCCTTAAGATAATTGCTTGTTTATGAATGACCCTTTCTACCTCCCGAAGGGCAATGCTTACAACAGAAAGACCTTTTTCCCAAGTGGAATACCATTTTTCTGCATCTTTGAAACTGCGAGAATAAAATCCAATTGGTCGAACAGGGCCATCAGGTCCTCGCTGCCACATGTGCAGTGACAGTCCTGAATTTGCAAATCCCCATTCTATCTGCACAGGGTCTGTGGGGTGGATAGGGCCTAAAGCCTGGTGAGTCATAGCCTCAAAAATTAAAAGCCGCAAAGCCTCATCATGAAGAGGGGTCCATTCCCAAGTTGCTCCTTTTCGCAGCAGATCATATAAGGGCCGCACAATTATTACAAAGTCTGGGATATGTTTCCTCCAGAAGACCAATAAGCCTAAGGCGTGCTGCAACTCCTTTTTATTTTCTGGAATTTTTACCTGATCTAGTGCTGAGAGGGTGCCTTGAGGAATACAGACTGACCCTCCTTTCCACCATATCCCTAAAAATTTAACCTCATTTGCAGCAATTTGTATCTTTTCCTGAGGAATCTGGAGTCCCAGAGACTCTAAATGATGTATAATCTTTTCCTGTGTCACTTGCACTGGAATTTTTTTATCTCCTCCTATCAAAACATCATCAATGTATTGATAAACTCTAACTCCCGGTTCTGGGGGAATTTGGGCTAATTCTTGTGCCAAAGCATGATGTGCTAAGGTGGGAGAATGCTTGTAACCCTGCGGGAGGCGAGTGAAAGTGTACTGCTGTCCCTCCCATGTGAAGGCAAAGCGATTGTGGTCCTCTTCCTGCAGTGGAACCATAAAAAACATATCTTTTACATCAATTGTGGCCATCACTTGGTGAGCTTGTTCCTGAATAAGTGAGATTAGCTCAGCTATTATTAGGCACTGCTGCTGTCAAGGGGCCAGTATTAGCATTGAGCCGCCGATAGTCCATGGTCAGCCTCCACTGTCCATTTGGTTTACGAACTGGCCACACTGGGGAGTTGTACGGGGAGTGGGTGAACATTAAAATTCCCCGTTGTTTAAGATCTTCAATCACGGGGGCTATCCCTTCTCGGGCCCCCAGTGGCAAAGGGTAGGGTTTCACGTTAGTAATTTTGGACGGGGAAGGGCAGGTGCTGCTTGTAATGAACGCACTTCTGTCCAGGACAGTTCAGAGAGTTTTCTAATTTGAGGGATGCCAAAAGACCATGAATTTCCCTGGGTATCATACCACTGTCTGCCTTTCAATACGTCTATGCCCAAAAGATTTGTTGGAAAAGGGCCTAGTGCAACCTTCGTGTGCACTGGATCTTCCTCCCCGGGCAACCATAATGTTACTGAGGCCATAGATACTGATTGGGTTTTTCCCAAAGCATTTAAAATAATAAGGTTTTTTGACAAAGTCAAAATTCCACATTGCTCTGCCTCAGTTTGCATCAGTGCAGTGATTTGTGCTCCTGTATCAATTAAAAAGGTTACTGTTTTTTTCTGTGGCCCTACAGCCACTGTAATCATAAATCTCCACTCATATTTAAGGTGAGTTGCTTTATAAACATCCACCCTCCGTTCCCCCCCCCACCTTCGGGGAACGGAGGAAGTAGTTTCCCGTCACCCTCTTTTCTGCATCAGTTTCTTCCCTAAGGTCTATCAAAGGTGGGGCACTAGGAGTTGTTCCAAAACTGACTTTTCGCCCTGACCATGTTTGTATGAGTTTCCCCAATTTCTGGGTTGGAAGCCCATCCATTAAATCTCGGGGAATGCCTGTCTGGAGCCCCAGTTGCCACCATTCCTGACGGCTGAGGGGTCTCCCTCTCCCAGAATCAGTAAGTCGGATCGACTTAGAATCGGGACTTTTCTTGACCAGTGCTGGCCGCCCTTCACCTTTTTCTGTGGCTCGTACAGCTCTGGTTTCAGTTCTTTGCCCGAATCCACCAACGGGACCATATTTTCTCCCAAAATTTATGAGTTCTTGTACTACTTCCCCCCATGTCCACACTTTCCTCCCTGTTCTTCTGTGATCGGGGGTCACTGTTCCCTCCAGAGCACCAGTAAGTCTATCTGCTACAGGGGTACTTTGTATCTTCCCCTGTAGCTGGATCCCAATGGGTTTCAGGGAGTCAGGAAGTCCTCGAATTAGAGGAGTCATCCGTTCGGGATCCACAGGCATCATCATTGGAGAGCCCTGGTTAGGTTTGAGCTCTCTATCATACATCATTTGCAAACAAGCAGCCTTTTGCACACTCTCTACCAGTTGATCCACTGTGCCTGTGATGGCTAGGGGGTCCCCTCTCTCCAAAGGGTTCATCCCTCCAGCCCAATATGCTTCCCTCTGTGTCAAACACCATGGGGCCCGATAATTATCGGTAGTTAAAAATACGCCCGGACCCCAATATCCCTCTGCTTCCCTTTCTGACAACAAGATTCCACCCCCCCCGACAACGACACTCTCCAAACATACTCTGTTTCCGATTCCTTTGGAGTCCTTGCAAAATCCTTCCTTAATTTTGCCAACTCAGTTGCTGTAAACAGAACCTCTTTAGTAATAACTTGGGGACGGTTGTCGGTTTCCCCCTCATACACATATTCAGTTTTAACTAGGGGATACATGTGAGGAGGATTCTCTATAATTTCTTTTGCTTTTTGCAAGTCCTCCTGAGGATAGATTTGTCTGATCCCCTTCTCTTCTAACTTCAATTCCACCTCTCCACATGAGTCATTCTCTCTCCACAATTCTTCCTTCAAAGTTTCTTTTAGCAAAACATTCCGGTGTTTCTCTTCCTCTAACAACTGCTGGGTATCTTTTAATTGTTCTCATAAGGATTCAACTGCCAGTTTCAAAGAGTCTATCACGGCATTATCTTGACACAATCTCTGCCTCCTATCTTCTATAGCTGCTGCCAGACTTGCTCCTAAAACAGCACAAACTATAGATTTTCCCTTCCCAGGCCTAAGTTTAGAGCCCTTCTGTAATATCATGATCCTATCCACTATACTCTGCGGTTTGAACCAATGATTTTTCGCCCATTCTTGTCCTTGGAGGGACGGGCGAGCATGGTAATTTTCCAAAAGGTCATCCAATTTATCTAAATCCCCATTCGATACCTTCGTGGGGATCTCATCACGAACATTTACAGATTTGCAAGCACCCATCTCACCAAAGAGGGGTTATTTCGTCCTGAAAGGGCCGCACCTTAATTTTCTACCACAATTCCACACACACACACACACTCAGGAGGCCACACCTTTCAAATTTCACTTATTTCACCAAGAGGGGTTATTTCGTCCTGAGAGGGACACATCTTAAATTTCTATCACAATTCCCCTCATACACTCTCAGGAGGACACACCTTTCAAATTTCTCACAAAAAAAAAAAAAGACTCGTTTTTCGCCCAATTCTTTCGCTTCGTCCTTCTCCGGCTGTTTTCCTCGCGGACAAAAAGAACCGCGGATCCAGACTCCGCACTCGCTTCGTACCAATGTACGTCTCAGTCACACACGCACACACTAGAGTCTCTAATAAAGCAACTGGACACTTTCTGTTTCTCCGAGAATCCTGCCGACTACGCCAATTAAATAATGTCACGCTCCGATTTCGGGTGGGAGGAAGGCCCCCTTGCGTTCTAGCTGACCTCAGACGAGTCTGGGAGGCTAGGGGTGGCTAGACCAACCTCACACACACCGGAGCGTGGTTTTGTTCGTATTTCTCGGGAACAGAATTAAGACTCAAAACGGAGTCAAGCGCCAGGTAACTTTATTAACCCGACAAGAAGTTCGCAAATGCAAGAGAAAGGAGAGAAAGAAAGGAAAGAAGGAAAAGAGTTTTAGTTGCAATAGCTACCACCACGGAGCTGCGGCGTCCCGACAGTCCAGTTGACCCGGTGGGGGAAACGTTCCGTCCGATGTTGGTCATTTCTGTCCTTTTATCGTTCGTCTTATCCACGTTACATATTCCAAGAGCGGGTTTGCTTGGCCGCACCCCTCACCTGGCGGTGATATGTATGCCCAATACCGTCTCTGGGCCCCTCTGTTTTTCTGGCCTGGGTCTGGGCGCATACGTAGGGGTAAGGCTAAATTTTGCAGAATCAGCTCTGCATTCAGGTTTGTGGGAAAATAGGAGGAAAAAACAGGAAGCTTCCAGTCCTGTGGCTTGACTGGCTTGCAAGATAAGGGAATCATCTTGCAGGAAAAAACAGGAAGACTCCAGTCCTATGGTTTGACTGATGTACCATTGTTTAGATGATGGTTTGATGCTTCGACAATGTTGAGACAAACATTCGACACAGTCTCTCACATCCTTCCAGCAGATATCAGGGTGGTTGAAGTCTTTCATGAGGACCAGGGCTTGTGAACTTGAGGCTGCTCCTGTTTGTCTACAGATGCCTCATCTGCTCTGTCTTCCTGGTTCAGTGGGCTGTAAAAGACCCCCACTATAATGTCGCCTGTCCCTGCCCTCCCTTTAAACCTGACCCATAAGCTCTCTGTCAGCTCCTCCTCCATATCCAGGCACAGCTCCATGCACTCCAGCTGGCTGTTGATATAGAGGGTGATATCCCCTCCTCATCTCCCCTGCCCGGCCTTCCTGAAGAACCTGCATCACTCCATCCCAACACTCCAGTTATAGGAGCCATCCCGCCACATCTCTGTTATGCCAAAAGATTATAGCCCTGCAGGTGTGCACATATCTCTAATTCTTGTTATTTTCTCCATGCTACATGCATTTGCACAGAAGCACTTAAGTTGGACCCTCGATGAAGCCAAATTGCTGGCTGGAGTGACTGGAATGTATTTACTTCACTTTAATAAGTACCTGTAGAATGAAAGTACAAGGTCTAGGTGCTTGAACAAGGACCTCATGAAGGGGTTGCGGGGGAGGACATGGAATGAGATGGGGACAGGGGATAGTGGGGGCAGAGATGGAGGCAAGGACCACAGGGTTTTAAAATTTTTTCCTCCATCTTTCTTTTTCTTTGTAGTAACTTCCTACTCTTCAATGGACAGGTCAGAGTCATAGAACTATAGAAAGATTTGGGTTGGAAGCGACCTTAAAGATCACCTAGTTTCAACCCTCCTGCCATGGACCGGAGCATCTTTCACTAGACCAGGCTGCTCAAAGCACTATCCAACCTGGCCTTAAACATTTCCAGGGATGGGACATCCACAACATCTCTGGGCAACCTGTTCCACTGCCCCATTACTCTCATAGTAAGTAATTTCTTCCTTCCATTTAATCTAAATCTACCCTCTTCCAGTTTAAAGCCATTTCAAGTCATCTAAATCTACTCTCTTCCATTTCAAGCCAAGAGGTCATTGCTTTATTTCACTGTAGAAATCCTTCTCAGTATCTTTTTCTCAGTAAAAGGTGAAAGTAGTCTGTGTCAAAGTGGCCATTTAGCATCTGGCTCTGGGAAAGGTACTTCCCATCTGCCTGATGAGTATTTTACTTCAATTTAACTTTTCACGGAAATGGCACTCCCCTAAATATCTGAGGAAATCTAAATTTAAAAAAAAAAAATTCCTTTCAGACAGAATGTGATGTATATTTTTATTCTAGAATCTAAAAGTGTAGATAGGCCTTTTAAAGATGATATATCACAATCTAATCAGATATTTGGGGATGATTTATTAAAGGTGCTAAGTAGCTATCAGAGGAATAACCCTGTAAGTCTGAAAGAAATTCAGCTTCCTGTGTTTCCTTTACTTGGTGTCACATGAAGAGGGGGAGCTGCCAACGAACCCTTTATGTTTGCCCAGTCTGTCAATACCCCAGGAAAGACACGATCCTTATGCTCAAGCAATCTATCCAAACCCACTGTATAGCCCACTGTATCAGAGGGTGATGTTCAGGTATCCACATTGACAGAGCCAGAGTCAGACTCCCTTATTTCAATTATTCAAGGTCCTGGGAATTTGCACAAAATGAATTTTATTATAGAAAATATAAATTCATTACAGGATAAGGTTCAAAGTTTGCTGGTGATAGTACACTGACTGCAGGGACGAGTTTGAAGCGATATACAATGAAACTCTAATTACTAATAACAGCCAGCTTAGGTTAGTTATTTTAGCATGCATAGGATAAGGTTCTTAACCAATAGGCATCCCTATAGGGGAGAAGACAGGTTCAGCCCATTGACTGGTTCCAGAAGTTATGATGGAGTCTTTCCTAATTTTCTCCCCTGGTCCATTTACTTTTATACTGTTTCTTACATTAAAGTGGAGTTTGAATTACTCTAGTCATACATTCTTAATGACTGTTGTAAAATTCTCACGCCTCATTTCTTAAAGCTATAGTAAGATATATATACAGTAGGATATATATATACGGAGCATATCCAGTGAGGGGTAGTCTCACTTTGGAGGTTGGTAGCCATTGGAATCAAGGTGTGTTTTGGTATTATAATGAGATTATATCAAATAAAGTTCATCCAAAGGATATGATTTTGCCACAGTTGCTGGCTCAGCAACTGACATTCTTCTTGTTTGATAGCTGTGATGCAGTTTATCAGCCACTATATGGCTTATCAGCCACCGGGTACCATGAAGTTCCCATCCCTGCAGGGAGTGTAACAGAGTTTGGTCACGGTATCTTCACTCCACTCCATCCTCCTTTATGTTTGTTTTTGCATATGCTAAGGGAGGCAGGGTGTGGTGCCTAAGAAACTATTGTAGCAAGCATGCCAATCACATTCTATCCTGGAAGCAGCAATTGCATTTTACCGTAAGAAGTCCTTCTATGAGGATGAACCTTAGAGAAACTAATTCCTCTCCCCCTGGTCATTGTCCCACACATGGTGAGGGGTCTTTGAAATCAAGACTTTGGCAGCACAGTTCAAGACTCATCCCACCTGTGGATATAAACTTTCTGCCTTCTTTCAGTACTAACTAAATACTGACTGATGTTGGCTTCTCTGTTTAATACAATCAGAAATTCTTAGTTTTGCATAAAGGTTAATTTCTGTTTTCTTTTAACAAGAAATGCATAGTAATGTAAAATCAATCTAATGTGTCAAAACTCTAATTTGAGTTTTTTAGGAAAATGTGTTACAGTATTTGTGGCCTCAAGGAATGAATTTAGCTGCTCTGGTTTGTGTATTCAAATAATAAGAATTTACTCTTTAATATAGTAAACAAAGCAAATGTTACTTCCCTTCCTCCTTTTTTCTTATGACAGAAGATTGTGCATATTAACTGTGACTTTAGTTTAAGTGATATGCTACCATCTGAGAGAGGTAATCCTAGAATAACATGAAGATTTTACTTGGAAGTCTTACCTTTTTAGCAGAAAGCCTATCATTAGTACTTTTTCATCACAGACAATAAGAGATTTCAAATCAGCTTATGCTGGAAGCTTCAAAGTCTTCTAATATGCACAATTTAGGGTAGTGAAGTTTCTTTCATGTGGTTTCTCAGGTGCCTTTGCATTTTTACATTTCAGAATGTCAAAGCAACTAGGCTATGCTCACACTGCATGCTCCAGCTGTCAAACTAATGTCAAGTCCTAATTATGAGATATTTGAGTTGAACCCATGTGACTGGATTTTCAAACCAGAATAGAGGTAACGGGGTACTGAAGTTCAGCAAGTCATTTTCTGCTAGTTAGAGAAAAACAACACAAATGGTCATTCCTGGAATTTAATCTAAATATAAAGTCTCTTCCTGTCATCAAGCATTCACTGTGTTCGCTGTGTATTCCAGAGCATAACATTCAATTTAAAAATACAAATAATTATATTTGCATAATTTATTCTTATTTGCATAAATTCCTGTATGATTTATGCTCACATTAAAAAAATCTTTTATATATATATATGAAAATATTACAGTATTAAAGCAGATAAAAATCATTTTACTACTCATGAACAGACAATGCTACTTTAAGCTTTAGTCATGTCTCAATGCAGAGTGCAGAGAAGGCTGCTGTCATTCTCATTTTACAAAGCCAGAGGTGCAGACAGCAGTGAGCTCTCCATATGACCTGGCCAGATGCACAAAACTGGCAGAGCCAGGAGGATTCTGACTGGGTCAACTCTTGCATGTTACACTTGGAATGCTGCTTCCTCAACCATGCTCTGCATAGAAAAGGAGGGTTATATGCTATAGTAACCATGATCACCCATACCAAAGACAGTTACATGGCCTGTCCTGCAGATCTGCAGATCTGCTGACCTCCATCTTCCTCCACGGGGTCACAGAGCAGCAGCAAAGTCTGCATCCTAGGCTGCATCCTTGGAGTAATCCAGCAAGAAGTTACATTTTCTTACAGCAGGGATGAGCCACAGCATTTCCTCTGCTCTGTGGCCAATGCTCCCCTCTCACCTTATTTGACCTGCTATGTAAGGTCTCACAAGGTGGTCCAGAAAAAAAAAAATGAGGCACGTGTGCATACTGCCAGTGCAAATACAGATGGCAACTGAGAATATACAAGAAATCTGTGTTTGTTGAGTGTTTAGATTAACAGTGTCAAAATACCTTTACCTCTAATATATATTTTTAAAAGTCTCAAACTTTGAAAAGCTGTGATAAGTTTAATAACAATGTATCCTATGAAATACCAAGTGAAGAGGGAAGGATTTCATTTGTTTAACCAGAAAAATAGTTACCCCTCCCAGTCATCCCGTCCCTCAAAATTTTAGAACTTGGGAATTTTTTTGCTTGCTATTACCTTATTTGCTCGTCTGGATTTTGCCTGTCAGATTGTAATGTTAGGAACTATGAACTACTTGACAACTCCACATGATGAACTTAAAGTTCGGTACAGGGCTGTTCAGTTCTTTCTTCCATACCTGTGAATACAAAGCAGGACTGCAGGGAAAAGGACCCATGTCCTCTGAAGTATCTTTGGCAGCAGGAGGTTGATATCGATGACAGCTTCAAAGGCCTCCTACTAATAACCTCAAGACGACCCTATCTGCCACTCACCAATATTTTGTGGCCTTTGCCCCTTCACATTCATTTCATCTTTATTTTTATGATAAAGAATGAATATCTTTCAATCCACAAGCTACATCTCAGACAACAGTCAGGCTTATACAAAAGAAATAATCGAACAACTCCAACCTCCTATCTTCAAACTCCGAATTATTTTAAGATAGGAAGATTTTTTTTTTAATAAAGTACATATGCAGTCAGAATAGTAGGGAAATAGTGCTTATAATTCTATCTACTTGATGCATTGCAACAATTCTCTAGTAAATAATATATTCTAATATATTCTGGTCTTTTTTTTTCCTTTAAATTGTTGGCAAAATATCTATAGTTGTGATTATCGATATGTAGAAAGTGAGGCCCTATATCTTTAACAGGAGATTCTGCTCATGCAGAATTGTGTCAAATGATCATCCTACTCCTTAATATGCAAAGGGCAGACACTCAGTGAAGCTGAAAATAATAAAACAAGTAAGCAGAATTGATGGCAAAATACTGTATAGATGGCAACAATATTTCATTTCATGGGAAGTTCACGTATTTTATGCTTTGACAATCATCTGAGTTAACAGCTGAACCAGAAACTATAGAGTGTAAAAATCAAGAATAGTAGCCCAAACAAAAAAAAAAGCAAAGCAAGAAACTAGCACAAAACAATCCAATAAGCTTATTAAGTCTTGATATGAAGGACTAAAGATTAATAAGCTGTAACTATCAAAGACTTAGTACATACTATGTATTAAAAAATCTGTTACATACACTTCTTTAATATTAACATTGGAGCTATAATCTTTATGCATTTTTAAATCATTCTAAAGGTTTCAGTTAATGTCAAGACTCTATAGGAATGGCTTTCAGATTCTGTAGCCTTTCATTGCAATGGATGAACAGTTCTGTAGCAAAACTGGTGGATTTTTTAAAGTTATTTGTATTTCAGACCGAATAGTTGCTGTGTAGCTGAAATTAAATTTCTAGTAAAGTGAAATACAGCTATGGTATCCGGTTTTCTAGGACTCAGGAAAGTTACATAGATACGGATTTATCCTTTGCACTTTATATTTTTACTTCTTGTTTAATCAACCATTCTTATTAGAAAATGCACTTGTTTCTTTTTTGTTTCTTTTTTTTTTAAATCTTTCCTCTTTCTTTGATAGCTACTTCTAGTAAAAGATTAATTTGAAGTAGATTTTTTGCTCATATATGTAATTGAAAGGCACCTTATTTTTCTTTACATAAGATTAGAGGAATATAAAATGATGGAAAAGTTATTTTTTTCCAGTTGTTTACTCATTATTCTTTGCCAGCCATAATGTCCATGTTGCCTTAGCAGAACAGCAGTAACATGTATTGCAAGCCTTCAAACCAAAGTTCCCACTAGCTTTGTAACAAGGGATTTCTTAACCTATTGCTTGGGAGAGTTGTAATTCTGGTGTATCTTATGACACAGGATGGCTTCTGGTGGCAGTCAGTTGGGTCACTGTGTTGGTTTTGTTTAATAGGGGGAGCTACAGTGGCAGCATCTGCAAGAAGCTGCTAGAAGTTTCCCCTTTGTCCAATGGACTTGACTGGGTCTAGGGTGAACCTATCGCTGGCCAGGGCTGAGCCAGTTGGTGATAGAGTGTTCCCTGATAACGCCTCTGCGATAATGTATTTAAGAAGGGGAAAAATAATTTAAAAAAGAGAAGAAGATATGAAGAAGCTGAAGCGGGGGCAGAGACGGGGACATGTGAGCCTTGTGGGCCTTGGAGGCCTCACCCTCTGGCCTCCCACTGGGCAGCTGTCTGGACTCGACTCGGCACAGCCCAGTCATAAGAAGTGATAGAGACGAGATGTGAAGAGAATGTGAGAGGCATCTGCCTGAGCCTGATTGTGAAGAATTTCTTGTGAGAAGAATGGCTGCAGACACCAAGGTCAGTGAAGAAGGAAGGGGAGGAGTAAAGTTGCTCCTGGATGAGATTCCCTTGGAGCCCATGGGGAAGACCACGGTGAGGCAGGCTGTCCCCCTGCAGCCCATGGAGGTCTGCGGAGGAGCAGAGATCCACCTGGAGCCTGTGGAGGACCCCACGCTGGGGCAGGCTGATGCCTGAAGAAGGCTGTGGCCTGTGGAGAACCTGTGCTGGCGCAGCCTGTTCCTGAGGGACTGCATACTGTAGGAAAATTACTGGAGCAGTTTGTGAAGGACTGTAGCCCATGGGAGGGACCCTACACTGGAGCAGGGGAGGAATGTGAGTAGTTCTTCCCCCGAGGATGACGCAGCGGCATAAAGCCAAATGTGATGAACTGACTCTAACCCCCATACCCTATTACCCCCTGTACTGCTTGGGATGGGGAAGGAGGTAGAGATAATGTTCAGCCTGGGAAGTGGGAGGGGTGGGAGGAAGTTACCATGTTCTCTTTCTTATTATCCTGTTTTGGTTTTAATAATAAATAGTTTTCTGCAGGTTGAGTCTGTTTTACCCATAACTGTAACTTTAAGGATCTCTCCCTGTCCTTATCTCAAACCTCGATCCTTTTTTTTTATTATATTACCTCTCCCTTTTCGCTTGGAGGGTAGGGGGAGTGAGAGAAAGACCGTGTAGCTTGGTCCTGAGCAGGGCTAAACTACAACAGCCACTATACATTTTTTCCATCCTTTGTGTGGAAGCCAGGTACCTAAATTTATTTAACTACAGAATAAAACTATGCTTAGTCCTGACACTTATCTATTATTTATTGCCCATGTAGCACCATACCTTAATTTTGGTTGTGAACACTGGTGAAGAAGAAATGTTCCAAAATAAATGTTAGCTGTAATGGTAGTTTTTAAATAAACATTTTAAGATTTCTTAAATATGAGTCACATCTTACCTCCCATTATTCATCAGTTTTGTTCAGCTTGCATTTTGTTCTCAGCTTCAGTGGGTTATCTTCATGGTCTTCCATGGAACAGAGCTAAAAAAGAAATAATTCAAAAGGAAAAATGTGTATTTCTACAGTCTCTTTCCACTGTGTTGCTTATCAATTGTTCTATTGTGTAGATTCTAATTAAATTATTTGTTCTCAGTCACTGGTGATGGATATTAACTTTGCTAAGGAAATTTTTTTTTGCCATTGTGTTCTCATCTGTATCCAGTATTCCTGAAGAGTAAGGTATATAGAGGGATAACTGTTAAACAGACAAACAACTAAAGCACAGCTTGTGTCCTACAGTGGTCACAATTTAGATTATGGGAAGACATAAATATTAAAGATGAAAAATCAGAGATTTGTCCTGCAAGTGCTTGTAGAACTTGTAAAATTAATATCGCTTTGCACAATAAGAAGGGATCTAATCCATGGATTAATGGCTTGAATATAGCTCGGAGAGGGTAAATGATCACGACACCTTTAGCAACAGAATTTCAGAATTCATTTGAGGAAACTTCTCATTCATGAGGAGAGGCAAGAGGCAATGGAGATATGAGAAGTTTGAGACATTGTTACAATGCAGTTTGGATAAGAGGAAGGCCCCCTTGCATTCTAACCAACCTCAGGCAAATCTGGGAGGCTAGGGGCAGCTAGACCAACCTCTTACTGCAGGTTTCATCACCTTAAGCAAGATTGAGACACAAATGAGATCAAATGCTCTATACCCAAAACAGCTTTTATTATCAAAAGTAGAAAAAAGTAGCGACAGGATAGGATAGAATAACAGGACAGAAATCAAACAAGCAATCAGGATAGACTTGCAAGAATAGTCACGAGTGTAGGATAGGATCCGTGGCATCCCGGGGGTCCAAATCTCTCAGTGCTTCGGCGCTGGGCAATTGCACCAGAGTTTATCTCAACAGTCCTTTTGTCCCCGTTTAAAGGCTGTGGTTTCTGATCAGCTGCACATCTCCACATTTCTGCACTTGTGCACATGCTTCACGCAACTCTAGCACCGCTCTTTACACAATTGTTACATGAATCACAAACTGGGGGTCTCTGTGGCCTTGCAGTCATCCTTATCTTAGCCAGCAGCTGGAGGAATTTCCTGCTTAGCTAAGCAATTCTTTGAGACAAATGTTGTACAGTTCAGTCTCTCACAGACATAAGTGATGCTTTCTTGGCCTGCCATCCCCCTTCACCTCCTCCAGTATCTTGTAGCACCAAGATCTGTCTCTTCAGAGAGCCTTAAGGGGCAGCAATCCCAGTGCAATAAAAATGCTTCAAGGCAAAGAAACGGGAAAGAGAAAACTAGTAATTTTATCTGCATTTAAAAATATTTAGAGTCTAAAAAGATAGCAAGCTCTATGGAGAATAACAACTATAGCATCTATCAAAACTGCTTATTAGACAGAAATAGGTGTATTGGGAACGAAAAGGCTGAAGTCTTGAAAATGCTGCATTGCTTATTTTCAGGGTCAGGCCTAAGGTTCTGTTCTGACTTCACACAATAGGGATTTCTTTTTAACATTAGAAATTACATTATAATTTTAAATACTGTCTTTAGTCACAGTTTTCTATACTAGCAGGTGTAATTGCTAGAGCAGAAAAACAGTTGCTTGAGTATATATTTTTTAATAAATTTCTCATTTACAATACTTTCTGAAGATCTTTGCAAAATTTTTAAAAAAGAAAGGAAGCATAATCCATAAAATCATACTATTCTGTTGTCTTTTTCAACACCTCTACAAAATATACCTAATAATATGAAAAAATTATTTTCTGTTTCTTAGCAGTTATTTATTTTGTCCAAGTTAGTCAGTAGTTGCACAGTTGAGAATAAAGCAGGTGCCTTCTCCGTCCTCAGTACTGTGTGGTTATTCGGGGGGTCAGAAGCACCCAGCTGTCAACAGATGTTTCAACTCTGACCTGCATCATGCAAATTTGAAGTCATTTGAAGTCACCTGCACCAAGTCATTTGAATCAGGGTTATCAATTCCCCTTTTGTTCATATTCTGTTGTCAAAGCATGATTCTTTATGGCAATGTAGGAAAGAGACAAGAAACACTCTAAAATCTGGTTCAGTAATACTATTCACAAAGTGCTATAATTCCTGAAGGAAAAGTACTTTTTCTTATTCAGTGTAAATATTCCCTAAGCCTGTATTCAGAACTATTTACTTAAGTATGAAATATTTCCTCCTTACTTCTCTTTGGCCCCAAGTCCTGTTCTGTTTCTACTCCCCAAGGCTCCCGCCTGGTGCTGAGGGGCTCAGCTGTGCCCTGTGCTGGGGCTGTTGGAGCCGCCTGGAACTGGCTGTGGCCAGCACCGAGCCACCCCTGTAGGCTGCCCCTCAGAGGGGCCACCCCTCCAGCCCCCTCCCCCCGTCCCCTCCCCGGCTGCTGCTGCCAGCACCTGGGCATCTGCACCCCACACAAAAGCATCAGATGAGTCTTTCAACATAGCCTCTGACTCCAGTACTTGCAACGTCCTCCCAGATCCTATTGGTTCTACCACTTCTAGGTGGGTAAATGTCCAATGATTTATTAAGCAAGCTCAGGGTGTAGAAGGTGACAGGAAGTGGGTTGAAATCTTTTACCCTGTTGCTGAGGGTGTCAATAACTGATGAAGCACCTGGAACAACTCTCTGCTCAATTAATGGCAACTGTACATGCCCACTTGATTCCTCCAAATTCTGCACAGTAACATGCCTTGCTGTTAGTGCTGAGCATTGTTTTTGTACAGCCACTACTTTTCACAGCTGTTTCATTGGAAAACCATGTGAGTCTTCATCTTTGAAGCTGACCTGAGATATGACTGAAATCCAGCTATTTTAACTCATTGATACTCCCAGAGTTTTATTTTTTTTAAGTTCTCTTTGAAAATTTTGCTAGTGAGTATGGTCTTCCTGTCAGGGTTGACCTTCCTTACTGGTATCTTCCCATTAGTACTTCATGCTTTCTTCCCAGGAGTCATCAGCTTTTTCTCATTTACTTCCTGGAGAGAGTAAAAATGGCTTTTAATCATCTCTGAAACAGTTTCCAAAGGCAGCTTTCTCTGTAGACCCACAGGGAAAGACATCAGGCAAAGCTGTCATGTCCCTGGAGTTTCTTCTTGTGAAAATGTTCATTAACAGTGGCAGCACAGGGAAAAGCTGACACTGTCATCATTTTGCTCTAGCATATCAAGGACAAATAAGATTATCAAATAAGTAAACATAATGCAAAATAAAAGAAAACTGAATGACAGTAGTTGTCTCTCTCAAACATGCCTCCCCGCCTTGTTTTTTTTGTTGCTACTGTAATGTTACAAACCAGGGCATCAGTATACTCTCTAACATGGAACTGTAACACAGAAAGGTCCCTGATGTCAACCATGTTCCCAAACCTGCAAAATTCCCAAAGTCTGCAGGAAGTCAGCCCTGCAGAAGTCAGAAACTAAAAAAAAATTGAAATGATGACTCTTCCAGTATTTTTTTTCGACCTAATTTTGAAGAGCATGTCAATGCATCATTACATTTAAACACAATTTTAGTTCTGTCTGACTCTTACTAACACTTAAGTATATGCCTAAATGGTATTCTGAAATCAAAATGATCTGGAGACAGTGGCCTGAATGTAAAACTGATGAAAGCAAATGCAGTTCTTATTAAATGTCTCAGGAACACATTAATGCTTGATTTAAGTGGCATTAAAAATAACACATGGAGTCTAAGAAGGTCTAAAATGCAAATCAGATCACAAATCTGGTATAAATCTATTATATAGAAAGGTATATGTAGTTTTTGCTGCTGTATGCCAATAAGAGGTACTCTGATTTGGAGCTTACCTAGAGTTGCTAATCAGAAACTAGTGCCTCCTTTCCACTAAAATGTTTACTTAGAATAACATACTTTCAATAATTGTTTTATATTAATAAGATAAAGTCATTGTTTTCCAGACAATATTATTAAGTTGTCAAAGTATCCTTTTCCTGTTTAAATAAACTTCCCGGTTTTAGATGTTAATCTTCATGTTAAGTACAAAAAAAAAAAAAAAGAGAGAGAAAACCTGAACTAGAAGTACAATATGAAAACAGTGACCTGAGCTGAATTTTGAGAAATAAAGTATAAAAGCTTTCAATTTACTAAAATTTTCAAGGTATTACTTTTTGTTACTAAATGGAATAACAATGTTTTTGAATAGTTCACATTCCTGTAGTATGGGAAGAAGATATTTATGATTCTTTACATATATATATATAAGAAAGAATGTAAATGCACTCCATATTCCTTAAGAAACATTTATCAGACATTCAGCTAAAATATTTACATATTACCCCTTACAGAAATAATTTGAAAGCAGAATACTTGACTTCTATTGACTCCATAGAAAATAGAATTAGCAATAACTTTTTGCACCATGTGTTTCAAAGCAACAGATACATATGAGGTGGATAATGAACTGTGCCACTCTTGCACATACTAGTGAATATGTAAACAGGGAGCTCAGCTGCCTAAGGCATTTTTTAGAGCATTGTCCTGAAAGTTTTTTGTTTTGGTGTTGTGGTTTTTTGGTTTTTTTTTTTTTTTCAGCAAAGTAGACTTTATATTTACAACCTACTCTGCTTGTTCCCATATCCACCACAACATGGTTATTTCAGAGAAGACAACACTATGAAGTTTTCTTTTGAATGAACTGTGAACTGTCTGAATTTAAAAGAATACTCCAAGAAACTTACAAATTATTCTAAGATATGCTTTCTAATGTCACTAAAACTTTTCTTAAGTTCCTTTAGCATTTTAAAAGTACATCTGGAAAACAAAATCCCGTATGTACACAGATATACTAGTCTCCGTCTTTCTTAATGGATTCTTTTCAAGTTGAGTCCTAAGCTGCTCAAAGTGATTCAGAGAAGATTCATCAAGGGCTTATCAAATGCTTGTTCAGCTTTTAGAATATAATTGTTGGTAATTGTGTGTTACACAGTTGCATCACTAAGATTATATGCACCTGCACTATCTCTGATCTCTTTGGCTACGGCTGTCAGTTTATTTGATGGTCACTGATCCACTGTTTTTGTGATTTGTTTTATTCACTGTGGTAAAGCTAAAAAATTGATGACTTGAAGTGTTATAAAATTATTATGTTGCTCTTCCAGCATTTATAAATAAGACAGCGGTAACCCTTATGATCACTATAATGTTTGAAACAAAACAATGAGATTAGGTTGTGGAGATCAAGAAGCAAAATTTTATGCAGAGAATTACATCACAGACAGTAGCTGAACAGCTAAAACTTCTATATAATGCACTTCTATATAATACACATTACACTAACAGTTCAAAGCACTTAGATTACTTTATTCTTACATTGAATTGCAATTATAAAAGATACTTCAGAATATTTTTAGAAAGCTTTTTAAAAAATCACTGAGTTTACACACCTCCAAATTTATGGATATAAAACTACTGAAGCTATTCATAAAAAAAAACATACTAAGGAAAAAACCAGCTTCTTATGAGCTCTGATTCCTCAAAGCACAGAGGTTTGCAGTTAACTTCAATGGAAGTGGATGGAAATCTGGTACTTATGTAAGAACTGAAGGGTGCCAAGACAAAGACATGAATAGACTCCCAGTGTAGACACTCATACACTGTTGATGGAATATGTTCCAGTGCCTTGCCTAACTGGCATCTAACAGAGCAGAGCCCCTTGTGAGGAGGGCAGGATGATGAATTCTAAATCTGTATCAATGTTTCCAAAATTAGGGATATCAGACAGAAATTTTATTTTGCATAAGTTGTTTCACTGGAAATAAAACAACTTTCCCCACCTCAGAATCAAAGAATTTTCTTTTCCTCACCTATTCATTTTACTAGATCTTTACTACAGAGTTTTTTGAAACATATAGTATGAAAATATGGAAACTGATAGGATTTGAGGGGGCACGTTCTGTTCCTGTTTATCCTGTTGTATGAGAAATCTGCAGAGAAAGTAATGTGGACTGAGTTGATATGAACTATTTTCATTTCCATGATAATGGAAAAGAAGAAAAGGACCAAGAATATCTATGGAAACAGAGATAGAAAGACTTTGATGTTCCTAGTGTTAGTTTTGCTCTGTACCTTACGCCAGCAATTGCACCAGTTTCGGATGAGGAACTCTCTTTTTCCCATCTTCCCGTAATTGGAAGTTGTGAAATAAGCCAAGACATGGAGTCCTCAAAGAATAATTTAATTAAATTATTTGAGGACAACTTTATAGCTTATTTTCATTCTTCTCTTCCCCCTTCCCCTCCCCTCCATATTTAATTTGGAGGAAGGGAGGAAAAAAATATACAGTCTTTGCTCCATATAGTGCAAAGAAACAGGTTCTTACTTAGATTACTTTAGTAGTGTTTTTGATACTAGGTAGACTGCTACAAGCAGCAAGCACAAATAAATTGATTGCAATAATAATTTTGGAGATGTACCTGTGAAATTAGTGATGTTCTCTGTCCCTTTATTTTTCTTTTAATCAAGGAACAATGAGCACTGTTCAGTGGCAGTACAGGCTTTTTAGAACTTGTTTTTAGCTTTTTTTTTTTACATGTGTCGTGGTTTTGTTAGAGAGGGGGGGCCTAAGGTGGTAGCTTCTGTAGGAAACTCCTAGAAGTTACTCCCCTTTGTTCAGTGGACTCAGCCGGGCCTGGGGCGGACCTGCTGCTGGCCAAGGCCAAGCCGATTGGTAGCAGAATGTTCCATGGTAACGCCTCTGCGATAACGTATTTAAGAAGGGGAAAACAGAAAAAAAAAAGGAGAGAAGATGTGAAGAAGCTGAGCGGGGGCAGAGGCACAGAGGGGGAGGTGCAGGCCTCATGGGCCTTGCAGGCCTCACCCTCTGGCCTCTCGCCAGGCAGCCGACTGGGCCTGACTCGGTCCAGCCCAGCTGCAAGAAGTGGAGAGGAGATGAGAAGTGAATAAGATGTAAAAAGGATCCTGAGAGACATCTGCCAGCCTGTTGTGAGGAACGGCTGCAGATGCCAAGGTCAGTGAAGAAGGAGGGGGAGGAGTAATGCGGCTCCTGGCCAGGATTCCCCTGCAGCCTGTGGTGACGACCATGGTGGAGCAGGTTGTCCCCCTGCAGCCCATGGAGGTCCACGGAGGAGCAGAGATCCACTTGGAGCCCGTGGAGGACCCTGTACCGGGGGAGGTGGATGCCTGAAGGCAGCTGTGGCCCGTGGAGGGCCCGCTGGGACAGCTGTTCTAGAGGGACTGCACCCGTGGAAGAGATGACCCATGCCGGAGCAGTTCCACAAAGGACTGTGGCCCGTGGGAGGGACCCCACGATGGAGCAGGGGAGGAATGTGAGGAGTTCTTCCCCCGACCATGAAGCAGCGGCGTAAAACAACATATGATGAACTGACTGCAACCCCCATTCCCTCTTCCCGCCCTGTGCCGCTTTGGGGGGGGAAGGTAGTTAGAGATAATGTTAAGCCCGGGAAGAGGGAGGGGTGGGGGGAGGTTATCTTGTTCTCTGTCTCATTATCCTGCTATTTGTAGTAATAAATGAATAGTTTTCCCCAAGTCGGGTCTGTTTTGCCCATGACGGTAACTTTAAGGATTTCTCGCTGTCCTTATCTCAAACCTCGAGCTGTTTTTCTTATATTTTCTCTCCCTGTTCTCTCGGAAGGTGGGGGGAGTGAGAGAGAGACTGCGTAGTCTGGTCCTGATCGGGCCTGAACTACGACAACATGACATTAAGTTAGAACATTATAGATGAGTTGTTATTGTACTCTGATAAAATGTTGAGTGGAAACTTTACAGACAACTTGCTTCCTCTTCAGTGATGCTAATTCATTGAAAATAGTTGTTGGTAGGAATGGTTAAGTTTTAACAAATCTGTCTTTTTTTTTAAGATGTTGCATTTTATTCTCAGCTTGTAAAATAACTTTTTAAAAATATTTTACTTTTAGTGTGCATATAATCTGTCGGCAAATAATTTTGCCATTACTGTTCCTTGCCATGTATTACTTAGGTCTTTTCACCATATCAGAGCATGATGAAGGCAGTTTGATATCCTGTCTCTGATACAGGTCTGTCGGATGCAGCACTGATTTTCCATCATCATCTTCCATGTTTATCCATGTTCAGAATGTCAACGCCCTTAATGCACATGTGCAGAAAGAATAAATCCCATTGAATTGTCCATGTTGAATGTGACGTGGTTTGAGATGCTCTTGTTGACATACTGCAGGAATTGCTAATTGTATTTTAGCTTTTAGTGGGCCGTTAATCTTTGATAAATAAGCAACAACAAAAAAAATTAGCTATCTCATGTATCAACTTGGAAAAAAGGGATAGGAAATTAAAGTGAAGTGTCTAGCTCAACAGAAACATAAGAGTTCTGAATGAGTTTTGTTACATTTGTGTTATATCACTACATCAATTTTCTATTGGATTTTCTTTTAAACAGCATCTTTGACACTGAGTTGTGCTTTATTGTGGTATATGTAAGTGTGAACATCCAAGAGAAATTTAAACTTGTAAGTTAAACTCTGAATTAGTAGTTGAGGGGAAAACTAGAGATCTCACAAATAACCCAGTGTCAGCATCGTGGGAAAAAAAAAAAAAAAAAAAAGTGAATTTAAAATTTGTTCCCCTTCCTCTAGGGATAAACACAACAAAGACATAGGCAATAACTCACAAAGCTTGGTCAGTCTTTTTATTATTAACTTAATACATACATATGAGTGTGTATATGTATTTCTTTAGTTTAGCTAGCAGCTACAGTTTTGTAGTGTTTACTTTAACACACATAGCGCTTTGCTAAATCTAAAAAAAATATTTTTTTTTTGCTCTGATACACTCTGCAGATTGTATGAAAATGACATCTGATGGAGGATTGCTCTTGAAGATAATGGCTTCAAATTGCAAGCTAAGGTAGTCATTTTAGATCACAACTGTATATCATAATATTTCTGTCTACAAGAGTCAGTCGATAGATTTTCAGAAATCAGTAAAGCAAAGATTAAAGCATTTTGCTGTGAAAATCAAAAGTCATTTCAGCTTTACAGTTCTTCAGGCTTCTTATGCACATTTTATCTATTTTTAAATTTCTACCCATAGCAATCTATTTTTTTTGTTTGTATAAATATATAATTCTAACTTGCCATTCTTCAGGCAAGTTGAATATGAGTCAACAGCATGCCCTGGCAGCCAAAATAACTAACCGTGTCCTGAGGATGCTGTGACCCTGTGGAGAGCTTGTGCTGTAGCAGGCTTCTGGCAGGACCTGTGACCCCATGGAGAGAGAAGCCCACACCGGAGCAAGCTTACTGGCAAGACTTATGATCATACAGGGGCCCCACGCTGGAGCAGTCTTTCTAAAGAACTGTATTCTGTGGAAAGGACCCACAATGGAGCAGTTTGTGAAGAACTGCAACCCATGGAAAGGATCCGCATTGGAGAAGTTCATGGAGAACTGTCTCACATGGGTGAAACCCAATGTTGGAGCAGGGGAAGAGTGTGGAGTCCTGTCCCTGAGGAGGAAGGAGCAGCAGAGACAATGTGTCCTGAACTGACCACAGTCCCATTCCCTGAGCCGCTCAGGGGAAGGAGGTAGAGAAATGATGAGTGAAGTTGAGCCTAGGAAGAAGCGAGAAAATGGGGAAGGTGTTTGATTTTATTTCTCATTACCCTACTCTGATTTGATTGGCAATAAATTACATTAATTTCCTGAGTCAAGTCTGTTTGACCTGTGATGGGAATTGGTGAGTGAACTCTCCCTGTCCTTATGTTGACCCCTTTGTCATATTTTCATTTTCCCCTGTCCAGCAGAGGAGAGGGAGTGATAGAGCAGCTTGGTAGGCACCTCATGTCCATCCAGGCTCAACGCACCACACTAGTTCTTTAAAGTAGTGGCAGTACAGGCTTTTTAGAATTTGGTTTTAGCAATTTTTTTTTTCAGATGACGTTAAGTTCGAACATTATAGATTAATTGTTATTGTACTCTGATAGTGTTGAGTGGGAACTTTACAGACAACTTACTTGCTTCCTCTTCAGTGATGCTTCAGTGATACTTTTTGAATTTTCTGTTTATATTTCTAATAATGTTTAACCATATATATGATTTCTAATATATATTCTATATATTCATATATATTCTATATATTAATATATATTTCCAATAATGTTTAACAATATATATGATTTCTAATATATATTCTAGATATTCATATATAGAATATATATTCATATATATTTCTAATAATATTTAACCATATATATGATTATTTTCAATTCAGGGCACCTGCAGCTGCTTTAGCAATAAATGAAAGCTACAAGTATGCAACAGTTCTAAAAACCTTATTACTTTTTTAATGTGTTGCAATACAGGCTGTTGTAGCTAACTTTAGGTCAGTTTCATAGGATGACTTCTGCTTGTCAGAGAGCAATCACTGAATCTAATCCGTGAAGCCACAGCTGTGAGTTATATGGACAGCTTCTTAAATGAGGAACACCTCAGACACATTAATTCCCAGGAAAAATATATAAAGAAACAAATAAAGACGTTCTTTTTGACAGAGTGTAAAAACAGGCAGTTAACTGATATTTGGAAGAAATAGAACATATTATAAATACAGGTAGATACTTCAAACTGTGAGTACAACAAAATATTTTGAGTAAAGAGAAGGAAAAAATTAATTTACGATTATTACTTAATATTTTTATTTTCATTGTTGCAATCCTTCATACATATTGCAACAGTTTCTCTAAGAGCTGATACTGAAGCTACTTTCCCAATCTATTTACAGTAACTGTTTACATAATGCTCATTTGTCAATGTGAATTTATTTTTTTCTTTTTTACCTTCTTTTGTGTAGATTTTCTGTACAATGTGTAAAAATGGTTACACAGAAACAACAGACTCAGGAAAGACATTGCACTGCTATCACAGAAAGACTCAGGAGTATTGCTTGTTTTTACACAACCAAGCTCTGAAAACAGGGCAGAACTGGACTATGTAGCATGACCTCCCTCTTGATAGAGAGGGATAGAGCATATGGTGTCTCAGCCAGAGGATATAGTTTAGCTCAGTAGTAAATTAATAAGATTTTCAAATAGAATATTGTTAAGCAAAACTCTTTGTGAATATAGCTCTCCCCTAATAATAAGGGAAAATAATTTGAATTAATTACTGAGTAATTAACACAGTTTAAAAAAACATAAGGGTAACAATCTGCTTATTTTCAGTAGTATATTTCATCTCCTCAATGACCTTCACTAATTTCCCAGGTCATTGTTAATTTCATTTTTATTTCGCTAACTCCCAAGTACATCTATACATTCAATATTAATTTTTACGGAGAACAAAATGGAAAGTGTTGCCTCAGGGTTTTATCAACAAGACTTTTTTGTATTAGTAGTACAAAATATGTTATTAATTAATATTATTTGATCAGGTGTTTTTCCATCTCAGGAGCTAAGGAATACACACAAATCTAGTATTGAAATGAATAACGGAGTAAGTTAGTTAGATCTGCAGACTGTTGCACACATTGCATATATATCAGTTACATTTTTGCTGTTTCCATCTCTGGGATTCCCAGAACTGTCTTCTAATGGTTTTAAGGAATACTACATGGTTTAATTTCCAAATATTTTTATAACATCTGTATAGCCAAATAACACAGACTTTTAGCCATAAAGGAAATTTATAGAGAGCAGATGAAAAGATTATTTTGTAGTTGAGACTTAGTTTATTTAGGGACAGAGTAGAACCAAAGAGCTGAACTTGTGCTACTAAGAAAATCTGAGTATCTGTGATGGTGGCCAGTGACTTCCATCATCAGTTCTTGGACTAACACCACATATTCTCATCCCAGCACAGAGGACATACACTAACAGGGCTGAAACTCACTTTTATTACACTCTAGCTTTTCCCTAGATTAATGGCACTGACACAGGCATAGAGGCTAGTCTAGGTCAATCAAGAAAATCAGAGAGTCTTTATAAGACTAAGTCCTCCTCTCTTTTGCAGACAATAACATTTTATTTATTTATTCTTTAATACTGCATTGGCCATGGATAGCTAGACAAGCTTATTCTAATGACGGGCTAAATTAACATGTACTTTTGTACTGTATGTGACTCATCTTTGTCTTTCTTAATCCACTAGTTTATTTTTGTTATTCTTTTATGTTGCTAGAGTTTGTTTTCACATCAACCACCTAAACTATTCTTCAAAGTTCAAGTACTAACAATGGAAATAAATAGATGGAGCACATGATGCCCAGAAGCTGATACCATATTCTCTGACAAAATAACCAGCAAACGTGAAGGCAGTCAACTCTCTTTATCAAATCCTCTTCATCCCTAGGGAGTTACAGGTGCATTGGTAGCATAAAAACAAATAAGAAATAATTCAGGAAGGAAAAACAAATGCCATTTACATTTAGAAGAAGCAAAAGAATATCCAAACTACCTAGTCATTAACAGATAAGAGGGAAAAGAGTCTGAATTTATTTTGTGGACGTAAAGGCAAAGTTTGGTATTTAATTAAAGATGTGAAAGATAAGCACAGTCTTTGGCATGGAAATAAAATATAATTTAGAGAAGACCATATTGTAAGAGATTTGCAGTTTGGGTATGTTTCAAAGACCCCAAGAACTCCAGGAAGCACAGATGCCTGTGGTGGCCTTTCAGCCCTGTCTACTCCCAACATTTGTAAATTTCTGTTCTACATATGGACTGCCTATAATTGCCTCTGCAGTGGGTTTTATTTTTCTGGTATTACCGTTGACAGAAGACAGTTTGGAAGTTAAAGCCACTTTAAATATATAGCTGCTGTCTGACTTAGCAGTGTCAGCTGAAAGAAAGCTTTACATCTGCACTTTAACAACAGCATGGCTTCTTATCTGCTCTAATACTTTAAGCATTTTCATTCCAGCTAGATACATATGTGATGGTGGATCCAACAGGCTCATTCAGGAGTGAGCTGCATGTCGTAGTTTAGCTCCACTCGGGACCAAACTTTGCAGTCTCCCTCTAACTCCCCCCAACCTCCAAGGAAACAGGGAGAGATAATATAAGAAAAATAAGGCTTGAGGTTTGAGATAAGGACAGGGAGAGATCCTTAAAGTTACCGTTATGGGCAAAACAGACTTGACCTGGGGAAAACTATTTGTTTATTATTAAAAACAAAGCAGGATAATGAGAAAGAGAACAAAATAACTTCTTCCCACCCCTCCCTCTTCCTGGGCTTAAATTCATTTTCAGTTATCTCTACCACCTTCTACCTCACCCCCGAGCAGCACAGGAGGGAAGAGGGTATGGGGGTTACAATCAGTTCATCACACATCACTTTATGCCGCTGCTTCCTCCTCAGGGAAAGAACTCACATTCCTCCCCTGCTCCAGCATGGGGGCTCTCCCATGGGATACAGTCCTTTGTGAACTGCTCCAGCGCAGGTAATTTTTCCATGGGATGCAGTCCCACAGGAACAGGCTGCCCCAGTGCAGGCCCTCCACAGGCCACAGCCTCCTTCAGGCATCAGCCTGCCCCATCATGGGGTCCTCCATGGGTTCCAGGTGGATCTCTGCTCCTCTGTGGGCCTCCATGGGCTGCAGTGGGACAACCTTCCTCACCTGGTCTTCCCCATGGGCTGCAGGGGAATCTCTGCCAGGAGCAACTTTACTCCTTCCCCTCCTTCAACTGACCTTGGCATCTGCAGCCATTCATCTCACAAGAAATTCTTCACAATCAGGCTCAGGCAGATACCTCTTATGTTCTCTTCACATCTCCTCTCCACTTCTTGCAGCCAGGCTGGACCAAGTGGAGCCCAGATGGCCGCCCAGTGGGAGACCAGAGGGTGAGGCCTGCAAGGCCTTTTTTAAATACATTATCACAGAGGTGTTATCAGGGAACATTCTGCTACCAATTGGCTTGTCCCTGGCCAGCAGCAGGTCCACCCTAGGCCCGACCGAGTCAACTGGACAAAGGAGAAACCTTCTAGCAGTTTCTTGCAGAAGCTGCCACTGTAGCCCGCCCCTCACTAAACAAAACCAACTCACTGCATTACACACCATGCACAGGAGGGTCGCAGCCACGTAAGATTCAAGAATCGGATCTCTCACTCCTGCAAAGGCCTCTGCAGATGCCTGGATGTAGCAGTGATCTATAGCATTGTGATAAATATGAAAAAGACAGGAAATGATGACTGCAGCAATGATAAGATAATCTAATTACACAGGCTAAATAATGTGTACATTGCTGGTTTCAAATTCATTTAAAAGATTTAAGAAGAGAGCTGCCTCTTACTCTGATTATTTTTGGTTTTATGTTTTAGTAGGGACTCTTGGCTTTAAACCTCTAAATGCAGTTTATTATTTTATTTGCTGTGGTTTTTTTTTCAAAATCGTTGCTTCTACTTTTTTAAAAATTTATAGAAATATCCATAAATTTCCCTTATTGTCTAATATGACAGACATAGTAAAAATACAATGATGGCCAACAATACAATGAACTCTTTTGTACAAATCCACAGTCAGGATTTTCATTTGAACTAGATTTTAATTCAGTGAGATTTGTTTTGCCTTTGCTGTAGGAAATGCATCAGTTTAGGAGTGCTGGGAAGTGCTGTGGGTGATCTCCCACCCGGCAGCCACAGCCCGAGTCCCACCATGGAGTGTGGCCAGGCTGGGCTGGGCTGAGGGGAGCCAGCAAGCAGGCCCCGCCAGGCACCAGGGCCCTGACAATTACAATCTCTTTTTCTTTGTGGAAAATGAGTTTAGTTAAAGGCCAAAATTGGTAATCCATTTGTCTTCAGAGTTGCCCATGGAGTTTTAACAGCTCCTGACTGCATGTACGTGAAATGGGACCACTCATAATTTACCTATGTTTTATACATAAACACTGAAGCTGAGGGACTAGAAATCCTTATAAAACTAAAGAAATTAATTGTCTTAATAATGGTAACTATTGCAGCGTAGATCGAACTAAAACAAACTGTAATGCCTCTTCCATGTCTTGTAAGATACAGAAAGTCTTTGTGTGTTGGGTAAATTTTACTTTGCAGAAGCACAAAAAATTTTCAGGGAAGATGAAAATCAAACAGAATGACAGCTCCTACTATTTGTAACAGGCCTTCAAAAAAGATGAAATAAAAACCACCCAAAACCCAACAAAACAATAGCAAAAAAAATCCCTGATCAGATGACTACAAGTCTGTATTTGCCTTTGGCAGATTTTTTGGCAGAGAGCAGGATAGTCTAACCAACAATCTGTCATCATCTGAGTTACATTCAGATGCTACCACTCGAAATGGTACAGATTCTTTATCAAGCTCACTCCCTTCCTGATTTAATCATCCGTGTGCTGCAGTATGGCAGCAGGTTTCAACAGATTTCACCTGTGACTGCGACCTGGGAAATGTGGACACACTGCGTTTGGTTATTAATTGCCAAGCATATTGTCTTGAAACAGCTAAAGAGTCCTTAAGAGTCTTTTTCCAGAGGTGAAATCATCTCCAGCAAGTTTTTCTTCTAAGACTTCAGAATTAAAATGTTAAATCAAATATTCACAATAAAATAAATATCTGTCTGGTGCAAGAAGTGGGAAAGGTCCCAAGGTGACATGCAACAACCCTCAGTAATAGTAAATAGAGTTACAGCTTTCTTTTGTCAGTTTTATCTTCAAGTGTGATTTCATTCTGCTTTGTCATTTTCAGCACTGTTCAGTGTTTTGATTCTGAGATTAATGGATTTAGATAAAATGTTGTTTGAATGAAGGAAATATTTTCAATAATGAATTTTTAGAAGAATCATGCTTTAGAGAAGGGGGAATTCTGCTAGGGGAAGGGATTGACTTCTCCAGGGCTTCCCAGTAAGCCGCTGGCAAAACAAGAAATAGGATCTTGGTCTTCTGGCACTGCGCCTGCTGTTCTGTCCAGCAGCCTCTATGGCTGCTTTTTGTAAGTTAACAGTCAGAAAAAGCAGAGCCAGGAAAATGCCTTCATCATAAACCAATAAGCAAGATGTATTCAATTGCTTCCAGCAATTGTTAAGCCATTGATTCACAGTCATCCCTCAAAACACTTGAGCATGAAGAGCAGCAACTCTTTTCATTCCTGCAGTGCCTATCTGCATGGCACAGGCATTAGGCAGAGAAGGAGCTATCTAATTAGGAGGACTTGTCCTGGCGTTAATGCTGCTTAAGAACAGCTGCTTTAAGTTGTGCTATTGGCCTGTGAGTGCCACTGAAGACACTTTCTCCCCTTCAAGACGGATTTGTTCTGTTGCCTTTAGGAAATCAATAAATCTACCTAAATAGGATGGGAATACTCTGATTTGGGAAGTGCCTTGTGCAGGGTGTGCCAGCAAGTTACTGACTGCCTGCTGTTAACTCCTAATTCAAAATGAGTCATCAGCATTTAAAATGACATATTGCAGTATTTGTAGCATTTTCTAAAAGTCTGCTTAGCCAGGTGCAACTCTGATCTCATAGGAGCAGAAGTCACAGCTGCAAATGGATGGAAGTCCAGAATTTTGTAGTGCCACTGAGAGAGGATCACCAGATGGGAAATTTAGCAGGAAATCTCAGTGCCTTTATGAATCTCACCCTCTGCATTTCCAAGTGAAAACAAATGCTTGAATGCTGAAAATTATGACATATTAAACAATTATTGTGAATTGCAGATAGCTGATTCAGGTATACCTGAGGTTCTGAAATGACAGAAGGAAAATTTTAACAAAGCATTTTGATGTGCTTTTGCTGCAGATATGAGGGAAGCGGCAAAAAGTACACAGAATCTCTGACAATGGCTTCCAACGATACTGGGAAACCCAAACAAAGGCAAAGAGGGAATAAATACACAAAAGTTTGTCCATGCACTCTCTTCAGAATAACACAATCTGCTGCTTCTACCATCAGTTGTTTAGTAATAGAAATTAACTAGCAAATATTGAAGGTTTGTCCTCATAACAAAAGAGTTACACACAAGCATATGGATGTGTTAGATTAGTTAGATCACTGGTATGTTTTTAATAAGCACTTTTGTGTGTGTGAGGCGTGCTGCCCTGCAGACAAGTTGGGAACGGGGAAGTAGGAGGGAGGAAGCTGTTGGAAATTACCCAAATTTACAGTGGGAATAATCTGGCTTTTTGAAGAATGATGAACATCTTTTCACAAAATGACAGCTTCCTAAAACTTACTGATAATAGTAGGAAATTTAATCATCACAGAAAATCATATGTAGCATATATTGATAGATTATAAAATTCACACTACTGTATGGGAAGACAACCAACAGACTGTAGCACTTACTCTTTCTAAAAGGCTTCTTTTGCATGTTTACATGCAAATATTTCAAGGCATGTGGAATTATACAGAAATATGACAAGAAAGGTTTTTTTGATTCATATCTTGTAGGACAGTCACACAAATAAATGCTCTCAGCTTTTATTATTCATGTGAAAATAATATAATATTTTATATCTGCTGTAGAAATATATATTAAAAAAACTACAGGTCTTTAGATAAGATTTTAGTTTCCTGTATTAAGATCTCAATGTGATAGCAACACTGAGTGTAGAAAGTACTGGCTTTATCATTTGCCAACCAGGTGAAATGAGAGTACCTACCCAAACACTTTTTTTGTGTCTTCTGAAGATTCTTCTGACTTGGTCTGGTAACACCTGAGTTCACTGAAACTACTTCAGTAAATAGATATTATGTAGATTAAATACTCAGTGATTAAGTACTTGGTTCCTGGTCTGAGAACTACATCATTTGAGAAACAGCGTAATGAGTACCGACCTACAAATCAGGAGTCCAGGTTTCATTATTGCGCCACAGACTTCCTCTGTCAGGGACTGACTTTGGATTTCTGGTACCTAAAGAAGAATGTAGCAACTGACAGAATTTCCAGAAGTGGTAGATGTTAATTGAAGCTTAATGTATATGAAGAACAACTCTGAAGGCACAAGCTGTGGATTGAGTTGAGGGAGGTTCCAGTTGCAGAACAGATTTCTGTGTGACTTTGAATCTAGCCTTTCTTTTGCATGAAGAGCAAGTCTGTAAAGCAGAGATAACCACGTGATGTTGGAAGTAACGGAAAATGTAAGTTCTGAGGGGTTCCGAAAGAAATAACTTGATAAGTAGGAAATAAAAAAGTACAATTTCTAGAATCCAGTATTTTCTTCTAAGATAGTGGGAATATGATATATTTATTTTGTTTTGGATAGTCAATGATCTAGGAAAAATATAGAGAAGGGAATGGAAAAATTGCAACGGTGTACTTGATTAATCAACCTTCCCTAAAAACAAAAAGTAATTTTACACTGAAATTATTTTACCACCTTCATATTCAGATTATAGAAAGTACATTTGTGCTTTGGGATAAACATAGAAAATGAGTATCCCTATTTAGCCTTGCAGATATCATCAAAATCTTTTAGAACACATGGCTGAGACACAATAAGACAATGTAACGTTGATATTAAAAATATTATTCATTATTGTGAGAAGTTTAAATAAATCTAGTGTTTTATTGTTGACAGAAAATTTTTAATTAGTTTTATTTTTTAAAAATGCTTCTCAGAACTGTTCCAGTGAAGTAAATAAGTGACATTAACACAAGCGAAATAATATTCCAGTCTAATCTAGTTCTTTTTTGTGTGAGCAGTGCTTACTCCTTGCTAGTAAGTCTTGTTAGTATGGTAAATATTGAAGTTCCACAAACTTAGTTATAGATGTGTGCCATGATAGTGAAGAAGTAGTAATGAAAATTACACCTCTCAAGAAAACCTTTGCAGGAAAACCAGCCCTGCTATGATATTAAGAACATGATACAGTTATCTTATTGCTCCACATCATTGTACAATTAGACTACCGATGGACATAGAAATCTGAGACAGCTGAGGTAGCATTTTGTGTCACATACAGCAGGTATGTATGCATGCAAGGAAGTTTGTATGTAAAGTTTGGTTGAAAGTGTTCTGTCAAAACTGATTTCTTAGTAACCAGTAAACTTTTAAATGAAACATATTTTTTTTTACAAAATGTTCCTATTTTCCACAGATTTTTTTTTTAAATTAGAAACTCACAGTATGTAAAAACCGCCTCTTTTAAGGTAATGGATATCACCATCCCAAGGTAACAAGCCTCAGAGTAGTTTATGCCAGCATCATGTTTCTCATGGAAGCAAATAGGCCACTAACCGAACAGTGATGATAAAAGAAGATGTAATAGGGCTAAAAAGAATAGCTGTTTGTTAATTTGTTTCCACATATTTCTAAACCTGTTCTCAAATAACTGCAGCTTCATAGAATCCAGAAATTCTTTTGAATATGGAATATTCTTGAGGTTTCTATTAATATCAAAGGACTTTAGAAGTCTTGTCAATTTTTATAGTCAACTTCTCAATTAAATTAGAGATTCAGCAGTTCGTTTATCAGTTAACAGATATTCCCAGTCTAGTTTCTCTATAATATTTTACTTAATAGACTTTCTTCATTTTTCTAACACAAGCAGTCTCAGACCTTTGGCTATCTTTGGGTAAGATATTCTCCAAGTTCTTCATTTTTTCATATGGCTCATTGCATTGCTTGTATATCCTATTATTTTACTGTGCCCATAATGGCTCTTTGAGAAGTGGTAAACAAAGTTATGCAAGGTCATTTAGGAAAATTATATTTTTCTTTTATAGAAATTTTTCCCTCAGCAAAATAATTTTATTGGATCTATATCAGATGTATCAATTTATACAATAGTAAAAGAAAAGGGAAAAAAAAAGAAGGAAGGGAAAAAGTCTCTGAAGACAACTAATTTCTTCAACATTTGGGTGAGGAGTAAAAGCCAAGATATGCTTTTGACTGAGACATGTCAGTAACATTTAAAGCAAACTTATGTACTTAAAATCTTTAATTTTGTCAAAAGGCAGGACAAGTAATAATGTTATACAGTGTTTTGAACACTGGCTAGCTCTGGGAACTAAGGAATGTAGGATGTAAGTTTGAAAGGGCTGAGTTAAATGTGAAAAACTACAGGGACTCTCTGCAGTCATTCAGGAGCTCACACCTTTTGGATCCAAACTTTTACAGATGGAGAAGAGTCAAACAGGTCCTCCTGCATATCCAAGCACAGTCAGTGCAGATGCCGGAAAAAAAGAGCAGTCAAAGCAGAAAATGGATGGTCTGGCATTGTTTTAACAGCAATCTGAGAAGCTACTATAGCATCTACCAAAACTTTTGGTTTCTTTGGCTTCAAAATTATCATTTCTGCTCAAGAAGGGCTACGTTCAGGCACCATGAAAGTGAGTACAATGTTTGAAGGATGTCCTCCAGCCTTAATGATAATTGTTTGTTCAATTTCTGTACCCTAGCCAAAGACTGGAAAAGGTTAATCTGTCCTCTAAAATTGCTTAATTTGCCTATGACAATGTACCTAAGCAAATAATCTGTAATCACTAGCAAAGTTCAATAGGCATCAGCACTTCAGCTTCCAAACCTTAAGATGTCATGCCATTTGGGCCTTTATTAGAACTATTTATCTTATTCATTATCTGGATCAATTTTATTTAAGACCAAGACTCTGGATGCTACACTATAACTTCAGAATGGTATTTTCTCAGAAAATGTACTTCTAAAAAATGTCAGGTGGACTGAATCACAAAGAATTTGACTTTTGTCCCTACATGACTTACATAAAAAAATAATTAGAAAGAGCAGCTCTAGATTCTTAGGAAACATCTCCATTCCAGACATAATCAATTCAAATGCAAGTTTGAAAATAATAAAACAGCAAAGAGTTGTTAGAACTTTTTGTCTCTATTTGGTTTTATATTTGTATTATTCCCATTCTTTTCACAGAATTTTGAAACCAGAGAGGACTGTTGTGATCCTCCCATCCAATGGGCCACAGAATTTCATTAAGGAATTCCTGCATCGTGCCTGTATTCCTGCCTAAGCAAGAGTAGGTGTCATTCAGGTAGATTCTTAACCTTGGTTCAACAATTCAAATGATGGAATATTCCTCACAGTCATGGTAAATTACTACAGCTAATCATACACATTTATTTCTTATTTGAACTTGTCTAGACTAATTTCCAGTATTTTGTGGTGCTTTTCCCTGCTAAAGATTCAAATATTTTCTTATCTTAAACTTGTAGGTTCTCACAGGTGATGGAAAAGCTAGCCTTAAATATTTGTTGGATAAAATAGATAGCTTGAGGTCTTTTTTTGTGTGTGTGAGGTCAGTTTTCTAGGCAACCAATTCTAAATCTTGGGGGTTTTTTTGCTACAGTCAGTCACTGTAAATCGATCCTCGATGATGGCTAGAATTTTTTTTTTCCAAATTTTGATCATAAGTGTCTCAAAAAATACTTGTGACAGTTCTGTATACTCAGTTCTACTAAAAAGGGCAAATATTACTAGCTATTTTTCCTTGGTAGCTGCCATAGTAAGATTTCAAAGCCACAGTAAGGATCTTATATTTTCATTTATCTGGGTGAAAATATGAGGGATAGTTTATATATTTTAAATCTGCCTTAAACAATATAAAAGATGATAACTTTTCAATAAACAGAGTCTACTTACCAAGATCAAAAGGAATAGATATTGATCTATTACAAAGAAGCATAACTCTATGGAATTCTGTCAAACTGCACTGATTTCCATCAGCCTATAATATAACCTAGAGCTTTAAATGAATACATGTTAGTGTATTCTGAAATTTAAAATTTTTATTCTAAAATTTTGATTTTATTTCCTTACATACTACAAACCAATAATATTGCTGTTTTGCTCTTTCACCAAAATGCCCAATTCAGATTCCAATTTTTCCTCTTCTTTGCAAGTTCTGACAGTGAAAAGTATTAGATCATGCATTTGCCGCACACATAGAAAAAATCCAAACTTCATCTAGGTCAATATAAGTTTTATGAATACTGGAGAATGACCTGGAAGATCATAGTGACTATCAAATGAATTACCTCCAATAATTTATTGCCATAACCTCTTTTTTCACCTCTATGGAACAACAGTGTCTCCTGGTGGTCAACTAGTAGTTAATGTCAGGCAACTAATTTTTCAAAAAGTATTCGACTCCATTTCAGTTGATATACATGAAGATACTTTCATAATAAAGCTAAGACTCTTGTATAAATTGTTGCTGTGGGAAGTAGTTTTACTGAAAATTCATTCAAGCACTTTAGATACCTAGAATTAAATATGTACTTACTTACATTGGAAGTAAATATCTTTGTTTAGAAAAAAAAAATCATTAATAAAGGCAAGCTCCCTGTGCCTGTGGTCTCACTCCTCCTTGATTATGACCTAAATGCTCTTCCTCTCCCCCCTGGACAAGTATTTACTGATTAGATCAATTAAAAAAAAAATAAGAAAAAACTTAGTTGTTCTGAGTCTTTAACCTTTTTTATGTACACTCACTACATGCAGTGCTTGCAGTTAATGGGAAATTTCAGTCTCTTGTGAAAAGCAATGCTTTCTAAATCATTTTAATTCCTTCAATTTAATTTCCTTCACTACATACACACACACAAAAAGGAAGAGAGTAAATATCTCCCTATCTTCAAATTCAATTTGAGACATTTTGCTTGATGAAATGTGTATTTGCATAAACATTTCTCACTGGGGATGGCATCTAAATTTTCACCGTGGAAATTGACAGTAGAGCTTTATAACCTTACATTCTATTCATTGATCTCTAACTGCTGTGTACTATTCCTATTCATACTTAGCTTAAATTGTAAACAACATAAGGTTCTAAGCCTTATATACTGAGATTCAGTCATATGAAAAGACCGTAGACTAGATACTGTTACTTGTAAATATGTCTGACCAGCAAAGTGCAGAGTTGAATCAATTTAGCAAATCTTTCTTCCGTGGCAGGATTACAGACTGAAATTAGGTTTTATTTAACATTAAATTATTTTGCTATTCAAGAAGAATATGTCAATAAAACTCCCAAATGTATATATGGAGGTGGGTAAAATACAAAGCCAGTAATAGTCTAACATCTATGAAGAATATAATACACAATAGTTTAAGAAATATGTGCTCCTGCAGAATTATAGATAAGCATATGTTTTTGCCATCAATGGTTAGGAAAGAAGTATTCAGAGGACTGAAATAATTTTGCAGGTGTTCTATTATTAGTGTGTACCTATATTTTTCTTTTTTTTTTTCTTTTTTTCAGTGACTACATATATATATATATGAAGTTATTATACTCAGTTCTACAACTGCAAGCAGATGGAGACATTCTTGTATCAGAAGCCTCAAAGCAGACGGAGAATGACATGCAATCAAGTATTACTCAGCTTCAGTCAAGTTTGTTGAACTGACACACTAGTAAGTATTGTCAAGGCACAGGAATTACATACGTTCTGAACTTGCTGAATATAATGAAAGGTGGCACTTCCATTTGTTCTAAGAAATGTTATGCAGTAAAAGACTTTTTCTCTCAACATGTAAAATTGACGGGTTTTCTAGTAATTTTGAATGGAATTGATACATGGACATTTAAAGCCATTTGAGTAATTTTAATTTTTATAGTTTTCCTCAACTAGAGCTGCTGTTCCTGTTACATCTGAGGTCACTGCAAGTGAGTTTCCATGTATAAATCCTTGTATAAATTCAGAAAAGGTTAATAAACATATTGAACTAAAACTGAAGCTTTGCATAGCCTAATGAATATATGGATTACATACTACCTTAGCTTTATTTGAATTTCAAACTTGCAGTATTTTGAGATATTCCTTTACCAAATCTCTGGTACATTTTACACAGGAGCTCCACATAGAAAAATCAGATGCTGGAAAGCACAAATTTGGGTATGCTTAGATCATGAGTTTTTGGTTTGTCATTGGTTCCATTTCTACCAGGGCTGTGATTATAAAGACATCTTGGTTTTGTTATTAAAAGCCTTGTCTGAGACCCTACATCTCTGAATACTGAGGTGCTTTCTAAAGAAGGAGGTGCAAATGCCTACAGGTTTCAATTCAAACAAATTCTTCTCTAAAAAGTAAGCCTTCTAATGTCTTTGGCAACACAACTTCCAAACAGCTTCTTTCCCTCTTACTTACATGAGAGTTTATTCTCTTTTTATAGGTGGAGTGAAGACCCTGTAAAGTGAAGTGATGTGAAATAACCATGGCCAAGATAGCATAACTTGTTGATACAGCAGAGATGCCGTGTCTCCAATGCCATTTTTACAAACAGAATGAGTTATTGTAGTAAAAGCCATTTAGTTGCTTTGATGCAGATAAGGGGAATGAAAGAGCCCTACTTATCTATAAGTATCAGCCATTAAATGACTGTGAGAGGGGACTCATGCTACTCTTTCACCCCTCAGCAGCAGCATTTTCCATGAAAGCAATACTGAGAAGAATGATTAGCTGGATTTTCCTAACTCCATCACTGCCTGTAGAATGATTCAAGAAGCTAAAAAAAAAAAAACAAACAAAACATTATTAGTTTCCAGATAGTATACTACAGATTATCACCAAAAAAAGGGGTAAAATAACTTAACTTTCACTTGCACATAAGACTGGCTAATTTCTAATTTGGTTATTAAGAAACCATTTGATAGTACTGATCAAAAACTGCTGCTGCACAGCAGATAGGTATTATCTGTTATTCTATTTTTGTTAATTTTAGTTGCAAACAGGTAAAATGCTTATCAATAAAACTCACAATGTTTAAGAAATATCTGTATTTTGTGCATGACTCCCACGGTATTCAAGTTGCTGAACAGGACTATTGCTTACAAGTTATGATAGCCTTATAGAAAATGTGACTGACTTGCAAAATTACCTAAAATCAACAAAACTCAAGTGGATGGATTTACCAGGTATTTACCTATAAGTATGTACATAAAAACAGTACTGTTTCCTTCAACTTGGGAAAGCTAACAGAAGTTTTTCTATTGATTGCAATCTATCTTTAGCTGCATGCATCATCAGTGAGCAAACCATGTGACGCTTCCACTTAAATTTATCTGCAATGCAGAAGAGTGAGTGAGAATAAATACAAATCAACAGCAAGGTATATCTGTAATTCCCAAAAGAGAAGGGAACAAAGGAGAAAAAGGAAGATGTCTGAGATTACTATGATGAACTCATCCTAGGAGATGCAAATGAAATACAAGAATTCTGTCAGTATTTCAATCATTTGGGCAGAAAAAGTCTGTGTCAAAGCCTTCGGAAAAAAAAAATGCACTTGCAGAGCTAGTGTTGCTACACAGGGAATTATAGTAACAGTGCAGATACTGAACAGCTGACATTTTATGAGTTTAGTTTTCTCCTTAATACACATGATGGTCATCTGTCTGATCCAGAAAAAAAAATAGACAGTGATAAGCTAAACCACTACTTTTAGATGGCCTAACAGGAGAGACAATGAAAATTTCCTACCTAATTCTCAGTTGTTGTGACATCGTGAGCCTGAACTGTGCTATCTATTACAGCTTATGTACAGGCCAGATTTTCAATAAAAACTTCAATACCTTAAAAGGTCTCTCTGTTTCTGAGACATCCATGTAAGTGGTCAGTTGTATTTGAAAAATATGTGACCATGAGCATTTCACTGAGAGTGGCTGCAGTATGATCACACCTGACCCTAAGTGCAGAGGCTGTTCTCTTGAAGATCTAGTCTTTGTGGACTTTTAAATTCACCTAAAATTATTTTAATATGGCTCTGGAGCTTACAGATGCAAACTGTCTTGTATCTGATCAGACTGGAGGAGTACAGCAAGTGTGTAGTTCTACTGAATAAGATTCTGATGTGAGCAACAGAGGATATATAACAGCATCCAGGTTTGCCTATTGTGCTCCCTGCTCAGATCAAGGGAAGATAAAAAGCCACAACCGTTTCAATCCTGAGTCAGGGTACAATCCCTCTATAGCTTGGAGGCACTTTGCCCTGCAAATGAAACTCCTCATTGATCTACATTAGCAAATGTACTGTGGTTGTAGTGAATATATGCTAGTTGGTTTCATCTGAAAGACTGATATGAAACTTTCCTAGGAACATGTGATTTGCAATTTGTTCATACTATCTGTAACCTTTAAACAATCAATATCTATACAACTTCAGTAATGACTCTTTAAAATTAGAATTATCGAAAAGGCTTACACGTAGTGATAAACAGAGTAAGGTGGTATTGATTGCCCAGTGGAAGACATTGATTTGAACTATAAGCAGGTATTATGCTAGAAGAATTGTATTACTGTATGTCTTTTTGCCATTCTTATTCTGAGTTACCTGTAAGCAGATTCAGGGTATTTATTTGATTATGGTTTTAATAGGCTTTTAATAGCTTGAGTAGATTTATAGCTGAGGAAACATGAAATTCTGAAAAACATCACATATAATGGATTGAAGGCACAAGTTTCCACAGGCTTTTTGTATTTAATATATTGTGAATGCTTATGATTCACTAAACAAATACACTTACCGTATAAATGTGTTTATGCTGTGCCTGTAAATGAACTTTCTCAGTATAAAATAAGAGTTATATATCTTCTTTTTCATCTAGATACTATGTTCTATCCTTACTTTAGCTAAACAATCAATTTTGTACTGACATTTGTGAAGCATGCAGAGTATGCCCAAGCACATACTGTATGTGTGGATTATTTAAGAAGAGTAAACTTGAAAATTACTAGAAATCCTCCAGTTTCAGTCAGGAAAAATATAATAATATTCTATCTAATTTACAATTAAATATATTTTTATTATATCAAATGACACAACAACATAAAACAAAGAACTAAGGAAGCAAGACTACAATAATAATAGGCACTGTTCAACCACAGAAGATGGTGCTCTCTGCATCAACAGGCTATTAATCCAAATGTGATAGGTGAAGACACAGAATGACTAATGTTGTAGCAGAAAATGGGTTGGTATATTTTTGGTCTCTTTAATTGATAGGTAAGCAACTTAATGGGAAAAAAAAAGGAAGGTTACAGCAAGATTGCATATAAAAGATAAAACTATGCAGAGAATAAAAAGATAATAAAAAAAAGAGGATGAAAAGAGAGAAAAGATGAACAAACAGCAAGTCTACATAGTTTAGAGAAAATTTAGTAAAACTTAAGTTCTGCAAAATGAAGAGTGAAAGTTCTTAGCAGACTTAGAAGCTTACCATTCACGTCTGCTACAGCAGTCTTTGCTTTGGCTGTTGTTCATCCCTCCTCTCATCAGCATGGATCTATGTTGCTAATTCTGTATTTGCATTGTGTGCAAGTCTCTTATCAATGTCAGTGGAAATGTCAAGCATGAAATGTGTTTAGTATATGCAACAGATTTGTACTGAAAGGAAAATTTTGCCCCAGTTTTGTCTTCAGTTTTAACACAGATCTGACCTTAGAAAAACATATGTAAAGCTGGGTGCTTGCAACAAAATTCAAGCTATGTCTTTTAAGGAGCTGATTGTCATCTTGTACTGACTGTATAGCCATCAATTCTGGTAAATTCAGTGCAATGACACCCCATGGACACATTTCGGAGAGGGAGTTTGAGCCCTCACAGTCTCATTTGGCAGACATAGGATCTAAAACAGCTAAAGGGCATCACAGATCTTCTGTTTTTTACTGGTCTCAGTAAGAGCTGAACCCTTTGCAAACCCAGAAATTGGCTGTAAATATCTAAATGACAGCTAGCCTTTCTGAAAAATTAGGTTACCTATTTAACTCACATAAAACCTAAAGGCTGCAAACCTGTTTTAATCTAAGATCAAAGTTTAAGAAAAATGTATTAATAATACCTGGCAGCTTTATATTTTCTTTCTTTATACATCCAATTTTAAAAGATCATAGGGCTTTTAAACTTTTTTTTCCTGGTTTGGTGCATGCTGAGTATACACCAGTGAAATGCAGCATAATTTCATAACATGCCTGCAACTTTGTATTTGTCCACTGTAAGAAATTCCATTCTGTTGCATTTGCAAAACAAAATGATTTGTCTTCTAAAAGCTCTCTCTCAGCTGGGTTTCTGGAAAATGAAGTGAAGAGTTTGTCTTTCGGTGAACTGATTAAGGCACATAACTGATGCCAAATTTTGAAGTTTATACTCACTATAACATGATATGGATGGGGCTGAAGGGTTAAAAACAAGCTGCCCTACAAAGAAAACAAACATTACTCTGACTTGGTATGCAGACATGATTTTTCTCATAAGGCTTCAAAGTTTCATGTCAGCCTCATACAAAACTATTTCCAGTAAGGGCTACAAAATTACTAGCATAAGTTTTGTGGTTTATCCGCATCTATCACCTATGAATATACACATCCACACAAACATGCAAAAGGTTGAGGATAGTAGAGAATCTGGAGATTTTGATTATTATACTTTTGCAGGTATGTTTTTGTATTTCTAATTTGAGAGTATCCTTCACAAAAGAAGGGGGGACTCTTTCAAAATCCCAGACATGAGAGCAATGCGTGTTGAACAATAACGCTATTTCGATTGGACATGCTGATGAGACATGAGATTTCTCTTTTATAAACACATGGAAGAACATGTTCAAGAAACACCAGGGACCACAAAATCCTGAGGACAGAAACTAAGGAGGACCACGTACCTCACAAGAGAACCAAGATGTGTCTTGGAGAAATGACAGTGTTTCAGAAGCTATAAACAAAACTCTCTAAAGCTCCTTCTCTGAGGGCAGCTGGAGAAAAGGAACAAGGCAGCCAGGAGATCAGGACCCAGAAACATCCTCCCACCCAAGAACTGGGCAGGCACCAGATAAGTCAGGACAGGTGTTCATAGGGGTCTTCCCTCGCACTCGGGAACGCCTCAGAGTTCCAGCCCTTGACCTCAGGCCTGCTTCGACCATGGGCTGACCTGACCTGATCCATTGCTCTGGCACTTGCTTTGCCTAGACATCACCTGACACGGCCCTTCTGGCCCCCAGCCCTGCTCAGCTTACTGAGGTGTGGTGGGACTGTGCCCACCAATGAAAAAAGGGGAGAGCATGGACCTGCTAGCCTGCAGGCACCCGCTGCCCCATGGTCTGCGGCCCATGCTGGCCCTTAACCTATCTGTCTATCAATCACAAAAAAAAAAAAGCTATGCTCTTGTTGTTTTAAACCCTGTTGTTTTCATTGCTTAATAGTTTTAAAGCAGCTTCATATTTACTGTCAAAATGACTCTGAATCTCCGTATTTGCCTGAATGCTGTCAAAAATAATTACTTATCTGAACACTTACTTTGTAAATGCCTTTACTGATGGTATTCGGAAGTCATATTTTATTACTTTCCTGCTTGAAAAGCTTTAGTCATCCAGTCAAGGTCTAGAAGCTACTCTTGATGATCTGAGTGATCAGTCATACAGGACTGTAGTAAGCCAGGGAGACTAACATCTGAAATCAAAGCAAACTGTTAACCCTGGACACATTATGCATAGACACAGAAGTTTGAATTTCAGAAACAAAATCTTACACTGCCTTTTTAATGTTTGCTAAAATGCTATTCAACATTCAAGGTTTGGTATGTTTTATGATTACAGTTTTGTCAGGAAAACCTCCTATTTTCACAGAATTGCTTGCCAGAATCTAGTCTTTCATTTAAATAAAAAAAAAAATGTGTTGATATTTATTACATTTGAATACCTAGATACCTACACGCTTCATCTGAGTTAACAGACTTTTTTCTCTTAGGTGGTACAGATGCAAACAGCAAGAGATACACTCTTCCATGGCCAAAACATCCAAATGCCAACAGCATATAAACAGATGCAGTGCTCTATTCTGCAAATAGCCTGAAACAATAGATCTGGAAGGTGCAATGTATTCTCTTCACAGCAAGAGTATCCTAAGTGTGAAATGGAACAATATAAAAAAGAAAAATATAAACATTTCACTACTGCTTATGCAATTTGGATCATTAAATCAAGGTACTAACTCAGACCTTAGCTACTCTCATGTTACTAGATGTAGACAAATTTACCACAGACTGATGCCTAAATGCAAAAATCGCAGCTTAAAGGCAGTCAAGAGGGTAGATTAACAGTTTCTACATGTAACACATTAAGATGTATGGAAACATTATGTAAATTGAAACTATTTAACAACATAGGGATGTAACATTTTAAAAAAAAATTGTGATCATAAAATAAATCCTTGGGATATTTGCAATGCTTATTATAGAATTCTGTATTTTCTTAAATTTCCCTCAATAAATTTTCCTTAATTTTAAAAAATGCTGAATACTAACAGTGGAGTAAACTACAATATGAAGGAAGTTCCTCCTCTTCTTCACCCCTCTCTCTCAGTCTAAATTATACAGTGAGGCAAGACAAGTTCCTGGGTTACATTCTCTTGGATTATAGATTTTTTTGTTTGTTAATTATGATAAAATAGCCACAGGTCTTCTCTGGCTGGGAAGGTCAAAAAGAGCAGCCCGTGCCTGGATTGCTATACTGAGCCTCAATACCAGGTCACTTGTTCCAAAACTGAGCGTGGGATGTGAGGGTAGTTCAGTGCAGGCCTGGGCCCTCATCTCTTTCTAGAGCTGAGTTGCAGGTGCACCTGTTTTCAGCCTTATCTATGGCTGTGCTTCTTGAAGGGACCTTGGACCTGTGCTGTAGGTAGCCTGACTCGAGTCCTGTCTTCTGGTTGGACTTCTCTGACCTGTGCTGTAGCTGCAGTCTTGTCTCTGGCCTCATCTTATCTTGCTCCTGCTAGATGGATCCCAGCCCTAGTTTGCTGCTTGCTGTACTGCTGATGTTCTCCAACCAGCACCTGGTTCTGCCTGTCATGATCACATACTGTAGGATAGTGCCCACCAGTGAGGGTACCACCTGTGCTGGGTCACGTTTAGCTCTTGGCTCCTCCTCTATTGTGGGGCAACCCCACTCTTTCTGCTCCCTGGAAAATGTCAGAAGGGCGACATAGATAGTAAGTTGTTGTCAGGAGTGCCTGGGGCAAGATGCATGTAGCAAACTTGGCTGAAGCAAATAGATATTAGGAGATTCTCCTCAGGCTGAGGAATGAAGCAGTGAGCTGCTCAGCCTCGCAGATACGGTGACAGTTCTGTTACATGCGCTAGCAAAGACGTCAAGGACATGTTGATTTCACATTTGAAGAGCCTATTTAGAGGTCACGCTTAGCATGCTCTTAAGTGCCAAAACCTCTCCTAAGTCCTATTGGGGGTCTGTGGCTCCACCCAATGGGCTCACGGCAGTAGTAATTATGCACTTCAGAGTTTATTCCTCACCATGTTTCTGTCATGACACTATCCATCCTACTAGAGCACCTGTCTCGGTGTCTGGAGATGTGATTTTTCTATATTTTTACTACTACCACTTCCTGAAATGTAATTTAAGAGTAGCCGTGAACACTGGGAAAAAAATGCTTTGTCTCTGACTACCACCAATCTGCACAACCTATCTGCAGGCAGGCTGCCCAGATTTGCCTGGCAAAATCATAGCAGATATAAGTAGTGAAATCTCTTCTACATATGGGATGGTCTGGGCTGGTCTGGAGACTGCTGGCAGAACAGAAAGTTTACTGTTGTGGGCAGACAGAGGCTGCTCTTTTTGACCTTCTCAGGCAGAAAAGACCTGTGGGTATTTGAATATAATTAACAAACACAAAAAACCTCTTTGCATTCCTTTTGTAATCTTGCCTTCATACTACCTTAAGTGCTAAATCCAATCATGAGGTAACTTAACCATAAGTCACTAGAAAAAAAAAAAAAAGTATAAAAGAATTTCAAAATAAATTTTATGCCACACTTTCATGGATGAGACATTTCAGTGTGATGATTTCCAACTTAATGGCTTAATCAAACTATTTTTAAGGTTTACATCATTTCTTGTTTATCTGAACTATTTACAGAGTACAAAAGAGCTATGCAATTGCTTTTATATTTCTGGAGGAAGATAGAATTCTGGTATGTTTTGGGTTTTTTTTAGGACAATTCTTTGCTGGAAAAGTTAACAGTGTTTCTGAATTCTAGTTATAGGATTTAAACTTCAAAGTTTGTAGTTCTTTTTTTTATCACTTTGTCCTCCAATAACAGATTATTTTTTGTATATATATCGGTACAGAAAAAAGCTTCAAAGATCACAGAAAATTATTTTAGCAATATCTCAGAAGGTGGCCTCCAACAGGAATTTTTATTACTGCAAGGGCTTCTATAAAAATAGGTTTTTGCCTTGTGTCTGTTCCCACATTACATTCAGGCTCTTCTCTGTCAGGGACAATTATATTTTTACTTCTTTGTCCTCTAATTTACTCCTCACTGATTCCCTCTTATCTCACCAGATTCATAAGACTTTGAGAGAGAGTCTGCTAACAAAATTTAATGGTGTCTGTAGTTTGGTTTTTTTTATTATTATTATCTCAAGTTCATTCTATCATAAAGAGTGGAAAAGATACACCATTATTATTTGTAATGAAAGACCAGGACAACCCAAATAAGCCCAGGATTATTTGTGCTACAAGATTTATCTCTGCTAATGGAGATTGTTCACAGAAGTAAACATATGGTAGATGCTAGGTCTGCTGAGACCCAATGGTGTCTTAATTTGGGAAACTGTAACTCAAAAGCCCTGATTCAGCAAAGTATTTTAGTACTTTGATGCTATCTTTAAGCAATTTGCTTCATTGTTTGTTACTGTTATTGTTAGGAAATATTTAGTGCCTAAAACTAGGAACACATTCCCAAATCACAATCTCCCAGCAAACCTCTTGCAGCCTTAGGAATTAAATTACTACCTCCTCCTTATGAACCCAATACTGTGACCTTAAACTAATTTCTTTTATGGACATTTGGATGGCAAAATCTTGGACTTCTTACATGCATTCTGGCTTCTCAGTTCTACACTGATGGCAGGATTACAGATTCCAGCAGACAGGTCTGTTTTTCTTTTTGCCTGGGCTGTCCTTCAGCATTTGTACTAAAGTCAGTTTATTTTCTATTTCTGACTGAGAGCAAATGATTGTACTAATCAGTTAAAGTAGATCTGAAGTAAAAATCACAGATATAGACTCTTTTAAACCTATTGAGACAAAACAGAAAAAGCAAGGAGTTTTAAGAAGATGTGCTTTTATTAAGAAACAGTCTGGTATACTAGTGAATAGGGAGACAATTAATCTTGACTTGCATTTTTGTTGATCTGGATGTACATAGATATCTTAAGAATACTATTTAATTTTCATTGAAGGTTTGTTAAACAAAACTGTTTTATTGGTTTTGATTTTGGGAATTTTGGGGTATTTTGCAACCTGGAAATGAGAGGTGGGAGATGGATAGAAACAAACTCATCTGTAATGACAGAGAAACAATGTTGCTCTTAATGAGTATATAATATATGAGCCATAAAATATTTACCTCCTGCTATTGGGGGAGAAAATAAGGGGCTTTTGGCATGTTAACCTTTTCACAAGCACTTCACTGGGAGAAGTGAGTTTCTGTCTCCTGAATGATCATATTGCTTATTCTGGCAATGTAAGGACCACACCTGAACAGCATATATTTCCAAAGGCAAAAGGTGACTTTTTGATGTTACCACAAGACATCCTGCAGTTGTTCTTACTTTGTTGAAGTGTGCATATGATTCATTTTGGGGAGAATGCTACTTACCATCCCACATTGTTGTTTACAGTGAGGTTTACTGTATAAAAAATAAAATTAGAAATATATTAGAAATTCTGTGAGTACAACTTTTGTGTCTGTCTTCAAATTACTCTTTCAAAATATTTTTATAGGACATTGTCGCAAGATGCTTTCACTTGCCCTTTAATAATGCTTAATAGATATTGGTGGTATAAAACGTTCACTCTTCCCTCTGAATACAAAGAGTTAAAAACAAAACTGTATTTAGAAATTGTGGGAAGCTCTGTAATATCCTTCTCAATTAAAAATAAGCTCATCCTAAGCATTCTTTTCTTGGCTTCACAGATGCTTACTGACAAAAGAGACTCTTCTTTGTTCTGTGTCTGAACAGGTACTGACAATAAACAAAGATATAATACTAGTGCTGAGAAAAAACTTTTGTTCAAGAACATATCTTTTGTAAACCATTAAAACACCTCCATTATTAACAGACCATTTCCATTGCAAATACAAAACAAAGCAAAAATAATAGGTCTTACTTGAAATCATAGCATCTTATGATAAAATCTGTAGTCTCTAGTCTTTACTGATTGTAAGCCTGTCTTATTCTGACAATCCTGAGGACAAAACACTTCCTTCAGAATGCCCGCAGTAACTCAGCCAAACACTATGCCCCCTGTGCCCCTGTCCCCTCTGGCTGCGAGCTATTTCTGAACCACTTTCTTGCTGTCCTTGCTGAGTACTGAGGTCTTACCTCTTCTAGGGTGTGGAAACTGTTAACTCCTGTCTCCTGTTGAGAAGAGAGGTTGTTTCCCAACACAGCCCTGGCTGTGGTATTGGAACAATTCCTAGTGAGATGGCATTTGTGATCTGGCACTTGAAGCCATTGCACCACCACCTCGAAGTGGTGAGCTCCCTCACTCAGCTGAGGCTCAGCAGGAGCCACCTCTTGGGAGGCATGAGTTTCTGGGTTTGAGAGTAACACAGAGTTGCCCCTTCAAAAAGGAACCATCCTCCAAGGTCCACCAGAAATACTGGTGTGGTGCTGCTGAGCTGCAAGGTGTCTCTCATATGGCACCTATAATCCTGGTACCACTTCTCTTGGCAAGCTGACTTCCAGCTCTGCAGCTACCTGACAAGGGAACATGGGGCTCTGGAATAGCAATTTATCTTCAGGACCACACAGTTGAGTAACAGACTTTTTATTTCTAGTACAGCACCTGATTATTCTAATTCTACCAAGCTTGCAGATTGGTTGAAAACTTTCCCTAGCATGTGAGGGGCTCTAACATGGGCCCCTATACCCCCACGAGACCTCTAAATGAGATCTGCAAAGTTATAAAAGAATGCATAAAATACCTTAAAGATGTTGTTCCATCAACTTAAGTTGAAATACATTTTCTAAGCTGATTGAAGCATGATTCATAAAGTAATTGAAGAGAATATTTGGAGATAAAGCATGAAAGTTAATTTATAATTTTAATTAACACAGATAATTCAAAGAGAAATAATTTGGTAGAGCTTCTAAAGAGTAGAAAAATCCTCTTTTCCCCTTTAAGAAAATGTTAAGCCCCTTTTAAATGTCAAGCTCAGTGGTTTTTTTAAAGGCTACTAATTGTCTCTACACTCTACAGCTGGCTAAATTAAGTAAATGAAAATTATTTTTGTTTTGTTTCCTGGTAAGCATAATCAAAAAACTTACTTATTTCTCAAGGTTTTCAAATGTAAAATACTTAAATGAAGAAGATTTATCATTCAAAAAAACTCCCTCATTCTGAAAGCATTTATATGGGCATGTTTCTTATGAAACCTCAGAACATCATAAGATAGTAATATTAAGATCATATATTTAAGGGAAATAAAGAAATGCTGTTTGGTATTTTTGAATATACTATTAAAATTCATTCCTTATTCATTATGACTAAAGAACACAGCTTTTATTTACACAAACTGAGAATTTTTTAAGCAGTGTTTTCAGATATGCTTGCTTGAGGAGTCATGATTTTAAATCAAATTTAAATGTAACACAAAATAAACATTTGGTTTCAAGTAATGTCTCATTAGTAAGTATACTATATATATACATGTATACTCATTACTATACATCCTATATATACTATACATCCTATATATACTATATATACACACCTATAGACTGCCCTCAGGGACAAGAGAGTCGAACAGAGCTGGTAGATCTTTAAGGATGCCTTCTAGAGAGCACAAGAGCTCTCAATCCCCAGGTGTAAGAAAGCAGGCAAAGAAGGCAAGAAACTAGCATGGCTGAGTTGAGACCGGCTGGTCAAACTAAAGGGCAAGAAGGAAATGCATAGGTGGTGGAAGCAGGGGCAGGTATCCTGGGAAGATTATAGGGGCATTGCCTGGTTGTGTAAGGATGGAGTCCGGAAGGCCAACGCATGGCTGGAGCTGAGTGTGGCAAGAGATGCAAGGAATAATAAGGGCTTATACTACTATGTCAGCCAGAAAAAGAAGGTCAGTGAAAGTGTACCCTTCCTGATGAGCAAGATTAGTGAACTGGTAACACTAGTGAGAGATGAGGAGAAGGCTGAGGAGATGAGAAGGCTGAGGAACTCAATAACTTTTATTTTCCTCAGTGTTCACTGGTAACCCCTCTTCCCACACCCCTCAAGTGCATAGACTGCATGACAGGGACTGGGGGAGCAAAGTTCCTACCACTGTAAGAGAAGATTAGGTTCATGACCACCTGAGGAACCTGAATATACACAAGTCTATGGGACCTGATGAGATACATCCCAGAGTCCTGAGGGAATTGGCTGATGTAGTTGCCAAGCCACTCTCCATGATATTTGAAAAGTCATAGTGAAGTCCCTGCTGACTGGAAAAAGGGAAACGTTGCACCCATTTTCAAAAAGGGTAAAAAGGAGGATCCTGGGAACTACCAACCTCTCAGCCTCACCTGTGTGCATGGGAAGATCATGGAACAAATCCTCCTAGAAGCTATGCTGAGGCATATGGAGAACAGAGAGGTGATTCCAGAGAGCCAGCATGTCTTCACCAAGGGCAAGTCCTGCCTGATCAACCCAGTGGCCTTCTGTGATGGAGAGACTACATCAGTGGACAAGGGAAGAGTTACCAATGTCATCTACCTGGACTTCTGTAAGGCCTTTGGCACAGTTTCCCACAACACCCTTGTCTTAATTGGAGAGATAGGGATTAGATAGGTGGACTGTTCAGTGGATGAGGGATTGGTTGGATGGTTGCATCCAGAGGGTAGTGGTCAATGACTTGATGTCCAGATGGAGGTTGGTGATGAGTGGTGTCCCTCAGGGGGCCATATTGGGACAAGTAATATTTAATATCTTCATCAATGAACATAGACAGTGGGATCGAGTGCACCCTCAGCAAGTTTGCAGATGACACCAAGCTGAGTGGTGCGGTCAACATGCCTGAGGGATGGAATGTCATCCAGAGGGACCTGGACAACCTTGAGAAGTGGGCCCATGTGAACCTCATGAGGTTAAATAGGACTAAGAGCAAGGTTCTGCAGCTGAGTTGGAGCAATCCTTGGTATCCATATAGGCTGAAGGAATTGAGTGAACACTGCTGAGAGAGACTTGGGGGTACTGATGGATGAAAAGCTCAACATGAGCCAACAATGTTCACAATGTTTTGATGCATCTTGGGCTGAATCAAAAAGAATTGTGGCCAGCAGGTCAAGGGAGGTGATTCTCCCCCTCTACTCCTCTCTGGTGAGACCCTACCTGGAGTACTGCATTGCAGCTCTGGAGCCCTCAGCACAGGAAAGACATGGACCAATTGGAGTGGGTCCAGCAGAGGGCCACAAAAATGATCAGAGGGCTGGAGGACCTCTCCTATGAAGAAAGGCTGAGAGAATTGGGGTTGTTCAGCCTGGAGAAGAGAAGGCTCTGGGGACACCTTATTGCAGTCTTCCAGTACTTAAAGGGGGGCCTATTAGAGAGATGGGGACAGACTTTTTAACAGGGCTTGTAGTGATAGGACAAGGGGCAATGGTTTTAAACTAAAAGAGGATAGAACTAGACTGGATATAAGGAAGAAGTTTTTGTTACAATGAAGCCGGTGAAACACTGGAACAGGTTGCCCAGGGAGGTGGTAGATGTTCTATCCCTGGAAACCTTCAGGGTCAGGTTGGACAGGGTTCTGAGCAGCCTGATCTAGTTGAAGATGTCCCTGCTCCTTGTGGGGGGCGTTGGACTAGATGGATTTTAAGGTCCCTTCCAACTCAAATCATTCTATGATTCTGTGATTCTGTAAGAGCACTTTATATAAGTAATGACTTCACTAATTACCAATTGAATATAATTACTTTAAGTAAGAGATTGAAAAGAGTTAAAATAGAGTAAAAATAGGGAAGCCAGGGAAAATATTAAGGTTTTTCTGGGCAAAGTAGGAGTGATTATTGTAATGCCATTCCATATAGAAAATGACTTTTAAAATTTTAAACTAGAAAATACTGAATATAAAAAATATTAAATAGGAAATGTATCCATAAGTAAATAATTTTAATAACCAACAATTTCATTATATGATCTGTATATATATAAAGAGTGGTATGTAGATTTAAGATAAGTTAAAATCAAGATTTGAAATATTTTAGGTAACAAAGTTTTTTTAAACTTTATTAGCAACTACACTCAGGCTTATTAAGCAAAATTCCTTTAGATAGTTACAGCATTTTGACCATATAAATATGAAATCCCACAAGCCCATGAATCCAAAATGGCTTAAGTTTTTCTAGAGACAAGAGGGGACATATTTTCCGTTCCCAGAGAAATCAAGCAGAAAAGACATGGTGCTAGCTGTATCTCAGTTTGAAGAAGTTTCATTGTGAAGGAAAGATCGACTTCATTCAAGAATCTCCAGCTATATGAAGAGCACCATAGGGATAAGCTAACCTGTCTTGCATGAAAGGTTTTATTACAACTTTTATAAATAGGTGTTCAAGCAATATTGTATTAAATAGTTAATTGTCTTTATCTGTAAGTCAATATTTCTATTGATTTGATGAAATCTAAAATATTTTTCATTATACTCTCTAGCTACAGAATCCTTTCAGAAGGGAACTTGAGGGTGAATGTAGATGTATAATGAATTTTAAATCTACTTGCTTGTACTTGCTTAACTTCCATTGTTGGACACTTACCAATACACATTTTGAGATGTAAATGTGAAGGAGGAAAATATCTAATATGTCATGTACAAAGGACTGACATTTAAAGGAATGGATATTTAATCTAAGCATCCTCTTATGAATATGGTATTCTGAAGCACACGGATAAGGACTATTGATCCTGGATATTAAGCAAAGTGAGTTTTGACTGTTGAATCATTAATGTGAAATATACTGCATTAGTGGTTATATTGATTGGTAGTTATTGAAGTTCATTTTGTTGTCTGATAATGATTGGGTAATTACTTTAGGGTCAATGAATTCACATTAATCAAATGCTGAATGTGGAAATGACCATGGGAAATTAGTAAAGATGAGCTGGCTGACTTTTATTGGTAATTATTAATTATTAACATTTCTAGTTATTAACATTTCTCAAAGGCAAGACAGTAAATTTATTCTAGTCTAGTAATTTACCTACTTAGTGCCTTTAGCATTGTACTTGGGAAGTGAAATCCAATGTTCTTAATACAAATAATGTTTAAGTTATTTGACTCAGTTCTTATAGATACGTTTTTATCATTTGGGGCAGGGGAGGGAAACATTGTTCAAACTGTGACACTGGTCGATCAGGAATTTTTTTTCTTTCTTAATAAAATCAATTTCCAGGTACTAGCAAGTTTCCGGTGGAGAAAGAATGTAAGAACAGAGGGGAATGAGACAAAAATAGGTGAAACAGCACCATCTTTTATAAAAACAAGCCTAAATCATAGTATCTTGGTAATTCATTTTGAGGCTTCTGAAAACATCCAGGTTGTCCTTTCATTTACTTGTAATCACAGAATCACTGGAGTTGGAAGGGACCTCTGGAAGTCATCTAGTCTAATCACCCTCCTCAAGCAAGGTCAGCTAGAACAAGTTTCCTCAGACCATGTCTAGTCAAGTGTTAAGTATCTTCAGGGATAGAAACTCCACAACCTGTTCGGGTAACCTGTTCCAGTATTTGATAACTTTGATGGTAATTTTTTTTTTTAGATGCAATTTAATATATTTCCATTTGTGCCCATTGTCTTGTAATGAAACCAACAATGAAACTGATGCCCATTATGAAGGATATTGTGGCAGTGTCATTGTCTATTCTGACTTTTTTTTTTATTCAATAGCTATTGTTTGGTATGGAGTGTATATTCAAACTTGGTAAGAATTATTTCAGCAGGGACCATTGAGCCCTGTGTTTCAGGGAAATATCCTCCACTCGCAGATACATGACTGTAACACTGCTCAGAATCCCACAGTCACTGCAGTAAAATAAATATATCAATTCTGGATAATTATTTTAGAGTTCACTCACGGCAATGGTTTTAAATAAATTTGCCTAAAATACCTTTATTTAAAAGAAAATACTTTTCAAGTCCTGGAAAAGTGTCAGCTCTCAAGCGTCCTGTGAATTACTACCATTTTATTTTAGAGACATGTTTGGACACGAACTTTAACCTAACATGCCAGGACAGGACAAGACCCGTAGTAACTGCAGTCTGCAAAAGACAAATATTTACTGCATAAGATTTATTAAAGGAGTGTGATGTTTATTTTAAATTTGTTAGTTACTTAATTAAATAAATGTGTACTTTTAAAACAAAGACATACTGTAAATTAAATAACTCTTCAAATGTATCACTTTCTGAGAAAATTGGCAGTGTTTCCTCCCCCAGAGTTCAGCTTTCTCTGCTCTGCTGCCTGTTGCAGTCTCCACTGTAGCCGTATCTGTTGACTCAGAAGGACTTTTGCTGCCTTCTAACATCTCTGTATCCCACACAGGTTAAATTGGTAGTCAGGTGAGCCATGTGGACTATATAACTTGCGGATCCCTATGGCTCAGCCTCCTTGCTTCTCCCAGCACAAGAAGAGCAATGCAGATAAATTTATATGGAAGTAGTATAGGTCCTGGCAGAACTTTTCTTCCAACCAGTGAAATCTCAATTTTAGAAATACACTGAATAACCACAGCTTGGTCAGTATTAACAGAAGCAGACTTTCCTGTGTTTAAGTACTTGCTTATGTGTCAGAGTGTTCAAATGTATTTAAGAATTTTAATGGTATTTTTCTTCAAATTAAGGTTGAAGTAGTTGTTGTCTCTAAGTGTTTAATTCCAAGACCATCAGTAAGTAGTGTACAGAGGATTTTTCAAAGAAGAGTTGATTTATGCTCTTGTAAAGTGACACAGAATACTATTATACAGTATTTTTAATGTGTGCAGAAGTTTGTCTGGTGTGGTAAGACTGATGTTTTTTATGGAGACACTAGCTCTTTAGGAAAAGTGAATTTTCCTTACTTTGATTTTCTATTTCTGAAAGAAAAAGGTGACCATTATAAATATCTTGTTTGATTAATATCTGCACAGACCAACTTCATTACTTATGTCTTTAATACATTTAGTATAAGAACTAACACTAGCTGTGTTTTCTATGCACATACACTTCCATGCTTTCTTATTCTAAGTTACTTGGATTTTATAACAATATCCTTAGTTTTGTGGGGTTTATGCTGACCGTTTCATGTTGGAATGTCCACACGTGAAACACCACTTCTTGAAAAGTAAGGTTTTTAAACTGAAATTCTACTTTTTTTTTTTCTTTTTAAGATAGAGTGAGGATTAAAATATATATCTGAACTGTGCAAAGAAAATTGTTTCTATAATCATGGAGAATTTACTACAGGCATCATTGTTACCCTCACTTCACCAGACCAGTTCATAACTGATCTGGCATTTGATGTGTTGTGCAGTTGTAGCTCAAATTCAACAAAAATGGCACCTCCAGGGTAAGGTTGTGCATGTGCATAGCGGCTCTGTGGCATGTTCAAAGCCAGGCCAGGCTTGCAGCTCACATAGAGTGAGAGCAAAGGCAACACTATGTCCTTCACCTCCGCGGGAAGGCATTCCCGAGTAGACTCAGTGCAGTGACACTGGAAAAGCTCTGAAATTTACCCCCGGTAAAAAATAATCCATCTGCAAGAGGATTAGAGTAATTCTATGATTTGAATTTTGTTGTTGAGGAAAGCCCAGGCTTTAAGATTTTGTTAATTAAATTTTGCTAATGAAGTGCAGCAGAGGTGAGAGCATCTTTAGTGCAGAGTGTGTTTTCAGTTTTGACAAGTTATGCATGGCCAGAAACAACAACAGTAATTTCCGTATGACAAGCATTGTTACTCATAAATCACATTAGAGGCACAATAGCATTGATGTGCAAGGATGAACAGATAAAGCAGAAACTGCTTGATCCGCCTCCCAGCTCTCATCCCACTAGTGCTCATACAGTCAGCTACAGACAGCCCTTTAGCTTTTGTTCCATAGTGGATTACACCTGTTTTATTGCTTTGTTCTCCATTTAGGGGATTCTGCAGCCTGCCTTGTGTCACTGTAAGAGGGCATAGCTGGGCAGGATGAGCGACGGCCTGTGGCACCAAGGGAGCCTCAGGGACCCTGGAGCCAGTGAGCTCAGAGGTCTTTGCAATATTTTACGTTTAGGGGGGCTTTGCTGGGGAGACCATGGCAGAGGGGCCTGGCTGGGGGAGCCCATGCTTTTGGGAGAAGCAGGATCACAGGAGGGCCCAGGGTGCAGCTCCCAGACAGCATCAGTAAAAGCCTACAGCTGAGAGATTTTAAATGCATGGGGTATAACCATGACCTTAGTCATGGAATATGCTTTTTTTTTTGGTGGGGATATGGGAAAAAAATGCCTTAAAACATGGGAAATGTGCCCATCAGAGATTTCAAAAAGGAATCTTAATATTACATCTACTCTTTCTAAAAGTGGATAATCCAGACAAATGTTAGAAGCTAAAGCATGCAACAACTTGGAATACATCTTTTAACTAAAAGCCATTTGTGTGTAAAACAAGCATTAAGTGGTTGCAGCTGCCTTGCTGCAACTTTTTTGCCATGCCGTAGATGCCTTCTAGAAGTTGTAAAAGCTTGAATTTTGCATGGCATGATCCTCTCCACAAGTAAAATTTTGTTGCTTAAATGTTCAAAAGGGAAAGAAACAACCAAAGGGAGCTGTTCTGTCTAGTAAAGGCTTGTGTAAATATTGTCACACTATTCCCCTGACATCACTTCAGGGTAAAGTAATAACTATACCATTGTATATTTTTATAAGAATAATGAAATTCTGGAATAGTATAAGTTGGACTGGCAGCAACTGGTTTTTTTTTTTTTTTTTAGAAATAGGAAAGAGACTTTTTTTTTCCCTTGATGTGATTATGTGATTTAGCCAAGGATGGAGTTCAACATAGTTTTTAAACCAATATTTGAAATTTTTTTATATGTGTTTCCATATGGTAGACTGACCCCACCATACACTCTCAATATCTCTTCTTGATTGGAAAAAAAACAGCAGTGAAGTATGTGCTACAGTGAGATCACTATCACTCACTAGTTTTATGACAATTCTCTGACAGCTTTCCTCACCACAAAGTGCAGGGGGATACTAAGCACTTAAGAGACTGCACACAGCTAATACTTGTCATAAGTAAATAACATCCTGAAGTTACCATTGTAAGAACTTAGTACTTTTAGTCCCTAAACATCATCTCATGATGATCTTCTTTTTGGGGGAGGGATTACAAAACTGCTGTTACAAGGTGAAGATGTTTAATGAGGTTTCTTGTCTTTAAGATGGAGCTGCAATCCTAATCACCTGAATAATATGGCTCTTCTCCTTTGTTTATTTATCTATATCTATACAAGTAAAGGAAGATCTATACATGTACCCCATATGAATCTCTATCTCGCTCTCTCTACAGAGGAATACATGTATATATTACTCTATATTGTTACTCTATATATTACTCCTATATATATTCCTATATATGAAGTAACCCTTTAAAATAATTTGACAATCATAACAGTATTTAGTTATCCCTGTTGAATCACACCATTTAAACCTCAAATCTTTCTGTCTAAGTTTAATGATACGATGCAATATATGTAATATAAACTTTGGAAGATACGAATTCTAGCTTGGAAAACTATGAGGCTTATAAACACAGGAATGAGGTATACAGCATAAAAAGAACTACAAAGAATCTGTTGAGTTTCTGATAAGGAAGCAAGCTCATCAATAATGATCAACTGGCTGGATGGCCAAGACCAGAGAGTTGTACTTAATGGAGTTAAATCCAGTTGGTAGCCGGTGATATGCGGTGTTCCCCAGGGCTCAGTGCTGAGGCCAGTCTTGTTTAATATTTTAATCAATGATCTGGATGAGGAAATTGAATGCTCCCTCAGTAAGTTTGCAGATGACACCTGACTGGGTGGGAGTGTCAATCTGTTTGAGGGTAGGAAGGCTCTGCAGAGGGATCTGGACAGGCTGGATCAATGGGCTGAGGTGAATTGTATGAGGTTCAACAAGGTCAAGTGGCAGGTCCTGCACTTGTGTCACAACAACCCCATCCAACACTACAGGCTTGGGGAAGAATGACTGGAAAGCTGCTTGGCAGAAAGGGACCTGCAGGTGCTGGCAAACAGCCGTCTGGACATGAGCCAGCAGTGTGCCCAGGTGGCCAAGAGAGCCAACTGGCTTGTATCAGGAATACTGTGGCCAGCAGGACTAGCAAAGAGATTGTACCCATGTACTCAGCCCTGGTGAGGCCGCATCTTAAATACTGTATATTCTTGAAGAAAACTGCCTGGGAAAAAAATTGACCATGAATTTGGAGGTCTCACTGAAACAGAATGCTTGGAAAAATGTTTTAAATTGTAGCCATTGATATATACACTATTTTAAGATCTAGTAAAATATTTTATCTTTTGCAAAATTAAAAAAAATACACTAAAAAAAAATCAACACCGATTTCTAAATCTAGAATACGTTAAAGCCAGTAAGTGTGTAAGACCATAAAATAATAAATTCAGCAAATATTATGGCTGAATATACCATATACAAACATGCACTGTAGGTACTAGAAGGAAGAATAATTGTCTAAAATGATAGGAGAGACCACAATGTTAGACTCATACAGAATACCAGTTGGGAGTTGTTAAAGCTGCAGTAAACCTAAATGGAAAAAAAATATATATACACATATTTTTTGAAATTTTGTTCTATAAAGTTTAAAAATGGCCTCTATGTTTAAACTACACAGAATCAAAAGAACTACTCCAAACTTGGTATGGAAGAGTGGGAATATTTTACTACTTTTTTTCCCCTCATAATTGAAATATTTCAAAACCTCATGTCTACAGAGCAGAAGTTAAATAGAGTGCTCCTTATCTATTATGTAGGCTACCGTATGTGATTTGCAGATCAGTCACTGCTCCACAGTACGTCTTGCTGATGTCAGTGTTTACAAGACTGGGCATTTCTTTATGCTCTCATCTGGTTTTGCTGAAACTCAATTTAAATAATACCACGATAGTGTATAGAAATCAGATTGTCTTTTGGTATGTTTGGTATGTTTTGGTTGGTGTGTTTCTTGTTTGTCATAGTCACTTTAACTTCCTATTGCTACCTTTCTTTATGCATTCCTATTCTGTTCACAGCTCTGATGATACTCTTTGATGCATTCCCTTTAAGTCAAGCAAATCTAGTCTGCAGTTTGCTGAGGCACCCAAGGTAATTGAGTATCATAACATTTTCCATTGCCACACTAGTTTTATACATCTTTATGTCACTGTGAAATGAAACAAAATGCCAGGATTAGATTTGCTGTTACTTCCAACTGAATGTCAGGGGCTAGGGAGTCTGAACTGGTTGGTGTAGCAGCAGCTGTCTTTGGAGGCAGCTTTACTGACCCACCGTGCCTACCTGAGCCCTTCTAGCAGCCCTCCTTCTGGCTGGCTTCCTTATTCTGTTTTTGTCTTCAGATGTCTGGAAAGAGTTTAACTTCCTTGCTGTGGTGTCATGCAGTGAGACTTCCTAAACCTTGGTCGGGTAGCTAGTCTGCCTCGTAAAATCATGGTAGACTTGCCTGTTGGCATATTCCCTTTCATGTGCTCCTTTGATATTTTCTTGTTTAGGAAGAGAATAAAATGTCTAAGCAGGATTATAAAACCCCTAACTGCTCTCCTTTGCCACATCATGCATCTAACCATGGATCCTGAGAAGGGAACATAAAGTAATGACATACCTGGGCATTGGCCTCTCTTCTCTGCTCTGGGTCTAGTCTGTTAGCACTCCTGAACAGCAGTTGCTATGCTTGTAGTCATTTTTGTAGTGCTGGAACTGACTCTGAGACACAGCAGAGAGAAAAGCCTAACATCTTGTGTAGAGTGTCACAGTTTATTAGAAAATACTATCTGATAAAGCTTCAGAGGCAGGTTTGTTCTTTATTTGAACAATTCATCAATTCAGCAAGCATAGCACATATTTTAACAGTTCTATAGCTTACTGTTTCTCTTTTCAAAGTAAATTAAATGATCAGTGTATTGTGTGAGAACTGCTAAGCATGGTAATCTCATTAATAATAATTCCCTTCATATATTAGGTGGAAAGACATTGCTATACACTGACTGACACTATTTGTTGAGTGATATTGATGGTTTAAAGAAAGATGAGTTGTTAATTCCTAGTTGTTAGCTATTCTGATGTATCCTTTCAGTTCTGTTTTGGCAGAAAAAAAAAAAAAAAATTTCTCCCAGAAAGAAAGTGTACTCCTTGGTATACATAGATGCCTTGCTGACAATCTCAACTCAGAGACCATTCATGTCATTACTTTCCATTAATAACATGAACAGTGTTAATTATCCAATCGTTTTTGGAAGTCCAGTCATACTACTGAACCTGCTGAAGTTCTTATAAGGAATTAACCCTGTGCCTGTCAGTGAAACTGATTTCTGTGACAAAGTGAAAGGACTGAACCAAAACTAAGCCCGTAGAACTGGAAGGGACTTCTGTGCCAGTGAGCTCGTTGCCTTTTTTTATTACCTGCAACCATGTGTTATAACTCCTTTCAGAATGATGAAGGTAGAAAAGCGTACAAGGAAACTATAGTGGAGTTTCAAGGAAATTATCTCTTCCCTGCCTCCCCTCTCCCAGCCTACTCAAGGATAGAAGTTGTCAAAATAGGAAATACAGATCTGAACTTCTTCTATTCCTAATGTGGCCTGACTCCACCATGTTTTCCAATTTTCATTAACACTGCCAGTGTTCATTCAGTTCCAAGCAAGGCCTGGTATGTAATTTTTTCTTTTAATTTTCCTCAAGATCCTTTCTGGTGCTTGGCAGCAGGTGTCACTCTGTGTAAGGCAAGAGATCAAGTAGAGGTAAAGAAAGGGATTTCCTGTTCACAGGGAAATTTTGCTTCAGAACTTCACAATGAATTTGTTAATAGTGTAGCAACATTAAAATAGCAAGTATGAGATAGGGACAAAATAAAATTTAAAAATTAGGAAATATGTGGTGCCATTTCTTGAAAATTATTTAAATGACACTGAGAGGATGAGTTTTACTATAGTCCAACAAGTTTACTTCCTAAACTCAGCTATCTTTTGAAATCAAATTGCCTATTTATATTTTTATATCCTATTGCTACTGAAAGAATCTAAATGCTGCATGGAGTTAACTACTTTCACATCAAAATTAAAAGAAGTAGCAATATTCCAGTTAATTTGATTAAAGCTAGATTTAAAAAAAAAGGTTTAGTTTTGTCTTTATCTTGTCCTTCAGTTGTGTGCTTTTTACACACAAAACACATTTAGATTTATATAGTTATTTTAAAAATAATTCTCAGGTTTCGTAAAAAAAAAAAAGACCCTTCAGCCTCATTTTGTTGTGTATCTAATTTTGTAGTAAAAATTAAACAACTTTAAATAGCTTATTTGAAAGATATGAGAATCTTGATTATTTTCTCCTAGCTTGACTGTAATACTGAAGCTGCAATAAAGTCTTCCTTAGCTCTGGTGATTATCATAGCGAAAGAAATAATGTTGCTAATGGCAGAGTAATGAAGATTCTCAGCACAGTTTACAGTGAAATCTGCACAGATTTAAAACAAACAACTTCAGGAGTACAGCTTTTTTTTTTTCCATTTTTTTTTCCTGTTGAAATACAGGTGCTGTCGGAAAACAGAATCCAGGCAGACTTGTTCTCTTCAATTTATAAGTAACAATAAATTACTGCTCCTTAAATACATTCTTCTGGTTGGTAGTAACTTTGGTGTAAGAGTATCTTCATACAATATTTAATTCTTAAGTGTAACCTGCACTTGAATAAGAGCAACTTTGAATAATTCTGTTCCAAGGCTAGGTCATTTTAATTATGTGGTAGAAATGCAATGTAGTGTAATCCCAGTTCTTGCTGTGCATGAGGAATCACTTTTTCCCTTTTACCATTTCTGAAACAGAAATTGTACTTTTTCTTTTTTCATCTTATACTAACCTGGAATTTTTAATCTGCTTGTTTTAAAAAAACATTGCTGTGACAACAGAGACCATTTTCAGGAATCTTTTGTTCCTTTTTCACTGAGTTACTATAACATGGAATAGTTTCTGAAGGAAAATGGATTTAGATGTTTTCAAAATACTCTTCCACATAAAGTAGCAAGAAGCCTTGAAATGCACTGGTTGTTTGTAAAAATACAGCGTCCTGCTGTTGAAGAGCATTGTTCAGCAAATTTTCCAATATCACAAGGAAATATTGTATTGTCCTTCCTCTGCTTCCTTATTTCCACTGAGATTCAAGAAGGCCAAGTGCAAGGACCTGTACGTGCATCAGGGCAATCCTGAGCACAAATACAGGCAGGGCATAGAATGGATTGAGAGCAGCCCTGAGAAGGACTTGGGAGAGCTGGTGGATGAGAAGCTTAACAAGAGCCAAGAATGTGCGTTTGTAGCCCAAAAATCTAACTGCATCTTGGTCTGCATCAAAAGAAGCGTGGCCAGCAGATTGAGGGAAGTGGTTCTCCCTCTCTACTCCACTCTAGTGAGACCCCACCTGGAGTACTGTGTCCAGTTCTGGAGCCCCCAGCATAAGAAGGATGTGGACCAGTTGGAGAGGGTCCAGGGGAGGGCCGTCAAGATGACCAGAGGGCTGAAGTACCTCTCTTATGAAGACACGCTAAGAGAGCTGGGGCTCTCAGGCCCTACGGCTCAGTACTGAGGCCACTTCTGTTTAATATCTTTATCAACAATCTGAATGAGGGGATTGATTGCTCCCTCAGTAAGTTTGCAGATGACACCAAATTGAGTGAGAGTGTTGATCTGTTTGAGGGTAGGAAGGTTCTGCAGAGGGATCTGGACAGTCTGTATTGATGGGCAAAAGTGAATTGTATTAGGTTCAACAAGGCCAAATGCCAGGTCCTGCACTTTGGTCACAACAACCCCATGCAACGATACAGGCTTAGGGAAGAGTGGCTGAAAAGCTGCTTGGCGGAATGCTGCTGGTGGACAGCCGGCTGAACATGAGCCAGCAATGTGCCCAGGTGGCCAAGAGGGCCAACAACATTCTGGCTTGTATCAGGAATAGTGTGGCCAGCAGGAGTAGGGAAGGACTAGTGAGGCCACACTTCAAATACTGTGTTGAGTTTTGGGCCCCTCAGTACAAGAAGGACGTTGAATTGCTGGAGCGCATCCAAAGAAGGGCAACAAAGCTGGTGAGGGTTCTGGAGAACAAGTCTTATAAGGAGCGGCTGAGGGAACTGGGATTGTTTAGTCTGGAGAAGAGGAGGCTGAGGGAAGACCTCATTGGTCTCTACAACTACCTGAAAGGAGGTTGTAGGGAGGCAGGTATTGGTCTCTTCTCCCAAGTAACTAGTGATAGGACAAGAGGAAATGTCCTCAGGTTGTGCCAGGGGAGGTTTAGGTTGGATATTAGGAAATGTTTTTTTTTACTGAAAGAGTGGTCAGGCACTGGAACAGGCTGCCCAGGGAAGTGGTGGAGTCACCATCCCTGGAGATGTGCAAAGAATGTGTAGATGTGGCACTTCAGGACATGGTTTAGTGGACATGGTGGTGTTAGGCTGATAGTTGGACTTGATCTTCCAACCTTAAAGATTCTATGCTTCTATGATTCTGTTCAGTCTGAAGAACAGAAGGCTCCAGGGAGACCTTATAGCCATCTTCCAGTTCCTAAAGGGGGCTTATAAGAAAGACAGGGAGAAACATTTTGGTGGGACTTGTTGCAATAGGATCAGTGGTAATGGTTTTAAAACAGAAGGAAGCAGATTCAGACTAGATATAAGGAAGAAATTTTTTACAATGAGGGTGGTGAAACACTGGAACAGGTTGCCCAGAGAGGTGGTGGATGCCCCATCCCTGGAAACATTCAAGGCTAGGTTGGATGAGGCTCTGAGCAACCTCATCTAGTTCTAGATTTCCCTGCTCCTTGCAGGAGGGTTGGACTAGGTGACCTTTAAAGGTCCCTTCTAACCCAAACTATTCTATGATCCTATGATTCCATAAAAGAATACTTTAATTTATCTAGAAAGAGTATGTCTAGAATGTTTCTGGAAAGGCCTTAAAAACTAAACTTCTCAACTTCTAGATCTCACTAAAGTTGTAATAGAAGTTACACAACAATGCAAGGGGAAAAGTTGCTGTTACGGTCTGTCAGGCAATAAGGGTAAGTTTTCCCATCTAGTGCAGCAAGCTGAAAACACTTCTGTTAATGGGATTCAGATTCTGCATTTTATTCTTCTCTAATATTTAAGCACAGACAACAGCATCAACCTGACCTTAAGCAGAAACTTTAATATCATATAGTGTTACTACTTCAATTTTCCCTTTAGATCTCTATGTATGTATATATATTATATACATATATCACTTTTGGAAGGCTTGTATACATATATATGTATATGTACATGTGTGTGTGCGTAGGTACATCTCCAAAACTACACAAGTTCTACTTTTTTTCAATGACAGTTCTGATAGATACTTTGGAGATGTCTGGCTAAGTAAAGTCCTAATTCTTGCGTGTAAGTTAGATTCCTAAAATTAGCCAGTGCATATGTGCATATCTAACTTCTCTTTTCTGGAAAAAAAAAAAAAAACAACTCCCCAAAATCAGATCTTTGCAAATCCTTTAATGTATAAAACCGAAGGTCAAGTTACATTTTCATTAGCTTATACAAACTCAGACTAATTGTTCTTAGATAGTATTGAGTTTTACAACAGTATAAGTAAAAGCATGTATTGAGAAAAATATTTAAAAACAAATGCTTGAACCAGTTTGGATAGAGTTTGCTTTTTTTTCTTCACTGGTACTGTGATTTCATTTAGTTTACATAGACATAATGAAAGCTTTTCATAAGCAAACTTGCTGCTGATACTGATAGTATCAGCAACCTACTCGAAGTGTGGAGGTAACGTTCCATTCAATCTCATGTCATGGCAGACTTTTCTGTCAACCATTGCGTGTATTCTGCTACTTGAAGAACTCCTTGAGGGCCCCTCTCAGGCTTGCTATAGAGCTTTCCTCCAGTCTAATTTCCTTCTGTTTGTCTGTTTCTACTATTTTTGTTCTTGTTGCAAAATTTGAGTACTGTGAAGACAGTGGGCAAGGAAGAAGTTTCTCTGAATCACCTGAGATTGCCAGAGCATAAATCTTTCTCTTTAGTACTAAAATTTTTCACAAGGCTTGTTGACATGTCCTGTTTAAAATCACAGGTAGTACAGTTTTACAGGTGGGGAGTTTTTTCAGATCAGATTATGAGGGACCTTTGCTGTTTAGCAGGGTGGTTTTGCTTGTGCAACAAGAGGTTATAGTCTGTTTTTCAGATACCAGAGAGTTTTATACAACACACTTCTTGCTAGTAACTTTGAATGTTTACAGTATCCCCAACCTTTCCTGCTCTCTTTGAGTCATTATTGTTGTGACTTCTGACTTTTCATTCGGTCTGAAGATATTCTCTTACCTTCAGAAGCCATGTAGGTGGAGAAGGTGTAAAATAGGCATTTCACTGACTTTTCAGATCTAAACCTTCAGAACTAAACCTATCTATTGAATAGATACCTCTGTCTTTGCCACATGCTTTTTTGTTTGTTTTCAGTTTTGTATTCCTAAATAGCTGATGATGCATTCTGCCAGACATAATGAAGTTCAAAACACTGAAGTAATCTTCTGCGTGGTGCTCATATAAGAAACTCTCCTGTTATTGTGCCCAAAGGTGGCTGGTGGAGTTAATGAAGTAAGAGTTGTGATCAAGGGATGCAATACATCCCTAATCTAAAGCTAGGTCAGTGATACCTCCACAAAGGAGATCCTGTGTTGTGCCAGTGGAGAGCAGTGAGCTCCTTTTGCAAAATGTTTGCACTTTAGGAGTTTGAGCATAACTACTACACTGAGAACAGAGTTTATGGTTCGATTAGAGCTTTTGATGAGGTTAGAACAACCTTCTCTTTTTGTAATAATAACTGGATATATTTAAAAGAGGTTTATTGTCCAATGTCTGACAAAGTGGCAGCTCAATATAGAATCATAGGATGGTTAGAGTTGGAAGGGACCTTCAAAGGTCATCTAGTCCAACCACCCTGCAAGGAGCAGGGACATCGGACATCCCTGACTAGATCAGGTTGCTCAGATCCCTCATCCAGCCTGGCCTTGAACATTTCCAGGGATGGGGATTCTACCACCTCTCTGGGCAACCTGTTCCAGTGTTCCACACCTTCATTGTAAAAATTTTTTTCCTAATACCCAATCTGAATCTACCTCCCTCTATTTTAAAACCCTTACCCCTCGTCCTATCACAACAGGCCCTACTGAACAACCTCTCCCCATCTTTCTTGTAGGCCTCCTTGAGGTACTGAAAGAAATATGTATTGTTCTCTTTTTTCAGAGTAAGAAAGTGTCCAAGTATTAAACAGCTCTGACATTCATGTTTGCATACCTAAGATCAACAATTTTATCATTGCTCTAAGCAGTGTACCTAACCTTTACATAGAATAATTAGTTTTAATTCCCTTGTCTTCCTTCTCCCACCTGTCCTGTTTAAAGTGTAGAAATTTTGTATTATTGTAGTTTAAGATCATCCTGGTTTTACACTGAGTATCTGCAGATTATTATTCTGCCCTTAAGCTTTGAGTATATTGCTGCACAGAAAGTCAGTGAGTGGTTAATGATTTTATGGGATATATTGACTATGTATGTGTTATTTTGCATATGTAAACATATAAGAGCTTTTATGTGATAAATTATAATTAGAAGTTGCCAGGTAAGTGTACATGTTCTATTTAGCTGAATTAATCCTATTTAGATTTCGGGAAATGTTATTTTCGCTAATACGGTTCTGTTTTAAAAAGTAGATTCTTACATATCAGATTAGATAACTTAAAATGAGAGACAATTTCTAGATGTAGTGCTTACTTATGCAGGATATTGATGCACAAAATGCTAGAACTTTGCATGATAACTTTCCCATCATTATTAAGACTGCTAGTCCTTCTTCCAGTAATTTTATAAACTAGAACATTCAGGAAAATGAATGTAAATTTAATTTAAAAAAATTACTTAAATTGGATTAAATATATACATTGGCATTTCTATTCAAAATTTGCCAAATTCACTTTAGAAGTAAATATAAATCCAGACAATGTATTTTTATACTTGATTATCTGTGCAAAGAATTAACTGAATATAACTATCTGGCTTTAAAATCAGAAGTAGTAAATAATATGACTCCATATCCAAAAGGTAACAGCTGACCATGTAATTGTAGTTGAACAATTAATGACTCTTATTTAAGAAATCATCTTTCTATACTGAGTTCTTTTATAACTCTTGTCTTCAGGGAATGTTTTCACAGTGGTAAAAAACTGAACATTAGCGCTTTTTTTAGAATAAAAACTTTTTCTTAATTGCTTCTGTCAGAGACTGAAAAGGTTAATTAATGTCTCAACATCGCTAAATGATAGAGAGAACTGACAAACCACAATGCTAAAAAAAAAAAACTTCAACAACTGTGAGGGAATGTCTAGACAAATATCCTGTTTTGTAGCTGAAGCAGCAACATGTGCCTAGTAACTCCAAGAACTGCAAAATGGGGTATCTTGTTTTGTACCCTTCCCCCAGAATAGAGCCAAACCCTGTGCATGAGCTCAGGCCCTGGACGGTACTAAGCATGCACAGCACTGCCAAGTGACTGCACAATGGAGGCCAGCTCTGGGGGACGCAAAATGACTTTGTGGACACTGTCTTACTAGCAATCAGGTAACAACATGCTTCAGGTAACCGCACGGCTTACAAAGAACAAGCGGGCCTTGCATTTGCAGAGAGCTAACACGTACCACCACAGAGACAGATCAACAGGATGCAGCAATCACAAGCTAAACCACAGGCAGGAAGCACCTGACCTACAAAGGACTACAAAAAGGGTCGCCGCATGAACCCTGGTGTGTGTGTGTGTGTGGACCCCCACCCCACTCAGACGGACCTTCGGGACGCCGATTCTCCGTGGGGGCATCGTCATCCTTTTGAGGCACCCACCCCACCCACTCTGTACAACGGACTTTCAGGACGCTGACTCTCCGTGGTGGTATTTTCTCCCCTCTTTTTCTCTCTTCCTCCTTCTCTTTCTCCCCCCCCCCTTACCCTTTGTGTGTGAATGAAATAAAGAACCAACATATGCGTATGACACCGTTGTGTCTTAATTCTGTAACCGAGAAATTCGTACCTCTCACGACCGGACCTTTATCGGTTCGTGACATTTAATTGGCGTAGTCGGCAGGATTCTCGGAGACAGAAGCGCATTGTGGCGAACGGAATCTGGGAATGAGTGAGACGCTCTGATACCTTCTTGTGAAACTTGTCGGTGTAAACCGAGGGGCATTCAGTTGCCAGCCTCTGACGAGGCAAATTGTTGTGAAACTTGTCGGTGTAAACCGAGGGGCATTCAGTTGCCAGCCTCTGACGAGGCAAATTGTTGTGAAATTTGTCGGTGTAAACCGAGGGGCATTCAGTTGCCAGCCTCTGACGAGGCAAATTGTTGTGAAACTTGTCGGTGTAAACCGAGGGGCATTCAGTTACCAGCCTCTGACGAGGCAACTTGTTGAGAAATTTGTGTTGTGTTGTGGTAAGGTGTAGCCTCTTGAGGGTAACAACAAAGGGGAAATTGTGGAGTAAGGTGTAATTCCCCCTCAAGACGTTGTTCCCCTTTCAGTTGTGCATAATGAAAGAAACCGCTCATGATTCTGCCCCCTCATCTGAGGGAGAAATCGAGAAGTTGTTTACCTTTTTAGAAACACATCGTTTGCGCCCTTCAATTCAAGGGCAATTGTGGGCTAAAGACCATTGGTTTCAGCCTCAGAGTGTTGTTGACAGGATAACTGTCCTGCGAAAGGAGGCAAGGGCAAGACCTGGAAAGGGTAAAGGTTTAATTTGCGCCGTATTAGGGGCGAGCTTAGCAGCAGCAATCGAGGATCGTAGGCAGAGACTCAGTCAGGCTGATGCAGCCCTCGATGCTCTGCAGGTGGCTGTTCAGACTTTACAAAAACAACTTGAAGAGAATAGAGCTTTGTTGGAAAAGGAACGTCAACAGAATGTTTTGTTAAAAGAAGAGTTGCGCAATCGGTTATTGGAAGAGAAGGGTTGTCTGGTAGAAGCAGAGAAGGAAATAAGGCAGATATACCCGCAAAGGGACTTGGAAAGAGCTAAGGAGACTGTAGGGGAGTTTCCCCATGTGTGTCCCCTGGTCAAAACAGAGTATCTTTATGACAGTCCTGATGGTGAACCACAGATTGTAACTAAGGAAACACCCTATTCTGCCACTGAATTGGCAAAATTAAAGAAGGAATACTCCAGGTCTCCGAAGGAGACAGAGACTGAATATGTGTGGAGGGTCTCCCTATCGGGGGGAGACGGAATAATGTTGTCGGAGAAGGAAGCAGAAGGATATTGGGGTCCGGGAGTATTCTTAACTACAGGAGATAACCGGGCACCCTGGACTTTAACACAGCGAGCGGCATATTGGGCAGGAGGTTTGAATCCCCTGGAGAGGGGAGATCCACTTGCCATTGCTGGGTCTGTGGATCACCTCGTAGAGAATGTTCAAAAGGCAGCTTGTTTACAAATGATGTATGATCGGGAACTGAAACCCCATGTGAGTTCGCCGATGATGTTGCCTGTAGACCCAGAAAGGATGACACCTTTAATTCGCGGACTCCCTGACTCACTTAAACCCATAGGTATTCAATTACAAGGGAGGATTCAAAATATCCCTGAGATAGACAGAATCACCTCCGCCTTGGAGATGGCAGTAACCCCCGATCGAACAAGAGATGGTAGGAAGGTGTGGACATGGGGGGAGGTGGCCCATGAGTTAATAAATTATGGGAGAAAATACGGCCCCGTAGGGGGCCCACAGCAGAAAACGGAATCGAAAGCTGTGAGAATGACAGAGATGTTCTCGCCGCAAAAGGTAGTGCCAAACCAAAAGAGAAATTTACCTCAGCCTAATAATCAGAGACAAAAGCAAATTCTTAATCGGCAGGACTGGTGGCGATTAGGAATGAGTCTAGGAATTCCAAAGGACTTGATGGATGGTCTCCCCACCACCAAGTTAGAGTTGTTAGTGAAGGGATGGGGACATGAGAGACAAAGAGAGAAAAAGCCCCAACCTGCCGCGCCTCTCCCAAGCCCCACTGCACCACCTCTAATAGATTTTGAAAATGCAGAACCAGAAACTACCAAAGTGAAGGGACCGCAGGGAAACTAAGCTCTCCGCCCTCCGTGGGTGAGAGGGGGAGCGGAGTGTGGACGTTTTTGAGACAACTCACCCTAAATGAAAGAGGAGATTTATTAATTACTGTGGCTATTGGACCAAACCGACAAACTATTACCTTTTTGGTAGACACAGGTGCCCAAATATCTGCAATTAAACACGAAGATGCTGTACGGTGTGGAATCAAAGTCCCACATAAAAAAACAATGGTTCTGAATGCATTAGGTGAGCAGTGTCCAGTAGCGATGACCACAATAATTTTGACATTGCCAGGATTAGATAACCCTGTTCGAACTCAGGTAGCCATAGGCGACTTTCCTATGAACCTCCTAGGCATTGATGTACTGAAAGGACACCGGTGGCAAGACTCTCAGGGCAATTTGTGGGCTTTTGGGGCTCCAACAACTGGCCCGAGAGTAGGACAAATACGACTATTACAGACAGTACCTACTCTTCCCCCGTCCAAATTAACAAATGTCAAACCATACCCGCTATCACTAGGGGCTCGAGAAGGCATCACTCCAGTGATTGAAGATCTGAAAGCCAGAGGAATATTGGTTTCGACACATTCCCCATTCAATTCCCCCGTATGGCCGGTACGTAAGCCTAACGGGAAATGGAGATTGACTGTGGACTATCGGCGGCTAAATGCCAACACTGGTCCACTGACAGCAGCTGTTCCTAACATTGCCGAACTGATAGCAACCATTCAAGAGCAAACACATAAGGTAATGGCAACTATAGATGTAAAAGATATGTTTTTTATGGTACCGATACAACCTGAGACACAAGATCGCTTTGCATTTACCTGGGAAGGTCAGCAATATACATTCACACGTCTGCCACAAGGCTACAAGCATTCCCCGACCTTGGCACACTACGCCCTAGCTCAGGAATTGGCAAAGATTGATGTAGAAGCAGAGGTGAAAGTCTATCAATATATTGATGATGTTTTGATTGGAGGGGAAGATTTTGAACCCGTCCGACGAACACAAGAACGAATTATAAAACACCTAGAGTCACTAGATCTAGAAATTCCCCATGAGAAAATACAAATGCCAGCCACTGAAGTAAAATTTCTTGGTATCTGGTGGAAAGGAGGAATGATATGTATACCACAAGATACACTTGCCTCCCTAGATCAAATGAAGGTACCAGAAAACAAAAAGGAGTTGCAATCAGCGATAGGACTTTTAGTGTTCTGGAGAAAGCATATTCCAGATTTTTCTATCATTGCCAGGCCACTATATGACTTGTTGCGAAAAGGGAAAGCATGGGAGTGGAGTGCCGTTCATCAGGAAGCCCTAGAGTTGCTAATTTTTGAGGCAAACACCTACCAAGCGTTGGGGCCAATACACCCCACCGATCCGATTCAGATCGAATGGGAGTTTGCCCCCTCAGGAATGTCAATACATTTGTGGCAGAAAGGGCCAGAGGGCCCCATTAGACCAATCGGATTTTACTCACGTAGTTTTAAAGATGCAGAGAAGCGGTATTCAGACTGGGAGAAGGGACTTTTTGTGGTGAGTCTTGCTTTGCGGGAAGCAGAGCGAACCATCACGAAACAGCCGCTAGTTCTGAGAGGACCTTTCAAAGTGATAAAACCTGTGTTATCTGGAACCCCTCCCCCTGACGGGGTGGCACAGAGAGCCTCTGTAAGGAAATGGTATGCACAGATAGAACATTATTGCAACATTTTCGATGTGGTGGAAGGCGCCACTAAAACTTTGTCGATACAGGAAAAGTTACTTAAGGAAGCCACCGAAGAGTTGTTACCAGCGTGCATTAAGGTGGCCCCAACCTATTCCAGTGATCTTTCAAATGTGTGGTTTACGGATGCTTCATCAAAGAGGGAAGGAAAGACATGGAAATATCGTGCAGTGGCACTGAGAGTAGACGAAAAAGGGGAAATACTTACTGAAGGGGAAGGCAGTGCCCAAGTGGGAGAGTTGATAGCAGTCTGGAGTGTGTTTGATCAAAATAAAACAGAGAATGACCCTGTATATATTTATACAGACTCGTTTGCAGTTTTTAAGGGATGCACTGAATGGCTCCCTTTTTGGGAACAAAATAACTGGGAAGTTAACCGAGTGCCTGTGTGGCAAAAAGAGCGATGGCAGAATATCTGTGAGATTGCTAAACGGGGAAATTTCTTTGTGGGATGGGTTCCTTCCCACCAAAATGACAACACACCTACCAGTCAGTGGAACAACAAGGCTGATGAATTAACTAGACTAGCATCTCTTCAGACAGTAGGAGAGGACTGGGCGAGACTATTGGAGTGGTTACATGTAAAACGTGGACATACAGGGACGCAGGACTTGTACAAAGAAGCATCAGCCCGGGGGTGGCCCATTACTCGGGAGCTATGTCGCACTTGTATCTCAGCGTGCCCTCAGTGTCGCAGTCGATTAGAAAACCGCCCCATAGAAGATACACCCCTGCATCTCAGAGAGAGAAAGACACTTTGGGAGACATGGCAGATAGATTACATTGGTCCTTTCCGCAAATCTGAAGGGAAACAATATGTGTTAGTAGGAGTTGAAGTGATTTCAGGATTGGTACAAGCAGAAGCCTTTTCTCGGGCAACTGGAGAAAATACAATAAAAGCTTTAAAGATGTGGTTTAGTACCCTTCCCAAACCTAAAACAATACAGTCAGACAATGGAACACATTTTTCTGCCCACATTGTACAGGAATGGGCACAGGAAGAAGGAATTAAGTGGGTATTTCATACACCGTACTACCCACAAGCCAATGGAATAGTAGAGCGAACAAATGATCTGTTAAAACGATTTCTGAAACCATATAACCCAAACTGGATGAGTAGGCTATGGGATGCAGTTACCAGAGTGAATGACCGTTGGGGAGTGAATGGTTGCCCCCGTTTGAATGCCTTTTGCCCTAAGCCCCCATCTTTGGTCCCGGAGACAGGCAATCCACCACAAGGAGAGACTCCTCGCCATTTTCCAGGCCAGCCTGTGCTGGTGGACATGCCCACCATAGGACAGGTTCCCCTGACTCTGAGTGAACCGCTCAATAAATATGCATGGAAAGCAACCGATGCCTGGGGGAAGGAACATAAAATTAACACTCGATGGATAGTTCCTTCATTTTAGGCCTCCTAAGCAAACAGAAACCCCCTTTTCACCCCCCCCCGCGCATTCGCTTTTTCTTTTTTTTTTTTCTTCCTCTTTCTCTCACCCGAGAAGCGAGTTCTGTTCTGTCTCGTTTTCAGGAGGAGGAGAGCACCAGACCAGAACCCGACACGCCTACAGAGGAAGCGATAAAATTCATCAGTGAAGATGTCTGTAAACACTGTTTTTCTCTTAATTATATTGCTCTGTGGATTTGCCCAAGGTGGGGAAAAGAGGCCCCCTCATCCCCCTCTCTATCTACGCAATTCCTTTGACAGTAATGAGTTCATTTTGTTAGCAAAATCTGTGAGTGAAGCTTTTAATTTAAGCCATTGCTGGGTGTGTGGAGGACCTCTAGGGCTATCAAGCTGGCCATGGACCTCCATGCCCCTCACGCCAGGACAAATCATGAGCAATTACAGTGAAACCGATAATACCACCTTCCTTAGCCCTCTAGGAGACTATAATACAACCTACTTGCAACACCCACGGACTGCAGCTGGACCGTTTGCTGAAGGGGCAAAGGCCAAAAAGGGACATTACTGGATCTGTGGACAAAATGCTGCCCGCAAACTGGTCAGGAGTTTGTTATATTGGAATTATCCGGCCTCTATTTTTCCTGCTCCCTGAAGCAGAGAGTCCCCAACTTGGAGTGAGACTCTATGACAATTTGGGTGACAATGGTGTTGCACGCAATAAGCGAGCTATCGAGATTGAAATAGGTGGAACACAAAAATGGGGGAAAAATGAGTGGCCTCCCGAGAGGATAATACAGCATTATGGGCCGGCCACTTGGAATCCTAATGACTTGATAACAGGAGCCCGGGAACCAATTTATAACCTAAATCGCATAATTCGCTTACAGGCAGTTTTAGAAATTATTACCAACAAAACTGCCGATGCTATAGATCTCTTGAATCAACAATCTCGAGAGATGCGCACTGCGATCCTGCAACACCGCATGGTTCTGGATTATTTGTTGGCTGAAGAGGGAGGAGTATGTGGGAAGCTAAACATTTCTAACTGTTGTCTAAAAATCAGTGATGTAGGTGAAGTGGTTTTACAACTGACCACAGACATTAGAAAACTAGCTCATGTCCCCACTCAAACATGGAATGGCTGGGATGGCTGGGATAGTGATTTGTGGTCCTGGCTACCAGGAACACCATGGATAAAACGACTTTTATTTTATTCGCTATGTGGGTTAGCAGCCTTATTGTTTTTGCTTTGTATTATACCATGCCTAATTCAATTAATTCAAAGCGTAGTGACTCGTATGCAAGCGATCACTGTGACTTCACCCGATGGGGTTAAACATATCAGATTTGTAAGGCAGGCTGAACACATAACTGTTAGAATCATATAACTTTGCTACTTTTTTTTGTCAGCTAAACCGCGTGGTAGCTTCCGCTCCCAACCCCCACTTCCCGCCTTTGCTTATGAATCCACTATAGATGTGGAAAAGGAGACTCATGATGAACTGCAAAACTGAACTTTATTGCAGAACGTATATAAACAAGATTGACAAGAACTAACAACAAACAGAGACAAACAAAAACTGTAGAAACAGCTTATTCACAGCAGTCATAGTAGTAACAGTAAAGCAAATAACATAACATAAAGAAAGCACCGAAAATTGCAATCCCTAACAACAAACAAAATAACACCCGCAGACGCCCCCAATCAATCTCTTCAACATCTTCGCGACGGGCAGCGCCAACTCTCTCTCCCTCTGCCCCCGCAGCAGGTCTCACAAAGCTAGAAGTGATACAACAACAAAAGGAAAATCCTTAACAACCACAAAAAAAAAAAAGGGGACCCCTTGAGATTAATGATACCAACCTCACTGATCGCCTCACGTGATCAGATGCTTGACTGGGCCCTTCCTCTGCATCATCTGGTGGTGGCTGAATAGTGACATTCTAATAATAAAAAAGACATTACACCACCATAGCCAAGCAACAGGAAAAATAAAGGAATAAAAGAAAGGAGAGAACATTACCACTGGCAGATTCATAGGTATCTTGAAAATAAATGCTGGAGATAGTGACTCCTGCTGCTCAGGTGGTGCGAGTATGCGTGGCACCTCGTGGTTGCCCCTTTTATAAATTCCAAGTCTGGGATTGCGCACGCGCAGTCCCTCCCTTGGAAAGATCTGGAAAGAGACCTGGGGACTCGTATACCCAGTTCCCTCTTCCAGAGAACGTTAACATTGAAGCGGGAATCCTGGGTGGTAGTCCGGCTTGCCTTCAAAGCCACAATTCCAACCTGGCGCAGGCGCAGTTACCCCATCTTTGGGAAAAAACACTGTCCCGCCTCTGTGAAGCCTATCTCAACCATGATGAAATGATAAATGTCAAAAAGAAATTGTTTCCAATTGATACCCCCCCCCCAAAAGGAAAAAAAAAAACAAAACAAACCCATGTTTATTCCCCCCCCCAATTTGAAGGCAGACCTGAAAATATTGGGACTCACGGGGTGGGAAGAAATATGGTCATTATATTGATATCTAAATCTATGTTTTTAATTATTAATATACTTATTGTTAACCTATTAATTTTTTATTTGTGTTATATCTATAATTTTGAATAGATTATTTGACATCATTGGATCAGTGAACATCATACCAACACAATGCTATATGTGAATTGGATTGAGGTATGTTACCTTGGGGTGGTCCATGTTAAAAATGAAGAAACCCCTCAACGTATCATACAACAATAGGAATCTACTTTGTAATCACGCATATAAGAATACTTGTAATTAAGTCCCCTCACCCTTTCTCCCCCCACCTTTTCTCCTCTTCTTTTTCTTTCCCCCTTTCCCCCCTCCAACCTTGGTGAGCGATGTTGAGCCACGGGGTGGTGTCAGAGACTGAAAAGGTTAATTAATGTCTCAACATCGCTAAATGATAGAGAGAACTGACAAACCACAATGCTAAAAAAAAAAAACTTCAACAACTGTGAGGGAATGTCTAGACAAATATCCTCTTTTGTAGCTGAAGCAGCAACATGTGCCTAGTAACTCCAAGAACTGCAAAATGGGGTATCTTGTTTTGTACCCTTCCCCCAGAATAGAGCCAAACCCTGTGCATGAGCTCAGGCCCTGGACGGTACTAAGCATGCACAGCACTGCCAAGTGACTGCACAATGGAGGCCAGCTCTGGGGGACGCAAAATGACTTTGTGGACACTGTCTTACTAGCAATCAGGTAACAACATGCTTCAGGTAACCGCACGGCTTACAAAGAACAAGCGGGCCTTGCATTTGCAGAGAGCTAACACGTACCACCACAGAGACAGATCAACAGGATGCAGCAATCACAAGCTAAACCACAGGCAGGAAGCACCTGACCTACAAAGGACTACAAAAAGGGTCGCCGCATGAACCCTGGTGTGTGTGTGTGTGTGGACCCCCACCCCACTCAGACGGACCTTCGGGACGCCGATTCTCCGTGGGGGCATCGTCATCCTTTTGAGGCACCCACCCCACCCACTCTGTACAACGGACTTTCAGGACGCTGACTCTCCGTGGTGGTATTTTCTCCCCTCTTTTTCTCTCTTCCTCCTTCTCTTTCTCCCCCCCCCCTTACCCTTTGTGTGTGAATGAAATAAAGAACCAACATATGCGTATGACACCGTTGTGTCTTAATTCTGTAACCGAGAAATTCGTACCTCTCACGACCGGACCTTTATCGGTTCGTGACAGCTTCCATCAAATATTAGACTTCAGTAACTAAAACCAGGCTTCTAGTTTGAACTCAAGACTATTCATGTGCACTATCTATGCAGGCTTTAACATTTATGTTAGCTGCCCATTGATACAATTACTATCATAACAGAATAAAAAGCATCTGATATTTTGTGGTAATATTTTGCAGAATGAAGATTGATTCATTCAGTGATTTGCCTATGGAGAAAGTATGACGGAAGATGTAAATAATGCTTCGTTCATCTGCAGTGCACTCTTCTTAAGGCAAGTACATTATCCTTTTAATCCCTGCTTTGCAGTATTCATTGATGGAAAGATGCAGCAACACTGATAATACTGATGATTTTTCATTGACCTACTGATCAATATGTTATTTTAATTTGATTTTCTAGTGACTGGCAGAGATAAGAATAAACATGAAAACTAGTCAACTGAGGCAGACTACAGACAAGGCAATAGTGATACTTGGTGCAACACATGGTGGAGGGTAGAAAGGCTCTACAGAAGGACCTGGACAGGCTGGATGGAAGGGTCAAGATCAATTGCGTGAGATTCAACAAAGCTAAGTACTGGGTCCTGCACTTGGATCCCAACAACTCCATCAATGTTACAGGCTTGGGGAAGAGTGGCTGGAAAGCTGCCCAGTGGAAATAAACCTGAGGATGCTGGTTGACAGATGGCTGAGTACGAGCTAGCAGTGTGCCCAGGTGGCCAAGAGGACCAATAGCATCCTGGCTTGTATCAGAAATAGCATGGCCAGTAAGACTAGGGAAGTGATTGTCCCGTTGTACTCGAGACTGGTGAGGCCACACCTCGAATGCTATCTTCAGGGCCCTCACTACAAGAAAGACACAGAGGTGCTGGAGCGTGTCTGAAGAAGAGCAATGAAGCTGGTGAAAGGTCTGGAGAACAAGTCTTATGAGGAGTGGCTGAGGAAACTCAGATGGTTTAGTCTGGAGAAAAGGAAGCTCAGGGGAGACATTGCTCTCTATAACTACCTGAAAGGAGGTTATAGTGAGGTGGGTGTCGGTCTCTTTTGTTAAGTAGCAAGCAATAGTATGAAAGGAAATGGCCTCAAGTTGTGCCAGAGGATGGTTACATTGGATATTAGGAAAAATTTCTTCACCAAAAGGGTTATCAAGCACTGGAACAGGCTGTCCAGGGAAGCAGCTGAGTCACCATCCCTGGAGGTGTTTAAAAGTCATGTAGGTGTGGCACTTAGGGACATGGATTAGTGATGGACTTGCTAGTATTAGGTTTACAGTTGGACTCAATGATCTTAAAGGTCTTTTCCAACCTAAATGATTCTATGATTCTATAGGTAAACAAATAAAGACATTTTAATGTCTTTATTAATAATGTCTGTAATGACTTATGAGTTTCCCTGTAATCAAGATTGATGATTAAAGGATTCGTTTGAATCTTGAGGTTTTTTCCTCCTTAGGGAGAGGTGGTGATCAAGAATTGTTTTTTCTTTTATCGATATTTTATTAGAAAACCACATACTTTCAAGGTTTGTATATTTTTATCCTACATGTTGTATGACCTATAAAATAATTCAGTCTCATCAGTGTCTCTGTCACAGTGAGAAAAAGTGGCTTATTCTTTGATTTTCCTGAAAAAAACTCATCATTCACCAGTAGTTTTCCATTAGTTAGAAGCAATGGACACAGAAAGACAGAGTGTGTTGAGACAAGGGATAAGCTAGAGACAAAGAAACTATAAAATCTGAAATCCCTTCCAAATCCTTCCTGATGGAGTATTTGTACTTTCTTCAGTGAAGTTTACTTCAAACCACATTGTCAACGAAATATAAATTATTGTGTTGAATTTTCACTGAAGCCAATGGATATGTACTAGCTAAGACTGTACTGTGTATTCATTAATCCATTTAGTATACATTAGCGCTTTTCACCCTGTGAGAGACTGTGTCGAATGTTTGTCTCAACATTGTCGAAGCGTCAAACCATCACCTAAACAATGGTACATCAGTCAAACCATAGGACTGGAGTCTTCCTGTTTTCCTGCAAGATGATTCCCTTATCTTGCAAGCCAGTCAAGCCACAGGACTGAAAGCTTCCTGTTTTTTCCTCCTATTTTCCCACAAACCTGAATGCAGAGCTGATTCTGCAAAATTTAGCCTTACCCCTACGTATGTGCCCAGACCCAGGCCAGAAAAACAGAGGGGCCCAGAGACGGTATTGGGGATGCGTATCACCACCAGGTGAGGGGTGCGGCCAAGCAAACCCGCTCTTGGAATATGTGACGTGGATAAGACGAACGATAAAAGGACAGAAATGACCAACATCGGACGGAACGTTTCCCCCACCGGGTCAACTGGACTGTCGGGACGCCACAGCTCCGTGGTGCTAGCTATTGCAACTGAAACTCTTTTCCCTCTTTCCTTTCTTTCTCTCCTTTCTCTTGCATTTGCGAACTTCTTGTCGGGTTAATAAAGTTACCTGGCGCTTGACTCCGTTTTGAGTCTTAATTCTGTTCCTGAGAAATACGAACAAAACCATGCTCCGGTATGTGTGAGGTTGGTCTAGCCGCCCCTAGCCTCCCAGACTCGTCTGAGGTCGGCTAGAACGCAAGGGGGCCTTCCTCCCACCCGAAATCAGAGCGTGACACACCCATCAGCAGGCAGCTGTTGTACTTCTTACTTTCAGTTAAGTAACTTTAGACCAAGCTATTGGGATAACAAAACAAACTCACAAGTGACTTAGGTGTTTTGTGAGCTGCTCCCACTCAGGCAGGCACCAGCCTGTGTCTTTGCACTGGTGCCTCCTGCCCAGGGGAAACACTTGGCATTTGTCCCTATTGAATTTCATAAATTTCCTGTTGGCATACTGCTCCAACTTGACTAGGTACATATGAATGGTACCCTTTCACTTGAGCATTATTGACTGGTTCCCCTGGATCTGTCGTCATCTGTAAACTTTGAGGGTGAGTTCTGTCACTTCTCCCAGGGCACTGATAAAGATATTAAACAGGAGAAGTCCTGCAACATTGCCATTATGGTTCATAAACCAAAATTAGCTGGAGAAAATATACTCAGAACTGTCCATGTGAGGTCTCCATTCCAACACATTCATCACAGCTCATTGTGGTGGTGTCATGATCTGACTTGTACCAATATACCTTAATTGCCCTGATCAGCCTCATCTGGGGCCTCCACTCAGGCATTCTCTGCCTGTTGGTCCAGGAGCATTGTTTGCGCTTAGGCCTGTTAAGCTGGGGCACCTCAACCTGTCCTAAGCTGGGTGTCCCTGTGCCCAGTCTTGACTTCTGCTGTTTCTAAGCAAACTCCCTAGGTGGACCTCAGCTCTGAATCATGCCCTTACCTTGTCTGGGACTGTGGATGTATTACTGTATCCAGTCCAGCCCAGCCTGGGTCTTGCTGAACTGCGTAGTGTCAGGGAGGGCACTGCTTGTGCTATGAGCATCTGCTGCCCCTAGCTCATCCTCCCTTGTGGAGGAGCCTCCCTTTTGCTGCTCTTTGGTAGATGGTTTGTTTAACCATTTCACAGCTCTAATATATGTGCCCATATCAGACATCTGTTGTAGAACATATAGGATCTTAATCCACTAAGGCTTCCTTATTTCCAGCCAAGCTGTGAAGCAGGTCACGGTAGAGGAAAGAAAGACACGTGGAGAATTCCGGCCTTAATATTATAGTAAAATAAGATAAGAATAGGTTGAAAATTCAGCCTTAACATCATAAAAATTACTTTCTCCTGGATAAAATAAACAAATCTTTCATGTGAAAGTATAATAATTTTCAGGTTTTTAAAGTGATATTACTACTTCCTGCAGCACTTACTGCTGGCAACAAAAAAAAAATCTCATATTGATAGATTATTAAAATATGCAAACATTTAGTTTATAATTTTCATTATAACATGCCTGGGGGGCATCTTTCATGCTCTTTCTTCTTTTCGTCAACCCTGCAGTGAGAAAAGAGAAAAAAGCCAAGTCTAATTTTGTCCAACTCTGTCTATACTATCAACACACTAATCCTGAAAAAAAATGCATAAGGGGAAATATTAAAAATAGATGTTGTAAATGGGATCATTGTAGTCACTTTTTTTCAACAGTTCTCATAGTTCTGTTGCTTATAAATATTTATTTTCCATTTAATTAAGATCATGCTAAAGCAACTATCACAAAGGGAGATCACTTCCTAGTTTCAAGAAACTAGTGAAAGGTGTATGACAGTCACAAGCACTAAATCCTCTTCTTCATCTTTACAGCTCAGTTTAGTAAACAAAGTACTTCCTTTCCAAGATTTTGTACAGTGATTAAACCAATTTTCTTTCATCTATACTACAGAAGTGATTATATTGGATAGGTTTTTTTTCCTGCAGCAAAGCAATTTTCTGCATGACCAGCAATAATATAATGTGGGAGATTTTAATAAGGGATAATTATTTTTAAAATTAAACTTTGAACAGAGTGCAGATTGTAATAACACAGCAGAAATGTACACAAGATTATCAAGCTCCTTTTAAAACTGTTAACATAGCAGTGCACTATTCGATGATTTAGAGTAGCACAGGACTGCCAGAACAACAAAGATTTTTCCACTTTTTTTTCTCCTTAATCCCCTGCTTCATTCAAACCTTCCTAAAACTTGAATACAGCAGGAGCAAATTCCCACATTCATAGAGGGAAGTTTTTATGAAAAACAAATAATCTTAGAATAGTGTAAACCCCAGCACAGGGGGCAATAGGGAATGGGGATTGCAGTCAGTTCATCACACATTGTTTTCCACCGCTCCTTCCTTCTCAGAGGAAGAACTCTTTATATTCCTCCCCTGCTCCAGCATGGGGTCCCTCCCACGGGCTACAGTCCCTCAAGAACTGCTTACGTGTAGGGCCCTTTTCCATAGGACGCAGTCCCTCAGGAACAGGCTGCACCAGCATGGGCTCTCCACAGGTCACAGCCTCCTTCAGGCATCCACCTCCCTCAGCATGGGTTCCCCAGGCTGCAGGTGGATCTCTGCTTCTCTGTGGACCTCCACGGGCTTCAGAGGGACAGCCTGCCTCACCATGGTCTTCACCATGGGCTGCAGGTGAATCTTGGTAGGAGCAACTTTACTCCTCCCCATGCTTCTTCACTGACCTTGGCATCCACAGCCATTTCTCTCCCAATAAATTCTTCACAATCAGGCTCAGGTAGATGCCTCTCGGGTTCTCTTCACATCTCCTCTCTTCAATTCTCTCAGCTAAGCTAGGCTATCTGGGCCGTGTTGGGCCCAGACAGCCACCCACCGAGAGGCCAGAGGATGAGGTTTGTAAGGCCCACAAGGCTTGTGCCTCCCTCTCTCTGCTTGCACTTCTGCTTCTTCCCTTTTTAAAATTTTCCTCTTCTTAAATATGTTTTCAGAGAGGCATTATCAGGGAACATTCTGCCACCAATTGGCTTGTCCCTGGACAGCAGCGGTCCACCCTAGGCCCAGCTGAGTCCACTGGACAAAAGGGAAACTTCTAGCAGCTTCTTGCAGAAGCTGCCACTGTAGTTCCCCCTGCTACGCAAAAACCAGCACACAAGCAATTATTTATTGGCTACTACACACAGAGCAGATACTCAGAACTAATGAGTTACTAGGGCTTAGCCTAGTTAATGTGCCCATTACTACACTCATAATGAGTCTTTGCTGGCCAGTGAGTCTTAAATTAGGAGGCATTGGTCTGTATTGCTCCCTGGAATGAGCCAGTGTTCTGTGCCAGTCGATGCTCAGCATTTCCGCTTTATTATGTTCCAGTTTCCTGGTTTGTATTTTTTTTTCTTACTGTTGTCTGCTCTTTCATAGTTGTAGTTTTCCTCTTGAATCCTTGAGCTTTTATTATCTCAACTATTTCATCCCTGTCTTTATTTTACTTTTCTTATCTTGCATGACTCTAGCTTATGTACTTTATAATGTATTTTTTTTTCACAACCTAAGAGTTTTAGTGGTAAACCTGATGCAAGGTCATGCAGCTGGATAAATCAGATGTAGGTATTGGATCACAGAAAGCTAAATTGCTGAGCTAATGAATGTAGAGGGATTTAGGAAAAAAATCAATAGAAGTATTTAATAGGTGCAGGAAGAGAATTTCTCTTGGTTCTAGTCTCAAAAAATGTCTAAGATGGAATGGTTACATATCTGAAATAATCAGTGTAAGGTAAAAACTTGATTTGGAATGTCAAGGATTGAATTCTAGAAACCTAATGTCTAATTACAACTCTTGTCAAGCAGTCCTAATCAGTGCTGCTAGAAATAATTAAAGCCTACTTTGAGGATTACCTCTTGGTACATGTTTTCATTTTTATTCAGATCTGCACGATAGCTGCCAGGTTGGTCAGTACACTACCAATTCTCCCAGGAGCATTGGTATGTGTGAGCTCCTACCGTTTCAGATGAAGATCCAAAGTTCTGCGGCCAGTAACAGGCCTTTTCTGGTGCAGATTTCATACTGGGAAGAAAGCTATAATACGCACTCATATAAGCATTGCATAACATAAGGACAGAATTTGCTACTGATTCCATATTATCTTAAGCTTGTAAAGGTGGAATGGCTACCACTTTTGTTAATGGCTCTGATTATTGATGATAACTTGTAAAGTAACTGTCAATAAAATAAAAAATAACTTTGGATCATACAAACATAGAATCATAGAATGGTTATGGTCGGAAGGGACCTTCAAAGGTCATCTAGTCCAACCCCCCTGCAAGGAGCAGGGACATCCCCAACTAGATCAGGTTGCTCAGAGCCTCATCCAGCCTGGCCTTGAACATTTCCAGGGATGGGGCTTCCACCACCTCTCTGGGCAACCTGTTCCAGTGTTCTATAACTTGCATTGTAAAAATTTTTTCCTAATATCTAATCTAAATCTACCCCCCTCTATTTTAAAACCATTACTCCTTGTCCTATCGCAACAGGCCCTACTAAACAGCCTTTCCCCATCTTTCTTGTAGGCCCCCTTGAGGTACTGGAAGACCGCTATCAGGTCTCCCCGGAGCCTCCTCTTCTCCAGGCTGAACAGCCCCAACTCTTTCAGCCTGTCCTCATAAGAGAGGTGCTCCAGCCCTTTTATCATCTTTGTGGCCCTCCTCTGGACCTTCTCCAACTGGTCCATGTCCTTCTTGTGTTGGGGGCTCCAGAACTGGACACAGTACTCCAGGTGGGGTCTCAGCAGGGCAGAGTATAGGGGAAGAATCACCTCCCTCACCCTGCTGGCCACGCTTCTCTTGATGCAACCCAGGATGCGGTTGGCCTTCTGGGCCGCAAGGGCGCATTACCGGCTCATGTTGAGCTTCTTATCCACCAGCACTCCCAAGTCCTTCTCCTCAGGGCTGCTCTCAATCTATTCCCAGCCCAGCCTGTATTTGTGCCTGGGATTGCCATGACCCAGGTGCAGGACCTTGCACTTGGCCTGGGAAGGAACTTCATGAGGTTGGCACGGGCCCACCTCTCCAGCCTGTCAAGGTCCCTCTGGATGGCATCCCTCCCTTCCAGCCTGTCGATGGCACCACACAACTTGGTGTCGTCGGCAAACTTGCTAAGGGTGCACTCTATCCCACTGTCCATGTTTCTGACAAAGATGTTGAACAGGGCCGGGCCCAACACGGACCCCTGCAGGACACCACTCATGACCGGTCTCCACATGGACATCGAGCCGTTAAGCACTACTCTCTGAGTGTGGCCATCCAGCAAACTCCTTATCCACCGAGTGGTCCGTCCATCAAAACCATATCTCTCTAGTTTAGAGAGAAGGATGTCATGTGGGACAGTGTCAAAAGCTTTGTACAAGTCCAGGTAGATGATATCTGTTGCTCATCGCTTGTCCACTGATGCCGTCACCCCGTCATAGAAGGCCACCAAATTGGTCAGGCACGATCTGCCCTCGGTGAAGCCATGTTGGCTGTCACCAACCACCTCCTTGCTCTCCATGTGCCTTAGCATGGTTTCCAGGAGAAACTGCTCCATGACCTTGCCAGGCACAGAGGTGAGGCTGACCGGCCTATAGTTACCCGGGTCTTTCTTATTCCCCTTTTTAAAAATTGGGGTTATGTTCCCTCTCTTCCAGTCATCGGGGACCTCACCAGACTGCCACAATTTCTCAAATACAATGGCCAGTTGCTTGGCAAGTTCATCTGCCAGTTCCCTCAGCACCCGCGGATGGATCTCATCAGGTCCCACGGACTTGTGCACCTTTAAGTTCCTCAGATGATCCCGAACCTGCTCTTCAAGTACAGATCCTTGAGCAGTTCATTTGGAGGGAAAAGCATGTTATAGAGCATGGAGAATCTAGATCCTGAAAGATTCCCTTAGAGTTCAAGGCTACTGTCATGGGGAAGTTCAATTAAAATTCTGAGAGTTATGCATTTAAAATAAAAGTTAATTGGCCAGATTTAACAACAGGATACTAACACTTAGTTAATGCTCTATTAGATTCTTTCAGTTGAGTATTTCTGTTTTAGTCCTTTCCTGTTATTTTTTTTTGCTTTCTGTGAATGAATCAGAAATTTTAGTGAATAATAGAATATCAGAGCCATATTTCAAATTCCAAAATACACTTGACAAATGAGAATATATTAAACTGGAATTTGCTGGAGAAACATGATAGTGATTTCATCAAGACTGGTGTAATTTGGGGTAGAGAAACTATTAAGTGAATATGTTTTTAGACATGAGGCTCTCTGCACAATTGAGTACGTTATGAGCAGCAAAAACTATCTGTGGTCAAATACATTCTGCTGCAGGGCCCAGTTGAGCAGGGAAGCATATCAGCCACAGAAGACTAAAGAATAAGACTGAAATACATTTGTAAAAGTTCTTGGAGCTGTTACTTTGAACACTATCTTACTATTTTCTTAAACAGAAAATATTTCATGGAAGATGCGTTCTCCTATATCAGGCCTCATTTCTCCAGAAAATAAGGAATAACAGAGGTTCTTCAGAAGTTTCCATTCTCCTTTGTTTTATAGTACTTACATGACTTTACTTTGCTTTTTGAGATAAAGACAGGAAATTGCAGTCATTCGTATAGATGCAGGTGAGGAAAACCAGTATACTGTAAGTCTTCGACAGGAGTGTCTGAAGTAGATTTAGGGAAATTATCAACATTTCACAATTATAAATTAATTTTACATTGCTGAAATCTAATTTCTTCTTTTACGCAAACTTCCACTGATAAGTACAGGTTTCTCGCCCTCTGCATATAGCTTCTCAGTCATAACAGCAATGTTTTTTGTACTTTTATGTGCAACTTTGTCCAAAGATTTTGAGTTCATACTATGCTTTTATGTGCATTTTGCTGGTGCTAGGAAGAGACTTTCATATTGTATTTTGATCTCCTTTTTTTTTTCAGGTATACAGGGAGAATATAGTAGTAGTAGTAAATTTTCCTCAGAAAATAAAAGTTATGCAATATAAAAATGAAAACTTTAAATTATTCCAAGTTCTGTTCTGCAGTGAATATAAATCTGTGAATTCTCTAAGGCCTGTGGAATTGATGTACAATAGTGGGAGTTTATGGTGTACTTAGAGCTTCGAATGGAAGCACCACAAACAAACCAGTACAAAAATGATTTATCTAAATTAAGTAAGGTTTTACTGATGACTAATAAATAATATCACAGTAATAGGTAGTGCAATGGCTTCTTATGGCATTACCTGTTCTAAATTTTTGTGGTACAACAGAATCAGGCACGTTATCTCAGAATTGTAATATATTCCAAAAAACATTTTTCCAACCTATCTTCCATAACTTTGTAGAGAATGAACGTTAAGCATTCCCTTAGTAGTCTGCTTCAAAACTTCATGCCTTTAGCAATATCTTCATATGAACATAGTCACTGCCAGACCCATTCGTTGCTAGTCCATGTCTTGTATGTGATGCTGGCCAGCACCACTTCAAAAGAAGCACTGAAGACTTCATAAGAAGCAAGTGTGGAATTGTAGCTTCCCAGCCACATGACATATTGGTTAACATTTACTAATTGGAGGTGACATGATAAAAATGCAGAGCAGAGTCGAATAACCTTTCTAGTGATTTTGTAACCAGGATCTCTTATAAGTATTTATATTATCCAGATGAATCCCCAGAAGTACATATTATTTTACTGCTTGCAGCAGTCCCATGATCACAGTGTTAGGGAGAACACAAGCATGCTGGAGAAGCTCCTTCTTCCAGAATTTACAATACCAATATGAAACAGGGGACAGCACTTTTATGCAAACAAATTGAACAAAGTAACAGATGATTTGTTTCATTTCCATAAGTTCTATACAGAGAGAAAGCTCATTTGAAAGTTTAATGGAAGTGACAGTGCCCAAGTGATAACTTACAGTAGAAATACATAGAAGCAAAATGTGGAAATTACTTAGAAAGTGTCAAAACTATAATTTGCTCCTTTCTCTGGATACACTGCACATAGTTTATCTACTCTACTGCTCTTATGCAGTATAAAGAACAAAAGTTCAGGGCATAACAGATTAATGAGATATTTGTAGCAGTATAAATGAGGAGGTTAGGAGATTTACATCACTGTAAGGTACAAGATGGATTAATGTAATCTCTGTTTGCAGCCTCAGATTTAATTAATCAGTGTTTCCAGGAGAAAATGTGTTATTGAGAACACGCTTCAAAGGAATTTTGGAGTGTGGTTATATTAAGAGTGTGTAACTGGAGACATTTATTATAAATATAGAGCTTAATTCCATAAAATGTTGAAGTTTCCTAGTGGAATATAGCTTTTCTTTGATAAAGAGGTGAAGTAATGTCAGTTATGTGTCTTGCTCTTGGAATATATGTGAAACAAAAGTATGAAACTACAGGTGGTAAAAATTGTAAAGCTCTGAAACTACATTTTTTGTCCTTCATCATACTTATATCACTATTTTGATATCTTTTCTGAAACTTCTATTTGAAAGTTTTCTGTCTTAATCTTCTCAAATTAAATTAAAACATAAAAGAATAAAAGTACAATTTTTATTACGAGGCACAATAAAATAGTCATAACACATTGCTGATACTTAGCCCCAGTTGATAAGCCCCAATTTAGAAGGGGATTTAAGAACAGATTTAAATAATTTGCTGAATAGGAATGGGTTTATGGACATGTGTAAATGTCATTATTATTTTTCTCTCTTGATCTTTTAGTATATTAGACCTGAATACTATTACTTTAAGTATTTTTTAAGTATTTTGATTATTCTCTTTGGTAGCAAGAAACACCTGACATCAAGGAATACTGCACTTCAGTACTGTAAAAATTTATTTCTTTAACATATAAATACAGTTACAATGGTAAAAATGTACTTATTTTAGGAAATTCATACTCATGTAAAAGACAGGAGGCAAAATAACCCATCTGTGAAGAGAACTAGGCCCTTTCTTGGTCACTTGCCATTTGTCTGTCTCCCAAACCAGAGCTCTGTGACAGCCCTTGCCGTACTAGCTGCTTCTTCAAACCAGCTCCGTCAGTTTAAGCTCTTTTATATAAACATAAATGTAATCTGCAGTAGGTGTGATTCTATCATTTCTGTGCTGTTAGCAAATTAAATGGTTAAAAAATATAGTCAGGCCATTATAAAATATGACAGGCAAGGTCAAAAAGTCCAAGGATAGTATTTCACCAGAAATGAATGATAAAGAATAAATTAGCTCCTGGAGTTTTTCTCTTCTCTTCCCATACAGTGTTAAGACAACAGCAGAAGTAGAAGTTTGTGATGGGACAGGGAAGGTGAAAACTCTATGTGACGCTTGGATATATTGTTTTACCTCTTCAGGCAGTGAGTGAGGAAAAGAAAAAAAAAACAATAAATCTGGATTTTGTTGCCAAGATCTTGAGGTATTACAGCTATGTGTGTTTCTTATTTTAAAATAAATTAATATTAACTTTTAAATTATACATGAGCATAAGAAACAAGACTTCTGAATGCTACTGAGTGAATGTACCTCTCCACTTAAGTTTACAAAGACCTGAGGTTTTGTTTCTTGTTTTTTTCATTAGTTTGGCGGGCTGGGGTATTTTTCATTAAAATGAAAGGTTTACATAGTTACTTTGGTATACAAAAACATCTAGAAATATCTGCAAAAAGGAATTAGTGGTGTTATGAACAAAAAGCCTAAATGGAAATTAATAGTTTAGTGTAATTTTTCTAGATGAAATACTAAAAGATTTTATTCTACAATTATCTTAAGTAAAATTAGTACAAAAATCTTTTGGATTATTAGTGTTGCATGTTTACAGTGTTTTTTCTTTTGCCCCTTTCCCTGTTTTACTAAAATTAACAAATGAACAAAACCCCCTGTAAGTATCCAGGGTTTTTAAAAATCTGAATTCTTTTATACAATCTAAATCGAGATATATAATTCTCTAAAAATTTGTCTGTAGTTGGTTTGGTTTTTTTTGTTTTGTTTTTTTTTTGCAGCCTTTCAACAAGGAGAGATGTACAAGGAAGGAAAGAAGACTGGCTAAGGAGACCTTAATTTTAAAGGTCAATTTAAAATTTATAATGTGCATAACCTGTAGAGGGGGCATGACTTGTGGTTTGTTTAAAATGCTATGGAGATGCTATACTTCAATGAGACAGAAACATTTGCTGTAGAGATTTTGTAAAAAGAGGTGCCCTTTGGATGGATTGCAGTATTGCTTATCTATGTGCATGCTGACTTCTCCAAAGAATATTGACAGATAGCCCAGGCAAGCCTTCCTTTTATAAAGGCTTCTCTGATTTTTCCCCCTCATATTCCCATTATACTTTATCTTTTTACAACTTGCCAGAAATGTAAGTCATATTGCAGAGAAACCCAATCCATTTTTTATTTGCTATTTGCATAACTGAATCGACTTATTTTTCTTCATAGATAGCTAGTGTTAGAGGCTTCTCTACATTAGGAAAATAGGTCATATTTTGAAAAAGTTAAATTATTAATGGTTTAAATAGCATGAAAAGTAGAAGGGAAAATGGCAATGAAATCGTGATATGTATCAATATCAGGAGAAACTAAAGCAAAGTCAGCTTAAAGGCATAATATTGCTGAACTGAAAATCATGAAAAAACATAACTAGAAATGAAAAAAAAAATTTGAAAAGTCAGGAGATGAGGAATAATATTTCTACTGAGAGAAAATTCTCTAAAATAACAATGTAGAAAAAATGCAAGTAAGTTGAGCATTTGTGTTTGCATGATTTGTGCATATTTCTCTCTTTAAATACATAGTACCAGAGCAGCAGAAGTTCCCAAATTTGTGGCTTCTCCTGGAGAAAGTATTATGTCAAGAGAGCAGGAAGTAGCAGGCAAAGCACACCAAAAGCAGTGGAAAATATCTAAGTTCATCAGTCCCTAAAGCAAACTCCATTGCTACAGGGGTCAAATGCTTGGACAGGGGTAGGTGCATGCCACAGTGCTGGATCTGGCTGCCTGGACACGAGCAGCCACTGCTTCATGGAGGAGCTGGCTGGGGAAATCAAAGAGAAACAATGTCACATGAAGGTCACGTTGTGAGAGCAGCATAATATGCTTAAGATTAAACATCATTCTAGAACCAGCAAAAGCCAAATACATTTTTAAAAAGCTACAAAGGAGAAAACCTATTGAAAAGAAGAAAAAATGGGTGACTAAAAGAGTCGAACCTTTGCAAGTGAGAAAGTGAGTTGGATTCAGAGGGATACTACATGTGGTGGAGAAAGACAAAAATTGAGAAGCGGCATCTGACATTGCTAAACAGCTGGTGTCTGGGCCCTGACTGCACCATAAAGCTCTAATTGTCGTGAAGGATTGTTTTGGCACCCACAGGGGTGGTCCCTGTGCAGGGTGGCCTACAGGGGAAGCCCGGTGCCAGCCACAGCTGGTTCCAGGCATCTCTAATAGTCCCAGCGCAGGGCACAGCTGAGCCCCTCAGCCCCGGGTGAACACCTCGGGGAAAACCTGGGTAACAGGGTGAGAAACAGCCCTGCCAGCCCCGAGGGGAGAGCAGGAGGAGGGGAGGAGGGGCTCTGGGTGCCCCAGTAGAGACCTCGATAAGCAGGTGGACATGTCCTGAAGGAACTATGGCCAATGCTGGAGCAAGTTTATCTGGAAGGACTGTATCCCTTGGGAAGGCCCCAGGCTGGAGCAGGGGAAAGTGTGAGGAGGAAGGAGCAGCAAAGATGAGCTGTTAGGGCCTGATCACAGCCCCCGATTCCCCATCCCTTTGTGCTGCTCAGCAGGGGAGGAGGAGGTTAGAGGAGGGGAGGATGAAGGAGTGAAGGTGGGTGTGGGAAAAAAGGGTGGAGTGGGTCAGAGGAAAGTGTTTTAATTTTTTGTCTTTGTTTCTTACTACACAGACTACAATTGTGCTTTAATAAGATGCCTTTTACCATGAGTGGCTTTCCTGTTGGTCACAATATGTTAAAGACTGTTCCAACACACAAATTTCATGCATTCTGGAAATATTTCACTAACTGTATGTGTCTCCAGAAGATTACATAACATACCAATAATAGAGAAAACAGATTAGTTATTTATTTACATGTTTTCTAAATGACTTTTTTTATTCACCTTTAGTGAGTCATGAGTCTTTAAAGTATTAAAGAGTTAGTTTTATCAATGTACTGTGGTAGATTGATTTACTGCCTGTAGGAGCAAATTGTTTGGAGTGAACCAGGTCCCCTTTTCATGGTCGAAAGTTTTCAGAGACTAGGCAAAAACGTGCTAGCTTTTAACTCTAATTTTTATAGCCATTTCTGATAATGGCTAAGTGCTCATTATGTGTGTTTTTCAGTTTATATTTTGGGAGCCCTTGGAGGGAAATTCGCAGAGAAGGCAATCACCTGCATTTAGTATACTCTACCTGACCTCCAGTTCTTTAATATTCAAACTCAGTGTTAAGATGTTTATTTCTGTGGATGGCTAAATGTGATATAATGCACACACATACAGGTAGAATATATATACTTCATGCAACTAAAGAAAAATAAGAATAATTTAGCAGTCTTTTTTAACACGTTACCATTTACTCTGCATATGTTACAGATTTGGTGAAAACTGTACTGTCATAGTGGTATTCTGACAAAGTCATGTTCCTACTGAAGTGAAAATACTTTGAAAACATATCAGTTTTGATTACATATTGTTATCAACCCACATATTGGTAATCTAAAATATACTTTCAGAAGGGAATGTTTATTTGACTTTTGATATAAAAACATTAAAAAGTTGAGAATTACTTTATTTAATCACAGTGACTGTTCAAAAATGAGAAATTTTATTTTTAAATTATATGTTAAAATAGGTTAGAAACTGTAGAAATTCTTAAGCTGTTAGATTTTGTTCTCATCTACCTCTTGTAAATAAGCTTGTTTTATACTTTTGAAACTTCTTGCGCATGCTAAAATTGCCTTGTGATTAGGTTTGTTGCCTTAGGGAAATTGCTTGAGAATTTGGTTTAGTAGCTGTAATGAAAGGTTTTCTCTTTTTATTTTTTTTTTCTGTATATGTGTGTGATAATGTTGCTTAGTGTATGGACCTAGAGAGGATAATCTCAGGTTTTATGCATTGTAATGTTTCCTTCCTTTTAATTCCAGCTCCCTTGAAATCTGCTGAAAAGTGCTGCTGCAGGAATTTCAAGGGACAAAAAATAAAGATTTCTTCCAAAAACTAGTAGTATTTTTACCAAATTGCAGGAGATTACCATTTATGCAAGTGACAAGGTACTAAATACTAAGCTAAGAAAATATCTTTTTCTCCAGAGCTTTTTTAATAAAGAAAATCTATAGCCCCCTAAGTACCTCTCTGAAATTAGTCTGTAATGATTACCTTTTACAAAATGTTGTGCCTTGTCTTGATATCTGACTGGAATAAATAATGCAGAAGTGTCTGGTACTCCGAAGCAAGATTTTGTCAAAATACATATGCTCATGAGCAAAATCTTGCCAGTCACTCCAATAAAGCTAAGTTCTGGTTTTTTTATCAACTGTATGTCAGGCTGGAGTATAACCTTCCATGGGGCTATGGAATTAATTCACTAAACTACATTTTATATTGAGAAGAACCCAAGAGATCAAATGGATTATGTGGTTGTAAGGGATTTTCTTTTTATTCTAGTTTAGTGTTAAGCCAGACTGCTTAAAAAATGTGGAATACCTCCAAACTGAGAGTTTTTGGAAACGCACTAGAAACTTGGAAAGGTGCCTGCTGCTGTTGGGCTTTTTGAGCTTATACTAATGCCCTGGGCTGCTAGAAGTGTACAAACTGTGTAAGACTTGCACAGATTAAGATTACTTTTAAAAAATGAAAACAGCCAAATTGCCTGCTCTTACTTCTGTATTAGCTGCTTTTGTATTACAATTTCTTTATTAATTCTAAGTGATATCTGTTCATTTAGAATGTAAGAAGGCAATTTGTATCCTTAACCATTGAAGGTCACAAAAAGACAAAGAATCTTGTGCTTATCTGGTCCTCACTACAGCAGAGTCTCCAAAGGATTTACAAATAGAAAAAAAAAAAAAAAGTGGTTTTATTTTTTTTTTTCTTCCTGTAGGAAGAAAGGACAACATAGCTTACATGCCTATGCCTTCAGTGTTACAATGAAAGGCAGACCAAAGTGCAGTTGGGAATTGAACCTGTCTCATTCACTAGGTTTAATACACTCTGTGCTCTTAAGGTATCTTAATGTCGAGGATAGCTTTGTCATTTTCTGTTCATCTGTTTAAAGAATTGAAGATTATTTCAGGAAGCTTAATTCCATTGTTCTCCCCTTCCTTTGTTATTGTTGCTAAGTACTTGACTTCCCTGTACAGGCAGTAATGTGTTCTGCTTAAATTTTATTCCAAGTCCTAGAACAAGCCCTTTTCTGGAAGTGCAAAAGCTATTGTTTTCTTTTGGTAAAGGGAAAAAATCTCTTCAGTGTACACACTTTATAGGCATGAAGGGAGACAAGTAGAGCAGTGACTGTTGGCTTTATGAATACTTTTTCACAACAGTGATTCCATTGAAATATTACCAGATTAGGGAAGCAAGGTTTTTTATTTTTTTTTTCCTCTGCGACTCTTAAATTAATTTCCTGAATCCTAGATAAAAGAACTTTACCAATCTTCAGTGTGAAGTTCTTCAGAGGTACAGTAATAACTTACTGACTAGAGCATTCACGTAGAATATGAAAGTCCAACATCAGGTCCTTGGTTTGCTTGAACTGCATCAAAGCTCAGCTTAGTCTTTCTACATGGCTGGTGGATAGATAAGCCTTCTGTATATTGGTTCTTCTATACTTTATTGTGCTTGGAGGCCTTGATAGATATAACAATCCCTCCTCCATTTTTATGTTTGCTGCACTTACCAGTTGGTGAGTGAATTTTGATATACTTCTCCACTGTCCTTGGAGAAAGGTATTGGATGTCTCTCAGTCTGTCTGTATCTAATTTAGATATGTGGCCTTCTAAATAGTCAACATAAATCTTGTCAGCATGGTGAAAATCTTCCCTGCTATCTTCCCTTCCCAGCCCCACAAGTCCTCATCTAGTATGTATTATCTTTTTTTTTTCAGAACACTGGAATGTGCTAAACATCATATAGAACTAAAACAAACAAACAAACAAAAAAAGAAGCAACAAAAAACCAGTGTCATTTAACTTTCCAAATAGCAAGTATTTTCTCACTCAGTGCTTTCTCTGATTGTGGAACTGTATATTAACAAACTTATTTATGATTATAGTTTAATGACAATCTTTATTTCAGTGAGTCACTTCAAAAGTCCTGGCACAAGTCAAGAATTCCAAGATATTGATCATTGTAACTTTGTGAATCATTAAAGTTGATTTTGTTCAGTAGAATTACAGATTTGCAAGTATTGAAGATCTTTGTCTCACAATATGTTTAATAATGTTTCTCTATACTTTCCTTCTACAGATTTTATAATCTAGACAACTGTAAGTCCTTAAGAGGAAAAAATTACATTTATTAGATATCAGTCACTTGGAGACCACAGAAATTAAACAATTTTCTCATTACAGCAAAGCGTAATGAAGACTTATTTTGAATATTTCTTCCTTGACTTATTGTCATTCTCTAATCACTGTGAATACTTCCAGTGGAAATCAAAGGGCTTGGCTTTCATAATACATGAGAATATGGATTTTTAACATTAGTATTAGTCCTGTCAGCAAAGATTACAGACAGAACAGATGATGTAAAAGAATAACAAGGCAAGGGAGTTTCAGAATATGCATCCCAACATGACTTAGAAGGATGTCAGAGCAAAACAGCTTTCAGTTGTATTAACAACTGTTAACAAAGTTAATCCTGACTGTGTATTTCCAGCTGCCTGTTTACTGTACGCCAGCTATTTTAATAGAAGATCATGTGTAGGGAGGGTCTGGGAGTCTAAATTCTTCATCTGTTAATGATGATGGAAGTTAATACCATGAAGTGAGTAAAAAATACTTAATATTTAGATCACAGCTCTTTGTTAGGAACACTTTGCTCATCTTTGTAGTAATATACGAGCTATTAATAAACTCTGATATATTATAATAATAATAAAGATAGATGTATATGCTGTGGAAATCAGTCTTTCCTCTGTGAGTAATACTGATATACACTTAATTAAAACTTAAAATTGGAAATAAAGGTGGAAGAAAGGCTGGATGAAAAGATGAAATACTGAAATTGAAAGCCAGAGCTGAAGGAGGAGTGGAATTTAGTGACAAATAAAGCAGAGACCAAAGAACATGCAAGGCAGAAGTTTTGCAATAGATTTTACGAAGTACAGCATATGAAGCAAGGTGATACAGTTGAATGTTTAGCATATCTGAGACGTGTATCTGGGAAAAAATAGCTCTAAGAAGTCAGATAATATTAGTTAAAGGGCCAAGTGTAAATCCACACATATAAGGAAAGAACTTGAGTTACCTATGAAGAGGACCTGAAGTACTGGATGGTATTTTTGTTACGTGGTTATATAAGCAAAGTATGAAAATGCAATATGACCTAAAATTTGAGAAATTTAGGAACACAGAGTTTCTGTCTTTGCTTTTCTGATTGAAGAGAGAGCATTTTGCGGTACAACACTTAGAGACTCGATTTAGCTGTTTCGTAGCTATGAAGTTATGAATAGTTGAATCAATTGAAGATGTAAAAAAAAAACAGACAGAATTTCTGAACTGGCTAATTTTAAGTACCATTCATTAAATTTTTCAGAATGGTCTCCGATGTTATTGTTCAACATATGAAAAATGAATAAAGTACAGAATCCAAAATTATAGGATATTACAAAAATGCTGTCTGCAGCTGGATGAAAATATTACTGTTCAAAGAGAAAATGAAATATAAGTAAATAGAAGTCTAATGAAGTCAAGATTTTTTTCCTAGAAGTTTGCATGAAATAAGTAGAAATTACCAGGAAGAAGCAATTAAAACATGCAATTAAATACAAGGGCAAGAATTTTTAAAAAATACATATTGCCGAAAATGTCTAAGGTCAGGAACTAGTATTGTGGCTCTGTGTGCCCAACTTTACTTGCAAGTCAAAATACAAATGAATAAATGTAGTTAAATGAAACTTCTGTGGGTTTGAGTCAACTAGCTTGTGTAATGGATGATGTACTGCAACTGTAAGTGCGAATTACAAATAATTTATTGTCATGGTTTTGTTTGGTGAGGGGGGGCCTAAGGTGGTAGCTTCTGTAGGAAACTGCTAGAAGTTGCTCCCCTTTTTTCAGTGGACTCGGCCAGGCCTAGGGCAGACCCGCTGCTGGCCAAGGCCGAGCTGATTGGTAGCAGAAAGTTCCATGATAAAGCCTCTGTGAAATGTATTTAAGAAGGGGAAAACAGAAAAAAGAGAAGAGATGATGTGAAGAAGCTGAGCGGGGGCAGAGAGGGGGAGGCGTGGGCCTCATGGGCCTTGCAGGCCTCACCCTCTGGCCTCCCACTGGGCGGCCAACTGGGCCCAACTCAGCCCGGCCCGGCTGCAAGAAGTGGAGAGGAGATGAGCTGGATGATGTGAAGAGATCCTGAGAGGGGTCTGCCAGCCTGTTGTGAAGAATTTTTCTTGTGAAAGGAACGGCTGCAGGCTCCAAGATCAGTGAAGAAGGAGGGGGAGGAGTAATGCAGCGCCTGGCCAAGATTCCCCTGCAGCCTGTGGTGATGACCATGGTGGAGCAGGTTGTCCCCCTGCAGCCCATGGAGGTCCATGGAGGAGCAGAGATCCACCTAAAGCCCATGGAGGACATCACACTGGGGCAGAAGGACGCCTGAAGGAGGCTGTGGCCTGTGGAGGGCTCGCTGGGGTAGCCGTTCTGGAGTGACTGCACCCCATGGAAGAGATGACCCACGCCGGAGCAGTTTCACGAAGGACTGTGGCCCGTGGGAGGGACCCCACAATGGAGAAGGGGAGGAATACAAGGAGGTCTTCCCCCGACAATAAAGCAGCGGTGTAAAACAACATGTGAGAACTGACCGTGACCCCCCATTCCCTCTTCTCCCTGTGCCACTCGGGGTGGGGGAAAGTAGTAGAGATAATGTTAAGCTCGGGAAGAGGGAGGGGTAGGGGGAAGTTATCTTGTGCCCTGTCTCATTATCCTGCCAGTTGTAGTAATAAATGAATAGTTTCCCCAAGTTGAGACTGTTTTGCCCATAACAGTAACTTTAAGGATTTCTCCCTGTTCTTATCTCAAACCTCAAGCAGTTTTTCTTCTATCATCTCCCCCTATTATCTCGGAGGGTGGGGGGAGTGAGAGAGAGACTGCATAGTCTGGTCTCGATTGGGGCTGAACTACAACATTGATAAACGTTAAGCTTTAAGATTTTTCTCTCCATTCTTTTATGTATACAATATCATGTCCTCATGCTAATTAGACAAGGAAAAACATGCATAGTAATAAAAACTACATTGTTATGCACCGGTGCTGAATGAGGCTAGTTGAGAATAATTAATAAATATATAAATGCCTTGTTTACAAAGAAAACAACTGTATGTTTCCACTTGTGAATTTTCATGGAAACTTCCTGGAAAACCATCATTACTATACTGAAAATTAAAACCAGCTTTTTTAGAAAGAAAAATCTGTACCAGTTTTTCAGACTCATTAATGTAGTCAAGATCCTTTTTGTCAGGCTGATATACACCTCAATGTAATGTTTTACATGTTTCAATCTGATGTTGAAACACTTTATGAATGTTGAAATGTCTTTGTGACATGCAGAATACATCCAGCTGGGAGACGAGTACTGTAATGAAGTGCCAGTCAAGGGACATAAAGTCTTACCTATTTCCTAGAAGACCAAACTGCCATAGATAAAACATTCTAGTAAGCAGGGCTGGGTTGTTTTGTGTGTGATGTTGTTGTGGATTTTTAAAATTTTCTTGTTTAGTTATAGTTCAGGCATAGTGTTGTCCCTGGGAGTACAATCTAAAATCTATTCTGTAATGTAATACAGTTCAGTTACACTTTCCTGAATTATAAATTTTAAACACTGTACAGTTCTAACATGCTCAAAGCTCCGCCTGCTTTTAAAGAGCTATTAAGAGATGAGCCATCTCTTTGGATTTTGTGTTTAAAAGAAAGGCCAAGATCAAATGCTGTAAACGAGCTAATGGTCAAAAAATGTTTATTTCAGAAGTGACACTTTCAGCTGATGAAAGGAGAAAGCTGATATGTTTGCATTAGGGTTAAATTACTGTAACAATAACGACATAGGAGAAAATCCATGGTAAAGAAAGAAGCTATTTCAGTTAAACTAAATGAAAAAAAGTTAACCATTAAATCCTTTTTTTAAAAAAAAAAAAAACAAAACAAAACTGCACCACTGCTTTATATTGGTAAGAATATTAAAGGTATTTATTTGAGTCATATATTATTAGGTTATAAATCTATGCTTGTTAAGATCATTTAGCAACCTCTGAAGATTACAGCTTTGAGAATTTCCGGTAGTTTATTCTAGCAATGCTATATTCTTTAAGTCAAGTGCAGTGAAATTGCTTAAATTGAAATGATGCTTGGACATAGCCTGAATTAAGGTAACAGTCTTCCCCTCTTCACTATTGTGTTGAAGGAAAACAGATATATACCAGATAGATGCCTTTATACCATTCTGCATATGAAGAATGTCCTCCTGTTATCCATAAAAAGCAAAAATCAGTTGATTGGAGGGATACAGGCAACTAAATAACGTACTTTGGGGAATTTATTTAAGGAGAATATGAACAAATACGCAAACAGCATACTGTTCTCAGATCAGATTGCAAGTTACACTAGTGCAATAGGACTTTCGTCAGTGAAATTACCTTGAGGGGAATGAATAAGAAGAAACAAATTGGATCTTTAATTATTTTATTTTCTAATTTTCTACATTGGGCTTCTGCTATCTTTGACAGGAGGAAAATCAAAATTCTCAACTTTTTTTTTTTTGTTTTATTCTCCTCAGAGTCCTAGTCACACACCCCTGTCTTGATATATTTCAGCCAAACATGTAAGAGGATATTCAGGTCTATTTTGTTCTCAAATTTCATAATCTAAGCTATCTGTGTTTATCCTTATGGTGGGTTGACCATGGCTGGTTCCCAGGTCCCCACCCATCTGCTCCCTCACTTCTCCTCCTCAACAGAACATGAAGAGAAAATAAGATGGAAATGCTCATGGGTCAAGACAAAAACAGGCAGATCACTGACCAGTTACTGTCACAGGCAAAATAGACTAAACATGGGCAAAATTAATTTAATTTATTGCCCATTGAAAATAGAATAGGATAGCAAAAAAACAAAGACAACAATCCTAAAATATCTTCCCTCCATCTCTCCACTCTTCTTCCCAGGCTCACCTTCACCCCTTCACTCCTGATTTCTTTACCTCCTCCCTGCCTGCTAAGCAGTGCAGTGGAATCAGGGGCTGCGATCAGTGCATAGCAGCTACTCTCTGATGCCCCTTCCTCCTCACACTTTTCCCTGCTCCCAGGGAAGCCTGGGACCTTCCCACAGGCTGCAGTCCTTCCAGATAAACTTGCTCCAGCGTGGGCTTTTCATTGGCCATAGTTCCTTCAGGGCATGTCCACCTGCTCATTGGGCTCTCTCCCAGAGCCACAGGGGCATCTCTGCCAGGGCGCCCAGAGCCCCTCCTCCTGCTCTCCCCTCAGGGCTGGCAGGGCTGTTTCTCACCCCATTTCCCACAGCCATGGCTGCCAGGCAGTGTTTTGCCCTTCTTTACCCGGGCTTTCCCCGAGGCGCTCGCCTGGGGCTGAGGGGCTCAGCTGTGCCCTGCGCTGGGGCCAACTGGAACAGGCTGTGTCTGGCACGGGGCACAGCATGTGGACTATTCCTTTGGTCATTTGGAGTCAGCCATCCAGGTAGTGTCCCCTCCCACCCTCCTGTACACCCTCAGCCACCTACTCACTCTGAGCGGGTGGGTAGGAGGGAGAGAAAGCCTCAACGCTGTGAAAGCACAGCTCAGCCACAGAATAAACACTGATGTTGTTATCAGCATGGTTCTAGCCATTAATGCAGAGTGCAGCACCATACGAGGACTGCTAAGAGCGAAGTTAACTCCATAACTCCATCTCAGCCAGACCCAGTCTTATTTATGGTGAGACCTCTCAAGCTCAAGGTATTTGATTGCTTATTGTCCCCTCTTGACTCTGGATTATGAAACTTTACCTATTGTGACACTTTCACACTTTTCCCACACTTCCCACACTTTCTGATAAAGGCTTAGAGTTTGTACTATCAGTCTATAGTTACAGGCCATTCCTGTTTTTAGAAATGAGTTTTGGATTTTTTTTAAAGTCCTAATCTGACATTCCAGTCCCAGGGTTCATCTACATTGCAACAGAAATCTTCTTTCATTCCATTAGGATTATTTTAAATAGCTCTTCATTTTCAGTCACCTCTTTGGAGCTGCCTCCTGTTACAAGGTAAAGAGGCTGTGAAGTGCTTACCTCCTCTTGTTTGGATTCTGAGTGTTCGCCATGTTGGAGGTGCTGCCCAGTACCTTTCATAGCATCGCATAATAATTTGGTAAAACCTCACTAGTGCAAAAAAAAAGTACCTATAAGTTCTCATTCAGCACATTGCACTTGATTTCAACATTTTATCTGGTGATAGCTGTCACATTAATACATCATTTTAAAGTATGTAGAGTAAAATACCTTTGTGCATTTTTTGCTGCTTGTACTAAAAAATATTCTTCGTTATTTTGAGAAGGTAAAATATTCCTAAATGAGTCATCCCAGAAATCAGCACTTGGGAATCTTGCATGCAACAAAATTTAGTTGAGCTCAATTGAGTTAGCTAATAAAACTCTTTCATTTTTATGCTTCTCTAATATTCAAAATAGAATTCAGTGATGAATAATATAGCCCAACCCTTTGCCTCTCTGAGGCACAGTCCTTTTTTGAGAATCATAGGATAGTTAGGGTTGGAAGGGACCTTTAAATGTCATCTAGTCTAACCTCCCTGCAAGAAGCAGGGACACCCCTGACTAGATCAGGTTGCTCAGAGCCCCATCCAACCTGGCCTTGAGTGTTTCCAGGGATGTGGCATCAACCACCTTTCTGGGCAACCTGTTCCAGTGTTCCACCATCCCCACTATAATTTTTTTTTCCTAATATCTAATTTAAATCTACCTTCCTCTATTTTAAAGCCATTACCCCTCACCCTATCACAACAGGCCCTCCTAAAAAAATTTCTGCTGTAGGCCCCATTTAGGTACTGGAAGGCCACTATAAGGTCTCCCTGGAGCCTTCTCTTCTCCAGGCTTAACAGCCCCAGCAACTCATTATTGTTTGAAAAGGTCATGAGAAGACACCTTTTGTATTTGGTTCTGTTTCCATGTAAACACTGGCTAATGCTAATAGGCTGTCCTTGCTCTCTTCTGCCTATGAGCACTTTCTATTTGCTTCAAGGAAAACTTAGCTGAAAAGACTAAAAAAAAAAGAACCAAAACAATAACAACAACAAAAAAAACCCCATCAAAAAACACACCAAGCTAAAACTGATGGCTTTTACCTGGAGCCAGTTAGGAAGTGTTCTTAGAAGCTGACACTGTAGGGTACTAGATGGATCAAGAGAGTGCCATCAGTCTGTGGCTCAAGCGACTTAACAGGAAAACTGATGATTGAGCCAAGACATATGTCTGCCAGCTCAGGATAAAGAAAAATAAGAACATGTTAGTATAGCTAAAAATCTAATTATGCATATATCAAATTATTAGTTATTTTTGTTTAAAAATATATTGCTATCAGAATATAAGCCCTGTAAATTATCATACAAAAGGTCATAACAATTTATTTTCAGTAGGATTTCTGCAAGAGCTTAGCTGGACATACAATGCTGTTCTCTATAGAGTAGAAGACAGAGGAGAAGTAGAAATTCTTTCTGGATCTCATTTATTTTTAACACAATTTTACATTAAGTTCACCTGGCAACTTAACCCTTTACTTGTTTTGAGATTTTTCTGCCATCAGCTAACCTTTTTATTCTTGCAGTTTTTGAAGTTATATGTGAACAGAAATGAACCAGGGGGAAATTAGGGCTAACCTTTTGATGGATATGCAAGGGAAGAATAATGCAACACACTACCTTCCATCTTAAACCAGGAGCAAGTGCAGCCCTCTTGCTCTCCATAGGGTTTCTTTTCAGTTCCTCATTTCGGACCTACAAGGAGTAGAAGGGAAGAGCAGGACCACACATTTCATAGAGGAAGGCATATTCTTTAGTGTCTGAATAAAAGTTTAAGTAGGCATTTTTTAACATTGCATGGTAATATTTCATATCTGAGTGGTGTAGAGTTGAATAACCCCCATTATGTGACTATAGATTAAAAGCTTCTAGATCTCCTAGAAATGCAAATAAATGGTTTTAAATAAGTATTACATGGAAATTGAATATATATATAATGTAATAAATTACCTTTGAATTACTAAAGGCAAAATCAGTGAAGGATTCAAATAGTTAGACAATATAGAGAAAAACAGTTATGTCAAATGGCAACAAAATGACATAACAAATACTTTACGTAAAAGTTACGTAAATATACTTTTTAAAGCTGCATGCACAGTTCTCCTGTCTGACTTGTTAATCAAAAGGGTGAGATACAAAAAAAAAAAAATCAGTCACATTACAGTTAGTTCTGTTTCAGAACTAATTAGTGCTTAGTTTACCATCTTAAAGGTAAATAGGACAAATACTGACCAGTAGGCTGTTGATTAAAATCTGACTGATGGTCCTTTTACAGAATATAATTTGATGTTCTGTTTTCTGGGGTGCTAATAAGCATTATAAATAATGAAGTATTACTATAATTCTGTTTCTATGGATTAAAAATGAGTTGCTTGCTCAGCCATTACTTTTCTTGATCCACCTTTACATGCTTAAAGTGTGCATGTACAAGTCTTTGTACTAATTCCTACAAGTATCCTTAAGGGATTCTAAAAAGCCCACATACTGCAGTATGTCCTTGGAAATAAATAAATGTTTTTTTAGTGCTCCTGATCTCCTAACAATAGCAAACTGAATTATTCCAATGACCTCATATTTCAGGATGTTTTCACTTACCTGTTTTGGATCTACTGGAAGATGGAGAAAAACAAGACAAACACCCTTAACTAGCAGATTTATTGGTATTTGCTAGATATGGACAAAAGGGTTATGGGCTATGACAGAAGTGATTATTAGGACAGTATCTGTGTTATTAAAAACAATACTTTATCAAAGAACGAGATACAATTAATGACTGTATTTTCTAAGTTGTTTTTTTTTATTACTAGATCATTGATATAGTACTGCTAGAGGAATTTTTACTATCATTCACTGATATGGAACTACAGTACTTCCCAAGGCCCTAGGCAAGCTCCTCACCAACTCAATGCATGCAAAAAATGTTTTGTTCTAGTAATCAACTGAAAGGTATCTTTCTCCTCTTCTGATCCTTTTGATACCAGCTGTTAATCCATCTCACATATACCATCTAAAGCAGCATATCCTGTTAATTATCCTTTAAATATGTTGAAATAACATGATGGGGAATATCTGTGTTTATTGAAGCTTTTCAGTGTTGGATATTTACATGTAGTGGGTTGACCTTGGCTGGGTACTACGTGCCCACTAAGCTGTTCTATCACTATCCTTCCTCAACTGGACAGGAAAAGGAAAATAGAATGAAAAGTTCATGAGTCAAGATAAGGACAGGGAGATTATTCAGCCATTACATTATGGGTAAAACAGACTTGACTTGGGGAAAATTGATTTAATTTATTTTTTTTTCATTATTTAGAATTCACCCACAGTCTAGGTCAGTGAGCTTAGCAGGAATTGGCTGCATCACTAATGGAGATTTAAAGATAAAGTGTTTTTTTTTTAAATCCTTCTTTGCAGTCCCAAACTGCATTTTCCTAATCAGCTTTATTTAGGCTTTGGAAGGCTGAATATTTTAGCCATGATTGAGTGTTTCACATTCCCCTTCTTCCCTAACGTTCTTTCATTACTGTTTTTATAGTATACATTAATTAACATACTCCTGTCTTCAAGATTCTCGTAACAATTAGAGCAATCTGAAGATAAACTTGGAGATAAACACTCAGTGCATTCTCTTTTTCCTATCTTAATAAATAATCTTTTGTTACATAAAGACTGAATATAATAGTATGGACAGTGACTCTGAGAACAGGTACTTGATTTGAGAAATGGCCTTAACATTTCTCCCCTGTATTCTTGGGGTTTTTTTGGGTCTCTTCTGAGATTACCAATGATAGCATTCTTGAAAGCTATGGTGGGGGAAGCTGGCTAAATCTTTCATTGTATTTTCACTTGTTTCTGTGCTGCTGTGTAACTGAATTGTATAACATTTAAGGCTCTGATTTAAAGATAAATATACAGTTAAACTCTAAACAATAGAACTGTTGGTTCATCTTCAGTATATTAATAAAGTCACAAGGAACAAGTCTTGCTTTTTTTTGTTCTGATGTATCTCAACAACATGAGTTCTGTGGAAGCAATCAGTGTCTACATAGGAGTACAGACAGAGACTGCATACAATTCCTTTGAACCTATCTATATTCAAGCTACCCTCCTCGTAAGCTGAAATTTTAGCCCTAAATAACAACCCTGTTTTAGCCAAGAGCTGTAATTATCCTCCACCAAAGAGTAAACATTCAAATTAAGACCAGGAAGTGCACATGTATGTTCCTGAAGTTTTTCAGGTTGTTGCCTGATTTGAACTCTTAATATTTTAAGAGGGATGAAATCTTAATAATTGTTTACTTTGGCTTAGGGCTACAAAAAGCTGCATTTTGGATGCAGCAAAGTTTGGTAGCTTTGTAAACCAAGGAGAAGATAACTGCAGTCTTGCAGCATGGAGACCCTAATTTTTTAAATGCCTGTTCTTCTAAATTTATATCAAGATCTACTGTGGACATTTGTTTTCATCTTCTTGCTAGAGCAATCCTAGTGCAAACAAGAGATATTTTGCTGCAAGACCTATCTGACTATATGAAAAATCTATATGAAACACAGATTCTATATGAAATTAGAGTTGATTGATTTAATTTGCCAACATTTAAAGCAAAATATTGTTTTGACTAAAAATAACTTTTCTAGAACAATTAATCCATGGTGGAATCATGCTTATTCCTTCTTCTTTCTACTTTTATTTTTCCATACTTCAAACATTTTTTCTTCAGTGCAAAGTTCTGGCAATGATCAAATTGCTGTTTTCACAGTCAGCATGTGGGAAACTTTCTCTTAGAACTGACGCTTTCTCCACTGAGATTCCACAGCTAAAATTCTATGGAGAAATGCATAACTGACAGCTCTGGAATTTTATCTTCATGGTGTGGAACTTGATCTCCTGCAGTGCAAGTTTGAGTCTGTGACATATGTTAGGAATGGCAACAGCGTGAGATGGCTATTTAGCTGAATATTTTCATTAGATCTGATAGTTTCTTCAGATATAATGTTATGTTCAATTAACTGCATGTTATGATATGGATGAAGGGGACTGACAGCCTGTAGAGCTCTCCTAAATGTTCATGGTTGTGTTTTAGGGAGAGGTAGTGAGTAACAGTCTTCTAACACACGAGATTTGGTTAATAATCATTGCTTTTGGATATGTATATAAAATCACTTGGAGACCTGGCACCGAAGTTCATAAAATGAGAGTAGCTAAAATTAGTTCACTTGAAGCTTATCTATGTCTCACTATTGACTTGCTGCTTTTTCAAAAAAAAAAAAAAAAAAAAAAAGCAGTGAAGTAGTGAAATAGTTGTTAAAAACTCTACATAGGTTGTAGATATCTGTGTGAGAGTGGAAAATGGTTTGAAGCACATGTATTGGAGGACTCAGTTTCTCAGATGAATTCAAGAAGGTTTAATAGTTTGGCAGGATACAAGCAGGAAATAAAAGGATCATTCAGGCCCTAGAATTAAATAGAAGATTGTGTTTTAGCAGTGGTCAAGGATAGCTATGTTAATCATTGAAATATTTAGAACATGAAACCTCTTATTCAATTTTTTATTCACATTCCTAGCAAGTAATCCTTGTTCTTGATCTTTAGGTTATCCTAATAGTTATGCATTTTTATTGCAGTCACATTGCAAAAGCATTCCTAGCTCTTAGCAAGCACTCAGGAGAAGTTTATTTGAAAAAGTACCTGTAGTAGCTGGGAGAAAACCCTCACTGCAATTGCATCTGTAGAACTGATAATGCACTTCCATAATACAGCACCTAATCTATTTCATACGTGGAGCTTTCAAGACAGCGTTTATGAGTCCTTGCATTAGTCACCTGAAACTCCATCAACTGTTTGTGTCTTAAAGACAAATACTATGCTGGAGGTTTTTTGTAAATACTTTATCCTTGCACCACTCACCTTAGTTGCACAGCTACGATATGTAGCTTCTTTTATACTATTGATTTCTTGTTCTTGCCTTCCTTCTGGCTTCATAAAACAAGCAAAAAGTGACATGACTTTTCTGTTTCCATTATCACATAGCTTACTCCTCCGATGCAGCACTTCCATTATGCTGAATCACTGTCTGTAATAATGTGTTCTCATTTCTTGTGTGCCAGCTGGGACGTTATACTGTGTAGTGCAATGACAACACTTCTCTTACAAAATTTTATCATTAAGCTTTGTGGCTTTTATGATTCTTTTAAATGTAACAGAGGTATTGTTTAGGAGGCTAAACTACACATTTGTGTATTTATTTTAGGAATAATTGAATATTTCCCAATGAAGTTAAGAACTGTTACTGTTGCTCACATGATTTGGATTTGATTCTGCATGACATAAATAAGCTTATTTCTGCAACAGTGTCTGTTTGATGGAAACGTGTAACTAGAAATTCTGTAAGCTAGGGCACTGTAATTAAAAGTCTTTGCAGTTCCAAAATACTGGATTTTAATTTTTTGAATGTGCCAGCAGCTCTGAACAAAAATACACAAAATTAAAATATGCTTAGCTCATTTTTACATTTTTAAAAAATCTAACGCTTCTGTCTGTAGCTAACCTGTTTACATCTGATGTAATTTCTACACGTATTGAATTTTTTTTTGTCAATTTCCCTATCACTTTGCACAGTGTTGCAATGCAAATCTGCAAATTCAGTAATGAATTAAAATAAATTGTTGTTGATAGCATTAGCGTAATTTAGGAATTATTCAACAGAGAGAGATTATGTTCTGTAAGATACAGAGGAAACAGCTAACTTGGTTTTATACTGTGGAGTGAATACCATACGTACAATGACATGGAAAATGCTGTTTGTCAATACCTGTTGGATCACTGTGAATAAGGTATATAGCCACCGCTACTCTTTGAAATAAAACAACTAAAGATTTTCTTGTAAAATAAATTTGGCATCAATTTGCCAGTTCCTACAGTACATTTTATTTAAATATATGTTCTATCTATGTGGCTTGTTTTGCATTTTATAAGCTTCTAGTTTGTGTCCCTTGTTAGAAGAAAACAGTCACCTCATTATCTTTTGTTTGTTGTCTGCTTTTCCAGTGGCTCTCCTGCCAAACTCATGCTTTGTGTCTCATCTGTATTAGACTGACACTTGTGTTCTGCAGCATTTTAAAGTCCAGGTACTGCAGTAATCCAGATTGCCATTTGCAGAACAGGGCCATGGCACTGAAATCTTATTGAGATGGGAGATGATGCATGCTTGGTTTAAGATTTGGCACTGCCTATCTGTTTAGGCATCTAGTGCTAAAATTTTGAAAAGTAGGGAACAGTTAAACTATCTTATCTAAAGCAAATGTTCAAGCCTAAGGTGTATTTTAACCACCTCTCATTTTCTATTTCCCTGAAATTATGTTGTGAAACAAAACAAATGGGCCTTTCCTATTTACCTTGGTCACTCAGTAGTTTGACCAGTCACCAAGAATTCCCTTCTTTGCCTGAAAGGAGTTGGATTCAACTCTACAGCTGTGATTGTTGCATCAGAACACAGTTCTTAACATATATGAAGTTTTTTTAGCAGGAAAGTTGAACACAAAAGTTAGATTGATCTCAGTTTGTAGGAAGATTAAGATTGAAATACTGCATTTGGCCCAACTTGTATTGTATTCGTAGACTCAGCTGTGCTTGTCAGAACTAATCATACTGAAGGGAAGTACCTGGGAAGTAAGCAAAGCTGAATGTGTTGCATGACTCAAATTGAGCAAAAATGAAAAATAGCTACTCCAAGCTTCATGAATGACTGGGAAAAGAGGAAGGGGTTCTTAAAAATGCATTGATTTGAAAGGTGCTAACAGACTAATAGTTATAGGAAAAGTCCCTTTGAAAGAGAATTTTAATATGCTTATTGGATTTTTTTCTAGTTGTTTTTCATATATAGAAGGAAAAGTAGGTGCTGAGCAAATAAAAAGTCCATTATCATAGAATGGTTAGGGTTGGAAGGGACCTTTAGAGGTCATCTAGTCCAGCCTCCCTGCAAGGAGCAGGGGCATCTCCAACTAGATCAGGTTGCTCAGAGCCCTCTCCAACCTGGTCTTGAATGTTTCCAGGGATGGGGCATCTACCACCTCTCTGGGCAACCTGTTCCAGTGTTCCACCACCCTCATTGTAAATTGTTTTTCCTAATAGCTGATCTGAATCTACATGCCTCTATTTTTAACAAAACCATTACCCCTCGTCCTGTCACAACAGGCCCTACTAAACAGCCTCTCCCCATCTTTCTTGTAGGCCCCCTTGAGGTACTGGAAGGCTGCTATCAGGTCTCCCTGGAGCCTTCTCTTCTCCAGGCTGAACAGCCCCAATTCTCTCAGCCTGTCCTCATAGGAGAGGTACTCCATCCCTCTGATCATCTTTATACTTCAGATACTTAAGTTTAAGTCCTTGTTCTGGTATTTTATCATTACCCTGCCTTTAGTCTCTTCAGCCATCTCTGTCACCTCTATTGGTTTCTGTTAATAATTTTAATATAAAGTAGAAACATATATGGGAGAGACTAAGCTAGTAATCTAGATAAATCAGTTGAACACTCAAGTCAGCACGAGAGCTTGCATTTCAAAGCCTGGCTTTCTGTGTGACAGAACTTTTGTGTCAGTTAATGAGCCTTTTATACTTTAGGTAAGCATTCTAACTTCTGGACTATCAGATTTTGGAGTATGAGAAAATGTATAAATGCTTGCTTTTTTTTTTTCTCTCCACAAAGTTGAAAAACCTTTGTCCAAATGTATGCTGACATTGTTGACATTAGTTATTTAGAGGAGGTGCAAGTTATTTCTTACCTAGCCTTAAAACATAAATAAGAAAATGCTGGAGAGGAAGAAAAACCTTGAAACATCAAAAGCCCCAAAACACTGCTGAGCATATATTTTTCTGGAAAGCTTCAGTTCTGCAGTTGGATTACTCTGATGGATGCAATTCTACTATTTTACTTACTCCCTTCTTTCAGGGCTTTATGTTCTTTGTCACTGCTGTTGACATTTGCTATTGGCTTTCACATCTTTGACCAGTTCTTCTTCTTTTGGTATTATCTGATCCAGAAAAGCATCTCCTGTCCTTGGTTTATAGATCATGTATGTCAAGAAACCATCTTCAGGACAGCCCATATATCTCCTGTATGTTTGTGCCCAACCCTAATGTACTTCCAGCAGATACTAGGATGATTGAAGCCCTGGTTGAACATCTTGGCTCTCTGTGACAATCCATTTCAAAAAGCTTTTATAAGAATCATTTAAGGTTCACACAATTATCTCTTTGAAGCTATTACATATCTATTAGGCTATCAAAGCACATTTTTTCTATTCTCTCTGTTTAGTATATACATAGTCTAGTAACTGTGCTGTAAATGATCTTTGACCACAATTAATACCCTGTATAAAGGAAATAAGGATATATGTTTAATTATTCATTCAGTTCAGCTTATTATGAATCATTCTGAAACCTTAGCAAGACATGCAAGGTTTCAACTGAATGAATGCTGATTCTAACTGTCAGACCATTGAGTTTAAACAATGAACATTATAAAAGATAAATAGTAATTATTTGATATTTTAGCTATATTGAGTCTGAATGATCTATACTTTTTTTTCAGTATAGTTTTCCTTCTGCAAATTTAAGAAAAAAAATAACTATTTTTTTAAAACAAAGGACAAAGAAAACAGGTTATCTGTGGGTTATGTCAGGTTACTTGATTGTTTGGATTGAGTTTTCTACAACATTCTGTTGTACAGCTTTTAAGATCAGAAGAAACTATACTTTGATAATCCATAGGAGATGGCCCCCGATAAAAAAAAAAAAAAAGTAATTTTGCATCACATCTATAACTTCCAAAAAGCATTGTTTCCTTTTGGCAATAATTTAAAGTGATGTAGACACTATCAAAATATTTCAGCGATGAGATTATTTTTTGCCTCTATTTTTAGTCTGGAAAGGAGCTAATTTCAAATTTTGATGTGAGTCTCATATTTAGTCTATCTGCCTTTAAAATACATACTATCTTTCTGAAGACTCACCCTTGCTTAGGTACTACTATTAGCTCTTTTCTTTACCTTCACTTGGATGAGCTTAACTGATTGAAGTGCTTAGCTCTCTGACTTCAGTCATAGTGTAAGAAATTATACTCACAAGAATTTCAGTTATTTAGAGCTCAATTATTTCAATACTTCTTTTGTTGTAGGTAAAAAAAGTCTAATTTATGTACAAGGTTAAAGACTAAATAAACATTTAAAAAATTAAGCTGGAAAGTACTGTACTCAGTAACGAAACTGGCTTATTTGCAGATAAGTTTCACCATAAGTACTCAACATACCCCAGTATTCTCTGGAAAGGGTTGGGTAACGTATGATAAATGTCTATTGTGAATGAAGACTCAGCTCCCACCTTAAAACTTGTGGTTGTTTGTGATATATTACCCCATCAGCTCATAAGCAGTAATTACATTTACTAGCTTGTGGTATCATGGAGAATCTCTTATAAGCTCTTACACTGAAATTACTCTCTGTGCTCATACAACAGGTTTGATTTCAGATTAACAATTTGTCAGACATTTATACCTGTTTGCTTGCCTTCTATGGCTTTCTGCTTTGAGTGATGAGGAAACATGAGTAAACTAAGCAACTTCTTAAGTCAGACACTTAACAGGTAGGCAAAATAGCTTTCTGGTTCTACATGTACACGTAGTTGTACATGCATGCATATATAAGTGTGTGTGTTTGTTACCCAGTAAATCTGATCAGTTTTCTGACTCAAGTGATTGTTTATAAGGTGTGTTTTGGCTTATTAGAAGTGAATTGTAGATGTAGCTGGGAATTTTATCCTTTGGTACTTTGAAATTTAGCTCTTAGCGATACTAATTCTTAAATAAACATACTTAAGTTGACTCCAATTTACTCCGATTTTACCTGTAGTGCAACAAGGTCAGTGACCAAGTCATACTATTACTTTATGCTAAAGAATCTGTCAGAGATTACAGGAGTTCTGGTTTAGATTGCTGTCACTGTAGTTTAGAAATTTTTCAATATTTTCATTTTTATTATAGTTAATTATTTTATTAAAAGATTAAATAAGCTGTATGACAACTCTATGAAATAATCATTATGTCTATGACTCATAAGAGTACGGAGCTACTTTGGATGATAGATATGAAGTAAAAATATTCCTAATATTTTTCAAGGTAATAATAATTTTAATTTCCGCATTGTGTTACCTGACCTGAAATCTTTATTTTCTGTTCTTCCAGTCTATCTTTATATAATTGCAGCCACTACATAGGCATAGTATAAGGGTTCATGAACCATCACATAATCTGAAGTGTGGGGAAAAAATCAATTACATATTTCACAATTTTTGATCAGAGCAAAATTAAGCTATATGTTAAATTTAAGCCCATTCTTCAGTAGATGAAAGGAAGTAGCAGTCACGCACAGGAATATACATTATTTCACTCAAATATAACAAAGTCAGTAAAGTATAGTATACTGCAAATCATATTGTCATATATTAATGACTTTTTTGTGAAAAAGTACAATAACTGTAACTTTAGATACTTGTGTAATAAAATATTTTGTTGATAGAAAAAAATCACAGAATTGTAGAAAAAAATCAAGTCTTCTCTTTTGATCTTTCTAAAGCTGCCATTGAAAAGACTTCTATAATAGATACATATTTTGAAAGAGCATGCTTAGAGCTATTGTCTGCTTCAAAATTCTAGAAAACAATATATTATTTAACATCAATAATATTCTGTTATTTTATGCAAGTATAAGAGAGATGTAAACAACAGGACATTATTTCCCACATAATGTACTCTGAGAGAAGGGGTTAAAGAAATTTTAGTGGATATGGCCTTGATTAATTATTGCTGTGAATACTAAGGTGATAAATAGTGCTTGAACCACTTGCTTAACGATTTGCTAAACCTTTCATGGGGAGTTTTTGCAATTCTTCATGAAAAGACAGATCCTGATAAGGACTAGGGGGCCTCCTTCAAGAACCAGCTAAAAACGACCCTACAGCTTGAATAAAAGCCAAGATATAACTGCGCCTGTGCGAGAACAAACGGTTACTAGCTGTGACGAAGGGGAATCACCTATCTTCATCCCCACGACCCCCGACGGCCACCACCACAGGGCACCGCGCAAGCGCAGATGAGAGAAGTTTATGGAAAAGACCCCTTGGGACTAATTTTAATAAGAAGCCAGGATAGGTCATATAGGTGTATTGTGAAACTTCACGTATACGTAACACCTGGTTGTATAAATTCAAAATGAGTTTCCGCATCAGGTGCACACAGTTTTGGTGGGACTACCCCCCGTGCTGCCCGGCGCTGTAATAAAGAATACTTGCTTAATAGTTACATGGACTATTAAGTTTCTCTTATTTTAGCTTTTTCGGCTTCATTTCTATCAGGGAAATAGTGAAGATAATTTACCAAGAATAGTATGAGCAAACCCATGGCAGAGCTGGAAATGAAGCTTACATCTCTGCATGCTCTGCATGCATGGTTCTACAAACCTATGGAAGTTCTAATATTGATTTCCATAATTTTGCTAAAAAATTCTTACCTCTAAAATCTAAGGCCTGTATTTAATAATGAAATATTTTCCCCCTTCTTGCTTTAATGGATGAGGATCCTGTTCTATACTCAGTACTTCTTTCATATGGTGCAAATATATTTTATTTATACCAGAAATGTCTTTAGGAATTGTGGAGTAAGAGGTATGTGACAATTTTTCTGCAGTGACCTAGACCAGAGTGATTACTCTCAAGAAATGAAGGTAGCACCAGTGCAGAGATGCATGGCTGTGCCATGCTGTTCTTCACTAGTGTACTTTCAATGTTTTTTCCTACCTTATTCTCTTCATTATCGGCTGAGAGAACTCTCTAGGGTATTTCCACAGTTCTTTTACTATAGCAACACTACCGCGGGGCTAGAATCTGGCTTTATATCTTAGTTGAGAAGAATGCTAATTCAGTATTTTGCGCATGCACAACAGCTTTCCAATAAATACAGTTATTTATTAAAAAAGGCAGAATCTGACTGCTTCAGTGTTTCATCAACAACAGAAAACATCTAAAGCAATTGGACACCTCCAAAAGAAGTAACGCTTAAAATTTTTTTTTCACAAACTCCTTTATTTCTCCAGCATATAAAGCTTAGCCTTTGGACCTCTATCCTGTGGTACAATGCAGCCAAGTTTATGAGGGTTACCTTCTATGATAAAATGCATTGTTGTTATTGATCTTGAAATAAGACTACAGATTCTTACAGTGAGTATTAACAGATCAGTATTAACAATTTACTGACATGCATTAGTAACTTAGTGCAATCGGGACAATAGAATCGTAGAATCATAGAATAGTTAGGGTTGGAAGGGACCTTCAAAGGTCATCTAGTCCAACCCCCCTGCAAGGAAAAGGGACATCTCCAACTAGATCGGGTTGCTCAGAGCCTCATCCAACCTGGCCTTGAATGTTTCCAGGGATGGAGCATCCGCCAACTCTCTGGGCAACCTGTTCCAGTGTTCTACCACCCTCACTGTAAATTTTTTTTTCTTAATATCTAATATGAATCTACCTCCCTCTATTTTAAAACCAATACCCCTAGTCCCATCACAACAGGCCCTACTGAACAGCCTCTCCTCGTCTTTCTTGTAGGTGCCCTTTAGGTACTGGAAGGCTGTTATAAAGACTCCCCAGAGTCTCCTTTTCTCCAGGCTGAACAGCCCCAACTCTCTCAGCCTGTCCTCATAGGAGAGATGCTCCAGCCCTCTGACCATCTTTGTGGCCCTCCTCTGGACTCGCTCCAACAGGTCCTTCTTATGTTGGGGACTCCAGAACTGGACGCAGTACTCCAGGTAGGGTCTCACAAAAGCAGAGTAGAGGGGCAAATTACTGTCCCAGGATCTGGGACAGTAGATTTACTGTGTAATCACAGTCATGTAAAAACAAAGCTAACTTCAAAATAAATTGCATTCTGTATAACAACACAAGAACTATCAACTCTTGGAGGAAGTATATCCAAACTACTGGTGTAAGAGTTTTTTCTTGGTGGGCATTATAAGGTATGACTCTTGGAAGTCTTTTTTTTTCAAAGTGAACAAGATTGCTACGTCAACTTATGTAGCATTTGGGCTTAAAATTGTTGTCAGTCCTGTACTGCTATGCAATGGTGAAATAATTTCTTACTACCATTTGTGCTACATTTGGAAGGGAAGAAGGCTCCTTGGATTCATTTTACTTCTAGGCTAGTAAGAGTAAGACAAACTGAGGCAAGACAGGACTAGAGTCTTCCAGCGAGTAATATGTGGCTCACTGCAAGCAATAAATGAGAACAAATACACTTTGCACTCTCCTTTTTAGGTAGATATGACTGAGATGTGAGGCTCTTTGCCTAAAGTACAGTAATAAGAGCACAATCTTGTGATTAAATGTGTGAAAGGAGGTTATCTACTCATAGTGATTACAACATATAATATGCATATTTCCTTTGTTTGGGAGAAGTAAAACTATTTTCTTTATAATTGGTTCAAATTGCTTTATAGAGTTTTCCGTCTGTATGCTGGTTGCTATCTATAACAAATGGTGACAGGCTGGTTTTCTGCCATTTTTTGTATTGAAAGACTTTCATGCAAATTTTGATATGATGCCTTTTCCTGAAGACAGAGAAGGGTGTGAGTTGAGTGATCTAAGGTATACAAGATTACCTGTGAGCTTAATCCTGGAAAGGATGCTGTTTTGGCAACATGTTATATAGGAAATTCCTTCCAGCTCTAGGTTATAAAATGTAGCTTGCTGCATTTGTGGAAAGCAGTTATATAGCAATTAACAAATGTATCAGTCTGCATCTTACAAATTCCCTCCCTGTCCTCACCCCATAGTTCCACAAGGAAAATCTTTTGGAATCTCTCATTTTGGATTTCTGAGCTGATGTGTATATTGAGAGTTTGCATGTATTGTGTCTGTGCCACCCTACCTCCCTTTGTCCTGTCATTTATGTATTCAGAAGACATGGACAAGGTTTCTAGAGAGAAGGAATGGCTTTTCCTAGATCAACTGAGGTATTGGAATAAAAAACTAGGAAGATTCTGTGTATGATTCATTCCTCAGGTTTTCAGAGGATATTATTTACTCTGTAAAGAGATACCTGGCAGTTGTGTATCCTTAGTCATCCATACGCAGGACATGGCTGAAATATATTGTGGCATTCTTTTGTCCATGTGCTTTTTACCTTCCTCTGAAAACCAGAGAAGAAAGAGAGAGAGACTGGTATGTGCCAACATATGATTTGCAAATTGAGTCAGAGTGCAGCTGAGAGGTCATGGTGGTGGTTGTTTTTCTTAAGCCTGGTTGACAGCTAAGTACCACACAGCCACTTGTTCACTCTCTCCCCTACTCCCACACTGGGACAGGGGAGAGAAGAGGGAAAGCAAAAGCAAGGCAATTAATGGATCAAGATAAAGGTAGTTTAGTACATAAAGGAAAGAGGAAGAAGAAAGACACACACACACCCTTCCAATCCACAAAACAAGCAATGCAAAACAAGCAATGATTCACCACCTCCCACAAGCAGACTGATGTCCAGTCAGACTCTGAGCGATGGCTGCCTTCCAAAAAAAACCCCTCCTCTCTGTTTCTATTGCTAAGCATGACATTATATGGTATCAAATATCCCTCTGGTCAGTTGGGATCAGCTGTGCAGGTTGTATCCCCTCCCAACCTCCTTCCCACCTCCAGACTACTCACTTGGGGGCCAGAACTGGAAAAAGATAAAGCCTTGACTCTGCAAGCACTGCTCAGCAATAGCCAGAACACTGGTGTGTTATCAATGCTATTTTGGTCACAAATCCAAACCCAACCACAATACAAGCTGTTATGAAGAAAGTTAACTCCATGTCGTGATTTAACTCCAGTAGACAATCAAATACCAGACAGCCACTTGTCCCCCCTTCCCACAGAGATGAGAGAAAGAATTGAAAAGAAAGGAAAACTTGTGAGTTGAGATAAGGACTATAATAATAATATAATAATAACATTACTGTATATATAAATGATAATGGTAACAATAATAACAGAATACACAAAATGGATGATACAGAAATTCTCACCACCTGACGACCCAATGACTGATACAGACTGTCCTGAGCAGCAATCATGGAACAAAACCAAAAACAATCTCAGAATGATCCCAAGCAGCAAAAGAAAGAGTGAGAGCTGCCCACCAGCCCCTTCTTGTATACTGAGCATGATGTTTATGGTATGGAATACTTTCTTTGGCCAGTTTAGGGCAACTGTACTGGCTATACTCCTCCCTGCTTCTTGCACCTGAACCCCTCGAAACCTGGAAAGCTGGAAAAGTTATTGATCTCTTTAGCAATATCTAATAACATCAGTGTATTATCAGCAATCTTCACATACCAAATCTCATACTAAAGCTACTGGGAAGAAAATTAGCTCCATCTCAGCCAAAACAAAGACACTGCATCCCAACCAGACCCAGTACAGAAGTATGGTGGACATAAGAGCTGGTAATGGTCTTGGGACCTTCAACATTTTTTCTGTGTCTATCATGAAATTCATATCCCAGCTAAGCCTTCATTTTGCTTTTCTGTACTGTTGTCTTAGTAAAGGCTCTGCACTTAGATTATCTAAACGTCTCTTCACTCCACTGCTCCACTTGGGATTCTTTTATTCTGACCACAACAGCCTTAGGAATTTAGATGAGGTGTCATTAGTGCCTTTAAAATAGTGCTACGACCGACCTGTCTTTCTATACTGTCAAAGTATTGATTTGTATATCTTAGAGATCAAGTTGCCTTTTTTTCACAGATCTGTTTTAGTGGCAATTGTCTGTCACTTAGTGTCCTTTCCCTCAGTATTTCTGACTACTCAAATTTCCAGTGAAGAGTCAGTATTCACATTAGTCCTTAATGTATTTTTTTTCTGTTAAACATCTCATTTCTGAGACATACCAGTCTGCAACTATTTTGCAGTGTTCCAATCCTTTTCTGCATTACTGACATTTCTCAACTTTATGGCATCCTATTCAAGTATCAGGATATTTGGGCTTTTGTTAGTAAGCCATTATTTCATGTAAGCCCACGGTGCTAACAGGTCATACAGGTGCTGGTGTATGAATGGTTGGTTCTCTTTGGTCTTTCTGATATCACAGTTGCTGAAAAGTGAAAAATCTAATGTTTACACAGTATTACAAAGATGCCATGTCAACATGGTGCTGAGCCTGAACTAATTACTCTTGAGAGAGACTTACCAGGCCCTGTACCTGTATTCTGGGTTCAAAGCAGTATTGTACTCTTTCGTGCTGTGTGAATAGCCCTCTGGGACGTAACTTGAGGCTTTCTGTGGTATGCTTCAGTGGCCCATATAGACATGTCTCCATATTCAATCTTGAGAACACATAGTTTGGAAATGAATATGGAAATAATTCTGTTTATTTGAAAGTTCTAAAATGTGTATTGTATCCTAAGTATCATAAGATAAATGAAGCCACCTCCTGACACCAGCATTGCTTACATTTCTAAAAGCAGTACATCTGTGAACAGTCAGATTAAACTCAACAGGGACGCAGACAGCAGAGTGGCAAAAACAACATTTTTGAAAGGCTATCAGATATTTTTCCCCTCTAGGATTATAAAGTCTATATCAGTTTATGCTAGAACCTGCTACTTTTTTTTGTCAGTGTTTTACAGCATAAGTTTAATTTCCTTGATGGTTGTCCATAGCCTTTTATCATTATTAGGCTTCCGTCTTTTCTTCCTTTTAACATTGGAAAAGTTCTGAAACAGAGTAGAAAAAAATAGCTGTACAGAAAGATAACAGTTTTATTACTTTCTCTTGAAAATATAGGGAGGCTAGTATGAAGAGTAGAGCAAAATCCCAAAATCCTAAAGTTGATTTTAAGGTGTTCAGAACTGGACAGGAAAAAAGGATAACATCTTTAATTCCATAACAGGTTTATTTCTTTTCATTTTTTTTTCCACCAGCTTTCTTGGGTCTAATCAGTTATTTGGCATAAATACTATTTCTGTTTTAATGTCGTAAATATAATGGAAGCAAAATCTGAGAGAAAAATTAATGATGCTTTATCTGGCTTGGTTTTTTTATGTCTGTTCTTACTTAACTCTCATGTGCTATAGACAGAAATGATACGATTAAATCCCTTTCAGATTTTTAGCAAGGAATCAGGGATAGAAATATTAAAATGTAACATATTTTACTACCTATTTTACAGTAGAGTATTTGAACAATTATTACTCAGCTTTTGCAGTACTTTCTCCTTCTGCATTATAGTAAAAACTAATTCCTACCTCAGATGCAATATGAAGAGATAAGACTGGATAAAACATGGAAAAAGGGGAAACTCAGAGACCTGAAAAGTAGGAAAACAACTTCACAGAAATTAAGAACTTGATCTAAAAACTGAGCATAATTAATCCTCTATAGAAGTCAGACAACCTCATAATCAATCTGTCAATGTGCTTAAGGTCATACAGGGAATTTGTTTCAGTACCAGGCCCTGAGAGTTGATCTTCTGTCCCCATCAAACACTGGTAATAAAAACAGTTCATCTTGGAGCCTAAATGATGGAGACTATCAGGAGTCGATATATTCATAACATCAATAATAATACTTGTGAGAGACAGAACATTTTGGTCTTTCTCTTCTCTTCCTTTCTACCACCTAAAGTATCCAACTCTCAGCTGCTTTTCAAAGCAGTAGTGGACATTCCTCTCTTATTCTTTTTTTCCATTGTTTCCATATTTTCCTATCTTTTAAAAATAAAGTTTACACATTAAATTAAGATGGTGTACTTATGTCATAAATTTCATTTAAGAATCCTGATATACTGTGCAGGATTGGGATGAGCATAATTATTTTTCTTCAAAACACTAGTTTGCTTTTTTTTTGCTGCTGGCCTGTGCCAGCAATCTATTGCTCCAGTCTTTTTCACTATTGATTGTACTGTGGGGGTGTATTTTGAAGAGACAGAATTAAATCTGTATGAGGTATTTTAGCATTCAGCTTTTCTCAGGAGGCCCTTGTAAGACCTTTGCATGAGACTTGGTAGTTTGTTCTTGTGTCTTAGATGCTAAGAGGTTTAGGGATGCTAATGCAAACTGAGTTTTATTCAAAAAGGTAATGGCATATTCGTATTTGCTTGTTCTTCTATATGCAAATTATCCATGCAAAGCAAAATATTTTATGGTTCGTAATAACAATGTATTGTTTCCCTGAAGAAAAACATGTAAAGCAAAACACCTTGCTGCCCATTCAGTAATTTTTAAAGTATGCATTTCCTACTTAACTCAATCAATTCCTAATCAATTTCTTAAAAAGTGGGCGAGGGCAGGAGGGGAAGTCAAAGAAGAACTGATTTTTTTTTTCTTTAAATTGAAACATTTTTAGTTTGATAAAAGGAAATCAGAAGGTAAGGATATATGGATAATTGATTTGCTCTTGAAAGAAACATTGAGTCTAATATCCTGCTAAGACTCCATTATACTTTGTTCTTTGTAAAACCTCGTTATGTGGTGCTAGAAGGGAAACAAAAAGTGGGAAAGGTCTAATGCCTCCTTTGATAAGAAGCTGTTTCAGTTGTTTTAAAAGGTCATATTTTACAACTGTTACTAAAACATAAGCATTTATACTAAAGTGATTCTTATGGAGACCCCCAGAGTGTGATAATTTTGGACACAACAATAAAGACATTTAAGTTTCTCTAACACCTTTAATCCTTTAATTCTATTTGCAACTATTAAACTTATAAAGTCTCTTTAAGGCTCGCTGTTGCAGGATCATATTGTTAATTTCTCTTTACTTTCTGTTCAGTGGGTAAATCATTATAACTTGATGAAGTGTAAAGATTTACATGATTCCTAGGCTTGAAAGTAACTATTTAGCAATTCATTGTCTCTCCTTAGGAAAACCATTGTGACAACACTAGACTGGCAATTTTTAGTCATTAATTTTTGAAGATTTTAAGATTTAGACTAACCTTGCTCAGAGGACAGGAGTTTTCTACGGTGGTCCTGAGCTGTACTACAGTTTTGCTCCAAGTGCATTTTTCTTCTGATTTTAGTTACAAAAACAGGTTATGAAGTTCATTGTCCTAGTGACTGCTCTAGCATACTATTTAAATTATTGTTAACAGTTTGATAATGCAGTCATGGGAAGTTTACAGTCTGACAGGAAAAGAAAATCCTTAAAGTCATCATGACAATGTGGTTAGAAAAAGTTCCGAAAAGAGTAACTGAAAGCAACTAAGGTACACAAGGAAAATTCCATGCTTCATTGTCTCGGACTCTCAACTACTTGATTGACTAGTAAGTTTTATTTCGCATTTTGTGCTTTATGTTTTTAATTGGTGCATATGGGTTAGTATGGCATTGGTATCTTCCATAACTTAGAGATTTTCTGTATAAATTGCATCATTCTTTTCAATATTAGTTCATACATAGCCACAGTTCAGTGCTAACAAGTAGCAGAAGTCTGTGATAGAATAGCCAAGGTCAGTGTAGTCAGGGGAATTGGAGTTAAATGCTTACCAGTATCCTTGATGACTATTCATCACTTGTTGAAATATACATGTATCAAAATACTGACCTATTCATATTATATTAATGAATTGGGAACCAGTTTAACTACCTGATATTCACTTGCAGCTTTTCTTGGAAACTGAGGAACTGTCTTGCTTCAAGTGGGAGGAATATTCTTAGGCCAGTTTGGGGTTTAACACATTCTGGTATTGCACCATGCATCAACTCAATTACAATTTGTATGCATTGAAGAATGAAAGTCAGATTTATATAATAATAAACTTTACTAATAAAGCAATAACTTGGAAAATGAAGGTACTCTCTCATCAAACTTTGTGATCCTTATAATTTTTAAGGGAATTGCTTCACTCAGCATTTGAAGAAAGTTCATTAATGCTGACATTTCCTCTGAAGATTTTTAAAATCAGTTTGTAAATATTAATATTCTTTAAATTTAAATTGGAGGCAGCAGTTTTAAATGTATAAAAGACACCTACATTATGTTGCAGACTTATCAGAAGCTCTAAAAATGGGGCAGCAGGGTATGTTCCCATGGGAGTAGTGTAGAGCCTTAGCTGTCACTTGAAATGCCCACACAAATCATGACTTGACCCTTACAAATCAGATTCATGCCTTCTTTTTCGTAACCATAATTGACATTTTGTAGTTTACTTCATGCTTAACCTCTGGTTTTTCCTGTAACTTCTTTTGCTGGGAAGATGGAATGTAAATTTTGAAATATGAATCAGGATAATAGAAATTTGCTCAAAATATTGTATTTATACTCTAATTGCATTCTGAAAGGAGAGTTTTACTGACCTTGGGGAATGTAAGTGAAAAATCATTTCCACAGAAATTGAACTTGTGTTTTCTAGGAACCTATAGATAAACCTTGTAAGTCTTTGAGATGTTATTAGATGGGCACAGCTTTCTCATTTTTGAGATTTATCATCTAGCTGAAGCACTTTGAAGTAGTTCTACAGATTTGCGTGGCAGGCAAAAGTCAATTACAGTCTTGAATTATTAACAGTTAGAAACTGATACATTGTCAGATAAATTCAGAGACTTCCAAATTAGTAACACTTTATTGTAGAGCCAGAAATGCTCAGTAAATACATGTGTCTAAATTTATTCCATTAGAAGCTCAGATTGCTTTTTATATGATTGCATTCAAATTATGAAGTTTAAAAAAATAGATATTAATTAAACACAGCTCAAATATACACTCTTGTGGGAAAATTACTCAGTTTTCCATAAGTAGTTGAATATACTTTTCATATCTTATAAGCGTATGCTGTAGAACTGATAAACTGATACGGGCAGGGTCCTAGGACATACTTGCATGCTACACTGACACTCAACCTAGCTTCAGAGAAACTGTCACGTCTGCACAAAACAGTGCAGTGCAGTTCTGTGTAGATCTTCTACTATGGGTTCCAGAGTCCCAGCAGAGCAAAGGTCTAATAATGGCCCCTTACTTCAGTGGACGTGTCACAAAGCTGAAAATTCTATGGCACTACTGCTTTGAGGCCCAGAGCAAGCTTAACTGCAAACTACATTGATTTGCTTTCTAAAATTGGGTACACTATGATAAGGTGGACACTGGTCTTTTCTCCTCTATCATGTGGCTAGGCATAAGCCCTTTAGTGGAGGATACTTCAGCTTCCTTAGTGTTCCTGTAAATTGATAAAATACAGAAAATGCACCTTTACTGAATAGAAAGGTTTTGGATCGCCTGCTTTTTGTAAGCACTTAGTTTTGTTGGCATATTCTTAGTGTTGTTACTATTAAGAGAGAATGAAAACAAAAGCAGAGACTGGAAGAATGAAGAACTACACACTGTAGCAGAAGAGCAGGTTCGGGAACATCTAAGGAACTTGAAGGTGCACAAGTCCATGGGACCTGATGAGATGCATCTGCAGGTCCTGAGGGACCTGGCGGATGAAGTTGCCAAGACACTGTCCATCATATTTGAGAAGTTGTGGCAGTCCATTGAGGTTCCTACTGACTGGAAAAGGGGTAACATAACCCCCATTTTTAAAAAGGGGAACAAGGAAGACCTGGGAAACTACAGGCCAGTCAGTCTCACCTCTGTGCCTGGCAAGGTCATGTAGCAGATTCTCCTAGAAACCATACTAAGGCACATGCTAAATATGGATGTGATTGGTGATAGCCAACATGGCTTCACGAAGGGCAGACAGTGCCTGACCAATCTGCTGGCCTTCTATGACGGGGTTACAGCATTGGTGGACAAGGGACGAGCAACGGACACCATCTACCTGGACTTGTGCAAAGAAAATGGTGGCTTCTTCAAAGTTAGGGAAATGTTGTATTTAAGTTTGAGAAGTCAAGGCTGGTTTAGGTTTAAATGTAGGATGAATAATATAAGGTAGCTCTTCATAGGTGGAAAAGTACAATGAAGTTTAAAACAGACAGAACCCATCCTTATGCTATATTACAGTGCTAGATTCTGCTGTGGAATAAGAAGAGGTAAATGCATAACAAGTTCAGCTATTTAAACAGATAAATTCCAGATTTACTCTGTCAGTACTGTAAGCTGGATCTGAGTCCGGGTTACATCATTATTATGCGTCCTTGGCAACAAGATTTTCTAAAATGCTCTGATAAGAGCCTTTGGCTAATCATGTGCTGTGCACGTTTAAAGAACCTATAATTACATTTCTAAAAATGGAGTCTTCACTATTGGGTACTATGATGTTTGTTTCTTTGGTGATTTTCACCTGGCAGCTTTCTGGCAAAAAAAAAAAAAAAGAAAAATAAGAAATAACAGTTGAGGTATAACTGAAAAGATCTAGATTCTGTAGTGGTTTAACATTTATAGCATATGTAAATGTAAAATGTTTTTAAAATGGTCACCATTAACTAGTTTAAACCCTTTCCCTTCATGGTTTATGAAACTTCCATGTAGGATTCAGCAGAAATATCTCCTGCACATCCTAGAATCCCCTTAGAGAGTCACATCTCTTGGTTGTGATCCACAATTCATCTACCATAACCTCAAATATTTTACTTTTTGTTTTATTATATTAACAATGCATAGCAACTATAAACAACTTAGCAAAATATATAAAAGCTGTCTTCCTTTCACTCCTTAACCCACAGGACTATATTCATACAAAAATCCCAGCTAGAATCAGAGACCTCAGAAAAAAAAATAACCAGAAAGTTAGTCAGAGACACAGCATCCTTCTTACAAGTCACCTTTGTAGTCCAAGGGAGGGGAGAGAGAAATCATAAACCCAGAAACAATTGAAGGCATGTGGATGAGAGGACAAGTGTGAGTTTAGTGCTCTGATTAAAAGCATTACAAGATTCCTGCTGCATTAGCTATGAGAAAATAGTGCGAAAAAAAGGCTGGATGGAACACTTGGAGAGCTCAGTTGTTAATGTAAAGATCTGCATCATCAGCACTTTCTTTCAAAGTACCTCATCAAAGTTTATAGCCTTTACACCAGTTTAAATCTTTATTTGATACCCCTACAATGCACAAGAGAAGCACATTCTCTTGCATGGAAAAAAACTACCTAATGAAAAAGAATGTCACTGGCCACAATTGCACTGGAAAATATTGTTTTAGTAGTAAATTACTGAAAATTTTTCTTTCATCATTTCCTCCTTCTGTGCTTTACAAAGAATATGAGTTTCTAATGACTTTTCTTAATATTGGAAGCATTGCCTCTCAATCTTGTTTTTGTGTTCTTCAGAAGACAGAAGAGAATGATGAGACTTAAGTTGCATGTCAGTATATTATCCTCTTCCTGCCTCTTTTCCTTTTTTCTTTCTTACTTATGGAAGGTTGCCAAAGCTGTGCAGTATTGTTTATGTTTACTCTCGTGTTTTCAGTAGGCAAGAATTAAAATTTAAACAAAAGGAAGCACAGAGTAAATGGAAAATCACATATAATACCTTGATAAGAAAGCACTGAGTGTCTTTATACCATGCCGTAACAATTATCTCACAGCACAGTAGCCGTAGCATTCAGAATGACTAGCTTAGATATTTGAAATTGTTATTTTTTTTAAAAACAACCATTTTACAGCTGCCTGTACTACAGAACACAACTTGTTTGTTAGCCTCTTTTGATTTCATTGTTCTATTCTTCCACAGAATCTCCAGCAATAATAAAAAAAAACCACAATAATTGTAGAATCATAGAATCATAGAATGATTTGTGTTGGAAGAGACCTTTCAAGGTCATCTAGTCCAACCCCCCTGCAAGGAAAAGGGACATCTCCAAATAGATCCGGTTGCTCAGAGCCCCATCCAACCTGGCCTTGAACATTTCCAGGAATGGGACATCTACCTCCTCTCTGGGCAACCTGTTCCAGTGTTCCACCACCCTTATTGTAAAATTTTTTTTCCTTATATCTAGTCTGAATCTACCTCCTTCCAGTTTAAAACCATTATCATTTGTCCTATCACATCAGACCCTGCTGAAGAATTTCTCCTTGTCTTTCTTATAGGCCCTCTTTAAGTACTGGAAGACCACTATAAGGTCTCCCCGGAGCCTCCTCTTCTTCAGGCTGAACAGCCCCAACTCTCTCAGCCTGTCTTCATAGGAGATGTGCTCCAGCCCTCTGATCATCTTCATGTCCCTTCTCTGGACTTACTCCAATTGGTCCATGTCTTTCCTGTGCTGAGTGCTCCAGAACTGGATGCAGTACTCCAGGTGGGGTCTCATGAGAGCGGAGTAGAGGGGGAGAATAATCTCCCTTGACCTGCTGGCCACGCTCCTTTTGATGCAGGCCAGAATATGATTGGGCTGTGAACACCCACTGACAACTCGTGTCCAGCTTTTCATCCACCACTGCCCCCAAGTCTTTCTCAGCAGGGCTACACTCAATCCCTTCAGCCCCAGGACGTATTGATACCGAGGGTTGCCTTGATCCATGTGTATGACCTTGCATTTGGTCCTATCTAACCTCATGAGGTTCTCATGGGCCCAAATCTCGAGCTTGTCCAGGATGACATCCCATGCCTCGGCTGTGCTGACTGCATCACTCAACATAGTGTCAGCTGCAAACTTACTGAGGGTGCACTTGATCCCACCGTCTCTGCCATTCATAAAGATATTAAAAAGTATTGGTCCCAATACTGATATACAAGGGACACCACTTGTCACCGACCTCCATCTGGACATTGAGCCATTGACCACTACTGTCTAGATGTGACCATCCAATAAATCCCTCATCTGCTGAATAGTTTACCCAACGATGTAATCCATAGGTCTCTAATTTAGAGAGAAGGATGTGTGGGACTGTGTTGAAGGTCTTACAGAAGTGCAGGTAAACAACATCCATAGCTCTTCCTTTGTCTATGATCTAGTGACTGCATCATAGAAGGCCACTGGGTTGGTCAGGTAGTACTTGCCCTCAGTGAAGCCATGCTGGCTCTCTGGAATCAGCTCCCTGTTCTCCATGTGCCTCAGCATAGCTTCTATGAGGATCTGTTCCATGATTTTCCCAGACACAGAGGTGAAGCTGACAGAATAGTCGTTCCCAGGATCCTCCTTTTCACCCTTTTTGAAAATGGGTGCAATGTTTCTCTTTTTCCAGTCAGAGGGACCTCACCTGACTATTAAGACTTTTCAAATATCATGGAGAGTGGCTTGGCAACTACGTCAGACTACATCCCTCAGGACTCTGAGATATATCTCTTCAGGTCCCATAGACTTATGTATATTCAGGTTCCTCAGGTGATCATGAACCCAATGTATTCTTACAGTGGGAGGGATTTTGCTCCTGCAGTCCCTGTCTTCACATCCATCCACTCAAGATGTGTGGGAAGAGAGGTTGCCAGTGATGACTGAGGCAAAAAGTTGTTGAGTACCTCAGCCTTCTCCTTGTATATTGTGACCAGTTCACCAGTCTTGCTCATCAGGGAGGGTATACTTTCTTTGACCTTCCTTTTCTGACTAACATACTTGTAGAAGTCCTCCTCATTATTCCTTGTATTTCTTGCCAAGCTTAGCTCCAGCCATGCCTTGGCCTTCCTGATCCCATCCCTACACAACCGGGTAGTGTCCCTATACTCTTCCCAGGATACCTGTCCCTGCTTCCACTGCCTGTGCATTTCCTTCTTTGCGTTTACTTTGATTAGCAGGCCTTTATTCAGCCATGCTGGTCTCTTGCCTTCCTTTCCTGATTTCTTACTTCTGGGGATCAAGAGCTCTTGCGCTCTATGCAAGGTGTCCTTAAAGATCTGCCAGCTCTGTTCTGTTCCCTTGTCCTTGAGGGCAGTTTCCCAGGGGGTCTTACTGACTAACTCCTTGAAGAGCTGGAAATTTGCTTTCCTAAAATTCAGGGTCGTGACTTTTCTCTTTGCCTGACCCATTTCTCTCAGGATTGCAAACTCCACCAGTCCATGATCACTACAGCCCAATTCACCTCTAATCTTGACATCACTGATTAGCTCACTTGCATTGGTGACCAACAGGTCCAGTATGGCATCCCCTCTGGTAGAGCTCTCTGTCACCTGGCTTAAGAAGTTATCCTCAATGCATTTGTGGAGTTTCCTGAACTGCCTACAGCCTACCATGCCACTTTTCCATGAGATGTCAGTGTGGTTGAAGTCCACCAGCAGGACAAGAGCTTCCAATAATAAATCTGAGTAATTAAAAAAAAATGTTCTCTTTAACGGAAGAAACAAAAAGTTGGAAGTGAAAAAATACATTTTAATAGAGAAATAGATAAAGAGGGAATTTACTGCTCCGGGTAGCTTTCACAAACTGTATGCCTTCAGGAGCAACTTCTCTTCAGGAAGTTTGTACATAGAGAATTTCAGTGGATAGGGCTTTTCGTGATTTACAGGAAAAAATATAAAATTGATATGAGCACAATTAAGGTTGCAATGGTTCTCCCGCCCCCCCCCCCCCATTTTCTGTGCATTTTTACAAATAATGCAGTAGGAAATACTGTAAAAATATATATTTATACAGTTCAGTCACAATTTGCTTGTGGTGTGGCTAGATTCTTTCAAATTGTGTGTGAATTTTTTGCAGCATATATAAAGCAATGTAGACTACAACCCTGTTAGTGATATTCATTGATGGTACAAGTTTTGTGGACCTTGATAGTGGAACTAAATTTAAAAAAGATTGTCAATCTGCAAAAGCAGCAAGAAAACAAGATATACATAGCTGAGTATCAGAAATAGATCAAAGTGGTAGATATCACTGGACCACGTCACCCAGAGTGGTTGTGGAGCCTCAGTCTGTGGAGATATTCAAAACCTGTCTGGATACAGACATGGGCAACCTACTGTAGCTGACCCTGCTTTAGCAACAGGGTTTGACTAGATTACCTCAAGAAGTCCTTTCCACTCCAAATGGTTCTATGATTTTGCGTAATAAATACAGAATATAAATACATATCAATTAATTTTATAAATTTGTTAGGTAAAATACAGCGTTGATTTGTACTGTAAGAACTGTAAGCAGTCCTTAAAAAAAAAAAATAGAAAAAAAAACTCTGCAAGGAATAATTGAGAGAAAGATATTAAATCACATGACACAGCTACCTGCAGCAAAAGTATTCCAGAAAGATGTTTTTTTCCATCTCTGTCTAACAATGTGCTATTAGATTTTTTTTTTACTAGAAATTTGTAACCATATAATCTTTCATTGTCAGTTTCATAGTCTACTTATGTCTGTTCTGTGGGGAAAGACTTTTCTACAATGTTACCAAACAACCTCTGGCCACAGTCACACACGATTGGTCAGACTGTGATATTTCCCATCATCAGTTCTGCTTATATTTTTTTTTCCCCTGCAGAGTCTTATGCTCTGTTGTTACTCAGTTTTGGTAAACTGACTTTTCTTTCTCCTGATAGTTGCATACATAGATGATCACTGTATATTTGGGCACTTGCTGCTCTCTAGAAAAAGGAAGTCTTTTCACTAAAAAAAAAATCTGTAGTTTTCCTCCAGAAGTCTTGCTTCTGTGACCTGCTTGGACACGCTATCCATATTATTTAGTAAGAAAAAATGCTGGCAAATCTACCCTTGGAACGACACACACTTATTTTTTTCTTTTTCTTTTACAGTACTGATTTTCCTGTTAGGACAAATTAAGAGAAACAGATACTGGGAACGATTGAGCTCTAGATATTGCACACTGCATTCTGACTCCACAGAAAATAAGCTGCATCCCAAGTACAGTGTACACTGCAGAACAAGAATTTACACAGTTTATACTTTAATTTTATTGTATTATACTTTGGAAATTGTAAGGTTTTTTTCATATTATAAAGATATTTTTATTAAGATAAATCTTGCAAAGACAATCTCTAGTTGCACGAGCAAAACACTGCTAAGAGAAACTTCCTTTAAATAATTCGTATTTACTGATGAGCAAATACAGACAATGTATTTCTGGCAAAGAGTATATTCCAGCTGCAGTTCTATAAATTTAATTCAAGGAAACTGCATTCTAGAAAAACAAATTTTGGATGCCTGGTTGCTGGCAGGATTATCTTTATGTGATGACTGACAAGAGAAAGATGGGAATTTAATTCCTGGCAAGAAGCAAATGCAGGTTGCAAACATTCAGTAGCATATTTTTAATGATCAGACTGAGGAGGATGTGTAGAAGTGAATTCCTACCCACACAAATCCTGTATGGTGCCAGGCAAAACAATTGTCCCCTTGGCAGAAGTAAACTACAGCATTTATTATGTTGGATAGTATAATTAAAAATTGCATTTTGTATGAGAAAATAAATAAAAGATTTAATAACTCTACTTTGTAAATACAAGAGGGTTTTTTTAATATAAACTAACATGGCATGAAAAAATAAGGGAGAAACTTTGTAGTCTTAATTATGATGTTAAACTAATCTACAAGTATAATGTAATTTCGAAGTTGCAAACTTATTGTAAATAGCATCATATTTTTGTTGTGATAGGACAATTTGGCTAAACCTAGCTAAGAGGAAAAGGATTTGAGTGTTTTTCACCCCATTAGTAGTCCTTATTCCTTTTGTTTTTATTTCTGTTCTTGAGAGCTGTTTTCACATGGAGTGAAACTACTGTTGTCATTAAACAACATCGTACTTTTAATAATAGTCATTTAGACAGATTCGTACTTCTTGCTGTGCTCAAATGGCTCAGCAGTGTCACTTCAGGACAGTGTATACTAAGGGTTGTGTGGAATCACATCGTCCCTTATGGAGCAGAAAAGATTTAATGCAAACATTTACTGCACTGTTGGGATTAGTTTAATGTCTCACCAGTGTCATTAGTCAATTCACAGAGAGGAGGTAGAGCCCAGGCCCAGTATCCTACTGATACATAATTTTGGAATTACTGGGCAAACTGAGGAAGAATTATTTATACAAAGGGGTTATTTATTGAAAATAAGGCTAGGAGAGATTCTTTTCAGGGCAATTTGGAAGATAAGCACAATTTAGTCTCAAGAAGGGGTTTTTGATGACTTGAAGAAAGAAACCATGATTCTCAACAGATAATTTGGCCAGATGATCAGGTCAATGTTAAAGTGTGCTTCAAGATCTTAGCTAGCCATGTATTTCACCCACATCATGTTTGGAAAGGGGTAAACTGTGGGTGGTGCCTATCCATTTAAATCAGAGGTTCAAATCCTCACACAATGGGAGAGACTGAAACTAGATTTCTCAACTATCAGTATAGAAGTGAGAGCTAAAGTAAGGTGAAAAAGGCAAATATCTTAAAAAATATTTGCATGAGGAATGAGTATTTCCTTAGGTTAAAGGGAGAGCTGTGGGGGTTTTTTGGTGTCCCTCTGTGGTTTGATTGTTTTTCAAAGATGCATTGAATTAATAACAAAATTATTCATCTAATATTCCTTTTGAAACTCATTACAGCCATCATCAAGATCATTATTTTTCAAAGAAGCGTGTCTAGAAATGCATGGAAGTTTTAAATGTTTTGGATCTGGGGGTCTGTTTGGACAGGTTTCATATTGTGAGGTGGAGAAAAATGTAAATGTGCAAATCTAGTTATGAAAAAATGCTGCCTGCAATTATCACCAGATGTATCAAACTGAGCACTGTGCTACAGGACAATGCTAAAACACCTTTACTCAGAGATACAGGATGGCAAACATAAATAGCATTATAGTATGGAATGTTGAATAACTCAGTGACAATTTTAAACACAGAAGAAATGTTAAAGTATATTAGACGAAGTGCACCCAGATGGACTTTCCACTTTTGCCACTCACTTCTCTACGGGTGAGTTTCTAAAGATTTAATATGCAGATTTATTTTAGTATTTGTCTTCCTGAAGTAGTTTGATCCTATGATGTGTACTTTGTGAAAAGCCAATGGAATTGGAAAAGTTGACAGAAAAGCAAAACAAATTCTTTTATTTCTGCTCAAAATTTAGAAATGAAATTTGCAAGGAATTTGTAAGGGTCCTGACAGGAAATTCTCTTCTCAGTGATTTACGGAAAAGATTCACAAAGCAATAAGCTCTCACTGCAATGTGTGGTAACGAGGAGGAAAGATTACTAAAGACATATTCTCCGAGAGAATAGGGGGACATGATATAAGAAAAACAGCTCGAGGTTTGAGATAAGGACAGGGAGAAATCCTTAAAGTTACCGTTACGGGTAAAACAGACTCGACTTGGGGAAAAGTATTCATTTATTACTAAAACTAGCAGGAGAATGAGACAGGGAACAAGATAACCTCCCCTCACCTCTCTCTCTTACCGGGCTTACCATTATCTCTACTACCTTCTCCCCCCGCCGAGCGGCACAGGGGGGAAGAGGGAATGGGGGTCACGGTCAGTTCATCACATGTTGTTTTACGCCACTGCTTCATCGTTGTGGGAAGAACTCCTGGCATTCCTCCTCTGCTCCATCGTGGGGTCCCTCCCACGGGCCACAGTCCTTCCTGAAACTGCTCCGGCATGGGTCATCTCTTCCACGGGGTGCAGTCCCTCTAGAACAGCTGCCCCAGCGGGCCCTCCACGGGCCACAGCCTCCTTCAGGCATCCACCTGCCCCAGTGTGGGGTCCTCCACGGGCTGCAGGTGGATCTCTGCCCCTCCGTGGACCTCCATGGGGACAACCTGCTCCACCATGGTCGTCACCACAGGCTGCAGGGGAATCTTGGCCAGGAGCCGCATTACTCCTCCCCCTCCTTCTTCACTGACCTTGGCGTCTGCAGCCATTCCTCACAACAGATGCCTCTCAGGATCCTTTTTACATCTTATTAACTTCTCATCTCCTCTCCACTTCTTGCAGCCAGGCCGGGCCGAGTTGGGCCCAGTCGGCTGCCTGGCGCGAAGCCACAGGGTGAGGCCTGCAAGGCTCACAAGGCTCGTGCCTCCCCCTCTCTGCCCCTGCTCAGCTGCTTCACATCTTCTCTGGGTTTTTTTTCTGTTTTCCCCTTCTTAAATACCTTATCACAGAGGCATTATGAGGGAACATTCTGCTACCAATTAGCTCGGCCTTGGCCAGCAGCGGGTCCGCCCTAGGCCTGGCTGAGTCCACTGAACAAAGGGGAGCAACTTCTAGCAGTTTCCTACAGAAGCTACCACCTTAGGCCCCCCCTCACTAACAAAACCAGAACACTGCTACAGTTTGAAAGGACAGGATGTGCAGGGAAGCAAAGGTGCTACTTTTTGTTGCTTCCTGGAAGGGCTAAGTGGATGGGTTGTGAAAAGCACAAGAAGACCCTGAGCTTTCTAACTTACTGGATAGCAAGTCTTATGTTATGCTTTAGAAGTTAGCACGGCAAATGAAACCCCTGCAAATATTGGTGTATGTTTTACAAGACCAAGTGCTAAGACCTTCAGAATGTTTCTTACTGGTGTGTGATTTCTACGCTACCCTTTATCTTATGCTTTAAATATATACACAGCAAGATGAGTATTTCATTGCAGCACAGACAAAAGTAGCCGTCTGTGTTTGACCTTGGTGTCATCTACTGCACTGCAGGGCGTCATAGCCAATTATGTGAACAGGCTTCAGGTTTCAGCACAAGCTGGTATCTAGACACAAATACATTAGGGACTTTTTTCCAGTATGATTTTTGATAACTTAATAGGAAAGAACCTAGGTTATTCTTGTCACCCCTTCAGTTCTCAGTACTCAGTTTAGCCCAATTATAAGAATGCCTTTAAGTACTTCCAAGCCATGTTTTCCTTTTGCTCTATATACTTTATAGAAAAACTTTAATCATGCAACAGTTGTTAACGTTGCATTCCTAGTGTCCAACAAACATTAATGACTATATTAAACTCTTGCACTCAGAGTACTCAAATTGTTCCACAGTCAAACATGGCTTGGGGAAAGAGAGAAAGGATTGAGAGCTGGTGGAAGAAAACAGAGGAAGTTGAAAACTGGCTGAATTTGAGACAGAACACATATGGCATAATTTCACAAAGTAATTTTTCTTCCCTATTCTTATTTTATGAGCAAATTATCCTTTTCTTTCTTCTTCTTTTATTCCAGAATACTTTGTATTTTTGGGCTTTGCATTGTCATATGCATACTGTATACAGACCTTCTTCTTCATTCTCTTTCTGGCTGTGGATTCTCTGCACTGATATAACAACAACTTTTGATAAAGCTTCCTTTAATAGGATGGCTGAAGAAGGATGAGCTGCTCTAACTCCATATCTGTGGTACAAATTTATGTGACAATTCAATGGAAGTGATTGTAGAGTAACATACCAGTGCTCAGCCTAAAGAAGGATACAAACTGTGGACTTGATTTGTTTTACTTGACTTTACAGCCTGAGAACTTGCTATGGGACAAAGCTCATCCCTTGAGTTCTGGCTGGGTTCATTGGACAGTATGTGGTGAGGAGTGGGAAGGAGACAGAGAACAGGGCATGTGCGTTGGGGGTGGGAGAAAACATAAAATGCTTCATTTTGACATTTCAGCCTTCTGTTTCAAAATGAAGTCTCAACCTCACATCTAGTTAATTAAAAAAAATAAAAACAACCAACGACAAGCCCTTTAATTTTTTAGCACCAGTAGAGAATGTTTACTTTGACTGAGAATTATGTTTTGAGGGGATAGGGAGAATGCCATTTCTGTAAGGAAACAGAAATTATTTATTTTTGTATTTACCCTAAATAGTAACATTTTTTTCATTGGTTTGTTTTTTTTTTTTTGGTGCAGCAGACAGATCAACACAATCAGTTGTTTGCACAGCTCTACTTGCAAAATGAATTTTGTAATCCTAATGTTAAAAATCTCTTTCTTCCCTAAATAGCACAGTTTAGTTATTCTTAGTAAATGGTATGATTTACTGTAGACTTAAATTATTGTAGCTACATTCCTTAGTCTTGCAGAAATTTATTGCAGTTAAAGGTACCATCTGGTGAAACTGTCTTGAGTACTGTCACCTTCAGATGAGATGGAGAGAGTGTGAGGTGCAAAGATCCTGGGTTTTGGTCAGAAGCAGCATTTTATTACATTATCCTTATAAGACTGTAGAACATAAAACTTGTCCAGGTAGCAACATTAAAAATAAAAGGTGGTGTCTGAAATTTAGCTTAATCAAGTCCTTCGTATAATTAAAGATACAGTGCATCCTTTGGCATGGTTATGAAGTACAGCAGAAAGCTAGCCAGCTAGCTGTATTTATCATTGTTCTGGTGACAAAATTAGTTCAGAATAAGAGTATACCATAAACTTTTTCCTGCTAAATTATCTGTAAAACAATATCAAAGGTGATTTTGTTTATAGTGCCAGAACAGTGGTTTTCATAACAAGTTATGTCTACATAAACCAAATATTCAGCTTGAAGTCTGAGGCACAAGGGAAAGCCTTGTTTGGCTTCAGGCTCTCATCACTGTAATTGATCAAACTCTAAATTTCTATGAAACTACATAAATTCATATGACACAAACTCTAGGAATTTCAAGCTGGCAGTTTTACTCGCCTGAGAAATTCTGTTGCAGATTGTTGCCTTAAGACAATTTCTGCATAGAGTCATCTCATCTCCTACTGATTTTATGTTTTTGATGGGGATAAAAAAATAATCATTTTCACAGAGGGAATTTAGAAGGCCACTTATACTGTTGATAGCTGATGTGACTGCATAATTCATTGACTGGACTCTAGCTAGGAGTTCAGCCTAGTGCTGAAGTAGCAGTAGTGAGGAATAACTGGCTCTGGTTTTCCCAAACCGACTGACTCTGAACCTGTCCAGGTGTCCAGAGGCAGCCTGCCTACTGATGCCTCCCCATATGTGCTATCTCAAGCAATTAGAGTAATCCCCAAAAGGGAATGAGGCAGTGACCCAGCCCTTCCCTTTCTCCTGTACTTGCTGTTGTGTCCTGAGAGAGTAGGGAAGAACTAGGTTTCTTTCTTGCACTTTTCTAATTCTAAATACCTCCTTCCAGATACCATCTGTCTTCACAACAAAATGATGACAGAAGTCCTAAGGTAACACATGCTACACTAAACTATTATCAAAACTGAGGGGTTTTTGGGCAGTTTTTAATGCCATTGAAAAAGGTACTGTGATTAGTTGTCACAAGGTGCCTCATGAAGGTTGTAGTGAAGATTCCCTGTAAAGGAGAGTAGAAAACAAAATGTTCTGTTCCATCCAGTGTTTGTACGTTCTTTTTCATTTCCCTGCTGTCCTGGTTTCAGCAGGGATGGAGTTAATTTTCTTCTCAGTAGCTGGTGTGTTTTGGATTTTGTGTGTGAAGAATGTTGATAAAAACATTCTGATGATACGAGTTGTTGTGAATGAGACCAAGGACACTGTCTGGCTTTCCAAGTCTCGTTAACGTGCAGATGCGGGAAGCTGGGCAAAAGACAGACAGAATAATTGATCCAAACTGGCCAAAGAGAGTATTCCATGCCATAAACGTCATGCTCAGTATATAAGTGGGGGTTGCCCATGGGAGGGGGCATCATTTTCAGTTATTCCTTTTCTTGTCGGGTATCCGTTCGGGCACCCTTGGCATTCTTTTCTTCTCTCTTGCTTGCTGGCATCGTTCCCTCTACCTTGCTAGCTTGCTCTCCCCCTTTGCTTGCTGCTCGGTGTTGTTCCTGTGATCGCTGCTCAGGACGGGCTGCGTCGGTCGTTCGGACATCGGGTGGTGAGAAATTGTACATTGTTCATTTTGTATATTTTGTATATATTAATATCCTTATATCCTGTTAGCTTTGTAGTTTTTAGTATTTTCAGTAAACTGTTTTTATCTCAACCCACGAGTTTTCCTTTCTTCCCAATTTCTCTCCCCTGTCCCACTAGGTAGGGGCAGGGTGAATAAAAAACTGTGTGGTGATCCGGGCTAAACCACCACAGTCTTTTTGGCGCCCAACGTGGGGCTGGAAGGGGCCTCACTAGATCAGTCGTGAGATCATCGGACCTTAGTCTGAGGATCCAAGGTTCAAGCCCCGGTCAGTCCCGAAGGGTTGAGATAAGGACAGGTTTGAACACAGTGTGTTGAAAACAGATTTGTTACAAGTGTTCATTAAGCCGGTTTGGTCATCACTGGGCACAATGTTGTTTTATTTGTTCTCGCAGTTGTTTTTAGAGCTGTACTGGATAGCACCCTACTTGCCGTATTTTCTGTTTGTCGGTGTTTGTACACGCTTTATCAATGATGTGTGTTGGATCAAAGGTATCGTTCTGCTGTGCTATGCGGCACTGATTTGTTTAGTGAGATTGCTGGTAACGGGACCATTTTCATATCTGTACTCAATGGCGGCAGGCAGTGTGCAGAGCGAGGAGGCAGAGGCAGCTCCACCCGGGTATTTCGGGAGCCATCTTGTGGGTGTTGTTTGGAACTATACCTGTTGTTTTGTTCCGGGAAGCCAGGCCGTGGGGGGAACATCTGTTTACAGCTTTCCCCACCTCACCAAGCTAATTTCAACAGCTTTTGAGAATTTTGAATACCCTTTTTATACCCCTACCACCATGTTCATGGTGACAAGTCTCTTGCAGCTATCTCAGATCTTGATATTGATGAAGTTTAAACAGTTTTTTAAAAGTATTATGGCTCCTCCAATCCCTGCAACAGACACTGTGGCTACTCAAACTGCTGCTACAAATACTGCAGCTACTTCAGCCGCTACGGCAGGTGCTGCAGCTACCCCAGCCCCTGCTACGGGCACTGCGATTGCTTCAGACCCCACGCCAGACACTGTGGCTACTCAAACCTCAGCAAGCAGTACCAAAGAGAAACCGAAAAACCAATCATCCACACCAGTATCAGTTGCCCCTGTACATAAGAAATATACCAAAAAATCAGTTCGCATAGTGAAAGATGATGATGAACCAGGCCCATCACATGATCAGGGAGACACAGAAGGGGAGGTAGTCACCCGATCCCTATCCCTGAGTGAGCTGCGAGATATGCGAAAAGATTTTAGCCGTAATCAAGGTGAGCAACTTGTCACCTGGTTGCTCCGATGCTGGGACAGAGGGGCCAGTAGCCTGGAATTAGAAGGCAGGGAAGCCAGGCAGCTGGGATCTCTGTCTAGGGAAGCAGCCATTGACAGGGCGATTGGAAGAGAGTCAGCAGCCTGCAGCCTCTGGAGGCGACTCCTGTCAGGTGTGAGGGACAGGTATTTCTTTAAGGAAGATATTGTATGCCACCCAAGCAAGTGGACCACCATGGAGAGAGGTATCCAGTTTCTGAGAGAATTAGCTGTTCGGGAGCTGATTTATCATAACCTGGATGACCCACGGACATCCGTAGATCCAGATGAAATTGAATGTACCCGACCCATGTGGCGGAAATTTGTACAGAGTGCACCATCATCGTATGCCAACTCATTGGCAGCAATGAGTTGGAAAGATGATGAGATGCCACCAGTACGTGCAGTGGCTAACCAGCTCCGACAATATGAAGACAATCTCTCTTCCCCGATGCGGGCCTGTGTCTCAGCTATAGAAAGACTAACTGAGAAATCTGAAAGCCAGTTTGAAAAACTGTTAGAAAAACTATCTGAGGTGTGTGAGAAACTCGAAGATTCTTGCTCCCCACCTGCACGGACTAATATCTCAGCTATTAGAAGAAGACCTCATCCTCCTCCTGCTCAAGGGAGACGGTACACCCGACGAGATGACCTATGGTTTACCTTGCGTGACCAAGGAGAGGATATGAGGAAGTGGGATGGAAAGCCTACCTCGGCCCTAGAGGCACGTGTACGTGAGTTGCGAGGTAAAACAATCACAAAGGGAGGTTCTTCCAGGCAATTTGCTTCTCCAGTTTCCAGTGGGCAGTTCCCCAGACAGCGTAGAAGGGCTGATCTCACCTCTGATCCTACGGAAGGAACTTCTGATTCATATTCACAGAAAGTGAACAGAAAATATTACAAACAGGACTAGAGGGGCCCTGCCTCCAGCCAGGCGGAGGAGAGGGACAACAGAGTTTATTGGACTGTATGGATTAAATGGCCTGGCACATCAGACCCACAAAGGTATAAAGCTCTAGTAGACACTGGTGCACAGTGTACTCTAATACCATCAAGCTATAAAGGGGCACAACCCATTTGTATTTCTGGAGTGACAGGAGGATCCCAAGAGCTGACTGTATTGGAGGCTGAAGTAAGTTTGACTGGGAATGAGTGGCAAAAGCACCCCATAGTGACTGGCCCAGATGCTCCATGCATTCTTGGCATAGATTACCTCAGGAGTGGGTATTTCAAAGACCCAAAAGGGCACCGGTGGGCTTTTGGTATAGCCACCGTGGAGAAAAATAAACAGCTGTCCATCTTGCCCAGACTTTCAAAGGACCCTTCCGTTGTGGGAAAGCTGAAGGTTGAAGAACAAAAGGTACCAATTGCTACTACCACGGTGCACCGGCGGCAATATCGCACCAACCGAGACTCCATAATCCCCATCCTCAAGCTGATTCGTCGACTGGAGAGCCAGGGAGTGATCAGCAAGTCCCGCTCACCCTTTAACAGTCCCATATGGCCAGTGCGAAAATCTAATGGAGAATGGAGACTAACAATGGACTATCGTGGCCTAAATGAGGTTACACCACCAATGAGTGCTGCCGTGCCGGACATGCTAGAACTTCAGTATGAACTGGAGTCAAAAGCAGCCAAGTGGTATGCCACCATCGATATTGCCAATGCGTTCTTCTCCATTCCTCTGGCACCAGAATGCAGGCCACAGTTTGCTTTCACTTGGAGGGGTGTCCAGTACACCTGGAATCGACTGCCCCAGGGGTGGAAACACAGCCCCACCATTTGCCATGGACTGATCCAGACTGTATTAGAAAAGGGTGGAGCTCCAGAACATCTGCAATACATTGATGACATCATCGTATGGGGCAACACAGCAGAAGAAGTTTTTGAGAAAGGGGAGAAAATAATCCAAATCCTTCTGAAAGCCGGTTTTGCAATAAAACAAAGCAAAGTCAAGGGGCCTGCACAAGAGATCCAGTTTTTAGGAGTAAAATGGCAAGATGGACGTCGTCACATTCCAATGGATGTGGTCAACAAAATAACAGCTATGGCTCCACCAGCTAACAAAAAGGAAACACAAGCCTTTTTAGGTGTTGTGGGTTTCTGGAGAATGCATATTCCAAATTACAGTATGATTGTAAGCCCTCTCTATGAAGTGACTCGAAAGAAGAATGATTTTAAATGGGGCCCTGAACAACGACAAGCCTTTGAACAAATTAAACAGGAGATTGTTCATGCAGTAGCCCTTGGGCCAGTCCGGACAGGACAAGATGTGAAAAACATCCTCTACACCGCAGCCGGGGAGAATGGCCCTACCTGGAGTCTTTGGCAGAGAACATCAGGAGAGACTCGAGGTCGACCCCTAGGCTTTTGGAGCCGGGGATATAGAGGATCTGAGGCTCGCTATACTCCAACTGAAAAAGAGATACTGGCAGCATACGAAGGAGTTCAAGCTGCTTCAGAAGTGATTGGTACTGAAGCACAGCTCCTCCTGGCACCCCGATTGCCAGTGCTGGGCTGGATGTTCAAAGGGAAGGTCCCCTCTACACATCATGCAACTGATGCCACGTGGAGTAAATGGGTCGCACTGATCACACAGCGAGCCCGAATAGGAAACCCCAATCGCCCAGGAATCTTAGAAGTAATCACAGATTGGCCAGAAGGCAAAGATTTTGGAATGCCGCCAGAGGAAGAGGTGACACGTGCTGAAGAAGCCCCACCATACAACAACCTTCCAGAAAATGAGAGGCGATATGCTTTGTTCACTGATGGATCCTGTCGTATTGTAGGAAAACATCGAAAGTGGAAAGCTGCTGTGTGGAGTCCTACACGACGAGTGGCAGAAGCCACTGAAGGCCAAGGTGAATCAAGTCAGTTTGCAGAGGTGAAAGCCATCCAGCTGGCTTTAGACATTGCTGAACGGGAAAAATGGCCAAAGCTCTATCTCTACACTGACTCATGGATGGTGGCAAATGCCCTGTGGGGGTGGTTAAAGCAATGGAAACAGAGCAACTGGCAGCGCAGAGGCAAACCCATCTGGGCTGCCGCACTGTGGCAAGATATTGCTGCCCGGTTAGAGAAGCTTGTTGTAAAAGTACGTCACGTAGATGCTCACATATCCAAGAGTCGAGCCACTGAAGAACATCAAAACAACCAGCAAGTGGATCAGGCTGCTAAGATTAAAGTTTCCCAAGTGGACTTAGACTGGCAACACAGAGGTGAACTATTTTTAGCTCGGTGGGCCCATGACACCTCAGGTCATCAAGGAAGAGACGCAACATACAAATGGGCTCGTGATCGAGGGGTGGATTTAACCATGGACACTATTGCACAGGTTATCCACGACTGTGAGACATGCGCTGCAATTAAGCAAGCCAAGCGGCTAAAGCCTCTTTGGTATGGAGGACGATGGCTGAAATACAAATATGGAGAGGCCTGGCAGATTGATTACATCACACTCCCACAAACTCGCCAAGGCAAGCGCTATGTGCTTACAATGGTAGAAGCAACCACTGGGTGGCTAGAGACATATTCTGTACCCCATGCCACCGCCCGAAACACCATCTTGGGCCTTGAGAAGCAAGTTCTCTGGCGACATGGCACTCCAGACAGAATAGAGTCAGACAATGGGACTCATTTCCGAAACAACCTCATAGATACCTGGGCCAAAGAGCATGGCATTGAGTGGGTATATCACATCCCCTATCACGCACCAGCCTCTGGAAAGATTGAACGGTACAATGGACTGCTGAAAACTACACTGAAAGCAATGGGTGGTGGAAGCTTCAAAAACTGGGACAAACATTTAGCAAAAGCCACTTGGTTAGTCAACACTCGGGGATCCATCAATCGAGCTGGCCCTGCCCAATCTGAACTTTTACATACTGTAGATGGTGATAAAGTTCCTGTGGTGCATGTAAGGAATATGTTGGGGAAAACAGTCTGGGTTATTCCTCCTCTGGGCAAAGGCAAACCCATTCGTGGGATTGCTTTCGCTCAAGGACCTGGATGTACTTGGTGGGTGATGCGGGAGGATGGGGAAGTCCGATGTGTACCTCAAGGAGATTTGATTCTAGGTGAAAACAGCCAATAATTTGAACTGTATATAATCATGTCTGTAGTTCTTTTATGTTCTATCAGAGGTAGTGCAGCAAGAATCACACTCAACAGTGAAGAACAAGCTTCGATGAAACCGAGTGATGTGCAGCAGTGATGGAGTCAGAACTGGTGACCAACAACTTCCTCGAGATCAACATCTTCAACTTGCAGACCATGGACGTGATACACCAGCCGCGCCAGAGGTACCAGCTACGAGTTCCAGATGCAGTATGTAACAACTTCAAACTACATACCATCTCTCCTGCCCTGAGAGACTGCTATCACAGATGGGGCCCAAAGTCATGGACTAAATTAACTCAACAGACTTTGGAGGGATAGCTCATAGATTGAGATAGTGATATCTGTGTGTATATCTACAAGCATGACGTAAATGGTATGGAATAAGGGGTGGATACTGTCCTGGTTTCAGCAGGGATGGAGTTAATTTTCTTCTCAGTAGCTGGTGTGTTTTGGATTTTGTGTGTGAAGAATGTTGATAAAAACATTCTGATGATACGAGTTGTTGTGAATGAGACCAAGGACACTGTCTGGCTTTCCAAGTCTCGTTAACGTGCAGATGCGGGAAGCTGGGCAAAAGACAGACAGAATAATTGATCCAAACTGGCCAAAGAGAGTATTCCATGCCATAAACGTCATGCTCAGTATATAAGTGGGGGTTGCCCATGGGAGGGGGCATCATTTTCAGTTATTCCTTTTCTTGTCGGGTATCCGTTCGGGCACCCTTGGCATTCTTTTCTTCTCTCTTGCTTGCTGGCATCGTTCCCTCTACCTTGCTAGCTTGCTCTCCCCCTTTGCTTGCTGCTCGGTGTTGTTCCTGTGATCGCTGCTCAGGACGGGCTGCGTCGGTCGTTCGGACATCGGGTGGTGAGAAATTGTACATTGTTCATTTTGTATATTTTGTATATATTAATATCCTTATATCCTGTTAGCTTTGTAGTTTTTAGTATTTTCAGTAAACTGTTTTTATCTCAACCCACGAGTTTTCCTTTCTTCCCAATTTCTCTCCCCTGTCCCACTAGGTAGGGGCAGGGTGAATAAAAAACTGTGTGGTGATCCGGGCTAAACCACCACACCTGCTTTACAAAATGAAATACCTGCACAGCATAATTTCCCACAGTAGCTGCTGCAAGCCCCACTGCTCACCTGGGGCTCCTGTAGGGACACTTGTTCTCCTCAGCAATTCTCACAATGTCTTGAAGAAGCAATTTGCTATGCACCTAAGTGCCTATTTCACAATAGTTTAGATAACTTTTGTCCTGAGCAGCCTGATCTAGTTAGAGATGTTCCTGCTTCTTGCAGGGGAGTTGGACTAGATGAACTTTAAAGATTCCTTCCAACCCTAATGATTCTATGATTCTATATGTATCTGTTTACTAAATCCCAGATGGATCTATTTGAGTTGTGTGGACTGGAAAAGCAGAAGAATAACCCCCATTGGGGTTGGGGAAGCAAGGAAGACCTAGGGAACTACAGGCCAGTCAGTCTCACCTCTGTGCCTGGCAAGGTCATGGAGCAGATCCTCCTGGAAACTATGCCAAGGCACATGGTGTATAAGGAAGTGATTGGTGACAGCCAACATGGCTTCACTAAGGGCAGATCGTGCCTAACAAATTTGGTGGCCTTTTACAATGAGTTTACATTGTTGGTGGATAAGGGAAGAGCAATTGATGTCATCTACCTGGACTTGTGCGGAGCATTTGACGCTGTCCTGCATGACATCCTTATCTCTAAACTGGACAGACATGGATTTGATGGATGGAGCACTTGGTGGATAAGGAACTGGCTGGATGACCGTGTTCAAGGAGTTGTGATCAATGACTTGACGTCCAACTGCAGACGAGTGATGAGTGGCATTCCTCAGAGGTTGGTATTAGGACTGGTGCTGTTTAACATCTTTGTTGGTTGGGTGGAGAATGGATTGAGAGCAACCCTGAAGAGAAGGACTTGGGCGTGCTGGTGGGTGAGAAGCTCAACATGAGCCAGCAATATGCGCTTCCAGCCTAGAAAGCCAACTGCATTGTGGGCTGCGTCAAAAGGAGGGTGTCCAGCAAGTCGAGGGAGGTGATTCTCCCCCTCTACTCTGCTCTCGTGAGACCCCACCTAGAGTACTGCATCCAGCTCTGGAGTCCCCAGCATAAGACATCGACCTGTTGGAGCAAGTCCAGAGGAGGGCCACAAAGATGGTCAGAGAGCTGGAGCACCTCTCCTCTGAGGACAGGCTGAGAGAGTTGAGGCTGTTCAGCCTGTAGAAGAGAGGGCTCCAGGGAGACCTTATAGCAGCCTTCCAGTACCTAAATAGGGCTTGTAAGAAAGATGAAGCTAAACTCTTTAGCAGGGCCTGTTGTGATAGGACAAGGGCTAATGGTTTTAAAATAGAGGGAGGTAGTCTCAGACCTGATATAAGGATTTTTTTTTTTTACAATGAGAGTGGTGAAAGACTGGAACAAGTTATCCAGAGAGGTGATAGATGCCCCATCCCTGGAAATATTCAATGCTGGGTTGGATTAGGCTCTGAGCAACTTGATCTGGTTGGAGATGTCCCTGCTCCTTGGAGGGGGGTTGGACTAGATGACCTTGAAAAGTCCCTTCCAACCCAAACTGTTCTATGATTCTATGATTCTATATTGTGGGAAAGGATCCCTCTGTTTCCATCACTAACATACCTGTATTTTTTTGTTTGTTTTCTTGGAAATATATTTGTTGAAAATAAGTTTTGAGCGCAATTGCCAATTCAGTTTATAATTGGAAACCAATGTCTTCATATGGTTGCAAAAGTTGCCTTTTGACATAAGAAAAAATAATTGTTAAAAATTAGTTCTTGTTTAGATAATATATCTGTAATATCTTATTGAAACTAATTTCAGCAATCTAAACAAAGCATAGGAAACTTTTCATGTTTCTTTCTTGAATTAATTAATGGTGATGTCAAGGAGCACATGGAATTTTTTTTTAACTTCTCCCACTCAGATAATCCAGACTTGCGGATTTTTGCTATTTTAATTATGATTATTTAATGACATCAGCAAACAGTTAGTATTGCTAGTGCTATCTACATGGCATACAATGATATGTGGTGGAGAAATTAATTAGACCCCTTCTGACATTTCATAGCTGTGCATTAGCTAAGGATATGATTGCATTTCCACCTAGCATCTTGTTGAACCATAACTATCAGCCTGCTATTTGCTAGAAACATATTAAGTTAATTCTCAGCACAAGCATTAAGTATTGTCATTTCCAAATAAGTGATTCATAGTGATTAATGACTGCAAGTAAATTGACATATTTATCCCTTTTGCCTTTAGGATTTAACATGCCAGGAGGAAGAGGAACTATTTAAAACAGAACAAAAACGTCAAGAAAATTACTTCATACATGCATCTGCATATAGGCAATTACTTGGCTTGAGCTCATAAGTCACATCAATCTCTTCATGGAGATCTAATATTTTGTAATAGGTTTTAATACAGGGATGTGTACAGAGTCTCCTTCTGGGCATGTTGTCTAGCCAGCTTCTTCAGTTTGCCTTTTAGGAAAGCACTACCTAATATCAAAACAAACACTGTCCTCTGCCCCCCACAAAAAAAAAAAAAACAAAAACAAAAACAAAAAAAAACCAAAAAACAACCCAGACAATAAAATCTCATTATATGGTGGGTAGAGAGGTTTTACACTCTGAAGACTGTTAGTGCATCCATAACATGCATGTAACAGTAATGCTAACTGGGTAAGAAGAGGACTTATAAATATATAGCTGTTCAATAGTCTGGTAGGTACATTGATGAAATTTCTTGAATTGAATAAGTATTTACAATCCTGCCTTGTGAAAATGCAGTGTTAAAAAATTACAATACTTTTTTTTTTTTTTTTTTTTAAATTGAAGACCTGCTATTGCCGAGATCAGAAACTAAAATCCAGGATGAGATTTAGAATCACCATGTAAGAGTTTAGGGACCTGAAGTGGCAGTATTAACATTTTCTGAAGAGTTAGTTCTCAATGCCTACCTAACAAGCTTGCATGAGTAGTGAGGTTTGGAAGCAATATTGTATCTTTGACATGATTACTTCAGTTTGCAAGAACTAATACAATTATCAGTGCCCAAAACAGATCTATTCTTTTTTAAATTAGCAAAACAGAAAAGGAAATGATCCTCTACAATCATTGAAACAGAAATTACTCATCAAAAACTGATGTAATTCTGATGTTCTGAATGTTAATACAGGTATGGATTTAAGACAAATTGTGTAAAACAATTCTTTAAAGGAAAACACTTCATGTGCATATATGAAAATAGAATATAACCCACAATTTTAAATGTGATAGCTTCCTCTAACTTAAAAAAAAAAAGAAAAAAAAATAGTAATTGCTATAATAGATGTTTATGCACCTCTGGGCATTTTTAATAATTACCTGTGTCTTATTGTTCCTTTCATGTTTGAAAGAACACACTATGGTAATTTAGGTCTGATTCCACAGAATATGACAGCTTCTGAACACTGTTAGAGTTACTTTTGCTAAATGGAAAATCAATTGAAGAAAAAAAAAGTTTATATTTACTAAACTGTCTGTTTAGTTTTATAGAAACTTAATAATATATTTCCATTTTAATATTCATAGTGGTGGTCAGATATATCTAAAGTTCTGCTACATCATGGGACTTGATTACCCCAACTTCACCCCTAGATACTATTTGTCATGTGTGCAAGTTTTCAAGTACAAAACCGGTTAATGAAAATTGAGACAGAATGCCTCTTTCAAAGTGTATGGTAGTTTCTTGGTAAATTACTATTAGTACTGAACATAAAACAGTTCATAAAAAAAGTACTACATCTTTTGGCAGCCTAGAACTGATAGGCAAAAGTCAAATCATGACTGTTTAGCAGGGCCTGTTGCAATAGGACGAGGGGTAATGGTTTTAAAATAGTGGGGGGGTAGATTTAGATTGGAAATTAGGAAAAATTTTTTTACAATGCGAGTTACAGAACACTGGAACAGGTTGCCCAGAAAGGTGGTGGAAGCCCCGTCCCTGGAAACCTTCAAGGCCAGGCTGGATGAGGCTCTGAGCAACCTGATCTAGTTGGGGATGTCCCTGCTCCTTGCAGGGGGGTTGGACTAGATGACCTTTGAAGGTCCCTTCCAACTCTAACCATTCTATGATTCTATGATTCTGTAATATAGGTGTGAGAGTGGGAACAAAGAAGTAACCAGTGTATAGGGAGTTCCACTGTAGTGGAACTTGGAATTGAGACTAGACCAAGCCACCTAAGGTGAAGGTATAGAAGAGATAAGATATGGTATTTTACACTTAATCACTTTCATAAATAACAATATAATAGTAAGATAATATCATACCATTTGTATACAACAATATAAAAGTGACAGAATGGAAAAGGAAGACTGAAAGTGATGAGAGATTTAAAGAAAGATAAGTGACAAGAGTATCTTGAAAGTCTGACTGATTAAAATAGCAAAGATCGTAGAATCATAGAATCATAGAATGGCCTTGAACGTTACCAGGGATGGGGCCTCCACCACCTTTCTGGGCAACCTGTTCCAGTGTTCTATAACTCACATCGTAAAAAATTTTTTTCCTAATTTCCAGTCTAAATCTAGCCCCCTCTATTTTAAAACCATTACCCCTCGTCCTATTGCAACAGGCCCTACTAAACAGCCTTTCCCCATCTTTCTTGTAGGCCCCCTTGAGGTACTGGAAGACCGCTATCAGGTCTCCCCGGAGCCTCCTCTTCTCCAGGCTGAACAGCCCCAACTCTCTCAGCCTGTCCTCATAAGAGAGGTGCTCCAGCCCTTTCATCATCTTCGTGGCCCTCCTCTGGACCTTCTCCAACTGGTCCATGTCCTTCTTTTGTTGGGGGCTCAAGAACTGGACACAGTACTCCAGGTGGGGTCTCACCAGGACAGAGTAGAGGGGGAGAATCACCTCCCTCGACCTGCTGGCCACGCTCCTCTTGATGCAACCCAGGATGCGGTTGGCCTTCTGGGCCACAAGGGCGCATTGCCTGCTCATGTTGAGCTTCTCGTCCGCCAGCACTCCCAAGTCCTTCTCCTCAGGGCTGCTCTTGATCCATTCCCCGCCCAGCCTGTATTTGTGCCTGGGATTGCCATGACCCAGGTGCAGGACCTTGCACTGGGCCTTGTTGAACTTCATGAGGTTGGCACGGGCCTACCTCTCCAGCCTGTCAAGGTCCCTCTGGATGGCATCCCTCCCTTCCAGCCTGTCGACGGCACCACACAACTTGGTGTCGTCGGCGAACTTGCTGAGGGTGCACTCTATCCCACTGTCCATGTCGCCGACAAAGATGTTGAACAGGGCTGGGCCCAGCACGGACCCCTGAGGGATGCCACTCATGACCAGTCTCCACATGGACATCGAGCCGTTAACCACCACTCTCTCAGTGCGGCCATCCAGCCAACTCCTTATCCACCAAGTGGTCCGTCCATCAAACTCATGCCTCTCTAGTTTATAGAGAAGGATATCATGCGGGACAGTGTCAAAAGCTTTGTACAAGTCCAGGTAGATGATGTCTGTTGCTCGTCCCTTGTCCATCGATGCCGGCACCCCGTCATAGAAGGCCAAGATGAGAGATTGACTATTTTTTCTCTGTTGATTATTTTCAGTAAATGTATCTTATTAACTAAGAACATTTTCTGGAAAGAAAGGGAACATTTTCAGTACACGTCTAACAACTTTTTTTTTCTAACTCACAAGCAGAGAGCTTTGTTGTAATTTATTTTGTGTATTTATCCCCTCAACACTGCACCCCACCCCACCCCAACCCTGTTGCTGGTTACAATTTTTTTTTGGAAGTTATAGAATTGTTTTTGTCCAAATGGAAGAAATTCTTACTGATCCAAAAAGATAATTTGATACAGGGACAAAAAAAAAAAGGATGATTTTACTGGAGCTATTTTTCACATAGCTAGAGGGAAGCAGAAATGAAGTAAAAAAGAGCATGAGTGTATTGTCTTTAGCTAACTAACTTTAACTAGTTTGGTGAATAAACTTGTCACTGTTGAGTAAGTGAGACAGGATAACAGTTTGAGAAAAAAATGTATAAAATATCCCTTTATTGAGACCAAAAAAAAGTAGTATAAGATAGAGTTTGAAATGGAGAGCAAACACTTAAGGGGAAAGGGATTAATAAAAAGAGGAAGCATAGAGTCTGATAGAGACAAAGATAAAGTGGCAGACGTAGCTAGAATACAAGCAAAGCCTTTGTCAGGCAGGCTATATTTGTGGATTATAATTCTGGCCATGTAGAAACTGTGGACTCTTATGTTTGGTGCACAGATTTTTATGTAAAGGTATTCATCACTTTGTTATGCTTTATCTAAGAACTTGGAAAGGTATGTTTCCTAAGGCATGGATATGTATTTGAGTCATCGAAGATAATTGTTTATATGAGTCCTTGGGCTAGATAGGTGAATAGTCCATATGAGTCATGCATAGAGATTATTTCATTTATTCTGTGTGTTACTGATTTACTTGATTAAGACCATGGTCCTACATTATTAAAATTGCATGGATACTTACCACTGATATCAGTATGTGTGGTGTCAGGTCCTCTAAGGTAGATTCATCAGTATTTGCTGTGCAGAAATAGAAGTACCTAAATGAAACTCTGGAATGTACACAGTCCAGTCTTCACTGCTTCCTGGAATAAATTATTTAGACAAAAAATATACAGGGAATTTCCATATACAGCTTAAACTAACAAATCATACTTAAAGTCAGTTAAAGGAACTATTTACCTTCCACATATACCTTAAACATTTATCTTCAAAGATATTGTGACTGTGAGGACATGCTAATGAATAGTTTCTGAAAGTTGAAACATTTTCACCTTGCACTCTATTAGCCTTCACACTTTAAATACGTAAACTTTATTAAAAACATGTTAAAGGAGTTGACAATAATGTACATGAAATACTTTGCTATCTATTTCTTACTGCTAACATTTTCCTGTTAAAGATGTACACGTTTAAGTGAGCCATAGTACAGGCAAACATGACTGAATTAACTCTTAGTGAACAGAAAACAGGTTTGTCTAATTAAAGAGCTTAGAGAAATGAAATGCCAACTGCAAGCAGAGCCATATCATCTTTCTCATTCTTGTAGAAATAGTAAAAGCTGAAGTGCTCTTTCTGAGAGAGAATGTTTCATAATTCTTCAGAAGAACATTTTAAATCACTTTGTAAACTGCTTTCAAAAATGTTTACGTTTTTTGGCAGTAGGTTGAAATCTGAGATTGTGAAAGTTGTTCTAGACCAATATATTTTGGTACAATTATGCACTAACTTATGCCAGCCTATATTAAGCCCATAAGACTTCTATGATATTATTTCCTGGATTCATCAAAACAAATGTTGTATAGTTTTTGCATGTGTATATACACATGTACATTTTGCTTTCCTGCACACAGACAAATAGTCTGTGTATCTTGTAAGAACCCTACTTTTAAAAACATACATATTTCAGTTGCTTTAAAATTGAATTTTGTGCTTGTTTGTCTAAAAGTTTTATCTGAAAATTCTTTAAAAAGAAAATCTTGTTTATATGAATCATAAGAGTGGGTGGGAAGGGCAGAGAGTAATTACATTTGTAATCAAACAATTCCTAATAAATAATTTGAACAACTGTAGTATTCCTCTGAAACTGGACAAGACTTGTTTTCAGTCCAGTTTTTTTCTGTGTTTGCAGAATTGAATCTACAATTCACAGTAAAAAGTAGGGATTGCTGATCAGGAAAAACTAAAGAAAAAATAGTTTTGAAAAGTACACTTCTACTGATGGATAGCACACTTTCACTTCGTTTATCTTCTTTTATATTCTCACTCACTTCAGAAGTAAAGTTCTTCCTTAAAATTATTACATTTTTCTTCCTTCTTCTGACATAGGAAGGTATTATTTTTCTTAGCTTGAAATGAGAAGTAGTCTCAGAGAGACTTGTGTTATTGAACAACTAACAAAGGAATGGATTGTCTGAACTATAGTAGGAATTTTTTAAAAACCAACCAACCAACCAGAGAAAACTGAGAGGAAAAATAGTAGGATTATTTCTGTTATACCAATGAGAGAATTGCAACAGATAGAGAATTTTAAAAGGGATTAAGGCAATTGGGCGTTTCTTTTGGGTGGTGTTATTTATCTGCTAATAAACCTTTGAAAATATTTCCAGAAATCTGTAATTACTCTGCTTATCTTTAAACACTGAACTGCGACACCTAAGCCAGCTGCCTACTCGCTCCAAATTCCCTCTGTAATCAGTGAAGACAGCTGGCCTAAGATGAGGCTGCATTGCTCACTGGAGGATCCTTTCTTATTTCAGAGTGGAGAAGGAGACTAAATCATCCTGAGAAACTAGAACCAAAGAGGTTTGGTTTGTTGTTTTTTGGGGGTTTTTTTTTGTTTGGTTTTGTTGTTGGGTTTTTTTTTTGGTTTTTTTTTTCCAAACCAGCTTCTAACATCTGCAAGTCATTATTCTTTTAGAAATTCTTTCTGGCATATTGATGAGCTTGTACTCCACTGAGAAACAGCTTTCTCAGGGATTCATTAATTTCTGAGGTGGAGAATGAAACCGTTCTTGTTAAAGAAGGAGAAAAAGATAGAAATACTTATATTAATATAGTTTTAGAATGTATCCATAAGAGTTCTGTTATAATTTCTAAGTATTTACCATGGTGCAGTGAATAAAATATTCTTGTTTCTTCACACAGTCATTTCTTATGCAGAAGATATAAACATATTTATAATTGTGTGTAAAATGGTGATAATTCTAGCTGGTTTATGTAACTGGATTCTTTCTGCCTAAAGTGCTCAAAAAAAACTTCTGTATTTCAATTCAGACCGTTAATCCTTATAGTTCCTTGTCCTTAATGTTAAAACAGGCAGCAGGAGAGATTTTCTACAAACTAAAATATGTCAAAAGCTTGTCTTCCCCATATGCAACCAGTGGATGGTCAGTCCATTGTGCATAGTCTCACAGTAGCCAGAGAGATTTCTAAAATGGCGTAGTTTCATGGCCCAACTTAGGAGTAAATGGAAAACAGTTAAGTTTTCTGAAAGTATGAGAAAGCTCATTTTCATCTGGTGTTTGCAATCCATTCGTGGTCTCAGCTCAATATGGACAAATTCCTACCTTTAACAACATGATTTTGGCTTGGAGAATTGAACATATTGATGTGCCCAAAGTGTTTATGTGAAAGTACTTTACAAAACCAAGCCAAAATAAAAAGTTCTACAAAATCTTTTCTTCTTTTTTTGCTCTTACAAATCATTACTTACAGTTAGTATTACAATAGCAGGGACAGCAACAGCCATCTCTGCCTTTGTCACTGTAGGCTATTGATACATTTTATTATCAGCTACATAAAACAACACAACTGGAAATCAGAGCTAGAGAAGGATATACCTGCTTAGTAACTTGAGTTCCTTTCAGAAAGTACATAAAACCTATGCACTGATACCTACATTGACTTCTCATTGGTTTCCAGATAAATTCTTAGACAACTTTTCTTTCTAAGCTCAGATACATAATGAGCCAAAACAAATTACATTCTCATGGCTTTTGGCCAGATAACATTCAAATCAACTTCATGCACATATAAAAAAAAATCCCATATGGACAGCTGATGCCGTGTTGATGTGATTTGTAACATTTACAGAAATTGGTTTATAATAATTGTGGGATTTATTTTATACTATTAAAAATGCATTGAAACTGCTTAGGCTAGGTCTTTCTTTTGTTCATAGTAAGAAAAATCCCAGGGCAAGCTACAGAAGTTATCCTGACTTTCAAAATCTGCATACTCTGCAGTTACTTTTGCCAAATGAGGGTTCCAGAGACTTTTTTTTTTTTTTTAATGTCTAGCATAAAAAATGTGTTACATAGTAAGTAACCTTCAGGGACTGTGTCTGAATTTAGCAAACGTGGAACTAGCATGTTTGCACCTGATGAGATTTCTCAGAAAGTTTTATGGAAGTAGGTTGTGTATATTAGTGTGGTGTTTCTTTGAGTTCTGTTTTACTTATATGTTTTTATTTACTTTCCTGTATTCCTAAAGGATAGCACAGAACTAAAAAAAAATAAAAAAAAATAAAAAAAACCAGGAATGGAATTACTTAATCCTTTTGCTTACTTGATGATTGCGTAGTATGAATAAGAATGAAGTAGGTTAAGAAAAGCACCTGAAAAAGGTAATTGAGATTAAGGAAATTCTGGAGATAAATGCATTTTGAATTATTCTACAAAAATCCCCATGTATCTCTATGTATTAATGATGGTGAAGACAAAGTGCAGTACTGAGGATCTGTGAAAGGTCACAGATAAAATTTGAATTGCATCTGTAGTCTAAAATTTTACATATTGATGGCTAAAATTTCAGCACAAATGTCTTCAGAACCGGTAAGTCTACAAAATCAACCTTAAATTAAAAGGAAAAAGTACATTTACACAACATAAGAAGGACATGGACCAGTTGGAGAGGGTCCAGAGGAGGGCCATGAAGAAGCAGAAGAGGAGGCTCTGGGGAGACCTTATAGCGGTCTTCCGGTACCTCAAGGGGGCCTACAAGAAAGATGAGGTGAGACTGTTCAGTAGGGCCTGTTGTGACAGGACCAGGGGTAATGGTTTTAAGATAGAGGGAGATAGATTTAGATTAGATATTAGGAAATTTTTTTTTACACTGAGGGTGGTGGAACACTGGAACAGGTTGCCCAGAGAGGTGGTGGATGCCCCATCCCTGGAAACGTTCAAGACCAGGTTGGATTATTTTAAAACCCCAGAGCCTCCTCTTCTGCAGGCTGAACAGCCCCAACTCTCTCAGCCTGTCCTCATAAGAGAGGTGCTCCAGCGCTCTGATCATTTTCGTGGCCTTCCAACTGGTCCATGTCCATGTCCTTATGTTGGAGGTTCCAGAACTGGATGCAGAACTCCAGGTGGGGTCTCATCAGGGCAGAGTAGAGGGGGAGAATCACCTCCCTTGACCTGCTGGCCCCGCTTCTGTCGATGCAGCCCAGGATGCAGTTGCCGGCTCGTGTTGAGCTTCTCATTCACCATCACTCCCAAGTCCCTCTCCTCAGGGCTGGTTTCCATCCATTCTCTGTCCAGCCTATATTTGTGCCTGGGATTGCCACGACCCAGGTGCAGAACCTTGCACTTGGCCTGTTTGAACTTCAGGAGTTTGGCACTGGCCCACCTCTCCAGCCTGTCCCTCTGGATGTCATCCCTCCCTTCCAGCGTGTGGACAGCACCACACAGCTTAGTGTCGTTGGTGAACTTGCTGAGGGTGCACTCTATCCCACTGTCCATGTCGCCGACAAAGATGTTGAACAGGGCTGGGCCCAACATGGACCACTGAGGGACACCACTTATCACCTATCTCCACTTGGATATTGAGCCATTGACCACCACTCTCTGAGTGCAGCCATCCAGCCAATTCCTTATCCACCAAGTGGTTTGTCCGTCAAACTCATATCTCTCTAGTTTAGAGAGAAGGATGTCGTGCAGGCTAGTGTCAAATGCCTTGCACGAGTCCAGGTGATGATATTCATTGCTCGTCCCTTGTCCACCGATGCTGTCACCCCATCGTAGAAGGGCAACAAATTGGTCAGGCATGATCTGCCCTTGGTGAAGCCATGTTGGCTGTCACCAACCACCTCCTTGCTCTCCATGTGCCTTAGCATGGTTTCCAGGAGAATCTGCTCCGTGACCTTGCCAGGCACAGAGGTGAGGCTGACCGGCCTGTAGTTGCCTGGGTATTCCTTGTTCCCCTTTTTAAAAATGGGGGTTATTTTCCCTCTTTTCCAGCCATCGGGGACCTCACCAGACCGCCACGATTTCTCAAATAACAATGGCCAGCAGCTGGGCAACTTCCTCTGCCAGTTCCCTCAGGACCCGTGGATGCACTTCATCAGGTCCCATGGACTTGTGCACCTTCAGGTTCCTCAGATGTTCCCAAACCTGCTTTTCAAGTACAGTGGGCGGTTCTTCATCCTCCCAGTCCCTGCTTGTGCCTTCCACAGCTTGAGTGGCGAGACAAGAGCCCTTATCGGTGAAGACTGAGGCAAAATGTCATTGAGCACCTCAGCCTTCTCCATGTCCTGGGTAACCAGGATACCGGTTTCCTTCCGGAGGGGGCCTACATTCTCCTTGGACCTCCTTTTGTCCCCTACATACCTATAGAAGCCTTTCTTGTTGCTCTTGACATCGCTGGCCAGATTCAATTCTGTCAGGGCTTTAGCCTTCCTCACCTGATCCCTGGCCACTTGCACAGCCTCTCTGTAATCCTCCCAGGCTACCTGTCCCCACTTCCACCCTCTATAGGCTTCCTTTATTTTCAATTGATCCAGGAGCTCCTTGCTCATCCACGCAGGCCTTCTGGCCTTTTTGCCCGACTTGTTCTTTCGGCATGCACCGCTGCTGAGCTTGGAGGAGGTGCTTCTTGAATGTGGACCAACTTTCCTGGGCCCCTCTTCCTTCCAGGGCCACCTCCCATGGCATTTTGCCCATCAGATCCCTGAAGAGGCCGAAGTCTGCCCTCCTGAAGTCCAGGGCAGAGAGCTTGCTGTGTAGTTTCCTCACTGCCCCGTGGATCTTGAACTCCACTGTGCTGTGGTCCCTGCAGCCAAGGCTGTCCTTCAGTTTCACATCCCCCACCAGCCCCTTCCTGTTGGTGAGCACAAGATCGAGCATGGCACCCCTCCTTGTCGGCTCCTCTATCGCCTGCAGGAGGAAGTTGTCCATGGAGGAAGTTGTCATCCACGTCCAAGTTATGTAAATATTCTGAAAATACTGTGATGTGCTTTGTTTACAAAAATGAATATGTACCCAAGGATACTGAAAACTTCTGAATTCCTGGATCCTTTGGGCTGCCTAATTCCAATGAGACTGGGATGCAGGTGCAGCAAGTTCTGGTCCAGAGGCTGTCAAGAGGGAAGTGAGAGGAGCTGCTGTTAGAAGTCAATGCTCTTCTTGCCTGCTTCATTTATATGCACAATTGTATAGGAGTCTTCTGAGAGACTGGCCCAACTGTGAGCACTAAGTTTTACCCTAACAAGAAATCAGTACTAGAGGCAAGTTTTGAAACTGGGCACTTCTGTAAGATGATGTGCAACCGTTGCTTGATGTGCAACAAGCTGGCAAGATCTGTACCCTGCCTCCTGTAGTGATATCAAGGATTCCGCTTTTATCATGATTAAGAAATTTCCTCCTTGCTGATACTTCTCTGATAATCATACAGCTAAACTCAGCTCATAAGTAAGCTGTCGCAACTCTTGCTGACTTAGAGTATCAGCACTTCTGTCACAGCCAAATTTGGTCCATTGCTCTTAATAAAGTTGTGAGCACTTAGCAGAAGCATTACACTAAATAAAGGAACTGTGGAAAGCCATTGTTGGGTGCTTCCTATTAATTTGTGTTTGTGAAGTGTAAAGATCCCTCCACGGTGTTAATATGCATCACACAGTGTTGTTTTGGTAGGATTCAAGCCTCTCTTTGCAGTCAGTAATACTGTTGAAAAGAACTGAGTCTGTTGATTTCTTGTTAGCTAGTATTCAATTGCCAAAACATTTTATTCTTGTTTCTGTCAAGTTTTGGGCAGGCTGAAGGGACTTTGTTATAGAAAGAACCATTGTCTCTGGTGCTAGTGTATCACTATAGATTATACAACTAGGCTAAACCCCATATACCCAATATCATGTTTTTTAAAATACTTGCAGATTTTCTAAATAACAGTCCTTTTCCATAACATTATTTGAAAAGCTCAAGGCAATTATTAAATAACTGCCCACAATAAGAACTAATGGTGGCAAAACTTTGCTTTATTGAGAAGAATAGAGGGAACAACTGGTGTGAGTCAGTGGATTGTTGTTGCAAACAGGTCAAGAAATTGTACATATATGGAATTTAGTATTGATTGTATTCATTCTTTTAAAATTTCAATCTGAATTAAAATGACAACTTGAGTCTTCTGGAGTTCATGGGAATTTATCTGTCTGTTGACAGTAAAGTAATCTGGATTTCAGCCTTTGTTTCTGTGAACTATTAACAGATTTTTAAAAAAGGAAATAAATAAGCATGGTTGTACTTATATTTTTAATATACATAAGACATTTTTGTTACTGGTACTAGCAATTAACCTTACTACTTCAGGATTTATTGACAACATCCAAAATGATTTTTATGATGAAAACATATGAAAAAAATAAGCAGGCATGTATGTTATGTCAAGAAAATATTTATCTCAAAAATTAAAATAAGAAGTCATATAATAGAAATCCCTAATATGGCCTGCTATGATTTGTTTCTTAAGGAGTACTTATGGTTTCTAAGTGTAATTAAACTCCATCGGATACTACAAAGTTTGAATGTGCTCTAATAAAAGCGTACCTCTCCGGTGTCTGAACACACCAAGGCCCCTTTTATAGCTTGAGAGCCACATGAGAGCAGCAAAGACCCAAATGCTAAGAGAGGGTTGTGTAAGCCATTGACAAAAATAAACATGCCAGAGTGGCTTTTTGATTCTTCCACTTCCCTTTTTCTTTTCACAGCTAAATTTTAGGAAGGTCATGTCAGTGATGATGGAAGGTCCATCACTGTAGTCTTTTAGAAATAACAGGACAAGCCTCTGATGGTTCATACTTGATGGCACTCTCTTGCCGTGAAAGTTAAATGGCTTTCAGTAGGCATTTCCAACATTAATTTGTAGTCCCAAAACAGATCAGTAAAGCCTGTTTTCTCCACACTATGGATGAGAGGAACTGAATCATGCCATAAAAGCCAAAATTCTTCTCCTATTTTCTTAAGGTGAAGGATATGGAATGTTTTCCTGTGGTGCACTGCTTTAGTAGTATTTTTTGTTTTGAGTTGTATACTTTACTATTCATGTTCACACCTGCTTTTTCTGTCACATTGATTACAAAGCATCTGAATACCATGATCTTTATTATTAAGTTTCAATTCCTTATAAATTCCACAAATGGGAATTTTATGTCATCTCAGCCAAGAGAACCCTCAACTATCTAATGCCTTTTCAGTACAAGTTATCTTAAATGGCAAGAGTATACATTTCAGGTTTCTATATATTTAATTTCTAGTGTTATAGTTATCAGAGAACAAACTTAAAAATAAATAGAAATGCATCAAATTAGATGAATAAGCATGAATGGCCTGCAGCCCTCTTGGCTTGTACTAAACAGAAAATTTCACAACTAAACACAGTGAAATGAGTCAAAATTTCTGTCAAAATTGAATCAAGTCCTCTGAAATGTGAAGCTTTTGTTGTAAACTAAAATTCTAAAACCTGCAAGCGGTATGTTTTGATATGTCACTGGTGCTATTCAGCTGCTGCTAGAAAGTTGACGAAATACCCACGCTTCAAGGTTCTTCACTCAGTAGTTGTCAATCAGTGTAGTGCCATTTTCTGAAATTTTATTGCTGACAAATTAACATTACCTGAGCTGTTAAATATTTGTGATAGGGGTATCTGAGCTTTTCCAGGAATGAAACCTGGTCATATATCATGTAAAGCAATAAACTGATCATGGTGGGCACCTTCTTAGTCTTCCATTTTTATCCTGGTAGAAATTAGAAGTTTGGCATCATTCCTTAATTATTCTTGTTAATGCTAATACAAACATTTTACTAAGTGACTGTAATGCTGATGGTCTCTTCCACAGTACCCTTGTCCTACCCATTAACTCTCAGACCTCATGAATCGTAATCAGAACTCAGTCTTTCAAGCAGATATCAGCGTGGGTTTTTGCTTATGCTAGTGGTGTTGTGCATGTGCTGGGAGGCCGTACATTCTCCTTAGCTGCTCTGTTGAGTGAGGAAAGCAAGTCCTTACAGCAAAGAATTCCTTTTGTGTTTACTATATGTAAGAACTATATGCCACCTGCCAAACTGCATTCCACACTTTTTGTGTGGGAAAGGACTGCATGCCTGCCATACTTTGTTTGAGGCATAAGCATATATGTGAACTTGTCTCAAAGACAGAAGATAGGTTGCTTATCAGGAGCTGGTGTTTTGAGATGTGTAATCCCTATGTGTATTTATGTTCTGCTCCCTTTTCTTCCCTCTAGCAAAGTAATTTTCAACTGTTCTCAGAGCAAAGAAATAGCTGCAAATGTTCTTTTTTTAATATAGAGCATATCAAGCAAGAGAAAGGAGTCAAGCGCTAGAGCATACCTGATACAGTTAGACCAAAAGAGGATCTCAATCCCTGCGAGTATAGTATGAGTATACTATGCCACAAAACTGTTACGATAAGGAGTATATCAACTGTGCATCAAGATGTATATATATAGATATATATACATATAAAACAGATAAAATAGTAATTCAGAATATTAGTGGGCATCTCCTATAGGAATGATGACATATCTCTACCCATAGATCAAAAGAAGCTTTGGTATCTAAATTATCCATTGTCTGTTTGTTGTTTTTTTTTTTTTCTAAAAATGGAAATTATTCTAGAGAGGACACTTTAAATTGGTAAGTGAAATAGACTGAACCTTAGGTCTGGAAGATGAAACTAACTCTATCTATACATTAGTCCTGGATTTATGTTTCATTTCCAACCTGTTTGCATGCCATTACCATATTTTTTTAGGAGTATAACATTTTTCAGTCATGCTGACTCAGCATGTCAGGCCTTGTAGACCGAAAGAGATGTTGTATCTGACTTGTGTGAAAATACATGGTGATAGATTTCTTTGTGGTGCTAACAGAGGCTTTAAACCAGCAAAGGCTTTGAAGCCTTTCCAAATTCATTCTTATTCTCTGTCACCTCATATTCACAGGGTGGCATAGTTATGCTTTGAACAAAGGTTGTCTCCCTCACATCATTGATTTTGCACCCTCTTAGAAAACTAAGAAATCTCAGTCTGAGTCTTTATACTGGAATGATTCCTCCTAATAAAATTGGCAGTTTAATGATGAAATAATTTCCTTAAATTCCTTCCAATACTTAGAAATCAATATATTGAAACATATTGATAATTTTAAAAATTACTTCAACTGGTTTTCAATATTTGTTAAAAATTATAAGCATTTGGTTTTAAAACTTAATAATGTAGAATTAAAATGTTACCAAATTTGATTAAATACATTTTTAAAATAACTTATTGATGACTGAGGGAAAGAAAAATTAACAAAGTCTTTAAATACAACGTGATAAAGGAAATCAGACACCACCACATCCAGATGAGTAAAGTTATTTCCTGTATAGTCCTAAATGTACCAGCCTGACTGCAAAGTGAAAGAAACTCTAGGTGTAATGTAAGAAACCTGCAGTTAGGAAAAGGAATTTTGTTGTCTAGATAGGCAATATTCTTTAAAATTGTTGTTAGATTTTTCTGATTTTAATGGGATTTCATTTGAAAGATGTTGACTGGTACTAAAAAAAAAATAAATTACTTTTTCAGTCCTTTTTCTTTACTTCTGTTTGTCCTGTGAATTTTACTGAAACTTTCTGAAATGCTTTAAAGCCATGCTTGAGTAAGTTCATTTATTTTTTGTAAACAAATTTCCTGTTGAAAGTGTATTTCCTGTTCCGGTGCCTAGAGATGCCAGACTAGTGTACGTTTGTATCATTTTAAAATGAAATCTCACAAATAATAATTAACATTAAAAAATATACATGTCTTCAGTGAAAACTTGTTCTGTATCTCAGAACAGACTTTGCAACTCAAAATAACAATTATTTGCATATACAAGGCTTGTGTCAGTGTAAATCAGGACTGTCTTTAGTAGAGTTCATGGTGTTCCAATACTGTAAGAGATTTAAGACATCCAAAGTCAAGCATTCAAAAAACATCATATGACAAAATTTTATAAGTTAAATTAAAAAAAAAATATTAAGTTTTACTGTTCAGACATATTTGTATCTGTTAAAGTAGTTAGCTGGTATATCCAGATGCCTTGTCACATATAGACAAAATAGTGTTCTCGTATCTCATTTAAAATTGCTTACTTTTTTCCCATGAATTTTTCATAAAGGTATTTTTTTTTCTCTTAAATTTTAGTCTCAAGCTCTTGGTGTCTGAACATTGCAGGAGGATGGCACAAAACAGTTTCCTCTGCATATTTTAAAAAATTATTACCTGTAGTAGGCTCTTTTACAACTGATCTCATGTTATAAATAGAAAATAGAACAAAATTCTTCAGTTGTGTTAAATATTGTTGATTCAGTATGTGCAAGCACAGACAAAATGAGCAGCTACTGAGCACTTTTAAAAAAGCTTTTTGCCTGTCTTTTATTGAACTGTTACAGAAAGCAACTTTAGGCGAGATAAAAAGTCAAAACAGTACTTCAGGGTTAGCTGTTGGACTAGGTATCTACGTTTTCTGTATGCTTCAGAAAGGTGAGTCAGAGCAGCCAATTTATTAGCCAAACACTGAGAGGAAATCAGCATATACCTGACCAGATCAAGTTGGTGCATCTTCATCCCAGTCCTAAGAAGTGTTTAAAGACCAGCTGGTATTTATTCTTTTTTGATCAAGCCCAGTCTTCTTGTAAAATAAGTATTTCAGTCTTTCTGTCGAAGGAAGAGAAGTTCATGGAAGGAATACTTGAACAAAGGTTTGTTCTTTCTTGAGGCAGGGAAGACGAGTTTGCCAGGGACTTTTCAGAGTCTGTAAAAGGCATAGGATTAGCAGTGGGAGAAAAAATCAGAGAGCAGAATGCCTTGCTTGCGAGCCTAACCTTTCATATGGAGCATGTCGATTATGTTTTCTGGGTTTGGCTTAATAAATCATGTAGTTTTTTGCATACAATTTTTACATAGCTTCAGCAGGTGGTGTGAAGAACGTAGTAGTGACCTCAGTACACTCCTGGGAGAAGCAGGGTGCTTATTTGCTGTAACCTTTGGAGGGCATTAAAACCAGGGCTCTTAAATTTTGTGTGCATGCTTTAATTGCTGAGCTATTGCATAGGATGGAGCCAGTTTCTTGTCATTTCAGAATCACAGAATCACAGAATTATTATCAAGATTGGAAAAGACCTAAAAGATCATCCAGTCCAACCATCACCAATATTTCTCAGCTAAATCATATCCCTCAACACAACATCCAAACGTTTCTTGAACACCCCCATGGTCGGTGACTCCACCACCTCCCTGGGCAGTGCATTCCAGTGCCTGACTACCCTTTCCGAGAAGTAATATTTCCTAATGTCCAGCCTGAATCTCCCCTGGTGCAGCTTGAAACCATTGCCTCTCGTTCTATCACTGTCTACACGAGAGAAAAGGCCGACCCCTAGCTCACTACAACCTCCCTTCAGGAAGTTATAGAGAGCTATAAGGTCTCCCCTGAGCCTCCTCTTCTCCAGACTGAACAATCCCAGCTCCCTCAGCCGCTCCTCATAAGGCCTGTGCTCCAGACCCCTCACCAGCTTCGTAGCCCTCCTCTGAACACGTTCCAGGGCCTCAATGTCTTTCTTGCAGTGAGGGGCCCAAAACTGAACACAGTACTCGAGGTGCAGCCTCACCAGTGCCAAGTACAGGGGGACAATTACCTCCCTGCTCCTGCTAGTAACACTGTTTTTGATGCAAGCCAGGATGCCGTTGGCCTTCTTGGCCACCCGGGCACACTGTCGACTCATGCTCAGCCGAGCATCAATCAGTACCCCCAGGTCCGTTTCCTCCACACAGTCCTGCAGCCACTCCGCCCCAAGCCTATAGCGCTGCCTGGGGTTGTTGTGGCCGAAGTGCAGGACTCGGCATTTGGTCTTGTTGAACCTCATCCCATTGGCTTCAGCCCAGCTCTCCAGCCTGTCCAGATCCCTCTGTAGGGCCTCGCTACCCCCAGGCAGATCCACACTCCCAGCCAATTTGGTGTCATCTGCGAACTTACTGAGTGTGCACTCAATGCCCTCATCCAGATCATCAATAAAGATATTGAAGAGGACAGGCCCCAGCACCGACCCCTGGGGAACACCACTTGTGACCGGTAGCCAGCTGGATTTAACTCAATTTACCACCACTCTCTGAGCCCGGCCCTCCAGCCAGCTCCTTACCCAGCCAAGAGTGTACCCATCCAAGCCATGGGCTGCCAGCTTCTGCAGGAGAATACCATGGGAGACAGTGTCAAAGGCTTTGCTGAAGTCTAGGTAGACCACATCAACAGCCTTTCCCTCATCCAGCAGATGGGTCACTTGGCAAGGTTAGTTTTTTATTTTGGTTTTGGTTGATTTCTGCAACTGACTTTTTCATCCTGTGTGGTACCCTAGGCTGGTTATACATGAGATTGCCATTGATGATTTAGAAGAGGGAGGATTTCCTGCATTTCAGCAAGATGTAAATGTGTTACCGAGCACTGTTGAGGCTGAGGCCATTTGGCAAATGTAAACAGGAAGAGGCATGAAGTGAGAGAGGATTTTCAGGATTACACTAAGATTCTCATTTGTTCTGCTGCTGCTGGCTTTCTACCTTAACTGAAAATTCTCCATAGAAAAGTTATCTTGGTTAGTAAAGTAAACCAATGGACAACTTCTCCTCCAAGAACCTGGCACATTCTTGGGAGGAAAAGTACTCTTCAGAGCATGTTTTCAATTGTGTGTAAATTAAGCCATGCGTGGTATATGGGTGACTGTGAGAAGGTTTCAGATTACTTGTTCTTCATCATACCTTTGGAGGCTGTACTGGGTTTGGCTGGCATGGAGCCTTCATAGCAGCCCTTTGCATCTGTGATTAAAACAGCATTGATAACACACCAATGTTTTGGCTATTGCTGAGCAGTCAAGGCTTTATTTTTCCCACACTGTCACTCCAGTGAGTAGGCTGGGGGTGCGCAGACACTGGGAGGGGAGATAGCCAGGACAGCTGACTGCAACTGACCAAAGGAATATCCCACACCATATGATGTCATGCTCAGCAATAAAAACTGAGGTGAGAGTTTTTCTTAGGAGGTAGTCATTGCTTGGAGACTGGCTGAGCATGAGTCTACCTGTGGGAAGTAGTGAGTCCATCACTTTGTTCTGATTTTTGTTATTTTCCTCCTTTCCTCTTTCCTTCACTTATTAGATTGTCTTTATCTTGACCCATGAGTTACCTGACTTTCCTTCTTCTTGGAGGTGGGGAGTGAGTGAGTAACTATGTGGTGCTTAGCGTCTGTCTGGGGCCAACACACCACAGAGTGGTCTGTCACATCCAGAAAAGAAGGCTAAAACAATCAATGTGTTATCAACATCATTCCCATCCTAAGTCTAAAACACAGAACTGTAACTAGTACTGGGGAGAAAATTAACTCTGTCCCAGACAAAACCAGGACAGCAACAACTAAGACAAATCCCAGCGGTAAGTATCTGTCATTGAATATCACTAGTAAGTAGATAGTTTCATTAAATCACTTTTTGAGTTTACTTACCATGCTCTCTTGACTACATACGATATTAGGTACTTTCAGCCATATTATCTGGTTCAAACTCAACAACGAAAGCAAGTGATCTAAAATCATTTAATTAAAGTCACTACAATTACAATTATAAAAATTAGTCCTAGAAAATAAGATAAAGCACTTACCAGTTGTGGAACAGCATTACTAAGACCAATAATTATGCATTGGTGAAGTAAATTCAGCAAACCTGGAAAAAGATAAACTGAATTTCTGTCCTCAAATTTATCCTCTTGAGAATTGAAGAGTAATATCTTGCTGTACTGCATTTGAAACATTTCTATATATTTAATTTGTCATTGAGAAATCTCCTTATTTTATAGAATACATTTTTCAAAATTTAAGACTTAGAAATAAAATTGAGCTAAGAAATGTTTGATTGTTACTTATATATATAAAGGAATGCTAAATACAAATAGCAGAAAAAAAAAGAGGACAACAACTTCAGAGTACTTCACCTCCTTCCATATCCTTCCCTTCACAGGAAGCAGGTTGCATACTGTAGAAGAATGGGAGAAAAAATATTAAAAGTTTTTATATTGTGATTAATTATTTTCCTTATTAAGTTCATAGTCTGATTTCTGCTGATGTCTGTTTGCAGAACATTAAATTTATATTTGTTCATTCTGAAACATCTTATGTAAACTCAGACTACAGTTCTGTGCCTGTACTGCTGTGTCATGTATTTTTTGGTCAGCTCTTTCTACTGTGAAAGTTCAGCTGTAATCAGATATGCAGCGAAACCCATAACTGGAAGAGTAATGAATGCACAGGGGGATAAAGATCAAACTTCAAAGTAACCCAAAGAGGCTAAAGCAGCAGAAGTTGAAGGCAACGGGGGCATTCTAAATAATGTTAGATGTATTGCCCTGACTTCACTAACTACAGAGAGAAAATGAACACCAAGAACAAAGGTAAAAATGTAACTAACTACTGCAGGTATGTGACCAAATAATATGAGACATTCTATTAAGGCATATTTATTTTTTATCTCTCTAATATGATTCCATTTCCTCCCCATACACCTTGATAACTTCAGAGAAAGAAGGGAATTAATTTATGCCTCTTGAATTATTATTTCTGACAGAGGCATAAATTAATGTACAACACAAAGCAGGAGAGCAGTAGGCTGCACTCCTGAATACTGGACTAACACTGGCCACTCATCCACCCAGACAGTCACTATATTCACCCTTCTCTTTCTTTGTGTGTTCTCAGGACACAGGGAAGTAACCAGGAAAGATAATGAAGTGAAATGAATGCAAAAGATGACATGTATTGTAGAGGTTATAATCTTTACACAGTAATGAAATAATTTCTTTTAAAATATAGACTAAGCCAAACTGTGTCATTGTCACTGACAGCAATCAGTGTTAGTGTCCCTGTCAAAGGCAAAAGTGCATAAATACCATATAAAGGTGTGCTGAATTGAAGGAAATATACAATTGGAATAGTTAAAATCTGAGGGAAATAATAAAATATGCATGCATATATGCATGTGGTATGAAATAAAAATAAAGAACTGGCTTTTTCTGTGTAATTTCTATGTAATGTCCCTGGAAACATTCAAGGCCAGGGTGGACGGGGCTCTGAGCAACCTGATCTAGTCGAACATGTCCCTGCTCCTTGCAGGGGGGTTGGACTAGATGACCTCTAAAGGTCCCTTCCAACCCAAACTATTCTATTGTACTATGATTCTAATTTGAAAAATCAGAATTAAGGGAATGGTGATTTTAAGATCAATTAAGTTTACAATAAGAATTTAAAAAGAAAATAAGATTGGTCAAACTGAGGTAGTAACCTTTTCTGGCACTAACATAAGCTGATAACCCAGCAAAACATCTGGGAAAAGACCAGGTTATGTGACTCCTGCAGATCCTAATCAAGCACTATTCAGGGACTCCCCGAGCCAGATCTGATTCCTATGTATTAAGCAACTCAGAAATTATTAGTTTTTCATTAATTTGTTCAGCCTCTTTTTTAGCCTATGTAAACTCTGAGCCTTCATGTCTATCTCAACTACTAATAATTTAAAGAACCACCTCCATTTTTAAATTTTCATTCTGTCTCCTACTAGTTTCATATGATGAGCTTTACTTCTTGTACGGAAAGCATCAGTAAATAGTTTATCCCTCTCCAGACTATCCACTTGTTTAGTAATTTTATAGATTGCTGTCCTATTCCTCCATTTCTACCTGAGCTGTCTCTCTAAAACACGTCATAGTTACTATGCATATGTAGTTAGGTCTTTAAAGCCATTGAGTTTACTAGAGGTTGGGAGCCTAAGTACACAGGATGCTTTTAGCATAAGCGACAGAACAGCTGAGGTTGGAAAGCAGTTCTGGAGATCATCTAGTCCAGCCTCCCTGCTTATGGCAGTGTCAATTAGAGCATGTTGCTTAGGGACAAATCTAGCTGGGCTTTGAATATCTCCAAGGATGGATGCACCAGAGTATCTCTGGGCAACATGATCCACTGCTTGACATCTTGACAGTAAAGCTTTTTTCTTATATTTTAATGGAAATTCCTGCATTTCAACTTGTGCCCATTGCCTCTTGTCTTGCCACTGGGTAGCGCTAAGAAAACTCTGGTTCCATCTTCTTTACTTCTTTACTTTTAATGCACACCTGCAGGGCTACAACATTGTTGGCCTCATGGCGATGTGGTGGGATGGCTCCTATGACTGGAGTGTTGTAATGGAAGGATATAGGCTCTTTAGGAAGGTCAAGCAGGGAGACAATGAAGGAGTGTCACCCTCTACGTCAATGACCAGCTGGAGTGCATGGAGCTCTGCCTGGAGATGGATGAGGAGCTGACGAAGAGCTTATGGGTCAGGAGTAAAGGGAGAGCAGAGCCAGGTGACATTACAGTGGGGATCTGCTACAGGTCACCTGACAAGGAGGAGTGAGAAGATGAGGCCCTCTGTAGACAGATAGGAGCAGCCTCATGGTCACAAGCCCTGGTCCCCATAGGGGACTTGAACCACCCTGATATCTGTTGGAAGGACAACTCAGCAGGGCGATTGAACAGGAGGTTCCTGGAATGTGTGGATGATAACTTCCTCCTGCAAGTGACAGAGGAGCCAATGAGGAGAGGTGCTATGCTGGATCTTGTTCTTACCAAAAAGGAAGGTCTGGTGGGCTTGGAGATCAAGAGCAGCCTTGTTTGCTGTGACTATGAGGTGGTGGAGTTCAAAATCTTTGGGGCAGCGAGGAGGGTGTACATCAAGCTCTTTGCCCTAGACTTCAGGAAAGCAGACTTTGGCCTCTTCCGGGATCTGCTGGGCAAAGCACCATGAGATAAAGCTCTGGAAGGAAGAGGGACCCAAGAAAGCCAGTTTAATATTCAAGGCTCACCTCCTCCAAGCTCAGGAGTGATGCATTCCAACAAAGAAGAAGTTGGCCAAAAATACCAGACGGCCTGCATGGATGAACAAGGAGCTCCTAGACAAACTCAAACACAAAAAGGAAGCCTACAGAAGCTGGAAGCAAGGGCAGGTAGCCTGGGAGGAATATAGAGAGATTGTCTGAGCAACCAGGGATCAGGTAAGGAAGGCTAAAGCCCTGAGAGAATTCAGTCTGGCCAGGGATATCAAGAGCAACAAGAAAAGCTTCTTTAGGTACATCAGGGATAAAAGGAAGACCAGGGAGAATGTGGGCCCTCTCTAGAAGGAAATGAGAGACCTGATTATTCAGGACATGGAGAAGGCTGAGGTACTCAACAGTTTTTTTGCCTCACTCTTCACTGACAAGGGCTTTAGCCACATTGCCCAGGTCATGAAAGGCAAAAACAGAGACTGGGAGAATGAAGAACTGCCCACTGTAACAGAAGAGCAGGTTTGAGACCATCTAAGGAATCTGAAGGTGCACAACTCCATGGGACCCAACGAGATGCATTTGTGGGTCCTGAGGGAACAGGCAGATGAAATTGCCAAGCCACTGTCCATCATATTTGAGAAGTCATGGCAGTCCATTGAGGTTTCTACCAACTGGAAAAGGGGTAACGTAACCCCCATTTTTAAAAAGGGAAACAAGGAAGATGCAGGGAACTACAGGCCAATCAGTCTCACCTCTGTGCCTGACAAGGTCATGGAGCAGATTCTCCTGGAAACCATGCTAAGGCATATGGAAAACAAGGAGGTGATTGGTGACAGCCAACATGGCTTCACTAAGGGCAAATCATGCCTGACTAATTTGGTGACTTTCTGTGACAGGGTTACGGCACTGGTGGATAAGGGAAAAGTAACTGATATCATCTGCCTGGAACTGTGTAAAGCATTTAACACTATTGTGCGCAATATCCTTGTCTCTAAACTGGAGATAGATGGGTTTAATGGATGGACCACTCAGTGGATGAGGAATTGTCTGGATGGCTGCACTCAAAGAATTACAGTCAACAACTTGATTTCTAAGTGGAGATAAATGACTAATGGCGTTCCTCAGGGGTCCATATTGGACCGGTACTGTTCAACATTTTTGTTGGCGACATGGACAGTGGGATAGAGTGCACCCTCAGCAAGTTTGCTGACAACACCAAGCTGTTTGGTGCAGTCAACACTCTGGAGTAAAGGGATGCCATCCAGAGGGACCTTGACAGGCTCGAGAAGTGGGTCTGCGCAAACCTCATGATGTTCAATAAGGCCAAGTGCAAGGTCTGGCATATGCGTTGGGGCAATCCCAAGCACAAATACACGGGCAGAGAATGGATTGAGAGCAGCCTTGAAGACAAGGACTTTTGGGTCATGGTGGACAAGAAGTTCAACATGAGCCAGCAATATGCACTTGAAGCCCAGAAAGCCAACAGCATCCTGGGCTACATCAAGAGAAGTGTGGCCAGCAGCTTGAGGGAGGTGATTCTCCTCTCTGCTCTGCTCTTGTGAGACTCCACCATGAGTACTGCATTCAGCTCTAGAGCCCCCAACATAAGAAGGACATGGACCTGTTGGAGCGAATCCAGAGGAGGGCCATGAAGATGATCAGAGGGCTGGAGCACCTCTCCGATGAGGACAGGCTGAGAGAGTTGGGGCTGTTCAGCCTGGAGGAGAGAAAGCTCCAGGGAGACCTTTTAGAAGCCTTCCAGTACCTAACAGGGACTTACAAGAAAGATGAGGAGAAACTCTATCAGAAACTGATGTGATAGGACAAGAGGTAATGCTTTCCAACTAGAAGGAGATAGATTCAGACTTGATATAAGGAAAAAATTTTTTACAATGAGGGTGGTGAAACACTAGAAGAGATTGCCCAGAGAGGTCATAGATGCCCCATTCCTGGAAATATTCAAGGTCAGGTTGGATCCGGGTCTGAGAAACCTGATCTAGTTGAAGGTGTCCCTGCTCCTTGCAGGGGGGTCGGACTAGATGGCCTTTAAAGGTTCCTTCCAACCCTAGCTATTCTATGATTCTATGATTCTACTTCCATCCATCAGGTATTTATACGTGTTGATAAGATCCCTCTAAGTCCTGAGAAATATTTTGACTGGGACCACAGCAATGCAATTAAGATATAGAAAAAAAATATCGTGTGATTTTTGTTGCAAATTAAAGTTGAATAAAGGAATATCCATTAAATAAATAGAACGTTTAAAAAAAAAAAACCAAAACAAAAAACTAGGAGCTTATCTTAGTTTTGCTCAAAGTAGCAACTCTTGCTCATGTTCTGACAACTTATCTGGTTCTTGCTTTAGATAAGAGAAAGAGAATCAGATTTTTATAGATTTAGCACTAAAAGAAGGTTGTGAAACGATGTAATAGAAATTTTTATTTTCATTCACACTTAAATGTCACCTCAGTAGGGTTATTATTAGGGGTCATTTCATTATTTGTTCTCATAAAGGTGTGTAAATCTCAAAAATATTTCTATACACAAAAGATTTGAATGTCTATGTTAATAATACTAATAAAATAATTAAATAACTGCAAAGAATTTAGAAACCAAAATCTCAGCAAGTAAAATGCAGTCACTAATGTCATATTCAATGCCTGCAACCCAGTGGATTATTATATTTTCTTCCTATATTCATTTAACAGAGACTTGTTATTCCATTGTAACACAGTCTTAAGAACTCTTTCGTAACAATAATAGAGGTAAATCTAAAATAAGTATCTAAACTAAGAATCTGCTGAACCACATTTTTTACTAGTGTGAAGGATCAGTTGTGTTTATGTGGATATGCACATCTTATTCTTAAGGCAGTAATATTTTTAAGGTAGCCTCTAGAATAATATTATCAGTAATCTCTTGAGTCATTTATTACTCTTTTCTCCATAAGGAGCTCTGCTTCCATAACCTAGAGTAAATCTTCAGTGACTATGATTTTATTTTGAACAGCAAAATTTAAAGTAAATTTATAAAATAAGTAAAAATCATGAAAGTATAAAATATTCAAACATATCTCTGTGCAAGAGACATCATCTACCATGATTGCTTTCCAAATCCTTGTTATCTTACTCAAGGACAATATTGCAAATTTGTGTTTCAGCAGCATTTTCAGATTTGTTTGGTAGCATTCTTAAATCCAAATATTAGCAACCTTTTATGTTCTGACCCCACATAAAAATTGTCTGAACATTCCTAAGTATTGGCTTTTTCAGCTTTCTTGGGAAAGCAGGGAAGACTTTTTCTTTCTTCCCTGAAATTCCTTTCAAAAATTCTATTATAAATTTGTCTTCAATTCTGTATGTCCACAATGTAAGCTTATCAGCTAGATTTCCTTAGATACTTTCCTATTAGATGAATACTTTACATTTAGACTTTTATTTCAGCACCAGTGGTGCATGTCATAACTATTTAACTTAAAATGGGGATTTGTTTCTGCCAGTTAAGTGTCTCAATGCCTTCATGTGCAGAAGGCATTTTACAGAATGTCTTGTGATTTGCCGAGGGGGGGCTGGGGAGGGGGCACTGTTGAGACATTTAAGATGATGCTAGATGTTTGTGCACTAGTATCTTACATTTGGAAATTTAAACAAAAGTATTTATCTCAATTCTATCCCTTCTGCCTTTTAAGCATTATCTTAGCTTCTGTTCATTTTGATAGTATTTGAGGTTTGTGGCTCCTTCCAAAATCAAAGGAAAGACAGACATCCACTTTAACATCTTGATTGTGCAAGGATTTGTAGAGATTTTTTGAACATATATCACTTAATAACTGAAATAGTTATCTGATACAATTTACAAATGCACTGGGATTCCTTAATCCCATTGACATCATGTAATCTCAGGTGCCTTGACATATTTTAGATATTGTAAATTTCATATCTATCTAATTAACTTTAAAAAAAAAATAAGGTGTTAAAAACCTGACAATCAGCTTTTAGAAAGAGAATGAGAGAACATGGACTTAAACACAAATTTCCTGGATCCTAGGTTATGCATAAATGAAAAGCAATTATTTTCCTTAGTTCTACAGAGCTGTTTACAAGAAATACCCCTGTTCAGTTAAAATAGTTTGATCACTCTTTTAAAAAGTTCTTAAAATATTTTAATTATTATTTTATAGGATAATTGCATCAGTAATTACATTCCAAGGTGGTTTGTTTTTTTTTTTTAATCTTCCTGGAGGTTTATTAATTATGGGATAGAAACATTTCACAAATCTCTTAAATGTCAAAAATATGCATTTGATATTCAATTTGGTATTAACTCAACATACAACAAATCACTCTCAAATATAGATTATGTGTACCAGCATGTTTAAGACCAGATTTTCTGTCTACTCATTTTGGAAGTAAGGTTCCCATACAGACTGTCCCACTTAGAACAAATGCCAACTTATTCGAAAGAACTAATATTCACCCATGCTTTCTCAGGAGCAAGCATGCCTTGTGATGTCAAAAAGTCAAACACTGCTCTCACTTATGTTGACTTTACTACTGAAATACATGTAAAGGACTAGTACGGTTACTAAGAGCAGAGTTTGGCTACAGGAGTAGAGTAGTTTTGGCTACTGCACATCTGTAAATGAGCAGTGTCAGATGCTTATTTTAGCTGTGGCAGCAGTGTAGGAAGCATTGCTATGCATATGCTACATGAGGAAGCATTGATAAGTACTTCCACAAGTGTGAATTTTGTATTAATCAAATCTGTGTTTTAACTAGTAGCATTTTTTTTTTTTCCAGAGATCTGTTCTAGGCCTGCTCTGCAGTATCATGTTGCCTTTGCTATGCTGTCAAGAAGTAAAACCACCAGCTTCCACACGAAAATTGCTATGCAGGCAAATGGGCCCCGCCACTCCATCTGCTTCCCCGTCCTGTGAGAAGAGCACTTTGTTGGCTTAGTTTGTCTTTCAGGGAAGATAGGATGCCTTCACTGATAATGAAAAAAAACGACAAACCTTTCTTGTTCCCATATGCTATGTCTCTTCCTCAGCACTCTGCTGGTAGAAGCTATGACAATCATGCTTTTAATGCAGATCTATCCAATTGTACCGAATGATCTGAAACTTTTTTAAACTATACACCTTTTAAAGTCTTATTGGGAGATTAATTTATACAACTTTGAAATACCTTTACATTTTCCCAAGAAGGTAAAGGGAACTTTGTGTATGTTAATATCAGACTTGTGAGCTATCTATATCTGATAGTTATTAATTCTTCAGTGGCACAAAAAGTAAGCTATTGATCTGGGGTGAATAAAAGACTTCTGATTTATTAAAGACTTGAGCTGACCTTGCCAGTGCCATTAATCATGAGTAGAGGTCAAGCAGATTGTATAACACTGCAGACATTTTAGAAGGAGAATATAAGGATATATGCACTCTAGGGGCCATAAACGATTGTTTTACAAAATGTCTATACCTTAGATCATCAGAAAGTCTCATGAAATAGTTTTATAAGAGATATTCCATGGCATAATTCCTTGCATGTATCTGTACTTCTGTTACCTGCAGAGCTACATTTATGCATGAGTATGTACATAAAGTGTGGACAAACACACTGTTTTATATTTTTATTCTGTCTCTGTTAATATTTTGTCAAGAATAAAATTAATAAGGTTTCCATCCTGAAAAGGCTACTAAAATGTTTGATGTGGGTCTGACAGTGAAATACAATGATATGGTGAACCTTAGCAGATGGTCAGCTGAAAAATAACTATAATATGTACGCCTATAGTACCTACAGAGTAACAATCTAATTGCAAAGAAAAGTGATGTGGAGTTCTTTACACATACTTCTTTAGTGATATTTACAAGGGGAAAAAATGTATTAGTACTAAAAATACAATAATACCCTTAAAAAACCCTCTCCATTTTATGTTCTAATAATAGTCTAATTTTAAAAGAAGAGGGGGAGCCAAAGGAAATGTCATTCACATAAAGGAATAGCTGCTTTCATCTTTTTATTATTTTGGAAAAATGTAATATTTGCATGAACATTTAAAATATTCATTTCTGTATGCTAAGATCTTTTCCTTTTTAATTTGGCCTTTACATCTTCAGAGTGAGCAATAGCATTTAAATTTAAATTTTCAGTGAAATTTTGGAAGAAGAAATATGACTTCTTGACATACTGTTTTCTTCTTTTAAAAAACTGAACATAACCCCAAAACACAATGTACATCCCCCCCACTTAGTTTTAGACATTAGATATACTCCATGAAGTGATCTCAATTTTTGTTCTAAAAGAAGTCAGCATGTTGCTATTGCTTCTTTTCTTAAAGTTCTTGTCCAATTTACCATTCAGTTTTGTAACACCATCACAGCAGACTCTTTACCACTTGAATAATAAAAGTTTCGATAGGCACTTTAGTGGAATTACGAAAAAGCTACCACTCTTCCACCATGATGCCAGAAAGCTATCTTCTTTCTAAGTCAGGTCAGTAAACTGTACCTTGTAGGCCTGAGCTTGTCTCAGTGTAATTCCAGAGTAACAAAATAACAACAACAAAAAAAACTGTGTATATTACAGGTTTTATCTTTCCTTCACAAATTAAACCAAAACTGACAGTATGATAAATGTAGTAACTTGCCAGAAACCAGTTGCTGTCTTTTATAATCAAAGAAATCTTGTCCTATATAAAGCTTAGGTTTATCTTTGAAATTTGTTGTTGATTTCCTTTGCTTTTTATTTAGCTGTTGTAGTTGTACTTAAGTGACTTTGTCAGGGTTATAACTTTCTTCTTCTCCAAACATGTCTGCCAAGATCTTAAAGCGAGGTCCCCAGTCACTCAGATAGTCATAATCCTGGTCTGTCTCTGTGGTAAGGGAGTCTATAGAGCTGAGAGACTCTGCAACAGATCCATTTCCTTCATACGCGTAGGTTGCCAGGGAGTCATAAGGGGGTGCAGTTGGATCTACATCATTTTCCTGCAGCCTTTGATGAATGAAATCTCTTATGTCTGTATTATCTTCCACTGGTGGTCTCTGACGCGGAAAACACAAGGTCTCTGGTTTTATGTCCCTGCGTATTTTGTTATCCTCAATCACTTTGGGATTCCTCAGGGCACCTATGTCGAAAGCCTGAGTGTCCTCTTCTCCACCTCCTTCATCATCATAATGGATAACATTATCTCTGATGTCTTCTTTAGAGGTCATCAGGGTGTCCTTTTTCTTCTGCCTCCGTAGTGCTACATAGAGTACCACAATGACTGTAATGAGAGAAACCTGAAGTTAAGACATGCACAGAAATCATTTGGTACTCTGATGACATATCATTATAGCTTCCTTTGAAAGTTGCAAGCAATCAAAGGTACTTTTTTTTTCCTTAGAAGATATGCTCCTACTAGTCTTTTAAAAATAGCAGTGCTGTAGCCAGTGAAAAGTCATTTGCTGTTTAATGTAAGAATTTTACTTTCCTTAGTGTTTTCTGTGCTGCTGAAGGAAGTAACAAACAATTTTCCTACTGGCCTGCTTTGTGAAGAAATAGAATTGGACAGGACTTCAGCTTTTTAGTCAGAGAGACAGAGAGATGGGATTTTTTTTTTTAATGTCTTCCATAGCAAAACAGAGAAAAATCCACAAATTTCCACACTGCAGACAAAAAAAAAAAACACCATACTATTAAAGAGAAAAAAAAAATTTGGAATCTTTGAGATGGAGAAAAATAATCCTACTTCAGCTTTTTACACAGCACACTTTGGCCTCTTCAGGGATCTGCTTTGAAAAATCCTATGTGATACCATTCTGGAGAGACAAGGGGTCCAGGAGAGTTGGTTGATTTTCAGGTATCACCTCCTCCAAACTCAATAATGGTCCATCTCGATGAGCAGGAAATAAAGCAAAGGCAGCAGGAGGCCTGCATTGGTGAATAAGGAGCTCCTGACTAAACTGAGAGATACAAAAAGAGGCATATAAGGGGTGAAAAGAGGGACAGGTGAGCCAAGACAAATATACAGTGACTGTCCAAACATGCAGGGATGTGGTTAGGAAAGTCAAAGCCCATCTGGTGTTGAATCTCATGAGGGACATGAAGGGCAACAAGAAGTGCTTGTCCAGCTATGACAGCAGCAAAAGAAAAGTAGAGAAACTACTGCTGAATGGGGCAGGGGACTTGCTGACAAAGGACACAGGAAAGACCCAAGTACTCAATGGCTTCTTTGCCTCTGTTTGTATTGGTAAGGTTCTCCTTCAGGAATCCCAGGTCCCTGAGACCAAAAAGAAAGACTGGAAGAAGAAAGTCATATCCTTGGTGGAAAAGGATCAGGTTAGGGAACACTTAAACAACATAACTACATGGGACCTGATGGGATGCACACGAGTGGTGAGGGAGATGACTGACATTATTGTGCAGCCACTTGTGATAATTTTTGAATGTCATGAGGACTGGGAGAAGTTTCTGAGGACTGGAGCAGGTATCACTCCTATCTTCAAGAAGGGCAAGAAGAACGAGCTAGGGAACTCCAGGCCAGTCATCCTCACCTTGATCTTGAGGAAAGTGATGGAGTAAATGATTCTGGAAGTAATTTTCCAACATACCAAGAACACGAAGGGAATCAGGAGTAGTCACCATGAATTTACGAAGATGAAATCATGCTTAACTCACTTGCTAGCCTTCTACAGTGAGGTGACTGGCAGACAAAGGCCAAAAAGTGCATTATTTGTTATTCTAACCTTAGCAAAGCTTTTCATGCTATCTCCTATAACAACCTTATCAGAAAAGCCGAGAAAGCGTGAACTAGAAAAGTAGATGATGAGGTGGATTGAAAAGCTGTCCAAACGTCAGGCTATAAGGGTTATGATCAACAGCCCAAAGACCAGATGGAGGCCAGTCACTAATGATGTACCACAGGGATCAATACTGGGAGCAGTTTTGTTTAACATCTTCATAAATGACTTGAATAATGGGATTGAGTGCACTCTCAGCAAGTTGCAGCTAATACAAAACAGGGGTTGTGCCACCATTCAAAGGCACCTCACCAGGCTAGGGGAGTGACCAGCTGGAACCCCATGAAGTTCAAGAAAGTCCTGCACGTGGAGAGGAATAACTGCATACTGTAGATGCTGTTGGCTGATTGGCCGGAAAGTAGCTTGATAGCGAAGGACCTAGGGTCCTGGTGAACAAAAACTTCACTATGAGCCAGCAATGGGCCCTGGTGGCAAAGAAGTCCAACAGCATTTGGAGCTGCATTAGGAAAAGTATTGTTAGCAGGTGATCATTCCCCTCTGTTCAGCTCCGGTCAGACACACTTGTAGTTTTGGGACCATTTCTGGGCTCTTCAATACAAGACAGATGTGGACTTTCTGGAGTGACTCCAGTGCAGAGCCACAAAGATTATTAAGGGATGGGAATATTTGCCATATAAGGAGAGGCTGAGAGAGCTGGGTCTGTTCAGCCTGGAGAAGAGAAGTCTCAGGGGGATCGTATCAATGTGTATAAATACCTGATGGATGGAAGTAAAGAAGATGGAGCCAGGCTTTTCTCCATGGTGCCCATTGACAAGGCAAGAGGCAATGGGCACAAATTGAAATGCAGGAAATTCCATTAAAATGTAGGAAAAAAAAAGCTTTTTTTTACTGTCAGAATGGTCAAGCCATTGGTCCATCCTCGGAGCTATTAAAAATCCAACTGGTTACTGAGCAACCTGCTCTAACTGATCCTGCTGTAAGCAGGGAGGTTGAACTAGATGATATCCAGAGGTGCCTTCCAATTGTGATTTTGTGATTATATAATATAAAATGTTACAAACTGTAATATAATAATATAATATATATATTTAAAATATATGTATATATATATTCTGTATAATATAAAATGTTACAAACTGGTTTTATTACAAATGGCAACTCAATGGCAACCAGCTTGTGAGATTTTTTTCAATAGTTTGTCTTTGGAGATATATTTCATTGAAAAAATCTGCAAAATCTGCTTGTAGTAATCTGGCCTTTTTGTTATTTTTCATTCCCTAACTGCCTTTGGTAGAAATGACAGTGTTCTAAGTTCTAAGGTGAAGCAATACAATAATGAATGTAGGAGGTGTAGCAATTATAAATTAATGATCAGGCTTGTGTGGCTGAAAAGAACTCTTACTTCTGGTAATATGTTGTCTGTCTTTTGTATAGAAATGAATTCAACAACATCCTGGGTTTGGCTGTGATACAGTTAATTTTTCTTCCTAGTAGCTGATATAGTGCTCTGTTTTGAATTTAGGATGAGAATAATGTTGATAACCCACTGATGTTATAGTTGTTGCTAAATTGTGCTTACACTAAGTCAAGGACTTTTTGGCTTCTCATACTGTCCCTGCCCTCCCAGGTTCTTCTCCACAAGAAGTTGGGAGGGGATGCAGCCAGGACAGCTAGGATATTCCATACCATATGATGTCATACTCAGTATATAAGCTAAGGGAAAAGCTATCTGGGGTGCCACTGCTCAGGCATTGGCTGGGCATCAGTCAGTGGGTGGTAAGCAATTCAATTGTGCATAACTTGGTTGTTTATTATTATTATTATTATTATTATTGTATTAGTCCTTCCTTTTCTGTCCTATTAAACTGTCTTTATCTCAATCCATGAGTTTTACCTTTTTCTTTTTTTTACAGTTCTTTCCCCTACCCCACTGTGGGAGAGTGAGCAAAGAGCAAATAGCTGTGTGGTATTTAGCTGCCTGAGGGGGTTAAACCATGACAGACAAGAATGACTTCAGCTACCATTTTAATGACTGTATGTCAGACCAGGCTTATAGCAAGAAACGAAAATCCAAAAACTGTTCTTAAATTGATCAATGGAGTAGTAAGGAGAAAGTCTGGATATAAGATAAATGCTAATCTCTAAGGTTACACACAGCACTGGAGATCTCATTATTTATACATTAGTTTTTCTGGGTGATATTGCCAGGATGATTGGAATGTAAGGAGTTATTAAAGGACCAAGACCTCTTTTCCAAACATAATCTCAGTAATTCAGTCTGGCATTCTGTGCAAAGCAGGAATTAAAATATCTTCAGTAGCTTTGTATATGCCAAGAGCATCAATCAGCAGCAGAGCTGGTAAGTAGTTCTTTGACATAATTATTTTTGATTAAATATGCTGGGTTTTTAAAATAAAAATTGTATTTATTTCAGCAGACCATTACTGAAACATGAACACAGTTCTGTTGAAAGCCTGCTTGATCGCCTAGCAAATCAGGGAGAAATTCAGACTTCAGGTATTCCTGCTTCCCCAGGTACTCTGCTATTGTAAATGATGTCTGTACCAAGAGCACCAAGCACTCTGCTGCATAGTTCATGTTGTCCAGATTACTGGACACAAAAGTGGTAACTTGAAAGGCTTTGCTACAGCTGTGGGTTCAGGGCTTCTAGGCACTTTGCTCTGTAACAGAGAGGTTACATATCCTGGGAGTCCTGTCTTAAGACAGCTCTAATTGACTTATCTCTTCATGTGAAAGCTTTTTTCATAATGGAATTCTTTGGTGCTGAAGCTCACCTGTGACTGCTTTTACCCAGGAAACCTCTACAAGTAAAAAAGTAGTCCCAAGTAATTGTGGTAAAGGAGATAACATTCTTCTTGCTTCCAAAAAAAACCTGACCTACGGTTGTTATGTTTTGTTTTGTTTTGTTTTTTTCTTAATTCTTCAGAATGACTGCATTTGTTATTAATTCCTATTCCATGGGAAGTATGACTATCTGTCATTTCTGTTCTGATTTGAAACATTTTCCTCACAACATAAAATTTTTACACAGAACAGAAATTCTGACTTTTACCCACTGCTATGCAGAAGCTATTTATGTAACCCTGGGCCTGTATTATCAAAATGCAAAGAGGTATCCATATGTTATATTCTGTATCTGCAGCTATTTTTGCCTATGCAATAGACCTACCTAAGGAGTAGCATGAGACCTAGGAAGCCCACTAGTATCAAGAAAGAGGCATAGGCTAGTGTCTGTAAGAATCACTCTGCTTTCTGCAGCCCGCATTGTGCCTGTGTAAGCTACAAAGTTGGCTTTATTTCATTATCAATTCATTAAGGCTATATTATAAGTACGATGCACATGACTATTGACTGATTTTGGCATGCTGTAAATACAACAATATTTAAATATAATGTAAATCAAATAACCATGCCACTTTATGGAATCCATGTGTGCCTGAAATAGAAATGTTCCTGTAAAGTTTTACATGGATCTAGCCAGCCACAGCCTATATTACAATAATTTTCTCCTCTCTCATTTCTTCATTCTCCTTAAGCTCCAGTTGACATAAAGATTTAAATAAAGACTCTTACTAAGTCCTTACTGCTGTTACTGTCAGTAGGACTTGTCTACTTTAGTAATAAACTAAAAATATTAATCCATCAAGAAAGATATTTAAACAAAACTGTTTCAGAGAAAAAAAAATAATGGTTTGGCTTCCATTGAAAGCTGCTTTGCTTCATGCAATAAGACATAGGTAGGTGTTAGCAGATTCATGGTCATGGTCAGTGCTTTGGGATGCTTTTCTAGAAACGTAGAAGCATGAAAGTTATCATAAACGGCCACACATTTTCAATGGCTTTTGTTAAATGATAGATGAGGTTAATAACAATACAAATCAATTCACAGTTGAATAATCAGAGTAATGTACTTCACGTAATTTCATGAGAACTAACCTAGAAGTATAACAATACACAATAAGATTGCAATCAGCGCTCCTGTGCTGAGGCCTACTGGTAAGAATATTGCTTCCACGTTGCAGGACAGGATGGTACCATCAGAATCACATCTGCAAACACGGATAGTCATTGTGTTTGTGCTGCTCTGGACAGGGTAACTACTATCTTCTATTACTACCGGAAGAAAGTACAGCTCTTGCTGCCTTCTGCTGTAACCATTTCTCCTCGTTTCAATCCCAGCTGTGTTGTCTGCAAAACATGACACAGTCATTACAGGATTTTTATTGTGTACTTCAACTCACCATTGTAGTTTGCATCACCTTTAATAATACACAGCTATTCAATTTTTGAAACTCAGTGAGTAACATGCTTTATGTAATTGCCTTGTTTTATCGTTATATAAGGGATTGTATTCTGACTGGTACAGCTATTTTTTGCAGAGCATTAAATAATATTCCATTACTTGTAAACTTCTTAGCTTAACAGCTGAAACTTCAAAGACAACATAAATAATAATTTAAAAAAGCATTACCGGTATTAGATTAAGAAGGCTTTTCAGTTTTTATTTTCTCATTATCTCCTTATATTCAAAGCCTATGGTCCAAAGGACTTTGCACACGGATTTAGAACCAAGTCTCTATTAATTAATTATTTTCCTTTTAGAACTGAAAGTAATATACCTGGACAAAACACAAAACCCCTTCGACTTTCCTGTCCCATTAAAAATAACTACAGTAATGAATTGACTACTTTCTAATCAGTACATATTCCATCAATTAATCATGAATATATTCAGAACTCTTTGAAGTTATGTTTTGTCATTTCTTCCCAGTAGGTATTCAGTTATCACTGCTTTTCTTAAATCAATCAGAGTAGCAAGGAAATGATGTGCAGATTAAAAGAATTACACTGAAAGCAAAATCAAAATGAAATTAGCAGGGAATTAATTAGCTGACAGATCTGAATGAAGGTAGCCTGCAGCAGTCACCATTTAGAAGAGGTCACTTGCTGTCCACGCTGTGACTTTCATCCTTCTTGGAGTTTTGTCAGTAGGTAAAAGGATTAAGGGCTCTGAATTCCATAGTCAAATACTTGTGTGCAGTTCTGATTAAGCACAATAAGAATGAGCCCTAAATATCTAAAATCAGATATGTTATGATCAGACACCACTGAGAAAGCACTTGACTGATAAAATGCTTATTTCAGATGCCCCCTTTTTACCAAACTCAAACATTGCACATGGACACACCAAGTTCAGTGACATTTAGTTTTGAAAAAGAAAAATGTCTTAAAATTGTTTGAATCAAACCAAGTTCCATTTTCAGCTTGTTCTTTCTCTCTATAATTAATTGTCTGCACTGTACAAAGAGTTTTAGATCTAATTTGAAGTCATCCAGCTTAATCTTATTTCTATTCTTATTTATATTTCTATTAATATAATTATTTCTATTATTTTGCTTTTTTTCTTCTAATTGCAATTATGAAGATTGCTTTAACACATGTTACAATGCAACAAAATTACTTTCCATTCTTCTTTGAGAGGAATCAAACGGATTGAGCTCTTAAGTCTTTGACTTTGAACAATTTTTGTTACTCTTCTATGACCCCTTTCGATTGTTCACAGTCCTTTTGAAAATATGGACACGGGCATGTGTTTGAACTCTACACAGAGCAGCCTGAAGCTGCAGCCTGAAGCTGAGACATCTTTTGATTCTTCAGTCTGTTGGCAATAAGTTCATTTTCAGAATGTGTGTGACAGTCTGGAGAGAAGGAAAAGCCTCTTTTACATGAGCAACTGAGTGTGCTGCAGAGGGAAGCAGCCCTCTAGAGAACAGACTGCAGCCAGGAAAGTGGAAAGAGGAAAGTAGATGTTTGAGCTGGAAGCACTCCAGCTCTGCCAGGGCCTCTCACTTCTATTCACAGCTGGACTGGTCTCAGCACTGCTGAAAGCATAGTCTAGAAACATAAGGTTTCCCTGTGTTTATGTTTATAGAGACTCCAAATGGCAACTTGAGCTTCTGTCTTGCTTCTGTCCTCATTAAGTTATATTCTGAAGAATTATGGAACCTGGGAATGTTTATGCTCTTGGGTGCAGTACAAATTGTTCTGGTTTTGTTAGTGAGGGGGGGCCTAAGGTGGTAGCTTCTGTAGGAAACTGCTAGAAGTCACTCCCCTTTGTTCAGTGGACTCGGCCGGGCCTGGGGCGGACCTGCTGCTGGCCAAGGCCGAGCCAACTGGTAGCAGAATGTTCCGTGATAACGCCTCTGCGATAACACATTTAAGAAGGGGAAAACAGAAGAAGAAGGGAAGAGATGTGAAGAAGCTGAGTGGGGGGCAGAGAGGGGGAGGTGCGAGCCTCATGGGCCTTGCAGGCCTCACCCTCTGGCCTCCCGCCGGGCAGCCGACTGGGCCCAACTCGGCCTGGCCTGGCTGCAAGAAGTGGAGAGGAGATGAGAAGTGAATAAGATATAAAAAGGATCCTGAGAGGCGTCTGCCAGCCTGTTGTGAGGAACGGCTGCAGACGCCAAGGTCAGTGAAGAAGGAGGGGGAGGAGTAACACGGCTCCTGGCCAAGATTCCTCTGCAACTCGTGGTGAAGACCATGGTGGAGCGGGTTGTCCCCCTGCAGCCCATGGAGGTCCACGGAGGGGCAGAGATCCACCTGCAGCCCGTGGAGGACCCCACGCCAGAGCAGGTGGAGGCCTGAAGGAGGCTGTGGCCCATGGAGGGCCCGCTGGGACAGCTGTTCTAGAGGGACTGCACCCCGTGGAAGAGATGACCCACGCCGGAGCAGTTTCACAAAGGACTGTGGCCCGTGGGAGGGACCCCACGCTGGAGCAGAGGAGGAATGCGAGGAGTTCTTCCCCCGACGATGATACAGCGGTGTAAAACAACGTGTGATGAACTGACCGTGACCCCCATTCCCTTTCCCCCCCCTGTGCCGCTCGGGAGGGGAAGGTAGTAGAGATAATGTTAAGCCCGGGAAGAAGGAGGGGTGGGGGGAGGTTATCTTGTTCCCTGTCTCATTATCCTGCTAATTTTAGAAATAAATTAATAGTTTTCCCCAAGTCGAGTCTGTTTTGCCTGTAACGGTAACTTTAAGGATTTCTCCCCGTCCTTATCTCAAACCTCGAGCCGTTTTTCCTTATATCATCTCCTCCTGTTCTCTCGGAGGGTGGGGGGAGCGAGAGAGAGACTGCGTAGTCTGATCCCGATCGGGGCTGAACTACGACACAAATGTATTACACCTGCTGTAATATACCACCAATGATTTTTAGCTGTGTAGAATAGCGCTGGTTATTGGGCTTCTTGATGTGTTTAAAAATGTCAAACAGCATCTGTACTTGTAGAAACATTAATGGTAACACAATGAACAAGATTGTTTCTTCAAAAAAAAAAAATCAAAATATCTCTAAATTGCGCACAGAGCAGACCTTTCACATTTTAGGCAAACAAAAGCAGAAGATACTGAAAATATTGTGCAGTTTCTGTTTGGATAGATTTTTCTAGTAGCTCTGGAAATCATAAAAAATTAAAGTCTTTTCTGGTTGGAAAATATTCCTCAAAAGCTTTTTTTTTCTGTCTTCCTTATGTTTCAATAAATAGTGTACTTCTTTTTTAGTAGTTGTTAAGAAATGCTTTTAAGCGTGTGTATATAGGTATGTACACAGACAAACTTTTATGCATTAAAAATCATGTATTTAATTAGAAAAATTGTGGTTTCTAATTTTTTTTTATGGGAATATTGCATTTGTTTTTATACAGTGGAGAAAGTTTGTTAACAGACTACTGAGATCCAAAGTAATCTCCATGTCAATATTAGTGGTTTAAACAGGGAAATTTAATTATCTAATAATACTTGAGCAATTTCCTCACCAAACTCATATGCTAAGCACACTTCACAGAAGTTGTAAATGAGAAAGGTCATGGAGTTTAATTACTGTATAGCCTTTTTAAGTTTAAAGATTCTTTTGAGAAATTAAATATGTTAAAACCACCTGAGAAAAAAACTGAAGTCTTGTATTTAAAACAATATTTTTTAATTATTTGGAAAAAAAATATCTTGGTAAAATTAAAGGATATTTTAGTAAATAAAGCTCTTACTTTAAAGAAATCTTGACCAAACCAGCAAAGATATTTAGACATACAGAGTATTCCTGTTATAAGACTACATAATTATGAAGGCAATACTCATATGGACCTTTGAATTTATTGAAAAATTTTTAAAAAGTAAGTAATTCATGTAAAATATGACGAAGCTCTGAAGAGTTATATTTTCCTTCTTCTGTTAAGATAGAGAGAATTTTGTTTTTCTTGTTAATTATGTTCATTAACAAAGTTCATCATGCTGAATTTTCCAAGGAAATACTACCAACAACTAAGTATGAAGCAAAAAAATAACAGGAACTACAATGCAGCATTATCCAAAATTTTAAGTCCAGTGGCACACAGATGTAAAGCATTTAAATCTTGCTTGCTATAATTATAGTTAGATATTGAAAAGTCACAATATTTTACAATACTAGTAGCTGTTAAAACCAAACTGTTTAGACTAAGCACTTCTGTGGAAAAGTAATGATTTAATCTTCCAAGAAAATAAATAAGAGGGCTTTAGTCCATTATAAGGTTGTCCTTCCTAGTCATTGAGCTGTCTGTCTCAAGAAAACTATTTGAATGGCCTCTGATAAAATGTTGATCTACATATTTTTAGTTTCATAAGATACTATTATTCATGTATGTAATATCATGAATTACTATGGTTTCATTATACACTGTATTTACAAATAATTAAGTTAAATTCTTTGCTCATGTGTAAAATGTTTTTAAGCTATTAATGACATACTAAGGTAAAAGTTTGGGAATAAACCATTTGTGTCTTGCCATTTTCATAGAGGAGCTATATAAAAAGAGAAAATAAGGACAGTTTATTTTTCTGCTATTTCAAATTTATTTCTTCCTGAACTTTCTTAATGCTAAAGGTCTTAATGATTTATACTTGTGCTTACTTTGTTGGCTTTCATTTTGTATCTCCTAACTGACAAAAATGCATGGCTTCAAAAATAATGTGGGTCATATATTTAAATGTTTTTTAAAACGCTAAGTAAGTGGCCTCTGCAATTTTTTTTTTTCATTCTGTGTATTATCCATTTCTAGCCCTTTTTAGGGCTTGGGTTACTTAATTCTCAAGAAAGGAACCTTTACATCATAGTCAGTATTGTCTCAAATTCAAATTAAAAATAATGATGCATATAATTAATATTTAAAAAAAAAAGATACACTTTTCCTTTAAAGTAATATTTATAACCTACATAGTTAAATAAGCAAAGGAATGTTACTGAACTTTATCAGATGGTTTTAAGTGTTCTTTCTTTGCAGAGTAATGTAAATAATTTTTTTTATTAAAAGCTTACCATATCACAGCTCTTTAAAGATCAGCTAATAGTTGATAAACTCATTAATTTTTTTTTAATTTGCTTAAATAATTAGTGGTGAAAATTTATCACAGTTTATTATGATGTTTTAGCTGTGTCTGCACACAAGACCACATGCTTGGAAATGTTTACAAGAGAAAAAAAAAATCCACTTTTTCTTCTTGGATTGTTCTTTGCCATTTATCAGAAGCATTCAGGTGAAAAAGAAGAAAAAAGATGATCAGTTATGACAGAAATTGTGGGAAAAATCAAAGATGTTAATTATATAAATCTACAAATTCTTAAGAGTGTTGAGGATGTTATACTGCAGCAGTACTGTCCATATTTAGAACTAATCCTTCTGCAGGACTATGCATCCTCCAGAAAGCACAATAGCTAGGTACTTTGAAAACAGTTAGCAAAGTGATAATATTTAAACAAGGCAGCAATAGTGCCTTGTTTAAAGGTATACCTGCATTGGCATATGAGCTCTTCCTGAGATACTGAATGATAAAAGGAAGAAAATAAAACAGGTAGCAGAGTTTTTGCAGGCCTGTAGGGAAATCTCAGCCTTTGATGTTCTGACAATTCCTGTCCCCTAAAAATGAGAAAAGGTGCAAGACCTGAATTTATATTAATATATGTCCTAGATAATTTAACAATTAGAAATGTCAAATAAAAAAGTTAGTCTGTAGACATGACTGTAATACAAAGTAATCATATGTCCATTATAATCACAGCCTGCTGCTCTGAAAGAGAGGTATGGGTAATCAACTTACTTCTGTAGTCATGGACCGTGAAATTTGGTTTGTTGGAAGCCTCAGGTGACAGTTTGAAGGAAAACCTTTGCCCAGCTGGTGACAAATCTTTGTCTGCTGCAGTGATAGTCTGTATTACCTGAAACCAGATTAAGATTAATTCTTAAATCAGTTCACTCTTCTAAAAGAAGCAGTTTTGTAGAAGTGCAAAGTGAACATCAAATGAAACAATGAAAGTTAAATCTTGATGGATTACTCTCATTCTCCTAATATATTAGACAGTGGAGGCAAGAAGTCTGAATACGAGAGCCTCCAGGACTCATGATGTTTTAGAAGGTCTTGCTTTGACATACCTGAACGAAATCAGAAATATTAGTCCTATATTCATAGCAGAAGTATTTAATATTTATCTTTTGTTTCAGAATACTAGTGATTATTTTCAGGTGAGTGATTACTGAAGACAGTTCACTTTATCTGCTACTACTACTACTACTGTTACGACCAGTACATGTAGTACTTCACAAAGCTGCACCCTAATTTTACAGCTTGAAATGAAGTAGAAAGAGTTGAAAGGTCTGCACCATCTAGACATGAAGGAACTTTTAGGTCCCAGAGTCCTATCTACTAGATTCCAGGTAAGCACAGTGCAGTTAAAATGTTTCATAATAGGATTGTCACTGATCTTTTAAAAAGGAAAGCTTTTTTTTTTTTTTTTTTTTTATGTTACAAACCTCAGTGCTTGTCTCAGCCTTCCATTAAAAGGTTCACCTTTCTACTGTTAGTGCCTGGATAAGATACTAACTAAAGATACCTGATAAACTAGAAGTTAAATTAGGTTGTATGATAGTCACCTGAAACGTATTTAAAACATAAGACAGGAATATCATATGAAGTCATGGACAAATCTGTAATAAAGATAATAAAAATCACATGGACATATTGCATATTACATACATATAAAGAGAAGTCACGGATTACACAGCAGGCTGAATATGTTCCTTCCATGGCTGGCAGTACCTCTCAAACTTGAACGGTTGAAGTTACAAGTCTTGTCTTGGAAACAGTATTAGTTGTTAATACGTATGATGATGGGCCTTGGTGCTTTGCAGCATTCTGTTTAATTGCACAAATTTTGTGCAGAAGGAACACATGCCAACAGCTACTGAGGCCACGTCTATTAACACTGGCATCGCTCATACTACAAGGTGATATTTGGAATCTGAAATAGGTTTTGCATGCTATGTATATATTTGAAACTACTGATATAAACAAGCTTTTAAAAGGATTGTGTTTGGGGTTGTGGGTCCTTTTTTCAGAATAGGACACAAAAATTTTTATCATCCATCCTACTCCATTAATTCACTGCAGTTGTAGCTTTATATTTAAGTGTCTTTAAGGAAGGGATTCTTTCTCCCATCATAGCTATTAAATGCCCAGTAAAGGGTGGCTTAGGCTTATATAATCAGGGATAATAAAAATAAATAGACCATAAAGGTGATCAAACAGAATTCCAAAAGGTGAGTATTTCCAACACAGACATTTTATTTGTACAATAATTCTAACTATTATTTCATTTTCAAACCCAGAGGTTTCTATTGCTATAAATAATAAGGAAAGAAAAACTAAAATAACAAGCATTACAAATTTGGAATACCTGTCCTGGTTTGGCATTTTCACATACAGATGTCTCATATGGAACTGAAATTTCGGGAGGAAACTCGTTGACATCCAGGATATTTATTATAACGTTGACTTTGCTGGTTAATAGTGGGTTACCTATAAATGATTTTTAGGAGAAAAGCATTAAGGAATACTATATTTATGTTTGTTATCATCAACAGTGCCTATGAGCTGTCATAAATTGTTTTGATCTCAGTACTGTGACTTCTAAAATCCCTTAACTTCTGTTTATTTCTGATTTGTACTCAGGAGAAATCAGAAGCAAACTTCTTATAATTTTGTATCAGACTTTGATCCCTTACTCTTCATAGAGTAAGGAATAAATCAACAAGATTATGTTTATTAGAGTATAGATTAAAGCATTTTAAGTTTTACCTGTAATTACAGATGCAAACTTTCCTTGGATCACTTTTCATGGAGTCTGTGGAAAACGCTTCCAATTATTAAAACTGACTTTCCACAGTGGAATGTAGAAAATAAGTATTTATTACTTAGCCACTGTTTACATCTTCAAGAAATCAAGGAGGTAAGTGGACCATACTAATTTAGAAGATGGAGAAAAGTAAGACAGAAAGATATAAAGAAAAATCTTGCTGAAAGCCAGACAGATTTAGCTGTAAATTTAGCAGTGAAACATGTAGACTACATTGAATCTTGTGATTAAACCATTAGACTATGTTGTAATGGTTATTTCTTTAACTGCATAAGTATTTGCAAGCAGTAAATACTTTTGTGCAAAAGAAATGCTAAAAATAGTATACATTATGCTTATTTCCATTGTCCTTCAATGCAGATAATCTTCATCAGTCAGTAGATGAATTTTATAAACAAGTTTATCTGCAAATGCAGTATCTGATGGAAAGGAGACACAAATTCAATACAGAGCAGACAATATTCTCCTTTACTCTATACTGAGATCCCTTGCAAGACAGCAGATAAATAAAGCCAGTTTAGATGGCGAGTCAAAAGGATAGTTATTTTATCCTTTTACATTTAAGAAGAGTGGCAACCCCTGAACAGGCACAGTTAACTATTCAAGAATTCTATGCGATGAATCAGGGTGGTGTAGGGGTGACAGCATGTGGTCATGGTTAAGTACAATAACAGTTTTCTTGAATCTTCAGACGTAAATGGACTCTTCAAATTATTTGCATTAGCTGCTTATTTTGCAGTTTATATAAACTTTTGCATTTCTTTTGTTTATAATTAACACAGCAAGGGGCAAAGTCTCTTCATGATGGCACTGTATAAATTTTGCGTTATTTCTTTCTTGTTCTTAGGAACTACTAAATGAAAGGTTTTCAAGAGGCTTCTGCCAAAGCCAAAAGGCATTCGCCAATGATTTCCTAGTTAAGTAGGACCAGCTGCAAGTAGAAGTGTGCTTTACCTGTTTACAAGTAGTAGATGAACTGACCAACCTACAAACTCAGCTTGGAATCTGAAAAAAAAAAATCCCACAAAAAACTCTACCTAAATCACACAATTTTTGTAGTTCCTTCTTATTAACGTATCTGATTAATAGTGACCACATCTAATAATATCTCTAATAATCCTTATTCATTTCCAATTCTGCATCATCCCTATTTGCAGAATTTCTCTGTGGAGAAAGGAATTGTACGGTAAGAATGAAGACTATTGTTCTCAAACTTTTTTTTTTAAATATCAACCCATGAGTTTTGCCTTCTTTTCTTTACCAATCTTCTGCCTGTCCCACTGGATGATGAGGGTAGTGAGTGAGAGACTGCGTAGCTTGGTTCTGAGTGGGGCTGAGCTATGACAGTATGTTTATTTTAATGTACAGCAATTGAACAACAGCAGTTCAGGATACATTCTTCAGATGCATTAGAGATTAATGCATTGCCATGAAAGTACAGGCATAGATATTACTTCATTTCCTTTTAGAAATATGTTAACAATGCCTTTCTAGTTAAAGAATGAAAGTATTTAAAATTTATGTATCCTGTACATGAAAAATGCTAGCTGAATTTGATAATTTCTATTAAACATATTGATTTTTGTAAGAAATCTCTTTAGGCTATATTTTTGACGTCTCTTACAAAAATTATTTTTTCAGCTTTTTGGAACAGTGTGCATATTATGGGACTGTATATTCTTTAAGTGAACAAATGGATTTGACTTTTTATCTTCCCTCCAAATCACAATAGGATAGCATGCTTTGGAAATATACATAAATAAGAGTATACTTCGGGTTTTTTTTCTCACTGATGGTCTGTGATTTATTTTCTGTGATTATTTGAAAGATATATTAGAGGCCAAAATCTTTTCTTATTAAGTATTTTAGCAAGGTAGAATTTTACCTTGCATAAATGATCAGCAATAGCCAAACATGAATGTAAACAGAATTACTACAGAATAAGAGGGGCCTACTTCTGGGTTTCTCTCTATTTATATGATTAATTTTATTTCTGGTTTGCACTGATATCAGTTTAACTACTCCTATATATAAAGGAAGACTGCAAGAACATTGTGTACTGCTTTGAAGTCGTATATTGTACTGCTTTGAAGTCGTATATAATTACGAAGACCTGTAATACTTGATGTGAACAAGGATGAAGAATTGCATTTGAAATACCACTTTGCAGACTTGATCTCCATTTTCTCTGGTTCTGATTTGTTTGCTGTTTATCTCAAAATCAAATATTTTCACGCTCTGTGAGCACAATAGTGACGTACATGCTGATATCAATGAATGAGTCACTGAAAACATCTGCTCATGTCTTTTAAACCCAAATTACATACATGAGAAGACAAGTTGGTTAAATCATTAGCCTAGGAATTAAAAACTGATTTAACATTTCAGTTCTGCCTGTAAAATACAGACAAATTAATTAGCTGCTTCCTTCCTCAGTTTTCCTGCTGTAAGACAGTGACAACTCTGCCTCCTTCTTTTGATCAAGTACCATCATCTGTTAACATCTTTATGGTTCAAGGATATTGCAGTAGCAATATACTTTGACTAATGAGCTTGTGAAAATCCAAGATATCTGAGCAAATAGATAATAGATACTGAAATAGAAACTGACCATTGAGAAGAAGTGGTGATTCCTTAATCCCAGTTATGGTAGGAGAAGATAAACCCCATCTTGAGATTTAAGCTTAAGTTTCTTTAGTGTTCACAAAATTTGTGCATAGAGTTTAATGAATTGGGAAGACAGGAAGGATTATAGTTACTTTATATTTATTTTCAACCTTAACTAGTGCCTTGAGAATGGGAGAGTAGAAATAAGATCTTATGCATCTTATCTATTTCCTCTTTTGTAAGATGCAGAAACCATTTCCATACTAGGGAATTAAGCAGCACACTTATAGCGGTCTTCCAGTACCTAAAAGGGGCTTATGAGAAAGACTGGGAGAAACTTTTTAGCAGGGCCTATTGTGATAGGACAAGGGGTAATGGTTTTAAAATAGCAGAAGGTAGATCTAGACTAGATTTAAGGAAGAAATTTTTTACAATGAGTGTGATGGAACACTGGAACAGGTTGCCCAGAGAGGTGGTAGATGCCTCATCCCTGGAAACCTTCAAGGCCAGGTTAGGCGGGGCTCTGAGCAACCTGATCTAGTTGGAGATGTCCCTGCTCCTTGCAGGGGGGTTGGAATATATGACCTTTAAAGGTCCCTTCCAACCCAAACAATTCCATGATTCTATGATTTATTTGAGCACTGGACTGCAGGTTTGGTTTTTTGGGTTTTTTTTTTTGTTGGTTTTTTTTTTTTTTTTTTTTTTAATACCATTATGTTCTTACAGCAGCCATTGGCAGTTTTAGCCTGGGGCAACTAATGGTCTTTTGGACAGTTCACATGCATATGCTAGTACTTAGTATGGGTGAGGGACCATTCACAGAATTGATTTACATGTGGGCACCCTGTTTGGAAGATAAAAGTGTTTAATAGCACAGAAATAGTCTACTCAGTGCCAGTTGTCCTTCATGTTGGAAACAAATGCAGGCCATGTTTTATTTATTAGCTTGGACAGAGTCTGTGGGATCAAAAACATTCAGAAACAGCAATCATGAAGGCTACCCTAATTGTAAAAAATTTCTTCCTTATGCCTAGTCTAAATCTCATTGTAAAAAATTTATTCCTTTTATCTAGTCTAAATCTACTTTCTTTTAGTTTAAAACCATTACTCTTGTCCCATTGCTACAGGTCCTGCTAAAACGTTTATCCCCGTCTTTCTTATAGGTCCCATTTAAGTACTTGAAAGGCCACTATAAGGTCTTCCCAGAGCCTCCTCAGCATCCAGACTGAACAATTCCAGCTCTCTCAGCCTTTCTTCATAGAAGGGGTGCTCCAGCCCTCTGATCATTTTTGTGGCTCTCCTCTGGACCCACTCCAACCGGTCCATGTCTTTCCTGTGCTGAGGGCTCCAGAGCTGGATGCAGTACTCCAGGTGGGGTCACATGAGAGCAGAGTAGAGGGGCAGAACCACCTCACTTGATCTGCTGGCCACACTTCTTTTGATGCAGCCCAGGATACACTTGCCCTTCTGGGCTGTGAGCACACATTGTCGGCTCATGTTGAGCTTTTCATCCACCAGTGCCCCTGAGTCTTTCTCAGCAGGGCTGCACTCAATCCCATCATCCCCCAGCATGTACTGATAGCAGAAGTTGCCCTGACCCATGTGCAGGACCTTGCACTTTGTCTTACTGAACCTCATGACATTCAATGAGCCCACTTCTTGAGCTTGTCTGGGTCCTTCTGCATGGCATCCCATCCCTCGTGTATCCACTGCACCACACAGTTTGGTGTTGCAATAGGTGATGTCAGCGAAGGTTACTTTAATAAACATAAGGTAATTATCTTCTGCCTCATTTTTCAAATGTATTCCTTTAGAAAATACACATTCTGATGCTTTAGTAGTAATAATAGATTTATCAGCTTGTAAGAAAAGTTTAAATGTTATATCCATATCTGCATTTAAACTTATCCATTGCTGCTGCTGTATTTAGCTATCTAAACTACATGCCATGCATGCCATTGTTTGAAAGGTAACTTGATTACTCAGAAGTCATAATATTACTTCAAGACTTTACTGTCCATGAGAAAAAGCATCATCTGTGATTCATAAAGAGTTATTTCTGAAGCTACAGAATAACAAAGGGTAACGATCACTAGAAGGTTCCAGGGATAAGACACAGGCAGGAAGTTTGCTCATGACCTTGGCATCATTTTCCACATATAAGGGAATGATGGCAAAGCCAGTTTAATTTATTTTTCTATCTAAGTTGATAGGAATAAAGCTGATGGGCTCTTTATAATTGACCTGTTCAGGAGAAGATAATTTGCAGATTGACCTTTAGGATGTTTCTAAAAGTTGGGAGGTTGCTGTTGTTGTCTCACAGTAAGAAAGCAAAATACATGTTTTAGCAATAAAGTTTTTTTCAGTAATAGAACTTAGTATGACTATTATGTGTTTGGAATCCATTTATTTTAAAGAGATAAGGTCATGGAGAGCTGCAAATACTTAGGTAACAATAGTGTCCATTCCTGAGGCAATTTTATGCAACTAATTGCAGTACTGGCCGCTTTCCTTAGGTAATCACGTATATGTCAAGGCACTGTTTACTGCATTTTTTCCCTACTAGGAGATGACAGTTTCAATGTTTCTACATCAGATTCACATAAAGTAAATCTTTAATCACTAAAACTGATGCCTTACAGCAGAAAAAAAAAAATCTCAAATGTTCTTTGTCCACCAATAAATCTAAAGAGTTAAGGTTTACTGAAACATAGACCATTATGAGACCTCCCCTCTGCATCTACCTGCCTTTCAGTTTATCTGGAAACAATTCCAGTTCCACTGGACTTTCTGTCAATATACACATGTGCATGAATATCCATATACTCCATCACTTGTGATAGGTTAGTTTCATCTGTTAGTGTATTCCTTTTCCAAGGTATGGATAAAATTCAAATGTTCATTTGACTCATGTCTTTGTTATATTTTCAGGTTCTAGGGAGCAAGTTCATGGTTGTTTTTGAGACAACTACAACTGAGAATTTTTTTTTCATTTTAAATAATGTAATGTAGATGTTCTGTGCTTCCAAAATCTCCCTCTTCCTATTAGTATCATGTATTACTTTTTGAAGACTCAGCACCATACAATATATAGAGGAAAATATGTTCTTTGCTTTTGAAAATTGCATTTCTGGGCAAATAAACAATACAGAATAAATAGGAAATACAGCAGGGGTCCTCTCCTGCTGCCTGTTGATGTCAAGAGAAAACTTCTGTGGCCTTTACACAACCACTAAGTGACCAAAAGACTTGCATTAAAATGGTGGTATATGCCTACAAGAGTTTGATAGGATCATGAAGGAGGAATGCTACACAGAAGGATGGCAATGAAGAAAGCTGCAGCTACATAATACTTATGTAGCTTATATACTTATAAAAAAAGCCCATCTATATAGAAGAAGACACAAAGACACAAAATGAAAAAAAAACACCCTACCACAGATCATGTCATAAAAGAAAACAAGTGGTTAGTCATAAAGTCTTGGGCAGAGAGAAAACACAAGAGCAGAGATGCAGCACATAGTTTGTTTCATTTGGGGTCTTAAATCTTGATTCAGTTTGAATGTGCTTTTTGTCTGAGAACTGAATGAGTCTTTTTAAATTCTTCTGCCTTCAAAAAACCTGTTATTTGACTAACCTAATTTCATATGGAAGGAATTACAAAATCAGAAATAAGAACTGGAAAGTCTCCATACAGGCCCTCATGCTCTTCATGATGACAAAATGTCTTTCTGCTTCTGAGGGAATTGTGCCTACATGAGAGCTACTAGAAAAACCTTATTATACGGGGCTGTTTGAACATCCCACTTAGCCTCACAGTGATTCTGACAAAATTATATTTACTGGGCCTTCTTAAATAATCTCTTGGCAATACATGCACTCTTCACAGCATACTTATGCCGGAGCACTACATTCTGAAAAAAAAAAAAAACAACCATATTAGTATATTAATTACATTTGTGTCATACTTACTAACTTTACTTGCAATTATAGAGAAATTGTACTGTGCTGTACTTTCTCTGTCCAGTAATTCATTAGTAGCAATGGTTCCTTCAGTAGCATCTATTGTAAAGTAGCTGTCCACATCATTCTTCCAATCAATGAAGTACCTGTATGTGAAAAATATTAAACAAAGTAGATACAAATGACCAAAGATTAGTCATTTATCATAACAGCAGCCTAGCTAGCTCCCTTCCCAGCTATTAACATCCTTGTAGGAAGAAGACAATAAAAAATGAATTGTTTATTTATTATTTGTAGAGTTGGAATATTCAAAGGAAATGGAATATAATAAAAGATTTAGTACTTTTGATGTTCAGATTATTTGAAATCTTTGAGCTCCCAAGAAGTTGATGTACAACTTCTGTCACCTTAATCACTTATATCGGTCACTTTGGAAAGCTTAGAGGGCTAGGCTTAGAGGGAAACAGAGAAAAAAATATGTGAAATAGTGCTTGAGGTATGAATAGTGATGAAGAGTGGATCACATCTGGTGTCTTTACATCCATTTGTAGCTGGAAGTAGCCTCACTGGGCTTGCAAAGAGATGTCTCAGTGGACATATACAGGATGTTGGCATAGTCTACTCAAAGGTACCTCACCTAAGGGATGTAGGAAGAGTCACACTATGGGAGATGGAGAAGAGTGTGTTTATTGCCTCATGTATATAGGAGCAATAAAAGACTTTGCCTTTGGGAAGAATAGGCAGCTTTCACTTTCACTGGAGCTGTAAGGAACAGGGCAATATCATTTTTTTTTTATTCTCCCGAGCCTTCGTTTGTCAAAAAGTATGAACATAGAACAGATTCAAAACTCAAATTGTGTACTTATTTGTTATTTTTCCCAAGCAAGGACTTAATAGAAAGCAGAGATGTGCTTGTAAATATAACTGCTTAAAAGCAATGTGATAATTATTCCAAACCCATTTCTCTTTAATGCTAATTAATTTTAAAGTCTATTTTCACATTTGATGCTACTGTTTGTAGTCATAATAGAATATTTTCTTTTTCTGATGCAGTGCCGCCAGCTACTGATTTCCTTTTCATTGTTAGTTTCTTCATACCTTGATGATGTTACTCAAAAACTAGGCAAGTTGAAATTGAGAAAGCCTTTTGTGAGCAGTAGGCAATAAGAACAAAATGGCACTGAACAACAAGTACATTTAGAAAATCATAAGGGCCAGAGGACCGTGCCTCTGACACCTCATTGCATGTAAACCAGTGAGAATAAGATTATAAGCTACTATTTAGTTCTCTGATTATTATGATTTATGGAAAGAATATATAAGGAATGTAATGATAAACACTATATTTACTGCTGTAGAAGGAAGGAATGGTAGAAGGAGATATATGCCATATTCTCAAAGAAAATATCTGAGATCGGGACTCAAGAATGCCAATAGCTCAAGAAGACTTGAATAATTAAAAAAAAAAAAAATCACAAATAAGTTACCATGCTCCTTTGGAGACATTTTGTTCAATCAAAATCACAAGAAAATCCTATCTGTAGATGGAATAGGTTATTTCATCAATTGACAGATATCATTACCAGTTCACTGCTTTATTTGAAAAGTCTCAGAAATTATTTGCTGAAGGCAGCAGAGAGCAAGCACATTTTCTTGACTATGATAATATTGTCTACCCACAGTTTTAATTTCAGTTTCATTGTTCAAAATTTGGTTGACTTAAAAATGATGAAAAATATATAAGCCATTTATTAGAAATATCATTACACTGGGATATTCTTTCAGGAACAGTAAAATTACTCTTTTAGGCTTTGCATGTTTAATAGATTATAATTTCTTCCAAAATTAAATATGCTGCCACACACAAATAAATGGGATCAAAGTATGAGAAAGTAACTTTATTTATCTTTCCCTTTAGGAAGATTAGCTTAGGTGGTAGCCTCCTTTCCAGGGTACTTTGAAACCGCAGAAAACATATTCAGTTTGAATGCTGTTGTGTTTGAAGTTGAGTTTGAGCATGAATATTAGTAGGACCAGAATCTGATAGTCTATCTGCAAGCATTCACAGAGGTGTTAACTTCATGCACAAGCCCAGTATGCCTACTCCAAAATATACATACATCAGGAGGATCAAAGTCCACAGTAAGCACTGCAAGATTAGCACTACAGCTACTGATACTGATGACAGAATTCCTCTTGGCTTCTGTGGAAATGAGATCTGTGAGACTTGAACTGTTTGATAAAAACAGAACTATAGCAGTTCTCCAAATTCATTGTCTTTACCTGTGTTAACACCATGAAAGCTATTATGACAGCATTGGTAGCACTGATAGTTTTTTGGTTTTGGTTTTTTTTTTCACTTTCATATTATCGTTAAAGACATCCCTTCCTTCTTTCTCCATGTGCTGCACATATGATAAAATTAAGGGTGGAACAGACAGTCATTTCAGCTCCTCTCATCCTAAGAAGCTAGAGATTTGATCTGACTACAGAAAGCAGAGGAGTAGAAGGAAGTATTGGAAATGTATTGCCTAAACCACAGACATTTACAAGGAAAACTGCAAACAAACAGCCATTCTTCCTCCTTTCATTGGTTGTCCATATGCAGTACTCACAAAAACATATCTGGCAGAAGATCCTCTTACAGACAGCTCTTCTGGATGTAATGTTGTTCCCAGATACTTCAGTAAGTCTGTAAAGCTTAGTAAAAGACTGAATGGGACCCCATTTGGCTGCTTTTCAAATGGGAATTTTTGGGACATCCCAAAGGGAGGTCACTTTTAGGGGAGGTCCTAAAAGAAAAGTGGTTTCCTTTTACAGCCCAAAAACACTCTTTCGTATGGTCTGATAGTCAATATGAGATTCTTTGTAAGCAGCACAGCAATAGTTAGTATCTTTCTAAGGCCAAGAGTGCTGCCTGAGTTATGTCTTTTACTTGGAAAAAACACTTTCTAGAATAGAAGGAATGGGAAAAGGTTCTCTATCCAGAAAAATCAGTAACTTTCCAGAGATAAACCCAGGTATCTGGGACATAAAGTCTGATGTTTCTTGTTAGAGTGCAACACAAAGAGGAAAATTGTTGAAATACTGGTATTAGGACAACTGTCTAGATCTTTGAGTCATGGTCTAGAAGTTTGAAGCAACTGAGGTTAGTTTGTTTGACTGCTCAGAGTGCCTGCAAGACAAATCATGGATACCTGCACTAATCCCAAGAGGCAGCTCCCTCTTTCAAAAGTTAGGGAGAACTTACTTGTTGATATAGACCACAACAGTATTAGTTTTCAGAAGCATCTAAACAGGCCTGCCTGGCAGCTCTGAGTACCCGGACATTGATATATAGTTCATATTCACTGAAAGGGAAGAAACTTTGAACTGTATGTCTCCCTGAATATTCTTCCCAGCAGAGGACTGTATTCCAGATTATATTATTAAAGGCAGCAGGTGTGTGGAATAAGTGCAGAAGAATATACCTTTGCTAACAGTGTCTGAGTCTTCTCAAGAATAGCTACATTTGTACCTCAAGTAGGCTTAGAAGTCTTGCACCCCCCTCCCCCCTTCTTCAGCTTCTTCACATCTTCTCCCATTTTTTATTTTTCCCTTTCTTAAATACATTATCACAGAGGCGTTATAAGGGAACATTCTGCCACCAGTTGGCTCAGCCCTGGCCAGTAGCAGGGTCCGCCCTCAGCCCGGCCGAGTCCACCAGACAAGGGGAAACTTCCAGCAGCTTCTTGCAGAAGGTCCCACTGTAGCCCCCACCTCACTAAACAAAACCAACACAGACAGAGGAGATAGAATGGAAGTATTTGGTTTATAAAATAAGAGTTGAGTCTGTAGGATGTTCATCAAGAGTGTTTACAAAGGCACACACTGCCCTTTTAGGAGCTCCACGAATAATTTGCATTCATCTTGGCTAAACAGTGAGGCTGTGTGTGGCTCATAGGGTCTCACAGAGCACTCCTCCAAAAGGGCTCATCTTCTTTCGAAGAGCAGAGGACAATAGTGAAGACTCTGTCAAGTTTGCTGCAGCACAGAAGACAGCCAAGTGCTTGATGGAGTGCTGTTGAATACGTGAGTGACAACAGATCACCCTTGTGAGGATAACAGGAACTCTGAGCCATCAAGCAGACAACTGTAGTTGCTTCAGACTGTTATACCATGAATAAAAGAACTGGACAGCTGTCCTGCTGCTGATATGGAAACATGCATGATGACATGCTCAGGAGGGACGGGAGGTGGCAGGATGGTAAGGAGGCTGTAAAACTCAGGACTTGGGGTGCAGTTTTTGGTCTTAAAAATGTGGAGGGGAAGATTTCTCCTGCCTAGCATGGATGGCCTTGGGAACAGTGGGGTTTCATCCTCACCAAAAGTTTATAAACCTTGCAAAAGTCTTTCTTTGTCTTGACAGTGACAGCAGTGGTGACACAACGCGACAGAGGAATCATATAACAGCATGTAACAACTTAAAACATATTACCATCTTTCTTTTTTTTTTTTCTTTTCAATAGATCCTTAAACATAATGCAGAGTATGCATTTGTGTGCCCATGCATTGGCCCTTAGTGGGAATTTCACCAACTGTTCCAAACTTGCAGATGAAGGTATATTGTGGCTTGGACCTAGCTCAAAAAAGGGTCACTTAGAAGAAAGTTGTAAGGTCCTTTACAAGGTAATAGCCTTTTTTTTTTCTGTTTCCCAAAATTCAACTGAGTATTCTGGTCTTGCCAGTATTACCTTGATAATGAATAACTGATACTGTTACAGTTTAATACTCAAATATCCATTGCATTCCATACAGACACACATACATACATTATGAAATTTTCTGTTGGTGTTTCCACTAGCTAAAAAATATTACAGCTATCATCAGCACTCAGTATCATTTTATCTTTTCAGCTCTCTTTTGTTAGGGTTTTACTACCTCCAAAGAAGGACAGTCACAAAGTGCTGGCCTAAGAATTTTGTTCTATGTTTTTCAAGAACATAGGAATATCTTCTTATGAGGTGGTTGTGGTTGCTAGGATTGTTCTAGTGACGGAAGCACTCTCAGGTCTCCTTTTGAAGAGGATGTCATAAATGTAGAGAAAGTAAAAGTAACAGAGAATCAAGAGGTACCAGAAAAAGTTGCCAGATGCCCAATGTTGGCATGGTGAAAGCTGGGTCATGTCAAGGTCTAAGTGCTCTCTAGTGCATTCCTAGCCCAGAGACAGTCCACTGTATTTATCCTTGCTTGTGCCCTCATGTAAAGCAGCATCCAGGTCTCGGACAAGCTGCTTTGATGTCATTTTAGACTGAAGGGTCTCAGAGACTAATTAAAGGAGCAGAGTTGCAATACCTTGCCCATAAACAGCCATACCTCCTAAAAGAAACAGTTTTGCATAGCTCTGACATATCACTACCTGTGAGACACATGAGGGGACTTACGAATCTGGAGAAAATATACTTATTTCCAGACAGTTTCCTTTCTGATACTGGACCTGAAAGGTGAGTAGATTGGAGCACTTGCTAACATGGCTAAACTCTGACCATCTGAAATGGAATATGCAGTTCTTAAAAACTTGTTCATGATATTACAGCCATGCAGTTCAAGCCAGAAAATGAGCAAGGTAAGACATATGTAAGTATGTGTATTTTACAGGAAGATGATTGCTTTAAAGCTATACAGGGAGGATTAAGGTTAAATGCCACAGAAGTAAAACTCTAAAGGATCAACCTTAGAGAGTGCTAAAGCACAGATGATAGGTATGGTGCAGTGATGGAGAGCATGAGGAAGAGGGCTCTGACTCACCCAAGCTGCTGAAAGGAACAATGAAGTAAAAAGTCAACACCCTTTGTCACTCTTTGTATAGTAAGCAGGGAAAGGAGGCATGGATCATGCCCCTAGAGATGCTGTTAAGCTGAAGGCACTCAGACCAGACTTGATCCTGCTGCAACAGCATGCATACAGAAAATTCTCTGAAGGAATGAAGCACATTATTCTGTTGGAATTGTCATGAAAATGGAAATGAATCATCCAATTCAGTAAGCAGTAATGCATTTAACATTTAATTAATGGCTCTCTTTTGTTTTACTCTTCTACAAATATGGAACAGTAATTGCAACCAGCCTTCTAAAATAAGAAAAAAAAAATGTGAGAAGTGACATTCCTTTAATTTATATATTTGATGGAGAGTTGTCCTACATCATCTGTCCTACATCAGCATAAATATTCTTATCTATATTTCAATTTCTATAGTGAAATTGTACCTTAAGCAGACCTAGATAGTTAATCTAAGAAAACTCAAACCACAAATTTTCTGTTTACACTCTGAATGATTTGCCTGTCAACTGCAGTTTAGAAAGCATTTTATTACTCCAACTACAGCTTGTCAAACTCAAGCACTGGAACGAAGCATTTTAGATGTAAGAAAATTCCTGATGTGATGGGATAAAAATAAGTGTCATTTCTAAGAGAAACTCTGCTTTCAACCACGCTTTTCCAACCCACAATTCTTTCCAACTTCAAGTATGCACTTAATAATGCCTTTCCCTGTAACTGAACCATATTGGAAAGAGGAAAGATCCTTCCTTCCACTTTCCTGTAGTTTCTTGACTGCCTAGGCTCTTTTTAAGTTTAATTTCACTGAAGGTGCTCTTCCTTTGGCTCACCAGTCATTTCTGATCTTCCCCAAGCACTGCATCCTTGCTCAGCCACTCTGGAAAGCCACTATGCTTGATCAGTGGTGGGAGAAGAAGGTGCCTGCAGCTCTCAGATGGGCTAAGACACCCTGCAGACAGCTGAGGAGCTGGTTGTGATGCGGGTCTCAATTTAGGCAAGTCAGTTAACTGAGGTAAAGGCAACTTTCTCAGTCCAGGCTGAATCTTTGGTGTATTTCAGTGCTTGAAACTAGTTTCCTTAGTATTATCCCCTTGAGAGGTTTTTGTTTGACCGCTTTGAGAGAATTGCTACTGAAAGTAGTTCTGTTGACAAGATGCAAATAAGAAACATCTATGAAATGTTATTATATGCAAATTAGCTATTCTGGATTATGAGTCTTAAATGATTAAGAGAATGAAAGAATTTACAGAAACACAAATTTTCTTCTTTGAAGAGAAAAGGTCATGGGAAGAAATGGGAACAACAACAACAACAATAAGATAAAGTTAATGCTGATCTTCAAAAGGATAAAGGATAATTGCTCTGGTAATTTCTCCCCTGTAACTGAAAGCTACATTTTGTATCATATAAAATATCAGATCCTCAGAGACAGCTAAGTGACTGACTTAAGAAGATACAGACTTAAGTGATACCTCTTTTTCTTATTAAATTATTTGATGCCTCATTGCAAGGAGTATCCTTGAGTTAAAAAAGCCAGTGCCAATATGAACTCAGTGCAACCAGAAATTAGGCATTTGAAGGTTAATGGCTTCTGAACACTGTGCCTTCATGAAGAATAGACATTTCCTCAAAAATTCCTGCTGATTTTTTTAGTTTGAGAGAGACAAATAACCTGGTGGATAGAGGTGCTTTACAAAAACATCTCAACTTGTCTCAATTTACACTTTGCTGATGTAAAAAGCACATTCCTTACTCTGGTACCTAGTGAGATAGAACACTGGTTTTTGGGAGAAAAATGTTGCAAAGAAAGGTGAGACATGTAATAACAAATTGCCATAATGTAATAGATGACTATTTGCATACATAACATTAAATTGTTTAAACTACATTCCCTTTAAGTTTTATTTAAATATTGAACTGTAGGTAAATGAAATTCAAAGTTCATGCCAACTAGGGACAGTTGAAAACCACCCATCATATCAGAAATAATAGATGAGAACATAAAATTTAGAAACATAAATGAAAGATAGTAAGATTCAGTTGGGAATTGTGATAAGAAAAGATTTCTTGTAATTCCAATACATGTATAATTACATAGATGAAAGAAACATGTAAAGCAGAAGTGGCAAAAGGAGTGAGGGACTGGAGTAATAAGAATGAGACATTAGATGTCATTTGACTACCTGGAAGTCCAAAAGAATTTTCATGAGTAGAATAATCATGTGCTGTGGCTGGAAATTAATAGATCTCTGCATATCACTCGGTGTTGAGACAATAACAACATAATTTTGTCCTGGGCATCATATCACAAGATAGATATAAACAAATTGGAGGGAGTTTACAGAAGAGAAAGGAAAATTGTCTTAACTATAGGCACTCTGGGTTATACGGAAAGATTAAAATAACTAAAATATGTTTAGCTTGGATAAGAGATGACAAAAGGGCTACAGATAGCTGAAGGGCTTAAACGCCAAAAAAAAAGGAAAGGTATTGTTTTGTTCAGCACAGAGAAGTGGAGGGACAAAATTAAGAAAGGGAAAATTTATATTGTGCAGAAAAATCTTTCCGGCAGTGATGTATATTATTCTGCATACAAGAGGAATGATATGAGTTCTGTCACTTGGTACTCAACGCTGAGCTGGGCAAAGTAATAGAGACTGTGCAGTAAGGGAATTTTCTAGAAAGATGGACTGAATTAGTCTCTGTAATGCTAAATTCTAATATGTAATGGGAAACAGTATCATCATGTTAATCATATACAGTTACAGATCTGCTCTAAGGTGCAGTTCCAAATATTTTAAAATATAACTGTAAAAGCTTTTTTTTTACAATTGCAGTTATTAAGAAGTAGAGAAACAGAAAAATCACTAATACGAGAAACAAGAAATTCAAGTCAAGCCTGAAAGAGATTAAAATGTTAGAGAATGTAATGTGTAGAAGCATGCAAACAACTTTGTGTCCTCCAAAATCCCATCGTGCCACTGAAATTTCCTTCCTCATTTCTTAAGATGATCTGTTCACTGAGTTATCATTTTGTAAAACTCAAAAAAAACGTATCACCATATGTACATACATTCATATTTGAAACACTAAGTCAGTTCTTTATTGCCCCACTGACCTTTGCTCTTCTCAAATGTAAGTACCAAACTCTTCTGCTGATTACTGGAAGTATCTTCCATTCCAGTTAAGACTGAAGAGTGATTGTCATAATTTTGCTAAAGGTGCAATCAAGAATTTTTAAAGCTAGTCTCCTGGAGACCATGCATGCTTAGAGAAGCCATTACATTCAAGCAAGTATAATTAGATTAAAAAAATATATATATTTTATTGGGCTAAATGATACAGTCATCTGAGTTATCTGCTTTTACTGTTAAATATAAGTTAGATTTCCAAAGTCTTCCTCAGGGCTACAGCACTTCAATCAGTATTAAGTTACTTCAGTTGCTTTTTCAACTTATTTTGATTTAAAGAATACCCTTGATTCTGAGTCTTGTAGTGTTCCATTAACTTAAAAATGTTGTCTTGTGGGTTTTCACAAGGGCAGCAATGGTAAATAGAATCATAGAATAGTTTGAGTTAGAAGGGACCTTTAAATGTCATCTAGTCCAACCACCCTGCAAGAAGCAGGGACATCTTCAACTAGATCAGGTTGCTCAGAGCCTCATCCAACCTGGCCTTGAATCTTTCCAGAGATGGGGCACTTACCACCTTTACAGGCAATCTCCTCTAGTGTTTCACCACCCTCATTGTAAAAAATCTTTTCCTTATATCCAGTCTGAATCTATATCCTTCTAGACTAAAACCATTACCCCTTGTCCTATCACAACAGGCCCTGCTAAAAAATTTTTCCCTATCTTTCTTATAAGCCCCCTTTAGGTACTGGATGGCTACTAAAAGGTCTCTCTGGAGCCTCCTCTTCTCCAGGCTGAACAGCCTCAAATCTCTCAGCCTGTCCTCATAGGAGAGGTGCTCCAGCCCTCTGACCATCTTCATGGCCCTCCTCTGGACTCCCTCCAACAAGTCCATGTCCTTCTTATGGTGGGGGCTCCAGAGCTGAATGCAGTACTCCAGGTGGAGTCTCATCAGAACAGAGTAGAGGGGGAGAATCACCTCCCTCGACCTGCTGGCCACGCTCCTCTTGATGCAGCCCAGGATGCAGTTGGCCTTCTGGGCTGCAAGTGCACATTGCTGAGTCACGTTGAGCTTCTCATCCACCAACACTCCCAAGTCCTTCTTAGGGCTGCTCTCAATCCATTCTCTGCCCTGCTTGTATTTGTGCTTGAGATTGCCATGACCCAGGTGCAGGACCTTGCACTTGGCCTGGTTGAACTTCATGAGGTATGCACAGGCTCACCTCTCCAGCCCAGCCAGGTCTGTCTGGATGGTATCCCATCCCTCCAGCGTGTCAATCCCACCACACAGCTTGGTGTCATCGGTGAACTTGCTGAGGGTGCACTCTATCCCACTGTCCATGTCGCTAACAAAGATACTAAACAGGACCAATCCCAGTACTGACCCCTGAGGAAGACCACTCATCACCAGTCTCCACTTGGACATCGAGCTGTTGACCGCAACTCTTTGAATGTGACCATCCAGCCAATTCCTTATCCACTGAGTCGTCCGTCCCTCAGATATCCTTTTTTCTCCTCTGCAGCATGATAATATGAAACAAGGTGCAGTGCACTACTTGCCTAACAGTAGCAGACAGTAGTATTGGCATATTATTCATGTTGCCCTGTGTTAATACAACCACAGGGTTCCTTCTCATATTTTTTAAGTGCCCTTTACACTGTACAACCCAGCAACTGTTGTGCTGTATGCATATAAAATATTATACATATAAAATATTAGCTATAAGTAATAAAATATTTTTTCTGATAATAAAAATGTTAATATAAAAATATTTTTAAAATATTTTTTAATATAATGAAAATAAAAAGGACCTCTGTTTTGCAGAACTCCTTGTTTTAATCTTTGAGTTCAATACTGTAATATTCTGCTTAAAGGAAGTAAATCAAATCAATCTTATCTGCTGTCACATGAAAACATAATCTGACATATTCATGTAAGAGTTATTAGGAAAATGTAATGCTACTAAGAGCAAAATAACATCTAAAGTTTTGCTGTAAAATTTTCCTGTTATTAACCAAAAAATGTAAAGGACATGGTAATGTTCCAAAGTGGCAGATGCTGTTCTGCTAGGTTGCATTTTTTGTTTGTATGTTTAAATAATTTATTAAGCCATCTTCCTTAATGGGAGCAGAAGCTTTCTGTACCTTTGCTGAATATCTTCAGAACACTGCTGAGGCATTAGAGGTCAAACTAAAGGAAACTCTGACTGGTCTGCTGTCAGATCTTATCCTTTGGGTAATCCTGTGGATACCAGCTGGATCCCAGAAGAACCCTATCCATGTAAATATATATTAATCTCAATACTTAATTTTTTGTGTTTTTTTATTTTTTCAAATTTTTGTTTGTTTTTGGTTTGTTGTTTTTTTTTTTTCCAGGAGTATACTAGGAATGAAGAAAAAAAATCCCAAGAAACAAACAAAAAAAAAACCTCAGCAAACAAAAAACAAACTCTAGCTCAAATGTAAAAAGGAACCAGCACTGCCATTCACTATCATCTAACTATTGCCATTAAATCTTAACATAACCTCTTTCCGTATTTCTTAGTCAGACACAATCAAAGAAGGGCTTCTTCTTCTATTCCAGCTTAAGTGGTTATCTCCTACCCTCACCTCCCTTTTCTGATCAGTATTACTCCTACAGTTCTGCTAAATGCAATTTTCTTTTAAATTGAAATGGGCCAGTTTGTAAAGAAGTAGTTTGGTTTCAGCTCGTTTCTAGCCTAAACTGTTTCACAAATTGGGTTAATGGGCAGTTGCACTTGCAGAACTAATGCTGATAATGCTCTCATGGGTGATGCTTTGAAATGAGCAACTCAAGGTTGTATATTCAGATGCAACCAAATACTGAGCAGCCAATATAGTCAGTCTAACTTGCTCTAAGTGCCTTTACTGCCAGATAATAACACAAAACCAACAAAGTGAGTGTAGATAGAAAGGTCTTAGTGGCATCGTGTGTTAGGTTTGCATAGTGGGGAGGAGGCTACAGTGGTGGCTTCTGCAAGAAGATGCTAGAAGTTTCCCCTTCTAGAAGAGAGGGGGAGGAGTGGGGAGGAAAGGAGAGAAGAGAAGAGAGAGGAGAGAGAAGATACTAAGAGAGAGAACTCTACAGACACCAAGGTCAGTGAAGAAGGAGGGGGAGGAGTAATGCCACTCCTGGCAGAGATTCCCCTGCAGCCTGTGGTGCAGCCCATGGTGAAGCAGGCTGTCCTTCTGTGGCCCATGGAGGCCCATGGAGGAGCAGAGATCCACCTGCAGCCCATGGAGCTCCATGTCGGAGCAGCCGGATGCCCAAAGGAGGCTGTGGCCCATGGAGGGCCTCAGCTGGGGCAGCTGATTCCTAAGGGACCTGCACCCTGTGGAAAAGGAGCAGCACTAGAGCAGTTCATGAAGGACTGTAGCCCATGGGAGGCACCCCATGTTGGAGCAGGGGAAGAGTATGAGGAGTCCTCCCCTTGAGGAGGAAGGAGTGGCAGAGACAACGTGTGATGAACTGACCACAACCCCCATTCCCTATTTCCCCTGTGTTTCTCGGAGCGGGGAGGAGGAGGAGGTGGAGACAGTCAGAAGCAAATTTAAGCCTGGGAAGAGGGGAGGTGTTGGAGGGAGGTGTTCTTAAGATCTGATTATTTTGTTTCTTATTATCCTGCTGTAGATTGATTACTAATGAATTAAGTAATTTTTCCCAAGTTGAGTCTGTTTAGCTCTCCCTGTCCTTATCTTGACCTTAGAGGCTTTTGTTATATTTTTTCTCCCCTGTTTACTCGGGCAGTGGAGAGGGTTGGGCTTAGTCCCGAGTGAGACTAAACCAGGACACATTTCTTTGTTCACAGGTAGCAAAATCTAGAGATAAGACAACATGTGGGCAATATGACGCAAGTGGCAGAATTGTCTTTCGTATTATACCACATCACATTTGCCACACCTAAAAATAAATGCACCCAATGATATATTACAATATTTCTGACAGTTTTACCATGACTTTTTTTTTTATCATTCCACTCTTTATGATTTTGTAGAGATTTTTGAAGGTACTTAGCACTGACGTAAAGCTATTGCCATAGTCCAAGGTGAGTATTTTTTAACAAACCACTAAAATAATGTATCTAGTCTTTTAGTGGAAGGGTAGCTTTGTATTTGTTAAAATATTTTGGTTTAAAATTAGAGAATTTTTTTTATTATTTTGATAGAAGCCCAAGTAAGTTGTACTCGTCTGTCCCCTTTTCCAATGGAGTTCAGTATAATTTATCAGACCAATAAGTTGTGAGCTGTACTCCAGCCTTCCCAGAATAAATCTTGTCTATACTACACATTAAATAGTGACTCTTTAGAGAAGGACGGATGGCATTGCTACACTTTGGGAGAAGGTGTAGTGCCCTCTTTTCAGAATGTCCCATGCCTATCATCTTCATGCCTTTCGTATAACGCGTGATCTTCCACATGAAAAAATAACACTGTTTGAGTCTTCTGCATACTACATAAGTGGGTTCACTGTGTTTCATACATGGCTGCACACTCCTGCGTTTTTAATCAAGAGTGTGAATGATTAGTGATTTTAGCAGTCAGTAGCTTACCTGATCTGGAATGAGTAATATCAGTGCAAACAAATTATACTTTGCTCCTTTGGAGAAAATCGACCATTATACAGAATTAATTGACAGGGAAGCAGTGGCTGCAGACACCCAGACTCTAATGATGGGTCAGGGTCAAACGAGGGAAGCTGTTAAATTTTTCATAAGCCTTATAAATCTTTTATAAGAATTTTAGTAAAACACATTAGGCAATATAGGAAATAAAACGTGCTGCAGTTCAGTTATCAGCCCTTCCAAACTGCTAGTTTTGCCTGTCTACAAATTCCTGTGCCTCTCTCCTTAACGGTTTTGTTCATTTGCTTATCAAACCTTTCAGTCAACTCCATTGTCTGCTCTGCATTTCTCATTACCAGCTGAGTGTCTTATCAAAAGCCTCTGTCATTTGGCAAATGCATTGTTTTTATTCAGTTTTAACATCATTTTTCCTGCCTCATTGAGCAGGCGAAACTGCAAGACAGCTAGGCAGAGGGAAAGCTTTGGCCTGTACTTTAATTAAAGTCTCAGTTGTTTGGGCTGTCAGCAGCAGTAGAAGGCACGTTGGACTTAACCCTCTCACTCCAGGCTTAGCAATAGAGCACTTTCTCCACCAGCACCACAAATTATAGGCCCTGAAAACCAATCAGAAAATCTGATTTTGAAAGATGTACATTTGCCCTGCACACTGCTGCCCGTGTTCTGTTCTTTCCACCTTATCCTGCCCATAGCACGAAGGACCTGCCACCTGCATTCACGGAGGCACCCAGGCACTAGAGGGTGGATGTCACATTTGGTGAAAAGGAGAGCAGGGCTTCTGCTTTGCTAGTTTTAGGTGGGGAAAGGGTGTGCTGGGATGGGTGTCTGCGTGTGTATCAGTATCTCTATCAATGGTCAGAGTGAATATAGAAAGATGGAAGCTAATGAGTCTGAGTGGACCACCACAACCCTTAAGAAAGCCGAGAGGGGGAAAACAGATGTGATAACTCCATCAGATATTCAGCCTCAGTAGAAATTGAAACTTGATTTTGTACTTAGGTGCATGTCACCTAAAGACCACAGGATAAGACAGAGATGCTTCCTGGGCCTCTGTTCCTATGCCTGGCCTGAAATTCTTTGTCTTCTGATAAAGCGCTAAGGCAATAAGTAGCATAGCTACTATAGAGGAGAGCAGGCCTAGTGGTATAAATTCAATAAGAATAATCTTTGATTCCTTTGCTTTTGTGTCATGTAAATATTAGCTCTGTTCTATACCCTTTGGATACTAAAATCTGAACAAATGTCTCATATTTTTCCCCAGGAAAAAAAAGCTGAAGCAAAATGCTGATGATAATCAAAGAAAAAGCAAATAACAACAATCATGCTGACTCTAGAGAAAATCGTAGCACACAGTAGAGGATTTATCGCTCGCTTAAATCCTCAGCTGGGATTCACTTGGATTGTCAGCTGGATCTGCAAGGGGAAACAGTGAAGTCAGGAATTGGAGGCTGCATTGTTGCTTTGAAACTAATTTGGTGAAGTGCTCACAAAGTAAGAGATTATTTGGGACACTGCAGGAACTGCTACATTTTCTTTTTTCATTTCTCCTCCCCAGTCCTCTGTATATATAAAGGAATCCAGAATCTGCAGAGATCAATATAAGTATGGAGTCACCTTTTCAAAGGTTTTACGAATTTCATCAGAGCCCCAGGCAAAAGTTGCTGGATAAGCACTTCTTTGCTTCCCCTTGCACTCCGTTGATCTGACCTGAGCCAAGTTAGGTCCCATCATTTGCCTCTGAACTCAATTATTCTCTCCTTCTACCTGAGATGGAATTTCTGTGCTGTGTTTTCTCCACAGTATTTTCAAATGTACTACCTAAATTGATCTGTTATTATAAATCCGTAGAATTATTTACATTAACTATGATAGCAGTCTTTTAATATCACCATCACTCCACCACCTCCCTAGGCAACCTGTGCCAGTGCTCAGCCACCTTCAGTACAAAAGTGTTTCCTGACATTCAGAGGGAACCTCTTGTGTTTCAGTTTGTGCCCATTACCTCTGGTCCTGCCACTGGGCACCTCAGAAGACAGCCTGGTTCAGTCGTCTTTGCACCCTCCCTTCAGGTATTTATATGCATTGATAAGACTCCCTTGAACCTGAACACTCCCAGCTCTCTCAGCCTTTACTCATAGAAGAGATATTACAGCCCCTTCATCATCTTAGTCCTTTGCTGGATTCTCTCCAGTATCTCCATGCCTTTCTTGTACTGAAGAGCCCAGAATTTGACACAGTAAAAATAGAAAGATCAGAGATCTATCTGCATCTACAGTCAGGACATGACTGAAACTTCCAAACACATTCCAAAAAGTGTATAACCCTTAAAAAACACTGTTTAAACTTAATTAACAAGCCTGAAAGCAAGAAAAAAAAATGAAATATGTAAGAAATTCTATATGCAATACTTATTTAAACATAGTAATAAATTTGACCATTTTAGGACAGGAAAGTAAAGCCAATGTTTACAAATAGACCTGAAGAAGAAATTCCAGTTGGAAGGACCTGGAATCTGACTAGGCTGTAATGGTTAAAATAGTTATTCTTCTGGAAAAGGATGTAAGATCTTAAATTAAAAATGTTGGGAAGCTTAATTTTATAGTAGGAAGACGGTTTCAGTTTTGACTTTGTGTACCACTGTGCAGAATAACCAACTAACATGCTTGCCTATAGCCCATAAATTTTTCTTTGATGTTGGTTTAAGTCCTGACCCTTCATAATTTGCTCAGTGTCAAGCCCTGAGAGGTTCACAGTTTGAGGTGATAAGGCTGCAACCATTAAACCTCTGTTTTAATCTCAAAATTGCTTTCTAGAACTCTTGAGAAATCCACTGCTGAAGAAATTTGAGGGAATAAGAGCCCTTGGTCAAAAATGAGGAAGACTATTATTTAAGTAAAATTACAGTGTCTGCCTCTGGGATGTCAGCTGGCTTTGTAAAATCACATCACCAGGTGGCACAAGTGCTGTGAAGTAAACCAAAACTATTACGGTCATATTGTTCCTTTCCTCTCACTCTGGCTTCTTAGCTATTCTCAATTAATTTAAAAGCTTTCCCTGCCAAGTTGTTATTTTCTGCCTTGGAGATGAATGCACACTTCTTGTGTTTCAGCATCCACTTCCCTCACAAACAGGTCATTCACTGAAAGCAGTAGTCCATAAACTCACTGGAACTACACACACTTTTTGTTCTGAACTCCTCCTGACATTTTATAGCTTAATATGACTGCATATACCAACAGAAAATCATTTGATGTTTTTCACAAGCTTCAGAAAATTGGTGAATTTCTAACTGTAAATAAAAATTAGTGGCCTCTCTCAGTTTTAAACTTTGTTTTCAGCTGCTTTTCACTTGCTGGACTTAGGAAATAATGTTCTCATGCTGCAAGTGCTTCCAGGAGTCGATCTAGGAAAAATTATGCATGTCAAATGAATCCTAGCAATCTTGTATTTGGGAAGGTCTGTCTTTCCTCTAGTGCAGACTTTCTGACTTGTGCCAGAAAGTACTAAACTTTGCTCCATGTCCCGCCAGTCTGGCAAAAACCCACACAGATCAAAAAGTCAGTCTGCATGTGCTCCAAAATGACAAGGGCTTTTCAGCTCAAGTCTCTGTCTGTTCCCAGTGAACAAGCTGCAGCATCACAGAGGGCTAATGAGTGACAGTATGTTTATCTTCCCAACAAAAACATGGGGTGTGATCCCTTCAGCCTTAAGTCTATAGATTTAATATTAAAGTTAAGATAAATCTGCACTTTTTTCTTTTTTTTTTTTTGTTTTTTGTTTGTTTGTTTGTTTTTTGTAGTGGATACTTGCAGTACCTCCAATTAATACAACTGAGTCACTTGTCAACTGAGTTATGGTAATTGTCTGCTTGTGTGCACCTAATCCATTACAAATGTGAAATAAAACATATTAATATGAACTACTATGAATGGGATTACCATAATAACTTGTTACACGCATCTTGCTTCATGGTAAAGGTAAACCAAAGAGATAGGGTCAGTTGCTGTGACTCTGCTAAACAGCAGGAATTAATTAAGCTGCAAGAAAACAGTTCCTTTTGAAAGATAGTTTATACACAGAAGAGGAAGATTTTTCTGCCTTGTGTTTGAAGAGAAGTCACCTTTCTGTTCAGTTCCTTAAAACCATCCAGTTGCTGAGGAGGAAGCCAGCTCATTCAAACCTAGCGAACAACAGAGCAGTACATAGAATTTTGGGGGGGGGAATTTACAGGAAGAGGATCACGGAGTGGAGGATGATTGCCTGAGGTCATGAAGACAAAGTCTAGGAGCCAGAGAAGAAAACAGAGGAAGAGTTAGAAAGACGGGGAGAAACAGGAGGAGGAAGTAGGAATCTGTTGCCCTATATAATTTCCAGCATTGTTGGAAGGCAGGTAGATGGGGATGTTGTGTACATGGCAGCTGAGTGCTCACTGAGCCAAAGGAGACTGGAAATTAAGGAGGCTGGTGGGGAAAGAGCAGATGTGTCATCCAAATACACGCCCTGGGATTCAGAGAAAATGTTGGGATAGAAACACAGTTTCTATAAGTCTAGACAGAAGATCAAAGTAACTGGAACAAAGAGAAAAAAATTACATCAAGTCACTGAGATTAAAAAAAACACCTGTCATCAGCAGAAGAAAGGAAGGCAGTAGAGCAGGATACCAGTGAAGATAATAGCATGTGGTTCAGCAGGAAAAAAGCAGAAACTAGTTGTGGGAGAAAGAAAGATAGACTGTGAAACAGGAGACTGGTATTAGATTGCCAGAGCATAGGATAAAAAAGAAAATATTGGGCTAGCAGGAGGTCTGAAAAAGATAGCAAGGGATCTGCAGCAGGAACTGAGAGGTACTAGTGCAGGGATTCAGATAGGTTAGCCTGGATAAATTATAACTTGGAACAGAGGTCTTAAAAGTGTTTGAGGAGACTAGGACTTCAGTAAAAGACAAGGAATGGAGTAAAGCTAAAATTGCAACAGAAACAGACAGGACATAAGGGAAGAAAAAGTGTGCAAAACTCAGCAGAGCAGCTAAAAAGGAACCAAATTCCTGAGTCCCACCATCTTTTATCTGTGCAAAACCAACTGGCAAAGCATCTTGTTCCCCTCCAGCATGATATCATACACAGGAAAACAGCTATCACTTAATCTGTTATTAAATGAAGAGGTTTGAAGTGCTGGAATTAGATGTCCCAGTCTTTCTATGTATGTATGGAACTATAAGATATATTTTAGTGCTACAGGACGGGATTTTTCTTTTTGAAGAAAAAGCAAGTTCAAGAAGTGTATGTACAAAAAAAAGTCAGAATTATAGGATTGTAAGATCAAGCACCTTCCTGTTACATACGTAACTTTAAATAATCTTCTCTGTGCTTGTACATTAAGATAAAATGTTTAAGGATTCAGGAAGAAACCTAATATTTGTATTTTCTTGATCTTTATATGACAAGTTATTGCACTGGGAAAATAGAAGTAGTTCAGAAAATAAATGTGGAAGCCTATAGAGGGAATATAGTCTTGTCCACAGGATACATGGGGTAGGATTGACTTGTGACTAATATCCATGATGTTTTCTTTCTTTAACATCATAGTTCCATGACTCTGAACTTGGACAGGAAAATGCACAGTCCCCACAGCTTTCCTGCTTCAAGTGGTTTTTGCAGTTCATAAGGCAAAACTCCCGAGTCAAGCAAAGAAGATCTGAAGGGCAGTGTTGTGGCATGGAATATGAAACTCATTGTAATTGGAGTCATATCTAAGCTTCACACTAGGGGCAAAAATCCTTTCATGCTTTATGCTAGAAGATCCTCTCCAAGGAAATCTGACAACTTCAAAGGTGTCAGTGCAAATTTGTTTAAGTTCACACACATTGTTAGAGAAAGCTCACTATTATAGAAAGTGTTGCAGATAACTCACAGTCTTGCCATCCATCTGCACTTTCCTGTTATTTAGACAGCTCTGTCTGTAACATTTATGCTCTATGGACACATGTAAAAGTGATTTTTAGGAAGTCCTAAAATGCCTTGCACCAGAAGTACAAGGATCTTTACTAAAAACACTTGCATATTTACAAATTACATACATTGTAATACACTACAAAACAGGTGCTTTTTTTTTGTTTTTTAACTCCCAGACAGCTTGTAACCATCGTAAACTAGAGGAGTTTGAGAAGAAAATGAGATCATTGTTCTTTTCAGAAATGATTTGGGATTTTTAACAGCTGCAGAGTACATAGGACTTCATCTTAACATTTATGCTGAGCATTTCTTGCAGCACTATGGATAAAATGGGAGTAGACAACATAGCTCTCCTGAGACACATAAACTCCAGATTTAACACAGTTTGAAAACCAGGTGCACTGGGGTAATGTTCCAAAACAGCTTCAAAGCCAGTCACCCTTGCAGGTGCTGAATACCTGTGGCTGCTTTTCTCCTTGTGCTTAATTTCCTGTTTCTCACTGAATGTGAGCTCTGTGCCATTCCATTTCAACATCTCTGACAAATATCATTCCACAAAACAAACCTTTTAAATCCCCTGACTTGTCCAAAAACTTGATTGCAGTAACAGGAGAAAAGAGAAAAAGAATATAAACCTCAACATTTTCAATGGTTTCCAGCAAAGTATTTTTCTTTTTCTAGCAGCTGAATCCAGCCTTCATTCTTAGCTGTTATCTCCCCCTTCCTGATGTGTCTAGCATAGCAGAGCTAAAGTTTTTATCTGATAACACGGATTTAGTTGCTGTGACCAGTGCTGCTTCCTTTCATGTGAGCTGTTTCAGCCGCCTTCGCTCTCCAGAGTTTTGCCTTCTGTTGCATACGCTGCAGATTGGACTTTTATCCTAGTGTCTATTGTTTGACAGATTGTTGATTTTGTTGTTGTAATGGGCATCGTAACGGCCAAATTGGTCTAGGAAAACATTTAATAGAAAATGAATGAATTTGTATAGAAACTGTGCCACACAGCAAATTGTATGGGCCTGTTGCCTCAAATAATATTACTTTTTTTTTCCATGTTTGTTTAGAGGGAATATTTACTCAGAAGATGCTTAGACTCCTTTAAAATATAATGAAATTGATGGAGCCATTCTTTACATCTAAGAGACAGTCTAGATTTTAAACAGCTGAAAGAGCATAAATGGTTAAAATACATTAAGAACTTGTAATCACATGCAACTTCTTCAAACTAATTTATGCTTTTCTAACTTTTGGTCATGCACTTCTTTTTTTTTCAGCTAGAGAATATAAAACTTCTGGAATATTGAACACTAATACATCAGTAAGTAGCAATTGCATATAATTCCTTTTTCTGCTTGGACTAGTCAGCATTTGGATACAGGTAGATTCTTCCAGAGCATAAGAGCATGGTCAGATCTCTAACAAATTAGGCAAAATCTTATCATTAAATTCAAAGATCTGGAGATCAAGCTGAATACAAAGAATCAAATATCTCCTCAGGTAAATGAGAACTAAGAAAGAGATTTCAGGATGAAAACATGAAAATCGATAGACATAAGTGATCTTACAATGCTGGAAAGAAAGCTGCATGGAGAGGTTTCCTGCTGAGTGTTCTCAGCATGTCAACTGGCTTACTGGAACGTATCTCTTTCCTTAAAGCAAAGTATCTCCCTCCAAAGTCCACTGAATTCAATGTATAGAGTACTTCTGGGTAAGAATGAGTCCCTCTGAGAAACTGATAATACTGGGACTTAGTTGATGTTTTTCTCTAGGCATGAATCAGCTGAATTGGTTAACAAAAAGTGACCCTGGGAGTCCTTCTGTAATTTGTTGGTGTAAGGGGTCAGCAAGTAGAGCAGTAAGACTGAAATGCAAGAGTATTTTGTAAAATTCCTGATCTTTTAACATAGATGGGTATTTGGACAGCCAAGTAATGATTTCAGGGTTCAAAAAGGTAGATGTGGACACTTTAAAATGGCTTAGGATTCAATACTAGAATAAGTGCAGTGTATGGAGAAACCATCTTGAGACAATGATTTTTCCTGTGTAGTTGCAAATGTAGGATCAGTAACTAAAGCACTTGAGTCTCCTAGGAGGGTTTCTGAAATAAAAAAACTTTCACTGAGGAGTGTTTATACATTCAAATGATTCTGCTGTCATATGAAAAATTGCTGAACAATATGATTAAAGGCTTGCTATCTGGTTGCAAGAGAGTATGGTTTTCAACAGAATGTTCACTTCTGTGGGGCTATTTTCATAGGCTAACACCAGGGAAAAAGGTTCCCACTTCAGTCTTTGTTAGGGAAGGAATACGCCACAGATTCATTAAGAAATTAATTTATGTATTAGAAAAGAATAAAGAATGTATTTTAAAAAGACGTAGTGAAACAAACCATGTTAGCAGTAGTTTTAAGCAGTAATTAACAGTGAATTGATGAAGCAGGAGCTAAACAGTCACTGTTCCAAGTTAAATTTTTGCATATGATTACAACATATAATCTAGCAAGTTTATTGTAAATTTTGAGAATATAAGTATTGAGGCAAAATACACATAGTTCATGAACATGTATTAAAAAGTCCAAATTAAATTTGTAGTCAAATATGTATGAATGTGTATGCACTTGGTAGACACTAGTGGCATTTTCCTGTTCCATTATAGTCCCATTTGATAAACATTAATATTTAAAGATTTATGACTTCTATTACGTCTGCAATATTGCTCATGAAAATGTGGGAATAAAAATATTTCCTGAAGTCAGGTAGTTCCAAGTGGAAGTATGTGTAATTACTGCTGACACCTTAGACTATGTCTGCACAGGAGCTTCCTTATTGGTACGTGAGTCTGGTTCACTTTATAGTTTCTAATATGGCTGGAAATACATCAGCAAAATCAACATATTACCTTTATATAACAGCTTCCCTCTCCCTTTTATTTCAGGAAAATAAACTATACCAGCTAGTGAGAGGTTTTGCTAGCAGGAGTTTACTTGTGCTGAAATTTGCTGAACACAGCCATGTTGGTCAGGAATCCTGGCCCTACAGCCTTAGCCAAGACAGATGTAGCAATTATTTATCAAAGCATTTTTTGTTTGCCAGATGTAGGGTGAGTGGTTCCTGTGAAAGGGGCAGTGCTCACTGTCACCCATTGAAGTGTAACACGGATGTAGCAGGTACAACCTCCTTTTTCAATACTGAACTTTAGAGCCGCTTATGTGGAAGCCCCGAACACCAGATAAAACAATGTTTCTACTTCCTTAGTCTGAGCATACCGTCTCTGAAGTCCTGTCAGTGCATGGTAACTTAAATGATCTATATGATAAGAAGCTGTCAGAATTTAACGTATTTTTTCCCATATAACCCATTCAAACGAGCATCTCTTTTCAATACTTTTCAGAGTGACAGTTATCTGTTACTGTGACAGACTTGGAACACTTTATATCTTCTTACCAAGCTCTTTGCCACTGAGTCTCACTGTCAGCAGCATTTTGGGTGTCTGAGAGTTATTGAAGGAGGAAAAGCTTTCTTACCTAACTGAGCTGCTGCCAGCATCGAGGTCTTGTGCTGTCACTGCACCTATAATGGTCCCCACAGGTGTATCCTCATAAACCTCCATTGTGTACATAGGCTTGCTGAAAACTGGAGGTTCATCCATGTCTAACACATTTATCTTCACAGTTGCAGTATCTTTGAATGGACCCACTGAGTGAAATCGATGGTCAAGATGGAGATTGGAGGCTTCCACTTTAAAGGTGTATGCCTTTTTTGTTTCGAAATCTAATGGCTGTAGCAAGAACAAAAGCAAAACATCAGATTTGACTAAAAATTAAACATTGCAAAATCATTTGGGTAGGATTATTCTGACATAACTTAAGACAACTTCAGTGTAAACTTCATCTCCTGAGCTAATTGTCTAAGCTTGTTTTGTAGTTCATCTCATCCTAAGGTGATTTCTGAAATAGGCCAGATGAATCACACCTGGGAAATTATTGTTTCTCCACATCGAAAAAACAGGAGGACTGTCATGTATGTAAACAGTTACACTGTAGATGTCTGAAGTTAAATGAGTGAGATTCATCTCTTGCAAATGAGCTATGTGCAGGTTAACTGGAGATTTGCATTCACAACTCCCGTGCATAGGCAATCAGCTGTGCTAGCTGATCCAGTCCCTTATACAGAAGGTTTCCATTTCTTTTAGCAGGGAAAGCTTTCAGAGGGCCATGACAATGATGGAAATGAGCCTAGATTAAAATTCTGATATATACCAATGGGTCAAACCAAACTTCAGCTATGGCTTGGAATGTGAATTCAAACTTGATCTGAACCAAGTTTCTCCTGTAAAATGTCCATTTTAGCAAAATGACTAATGATGAAATGAAAGTGACTGCTAGTCACACTGTGTATCTGATCACCATGTACGTTGAAAAATGAAGACTTTGATCTTAGGTGTAATCCATAACATCTTGAAGGCAGCATAGCATCTTTTGTGTACCTATCTGGGTTTTTGACGAAAATGCATCCAGCAATTAAATTGTTTTGGTGTAGGTTTCTGTCAATGTGCATCAATTTAGTGCCCTTGGTTTTAGAAAAGTAATAATCTCAAAAACCTTAATTCAGTCTTATTTCATTGAAAAGACAAGGAAGCTTTATTTTCAGTTAAAAGGTTTACTTGCATTGGCTTTCATGTTGTTTTTAACTTTACTGACAAAGTCTTTTCCTGATGTCTGGGTAACACTGGCATCTAGTGGTTTCTGCCTATCATTGTCAAGTTGGAAATTTTCTAACAGGAAAGGATATGCTATCCGGAAAACAGAGCAGAATCACAAGTGTATGAGCGAGAATATTTCAATGTCTGTCTTTTTTTTTTTTCTCCAGCCATCATTACCACAGTGTTTCCAGTCATTTGGCATAGCTAGGATAGATTTAAATTCTGCCATTTTCTGTTCTTGTCACAACAGGACATAATTGGCCAGATGACTGGCTGGTGTAAATTGAAGCAGCGCCATTAAGATTAATCAAGTTACCTTGACTTAGATTAGCTGAACAGCTAGCATTATGATTTTAGATCCTTATGAAAAACTGTATAATATTAATGGACTAGAAGGTCAGTCTTTTCTGAGCTGGGGATTTAAAATTAGCCATGCAAGTCTATATACAATAGAAATCATCAGGCTTGGAAGTGAAGTACCACTAACCAATCCACTACCATGTGCAAACATCCTCCTGCAGACAAAATTCCCAGTAAAAGCCAGTATGAGATGCACCTTCATGACTGGACTGACAGAAAGAAGAAGAAAATGTTTTCCCATTGTAACCTCAGAGCAACCCATTCTCTCTGTCCTTCTATTGGTCTGATTATAAATATAGTTAGAGGTTAAAAAATATGGAGCCAATGCAAAGCACAGATGCCACTCAAAATAAGAAGAGATGCTGAAAGTGCTGAGCCATCGTCAGAGAAAGAGATCAGTGACAGACTCTCTCAAAATAGCAGAATGTAGCCATTTAACATAAGTGAGGTTAAACCGCAGCTGAAACATCGGTGAAAAGATAGGAAAAGTTGCAAATGGTAAACCTAGGATTTAATTTCAAATAAAAAAATATTTTGTACAGCATATATCATGCAGTAAAACAGTACGGTTTTAATGTATTGTGTTTATAGGGAGTCCATGCTACAGTCTCCTGATCAGTTCTAGTCTTCTCAGTTTTGAACAGTTGAGCCATATAGATAGCCACTCACAGTCTCAAATTTTGGCATTTATCTGATATGCCCAGAGTCTGCATGAAAACAAAAGAATTTATTGTCTGCCTAGCTTTCAGGCAAAACCTTTTAGATTCTTAGTTTTAAAGATGTTAAAATAGCATTTCTTTATATTTCCTCTTTTTTTTTTTAGTAGATACCACTAAAATTTGTGAAGGAAATGAGTGGTCTACATAATATTTTAACTGCCTTTAAAAAAAAAAAAGTATTTTGCTGTTACATAATAAATGTTTAACACTGCTCAGGTCTGTTTTCATTTAAAATCTAGAATTTAGTAAGGGTATAAACATAGTAGAATGTTTGACTCCTACAGAAACAATCTGTAAGATTATAGAAACCTCACTTAATCAGATTTTAATGAACTGACTTCTTAGAGGTAGAGGTTTTTTTTTTAAATAGCCAATAAAAATATTTATTTCTTCTATAAAAATAATTCTATTCAGAAAGCTAAGTAAGCTATGTTTGAAGAAGGCTTTTATTTTACAAAAGTTATGAGTTTTTCCACAGTAAACAGCATTTTTACTAATATTAAGGCAACATCTTATTAACTGTGAACTATTCAACATTTAAAGCAGTATTTCTAATTGATATTCTAAGTACCAGTAAGAATGTATTTGGCCCCCCTACTGATTCTTATCTGCCTTTTCCTACAGGTTGCAGGTTGCAGGTTTCTCTGTATAGTTGCATAACAAAGCAATATCAGCATATACACAGCTGTGTGCAGCAAAGGCGTTCCACAAATCCCAAAATCAAATAACACATACTGACAAACCACTTTATCTTGCAACTCTGGAAGTACAGTGAACAAACTTATTTAGTATGACTGGGAAAGCACATAAACAGCTCTGTGTTAGAGATCAATATAGTTTGAAATATTAGTGTTTCTCATATTTAAGGTAGAAATTAAGAAATGCTATTATATGTATGTACCTATGTCTAAATTTATATATTAGATAGAAAGATAAATAGATATAGAGAGAATTAAGAAAAAAAAATATGTGCTGAAAGATATAATGAATTCTGATGAGAAGCACAGCAAGGGTGGGAAAAGAATTATCCTGTCAGTTTACTCTGCTTCACAAAGAGGCAGGACCAGAAACTCCAGAAATTTCTGCTTTTTATCCACACATAAGAGATACAACAATGTTGTTTGGGAAACAGGCTTTCATGACCCACACCTACAATCACAGAAAAGCTGTATTTTGGGATGAGACCGTAAGCCCCAGGACGTATGGGTGGTTACAGACAGTAGCACTAGGTTGGGAGGAAGCGCATACTCACTTAAGCTTGACTTCATACTAGTGTTGTGCAATTGTGTCACGTGTGCCGGTCTTAAAACGTGGCAACACTTTCCTCTTGAAGATGGGTTGAACGTCTATGTATTTTGTGAAATACATCAGACTATTCGCTGTGCATTGACACACTTCAGTAACTGCAGTTCTGAAGTGGATTTTAAATAGCATAAGGAAATAATTGGCCTTATAGAACAGATTGGTTTATTAAAGCAACGTCTGGATCAACCAGGAACATTCATTAATTACAGAGCTGAGAATGTGCAGTAAAAAATGAGATCTATAGGCCCAATCTACAGAAAGTGCTGTAGATTTGACCAAATTTGAAGTGAGTGTTTCAAGATTTCATGGGAAGTGGGCAAAATGTATGCATCTTCTGTAGCTGGAGAAGGGGAGAAGCTGACCAATGTCAGGGGTTCAGCTGTTTGCTGCTTTTAAGCATCTTACTTATTTCTGCAGCAGCCTCTCACTGTTCCAGGAAAAACCAAACCTAACAGCTGTATCTGCAAACTGCAGAGTCTGGAGATCTCCCCTTCCATACTTTTCCTGTTATTCTTCTCTGTGGCTGCCATGGTCTTTATGATTGCATATGCATCCATGTCACCACTTTCTGCCTGCACTGGAGGACTTAATGTCGCCTGCTCTTCCTCAAAATGCAAAGCTATCCATCACATTCCCCATTTACACAAAACCATGACTTATGATTATAGGTAGACAGTGTCTATGCACACACCTGCAGAGGGTATTCCCTGCTTCTGGAGAATGAAGGGGTGGACTGAGTAGTCTGTACAGTCTTGCTAGTAAAGCAAGTAGAAGTTACAAGGAAGCATGCACTCCAAATACCTCCCTGCACCTACTGGGTTTGTTTGTCATCCTCCCAGTTTCTGTTATTTTATCATCACTAAAGTGACTATATTTCATCATGCAGTGCTATGTCGTCCCTGACATGCTGTGATTTCATGGATACAGCTTTTTCACCTGATTAGTCAGTGGTACACGGCTTACAAAAAAATAAGACACAGATGTTCCCTCAGCTTCCTCTGACCCACAAGTAGAAGCTCACTCAGTATAGTGCAACAGTGTAGGATCATACCAGATAAAGCCTAGAAACATTTTTTCCTTGGGTTTTAATAACACTGCAAAAATTAGTAATTCTTTGCATGTCCAGAGAAGGGCAACGAAGGTAGTGAAGGGTCTGGAGCACAAGTCTTACAAGGAGTGGCTGAGGGAACTGGATTGTTTAGTCTAGAGGAGAGGAGGCTGAGGGGAGACCTCATTGCTCTCTACAACTACCTGAAAGGAGGTTGTAGGGAGGCAGGTGTTGGTCTCTTCTCCCAAATGACTTGTGATAGGAAGAGAGGAAATGGCTTCAAGTTGTGGCAGGGGAGGTTGAGGGTGGATGTTAGGAAACACTTCCTTACTGAAAGAGTGGTCAGGCACTGGAACAGGCTGCCCAAGGAAGTGGTGGAATCACCATCCCTGGAGGTGTTCCAAAAACGTGTAGACGTGGCACTTCAGAACGTGGTTTAGTGGATATGGTGTTAGACTGATAGTTGGACTTGATGATCTTGGAGGTCTTTTCCAACCTTAAAGATTCTATGATTCTATGATTTTAAAGTAATAACTGAGCCAGACTCAGTGCTTGAACCCTGCTCAATTTCTGGATTAGCTCATGCTGAGCCAATTAAGAGGCTTCTGCACACAATGGACTTACCCTATCAACTCATCCTTAGTTTAATAAATTTAGTACAAACTGTTCAATGAAGCTTGAATTCTTCTGTTTCCCCTTTCTGTTGAGTGTGGTCACTAAAGATTTCTCAGCAGTCTCCATAAAGTCAGGAACTTTCCTGGGACTGACACATTTTCCCTCCATACCTGGGAGCACAACTCTGTGCCCCACATACGGCCATTAACACTCTGATACAAACTCTTGTCACCCTGCTTCTTGTAGCTTACAACCACTGCAGTTTACTGAAGCATTCAGGTAGGATAATAGATAGTATATAAATATAAACCCCAATAAACACTATGTTAAATAGCACCAAACATGTGAAGAAATTTGTCATTTTATTCCTAATATTCCTACTGTATGCAGTACTATCTTAAAGCCGAACATTTCCCCCCTCTTTTTACCAATACTATTTTCCCTTTTTTGAGAGACAGAAAGGAAGCTATTACAGTACTAACCACACAGTGGTGCTAAATGGCATTTGGATCATTTCTTTAGCAGAATATAAGAAAAGCTATTCAATTTTTAATGTATGTAAATAGAACAAGAGTAGTAGTAATCAAGCTTATATCGGATTGTAGTCCAAAAATAAATTAGCAACCAAACCAGATGATTCAAGACGTGCACTTTGTCCAGCTGTAGCTGTTTATGCCCATTTAGTGTCTGAGAAGCAGAGAATGGCTTTTTGCCTCCCCCAATGCACTTTGCATGCTGAAAAGAACAGTTTGGCTTGTGTAATTTTTTATCATCAAATGTATTTTCCATCAAAAATAAATGTAGTCCGGGAAGGCTTCATTTTTCTTAATTTTGATATATAAATGTCTTCATGTGTTTTTGCATAAGAATAGAACTAAAAAACATCTATGCAGTGACTGACAGTTTCTGGCTGCAAGAAATTTTTCAGGAAAAACAAAAGCAAGCTTTATGAATGGTTTGGAAATGGCTCAGTGCCGAATTACTGCAGCATCAGAATATGCTATGATACAGGAAAAAGTGCAAACCTGTTTTTAAAGCACATGGCACTTTTTCTTAGGGGCTTTTTTTTACTATTTATAATTCATAATTGAAAGTGTTGGTCCTATTCATTCACCGGTTTTGCTTTAAAGAAGGACTTAAATGTATACCTAATTAAAACATTTGTGTTCAAATCAGTGTTTTGAACACCATGTAATGTGAAATTGCTTCTGTGCAGGCAAATGAATAGTGCTGTTTCAGGCTTGTACAGTCCAGGTAGTATGCATTTTAATAGGTGTCTACAGAATTTTGAATGTCCATCACTTCTGAAAATATGAAAACTACAACCCATGAAAATATTATATTATTACAAGCGTAGAGGATATGAAAAGACAACTAAGTTAACAGTATCCTAGTATCCTTAAGAATCCAAATTGCTCTTATTTAACCTGGGATCTATCCAGGAACTTAAGTGGATGGATTTTGAATGATTCCAAAATGTCTTAAAACATTTAGATCATTTGAAGTCTATTGAATGGGACCTTTTTGCTGAGAAAAGTTTTGTGAAGGGCAATGTGTACGGTCTGTACAAAGGCATTCTTTGCTGGAGGACCTGCATGTTGGTTTAATCTTCTTTCCACACTCCTGCATAGAACAAAGCTGGCATTCCCTGACCTTCACAGCCTGTCACTGTCCCCAGGCTCACTGCGATGAAGAAGATTAAGAGGGGATTAGGAACATATTTTTTCCCCTCCTATTCAGTGAAGAGATCTATCATTTACATTAGGCAACATCAACCAATGTTCTACTGTTGTAAAAATGGCCTAAAATTTCAGATATACCATATCTTGTTACTGAAAAGACTAAATAAATGCAACAAAATCCAATGATCAACTCTAAAGTATCTGGATATAGAATTAGTTGTGCCAATTTTATTTTTTTAAAAATGAGTGGTTCAATTAGATATATTATTCCCCATACATCAGTCTCAAAGGTGGTCAGGCATTTTGCCTGTGCTGGTCCTAAGATAACTGTATCCAGTGAATTCATATGTGGATGCTCTTCATCGGTAACATATTATATGCATACTGTTTGAATCTCCATTAACAAATTGAATGATTTGCCTATACAGTCTAATATATATGCTTAACCATAAGTATGGAAAAATTCCATTGCTGTGTATAAAAGCAGGCAGCACAGCTGAGTCCAAATTGCCACAGCTGAGGCTTTGGACTAATCCAGGGAGAACTGAATCCTATCAAAAAACAACTCTTGATGGTCAAGCATTTGTTTTTCAATGGTTGTCACTCATTGCCGTTTCTGAGTGGCAGTATACAGAGGGGCATGCAGCTGCTCAGCCTGACAGTTCCAAATTGAGCTATTTTTAAATCACCTGCATAGAGGATATAAGGTGTTCAGAATGATTTTAAAAAATTAATCAAATTTTACAAATTCATATCAGGAGGAAGCACTATCTTCAGACTTTTAGTGAAAAAAAAAGAAGGGCATGTGTGAAGAATGCAGAGTTTTTGTCTCATTGACAAATTACTTTGTTTGGATATTGTTGCTTCCATCTTATGTCACTAAAGCTAGCAGAAGAGTAAATTACTTGACATCATCTGGTCCTTTACTGTACCCATGGATAATTTGTTATTTCCAAGGTCAAGAATTCAAAGAATTGTTAGCATGAGTATAATGCAAATACAGGTCCATGATCAGAGCTAGGGGAAATCTAAGTACCTAAATTCTAAATTTTACTAGAACTAAAGCTTCTCTTTTCCTAAAGCTTCTCTTTTCCTAAAGCTTCTCTTAACAAACACATCTGGAACTCTTTCCTTCCCAGACATTTGCAATGTGTTTATTTTACAAAAATTACTCCTACAAGCATGAGCTATCTATAAAACATAACCTGGCCTTTCACAATGAGCTGGTGGTTCAGATTTCTTTCTACTAAAGCAGTTGATCATTGGTGTACATGTACATGCCTGGGCTTAGAAGACAACCATTGGTTAAAATGTGACTGTCCCTGTTTTGGACCTCTCCTTCTTAGTGCTCGAATCAGTAAATTCCAAATAACACTTATCCTTTCCATCTTCAAAATTCATAATCTTGAATTTATCCTAGTACGTTAAAGCAACACCAACGGCTAAGATGCAGTGTGGTGCCTTGCATAAATATCTGACAACCAGCTATTTGGGACACTATTAGGAGACTGGAAGAAAGACATGTCAATTTGCAACCGTTTGGGACTTCTTTACTGTGAGTAAAAACGCTGTTCACCACAGTAATGTACAACAGTGTCATTATTAAAATAACAAACATAAAACCAAAATTTTCAGAATAAAATGCTTACAAAGGAAAATGAAAATATTATCTCAAACATAAAATATAGCTCTTTCATTCCATGCTCTGAACTGGAGCATTTTTGATATGGTTTCAGGTGGAAAAATTTCCAGAAAAGAGAAATTATGCCTTCTAGATAGAGATAAGAATTACTTTTCTGCCATTAAAAACTGATATTATTTGTGAAAAGTCGTGCCTTATCATATATGAAACAAAACACTAAACTCCACTTTCTTTAAGAAAGATCACAACCACAGATTGTAATAAAGATACAAACTACTGGGTATAACTTACGAGGTATAATTGCACAACATTTAATTCTCTTACCTAGCTTCTCACTTGAGCCACAGGTACATATATCCTATCGGTACCACGTACCTTTTTCAGTTTGATGACTCCTTCCTGGGTGTTCTCATCTGTTGTGATGTCAAACAAGTTTCCTCCATCTCCTGGAACTATGTTGTACTCAATTTCTGCATTTTTCCCAAAATCAGGGTCCACAGCTCTGATCCTTCCAATAGCAGAACCAACGTGAGAGGATTCCGGTACTTTTAAATGGAAGATACCTGTAACAAAGTGGTAGACAGTCATTCTTGGGATTTCTTGATAATTAACATAATATGTCTGATTAAAAACATGGAATTTGTGCTAAACAAACAGACTTAAATCATCCAAATAAAATTATGAGATCAAAACAACAAAGGATTAGAGAAAGATATGCATGTTTTACGCACTGAATATGCTAATTTCCCCTAGTTTTTTTTTTATTTTTTTTTTATTTGGTTCAGTGCAACTGTAAGGGCTTTAGCATCTCTGTCTCTTGAGTTATCTATCTATATTCCTACCTTTAATTTTACTCATATTGTTGACTCTTTTGAATTGAATTCTACTTGTAGACAGTACGTGTTTATAAGCATTTTCCTTCTTCTCTGTTTCACAGTTTTTAGCATCTGAATTTTTATTTTGTTTGAGAAAATACATCTATTCATTTCACAGTAGTTGAAAGGAAAAATTCCGTAGAAAAAGTATTTCCACTAATTTCTGTACTATTCAGTATTATAACTCCAAGTACAACTCGTTGTTGGGGTGGAGGTGGAGATATTGTTTATACATCAGCCACCAGAGGGTGCTCTTATTAAAATGTCAGCGCTAAATGTAAATTTTTAGCTCTTCATACTTTTATTTTCAGTTTATTTACTATTAGTGGTAATAAAATTTAAAAAAAAACACAAGAAAATTACACACTTTAAAAGTAAACATTACTACTTATATGTGAGGACAAAATGGTTTCATTCAGGGAAACAGCTATGTTGAAAAAAACTTTAGACATAATAGTTAAAATAGCTAAAAGAAAAGATCCAAGGTACTTAAGAGTCAGCCTTGACTTTAACGACATCCATAGCAGCAAGCCTTAGTTTACAACACTGTGCTCTGGCTTATTACACCACTGCTAAAGTGCTTGCCTTTCCTCTTCAATTGCTCCGGAGTTGCTACTCTGCGCATCTACCGGTTAACACCACCATGACAAGTATTTTCAGTGGACAGGTAGCGCTTGCCTTTCTTCGTGTGGCAGCCTTTGCTGTCAAAACTGCCAGCAGCTTCTGGAGCTGATTTCAGTGGGCCTGGGATGTTTGATTCACTTCATCTTGGCTTTCAACAAAGCTAGCATATTTTTGCCCCTTCATTTTATCTTCCTAGGCCATCCTCCAGTAAGTCTCTTGTGGTATTCATTGACTGAGCTACTAAAGGTTGTGCAATTATAATTTCACTGTTTTTTTACAAGGGAACATACTAAAGGAACCTTTCCTTCTTCCTTTTCCAAGGGAATGTACTAAAGGAAGCTTTACTTTTTCTTCTTGTTTTAGCAGCTGGAAAGGAGCACTATAACACAAAATAGTATAAAGATAAGAGTAGCTTCAGCTATTTCTTAGTTGTACTTCAATGACTCTCAGTAAAGAATAAAATTTTAACATGGTATGCAGAAGACAGTGACAAATCCTCCTATTATCTAACGCCACTTACAAATATGTGTATTACTGAGTCTCTGCTATGCAAGTTATTCAGAAGAGATAGGAAAAAAAAGGATCCAAAAGGGCTTTGCCTACACTTGAATCTTATATTACATTTCCACAACATAGTTCTAGTCCTGATGCCCAGGTCTTTTACAGACACTTACACTGGATGACAGAAATTACTGCTGCAGTGTTTGCTCTTTACAGCCACAATTTTCTTGAACGTAAAATATAAGAGCATATGATAATGGATTTTTCCTTCTTTGCCTAGTTGATCTGCTCTTAGTGAACTGAAGAGCGCTCAGATGCACTAAAACAAACATTTCTCTATAAAATATTGTACCTAGCTGTAAAGCATATGGGACTTAGATGGAGTCCAAGAAACACTACATTACTCATTTCAGATTGTTTAGGCTTTTATCAGTTATTTTCAATTACTTGGCATTTCATCACTTCCAGAAATTCAACAGCAATAAAGATGGGGTCATTCAGATTAATTTGAAACTCTGAAGTTATCTTCAGCTCCGCCAGAGTCAGATCTCTGAAGATGAAATATGTAATTACACTGTCATCGTCCTCCTGTAATAGTATCTTCAGAGCATATGGAAGCTGTTAATGGTGCTACTGTGACAAGATACTTTCAGAATAAAATAAATGAAAACAAATAATGTGTATTGTTGCCAGTTCAAAGAAAAACGTCAAGATAATTTAATGTATAGCAGCATGAAAACCTTCTTTTTTTCCCTCCCCAGAAAACAGTCTTTGTGCAGAGGACATCAGAGATGATCAATACATGCCTCACATTAAATGTAATAGAAAGACAGTTTTGTAGATTTTTATTTTTCTGTTTCTAGAAGACATTACTTCTTGCTGCAGACTTGTTGTGACAGTTTAGCATTATTCAGTTTTTATTGTCCATTTTGCCTGTATACAGTACTACCTCCATTTGCTATAGAGGCATATTGAAACAGGCCTGAGTAATAGCCTTGTACTCCCAAAGGTCCTGAAAACCTTGTTCTCTGCAGCTTCTAGGAAAGATGGAACAAGCAGCTCAGACAAGCCCATGTAGCAGCCAGTTATACTGCTCAAACATTTCTGTCAAATTGCGTAGATTCTCTCCTCTGACTTATCTGTCTACAAAAATATTTTATTCTACTTGCATAAATCTCTTTAAAATGTGTTTTCTAAGTTTGCTGCTGGCTTTTATAAAGAATGAGTGATATGAGATATACCAAATGAGCAAGTCCTTACTTCCCTCAGACGGCACTATGAAACCAGGCTTTGCAATTAGTTACCCTTTTGCTGATTTCAGTCATGTATATTGCAGGCAAATTGGAATATTTACACATATAGGAAAGCTAGTAGCAATGCATATTGCCTGTTCAAGATTTTTTGAGCTGCTGTAAATGGAATTTTAAGAAAAAAAAAAAAATGCTATTTTAAAGTCTGAAAGTCATGTGCCAGTTGACATGCTTAATTTATGAACACTTTCCACTTAAATTACACTTAAAATTCAACCCAGAATCCCAAACTAGAGAAAGTTCAGTGACTATGTAGCTTAGCATAAGCACTCAAGCATTCCCTGATACAGCCTGTGTTATCTATATGTGACTCAAGGTGTGAAACTTCCTCGGAGTTTCAGGTTGCGCAGCATCAATGAGGATGATAAAAATGAGTGAAGATGCTGTTGAAACTTTTAGGTTTAAAAGACTGATAGGGCTTATTACTCAGCCCCAAAAACGTTCCGAAAACTGATGTGGAGGTGAGCTAACAACTCATACACGCTGCCTCTGAGTTTATAAAACAGAGATGGTTCCAAAGCACAAAGCAGGAAGAAATCAGAACTGAGTCAGTGACAGGTAATCAGTCATATTGACTGAAATTCAGCACACATTTACAGTTCTTTTGACATTACTAGATTAGGTATAGTTTTTACGGCTCAAAAACTGTTCTGGGGTTTGATTTTTACTTAGAAAGAGGGTTTTTTTTTTGTTTTGTTTCTCAACACCTGCAGTTTATGGGCACATCATCATTTACCAAAAAGTTTTTCAATTCTGATGAGAATAAGAAATTAAAACCATCATTACATCTCATCAGCAAAACAGCCATTAAGAAATAACCCAGGTTGGCATCTAAGGACTTAAGCTAAATGCATAATGGTCTTCAAACAAACAGCTGTAAATGCTATTTGAGCTTTTTTTTTTTCTAATCTGTCACCATACATGTACCGTGTGTATGCAATATTATCCTCTCCTGCTTTTCCATTGCCTATATTTTTGCTGTGGTTTAGTCCCCCTCAGCAGCTAATATACCACATACTCACTCACTCACTCCCCCTCTCACTGGCCCGCCAGCGGCATGGGGAGGAGAATCAGGAAAGAAAGAAACGCAAAACTTGCAGGTTAGGATAAAAAAAAAGTTTAACAGAACAGCAGAGGAAAAGAAAACAGAGTGGGATAACAAAAACAATAACAGAATATACTTGAGCACATGATTTACAGTACAATATCTCATAGTTGATCCTGATGCCCGGCTGCCTCCTGACTAGCAATACCTTTGTTCAATTTGGATAAACGATCCCAGTTGTTGGCTAATTAGCGAACTACCCCAGCTGTGTGCCCCAGCCACAGGTGCCACCAGCTCCAGTTCCTCTCTCAGCTAAGGTGAAAATTAACTCTATCTTAGCCACAACCAGGACAATTTTTTTTTCAGTTTTCTTTGGCAGCTGACAAAGTATTGCATTATATCATTAATACTATAGGCAACAACATTGAAATAAAATTATTTCTTTCTCTTTGATCTAAATCTTTAACGTTTTCTCAGGAAAAAAAAATCAGATTATGTATATTACAATATTCTTGTTGTATATTATAATATTTTTGTTAGCTTAAACTACCAAAGCATTTTAGTTTTTATCCTAGCCAGCTTATAAGGGCACTGATTTCTGTCTGTTTAGGAAGAATCCAAAGACAACAGTTCCTATTTACTTGTTAGTCTTTTAACAGTAGTGTAAGAGGCAAAAGAAAACACACTGTAAATACAAGCAGACACTCAGGATACCAAACCTGCTACATCAGCCACAGCTAATCAGCCTAATAATGAGCAGCATTTCATGTACATGCCCCTAAAACTGGCAGGATGTGATTTAGCACAGCTGTAAGATATATTCATGCCTCTCCTAGCTGTGGCTCTGTGCCCTGCAGGTGCCTGGGACCTTGCATAGGGAAGAGAAAGGCTGGGCTCTGTCATCATGTGCTCTGATGCAAATCGTGCACGACCTGGCATAGGCTGGTAGAACTTTGGTTATGGTAAGGCTTCTTCCATCCTCAAACCTACTGCTCTGAGTTAGAGTTTATGGCCTCATTAGATATAGCACAATCATTCTTAAAAATTCCTGGTTCTCTGCTGTGGATCCCAAAGTCCACACCTAACAAGAGCTACATCTCCCCACACTGCAGAGATCTTGGATGTCCAAGGGTCCCCAGTTCTTGAAAGGAAAATGAGCAGAGGCAAAATCCCTTTTGAGTTTGATCCTGCCCAAGTTTAGGGTAATCCACATGATAGTGCTTCCCCAGAGCTGGCAGCCCATCAGGTGAGCTAGCAAACTGACTTTCTGAGGCCGTCCTCTTTCTTCCTTCTCTAAAGGGAAAAAAATTTCATCATATGGTATAATTATGGTATAATTTTTGTATGCAGAAAAATTTTAGTTTAACCACTTGCTGTTTTTCTCACTGATAAGCTATTGTCAGAAAGCTTTCCAAAAATAAACCTCCCTATCGCACGTCAGAGACTAATTTCACACGGCATAACATCTACGTTGTTGGAGCAAGGGTTCAGGAGATAGGAAATTACAGTTCATCTTCTCAGCTGAAGATATTCAGACTTACAGTTTCTGTCTCCAGATGGTGCTGGGTGTAGCAAAAGCAACAGAGGCTTTTCTGTTTAACAGCATAACGTAGAAATAATTCTAGAAGCAGTTCTTTGGAGCCACAGTCACTCAGATGTGTGTGTCCTAATACCTAGGCAAGAATAGTACTTAATCTTTGAAGAATCTTACATTTTCTTTTGTGTAGTGGCACAGTTTTACTAGGAAGGGAAGAAAATGATCATTTCTAGCACTTCCTCAAGTTTATAATTAGGTGCTCCTAGATTATATGGAGTTGAACTCTGACAAGCTGAGGAGACCAAATCAAGTTCCTGAGTAACTGCTTTAATCATGCTATTATTAATGTACAGGAAAGATCGCACCATTATCACTTCCCCTTCCATCAGTCTTGCTATATGGAAAAGTGGTGGCTAAACAGTCACCTGTGCAAAGTCTGGCTTTGTCAATACATTCATGTGTTATACAATGTGCTTCCTGGATGTCTGATGGCTTATGTGAAAAATCAGTTCTAGACGATCAGCTTCATTATGTATCATGACAACTAAAGAACTTTTCTGCTAATATTCGGTCTACTGATCAAGAAATTATTACTAAAAAAATGTCAAAATGAAAAAAAAAAATTTTGGGAGGGTATAGTATAAAAGCTTGAATCAAATGTTTTTATGTAAGTTATATAGTGGTTGTAAAGAATTATTAAGGTGTAGCATGCCTTATGGATAGAAAAAGCTTAGTTTTGGGGAGAAAATGCCTTTCCTTTTTCAGAATCTCAGGCAGCATATAATTAGCATTTATCAGGTAGGTCTATTCATAATATTCTGGTGATCACACTGTCACCATGAAATAAATCAATACACTTATTCCCTCTATAAAATTTAAATTGCATTATATATGTGAAACATTAACATGATAAAAAGTATATTGCCGAGGATGGGACACAGAGTTTGTAATGCTCTGCTTAACATCTGCTTCTTAAATATCTTGCGGGAGATTTTTCATATTTTCTTTACTACTCTGGCACAAAATATAGTAACACCATTTTATTACAAGTCATTCACTCTTAAGAATGTGGTCAAACCATTTACTTTAGGATCTAAGCCAAGTGCTCTAAATCATCTGTATTGGAAGAATCATTTTTCTCTCCATCGACTAAGGAAATTAGGTCCCTATCTTTAGTCCTCTGAGTCACACCTAAGTTGCATGCCTAAAATCACATAAACAAAATGTGCTCAACATCTGTATTACTCAGAAGACTTACTGTGAATCTGTGAATCTTTGATTTTTCACATGCTCATTGGGTACATTTTATGTAAATGGTTTTCCCTAATATATATATTACTTTTTATTTTTATACATATTATAAAAATTAATGTATAATTAATAATATATAATATAATTATATATTAAATATACATTTCTTTTCTTCACCATGTTGGCACAGTCTGAAGCAGCAAATTATTATTTTTAAAGATAAAAATATGAAATCATGAAGTATAAGTGCGTAATAGTTAACTGTTCTTTGTTTTAAGTTTTGCTTTACTGTATGCAGTTTCCTTAAAATACTTGTGACTTAGTGCGTGATATAGACCAAAAGATGATACAATAGGATGGCAATTGGCTTCACATTTGTAGTCTCTTACAGTTTACAGCAAGTATGATCAACTTATCAAAAGTGATGTTTATGTCTTCCAAGTTAAGTGTTTAAAGGTAAGATCTCTATATAAGTACTGCTCCTTTTACAGTTAAATTTGTGGATAGTGAGATCCTTCTCTCGAGAGCACTGGTGATCACATTTATAATATCAACAAATTTGCTGTGGAAGCCACTGAGAAAAAAATAACTGTCTTAAATCTGAGAGAAAACTTGAAAGAGTTCCTCTAGAATACTTATGTTATTTTCTTTTTATTTTTATAACTTTCTTTATGCAAAAAAAAAGAAAAAAATCAACAAAACATGCATTTTGGACTCAGAGTGTTAGGTATTTCTGAAAATCACAAGCCTAAACTATTATGATTGTAATTAGATAATTACATATGGTCTGTTCAACTTCATGTTGCACTGTAGCCTCTAAATTTTCAGAAAGCAAACCCACCATGGCCAGAAGCAGAAAGGCTGAGTTGATTGCTTACTTGAGCAGAAGGCCTCAGGGAAAAAGGCAGATGCTGTCAGAAATGAAAGTGATGCACCAAGTGATACTGTAGACTGTGAGTCACTTTGCAACCAATTCTCAAGGCACTGCAAGGCAACCCCATGCTGTTAAATCTGTAGCCCTAGCTACTCTTCAGTATCAAAGAGTAGGTGCAGGTGCATGGTGCTTTTAAGCCATCCCAAGGTTACCATGCATAATTTCATACATTCATTCTAAATACTCTTGTTGTTTTGAATTCATTTCTTTCCTGCTCCCCACACAAAACACATTGGGGTGGAATGAAAGACATTATTCCTGCCAAAGGTTGTTGAATTTCTATGAACTGCATTCGTTCACACCTTCTATATAGAAGGTAGCAGATGTAAAATACAATTATTAATTATAATAATCTACTATGATAATAATGATGTGTTTAAAAATAATTGACCTATAAATCTTGCCATTAATGATCAATTACCACTTAAACCTGATGATAGGAGGAAAATGAATTGGATAAGTGGAGTCTAACAACAGAATTTTATGACCAATAGATAATATTTAACTTCTAACCAGTATTGTGCTCATTAGCATTTCTTACACTATTGCTTACTGTGCAATCAGAGCATTACATTTTACTTAGTGACAAATTGCCTATATTTTTCATTAGTTATGAAATAGTACCAAGAAATAGCTATATTTGTTTTCATGCTCTGCTTTGCAGCTGAGGATTCAGTCTCTCTCAGTTTAGAGCTTTAAAGAGATTTTTGTTTCATTCAATCAGTACTCCAAATAGTCCCCTAAGAATAGCCTTTGCTAGTTATGCATTCAAAAGTTTCCAGGGAAGTTTTACTAAGACTACATCCACTTTGGGGACACCCTCTACTCTGCTCTGCTGAGGCCCCACCTGGAATACTGTGTCCAGCTCTGGAGCCCCCAACTTAAGAAGGATGTGGACCTGTTGGAGCGAGTCCAGAGGAGGGCCACGAAGATGACAAGAGGCCTGGAGCACCTCTTCTATAAAGAAAGGCTAAGAGAAATAGGGCTGTTCAGCCTGGAGAAGAGGAGGCTCCAGGGAGACCTTATAGCAGTCTTCCAGTACCTCAAGGGGGCCTATGGGAAAGACAGGGAGAAACTCTTCAGCAGGGCCTGTTGTGCTAGGACAAGGGGTAAGGGTTTTAAAATAGAGGGAGGTAGATTCAGACTTGATATAAAGAAGAAATTTTATACAATTAGGGTGGTGGAACACTGGAACAGGTTGCTCAGAGAGATGGGGGATGCCCCATACCTGGAAATGTTCAAGGTCAAGTTGGATGGGGCTCTGAGCAACCTGATCTAGTTGAAGATGTCCCTGCTCCTTGCAGGGGGGTTGGACTAGATGATCTTTAAAGGTCCCTTCCAACCCCAACTATTCTATGATTCTATAAAATCAGCTCTTATTGAAAGTGCTTGAGGAATTCTGATGTGGAAAGGAATAAGAAAAAAAAGAAAGAGAAAGTTGGCAGAAGTGTACATAGGAATCTGTATAGTTGTTGAATTTTAAGTTAACTTCTTTATGTTGCACACACAAAAATAGTAAGAGAGGCCTACTTAACTGTCAGGTGCTGTGACCCAAGGTGGACTGCATGGCCTGGATTGTGAATACAGGCTCAAAAAAGCTACATCTGTACAAAGAAATTTCATGTACCAGCTGTACTCTGCAGCCCAGAAGCTAGCCAGTATAGAATGGCCTATTTCCATGTTATTAAATTATTTTACCCACACCAAAATAGGTCAGCTTCATGGAAAGTCACTGCAGAGAATAGTTCCTGATCTGTACTAATTTCCCCAAATGCCCTGAGTTTGTCTGAGAAAGCTTTACTTGGTGTTTGTCAAAAGCGTGCCCAGTGCTAAGGCTAACAGCACAGATTATTTAAATGCCCAGGAACTTTCCCCAACACTTTTATGTCCTTCTTGAAGTCTTCAAAGTAAAATAAAATGAGCCATTGTATACCTTCTTTTAGTCTATGTAAAAGTGTCTATAATCACACTGATTAAGTGGTGATGTAGAAAAAAAAAAGGTACACATGCTTTTATATGACTAGCTGTTAATTGTATAGCTAACTCAGGTGGGTCAAATAGAAGGAGCAGGAAAGGGTCACTGAACTGACAGTGTAGTGGCAAATCCAAGAAAGATGGAGCTGTAAAGAGCTGATCTGGGACAGTGAATACTCGTAATCTCAGTGTAGCAAAATGCGGAGAGACTCAGAGCTGGAAGTGAACCAACAAAGGATAAATTGTTCTAGCAGTGTTATTATTGGGCAGAAAATCCACTTAGGAGAAGGAGAATATGGTCACACTGTAGTTAAAACATTAAAATTAGATAATGGATAAATCTGTGTCTCTTTTACGAGAAAGGAGACAAGAGTGCATGTTGAACATAAGAACAGGGTGAGGACAAAATAAAAGGCCAGAGAAGGGAAGAACATTTTAAATGTCGTTGATAAACAGCCCTGAGATAATGGTTTCTGACTATCAGAGAGCTGCTTCTTTTAAAGCAAAGGTGTCCACAAGTAGACAAAATTCAAGTGTTGGGTCCAAACCTTATTTCTTTTTTATTCTATCAAAAACAGTTTTCTATCATTCCCCTACAGTATTGACTTATCCTGTGAGTTGGAAACGATATGATTAAACAAAGCTTTAGCCAAGTAGTTCTTTTGAATAATAAAAAAGTCATTTAAGGGAGTGTCATCATAAAAATACACATCTTAAAAATAAACACAACTTATTGCTGACTTCATAAGACACTTCAAAATGGTTTTTTATTTGCTAATATGAGAATAAAAACTATGTAAATTTTAAAATTCAATGGCATTTATTCTATATCAGGGCCTTATCCTCTAAAAGTATATTTATGTCATATTAAAATAAAAAGACATACTGTTCTTTTGGCTAAAATGATTTGTGTGTGCTTTTATTGCTCAGCGTATAAGGGTTTATTTCCCTAAATTGCTTTCACAGTCACTCTGTCATCAGTGAACAAAAGAAAGAGACAGGAAAACTGAAAAACAATAACCTTACAAAATATGAATCAACCACTTACACTTAATTGGTTTGATTCTATAAAGTATAATTTATACCAACTAATTATACAGTTTTGTCATTTAAATGTTGAAGTAAATATAACCCATCCATCCTTTCTTGAAGCTTATTTTAAGAGTTGGAAACAAGCCACAGCTGTCCTTGCAGCTAGCTCAGACTGGTCTAATGCTTGATGCATTAAAGGTTAGCCCATTAGCTTCTAGGAAGGAAGTGCTGAACTGTGTTTTTGCTTAACCATCTATCGCGTACACGAGTAGCTGAAAGAGAAAGGCCGTCAGTTCCCTTCTGGAACCATGATGCATGCCTATGAACAGCTTTTATCCACTCTTCTCTGTTCAAAGGTAATGTTGTGTTACATAAAATTTTCATTTAATTGCTTGAACATTGTTGCTATGATAGGAAAAAATACTTTCCCTTTCATTCTTTGCCTTATTTTTTTTCTGGCTTTCACAGGACTTAAACTTCAGTATGAAACTTTTATTTCAATATTTATGAAAAAAAGTTTTATCTTTAACAATGAAACACGCAGAGTAATGCAGAAAGTGTACTAATGAAGAGTCAGGCAAGACATATAAAACATTTTTGGAAATAAATTTCTACTAAAAAAATAATTTAGATTCATTGTTCCTTCTAGTTATAAAGAAAATATCAGTTTTCTGAAATGTGGGCCAATAGATACCTGCAGGTCAGACAACTCTAACAGAAATATATAATGTTTGGAGGTTTCCCTTTTGTTACACTCTTCATTATGGTGAGACACGCAAGGTGGGAGTTCCCCTCTGAATATGTTCAAAAGTACAGATTCTAAATAAAAAAAATCCATGTTCAGCAGGATAGTCAGTGTTTTTCATCATTGGATGCTGATATCCCATCTGAATCTGCCTGTCTCGTTAAAGGACCCTCGATGAGATGAAGGTGTTCTGTGATACATTTTTTTTGGTAAGCTTGTAATGTATTATTTATCAATCTAGCTTCTTCCAAGTATTAATAATACATGTTCTCCCACTTCTGCTATGAGATTTTTTTTTTTCAGTTTAACTAAGTTAGAAAACAAATTTAAACTTTATTCTGTGATAAGTAATATCTTCTTATTTGACAAGGTAGTTTATAGCATGGCAATCTTTGGTATAAGCCCTTTGGGAAACTGTGCTTCTGATTATGTGATGCAAAAACATTTACCCTGCAGCAGGTAGTGTCAAAGGACTTTCAGTCCTTTTTTTTCAGTCTGCACTTGGACTTTCTGGCTTTGTTGACCATCAGTGAGTAATGTGATTCCAGAGGTCTTGGCTTCCAGCAACAGTGAGGACTCTTACCTTTTGCCAGTCCTGAACTTGGCACCTACTTGGACCTGATTTTAAAGGTTTATTTTTCACATGAACTAAAATTCCACACAAGTATCCTTTTAGCTACAGTAGTCAAGCAAATGACAAACTCAGTTTCCTGGCAGGTAGTTACTCTGAATCATTGCAGCGTTCACAAAGACCAAAACTGAAAAATATAGTTACTATACTAGAAATCAAATTAATATTCAACTTTTTTCCCTATAAACTTATTTTTGTTTATTTGTAATTAGCCTTGTGTCTCTGTGAATTTCAGGCACACTATACATCATCTCACATACTGGTTAAACAAATGGACCTGGCTAAGTAAATCCTCATTGATCAGGATTTTTGCTTTTACTATTTTAATTAAGTCGAAGCCTTTAGTTTATGAGAATATAAATATGATAAATATGTTGCCTGTAACACATCTCCAAAAAGAAATAATGTTTCAGGTAACTGTCTGCCTTGATCAAGCTTCTTCCAATACACTGGAGTCCCCATGCTGACATTTTAGCTTGTAAGCAAGCCATGCTAAATGTTTGTTTATTCTCAATATCAACATGAACGTCCAATATTATTCTCTTCTGTTTTGTTGAGAGTCATTGCTATAATTCAGCTTCTGTGGTATTTGGTATAATAGAAAGAAAAGGTTTCGAACCCTATTAGCATGCAAAGCACAGGACAAGCTTTGTCTCTTGTGATTTTTTTTCACTCCTTCATAGCAACAGTTGGGCAAAGAATTCATAACTACAGTGCATGCATTAAATGAGATCTCAAGGTTGTATTCTTCAAAGAGGATGATACATTTCATGATTTCTCTGTGTCACAAAAACTGTCTGACCTTACATAAGACTTGTGTATTTTTGCAACACCATAGTAGATAAAGGCATACAGTAAAATAGAAAATTACTGAGGCCCTTAACAGCAAAGAAAGTAAAATCTACAACTGAAAATCAGACATGGGAAAGAGTATTGGGCCCAAGGAACTTGCCAATGCACTCTCATGGAGAGAAAGCTGGAAAAACTAAGCTTTCTCTTGGCCAAGAAAAAGGTGTAAGGAGAAGGCATTTACATTGTTGGAAAGTAGGGGCACTTGATAAAGAATGAGTGCCCATAGAGAAGATGCAAAATTCATCTTGGCCGTAGGAAAAAAGAGTGTGCAGAAAGTTTTAAAACTTTCCAATAAACATTGCGATTCTAGCTGAAAAGTTTAGGAAAATTTGCACGTGCTGGAAAGCACACAATTAAAAAAAATTCAAAAGTACACAGTTCAGATAAAGGGTATAGTCACCAGAATTCTGTACTCTTAACTGAAGAGTGCTACAAAAGGTCATGGTAGTCAAGTAGGAAACACAGAAATGGTAGATCACACAGAATCAAACTAGGGTTCAGTAAAGAGGATAAAGAAAGCCATGATATAAAGCCAAGAGTTAAAATCTAAACTAGCATGGGTAGCTTCAATGCCTAATGCTAAACAAGAATATCAGCACAATAAGCACTCTCAAAATCTGTGGGAAAGAAGAAAATCAGTCATGCAGCACAGTACCAAGGAATAAAATACACAAGAAAGGCAAAGTATCAGTGAAAGAGCAAGGATGGTTGTTAAAGGAAGCTCTAAGTCAAATAAAACTTAAAGAAGAGAACAGTATTAACACTAGGTAGTCAGCAAAAGTTCTTTGGTGGTTCTAAATTTTACAGTAACCATAATGAATTTAAATGCAATATCTGTGCAGAAGTAATAGTAGCTAAAATTACATGATGGTTGTACTCAGTTAAATAAAAAAAAAAAAGCGGAAATAAAGAAAACAGTGATATTGCTACAAAAAAAAATCAGAATGGCATAGCGGAGAGTTAAATCACTGTGGGTGGTGGGGATGCTATCTAGGGAGACTATTTTGAAGACCCACAGTAAATGCACAGCATCCATTAAAAATCAAGTTAGTAAGGGTAATAAAAGCAAGAACACATCTTTCAAAGAAATGAAGTTGTGTCTCAGGGAGGACAATAGAAAGAACCACAAAATTTGTTTTATATACAAAACCACAATAAATAAGATAAAAATCTAGTTTGAATAAATCTCTAGAAAAAAAAAGCTAATAATAAATGTCCTTTAAAGATATCTGGAGGTAAAAGTCTGAGAGGAATTCTATAAAGTCAACCCAAAATTGAGATATTGAAGTGCTCAGAGAATATAAGATTAAAAATGTAAAATTTAATACTTTTTTTGTGTTTGTTCAGTGTAAAATAGCTGGGGAATTTTTCTATCCTAGAACCCTTCTTTATGGAGGACTCATAAGAATGTTAAATTAGCTACAGAAGCAGCTGTGGAATGAACAGTGTCGTAGTTCAGCCCCAACGGGGACCAGACTACACAGTCTCTCTCTCACTCCCCCCCACTCTCCAAGAGAATAGGAGGAGATTTGACAAACAAAAGAAAACAGAAAAAAAACCAAACACGCGGGTTGAGATTGAACAAAAAGTAAATTTAACAGTAACAACAGAAGAAAACAAGACAGTGATGGAACACAAATACAGTATAATAGCTCACAACAGATCTCCACATCCAGTCTCTTCCAACTAGCAGGGGGCCTCCCTTCAGCACCCTCCTCACTTATATACTGAGCATGATGTCAGATGGGATGGAATAGCCCTTTGGCTAATTTGGGTAAATTAACCCCAGCTGTCAGCTAATTAGTTAACTATCCCAGCCATAGGGGCTACCAGCTTCAGTTCTCCACCCAGCTCAGGTAAATATTAACTCTATCCTGGCCAGAACCAGGACAAACAGACACAACAGTAACACTTCATTGGGATTAGCTGTTATATGCCCAAGAGCCTGAAGGATGAAATAAATGAACTATTATGATGTGTCATATTTTGCTTCAAACCACTGTGTCACATGAAGGCTTGGAGGTGTTAATATAACACTGATTTTTTTTTTTCCTCCCCAGTGATTTCCAGGGAGTTTGGGGGAGCTAAAGATGGATATGACTGACATGCACAGCACAAAACAGTAGAAGCAGGATTAATGGACTCATGGATGATATCCCATAGTGAAAACAACTCAACACAACTTTTCTAAAGAAAGGTCATATTTTCGAAGAGTTTCTGAATTCTTTAAAGAGTTCAACACGCAGGTAGATAGGTACGGATCGATTCAAAACAAATTAGGGGAAGCCATTTGTTGTACACTATATGATTAATCTGTGCACCTCACTAACACAGGATGTTGTAGACTGAAATTTTATATAAGTTTTAAAGCAAAGAGGCAACTTGCTGTAAGGAAAATCCACTGAGAGTTGTTAAATACAAAGACACCCTGTGGGCTAAAAATCATTAGAAACTGAGGAAATGTTCTGGATTATTGTTTGGCCTGTTTTTACGTATACCCTATGGATATCAGCATAAAAGACAGCAGGCAGGGCCAGATGGATCCTTCTCTTAACATGGTCATTCTTACATGCCTGCAGAAATATAATATATTTTCATACTGTGGAAAAGAAGAATTTTTACATGAGAGAAAACTGTGAGGTTTCAGGTGTGGTTTGGTACCTAAGGAGCATTTATAATACATGAAGTAGGATTAGAATTCGTGTGCAAGAAAAGACATAAAAGTAAAAAGCTGTCATGATCTTACTGCAAATTCACATTAATGTTCTAATATGAATTTGCCTAACAGCTTTTAGCAGCTAATTGTTTTGGCATAGTTATCAAGGTTTATGCTTGATTAGTGTCTGCATTTCAAAGGTATGGAATATACAAAACTTCAGTAAAGTTAAGGAGAGTAGTAAGTGACATTCCTACTAATCATACACAGACTATAAAACTCTTTCAATTAACACACTTCTGAAAAGCCTCATTTAAACTAATTGATATGAAATGTTATAAATTGTCAGTGGATGATCACTATTTTGAGGCTGTAAGCATTTTCAAGGACGGATATAGTCTTCCCGGACAAGACGTGTAAAAAAAAGCATCTGTTCCTGATTATCGTAATAATACCTAGCATGAGTCAGTTCTGGCTTTGGTACCTGGAAGTTTCAGGTTATAACATTTTGTCATTTGAAGGGAATCATCCAGTTTCCCTTGACAAAATAGTATTTCCCAGATAATTTTGAAAGTGTAAATGAAATGAACTCTCAGGCTCAGGCTGGTCCTGTGGAATGATAGACTCTTTCCTCTTAAATATTCAAAACTCATACTTTCAAATTGAACTTTATATTATTTAAAAAAAAACCCTGCGGTATATTCTACATTTTTTTTCATTATATGCTGTTGTTCTTCCTGGTTCTCAATCCCTTATCTAAAGGATTTTTCACATTAATAGTTTCATTCATGCTTATTTGAAAATTAGTGCATTTGGAATACAACATACTCTTAGGAAATCTGGGTGGGTTGTCATTGACATCCGTGAGAGTAACGTTTACAGTGGTAGTACCAGCTAGTCCTCCCAGCTGTCCTCCCATGTCCTTGGCTTGGATTAGAACTTGATATTGTTCTTTCACTTCTCTGTCCATATTTGGCAAAGCTGTTCTTATTACACCTACAAGAAGAAATGGGAAAGAGAATGAACAAGTAAACAAAGGGCTGAGATGGTCTACTATCACATTTTAATAGTGGAACTCTTGGACCAGGAACGGAACTCTTCCTAAAGGATTGATAAGGGAGGAGTTCACAGAGAAATATGCAAATCCCTTGTGCTTTTGAAAAATGTCAGCTATTCAACTATTCAAAAGGACTGCTGTGTCTTTTCAATTAGGACGTGAATGGCTGAAAGAGAATGGTGCATTTTCACTAGGGATGTGAATGGCATGAGCATAGATTTGCCACATAAGCACTAAAGAACGCCACATTGTGCAAAGCAGGGCTATGTAAGAAAAGGTGGCAATGCATTTCAGAGCTTGCATCTTCAATTGTTTCCAACCAGTCATTTGCTAACACAGTTAAACTACTGTAGGCCAAGTCAATATTCCTTCTGTACAAAAGGAGGTTTTTATTAGAAGACTCTCCGTCACCTGAGAAAGTTTTCTTGATATAGCACATAGATGCAGTCAAAACTTTAGGATCTTCCTTAAAGAAGTGTAATTAAAATAGCATGGTAAGTCATTACCTAAATGACTCTTAATCTTCAGTAATTTTGGATAGCTAATGTCTAAATAGGTACACTATAATCTCCCTTCTGATATGTTAAGAATGTATATGATAAAGACTTTTAGAGAGAGAGGTATTACTAATTATAGGATTAGCTGATGAAGTTGTAAAAAGTTATAAGGTTTTGGGCACTCAAGCTCTTCTCTTGAAACACAATGTAGAGGAGAATAAGTATTTATTTAACAAAACTTTACAAGCGCATTTTACATTGCAAAATGCTATATATTCAGCAATAGTTTTCAGAACATGACTAGGTACACATCGGTGCAGATAGCATGCACGATTGAAAAACTATACCAATTGGAAGCATGCTTCTCCTCTAAGTTATTGTTTTAGGAAATATTATTTTATAGTATTAAACCATTTGGGTTTAAAAACAGTCTTCTTGCCCTGGTGTTATAATGGGTCTGGAATGACAGGAAACAAACAAACTTTAATGGTCATTCTTATCTTCATAGCAACTAACTTCTACTGTGTTAACAAGTAAGAATATGAACCATTAGCTTATAGTACTTGTTCAGAGCCTAGAAATAACTTTGACCTAAATCTGCTATTTCTAGAATTTATTAAATATTCCGGTTGAATTGAAATGTATAACAATTTCCTTTCTCCCCACTCGTAACACCGATGATGATAATGACAACCTTAATAATAAGTACTATTTTCTACCTCAGCATGGCATATACTGTACTGCATAGATCTGGAATATGATTAGTAAATACTATCCTTTGGAATTTTTGAAAACAATCAGTGTTGTTGAACGTTTTGTTTGGCCCAGACAAATGTTGAACTGTAAAACTAAGATTTTTTTTCATATTCATGTGATATTAATGAAAAAATCTTTTTGTAAATATGATGAACATTACTGAACATTCTGTTGAATCTCTTAATCCATACTTTTGCATTGTGAGGCCTACATGTTCCACAGTATTTTACAACATCGTTGGTATGCTCATTCTAAATAGAAAAGATCTATGAGACTTAGAGACTTCCCTTGTTATACCAGCAAAACAAAATAACAGTAAGTAGAAAAAAAAAAAAACTGAAAATGGGAAAATAGTAGGTTGTGAGTAGGAGATGCAGTTCATCTGTTATACCCGTTTTAGGTAAAATTGAGTGGCTTTCTCAGTTAAAAGTATTAGAGATGGTCTTCAGAAAAAAATTGGCTATCACTAGTAGTAAAGTTCCCAGTCACCTACTGCTTATCCCTGTGTGGAAATCCAAGGGCATTCTATATATTTTTCTGTAAAAAATCTTTATCTCCAGCAAAAAGAAAAAAAAAATCAATGAGAATAATTTTCATGTCTAGCAGTTCATAGGCAATTTTCCCTTCACTACCTACTCTATTTCAAAACCATAGAAAAAGTAATGAAAAATACTATTTCTACCAAAATCAGCAGTTCATATGGACAGGACAAAGGTGATTTAAAGTTACCTACCCAGCAAAATAGAAAAATAAAATGGAGGTAAAAATACATGGGAAAGAAAGGACTACAAATTTTGGCATTCCAGCTACAGCTTCACAAAGTATATCCAAACTTTAAATCAAAAGCTTATTACAATGTAGAGGCCTTACATGCATGTAATGGTGTTCTAAGTGATTTTAAGTCCTTCTGCTTTAAAATTTTACAGTATTGTTCATCTCCAGAATTTAATAACTTTGATTATTTTTTTCTTTGCAAATATCATCAATATCAAATGCAGAAAAGTATGGTCTTGATGAGGCTGCTGAAAACTGAAAATAGTAAGTATGGGACCTGGGCCAGAAAATATACTCCATAAAGTTATTGAGTCATAATTCCACAGGAGATGATCCACTTGTGTGGAAGAGAAAATCTGTGAAAAATCTCCTGAACAAATATGAACATGAATACTCCAGCTGACATCAATTTAGATTTCAAGAACATAACTGAGATGAGAATACGGACTAGTCTAAGAAAAAATTGGAGACATCTAGCCATAAATAAGAATTTTGACCTCATAAACACATTAGAAAATTGGGTGAAAAGTTTGTCAAAAGGACATTTTAGTAACAGAACAGAATGTACAGAGGAAAGATAAGGGAGGTTATTTATCTTAGAAGAAGTGCTCTATGCTAAAGAAAACTCACATTAAAATCAGAAGAGCAATTTCTTAGCATCTAAAAGTAACTCCCATATGTAAGATTTGAGGCCTTTAAAGGTGCCAGTCCAACAGCTGCTCTTCAGCAGTGATTGTAGTGTGTCTAACCTTCGTGCAAGAGCAATATATCTAACTAGGTCACTTCCACATAGTTTACTTACCTCCAGCAAAGCACCGCAAAAAATTAGGAGGTCAGTAAAGAAGAGCAGTAAAAGGTCAGCTGTGATATTCAGACACACAAAGGTTAAAAATTATTTAAGTGTACTAGATTCATATCAGTATAAACGTTTATCATCTATCAGGAATTATTTAAGAATGGAGTATGTGTAAGGTCATGAGCGTGCCAAACACAATCCTTATTTCACATATGAAGTTATGGTCAGTGGTTTCACCATTACCACTTTGCGATGAGATCTTGAGGTAGTAAAAGAAACTCGTAAAAACATATCAGCTTTTGTGTGGTAGAAGCTAAGAAGTAAACAGAATGTTTGGAAAGGAATAAAGAATAAAAATGTTATGATTAAACATTTTACACATCTATATAAGCTGCTTTTTTTAACACTGTGCACTTTCTCATTCTGAGATGGAGGAGGAGGATACCGGTGTTATGGAATGGCTTCTGTTTAAAGAAGTCTTCAATCTAGAAAGGAGGCAACTGTGGGAGAATATGGGTCTATAAGATCATGAGGAATAAGTAAACTGGAATTAACTGTTCAGTGTCTTGTGCAATGTAAGTGTGAGATATGAAATAAGTTAAGAGGTGTTATGTTTCAAAGAAGCAAGAGGAGATGCTTCTTCACCCAAAAAGCTTTTCCTATGTAATTTCTAGGCTTCGGATGTGCAGATACTGTGCTCCTGGACAAGTCAACTCTAGTAGAAAGTAGATAAGTTATGAAGAAGTCCTTTGAGAGTTTTAGTTACCTGGACACTGCTAGTTATGCAGGAACTTCAGAAAAACATGTTGTTGAAAATTGTTGGAAACTAGAGTATTCAGGGGGTACATCACTAAACATGACTTATCTGTCGCTAGAGCTGAGTAGGCCATCACTTTTGGAAACATAATACAGGGCAGCATGGACATTTGGTCTGACCTAGTGCAGATGTTCTTAAGTTCTTTAAAATAACTACAAGAAAATGTCTCAAAATGGCAAGAGACAGCAAAGAAAGCCAACAGCAGCTATTCAAAAAATGCTTATCCATCTGCTAGCAGTTCTGAGTTTGTCATTCTGTATCAAAATGGCTTTATTCCCCTTTCCTATCAAAAACACTCAAGGCAGGCATCTGGCGGTAAAACTCTGCAGTGAAAAACTACTATATCGTCTTCTCAGTTACAAAATAAAGAATTGGAAGTGCCAGATCTGTAGCACTGCCCAAGACTTCTGGATTTTAGAGTAAATCATTAAGCAGCATCCTGTGCATTACTATTCACATACTGTTTATCTCTACAGTCATTTTTTTAGACCCACAGGTGACTCTCATATTGTGACCTTTCTAATGCAAGACACGTTATAGCACATTGTTGTGGCTCGTAGAAGCATGAATCTATATGCTTTTTTTCTGGTATAGGATTTTAAGCTAGACAGGGCTATCTGTTTAATGAATCTTCCTTTACAGCTGTGTCCATTCTTTTACCACCAAGGTTCACCTGAGTAACTCATTAAAGACATTAATAGACAGATGTGGAAACACTGGGTTTATATGACATTCCAGGGCTAGTAGGGTGCAGGCTATCATGTGTGGCCCACTCACTAGTCACTACTGAGTAACAGATGAGAGCATAGAATCATAGAATCATAGAATGGTTAGGGTTGGAAGGGACCTTCAAAGGTCATCTAGTCCAACCCCCCTGCAAGGAGCAGGGACATCCCCAACTAGGTCAGGTTGCTCAGAGCCTCATCCAACCTGGCCTTGAACGTTTCCAGGGATGGGGCTTCCACCACCTCTCTGGGCAACCTGTGCCAGTGTTCTACAACCCTCATTGTAAAAAATTTTTTCCTAATATCTAATCTAAATCTACCTCCCTCTATTTTAAAACCATTACCCCTTGTCCTATTGCAACAGGCCCTGCTGAACAGCCTCTCCCCATCTTTCTTGTAGGCCCCCTTGAGGTACTGGAAGACCGCTGTAAGGTCTCCCTGGAGCCTTCTCTTCTCCAGGCTGAACAGCTCCAGCTCTCTCAGCCTGTCCTCATACGAGAGGCGCTCCAGCCCTTTTATCATCTTTGTGGCCCTCCTCTGGACCTTCTCCAACTGGTCCATGTCCTTCTTGTGTTGGGGGCTCCAGAACTGGACACAGTACTCCAGGTGGGGTCTCACCAGGGCAGAGTAGAGGGGGAGAATCACCTCCTTCGACCTGCTGGCCACGCTTCTCTTGATGCAAGAGATACAGCAGCTCAAAGTGTCACAGGAAAAAAAAAGTTGTTATTCAAGTACTAATAATGATTAATTTTTTGTCTTGGGGAAATTTGTACTAGAATTCCAATTGTAGCTTCAGTAAAGGTTTTCCTTGCCATTGAATAGCTCCTCATTCTTTACAAGACCAAAATAAAAAGATAAGTATAGAGGTAAATACTTCCCCCTCCATTTCAGTTTGAAAAGTCAAGTAGCTCACTGCATATTGCAATATGATCTCCTGCTAAACGGAGCACTGACAAAGCAACATGCCCACTGGAGACAGTACACTAACAGCCTTATGAGGCCCTTACCACCAAACTATTGATTGATCAGGGACAAAGGCTTTTTAACACACAATTTGACATTCAAGTACAGCATCACTAGAAGGAGAAACTATCTGTTGAAAGGGGTATATGGGCAACTATCCCTGTAACACGTTCAGGGTTACACAGTGCATGGCATTCACAATGTAGGTTATCAGCTCCCTAGCTGAATTAGTAAATATAGAAACAAGAATGGCATTTAGAATTATAGGAGAAGATACCTAATTAACATGTCTACCAACCTCCCAAATACTTCAGTCTCTTTAAATGTACTATCCTTTTCTGTTTACACATCCAGTAACTCCAGACAAACACACTATGCCCCAGGAAAAGAGGAGGGCAGGAGATGATTAGATGTTTCACAGTCTCAAATTAGCTCTATATAGCAAAACAATCATTTCTAGAGAATTTCTTACTGTAAGTTCAGCAAGTAAAAGAGTGTAGATCCAAGATACAAAAATGAATTGTCAGGAAAAAAAACCCCAAAATAGAATGCCTGTGGCAGATAAAGCTTTAGCTATAGAGAAATGGTAAAGCATTAAAAAAAATGTTCGATGTATACATTATTTTAGATATTCCAGAACTGATCGAAGGAGCATGTTTCTTTTTTTTTTTTTTTACAACAGATTGCAATTCATTTAAAAACTAGTCAATACTCAAAACTGAATCATGTGCAAAGTTACTCCACTGGCTTTTGGCCACATCAGCCTGGTTCATATTGATTCATTGATACTGCCTACACGAATCAAAATCCAAAGTTTAAATCTCTTACTGTTGCTGATAAACTATTTACCTGTCTTTGGGTCAATGGAGAAATATGGTTGCCCCTGAAGAATGCTGTAAACCACTCTAGCACTGTTTCCATAAGTGGGATCATCGGCATCTGTCGCCTTTACTTGAAGCACATATGCACCTGCAAAGAAACACAGGTAATCACATTTTCAGTGGTCAAGGATATTTCAGACACATTAGTCCTGTAGCTACTGGATTCTGTTGTAATTCTTGTTCTGCTGCAAACAAGGTGAGAATAAAACAGCCAGTTGTTTAGTTCCATGCTATGTAACATCTGAGGCATAATGGGAAAGAAAGGGAAAGCAGCCCACCATCAGAAGATATTTGTAAACAGTTTCTGATGCATACATCATTTACAAAAGCTTTTTACCCAATACACTTAGGATGGAGTCCTGGGGAAGCACAATACTAGATTTTCAAAAAGGAGTATGCCCCACAGTTTTGTGAAAAGATTGACAACTGTGGAAGTACAATATGTGAGTTGCATTTAAAACAAGTGTTTGGTTAAGCAGCTCCTGAACCTGCCAGTGAATCAGTCTGTAAGTACCTTAAAAACTTATACTGCAGTCTCCTAAAGGTGGAATTCACATTCCCATTGCAGAATGAAATTACGTGTTTGGTTCAGACAGCTGTCTTCAAAATCCAGACTTGAGTCTTCTTCCCTTTCCAATACAGCTCAGTAGGAAATTAAAGTACCATAGAGGAAGAACCTCCCCTTGATAATTTATTGTCAACCATGGTTACCAACCAGACCTAGTGCGGTCTGACTTAAAGGGAACCCATGCCATAGAGCAAAAGAAATGCACGTGAAGACAGAAAACTCACTGTAAATGGTAACAGCCTTGCAGAAATGCCTTCTCTCCTAAGCAATTTACCTGGATTTCCGCACAGCCCCATAATGAAAATAGTGTTCAAACCATAGTCTTTAGCAAAACAAATGGCCACATATTTAGGCTTTCCCGTCAGCCTTGAAGAATTAATTATTTCTTGTCATTCTGTGCAAATGAATATTGCAATTTGCAATGCTGATTTGGAATGAGTAAGAGTTAAGACAACTTACATGAGAAACAGCACAGGGAGGAGGGTTATCCCTGCTGGTTTTGTTTTAAGAAATATTCTGCATTTGAGGGTCACCTGACGTTTTTTCAAGTATATCCATGGAATACTGCAAGTGCCTCAAGATTGCTACTTTTCTGTAATAAAAACTGGCAAGTTTCAAAGGATGCTCACAATCTAAAAGTAACCATAGTGGACTTGTTGCAGTTTACTTCTTGGAGTGCCTCACTGAGATATGCTCCATGTGAAAGGTCCCACAACTTAGAGAGGAAAGTAACTCATAGCTAAGATAGTTGTCTGGAGGACTTTTTTTTTTTCTTTTCAGTTCTCACCACCCCATCTCTCTATAGGAGGATTAATAGTGGTGCTGAAGGATTTGAAATTAACATTGTAAAAATACTTGCTGCATGATGGCGGGTCATACAAGACTGCTCCTGTTACAGTTTTTTGTTGAACAATAGAGAATGAAAAGGTATTCCAAGAGATATTCTTTCTGTCTCCTGAAGAAGACACTGAAATATAAGTCTTATTTGACTAACAATCACTTTTTAAAGTCAATAGGCTGATCATGTTTTTAAGCTGAGGGCAAGTTTCATTAAAACCAATTTCCAAAAGAAAGAAAATATTAGCAATGAATAAATGAATGAAAATAAACCATTGAGATGGATTCAGTTAGCTAAAAGCCTGAGATTACTCTCTTGGTTTTCTGGATGTGAAGGGTGAGGAATGATTCATGTTAGAGAAGATCAAAGTCCAGGTTCAGTATAAAAATTGTGGAAGCAATGCCTACTCATACATTTGTGCCTTTCTTCTTTACATAACACACAACCACAACTGACTATACATTATACAGCTTGGACAAGCCCATTTCCCACTAGAATGACAAACGGAAGCTGTCTAATACCTGTAGAGCATTTGAGGGCTTTCATCTGTTCCTGTCCATGAGGAATACTTCCGTAACAGGATCTCCCACTTTCAGACCTGTCTTCTGCTCCAGAAATTCAGGGAGCCACAACAATAGCTTACTCCTAGTTCAGTGACCAAGATGGAAAAGAAAATGGTACATCTCAAAATTTTTTCCCTCTTCCCCCCAAAAAAACCCCAGAAGCTTACTGTATGTGCCACCTTTGGACTCCTGCTGTTGTGGAAGAAAAAGGGAGATTTGTTCCTTCTGGAACAATTACACTGACAAAACATGTCATGTTCACCCACTGTATAGTACAATTTCCTTTCCTGGTATACACACAATTGTCTTCCTTCATTGCTATAGTACCTCACTGTCTTTCCAACCTAAAAAAAAATCAGTCTACTTTTTCCACTGAAGAGAAAACGCTACCTTTTAACATAGCTTCCACCCTCTTTCCTCCCTGTCAAATTGTTCATTCTTTCACTGGGTTCCGACCTTAGGCTGGTGACTTTTGCTCCCCTCTGAATTGGTGGAACTTAGTATCAGATTCCAGCATGCTGAGGTCTGAGCTGGAACTGGGTGGCTGAGCTCTCTGGCTGGTAAGCGTGCTGCTTTGTGACTGGTTTAAGACAATAGCCTGCACTTTTGCCAGGAAAAGGCAGTACTGTCACACGTTGACAAGTCTCCCCTTGGACCAGGACTCATGTTTTTGATACCACTGGTTGCTACTTCAGGGAGCTCATTTCAGTTTGTCTTCTGACTACAAATTGACAAAATTTTGTTGTCATGTTACCAAAACCTTTGCTTTGCACCTTGAAGGGAGCAACATTCTCCATAAGAGAACAGGACAGATAGACTAAGATTTACAAACACGAGAGCAGAAAGTTAAGCTTCTTCATACATGCACTGATTTTGTGAAGTGCTGAGCACTGAGAAGACCTACCAAAGGTCAGGGTTAAAAACATAATGTTTCTGGAAGGCTAGCCACAACACCTGCCTTCTTACAGGTTATCAACAGAAGACTTGCAAACATTGTAACGAAGATCTCTCCAGCAGTTGAGACTGTCTGATAGAAACAGCACACCTGTCACACAGAGCATTGACCATCACCTCCAGAGGGCAAATCACATTTTACTGCTGACTGCTCACATCCACTAACCTTAGACAACAAACATACATAGTTACAGGCTGCTAAAGTCAGGCAGTGAGGAAAATCTCACGTTTCCTAACCAATACTTTTGCAGTACCTTTGGTCTTTAGGATGTATCTTCTTTACGAATTTTGCTTCACTGCATTTGACTTGCAAATTGAGAGCAACACCTAAGTCTATATGCCAGCTCTTTCAAAACAGAAAAATTCTTAAACCTAATATTGTACTGATCTTGAGATTTGAGATCAGTATTAACAGATACATTGATGCTGCAATGAGACAAAAATAAATCATGGTATTTGATTTTAAGGAAATTATTTTAAAAAGAAAGCATTGTGCCTTTTAAGTACTTAAGCTTTTAGTTAAGTAGTAATGTTTATTTTCTACCTGTTTCAGTTACAATTCTCTACCTGTCTATCAAAGTTATCAGAGCTTTTCTTTTAGTCCTTAGGAGCACAGTTCAGGAAAAAAAATACAGTGTACTTTGAAGAGTACTGTAAAATATGCTAGTTTCCTATGCTAGGTTATATTTGGAAGGTAGATTTAGCTCTGGTAAAGTTTGTGCAATAAATGCTGCAGTCTTTTTGTTAAGTAAATCTTATACATACTTTAGGAACTTTTTATCTTCATATGAACAGATTTATTCATTTATTTGTAGAATTATGGATTAAAAACAACTCATATTTACTATTTTACTCTAACAAATCAATACCTAGAATAAATCTGGTTTTGACTCCTTATGATTAAGTGACATTTCATTATTGTTGTTATAAAAGAGACCAAGAAGGAAAGATGATCTACATTTAACAGATAAAAACCCCCTATTTCTATTTTATCTCATTATGCCTACCTTTTTATGCACATGGTAGAGTATTTAAACCCTACGCAGATCTGCAATAAAAAATAACCCATAACAAAGTCATATGCAATGAATAAGATACATCAGCACGACACTGAATTAGTGGAATTTATAAGTTTATTTTCTCCAGGTGAAATAAAACAGAAAAAAAAACCAGCAAATCCAACAATTGTAATTGATTTTGATACTGTCTTGCAAAACATCCTTGTCTCTAAAATGCAGAGATATTAATTTGACAGATAGACCACTCTGTGGATAAGGAACTGGCTGTGTGGTCTCACTGAAACAGTTTCAGTCAATGACTCAATGTCTGGGTGGAGACCACTGATGAGTAGTCTCTGTCAGGGGTCGGTATTGGGACCAGTATTATTCAACATCTTTGTTGGCGACACAGACAGTGGGATAGAGTGCACCCTCAGCAAGTTTGCTGATGACACCAAGCTGAGTGATGTGGTTGATACTCTAGACAGAAGGGATGCCATCCAGAGGAACCTTGACAGGCTAGATGTGGGCAACCTTAATTTTTCTTGATGTGATATAAGAGTTCACATATATTTAAGAGGTTAGCATGTGAAGTATTACATGTGTTAGTGGGAGTATTTTTAATAAAGTTGGTATTTTTTTCATAAATTTAATTCATACAGTGTCTTGGGAGACTGAAACAACAGATACAGCAGTAAACGTATTTATCTGGTTTTGCACATTCAAAGCAAAGCTACTGTGGCTGAGAATGGATTTTGGCTCTCAGCCTCTATTCCACCATTTGTTTCCTAAGCCCTAACAACAGTAGCTTGAAACCACACAATATCCTTTTTACAGAGCAGTGGCCAGCTCTCCTTTTTTCTAAAACCACTATGACCAGCCAGTGGCTTCTGCTACCCCACCAGCAGCAGCTTCCTCCAAACCAGAAATTATTTACCAAAACAAAGATTTGCTGAAAGAGTGTGAGTCAGAATGAACGCTTTCACGGTGATACTTAGAGTGGAGTTCATGTCACGTACTATTAGACTTCTGCCGTGTAGGGATCTACATTCATGACCGGCACCTGCAGCTCACTTTGCAGCCAGGGGCTGGACATAGGGAACCTGGTAGCACTGGTCTGCATAGGCACACATATGAAATGCCACAGCTGGATCCATTTCTATGTCTGTCATAGTTTAACCACAGTCAGCAATCTAGTACCATGCAGCCACTCACTGACCCTCCCCAGAGGATGAGGGAGACAATCGGGAAGAAAACTCATGGGTTGGAATAACGACAGTTTATTAGGATAGCAAAGGAAGAGATAATTATATATATAAACAATGATAAGAATAATAGGAATAATAAAATATATAAAATGAACAATGCACAATTTCTCACCACCTGATGATGATACAGCCCATTCTGAACAGCAATCATAGAAAGAAAAACCTGAAAATGATCCTGGAACGATTCTGAACAGCGAGAGAAAAAGCCAGCCAGCTCACTGGCCAACAACCACTTATATACTGACCATGACATATATGGTATGGAATACTTTCTTTGGCCAGCTTGGGTCAACTGTACTGGCTATACCCCTCCTAGCTTCTTGCATCTACACATTAGTGAACTCAACTTAGGAAGTTGAGAAAAGTTCTTGGTCTCTTTAGCAACAACAAATAACATCAGTGTATTATCAACATTCTTCACATACCAAATCCCATACTAGATCCAAAACACAGCAGCTACTGTGAAGAAAATTAGCTCTATCCCAGCCTAACCCAGGACGATGTCTAAGTTCTCATGGAAAAATGTAACATCGCAAAGCAAAGGAAGCAGATAGTGGCTATCAGCCTGCCTGAAAATTCTACCATCGATCTAGGTGCCTGATGATCCCTGCACAGAACAGTTCTTATTTGTCTAAAAATATTAGTTTACATATTCTTAGGTATATGCTCCAGGTAATTCAACCTTATTACACAAAAGAAAGAAGCTATGCTAATTTAGAAACTAAGTTTTACTAAGGCAGACATTCAAAGTAATATTTTAGCCTGATAAACAGTAGGCACTGAATATGAAAAATAATCCATTTCACAGTGATAGTAGTTTCAACTGTATTAATTAATCTGTCAGATCTTTTACAACAAACAGATAATATATCAATCTTATATTTTTATGAAAGGTCAGACATGCTTTTTTAATGTGCCTCCAGTCATTTACTAAGGTAGATACATATCTAATGTTCTAAACAGGATTTCTGAAATTGGTTTCTCATCCTTTCAGTATTATCAAGCATTGCCCATTGTGTCTAATAAACTTTCTATCTTATTGCTCAGCATAAAACCAATATACTTTTAAAAGTAGACTCTAAAATCTAATTATTTTTTTTTCCAGGAAATAGAGGGCACTAGAGTTGTAAATCTTTAATGCACAAAGGTAGTGATGGAGGACCACATATACTATAGGTCATGACATTTTAATTAAAATATGTACTTAAGTTACTTCATAGAGTAATCAAATGAACAAAAAAAACCCCAATATTTTTCTTTGTTTGGAATACCTTACATGATAATCAGAATTTAAAAATACTTACATTTTTCATTTTTAATGTGCAATCAACAAATATTTGATGGAATGCATTATAGAATGCAGAAGAATGGAATGATATGCTTAAGTAGTTATTTATGTTTTAGAAAGACAAGAAAAATAATGCTAAACCATTCACATGACTCAAGGAAATGGTATGGAATTTTAATTAAGATTATATTTTCTTTAAAATAATACAGACAATATTAAGGACTAACATATTGTAAATAGTTGTTTTAATCACAACAAGTATACTGGCCTGAATTTTACTCCACCTGAAGTCCAAAGACAATCCAGCAATAACTGCAAATATAACGGGGACCAAGATGTCTAACTCATTGGCCAAACTGACTAAAATAGCATTAGTTTGTAGTAGAATGACTGGAGGGAACTATAAAAAGCCTAAGTTCATACAATAATGAGAATATTTATGAAATAAGCGTTTGACTTCTAGAACTATTGCCATTTTTCTGACAGTCTTTCATTAGTAAAAATGCTACTTTGACAAATTCAAAAGAATCTCTGAAAGAGCAGTATTAATTAAATATCTTTCCATCCAAAGAGTAGTAGAAAGAAATTTCAAAATTTTTTAATATACCCAATTTGATATTTTCAAATTGCATATTAATGACCAGTCAAAATTTGTTCAAAAAATTACTCAAAAATTCAGACCTTTGCCAATTTCAAAACAGAACATTTAATTTCTTGATTTTCACCCTTGAGTTTTTCTTGTAAAAGAGTAAAATATTTAACTTTTGCAGTTTTTCAGCCTGAAAAAAAATTTGATCATCACCAAAGTGTCAGTGGAGTATCTTACTGGCTGTGAAGTTATTGTTAGCTTCCAAAAATCCAAGGAAATCTTAATTTCTTATGAACTGAACAGCATGATCAAGAATTCACAAAACTCAACTGGGACTAGATAAATTGGTTATTTCACTGTAGAGGAAAGTGAGAGGATTCAAGGCTAGGAAAATAGGACAACAGGCTTATTTAGACATGATCCTGCCAAAATAACATCAGTCAATAGAATTGCAAAGACGAATTAAAAAGGGGTGGCGATATATCAAGTCTTTTCTCATTAAGAACAGCTTTCAGTAGGCCTGTAGATTCCATTAAGTTTGGTAAAAAATGCCAAAATTCATTTAAGTAGTGCCAGTGCATTATTTTCTACAGAAAGTGATGGGGACTTACTTTGAGGCTTTGAAGAGGTTTGGAGGTAATTGAGAAGGGAAGGGATACTGCAAGTGAGAGCAAGGCTCCAGCATGTTGTAAGTGTTCCACATGCCCTGGCTGGAGCCTCTCTCCACGTATATCAGAGGTGCTGTCAGAGCAGGCTGCACAAGCTCTCATCCAGCCAAATTTTGAATATCTCAAATGAGAGACATTCTACAACCCCTTCAAGTGCTCCTATGGGATCCTGCCAAGAAGATTCCTGAACAAGCTCAAGTCTCCTCTTTTGAAGCCCAGGACTGTGATTTTATCATTTGTCTTGTTCATCTTTTTCCTGTCTTTTGTTAGTAGGAAATGTGTATGAGACATTGTATGTGTATTTGCATACAATTTACTTTTTGTAATGGACTATCAAGGTAGTTTCATCTACTCATAGTGAGTAAAGATTGAATAGTAGATCTTCTATCATAAGCTTTCTGGTTTTTTTCTTCTTTTTTTCCCCAATCTGGTTTTCTTGTAGAGTGTGAAGAGCTGTTATATGCTGTACAACCTCTCTCCTACCACATGTATGATTTTGTGGTTTTGTCACTCTGCTGGAAGTTGTTGATGCCTAGTACTTTTGAAAGAAATCAGGTGATTGTGCAAACATTTTTAATATGGGCAGGAGCAGCATAACTGCTAACATAGAAACTCACTACTTTGCACAATATTCTTCCTAAACAATTCCAAGAATTGCACCTTGGCAACTCGAACAACATCCATCCTCTTTTCAGAATTCAAGTAAAAACCTAATCAACATCTACCTTTCTTGTGTTTTTGTTTGTTTTGGGATTTTTTTTTTAAGAGAAAAAAAAAAACCAAAAAGTGAATTTATGACTCATTGCAGCACTACATTGCAATTCAGATCAGTAGATCCCCTGTCTCAATAAATACTCCCCTGACCTGCCACTAGCAGTTTTAGCAAATCTCCAGTACCGGGAGAACATGTGGATCTGTAAAGAGAGATGCTGACATTGCCCTTTTGGGACTCATCTTTTATAGAAGAAATTATCAATAATATGTTTTGAAGATATACTCCTGAAGCTGACTCCCACAAAATTAATGTGAGGAAGGCATATTTTACTGGGAAAAGCCAGTTTCCAGTTTATGTATTCATGACTGTGCAGTCCTCATAATAACAGTAGCTTGCTGGCTCCATCAATATCTTGAATACTAGACACAATCAGCAAAGCACACTTTTAGCCTGTTTTGCATTCCAGACATCACACGGAATATATATATATTTTTCTCAGCTGTCAGAAGTAGCCATGTCCACAAAGGCAACACTGCAGTTCCCTGTTGTAATTGATGAAGAATGGCAGCTTTTTGCTATTATTTTTGCTGTGCTGGTAGCTAGAAGCAGCTGTTACAAGTCTCAGTATTTAGTGTATAATCAAACATATTTCTAGTATCTCTAGAACAACTTCTGATTTACAGTGCCAGCAATCCAAGGAATATAGAAGCTGACCTTGTTAAGCTGAACACATACACACTCTGATCTCATCTGGAAAACAGTGCTATAAGTATTGAGGTGTTTTTTTTCCTGGCAAATTGGAAGACATAGCATTGAGAAGAAAAAAATTTTTGTTCTTCCTTATGCCATAAACACTTAAAAAAGTAGAACTAAGGTTTTAGAAAGAGTCAGAAAATTTTTATTTCCCACAATGTTTTTATCTCTTGAAATCTTTCTTATAAATTAATTAACAGGTCTCTTCCTCCTGGCCATTCCTCGAGAATGATGAAGGTAAACAGGGAAACCTACAGATGAAGGATCTTAGATAATTATTTAGCTTGGAAATCTAACAAAGCAATTAGTTTCTTTTAAATTTTTTTTCCTACCCTCATCTCTTGGGGTCAGCCAGAGTTATGCACTAAGGGCACACAATCTGGCTAAGCTAATAATGACTTTGTTAATATTGAATATTTATTTAATTTATTTTTATTAATTTAGGCTATTTATTATTTATAAAGACATCCAGCTGCTTACACAGTCTCAAGGCTGTGATAATGTTTCAGAGGTTACACTTCTGAAGAAAACAAGGAGCTCAAAAGAGCAGCTAATAGTGTATACCCAACATGCACATAAAGGAATAGCCTGGCAAAGTAACTACCAGAAATAACACACAAGGAGAGCAGCACAACAACCAATTAGCAAATAATAAGCTTAATATCCATCCATTTGAGAAACATATCTCTTGAGAGCAATTTTTCCCTTTCCATTTTCAAGTCTGGGGATTGTTTTCTTATAAACCAATATGAAAGAAGTTCCTCTCACATATACAAAATTTAGCAAATAGAAAAATTTTCCTTTGACTTTTGCTTTTATATCTTGACAGTTCAATAACTTTTCAGCCCATGATTCAACAGGGACTTGATTTTTCCAGTATACTCATTACAGCTAGGGTGGGGGAGATAAAAAGAACTGTTGTGGTTTAGTTCCACTCAGCAGCTAAAATACCACACAGTCACTCACTCCCCCAGTGAGATGGGAAGGAGAACTAGGAAAAAAAGGCAAAACTCATGAGTTGGGATAAAAATAGTTTGACACAAAAACAAAGGAAGAGAAAATAGAGAGGGTTAACAAAAGCAGCAATAGAGTATACTTAAGCACATAATTTACAGTACAGTAACTCACAGTGAATCCTGATGCCCAGTTCCCTCTTTATATACTGAGCATGATGTCGCAAGGTGTGGAATAGCACTTTGGCCAATTTAGGTAAACTATCCCAGCTGTGTCCCCCAGCCACAGGTGCCACCAGCTCCAGCTCCTCTCCCAGCTCAGGCAAAACACTCTATCCTAGCCATAACCAGGACACCAGTTACACCCTCTAATCATGATAGCTATGCTGGCAAAAGTGCTACTCTAGATGTCTCTGTGCTGCTGAAAACGTGCTTTTTTTTGGTTGAGTTAATGCTTTGCAGGGAGGTGGTGTATTAGAAGAAAGAACCTTTCTGATATCAAATGCTATGCCTAGACTGGAGGACTTTGCCAAAAATGCTGTATGAAATTAGATGTGCCCTGGGAGGTAAATATTTTCTTCAATGAAATTGTAAAATAATATATGTTATCCATACCTGATGCGGTGAAATCTTAAGGGTTTAAGGAAAAAAAAAAAATCAACCCTAGAATAATAGCACAAAGAGTTGCTACTCATTTATTAATCTGTACAGTTGTTTCAGTGTGATCAAATTATTTTTCAAATGCAAATGGTCAAAGAAAAGGCTATTATGCTTAGTTTGAGCGAGGAAAGTGATATACCAGAACTGATTCCTAGCTTTTGAATGCTAATGAAACTTAATGGTTGTCATGATGTTTAGCTGTACAGCACTTGTTCAATCAGCTGCATGCCTTTCAACATCTTACTAGCCCAGATGAAAGAGTACCAGGAAAAGAAGTATTTGTAAACAATCGAGGAAATGACATTCACTTTTCTCATGGAAGAGCTCCTGGAGAGTCATAAGGTATGGCAAAGGTCTTGAAATTGTGACTGCCTCAAAAAAAAAAAAAAAAAAAAAAGAATGCCAAAAATGGTGAACATCACACAAAGAATTCAGGAGAAAGCATGTCATAGTGTACTTCCATTATTTTACTGGAATTTCACACATCAGTTCTTCAAATGCCAAATGATTTATTCAGAATGTAGTAATAAGAAAACTTGAGCTTTACAAAGGACCAAAGAAAAAATTAGTGTGAAATAAATGTCATTCATATTGAATGTCAGTTAAAGGAACTTCAGTTCAGTTCTCATATTTGGATGCTATATGGAGGCTGGTTTCTTTCATTTATTTTTACCGTGTGTTAGACCTGGCTAGAAATAATTTAATTGAAAGTTCACCTAGGTATCTTTATGTGAACAAAGATCATTTCTGTATCAGAATCTGGTAAAAAAAAATCTTTTTCTTTTTTTTTGTTTTGAATGATAGAAAGAAGTTTATCAGGATCTTTTGGCCTGTTATATTTTAATAAAGTCATGCACTTAGGATCAAATTTTGGTAACCAAATCTCATACTAATCTGGTGAAGTTTCAAGGAAAAGCGACTTGGAAAGGCTGATGACTGAGCACTTCTAAGGTTTGTTTTGCCTACGTCACATCTCTTCCTATATACTTAAAGTTTTGTGGCTAAATATCTGAAGAAGGATGCAGAGCAGTCTTTATGATTTTTTTTTCCTTCGTCTTTTATTGTATTTACATGTAGATATTTTCTCCTACTTAAAATCTACAAATCTCCTAAGGGCAATCTTGGATTAGGTGGAGACATGATAACATGCAAAAATAACCTCAGAAGACACAGTGAATTTCTACACAATCTAGTATATAATGTGATATTCTGTGAAAGCTGATGATTTTTCTTTAATTATTTAATCAGAATATTGCTTTGAAGACTTTCCTGCTACTTCAAGATCAAAGCACTGAAGAATCCATAGACTTTTACTCTATACATTTATTTGCATTAAAATTTAAAATGTCATCTGATCTATTCAGTGACTTAATTAATAATTTATATACTATTCTACATAGCTTCCTACATCAGCATCCAACTACACTGACCTTCAGCAGTGCTAGGGGACAGTAACCCCACATACTCATGATAGGGATCTGGTTATAGGGGCTTCAGACCTTGGAATGGCATGGATGTCCTCAGGCCCTGCAAAAGGCTCCCCTCATGCAAATTCATTTACAAGAATAAGTAAAATAGTAACAGAGGCATTGCTGCTACAAGTGACATCAGGCTCAGCCTCCATCACCAATGACATTTCAGAAAAAAAAAGGTGGAAGAAATCCATCATCTGAAAATACTCAGTTTAACATGGCCCTATGTAAGTCCTGGTCTGATTCCTAGCAGTGATTGGTTTAAACCCTGAAACACAAGCCATCATATACCCTCCAAATGTCGCTTACCTTTTACCACAATAGTTGGGCCTTCCTAAACAAGCTAATGAACTATTTTCCCTCTGCAGTCACAGGGTAAGGAGTAATGAACTGAAGATACCGCAAAGGAGACAGACAGTTTTGATTGATCAACAGAGACAATTAGCACAGAGCTGACTGTGGTGACTCTTCTCCTCAGCTGAGTTTTCTGTTCCTTCTAAGAAATCCCATTCCTGTTGTAGGAATGACCCAGCCACTTATAAAGGTACAAACTGAGGTCAACTTCAGATTTTCATAATAATTCCCCGCAGTTTACTGGGCCTTGCACAAACAGCTGAATCAGCCTTGCAGCAGAAATTCCTGAGAGAGAGGTGGAACAAACAGCTGGCAACAAAAAACATCACAAGCATTGAGGTTAAGAGTGGTTTGACTTCAAACAGAGCCCTGATGTTAACAGTAAGCATATAATTAATTTTATGTTCTTATTTTACTAGAGGGATTGTAGTGTCACTATCTTTGGATGTTCTTGAGAATAGATTAGACATTCATTAGGAATGACATACGTGTGGTTGATCCTTACGTAAATGTATTAAGTGAATTTAAGATCCCTTCTAACCCTAGTTTTATGATTACGTGCACTGTATAAACAGACATCCCTCCCCATGAAGTATTACTATGTCCTTGCCCTTGTGGCTATGATAGAAGTGCCTCTGTGTTAGTGTTTTAATTTGGTTCAGGAATGCACTTTTGAAGCAAATTTTTCAATTGTCCCCACTTACTATGTTCTGATTAATACGTCAAGCACTCCTTAAGTGTGTGAACTTGATTATTTTGGGGTGAAGCTAAGCTGGAAGGTATACTGTAGGTGTGCACTTGATGCAATGCAGCTGTTAATAGGTAGGTGTTTGGTTCAAGGGGCCAGATGAGAGTTTTTTTGGAATGATGGGAGTAGATACACTCTGGATGCCAAGTTCTCAGCTCTCACCGTCTCATCACACAGATCTGTTTCTATTGCATCATACTGCTGTCTAGTACGACATAGGTAGCACTTTTTCTTTGTACCGCATCAGAAGTAACAGCTCTCCAATCCCTTTCAGATCCTTTAGATACTACCATAACAATACATAGGTATCATTATTGTTTTACATAAGGAACAGTTGCAAATTAATTTGCAAAAATCTATGAAGTTTTACCTGAAGACAGAAAATGTTATGGTAATATGTATTTAGCCAATTTAATAGCACTGAAAACAGAATATTTTCATGATTAGGAGAGAGAAGAAATTCAAACCACAAGGTCATATTAAACATATGGAAGTTTTAAATATAACCACTTAAAATTAGCAGTGAGCATGAATTTTCTGTCTCATGTATCTTATATTAGTATGACAACTCCCTTCCTTTCATGTGTCTGCATTCTGTTTTTTTTTTCTAAAATCATATTACTAACCTCTAGTGTACCAGTCTGATTTATTATTGATCTGAGCAATAATTCAAATTTTATATTTAGTTCATAATTAGATCAGTATAATGATTGGACAATACAGTATTATTAAAGAAAACCTCAAGCATCCTTCACAGCAGGCAAATTTCTGGAATATGTGCTGCCAGACTAGAGACTTACTACCAGTTTTCTTAAGAAAAGCCCAGTAAGTCAAAGAAAATGTCAGTGTTTCACTGGAGGAATGCACTTCCCAGGCATAACTAGGAGGACATACTTTACCAACGGTCACAGAAACAGTCTTCTCACTCTTTTTCACCTTACTAAACATGTCTCTGTTTCAAGATACTGCAGGTAGAGTTTTTCTCAGCATCAGGAAAGATAGTGACTGAAGCAGAAAACTAGAACAGAGACATCTTGTCCTGCTCTTACTTCTATACTAAACTGTTTGTCAACAAAGTATTTCACTGTTTCTTAGATTCTTCATGATAACATGGAAACACAAGTCTTCACACTTACAGTGGTAAGTATCCATTCTAAAACAGTTCAATGTGCGGTGATTTTTGGTGGTCCGTAGTGTGGTGATAATAGAGAGGTCTTATATTACATCGCTAGTCATGACAGAATATACAGAATTTGGAAATGGAGCATTGGGTAGAACACCAGACTATTCCAATCTAAGACAGGTAAAGCAGTATATCGCATTCTTAAATTCCTTAGTCATACCTTTGAAGGAATTACGGACTACAGTCAAGAAGCAATCAAATGGCAATCTCAAGAGCTGGCAGAATCACAAAATATTGCTTATTTGGGACAATAATTTATGATTTTTTAGAAGGCACCTTGTAACTTATGGCTGTGCAAATACTGGATTTTATTTTTATTTGTTTGCTTTGTTGAAAACTGAAAGATAAAGTGTGTCTTTTAGAATAAATGAAGAAACCTTGAGCAAAACCATTATTTTAAGTTAATTTCAAGTATTCAAATACATGCAAAATATTTCAATTTTGAGCAGGGTAAACAGGCAAGAGTAAGAAATTCTTGTTTCAGGATTGCATGAGGAGTGGAAGAGACACTCACATACGCTATGGGAGTTCTCAATTCAGCTGCCTTTTTTGGCCTGAGGAATTTCAGGTTTGTACTGTCCACTTTTCATATGTGTGACTGCTTATAAACTTTTACATTTAGCTTATTTAATTATTCACATGCCTTTTTTCTAAGTCGGCTTCCTGACTCTCATGCAATGTCACTTTTCCTTTCATTTTCTCCTCCTCAGTTTCTTCTGTACAAGCACTCCTGATCACTAAAAATCTGTGTTCAGCAACATGAAACAATACTAACAAGTAAGACTGAAAGACAACCATTTACCTAGAATAGGTGGAATAAGACTACTGCTAGCAGAGAAATAGGAAGAGATTGGATCTTCTACAAAAATTGGACTACTGAGTTAAAACCTTTCCTAGAACATCTTTGTGTGTGCAACCAGCTAACTGGCAAAAGGTTTCAAGGTATCTGGAACTGAGCTTTTGAGTGAATGAACTCTTCACTAACACAAAAAAAAAAGCCTTTAGTAAAACACTCTTGTCCTTTGTCACTCAGTTTTAGTCTCCTAAGAGAGATTCAAGGCAGTGCTGTGATTCCAGAAAAAACTACTACCATGGCAAGTAAGGAGATAGGATATGAGGAGGACGTGGGGTTGGAAGTACTGGACAAAACTGCCTCCTCTTCTGCTTAGAGAAGACTATTACTCTAAGATTATTTTAAAACTAGTATTGTTTTCATCAGTGTGCCCTAACTGTGTGTGCTGAAGTTTTACAATTTAACTTCAGGAACTCCAGAATTCAATCTCAACACTCTAAGTTAATGTACCTGCTCACCTCAAAATGCAGACACTGTTCATTTATCAACTACATCTTCATTCATGCTGTAGCTAAAAATAAATGCCTGAATCCTCACAGGATAGTCTGTGTTATTGACTGAGTGGGTTGTGGCTGCAAAACTTCAAACTGGAATTACACCAGATCTGGTGACGAGTTAGCCAGCGGTCTTGGGGTTATTCTAGGTGATGTTAAAGGCTGTATTTACATATGTGTCACTCTTCTCTGTGTCAGAGGCAAATCAAAAACCCAGACCTCCACTCTCAAAACTCCTTCCTTTAGCTATGACTGGCAAATAAAACTGTCCTCCTAGCTAGTCAAAGAGTGTATCTTCTGGCAAAATATAACTATGCTCCATATCTTTTTCCCAGTTAAGACTATTTCAGCTCATCTTATTCTGCACTTTCCATTGTAAAGTCTTGTTTGGGAAGAGTGAGATGCTGTTCACCCTAAAGTCAGCAACTAAGCTCTCATTAGCTTGAATAACAAAGGACCATATATTTAGGTATCCCTGTTGTTTTGAAATTTGAAATCCATCTAGCTCTATCATTCTAGACAAAACCAGGTGTTTCCTATCATGTTGATACTTATCCAGAGAAATAGGATTAAAATTTTCAAACTTGATTTTGTGAGCTATTGACTGATTTTGAGCAGCCTTTCTTGTACAAATATTTACTCGAAACATTGCTTGCATGATTTTGCAACTATTATTTTCTTCAAATCATTAACTACGCAGACAATACATTCTGTATCCAAAACACATGATTGAACTCTCTGGAAACTCTTAAAATATAAAGCCTTCTGTCACGTATCACAGATACATATAATTATTAATGTATAAAGAAATCCAATTTAAAAATATTTTGGTCCCTTTTGCAAAGTGGTATGCCTTTGAGGAGTAACATTAAAGCTCTTTTGAAAATCCTTGGATTCTGAAGCATTTAGGAAGATTTTATGTGTGTTTTGTTTTTACAGGAATCATTTCTCTAACTTACTAGATCAGCTTGTAGATTTTTAGCACTTCCAAAAACATAGTAGTCGGGATTCTTTTACTAAATTCAGTGGAAGCTCAGTCAGACCACTGTTAAAGGTATTTAGAAATGTACCTCAACCTGTGAGAATATAACAGATGCTAGACAAAACAAAACAAAACCTTTAATAAATTATTATTTGTGTCCTAAATCTAAACATTTTTCACATAATTTTCTTCCCCAAGAGCCACAATCACATTTGTCAACTTAACTGACCCCTGAAATCAGATCCAAATTATTCAACAGTGTGATAAAATTAGTAACAAGCCTCAGGCATAAGGCAGCAGTTGTTTTAGCATTCATTTTTGTTTCATTAACTACTAAAGACCAATGCAAATGAGACCATTCTGAATATGGTATATGATCATACTGTAGTTCAGCTGAACAGTCCCTTATTCCTGTAGCAGAATAACTTTGTTCATTTGGGTTTTTTACAACTCTGGAACCCTTTAGATGAAGTGAAGCATGTGCATTTGCAAGTACACACTGCAGCTGCAGGAAGAGGTGCTATAACTTCTAGCACCTGAATGTAGTAAGTTCTCAATTTTCCTCTAAAACTTATTAAGGCTTCTGGTTACAGGACAAGCTATTGTCTATTAGCAAAACCAAGCCCAAAACAATAAAAATGCCAAGTCTTCCATCCAGCTGCTAAAAATATTCTCTCCTCTTCAGAGAACAGTCATACTTTAACTAGAGAGATTACAAGTCTTCTTGGCTGCTGAGAATACTCATACCTTTTGCAATTTCCAGAGGCCTAAATCTTCCACTGCCATATTCCTATTCTGATAGACTCCAGCTGGTGAGTCATACAGAGCAAAGTGGGTTTCTGCTCCAAATTCAGCCAATCTAATCCACACTCTCCCATGTTTACTTACTACATTCGCTTATCCTCCTCATTTCACCTGCCATGTGCCATACTGTGCCTGTTCTGCAACCATCTCCCTTTTCCACTTGCCTCTTTCTCCTCTGAGAGAAACCTTGCCCACACCCTGCTTGACAAAATGTCCCTGAAGCAGCTCCTGTTTTCTAGAGATTTATCTCTACAGAGAAAAAAAAAAAAAAGAAAAAAAAAGCTCTAGTATACTCTGTCTCCTTTCCAGAAAGCAATACTTTGCTAACATTCAGCTGCTCAGCCATTTTCCATCCTTTGACTCTAATCAGCTTACTTCTCTTGTTTTAATCTTATTTTAAATTTTATTTTATAGTGATATTTGAAATCACTCTTTTTGACACATTTCAATCTTTTTAATCAATTATGGGATGAATAAAAGTGAGTTATTGTGTTTTCTGGAAATGCATTACATATCAAATGATTGTCACTGATCCACAACTAGTTTTTTACCTGGCCACATGGCATGTATGCCAACAACAGTCTTCATGTCAAAAGCCTGGCAAAAATGAGCTAAAAAAAGACAGAATTTCAATGAAAAATCTAAGCAATGTCAGGCCATTTCCAATTACCTGGTTTTTAATTTATTCATTTCACTTTCTCTATGAGCCTTTATGATTTTTGATGATTTTAATAATCAAAAGTAAAAAAAAAAAAAAAGAAAAAAGAAATTAATAATAATTCATGAGAATAGGGGCTAGTTAAGGAGGAATTCATAGGAAGACAGTGGAGAAAACAGGTTAATTCATTTCTTCGTTATTGCAGCTAGATATAATGCAGAATACAGTTTATTTTTCTTAAAATTGAGTAGGCATGTGAAGGCTGCATTGAATGAGGGAATGCACAATTTGACCATTGTGTAACAATGTCTAATTGATTTTCCTTTGTTGTTTTCAATATGTTTCTATTACATGCTTGGGACTATTGGGGTTCCCAATGGTGACAGAATTTTGCAGCTGCAAATTACTGTCCTTAAGAAATTCTACATATATTCTCACTGAAATCATAAGCACACATCAATTTCAGATTGCAGTCACACAGAGAAAAATCCTGCTTGGCTATACTTATTCTTTATTTTGTTTAGAACACCATTTGTGTATTTAGGATAAAGACAAATTTTTGGAAAGCTCTTCTAGAATATTTTCCACTACAATATAATGCAGATGATATGGATGTTAATTTTCATAAAGTAATGGTTCCCAAACTTTCTTCTCATGGACCACTATGCAGTAGCAAGGTATCATATGGACCGCATGCTCTTTTGGCAGAAATTAGCTCTGAGAGTATATCCAGTTCATCCAGTTACTTAATAAGTTACAGGTAGTGCAAAGTAGCAGAGTAAGTATGATGGGTAGAAGGTGCCAGAATATGCTGTCTTCAAAGACCTTTGTGGATACGGTCACCTATGTTATCTGAAGGGGAGCTACTAACTGATTAATGAAGACTTCCATGCCACTGGTAAACTACAGAATGCAGGACTGTAATCATATTTGAAACTCAAAAATTACTACCACAGAAGTCTCAAAATCAACTGGGTTGTGCTATAATGAAAGAGTAAATGAGGGCACTTGTATCCAAAATACCCCCAAAATTTATATATTATTTTGATTTCCTTTACACCATTGCTGCCTTCAGAAAACTGTTTCATAGAATTATAGAATCATTTCTTTACTCGCTGCTCATAGCTCTGAACAGATAGGTCAAGTAAACACTTAATAAGCTGTTTTAGTTTCTGAGTAAATTTCTTTGTTCTCTTAAATATTCATATGGCACTTATTGTGCAAGAAAAAACTGTAAGCTTCTATAATGGACAATGTTGACTACTATGTTGTTAGTCACTATTACTTTCTTTCTCCTCTTATTTAATTTTTAGCACTTCTTACAAAATATACAGTTTTATGGTAGAGGAACAGCCTCTAAATTATGACTGCAATTTCCGTTAGAAATTTTCCAAGGAGAAGATCCACCAGATGGTGCCGTTCTCCTAGTAGCATACAGAATTTAATCCATGAAAGCTCTCAAATTCGTATTCATAGATATTGTTTAATAATCAATATCTGCTTGTTCACCATTTTATCTATGTCTTATGCATTTATGAATGCTATGCTGAGTTTTATTTAGAGACCTAAACTTGTCAGAGCATCTTTTTCTGAAATAAGGGTAGAGATGATCCAGAGTGTTGCTCAGTGGTAGAGTTGTCTGCTGTCATTGTTTGCTCATAACTTCCTACCTTTTACGTGCTGAGGAAAAAATCTCATGTTCGGATGTAAAACCTGCATGCAATCAAGGAAAAAAAAAAAGGTAAAAAGAAAAGCAAAACCTTATACCTCAGTCTCTTACTTTTTTCTTCAGTATCACTTCTTAAGTTTGTCTTACATATTTGCTCAGAATGTCTTACCGTCGGCTCATATATTTCTAATTGTTTTTAAAATTTTTATCTTAGATTTGAAACAAGTTTGAACTAGATCTATCCATTAAATTAAAAAAAAATCACAGGCTTATTCCAATTTACTTTAAATGATCTCTTCAAATTACTTATACTTCTCACAGAAAAATCATTGTACATCTACCGTTCCATTATTGTAGAATTGTAGAATGGTTTGGGTTGGAAGGAACCTTAAAATTCATCTAGTTCCAACCAATTAGTCCCTTAGGTCTGAAATAGTGAATACAAGTCCAGATTCTGATTTTAGTAAGAACTTTACCTTCTTTCTATGTTTGTATGATATCTTAATGTGACTTCAAGTAGTAGCCATGGTTTTGCATGATCCTTCTCTCGAATACACCAGAAGACCATTGTGCAAGGTTCTTACCTGCTCTTGGCTTAAGAAAAGCACATGATTTCTTTCATCAGCCTTAACGTAGCATTTGTCAGAGAGTGGATCTTTGTCTGCCTCCATTCCCCAGAAAAGACTCCCACAACCCACATACCACACACCACCTGACCTTACCTTTCCCAGCCCACGAGTTTTGATAGACCCAATGTACTCAGAGCCGACAGCAAGAAAGTTTGAGGTGTCTGAGGAATAGGCACATATGTAGACAAAAACAATGCACTTACCAAGTAAGCACAGGCAAAACGGATTAAAGAGAAAACCTAGACTAAACTGGTGCTAATTCTGGACATTCTCCTATATGGCTATGAGGCAATGCAGGGCTAAAAGCCACATAGGCATAATACTGCTAATCCGTCCACCTGAGATATAGGCCATGTTAGTCTCTGCACAAACACGGGCTGATGAGAACAAACAGCCTTGGGAGCAAAGCTGCCTCTCATACTGCGTGAACAGGAAGAAGTGATGACTTTGCTTTACTACTATATGCACACAAACTCTGAGTGGATCCAAAACAAACATTTCTTTACTTAGTGCAATAAATTTATCCATTAAGACCAAAAAAGGTATCTTTTTATAATGCCTGGCTTCAGTTTCTTCACAACTCTGGAATGCCCTGTAAGCAGAGTCCTCCGAGGAACAAAGTGCCTCCTTTGTCAAAATGACTTTCCCATTTAAATGTGGCAGTCTCTCATACTTTACTCAGGACATTGCTAATGGATTTTGGCAGGACGCTCATCTTTATAAGCGTGCTTTCTGCCTGATGTATTAAAAAAACACCTTAGCTTTTGCTTTTTTACAAGCAGTTCACATGGATTTTTCCTTAAATTAAATATCCTTTCTACAGACAAATGTAGTCAAACTTGTTTCCAGACTTAGACATCCTACTTCTGCATATATAAAGGCACACAAATTGGGTTTGTGGCATGGATATAGTATATATGTGTGTGTATATATGTCTTATATTACTGACCTGAGAAAGTTAAATTTTGTCACATTTATAATTTGCAGAATTTTATACTATATAAAGTTTATTGAGGTTTTGACATTTGTTTTTTTTTTTTTTTAATGATGATGGTAATAACAGGTTTTCATATGCAAACTACATAGTGTTAAGACTGTATATGATGAATTATACATTCGCTAGAAAAGCATTCTGCAACAGTTTTTCAGCTTTTTAAGGCTAATGATTCCATAATCAGAAAAAGGAAGATTGATAATAACTTCAAATTCTAAATTTTAAAATATAAAACTTGTAAGAAAGATAAGCCATGCTAATTCCAAGGTATATGGGGATTAAGCCCAATCTGCTGAACCTGGCTAATTTTTTTTCAGCCCAGTGCTGGTATCTAGGATGGATTGTTTTAATACACTTCTAGAATAACTCTTGTCTTCTGAAATCAAACTAAAATGACAGGAGCCACATTGGTATTTAAATATTGATACAGGTGTTATGGCACTAATACAAAATTTGACAGTATCTGACTTCTACCTCTGGTATGTTTGTTATTATTGACTGTAGTTCTTTTACATATCTCAGACTATGGGAAGTATGAATGCATTCAAGCAATTATTTGGGTTTTTTAATTTGCCTTCAGTGGAATTAGTTGCTGTTCCTAGATTGTGATGCAAGGGCTGACATGTATTCATTATTCCTCCTTTTCACTGGGGGAATGCATTTAATTAAAGAAGAGTGGCAGTGTAAGAAAGGTTAAGCAGGAACACCCTTGAAGTAAGTCCTTTGTCGACATAAGAGGAATGAAAGTTGTCAGACAGCTTGACTTAAAACATTGTGGTCATTATGACTGTTAGACTCTAACTGTAGGACATCCTTTGTTTTATGTATGCTGATGCCATTGGGTCAAGATAATAAGCTCTTTATTCAGAGTTCCGTAAAAAAATTCTGTGGTTTAGACCAAAATAAAACCATTAAAGTTACCTATTTTTGCCTTTATTGGCTATGATTAATGAGCGACGTTTATAGGGATTGTGGCATGCACCACCAAGGAATTCTTCTGACAGCACACCACACACACACAGGACTCCATACAGACGTTACTGATGATCTGGGACAGGACTGACTTAAAGGGATACATCCTTAAAAATAGTATCACAAGTAGACAGAAATTGGCTTCAACAATGCATTGCCATTCAGTAGGGCCTGTTGCGACAGGACTAGGGGTAATGGTTTTCAAATGGAGGGAGGTAGATTTAGATTAGATATTAGGAAAAATTTTTTTACACTGAGAGTTGTAGAACACTGGAGCAGGTTGCCCAGAGAGGTGGTGGATGCCCCATCCCTGGAAATGTTCAAGGCCAGGTTGGATGAGGCTCTGAGCAACCTGATGTAGTCGAGGATGTCCCTCCTCCTTGCAGGGGGGTTGGACTAGATGACCTTTGAAGGTCCCTTCCAACCCAAACTATTCTATGATTCTAATGATGTTTCATTTTGCATCCCTTTCACTTCCTGATTATAATACACAAAAATAAACATTTATATTCACATCTTTACAAGGAAATACTGAAAGAAATATGGAATAATTTCTCCTTTTTGTTCTCTCATCCCCTTGTAACATGAAATTTGTGCCCTTCTGTGTAAGAAGCTATGGAGCAGATTAAATTATCCACTTTTTGGTATAGCAAGCAAGAAAGTTATGTCACAGTAGGACAGACCTCCTTACGTCCAAGCTCATGAAAGGAAAGAACTGAAAATCACAGATGTGTTCTCATTATTACTATGTAAGTCACATGCTAGTTGGAAAAACACGTCTAATCAGAACTGAGCCTTAGTTTGAAAACAGAAGCATGAAATTATGAGCTTTCAAAATCCTTGGTCCCTTATATATATGAAACACAGGAACTAAACACACTGTACTGCTATTTATTAAATCACATAGGACCTTTCACCATTAGTTTTTTGCAAGACAAAAAAAATTACTGCTTGGAGGCAGTAGCACTAAGGAAACAAGTTCTTGCCCCGGATTAATCTTGTAATGTACGCTGTGACCTTTGTGAACGTAGTGCACTCCACCCATATTTGCGCAAAGCTAATTTAATTGCATGCTAATAAAAGAAGCAACTTAAGGATATCTTCCTTTTGATACAATTAAGGTTTTTTTCCACAGAAGCAATGTATTTTCACCAAACATGATGTCAGAGTTTCTGTTCTGGATAATTTACTGCGGTTTCTCTGGGCTCGGGGCTTGGTAAAGTGAAAGCTCATGCAATTATCTCCACAACTGATTGTCGGCACATTTGCTTTATTTCCCTTGATGCACAGAAGCAAAAGTTATTGATTGACAAGCTACTGATAGGCTACCATATGACATATGAGAAAGACTTACCAAATTACACCTTCATGTAAGTATATTTAACGACACACTTCCTGTTTACTACAGGAAAAAGAAAAGTCTCTGTAAGAAATATCAGGACTGGAGAAAGCCTGGGAAGCTCCTTGTCCCTCCTTTTCAGTATGTACCTATATCTAATTCCCAATTACTCCCATTCACTTCCCAGGGATAAAGCTTTGGGACTGCTGACATGTAGCTATGAGCAAGTTATTACTGAGTTTCTCTGGGGACAGAAAAATAGGCAACTGGTCAGGACAATAGAGCACAAGGAGTGACAAACAGTCATGGCCTGCAGCCTGCTGCACCCGCTGTCCATTTGGCCTGCAGTTTCCATCCTCGACTGTTTCTGTGCGTGCTTCATGAGATGACACCCGCAGTGGCCTTCCGAGCAATACAGGAATTCAACTTACAGGATGTATAAAGCAGCTGGCTACCTGCAAAATAGCTAACTAAATAAAGCCTCTTCAGCAACTAAATGGGCAGGTCTTTCCTTTTTTTCCCAGCCCTTTGCAGTCCCCAACCAATAAAATAAGTAGTGTTCAACTTAAACATTGCACTAAAACGTTACATGCTTAATGTGTTTTAAGGTTTAATTTGAAAAGAACAAAGCAATTACAGAAGTATGAGTCCAATTTTGTATTACACTTAAAGATACTTCTCTTCACTCCTGCACTTGACTTTATTTTTACTTTCTTTTTAATCTGTGTATATCTGAATTTTATTAAATTAAAAGTAAATATGAAAGGACAATCTACCAAACATGACATGCTGTGCCCTTTTCTCTGCTTACTTCACATGGCGAAAAAGGATTTTGTTCCAAAAAACTTGTTTTCAATTCCTTGGAATTTTAAGTCATTATATTAAAAAACACACAACTTATTATTACACACTTGATTTTTAAAGTTCTTTAGGCAAAATTCTGTTCTCAGTTACACACACGCAGCCCTATTGAAGTCACTAATTACCATTTGATCAGATAAATAACTTATTCTTAGAGAAAGAAGATAAGAATGAGAGCAAGGGCAGGAAAAGAAAGCACTTGGAGCACAAAATAATAGGCAGACTAGCAGAGATAATTTAATAATGCAGACATAACTGAGGCTGAATGTGAATATCCTTTTCTCCTTCCTCTGATCTTGTGAGTTAACATTCATTTAAGATTAGTGACATGTACATGTTTTGTAAGTTTCATTTAAAAGATAAAAGGGAAATTGTGTTTAGTTGTAATTACATTTATAAAGACTATGCTAGCTTTCAACTTTTCCGTATTGTTATTTGTGGAAGGTACTAAATACTCTCAGAGCATAGGAATGGAAGGACAGTCAGAACACTAAAAAGGCCAGGACCCCAAACCCTACGAGTATAATCCCCACCAATAGTAGAAGTAACAGTGGAAGCAGTGATGCAGACAGATTACATGCATTACTACCACAACCTCCTCTACCTCTGAAATAAGTTATCTAAAATTACCCAGTTAGGTCTATACAGCTTAATTTCATGCTGTGTTGAGATGAACTAGAGCTTGGTTAGGTTCTAAAAGCAGAAAAGCCACAATACCAACATGAACTACCCTAGGGAGAGAGCACACTGCTTTGATTAAACTACTTTTAATGTCCATATCAGTTTCTTAATGCTATCTTGTACCACAGCCAAACAACCACCACACCACCATGTAGCCACTCGTGAGCAGGCTTAATTGGATGTACAACATGAGCAGCATGGGCTGCCCACCTGTGTGATCTACTCTTGCACTCTGTAATCAGGAGATGTAATGTCCTTAGCTGCTTCCACCCATGTACTTCCATACCCACTTTTATCACCTTCTCTGGGTTCAACCTTGTGCAGCTGAGTTGCCAGAACATCAACTGGGAGATCTCTGCACCTGAACCCAGTGCAATGTTTTCCAGCCTAACTTAAATAGCCTTCAGCAGTAGCTCAAGCCAAGACAGATGATATGCCCCTAAACTAGATGAGGACTGTTCATGTCATTCTTTCTGCTTGCTCAAAAGTGGGGATGGTACTTCTGAGGCATAGCAACACTTTAAAACACTGTAATTATTTTTGCAACAATTGCCTGATTATGGCCTGTGAAAAAGATTCCAAAAATGCTATTAGAAGCATAGCTTCATTGGCTGACCAGAATTTACGAAAAACCTGATAATTTACACAGTTTACTAAGCGGTATTTTCAGTGGTTAGCACCATGCACCTGGCTTCAGTGGACATTGAGATTAAAAACTTCTAAAATTTTTTGCCATACATACTGTAAGTGTGTGTAATAACACATTTTCACTAGTCATGGGTGAATTTCAAGAAGTTCAGAGTTCTGATTTCAATAAGATAAAGACTTGGGAGTCTGAAAGCTAGCTGAAATTTCTTTCTACATCTGTTGAGTCCTAAAATTGAATTTGAAAACCCATGAGAGGAGACTCTTTCAAGTAGGTTTCTAATACTTAGCATTCTATTGGCCAGGAAAAACTGCAAAATGCTTTTGCTTACGATTTCTCAGAATTTTTTACACTACTCTCTATTTGGAAATAATCAAATAATGATAAATACAGATTAATTACAGAGTATATTTGAATTTTCAAAGTTGGATTTATTCTAGAAATCTTTTAGAAGAATGCTTATTCTTCACTGAATAGGTCTATCTTTACTTAATTTTAAAGTATATCTAAATACAATATAGTTACTGATAAAATTGCTTTTAAAGTGGCTGCATGTGTCTTGTCCATCAGTGTCGTAGTTCAGCCCTGATCAGGACCAGACTACGCAGTCTCTCTCTCACTCCCCCCACCTTCCGAGAGAACAGGGAGAGAAAATATAAGGAAAAACGGCTCGAGGTTTGAGACAAGGACAGGGAGAAATCCTTAAAGTTACCATTACGGGCAAAACAGACTCGACTTGGGGAAAACTATTCATTTATTACTACAAACAGCAGGATAATGAGACAGAGAACAAGATAACCTCCCTCCACCGCTCCCTCTTCCCAAGCTTAACATTATCTCTATTACCTTCCCCTCCTGAGCGGCACAGGGGGGAAGAGGGAATGGGGGTTGCGGTCAGTTCATCACATGTTGTTTCACGCCGCTGCTTCATGGTTGGGGGAAGAACTCCTCACATTCCTCCCCTGCTCCATTGTGGGGTCCCACCCCTACGCCACAGTTCTTCATGAAACTGCTCTGGCGTGGGTCATCTCTTCCACGGAGTTCAGTCTCTCCAGAACAGCTGTCCCAGCGGGCCCTCCATGGGCCACAGCCACCTTCAGGCATCCACCTCCCCCAGTGTGGGGTCCTTCACGGGCTCCAAGTGGATCTCTGCTCCTCCGTGGACCTCCATGGGCTGCAGGGGGACAACCTGCTCCACCATGGTCGTCACCACAGGCTGCAGGGGAATCTTGGCCAGGAGTCGCATTACTCCTCCCCCTCACTCTGAACTGACCTTGGCGTCTGCAGCCGTTCCTCACAACAGGCTGGTAGATGTCTCTCAGGATCTTTTTTACATCTTATTCACTTCTCATCTCCTCTCCACTTCTTGCAGCCGGGCCGGACCGAGTTGGGCCCAGTCGGCCGCCTGGTGCCTGCATGAGGCCTGCACCTCCCCCTCTGCACCTCTGCCCCCGCTCAGCTTCTTCACATCTTCTCTTTTTTTTTTCCCCCATTTTCCCCTTCTTAAATACGTTATTGCAGAGGCGTTATCAGGGAACATTCTGCTACCAATCGGCTCAGCCTTGGCCAGCAGCAGGTCCGCCCTAGGACTGGCCGAGTCCACTGAACAAAGGGGAGCGACTTCTAGCAGTTTCCTACAGAAGCTACCACCTTAGGCCCCCCCTCACTAACAAAACCACGACAATCAGCAACTCCATAATGGTCAAATGATGAAAAAGTGGAAAATGTTATCCTGGTTTAGCTTCTAAAATCTAATTTTTGCAAATGATTTTGTGGGTTTTGTTTTGTTTTGTTTTGTTTGGTTTTGTTGTTGTTTGTTGTTTTCTCAGACTTTTCTTCTTTCTACTTTAAAACATGAAAGATATGTATAGCATTTTCCTATAATACTTCCTTGCTTTTCAGCTGGCTGTAGCATACCTAAGCAGCAGCTTAGTGGGCATCCTACATATTCACCAATTAACAATCATTGTAATTCTCTCTCATACAAGATATTCAAAGTTTGAAAGACTTCCTTCCAAGGAATGCCAAAACAGAGAGCAATGTACAAGAAGGAACACAGTAAACTCTACATGTATTGTTAAAATCTATTATCATACAAGCGTCACACAAATAATGACTTAATAATGTTTTAGCTATGTGTCTTGATAGTTAGGTTGTAAAGATGTGTTCAAAACCTCCTCAAAAAAAAAGCATTCTGATTCACAAAGGATGCCTTCGGGATTTCAAGTTTATCTTCAGTTCCCAAGTCATATACTTTACAAATTCTTACAGTATACACAAGTAAGTTTGGTGCATAGCCATTTTGTGAATGCTGCTTTCAAATAAATTAAATCATTGTATTAAAAAAAAAATGACAATACAGTAAAAAGATGATACCTGAAGATTAACTTTGTTAAAACTGTTGAAACACAGGTGATTAAAGGACACTACTGTAAATCCAATAGGTTTCACATAAGCTGTGATTATATATTATTTTATTCTGTGTGAGATCAGGCTTAGAAAGTGCAGGACTAACATGAGAAATTTAAATTAAAATTGTCATTTTCTTGAATGCTGTGAAAAATACATCAACATTTATGGCAAATGAAGCATAGAATACAGCACTGTGAACATGATGGTTGAATTTCGGTGTAAGTATTTTGCCTCAAAATCTTTTCAATGTCAAATGTGGCTAAACATTTGAAGTATGGTTCTGCTGTGAAAAGAATCTGTCAGAAAATTAGTGTTTCTCACTCTAGAGATCTGCTTCTTGTGTTTAGTCATGTGACTGAAAACATCAGGCTCTATTCCAGCTAGTTACATTCATTTGATCTGCAAGGCTGGCTACACAGACATGATTGAGTGTGCTTACTTATGTCTCTGGCAGCATGAACATAATTGTTAATTAGTTTCCGAGAACAAAATTTTAATTGCTGATAAAGATTCTGTATCAAAGCACAAGTGAACAGTTTTGTTCATGACAGCATTTGGGTAACATGAGTTTGATGTGTCTAGGCTTTCGACTACATCAAGAACTGTGAATGTTTAGTACCTTAGATTAGAGATGCAATAAAAAAATAGAGTGCTTGAGTTTTCTTCATGTCTTAGAAATAATGAAAAAAAATTCAGCTCCTCACTATGAAGAAAAATTGTGAAGAAACATTAGAAAGACAAACTATGGGGAGCCAAAATAAAACTTTCTTCCATATTCACCCCAAGCTGGCAGTACATTTACTCAGTGCCCACCATCTGGGTGCATCTAATTAGAGACTACCTGGAATAGGCTCTCAGAGAGCTATTACAGAAAAAGCTCCACAGCAGATGCAGCTTCAGTCACTAAGGGCTGAAAGATAAGGCTGCAAGAACAAGGGGACCAACAAGCAATGGGAATACCATGTGGTGGTTCTGTACAGCAACATGCTTCCAGAAGAGCTAAGTATTGCTTGCACTTGGAATTTACGTGAAATCCAACAGTGAGTGATGATTACACAGACCAACAAGTATAAAGACAGTGAAATAACATACTGAGACGTAATAAACACATGCAGTCCCATACTGATACTTCTGATGCATCACAGTTCAGACTGATGTGGTATGGATTCTCCTTGCCTCGCCTCGCCTCTCCTTTCTCCTCTCCTCTAAGAACCTCTCCTAACCTCTCCTCTCCGAACCTCTGAACCTCTCCGAACCCCTCTGAACCTCTCCGAAGCTCTCCTCTCCTAACCTCTCCTCTCCGAACCTCTCCTCTCCGAACCTCTGAACCTCTCCGAACCTCTCCGAACCTTTCCAAACCTCTCCTCTCTCCTTTCTCCTCTCCTCTCCTCTCCTCTCCTCTCCTCTCCTCTCCTCTCCTCTCCTCTCCTCTCCTCTCCTCTCCTCTCCTCTCCTTTCTCCTCTCTCCTTTCTCCTTTCTCCTTTCCTTTCCTTTCTCCTTTCTCCTTTCCTTTCCTTTCCGGAGGCATTTTTTCACTTTTTTAGAATCTGATTTTCAGGTTTTAATATCACTTCCATTTGAAATCACATTCAGCTAAAAATTAACATATAATTTATCTGTTTAGTTTCCCACTAAAAGCCAAAAAAACCCTCTTAAAGATAATTTTCACAGGTTAAATAAATTACAGTAGAGCATCAGAGTTATTTTTGTCTTTTTCTAGCTTTTCTTTCCTGCAAAAGTATCACACTTGCCTAGAATATCAGTTAGTGTTTTCCACAGACTGAAAGACAACACTCAACATCTTTAGATAACTCATACTGGTGAAAACCAGATGTAACTTCAGTTTTATTGGAGATGAAGTGATGCAAAACCATTGTATGTCAGAGAGCTCAATTCCTTTTTTACCTATGGGTATTGACTCTAAAACTCACTCACTTTGTTAAAAGGAAGAGTTGGGGTCTGATCGAGTCCCATTTGGGCCAGCAGTTTACATGGCATGGGTTGGCTTACGGCTCATGCCACAGCACCAGCCACAGAGCTGTTTCATCACCTTCACTGCTGTTCTTGGAAGAGCCATCATCAGCCCTGCCATCTTGCTAAAATACAGCCATGCCTTTAAAACACAAACTACAACAGGTATTATAACATATTTTCACAATGTTTATACCTGCTCTCTGAGCTATTTACATTATGTTCTGCTTTCAAAATACCTGCCATTGCCTGGATCTTTCAGGCTATGTTGTGTGTCACAGGTTCCTCGCTCTGGCTTGACTCCACTTTGCACAGCAGAGGCAACAACACCTGAAGGGAGCTGACTGTGAGGTTCTTCACAGCCTGGCTGTCAAACACTTCTGCTCTTTGGCCTCCACCACAGCCTGTCTAGTGCCTGGAGCCAGCTGTGAATAGACACATCCAGATACTCACCTTCTGGGCTAACACCAGATGTGGACAGCTGAACAGGTCCTCTGTAAACATCTGGAGGAGTTGTGGCCAGTTGCAGTCCCCTTGGCCAGATAATTACTTTATTTTACCTGAATCTTTTGCATTTGAGTGTTATAATTTCCCTGCATAAAAGGTGATCCGAATATAGTATAATACAATCCATTATGGAATTGTAAATATTAATTATGTTTTTAGATACAGCAATGGCAATATCAACTATATACATAGGAAGAAAAATACATTCCTACTTCAGGTCAGGCTAATTTAAATTAGAATTCAATGCAGCTTCTCAGTATTATCACCTGCCTTTTACAGGCTCAGTGGGGTTTTCAGACATAGAAAGGTGATTTGTCAGGTTCTTACTGCTAGCTTAATATAACTGTGAGTTAGCGAAAGTCACTGTAGTAATCAGATTTGAAGACAGTTGGAGATCCGTGGCCTCAGCTTTGACCATACAACGCATCCACCCAATGTCATGAGGGTGATCAGAACTTGGCAGTCTAATGACAAACACAGGAATACATTGGGCCTGTTGGAGTGAGTCCAGGGGAGGGCCACGAAGATGATCAGAGGGCTGCAGCACCTCTCCTATGAAGAAAGGCTGAGAGAGTTGGGATTGTTCAGCCTGGAGAAGAGAAGGCTCCAGAGAAACCTTAGAGCAGCCTTCCGGTACCTAAAAGGGTCCTATAGGAAAGATGGGGAGAGACTCTTCAGTAGGGCCTGTTGCAATAGGATGAGGGTTAATGGTTTTAAAACAGAAGGAGGTAGATTCAGATTGGACATTAGGAAAAAAATAATTTACAATGAAGGTGGTGGAACACTGGGACAGGTTGCCTAGACAGATGGTAGACACCCCATCCCTGGAAACATTCAAGGCTGAGTTGGTCGGGGCTCTGAGCAACCTTATCTTGTCGAAGAAGTCCCTGCTCCTTGCAGGGGAGTTGGACTAGATGGCCTTTAAAGGCCCCTTCCAACCCAAACCATTCTGTGATTCTATGATTAAGCCAGTTGGGACCAGAGGCACACAGATGAAATAGCGAGTGACTTGCAAACCAGTTAGTTATGGTTGTACTTTTAAAATACCCAAGGCACGTGGAAAAAAACCACGTCATTCTATGCCTCTTCTAGAGGAAAAGAAACTCTATTTTCTCTGCTGATATTTGTCATGTGAGAGAGGCTAAAAATACTGGGAAATGTCTATGAAAAACAATCCTAGAAATATTTAATATTTACAAATATTGTAGCCACGTTTACAGATCTGCCAGTATATACCTCCTGCACATCTGGGATAAAAGGCTGTTTCCACTTCTGCTGGAAACTCTGCCATTAAAAAAAAACTTGATATGCACAACACATACATACCATGTAGCCTCCAAGCCAATCTCAGGTCTAGTTCTTAGCACGCAACTAAGTCTGCACAGAAGTTTGCAATAGCCATGTTGCAAAAGGGAATTGATCTTCCGCTAAGATTGTCATTATAAATATTTCAAATGTTAAAAAGTCTTTAAAAGGCTTTGCAGTGAGTTTTGACCTTGTGAACACAATCCTAAACATGATTTGAATTTTGGAGGCCAGACAAATCACTGAAAAACTGAGGTTCAGCTTAATCAAAGATATTTCAAAATTTGTGCTGAACAGCTTCACCACAAAGTTTTCTGAAGTTAGAAAGGTGGAAGCATTTTGTTTTGAAATTTTCCTGCTTTGATTCCAAAATGAATAATTTTTTTAAAAGTCACCCTAATCTTCCAGGTCAGTGAACTAAGAAAGAACTGTTGCTCACAGAGATGTATATGTATGTCATAACTCTTTTTATTTGCATGGTACAAAAATAAATATTAAAAGAAAGGTAAATAGATTTTACATACGTCTCTGACTCCCCAAGAAGATTAGGTCCTGATGACTCTCCAGGGCATCAGCATACATTTTTCAAAATATGAGATTTGTGAAACCAGAAAATACAATGTCAGAGCATGGTCCTCAGATGAAAAATAGACAAAAAAGGAAAATGAAATTTCTGCTCACAAGTTAAAGATCTCCTTTAGGAAAGGGATCAGTGGCAAAAGCAAATATATTGTACATTACCAAGGTGTGACATGACATTTCTTATTGTACAAATGTAAAGAAAGGCATAGTGAGAATCTTCTTAAAAAAAACAAGTGTATAAAAAAAAAAATCTTTAAAGGTCATTAACTTTTCAAATGGCCTGTGGCCAAAAAAAAAAACCAAACCACTGAATGTTGTATGTCACCATAATGTGTAATTTTAAATTGCATTGTACTGAAATACAGATGAGAAAACATCCCTTAAGATGAAGAGCTCTGACAGCAGATGTCTGACATGCTTATATTATTTCCTCATCTACTCATCAGAATAACTCTAATTAGTAAATGATTCAAACTCCTACCTGGTAAGAATTGTGGAGTTTCCACCTTGATCAGCATCAAGTATAGCATTAGGCATTTTGTATCATCCTTAACTAGAATTTGCTGTATCGTAGCTGTGCCATACAAATATTACTCATACTACTAGCAGAATTTTCCTCAGTGTTCCTAGTTTAGTAAGCATGTAATCAGCATGGGTCATCTGCTATTCTACATATAGTACAGATATTTAGACAAGTAGTAGTTTAAAACTAAAAGCTGCATGCTTTAAATCTTTTAAAGAAGTATTTCAATATGCTAGAAATTAATGCTAAGATTAAACGATACACTGCTTTGCAGAATTAGGACATAAGATCTGTAGGAATACTTGGAAATTTGCTGAAATGTAGAACTAATTTACTACGACAGTGGAAAAATGTTCAGAACTGATGTGAACATCTGTTACAATAAAAATTCATGGGAATTCATTAGCCTAGTGAAAGATATGATTTTGGTAACATTTGCAATTGTACTTTCAGAATATACTGCTACGTGCAACACTCCTCTTAGTTTTACAACAGCGAGTCTTACAAAATTCTCCAAATTGGAGGAACTCTGTTCCTTCTGAAAATATGAGCTTTTTCAGAAAATGGGATTTCTTGTTTCCCGTAGGTAAACAACAACAACAAAAAAGTATATTTAATAGATTACACAGAAAAGATTGTATTTCTTACATGGAATTGGAGAAACAAAATAGGGAAGAGCAAACAAAATAAATAAACAAAATTAATATGGCCTTGGGAGTTCTGGCTAAACTCTGTTTCTCATATTGCAGTACCACTTCATTGTGAAAATTAAGGTCTAAATGTGAACGGGAGGTTAGGGAGAAAAATAGCCAAGGAGAAAAACGAGGTTCTGAGTTGCTCAGATTCTTAAATCTATCCAAAAGCTTGAGTTTATCTGTTTCTGCATATGGGAATGCAGTTGCAGTTCTGTAACTCTGACACTATTTTACTTGAAAACTAAAATCTCTTCTCAGATTCTGTTTTGAATGAAAAATTTGGAAATTGACATGGAAAATACTAGTTCATCACAATAGATTTCCAGTAGATAATATTTGTTGTCCTGCAAATTGGAGTAGTGTCAGACCCTTCATTTGCTAAGCTGTAAAAACACAGTGTAGCTCAGGCACCTATGAAAAAGTAAAAAAGAATCAAACAACTGTGAGCCTCGTTTTTTTTTTTTTTTTTCCCAGATGTTAGAAAGCAAACATATATACAGGTACCAAACAGATAAGATTAAATATTGGTACCAAGAAACAATTCAATATGACATTTTATTTATCTAGTTTGGATGAGACAGAGTACAGTATAGATGAGCATATAGTACAGATGGGATTTTAAAGGTATGCCTGTGGTTTATCTTCCTGATGATAAAAATTAAGGTATTTCTAACAGTGAAAACAGTATTTGTTATTCTATATCAGATAAACTTTATGACAGGGATTAAGTATTTGCTAGCACAGTGTGTGAAGGGAAAAAACAAATGTGTGTGACCTGTGAAACTTACACCAGTCACCAGGGAGGGCTGCCATGCTCCTGTACATACATCTGCCTGTTGCCATCTGAGAGAGCTGAAATGTACTGAGACAGATGGGTTCACAATATCAAACATAGGTGCACATCAGCACTAGGTTATACCAAAGAAAGCACTCAAATTTGTGAATTTCTGCCCATTATCTCAATATTTAAAAGCTAATGTTGAAAAACACCTCTCAGAAGCCTACGTGATATTCTCACTTCGTATCTACATGGTCCTCACGAGTGTAATATCCCAGCCATTCCGGCACAGAAATGATATATAACCAAAACATCTCATTTCCTCAGGTGTTTTCTCAGAGGACTTTTGAGCAGTATCAGCAGGAGCTCTGCACTGAATCTCACCTGCATTTTTCTGAGACTCCCTTCCAGCTTTGTCATTCCTATCTCGAGTTCCTTCTACCACCCAGGGTGGCTCTCCCTCCTCCCTTCCCTGTCGCTTGAATGCTGTCAAAAGCACACACTGATCAAAGAATGGCAGTAGAAGTTATTACCTCTTCATGAAGAGTTATCCCTGAGTAAAATGGTGATAGGCCGGGTCAGCATTTCTGCTTGTGGATCCTATTACATTGCTCCATGGCCCAAATATTTTGGGTAAGTACCACCTTTGAGCCATGTAAGATATGAATGAAAGCCTGGCTTCAAGGAAAACCTTTGAGAACATGAGTATTTAGCAAATAATTTAGGCATATAGTTAATTTAAAGAACCCTTTTAAATACACCGAAGCCAATGAAACCAAATAATTATACACAAAAAAAAAAAAAAAAAGGTAATAGGGATTTATTATGGGAGTGACTGAAGGGTATGTGACAATATAATAGTTAGTTTCATTCCCTAATGCACAGTCATTCCTTCATCATGCTTTTCTGTTTCTTTTTTGTAGCCAAAAATTTAGGGGCATAACTGGTAGCCAGAAAGCTCTAAGGAAAATCTAAGTTGTAACACAGTAACTCTCCTTCTATGCTAATTTTCCCAGCTATAAAATCTAAGCAGAAAATATTTATTTACCATCCCCTACTATCACTGCACTGTGGACAGACAAATCTTTATTATAACATTTAAAACAATTGTTCTTTGAGAAGAATTTATCTTATTTGAGAATTCTGTGGCATCACCCCACTTAGTAAGTTAGCACCTTGCAAACCCCAGTGACTACAATATAGACTTCTCCTGATGTCAGTCAAGGAGTACATGGCTACATATATATACACTTTCCAAACATTTCACTTGTAATCTGGTTTTTAAGAAGAAATATGTTGAAAAATGTTCCTTAATTAAAGGGAAATAAATTTCCTTAATTGAAACACCTGAACTTTGGGGAAAAAAAAAAAAAAAAAAGAGTAAAATCAGACACTGAAGCTGAATTCAGTTGTTTTCGATATCTTAAGGGATAAGTTGCTGCTGTCTCAGTGTGCTCTTTCTCTCTCTAGCAAGACTGCAGCATTCTTTTACTAATTTTAATTTTAAATTCTTGTAGCTTATTTGAGGGCTTCTTTAATACCTCAGATTTATTACAACACATTATATTCTTTAAAGAAGACAGAAAAGAAAAACAAAAAGACCAGTACAACATGCAAATTAATTGTGACCAGACATACATGCATAAATATAGGCATTTTAATATTTGTATGGCACAGCTAGGATACAGCAAATTCTAGTTAAGGAAGATACAAAATGCCTAACTCTGTACTTGATGCTGTTGAAATGATCAAGGTAGAAACTCCACAATTCTTACCAGATAGGAGTTTGAATCATTTACTAATTAGAGTTATTCTGAGCCTGCTCTGTTTTTGTATTTTTTTTCCTCTGATTTGCATTCCTCTGTCTACTTTTTTTTGTCAACTCACTTGTTTTTGGTGACTAGATAAAAGCAATGGTTAAATTGGTACCACTGTGGGGGAAAAAAAAAAAGAACAAAAAAAAAAGGACAAAAAACAGATTAAGGAAAGACAAAATTGAAATGGCAAAGACACAACATATTTGACTGTTTTCCAGGCTGAAGTGCAGTTTCACCCTTCTTCAGCTCTAGTGAGGATTCTGTTCTAGAAATTTGCCTTCCTATGCCAGCCCCCTCCCTCCAGGTTCTCTATGTTTATTCATAAATTCTAAAACCTGTGAGATAAGCAAGCTTTGATATACATAAAAACTTGAACTTGTGAAATGTCATAGCTAAAATTTAACGCACATAAATATGGCCTAGATATCTTCCAACTCATTGCTTAGCTCCTAAAAAAAAAAAGGAGTTTTACATTTCTTAGAAAAAAAATTGCTTTACATTTGTTGTGTTATTGTTTTACAGATGAATCTATATCTGTTAAAATCCAGACCCAAGCCTACATATCAGCTATCTAAAATTTGAATGTTTTCAGTATTCCAGGATTCTTGTCTATCCTTGAAATTCCTAAATAATTAGCAATCCAAGGTATTGACTTTGCCCCAAAATCAAGAGTGGTAAGATCTGCAAACAAAATTCTGCCCTAATACCAAATTAACTAACTACCTAACTACCTAACTAAATAAATAAATAGAAATATGTGGGCTAAAAATTCATTATCAGACAGCTAGACTTTCATTTTAATCACTGAAATGAACTGGAGTCTTTATAGCTGGAATCTGAATCACACCACTAGAATTCTACCTATAGTTGCTCAAACTGCTCTATTTTCAGCCCTGTTTTAAAATTAAAATAACACAAAATACTGGAACATATTATGTTGATGGCTTTCTATAACTTGATTATCTCCTGACTGGTTGCTTAGAGCAAAGCTACAGGAAATGAGTATGTCATTCTTCTGGCAAAATATCAATAAGTTAATAATAATGATAATAAATATGATCACAATAAACCCCCAGACTCTAAATGGCACTTCTTTAGTCACATATACACATATTTAACAGTAGGAGGAGATTTTCCAACTATCACAGCCTATCAGCCTTTCAGTACTACATCAGTTAGGGGCTGGATACAGATCACTATTTACAGGATGACAATGAGGCACTTTTCAGCCACTGTAATTTAGGTCTGAGAGTCAGACAGCAAACAGCCACGCAACTAAAAAGCTTTGTTACAAAACCTATCAAGAGTGTTTTAATAGTCCATGCACAGTCCTTCCCACATAAAGACAGAAAACATGGCTATCATCTTAACTCACTAAACTAATCATGCTCAGATTTTCTAATGAACATTCAACTCTTATTCTGTCATTCATCTATGAGCTACTTCTTAGCTTTTATTTCAATATTTTTTCTATTCTTCAACTTTTTTTTTTTTTACTGAATCGTTCACAAACATATTAAAAAAGACACACTATTTTTTAAGCTGAATTTACCCCAGTTTCCTTGCACATACACTCTCTTCTGTGGTTTGTCAGTTCTGGTAACATATACGTATTAAGAAACAAGCTCTGCAATGAATATTCCTTCTCAGTTTTCACCATCCTCAAGAGTACATCTATAAAACAGAGAAGTAACATTACATGATGCTTTTATACACAACAGCTACACTGCAGAGATACTGAGGGCATAAATCATAAAAAGAGCCAATGCAAAAAGCAATAAGCCCAGATGCAGTTTTCTTCTACCTGGTGTTATTTAGATGCCTAACAATAAGATCCATACAAGTAAGCTTATTAGTGCAATGGTGTTGTAGCCTGTAAGAAATGCCAACGAGAAGAGTTTCATCCTAGACACCTTCTTTCTCAGAAATTATTTAATTGAGAAAAACAATGTGATTTTTTTTTTCTGTGTTAACTGCTTAACCCAACTTTATTCTGACAAAATGTAGAAGCAGATGATCATCCCTCCTGAATGCCTAGTGGATGCATGAGATACAGATTAATTAAGTAACTCTTCTGTTATATGGTGGTTGAATGCTTATCTCCTGCCTCTTAAGAGAATGCTCAGATCATCACTCTCTTGAAGAAGGAGGAAGCTGATCTGTTTTATACAGAATCATTAAATATTCATCAGGCCAAAAAAAAAGGAGAAGGGAGAAAGACTAATAAAGGCTCTCTGGCTTGGTGGTTAAAACACGAGGAGCAGGTTTTCAAAAAAGGAAAGGATTAAATCTGCATCTGCAATGACTCGTGTGAGTTTTCTACCTACCTCACTGCAAAATCAAAATCATGTAACCTCTCTTCCAGCCACATTTTGCATGGGATATAACTCTGAACTCTGAAAATGTCACTGACTGGCTTCCAAAAAAGAAATAAGTATGTCTACTCTATGATTTCTGACATCACTTAGGTATCAATTGGCATCTAGCTGCTCAGTAGTGTAAAATTCAGATGCTTCTGTGTGCAGGCAGATTGGGGATGGGCTTAGGTGACATATTAGGCACCCATGAAACAATTTTATAGAAATTCATTTTTTTTCCAGGTTCAAGAAGATACTAAGATACTTCATTTGCAACTAGACAAATAAAACCATGTGGACATCTAACGCTGCATGGCGTACCCCAAATCACCTACTGCAGTAGTGCTGAATTTGATCTGTACCTGATCTGGCTGGACTCTGGAGACATCGCTCAGACTACCTGGCCAAACTTCCAGAACATTTTGGTTCACATTTATAATATACACCAGCAAAATTTAGGTGCCTATACATTAGAGATGCTCAGCATTGCTTGAGGAACTTGATGGTACAGCTCAAACTATTAAAAACTATTTGGCAGTCTAAAGACTTAATGTAGGCAGTCTGGGTAACAGTAGCACTGGAAATGAACCATGAGGACATCCCTGCAAGGTAGCTGAGGAGTTAGTATCCTGAAGTCTCTTGTACTACACTGCCATAAAACCTATCCTGTTGTCACTGTTACTGTCCCCGTGTGCTACTCAAAGCAAATTGATAAAGGTGGCTAAAAGGTGGCATAGGTATTATTGAACCGCCATAACTTCAGCTCTACAGTAAGTCAGTAGGATGTGCTGGTGCAGATCTAATCCTGTATCTTTCCTTTAAATGAGCAGTTTAGAGATCTCTTACTGCTGTGCAGTGGCCCAAAGAAAGGATTCCTTCTTTGCAACCTGCCAGCTCAATTAGGAGCTTCATATGTATTTTGGAAGGAGCTGATGCCTTGCTGTCATCTTTTGATTCAGGCAGGCAGCCTGACATCTCGGTACTTTCAGGCCATTTATGATATATTTTCTTCAGAAAGAAAGGCTAGACTTTTGTTTTGTTTGTTTGTTACAAAAAAAAAAAAAGCTGATGTAGGAACTGATTATCCTTTATTTTATGTTGGAGCAATTCCTAGTACACCAGTGTTTGAATCTGGCTTATGGTAAAGAAAAGTAGCAATTTACATATGTTCAGCCACTGCCTCCCCTTCACAAATGTTGACAGTTCCTCTCCTTATTCTCCTACCTATTTTCCTCTCCTATACTCCTATTGCAAATAAAACTATCAAACACAGTTCTTTAATATATCATAGTAAAGCAATTTTTCTTGCTTTACTTCCAGGGGATGATTTCCACCCCCCAGCTCCCAACCACCCTCCGCTGTATTAGCAGCTGGATGACCTTTTCAAGGCACACAGGATCATCCACTGTTTGAACAGCAAGGTGCTATGTCGCACTGGATTATGCTCAGTGATTAATATTGGTTTAGGGCTTAAAATCTGTGAACAGAGGATTCATTTAGAATCACATGCACAAGCTGTGAAAGAATCCCAGGACTATCAAACATCTGCTGAAAACTATCTGACAGGGTTTGGTTTGTGTTCAGGCATGAGGTGATATGGAGTGAAAGCAGTAAGAAAAAGTGAATTAATTTGGAACTACCGAATCAGAGAAGTAGCAAGTGGGGCTGATAATTTGAGTATCTGTGTCTGTATCATCTCTTGCAAGACCATGAATTGCAGTCTTGAGCACCTGAACCTGCTCTTCAGGCATCTATCTCATCTGAATTCTGTCCAGACTGTTGAAAATATCGATTACTGTCCCTCTGTCACTAAAAGGAGAGCAGAAATAAAGGAGGCTCAGAGGCAAGCAGTGAAAGTGATTGAGACATGAAAACTTTTCCACATAAAACAGATTTCATCTGTTTACTTTAGAAAGGAGACAAATAGATGGGACATGATAGAGATGTATACAGTAGTTAGGACTATATCAAAGCTAAATTTTCTCTTCCTAATCATCTATTATCCTCCAGAATGCAAGTAGAAAAATGTTAAAAAAAGGAAAACTAAATGCTTTGTAGAATTACATGATTGATTTAGAGAATGTACAATCACTAGATCTAACAAAAGGGGGATTAGAGAAGTATTTGACATGCTTGTGAATTCTAACAACAACCCTTTATAGCAGAGTTAAAAAATAAATAAGTAAGGTGTGCTTGGATAAAACCTCCCCCCAAAAAGACTGTGACATGATAATGTGTGTTTAAGATTCTCCTGGCTTCTACTTCTGGCCATTTACAGAGATAGGAGGATAGATGGGCCTCTAAGGTAATGTTCCTACAATATGTGAAACTTAGCTGCATAATTATCTTATGTTTCAAATAAATTAGGATACTCCTTCAGATCTGAAGAAATGGTAAAATTGATGCTTGCTGTACGAACAGATGGAAGACAAAGATATGATTGAGGAAACACTTTCCAGCTGTAGATATCCTGACCTGGCTATTACTGGATTGACATGCCAACCTCAGTGTGACGACTAGTAGTGAACCAATTATTTCCAGTGAAAATTATCAGTTGCGAACAACTGTGTACCAAGACACAAATGGTTAGTTGAAATTACACCTCTGAGGGCATCTGCAATATTCTCTGGCTGAGAGAGTTGGGGCTATTCAGCCTGGAGAAGAGGAGGCTCCAGGGAGACCTTATAGCGGTCTTCCAGTACCTCAAGGGGGCCTACAAGAAAGATGGAGAGAGGCTGTTCAGTAGGGCCTGTTGCAATAGGACTAGGGGTAATGGTTTTAAAATAGAGGGAGGTAGATTTAGATTGGATATTAGGAAAAAATTTTTTACAATGTGAATTCTAGAACACTGGCACAGGTTGCCCAGAGAGGTCGTGGAAGCCCCATCCCTGGAAACGTTCAAGGCCAGGTTGGATGAGGCTCTGAGCAACCTGATCTAGCTGGGGATGTCCCTGCTCCTTGCAGGGGGGTTGGACTAGATGACCTATGAAGGTCCCTTCCAACTCTAACCATTCTATGATTCTAAGATTCTATGACTGTTGCAGATTGGTGTGTCAAGCAGTCCTTGCTGGAGGACCCTTTCCTACTTGATGCTGTTTCCCTGCTCTTTCAAGACTACTCCATATTAGTCATACCTTGAGTGTCATTTTTTTTTATGAATTAATATCCTTTAAGCTCCTTAAGAAAATAAAAGGATGGTCCTGAGTCCTGTTAACAGAAACCATGTTGGGCCCGGCCCTGTTCAACATCTTTGTCAGCGACATAGACAGTGGGATAGAGTACACCCTCAGCAAGTTTGTCGATGACACCAAGCTGTGTGGTGCCGTCGACACGCTAGAGTGGAGGGATGCCATCCGGAAGGACCTTGACAGGCTGGAGAGGTGGGCCCGTGCCAAACTCATGAAGTTCAACCAGGCAAAGTGCAAGGTCCTGCACCTGGGTCGTGGCAATCTCAGGCACAAATACAGGCTGGGCAGAGAATAGATTAAGACCAGCCCTGAGGAGAAGGACTTGGGAGTGCTGGTGGATGAGAAGCTCAACATGAGCCAGCAACGTGCCCTTGCGGCCCAGAAGGCCAACCGCATCCTGGGCTACATCAAGAGGAGCGTGGCCAGCAGGTCGAGGGAGATGATTCTGCTCCTGCACTCAGCTCTGGTGAAACCCCATCTGGAGTACTGCATCCATGTCTGGAGCCCCAAACATAAGAAGGACATGGACCAGCTGGAGAAGGTCCAGAGGAGGGCCACGAAGATGATGAGAGGGCTGGAGCACCTCTCCTATGAGGACAGGCTGAAAGAGTTGGGGCTGTTCAGCCTGGAGAAGAGGAGGCTCCAGAGATACCTTATAGCGGTCTTCCAGTACCTCAAGGGGGCCTACAAGAAAGATGGGGAGAGACTCTTCAGTAAGGCCTGTTGTGACAGGACTAGGGGGAATGGTTTTAAAATAGAGGGGGGTAGATTTAGATTAGATATTAGGAAAACAATTTTTACAATGAGGGTTGTAGAGCACTGGAACAGGTTGCCCAGAGACGTGGTGGAGGCCCCATCCCTGGAAACATTCAAGGCCAGGCTGGATGGGGCTCTGAGCAACCTGATCTAGTTGGGGATGTCCCTGCTCCTCGCAAGGTGGTTGGACTAGATGACCTTCGAAGGTTCCTTCCAATCCTAACTATTCTATGATTCTATTCTATGATTCTAAATTGTAGCAGTTCCTTTAGGAGTGCCAGTCTGAACCAAGTCCAAGGCAGCATTAAAAGTGTTAAATTTCTCTCCAGCAGCTCCTGAAATAAAATCTGTACAGTTTGTAAAGCTTTTCCTCTTCCTCTGCTATCATCCCTCACTTTCACATCTGCCTGAAATCAACACTTATCTCTATTTCCAGTCTTCTGTCTAACTCTTAATGATTTAACTTTTATTGCTGGCTTTTGTACAAAAGGCCCTCAGACAAAACTGGCAAGTAACAATGTCTGGACAGTGGAATATTGCTTTACTGGGATATTTCAGATACCTTTGGCCTTTCACTTCATTGTACTTCACTCCAGAAAAAAAAAAACCAACATATTTGCATACTCCAGAAAACAATATCAGCACTGCTGAGATTTTAGCAAAGAGGACAGTTTGTTTCATTTTCATTGGTCTTCTTCCAACTTAGTTATGACCTGTTTAGCCCGTAGGCTGACTAGCTTGTCTGGAAAGCACAGCAACCTGTCTTGTCATCAGCTGTGTGGCAGAGAAATCAGGGAACAGACAATCCCACCAGGTTCCCAGCTCCAGAGAAGACTGCCTGGCCTACAGGTTCTCAGCCAGACAGTGCTTGACTTTACAGGTTGATATAAAGAATACTTCTCTACTAATTTGGGAACCACTTGTTTAGTTTGCCAGTCACCAGCTAACCTAGGGGATGACTCACCAGACAGCCATCTGGTTTTTCATAAAAAGTTTTGACAGAATTACATGTTTGCATCTTTCAGTTCTACAGAAACTTAGCAAAAATGGATCTTGTGGAAAAGTTTCCATCAGCACTGTCAGGACCCTTGCTGATCAAAGACTGGAGGGAAGTCAGACTCACATTCCTCTAAGATTTTTGATGGTTCCTTAGTTAGGAAAAACCTATTGTGTATGGGATATCCCATACCTATTGGTATGGGATAGCCATTGGGCTGGATTACCTATGTATGCTGTTTCTTACTACAAATAATGAGAAATATTAAGGATCTAGGATTAATTGAATCCAAGGTCGACAGACAGATACACTTACTAATGGCTGACATGCCATTTAAAGGTACTCTGGTATGTGCTGTTCCTCATTCTGCAGATATTTTTAGACCTCTGTTCTATGCAGATTTTTTTTTTCCCTAAGGGATTATTTTTATCTGCAGTGTCTTTGCACTAGACTTTAAGCCTTATGGGATTCTCTAAACAGAGAATAATTTGTCCTTAAGAGAATATTTTTGATCAGTGATTTTTTTTTTCTCTTAGCTCTTATTAAGCCAGATTCTCATGAACACTTTTCTTATCACTCCAGGCCTTCCTAGGATTACATCTAATTTGCCACATGGAGTTATTTCTGCACACAGAATTAAAGCCCTTAATCATATTTGGTTTAGTGACTCCAATTTGCTTAGCAATCTTGAGACTATTTTGCCTCTGTTTTATCCTCCTCTAGGGCTGATGATGACTTGATTGATTCGCACAATCCATCAGTGACTGATTTCTTAGACCAGTAATCTTAACACAAAATATCACTCATGTCTGCTTTTATTATTTTAGTTTACTGCAGAGTTATAGAGAGAAATGGAGGAGAAGAACACTAGATATGCACACACTGTCTGTGCAAAATATCCATAAAAGTCCAAAATTAATTTTGGCCTGTTCTCATTACCTGCAGTGTCTTTATGTGAAGATGGCTGGGACATGATTACTTGTCATAAATGAAGAGCTGCCTTGTGCCAGTGAAACCTTGTACTTGTTTCTTCAGTGAAAAATTATAAATAGAACTAAGCTTATAAGAAAAAAATAGCTCGGTGGCTGGAAAGCCAACTTTAAATTAAAAATGATGTTCATAGCCATGCAGGCAGTAGCTTGAAAAGCAGCTTTTATAAAACATATTTAATGTTTACAGTCATTCGGTGGCTGAGAACAGTAATACTTTTAAAATATGTTTAATGTTTAAAACCACTTGGTGGCCAAAATAATAGCTCTTGCTGAAAAGATATTTAATGTTCAGAGTCATTTTGTGGTAAGGAAAAAGCAACTTCTTCTTAATTTGTAACATTTACAGCTGATCAGTGGCTACTAAAACTATCAATACAACATGTTTATGTTTACAGATGCTATGTGCCTATATAAAAACAATTCCTACATCTCTCAATACTACACTGAAACATGCCAATACCTTTCCCTCAGCAATAGTATCATTGACAAAAAAATAACACATAATCCCAACAACTCTAATGCAATATATCTTGAACCTAAAGATGATGATGCAAACCACAAGACAGTACCAATAGTTAAAAAGCTTCTCCTTATATACTAAAAGAATTAATACTCAGCACCACTAAAATGACCAACGTATACACTTAAAGCAAAAACAAATAGCATAATTTTAACAATGAAAGTATGGATTGTTTAACCTAACAGAGGAGTCTGCATCAAAAGATGTGGGTGTGATGAAATATTAAATGTTATTTGATTTAGGCTACTGAGCTGCAGTAAAGTCAGTGTGTGAATAGGAACATAACGGCTTAACCTACTGTAACACTAGTTCCTAACTTCACTCACTTCCAGGTAAACACAATAAAGTAGGCCTGGATATACATGAAGTAAGACTCAAATGCTTTGCATGAGTTCAGCACTGCTACTGACACAAACTGTGACACCAGCTAGCAGGAAACATTTATCCAGCATCTCACCTTTTTAGCAGTAAAAGCTTGTCAGACATTTTCCTGTGTGCATGTTTGCAGGATCCCGTTTGTCACATTTTTCATTTTACATAGGTTCTCCCAGCTAACAGTATTTGCCAAATTTCCTTGTTTTGACGACAATTTCCAACAGTCGAGGTGTATGAAATGAAACTCACAGTGAGCATGATAATAGCTGCAATCCTTTAACCAGCAAGTCTTGGTTCTCTGCAGTTTTCTTCCTCCCTTTTGATCTAAAAGGGCTTTTCACAGTAGTTGAAGCTGCCTAGGTTACCTAGTCATCTATCACAATGTCAAGAAACATTTTTGTTTGAAAAGCTTTTACTGCCTACTTTCAATTTTCTCTCAACATCTCAGTGTTGGTTTTTTTTTTTTTTCATTTTTATTTTGTTTTGCTTTGTATTTTTATTCAATGCTCCTTATAGATGGGAAAAAACTCTTTGACAAAAGGCTAAGCAGCCATAACCTGCCTTTCCTTCTGCTCCTTCCTTACAACTCACTTTTCTCTAGAGTGGCTATAAAACTTAGGCTGATGATCAGTGCAATATTTGTTTCTTTTCACAATTAAAAAAAAATGAATCAAAAAGACAAGATCCATAGTTAACAAAGCAATTCTAAGTAAGAAACCACTGAAAAAATCAACTATGATGGGTAAACTGTCTTCTGACATAGCCCCAGGATGGAGAACTGAAAGACAGTGACAGCACATGAGTTTTTCTGAAAAGCAGTCTGTATGACCTAGGGTACCAGGTCTGAACCAGACAATGGACAAATTTGGACACTCTGTAATAAAGTACCAAATTCTATGACATGTGGATATGATCCTGCAAGGGAGAAGTCAGTACAGTTTTGTGAAAGGAAGCCACTCTTCATGGCTGGTAAAATTATTGGGTGAACCAGTGGAGTATATAGCTCTAGATGACTTGCATAGATAAACAAAATCTAAATTTCCAGAAAGCTTTCAGCAAGGTTCCTAAGCAAATACTCTTAAAGAAAAAAAATATTAAGAGTGAACCGCTTTTTCTAAGATAATATCCAAATAAAAATAGAAATCAAATGGTAGGAATAAATTGCCAGTCTTTATATGAGAGGGAGGTTGCCACTGACATCTCACTTGGATCTGAACTCACAGCTTGCCAGTAAAAGAGAACATATAAGCAGATGACAGCTTGATAAAATTAAAGCTTGACTGCAAAGTGTTGCAGGGGGATCTTAACGTAACAAGTAACTGGAGACAGGGGATTTCACACTGAGAAATACAACGTAAGAAGCATGGGAAAAAAAACCACCTTATCAGTCATTTCACAGAGGTGGGTTGTAGCTCAGTCATCTATTTACTCTTGATCCTGGGATCACTGTGGAAAATCCTCCAAAGTTTTAATCTCAATGTTCAACAGTGGACAAAAACCAGAATTATTATACAAAGAAAAGAGAATTAACAAGAATATTCAAGATATTTTTACATTGAATATGACATCCAGTTCCCATCATTGTCTCTAAGGACTCTATGACACCAGAAAAAAAGCATGGAGACCAGGGTGGAGACGGAGGAACGGCAGGCAGGGATTGACAGATTATACTGTCAGTTATCTCTCCGTGAGTGTGTGTAACACTATTCAAAAATCTCTCTGACCTCTACAGATTCCCAAAGATTTCCGCAGCAGCCTGGGTATGCTTTTGGAAGTCCTTAAAATATATTGCCAGAAGCTAGGAATCTATATCCAGGGAAGCATCTCTCAGTATTTGTTCCAATACCTTACAGTCCTTCCTCCCCCAGCCTCTGCTCAGTGTAAGCTTCAGGCTAAGCTCAGGCACACAGGGCTAAGCTTTTACCAACCAGAGCACAGGTTCCTACCAACCAGTTCATCAGGTTAGTTTTCTATACATTGCAATCATAGAATCATAGAATTGTTAGGGTTGGAAGGGACCTTCAAAGGTCATCTAGTCCAACCCCCCTGCAAGAAGCAGGGACATTCCTGACTAGATCAGGTTGCTCAGAGCCTCAGCCAACCTGGCCTTGAACGTTTCCAGGGATGGGGCCTCCACCACGTCTCTGGGCAACCTGTTCCAGTGTTCTATAACTCGCATCGTAAAAATTTTTTTCCTAATTTCTAATCTAAATCTACCCCCCTCTATTTTAAAACCATTACCTCTCGTCCTATCGCAACAGGCCCTACTAAACAGCCTTTCCCCATCTTTCTTGTAGGCCCCCTTGAGGTACTGGAAGACGGCTATCAGGTCTCCCCGGAGCCTCCTCTTCTCCAGGCTGAACAGCCCCAACTCTCTCAGTCTGTCCTCATAAGAGAGGTGCTCCAGCCCTTTTATCATCTTCGTGGCCCTCCTCTGGACCTTCTCCAACTGGTCCTTATCCTTCTTGTGTTGGGGGCTCCAGAACTGGACACAGTACTCCAGGTGGGGTCTCACCAGGGCAGAGTAGAGGGGGAGAATCACCTCCCTCGACCTGCTGGCCACGCTTCTCCTGATGCAGCCCAGGATGCAGTTGGCCTTCTGGGCCGCAAGGGCGCATTGCCTGCTCATGTTAAGCTTCTCCTCCACCAGCACTCCCAAGTCCTTCTCCTCAGGGCTGCTCTCAATCCATTCCCCGCCCAGCCTGTATTTGTGCCTGGGATTGCCATGACCCAGGTGCAGGACCTTGCACTTGGCCTGGTTGAACTTCATGAGGTTGGCACAGCCCACCTCTCCAGCCTGTCAAGGTCCCTCTGGATGGCATCCCTCCCTTCCAGCGTGTCGACGGCACCACACAACTTGGTGTTGTCGGCGAACTTGCTGAGCGTGCACTCTATCCTTTAATATTAAACTACATTGATGGACATATTAAACATATGTTCCATTTGTGAATGCATATACGTAAGTCTTTGTCAATGTTTAAATATAAGCCAATTAGGTATTCACTTCAGAAGGAAAACTGCCAGAAAACTTATAGACACTATTTTTAGGCTGCCAGCACCATGGGAAGAAGTAGCTGCCTTGCGCCACAGAGGATACTTGTGATATCAACTTTCTGGTATTGTTGACCATTTTACTGTTACAATGTAGTGTTACAATTGAGGCAGTTTCAAATAGAATATTCAAGCCTAATCATTAATTCAGCTATTTAATGTTAACATATTCCATTACTTGTTAATTAATTACTAAAAAGGCAGAATAATTGCCACAGTGATCTGGAGTCTGTAGGGTCCCCCTAAGAAATAAGGAGTTAATCTAGTGGAAAGGTATGAAATGAAATTACCTAGGAAACAACATATGGAATCTATATATTATGGAATTGACAGGTTTAGTAGAGCCCTACCTAGTCTGTGTATAAGCATATACATGTGTATATATATATAAGCATATATATGTGTATAGAGGAGTAATGGAAAGACCGTAGAAAACAATTAGGAGAATGACAGTAAAAGTTATAAATTTGTCATGTGTAATATATATGATCAATTAAAATCAGCATAGTTAGTGAAAGAAATGTATGAGAAATACAGATGCATTTCTGTGCACTTTTTTATGTACAAATATATAACAAGATATTTAATTTAATGTGTGTTTAATGCTGGTATGCCCCTACTCTCAGTCATCTGAACTGATAGCTTTAATAAGGGGATAACCTTGTTTTAAACTCATCATATATTTGCATGCATACGTGAGCTATGTTGCAACAGAAGCTGGCACAGCTGCCAGAAGCAACAACACAGTTGATTAAAATATACTTAAGGACAACATATTTTGCTAATCCTAACTTACAAGTGGTGAAATTACAGCCCCCTTTTCCGTCCTCATACATAAATTTCCATTTCTGGTTTGTTCTACATTTTGGAACTCTTATTAAATCAAGACAACATTTTCAAATAAAGATATTGGTAAAACAAATCAAATAACAGAAAAAATATATCGGAAGTCCAGCTCTTAAGCTTTTCTAAGTCTCTTATTAGGCATAGGTCAACAGTATAGCAATCTCTGTTCTTAAAATATTACTTCTGCGTTGTAATCTGACTCCATCTGCTGAGTTTCTCTGCAGGGAATTTCACATCATTGTCCTTTCCAAAATAATTCTTCACCATAAAGTATTCTGCATTCCATTTATTATGTGAGCAATAGTGCCAACTTTGGAGGTACCAATATCCTTCCACAACAACACAGAAACTAGACATACTTAGAAAGTATCAGAAATAGTGGAAGTTATAGCTGGGTACCGTACCCTGCATGTTACAACAGTCGGTAATAAAGGGGCTTTTCAAGAGAAGGTCTTTTTTATTTTTCATATCTGTGATTGACTATCCTCTCAATCATACATGAGCAGATTACAGTGCATGTATGAAAGGAGAGAGGCTAACTGGCTGTTCAAGCATTTGGCATAAACAAGGTAGGCATCCTAGTTTGTCATGGGCTTAAATTAAGAGTTTTAGAACACAGTAAACATCCTGCTAACATATTTTTTCTTAGTAAAAAGCATATGAAGGAATTTGGCTCCCAGTAAGGAATGCACCACTAAGTAAAAATGGCAATCCTAAAATTATCTCTTCAGAAAAAGCTAAGAGACATGCATCACCATAATCTTTTTTTAAGGAGTGGTATTGATTGAAGGAAAAACAAATAAACCCCAGTGTACAGAAACTGTAGGAGAAACTTAAATATAACCTCAAAATTAATTTGAAGGGAAAAAAAAAACCATGTCCACCTAAAATATGCATGGAAAATTACATAACAAAGTTCTTAGCAAATCTAGCATGAAAAACTTGGATATGACAGCTATGTCTAAATCATATCTATGTGCATAAAACTAGATCCTGCAGATTCTACACATTTCCATCTTCTTGTATCTTTTCCAGCAAAAAAAAAAAAAAAATCACCAAAGTCCAGGATAAAGTTGCCATGCAATTTTATTAAAACTCTGTGACTGGAACTCTGAATCTGAGGAGGAACGCTATGGCATTTTTTTAGCCACCAAAGCTTCAGTGACAACAATTAGTACGAAGTCAGAGATGTTACAAAACTGACAACAGTGCAGCCAACAAAATTTCTAAATTGTGTATAAGGGGTCTGAAGGATACTTTTCTTCACAAGAGTTCCCAGCCCCATGCAATCCTCTCTTCAACAGATTGTTGTACCTTAAGGGTGTTTTATACAATTCACTTTATTTTACTGTCCAAATAGAATATATACTGTGTGTTTACATTAGGTGTTAAGTCTCTACCCATCTATTTCAACATGAAATTTAGCATCCATGTTTTGCTCCTTATTACCAGTAACCTTAGGATAAACTACCAAATTGAGTAAGCCTTTGCATGTGAGTGTCATGCAACGATATAAGACAGAAAGTCACTGATCACAAAAGCTTGTCAGGCTCATAGAGGTGGCTATTAAGGGAGAAAAAAGTCATGTTGTAGTGCATTTCCCACAATGGAAACAGTGTGCACGAGTGCAGTTCATAATAAATACTGTTCCAAAAATAGAGTAAACAAAGTTTAGGACATTTGGGAACTGAAAACTGGCAACTAGAAAATGAAAGAGTGAAAAATTAGATAAGAGGAAGAGTTTATCAGGGGTTTTGCCTAAGCCAAGACAACCATGTGCTGCACCAGCTAAAAAATCAAAGTGATTTTCAATGTCAGCCTCAGGCAGTGGTAGGTCTAGACATCTCTATAGGTGCAACTAAACAGTACTGATGATAGGGAGCAGTAGCTTTAGATCCTCTGAGAAATCTGTGCTTGCATAAGGTAGCAAAAGCATAGATAAGAGAGAGCAAGAGAGTGGAGAGACCTTCATCAGAGAAAGCATGACCTCCTGGCACATCACAGGCAACAGAAGGCATTTCTGGGTATTTTTGCTGCAAGACAACCCAATAGCAAAAAATGTTATCTGCTTTAGTAACCACTAATTGGACCTTAGACCTCCATTTAGGACACTATTTCCTTGCCTTTTCTTTTTTGATCAATTTTCATCCATCTTTTATTTTTCTTGTAGAGGAAATAAAAACTGTTATGAATAAATGTTCTAGAGGTAGTCAATGTGACTAAATAAAGTGAAGATCAAGAGGACATATTTTTGCTATGGCATCTACTGCTGTTTTCCAAAGGAGAATAAATTGAAAAGTATTTATTTTAAAATGCTGTGTGCATGATACAGTATACTCAGTTGCACTTCATTTAGTCATGCAACTCCCAGTCAATGTAAAGCCCACAATGCATGGCACACCTTGAAGAGAGTTTCTCATGAAATAAAATCACTGTTAGCATTTTGTCTTCAACTGTACACAGATATTTATGAAAATGAAAAAGGAAGATGGAGGGAGAGCAATAGAGTGAGAAAATGAATGCATGCACTGCATTCCACTGTGTAAATAGCATTATTCATTATTTTTCTCATTTCTCTCTGATCAACTCTTAAAAACAATTTAACAACTAACCATACATTCACTGGTGAGAAAATTGTACTCTGAACTTGCCATAGAAATAGACTTGAAAATATAAGAAATGTTTTCCATCTATAAATAATATAATTGTAAGTAATATTACTAGAAGAGGCAACAGCAACAGTGCACCTATACAGTGAATCCATAGATGCACTTCTATGGGTTACTGCAGTGAACTCTTCTCTACAGGTGTATGAGATTAGCATGATCATGTCTACAGGTCTATGCATATCACATTTTATAACATTCCATCACTCTTATCACAAAATTTAAAAAACTACCTCATTAATTCCATGTAGCAACTTATATAGATAGCTAGTTGCCTTTCAGATTGTCTTTCCATTTGTCACCATCTGAGCTGCATAGCTGAAGGGGCAACATGATCCCTCTGTCCATTTCAGAGTCAGAAAATTCTGAAACTGTAAGCAGCTACAAGGAGTATTAAATGACTAGTACTGGCTTGTGAAGTACCAGGAAAAGACAGCTTAGGCGAGAAAGAAAATGGCAATAAGCTGAAACTAGCACTGGGAAGTTAAAGGCCTCTCAGCTGAGAATGAATTAATTTCTGGTGCCCGCAGGGAAGCCCAAAATGCCATCTGGCAGCAGGACACAGGCAGCGTGCTTGTGTTGCAAACACACTGCTCAGGACAACTGCAGAATCAGCCATCAGGCAGACTCGAGGGGCCCATTTAGTCTGTTCTGCTGTTCCAAAGCAGGATCAACTCTCTTTATGTCTTTCTTGGCAAATTTCTATCATGTTGTGAAAATTCTTCAAACAAAAACCTGTTCCAGTGCTTCAGTATCTTTACTACAGTCCACCTTTCTGTGGAGAGAAAATTATTCCCTCCTCTGTACTCTAGCTTTTTGTAAATTTACCATGTTTCCAGTCAGTCTTCTCTCATTTTTTTTTTTTGACCTAAGAATCCAATGCACTCAATATTTTCTTGGACATTATGTTTTTGAGACCTCAAGCCAGTCTTGCTGAGCCTCTCTAACTCCTGTTCTTGCATTGTGGCTAGGTGAGAGCAATCCTTACTTTCAGCACCCACAGTGTAGGAGGAATTGCATAAAAAATTGTCTCCTAATTCATAATTAGAGGATCATGCCAGTGCTGTAGGCATTTAACAGCCACAAAGACAAGAACAGTAGATGGCAAGATGCTGTTGTACTATCTAATTTTGTACAGAAAACAGTCAACATTAACTAGGGAGAGAAGGGAACACACTTCATTATCACGTGAAATAACAGATTTAGGGGTACACAGAACCCTTGGATCTTAGAACACCTGCCTTGAATATCTTTCTTTTCCTCCTCCTGTCCTCAGAGACTTAAAGTCACAAGCACTCATTTTGCAGATGAATGAGTTTCTAAATCAGCAAATACAGCTAAAACAAAACTATAATCTGTATATTTCTATGCACAGAGTGAGACATTTCTAATAATAGATTTTAGAAGTTATATTTTCATTTCAGCCTTCTCTTTCTTTCCTCAGCAGGAAATGCACATTGAGACAATTAAGTAATATGCAATTAGTTATCGAGTGTTTACAACATCTTACTCACCCACTGGAGACATTTCTGGGACACTGGCAACATAAGGCCCATCCAGGAACTTTGGCTCATTATCGTTAATGTCCTGCACTTTGATGATGAATTCTGATTCAGGCTCTAGTGGTTTCTTGGTGTCAACATCCACAGCCTGAGCCCGGAGCGTGTAGAAAGGTTTTTCTTCTCGATCTAGGCTCCTTATAGCATGAATATCTCCTGTGGTCTCGTCAATGGTAAAAACCGTGCCGGCACCATCTCCTGAAAGCGTGTATTTAACAGTGCCCACTCCCTTGTCCAAGTCTGAATGAAGCTTGAGAACAAAAATTAAAAAAATGGGGGAAAGAACATTAATGGCTTTTTCTAGACTGGAAGGTAAATATTATTGTTATTTTTTTCTCTTATGTAATAAAAGATGTTAGAGTAACCAATTTCATAAGTCCCTAACTGCCTCTAATTGCATGGAAAAAATGTAGATAGCATGTTACCTAATATTTTTACCCCCATCTAGTATCCAACATAGAGAACATTTCAAAATTCTACCTGTTTTCTCCAACAAATACCCTTCACTACTGAAACTGCAATGAAGCAGGACTTTGGATTTGTTATAAACTGAAATTTAAGACAAAGGATGGAAAATCACCAACAACCACATCAAACAAACATGAGATGACATGAGAGAGTGCCAAAAGCTTTCACAGACTTTTTGGTTTTCAGAGAAGTAGAAGGGAACTGCCTAATTTTCATTTCACACAGAAGAGCTCGATGGAATCCTAAACTCAAAGTCAAACCTGGTTTAAAAAAAAGACAATATATACCTCTTAATTACACTAAATTATAAACAGAACTAAAATTTCTACACATATTTGATTGTTTCTGTCCTTTCTGAGATAACCACATTGCAGGCAGTGTGAAGCTCAGAGTTCTCTTGCTCACTGGAAGAATATAGAACTCTGTCATTTCGGCCTTAGCTCGATTAATTCTGCCTTAAATACCAATATACTCATTTTCCAGGCTGTTAGTATGTTAAATCTCTATTGCTAATTTGACAAAAATTACTTGAATACAAGTTCTTGGACATTTTTGTCCATTTGATCAGTGTCTCTACTACTATAATGTGGTCTTAAACACTATTTCAAATACAAGAATTTTTGAATTCAAAATACAATATCATAGAATCATAGAATCATAGAATAGTTTGGGTTGGAAGGGACCTTTAAAGGTCATCTAGTTCAATCTCCCCACAGTGAGCAGAGATACCTTCAACTACATCAGGTTGCTCAGAACCCTGTCCAGCCTGACCTTGAACCTTTCCAGGGATGGGACATCTACCACCTCTCTGGGCAACCTGTTCCAGCACTTCATCACCTTCATTTATTTTATTTTTTTTTCTTTATATCTAGTCTAATTCTACCCTCTTTTAGTTTAAAACCATTACCCTTTGTCTTATAGCAACAGGCCCTGTTAAAAAGTCTGTCCCCATCTTTCTTATAGGCTCCCTTTAAGTACTGGAAGGCTGCAATAAGGTCTCCCCGGAGCCTTCTCTTCTCCAAGCTGAATAATCCCAACTCTCTCAGCCTGCCCTCATAGGAAAGGTGGTCTAGCCCTCTTATCATTTTTGTGACCCTCCTCTGAACCTACTCCAACAGGTCCATGTCTTTCCTGTGCTGAGGGCTCCAGAGCTGGACGCAGTACTCAGTATGATGAACTTCTTTCTCAGATGCCTTTACCTGTTTCATGTTCATCTTTTAAATACATCTAAAAGTTTTGAATAGATATTCAAGGTTACATCACAGATGCTGAAATAGCTTTTAAAATATTCTCCCGCTTGTCCCATCTAATGAGGACTAAAGAGATCTACTATAATGGACACAGGTTGGAATGGAGTTATCAAAAGTTAATTCCCCTAAGCAGCATAGCAAAGCGGTTATGGATATAGGCTTTATTTACATGATGTACTGCCCAAGGTGAAACACGATAGAGGAAACATGGGACATGAAAGGAGATTATGAAGAAAATGAATTACTGAGAAACAAAGTGGTTTTGTTAATGGGGCAAGAAGCTAAGCTATAGAGAAAGAGGTAAAGCCAATTATTGTATTGAAATTGAAAATAGGTCCTTGTGACCGTGGAAGAGGTCGTGGTTTGTGGGACAGAGTGAATATGAACATAGTTTCTTCTTTGTCTACTTTTTCATCTCATCATGCCTGCTCACTGAATACGCTAGATTTTGATCTTTCATCTAGCTGCCCCCTGCATGTGATTTAAAATTATTTCTCCAATCCCAAGTAAAGCATTTTGCTTCTTGAGCATTGATTCACTGTGGAAAGATTCAAAGGAAGTTAATTTTTATTTCCTCCTGGAGTGTTAAATATTTCCTTGCTTGTAAAATGAAAAGATAATGCAGCCTGAGATAATTACTGCCTATTTCTTCCTCATCATTTTAATTTAAGTGGCTTACAAGTTTCCCACTGTTCCATTATACCTTGTTCAGTTAAAACTTAGTATCTTCCTTCCATTATCATATAGACCTACAGACACACATAGAGTGAAAAAAAAATTCAAAATGATGATGAGAAAGCTCAAAGAAAAAATGTTAGAACTTAATAGAGGGAACCACACCATTTTCTTACTTGTGTCCCCGTATTAAATAAAATATGTCTCGGCTTTGTTGTGAAGTCTACCTTGTTGCATACTCCCAGAAGTAAGGATATCACAGAGCAAAAGAATGTGGATTCAAAGCAGGGATTTGTAAACAGGGAAGCATGCCAAGAATATTGTCTCTACTCCCATCTACTGTCATCAGATTTGGCACTAAAGCTTCAATGATTGAGTGTATTTCTGATTGCCAGCTGGAAGGTTTATGTTCAACTAGTAACAAACCAGGCTGTACTGCATATGTTATCTGAGCACTTGGATTACACTAGAGAGAAATATTAGTTACTTCACCTAGCTGGGGAAAAAGTTAAAAAAATATAACAATAAAAGAGCAAAACAAGGGCTCCTAAATAAAGGAAGAGTGAAATACTAAGACAAACACAAGCATAGCTTTCTTCAAAGGCATTCGAGTGAAAAAGCTTTATAACTGGTAGCATTAGCAATTCTACAGTTACAAATGTCTTTACCACGTTTCACAATGATCTTACTGTCATCACGGAGACAAGGTGGGATGGCTTCTATGACTGGAATGTTGGAATAGAATGATACAGGCTCTTTAGGAAGGACAGGCAGGGGAGATGAGGAGGGGGGTCTCGTCCTCTATGTCAATGACCAGCTGGAGTGCATGGAGATATGCCCTGGGATGGATGAGGGGGCAACTGAGATTTTCTGGGTCAGGATTAAAGGGAGGACAGGGACAGGTGACATTATAGTGGGAGTCTGTGACAGGCCACCTGATCAGGAAGACCGAGCAGATGAGGCCCTCTATAGACAGATAGCAGCAGCCTCACGGTCACAAGCCCTGGTCCTCATGGAGGACTTCAATCACCCTGATATCTGTTGGAAGGACAACACAGTAGGGCACAAACAATCTAGGAGGTTCCTGGAATGCATGGATGATTGATAACTTCTTTCTCCAAGTGACAGAGAAGCCAAAGAGGAGAGGTGCTATGCTGGACCTTCTTCACACCAACAAGGAGGGGCTGGTGGGGAATGAGGAGCTCAAAGGCAGCCTTGGCTGCAGTGACCATGATGGAGTTAAAGAACATTAGGGCAGTGAGGAGGGTGCACAGCAAGCTTTCTGCCCTGGAGTTCAAGAGAGCAGACTTTGGCCTCTTCAAGGACCTGAATATTAAAAAAGACACAAGGTTTTGGAAATATGAAGAATTAATTTCTAGTTTTGCTCAAATCTGTGCTGTTATTCTCACTGCCTAAGGAACACAGAGTTTAGTGTCAGATCTTTGGGCAAACCTGCCCCAAGTGTAAAATTAATGATTTCTTGCAGGAAACTCTGTTAGTGCAGAAAATCATGAATATTTTTTCTGTGATGGCAGATAAAGACACATCATCCCATAATTCTTGATGATGTGTCCAAACAACACATACGACAAAGGAAATGACTGATAAAAATCAATTATGAATAATAAGATGGAGAATATTGTGAAATATATTGTGTAAATCTATGCAGAAACTATGACAGTGTTCTTGAATCATATTCAATACCAGGTGCCAGACTGAGTCAGTCTACAAGCCCGTGTGATCCAGCAATCTGCTTCAACTTATAACTAGCTGAAACTAGTTTGCTTTGGAGAGAATTAAAAAGTCAGTGACAACTCGCTACAAGCACATCTGGAATAAATTATTTATTCAGTTCTTCAGGCAGTTATGTCCAATTCCTAATAACAAATATGATTATTCATATTTTAGCAATAAACTGCTTCACTACCTTGCTGCTTCAATAACTCAGTGTTATTAAATCTGTGCCATTTTAAGAATTCATACACCTGCACAAATGACTTGATATTACATATGAAACCACATGAAAGATAAAGAAATGCATTAGATAACATACTTCAATACCTGCTTTATATTCCTAGCTAAATTCAACATTACGGTAGTACGGATCAGAAATATTTGTTCCTTGGTGCTGATTTGCTCCTCAGTATCCTATGCATCTGATCCTCAACTGTACGTCTCTTTTCTTAAATACTCCAATGGCTTGCACTAATGAAGTTACAATTATTTGGAAAGTCAAATTTATAAATTCACAGCCATAGGTAAAGAAATCAGAAGCAAAAGAAACTTAACAAATTGGAAGATAATCTAGCCTTAAAATGAAGTAATCGCTATACCCTCACAGAGCACACAAGAACAAGGGCTATGACATTCACCAGGAGTATTACAGGTATTGAAAAGTTGTTTTATGAATAGACTGTTTCCCTTCCTTAATTTTCCATCCATACGCAATAATAAAAAAAAAGGTAGACAAAGAAAAGAGGAGGAAGTAAAAATATTTTAAATGTCAAGGAATGTCCCTAAATTTATATATTCACCTTGTGATACACTCTGAGATTCTAAGTCTTATTCCATTGCAAATTTCACAGGCTGAAAAAAAAAATTTAACTGTTCAATTGATTTGTTCCTAGTAGATCAATTCAAATGCTGTGTATATCTGGACTGAGAACATTGCTAAATCTTCCAAGATATTAACCCTTCCTTGCACGCACAATGGTACTAGTTATCCTATATCTGTATCTTTACATCATTTTTCAGTATGCAATATATTTAAAGACGTTTTTCCATTATTTCTTCTGCCTGTATCTACTTCCAAGTATCTACATTTGCTCTGTAGCCACCAGCTCCTCTCCCTGCCCTCTCTTGTGTAAGATGCTCAATGAAAACTGTTCAAGAAGTCAAAATAGCCGATCATCTCCAGTATTAGCTAAGACTGCAAACACAGAACAAAATCCTAAATGAAGGAAAGAAAAAAAAGGTCATTGTTGTATGGAAAACATAGATGTAAGCAGAGCTGTTTCGGCAATCCTCTGCTGTAAAAGTCTGTGTGTTGCAAGAAGGATGCCCGCTACATGAAAGGAGGGTATAAAAGAATCTTGAAACCTTTGATATCAACCATCTAAGAAGACTTTCTATTTGGAACACTGTCCTTTTAAAAGATACTTATTCTACACATATTTTCTATTGGCAAGAACTCTGTGGTCTGCACAGATTGCATAGTTGCTTTTAAAAACTGATAATTAGATTCTAATCTACTGCTTTTATACAAATATAATTATTTTTTTCCCTCTAAAAATACATAAAAGTTGAAAATTTTCCCAAGATAAAAGGGGGTGGTGGTGTCAGAGACTTTAATTCATGAAATTGAGTAATGAAAACAACAATGCAATTGCTACTAATCAAATTCAATCAAATCATTTTTCTTTCCTCTCCTCTCCATCACACACACACACATGCTCCTACACACACCCCTCCAGAGGACGTTTAGGGGCAAGGCAAAATCTGCTCACAACAAACTCAGTGTGAATGTTGATCCTAAAAATCTGGATTACCTAGAATGTCTTCTGAATACTTAGTTATCATGCATTGATCAGGCAAGACTGCAGACCAAAGCTTGTTAGGACACTACTACAAAATGGGTCAGATGAACAACAATCTGCAAAATAGGTGTATGGAAAGAAGTAGCAACTAAAATCATAGAATCATAGAATCATTTAGATTGGAAAAGACCTTTACGATCATTGAGTCCAACCACAAAATGATGAGGTAAAAGAAAGATGAACCAAAAAATAAAAGAATTATATTTTATTAAGGGAATTTGGAAAAGATGGTTTTGTTTCCTTTTAAGACTGAAAATTATTGGCACTAGGAAGGAGTGTCCTTGTACTAGCTTTGTATAGGGCATTTACAAGAGACCTCCATCCATGACTAGTCTTTTTTAGGGCTATGAGAATTTTGAACAATAATTTAAAATGTCAATTAAAGGAGGTGTGCATATATATATTTTAAAAAATATAAATATGTATCTTTTTAAAAATACACCAAGGATAAAAGAATTATTATTTGAACTAGCAAGCTGTGCATACCTTATCACCATAACTAATTTTCTTAGGGATGTATTGCTATGGCTTCTTTTCCTATGTTTAATAAAATATATAACTTGCAAGTATTGGAATTCTTCTGTCTAATTTATACAAAAATGGTAATAGACAACATGGTTCTGCATTTTGAAGTATCTTCTGTACACTGTCCAAATTAGATTAGAATGCTTTCTTATTCAAGAGGAATTAAATAAATTGTTTTCTATTCTTTTTCTAATCATTCTTGTTTGGCAAATAAAGCTGAGCTTTACTTAAATGAAAACACTGATTATCCAATTAAGTAAAACATTATCTCCTTCTGTTATAGGGATTTAGTTTAAGCACACTATGTCAAAACACACTTTTCCAACAGGGATTGTGGCTGCCAGTTAGTAATATGATGGCAAATAAGTCACTAGAAAGAAATGAAAACAGTGTTTGACCTGATCAGTTCAAATGAATCTTCATCCCTATCTACATCACTGACTTGAGGGGTCAGGGATTGTTATTTTTCTAATTCTGGGCTACAAAAATATTTTTGTTGCATTATGCAGAATTCAGTAACAACACTTGCAAAAACACATTCCAAAATAGATTTTTTTTTTTTAATTTCATGAAATGCAATTGTCTATAGATAAAAAAAAAATCTTGGTAAATGAAAAAAAACCTATGTACTAGTAAAATATTGAAAGAACTAAAATCTATCAATAATATCTCATTATAACCTGATTATACAAGTAATTATATATGTAAGTTACAAGTTGCATACACTTCTGATGATGACATTTACACCACCATTATATTTCTGACAATGACTTTTACATCACCCTTTCAGTTGGAATTGATGCATATGGAAAGACTGTGTCCTGGTCCTCTTTAACTTTAATGTAAGGATCAATACCAGAAGTCACTTTTTAATTAAATTATTCTACTGAACTCCTAAAATTCCATGTTACAATGCATTCTGTGTATGTATGTTATGACTTAAGTCCACAATTATGCTGAATTCCATGAGATAAATGTTCTGCAGAATGGTAACAGCTGATGGGACCATGAATCTGCTGTGGACTCGAAGTATTACAACAGTAAAGTAACAACATAATCACAGGTTCCAACAACAAATTCCAGCATTGGCCATTAGACAACAACAGAAGACAAAACCTGAGGAAATTTATGAACTTCCAATTTCTTTTCCAATGCAATTTTATACATCCTGCTGAAGTACTATCAGCTACAACGAAGCATGCAACTGTTGATGACATGTCAGCGGAAAATTATTTCACCATCTTATTAAATTTTTATAATTTCAGAATTTTTCAAAGTATTTAACAGGAACAGAGCAGAGGATTGAACCTGAAACCCTTGCAGTTCAAAGACTTTAACGCATCAGATGGGAAAGGTGAGGTTGTGCCATGTATCCTCATGCATAGATGTGGCCTTTTCCTTTCTTTTCACTACTGTGCCCTTGAAATCTATGATAAACTATCTTCTGGTTCAAAGGAGTCTGTGTAAGACATCACTTGTTACAAATGAATGCATTCCAGTTGGCACCAATGTAGCTAGTTTGATTTACACCTGTTAAAACACTGGTGCTCCCTCTGTACCAGTGCATGGCTGGAGTCCTAGTGGCTAAGTAGGCGCATAATGCTGATGCCTGAAACCAAGAAACGAGGGAAGGGAATTTGCCATAAACAGGGGTCTGGGGAACAATCATCACAGCTTTCAGCAGCAGATACTTGTATTCCTTTGCAAGGCAATATTTATTTTTTTTTTAATTCTAGAAACTAAATGAAGAAAATACAACATTACAATGAAATTCTACATTCTTGATATTTAGTTGTGCAAGATCTGCAAAATACCCAATGGCATTGCTGTAACTAGTGAAAACAGGAAGTGTAGAGGGCGATGCTCTTTTTAGGTAGCATGTAAGATCGTAGTATTTCCTTTTGGAACAGGAATTAATGTATGAATATCAAGAAGACCTGCATCTCCCTTGATGCCACATACTAGCAGTAATATATTATTTTGCATTGTGTTCCCTGCTGTATCTCTACTACAACATATATAAAACATCAATACACAAAAATCTGAATTATATTGTATGAATAAATATAATATAAATAGATACTAGAGACTTAGGAAACCTTTACATGAAGCAGGCTGTATCTATAACAAAAATTGTAAGACACCTATTAGAGGAGAGTTCATAATTTCTAATGACTGTCTAATTATATTTATGAAGATAAGTCTCTTTGAAGACCACCTGATAACCACTGTTTAAAAAGTTGAGAACAAGTGGGAACTTTATACTGCAAAGCATTACTGAAATTAAGCTGTTGACAAGATATTTTCAGTTTAAAATTAGGTGTTTATGCTTGTGAAGTCGCAAAATCTGTTTTCTTTCAAGGGTGTACAAATATGATCCATTTTCTGTAGAATTATACTCTACATATGTCTTAAGCTATAAGGTATAAAATAATGGTTTATTTTCCTTATTCCTTATATGTTAACTACTTGGGACTTTAAATTGAAAAAAAAATAAGCGTCAGAGGACATATACCTGGAATACTAAATCCAACATGATCAATATATGAGATTCCTCATCTCATCTTATAATGGGTCATGACATTACAGACGTTTTTTTTTCCTTGAGATTTGATTTCCCATGGAAGCTATAGCTACAGCAGCTCAGTTGCATGACCTTTTTTTTTTTTTCTCTCTCAGGAATTGCCCTATTGACGCCAGTGGGAATACCTTTGTATAGGCTGTAGGATTAGCTATGAATATGTCATAGGGAAGGCAGTGTACTGTATGCCATTCTGCTTCTGAAGTGGCAGAGAAAAAGACAGCTGCCTGCTGACAGCCATCACAGCAAATAGGGGCAATGGAATGGCATCCACTGCTGGAAGAGATCATGGCTCTTGGCAGCTTCCTGCTCCTTCCTTTAGCAGCGTTCACTTCTCTGCCTCAAATGTACGGAGCTAATCGAATTCCCTTGAACTTTTTTACATCATACTGTCTCACCTAGTTAAAGCAGTTGAATAGCTGGCCTTTGTAAGCCCAACTCTTCTGAAATTAATTATTGAAAACTCAAACTTCCTGCTGGAGTTGCTCTTCTGAGGAGGCAGCAACCTGCATGAGGAACAGTAGCTGTGGAGCAGTATACATTTCCACACCACAGCTGCAACTAGGAGGAGAAATACATCTTCAGCTATGTAGTTATAAACATCTATAGGCATAGTAGTCATGAAGCCAGCTACTCCTGTTCTCCTACTGTTAACAGAAAATTGTAGTTAGGGGTTAGCTGACCTCCACAGTTGTAGAAATGGTGCACCTGATCACACACAAAGTGAATCCCAAGCCTGATTCTGGCGCTCTGACTCAACTCCGCAAAATATCCAGATATACCTTCTTCAGAAAGTTGAAGGCTTAGTATAGTTCCTAGAAGCATACCCTCTATAAGACTCCCAAAGCTAGGTTTACCCTACTTTAAGAAGCCACAGCTCTCCAAAATGCACAGACATGAAAGGACACAGACTCCCCTTGTATTACCCAGTGGTCTACCTATGTTAAAATATTTTCTGTGTGTATATCCCAAAGTTGATAATAAAAATAGTAATTTTAAAAAATCACTCATAAATACACAACTTTTAAGTACTTTTAATGGGAGCCCTGTCATAAACCAAAAAGAACAGATTGCTGTAGTTAGAACATGAAAAGAAGGACTAGAGTTGTAGGGTCTCCTCCTTTTCGAGTAAACACATTGTTGGATCTATATGCTGAAAGAGTATTGGTTTAAGCCCATTGCATTTAGAGAAGTCAAAAATTCTAAACCGCTTACAAAAGCTTATGCTTAATTTGACATTAATTGGAACTTTAAGTAGCAAATAAATCTTCTGCTCTTTCACTTTTCATTTATATTAATATGCTTTTCAATTCCAGTCTGATCTTGGGGGGTTTTAGAGCCAAAGCCTATTAAATTCTGTTGGTGCTGATTAGACTTTCTTCTTTTTGATCTTTCCCTTAACAAATTTTTTCTATTTTTTCAAATATTTTTCTTCACTGACTGCATTGAAAATGAATATAAAACCTCTCTTCCTCACATATTTGAATTTAATGTTATGTTAAATACAAATAACTTGTTCTGTAAATCATACTTGCTGTAAAGCACTGTCAGTTAAGGTGTCTCTTTTTGTTTGATAATGGCACACTAGAACATGGAGAATGTGGTAGGGAATGACAGATTAGAAAGATTCTGCCTCAACCTGTCCATCATTGTGATGAGGCATACTATCATAAAGTATTTGACCACTTCTTTTTTTTTCTAAAGAGAAAAAAATCTTAGTTTTTATCACAGAGGTGAAAAAATATTAATTTTAACACATATATTAGAGGGATAATTTTAAGACATTTACGGGCACAGAATTTTATGAGTGAAATAGAATAGAATAGAATAGAATAGAATAGAATAGAATAGAATAGAATAGAATAGAATAGAATATTTTCTGAATTTTTAATCTCATTGTCTTAAGTTAGCCCAAAAAAAAAACCCCAGACAAACAAGCACACCACAACATGAAAAAAATGCAAAATAATCTGGCAGTCATGCTCAATCTCGCAGTCAATAATCTGGCAGTCAATAATGCTCACTGTGTATGAGATATAGGAATGGAAGGCACAGTGGAGAAGCTGAAAGACAACTCTGTCTCAATTCCAAGAAAACACAATTGTGTGAATCATTGCAAGATTTCTTCAGAACAATATTTTTAAAGACTGTATTAATTAAATAATCTTTTCACACAGCAACTGCTTATTTTCCTCAGGTTTCAGAAGAAGGCATAGGAAAAGGTGTTGTACATATTTCTCTCATTTTGCTGAAACATTCAAAATGGCTTCAGGTTAAATATTCTTTGGATATGAAACTAACTTGCTGTGTATTTGCTGCAGGGTTGAGACAAACTTCCTGGAACAGTGATTGAGGTCTAGGTATAACTCAAACAATAATGCAACAAACAGCAGCCCCTTCACTTTTTAAAATGATTTGCTGAAGTTGGTTTCTGGTCTGATCAACTTACATTCTTTGTCTCAAGGACCAATGAGGAATTGGTAAAATACAAGCAGTGATTACCTAACAGCAGAGTAGTGACTTAGGAAATTTTGTGGCCCCAATGTAAGTAGGTTCAACAAATTAAAGATAGAATGAGATTAATGAAGAGCTACTACAGAAAGAGGAGCAGAAACGTGCTTTTGAGGTGGCTGAGTTAGTGTGGCCACTCTGGAGGAAGAGGAATGAAAGTGCTTAAGGAGCATATCCCTTGCACGCCTGCTTCTGTGTCACCTCCTGCATCATGATGTCCGCACTGCAACATGACACCACTTCATATTCAGAATGACAACTAAAATCAGAGATGGAAGCCAGGACATACTGGCAGAGGGAGAAGGTTGATTTGAGAAAAAGGTTGTATTACTTTCAAGCTCCCTTAGTGTTGTAGTTTAGCCCTGCTCGGGACCAGACTACACAATCTCTCTTTCACTGCCCCCACTCTCCAAGGGAATAGGGATAGATAATATAAGAAAAAAAAAGGCTCAAGGTTTGAGATAAGGCCAGGGAGAGATCATTAAAGTTACCATTACGGGCAAAACAGACTCAACTTGGGGAAAAACTATTAGTTTATTATTAAAACCAAAGCAGGATAATGAGACAGAGAACAAGATAACCTCCCCCCACCCCTCCCTCTTCCCAGGCTTAGTATTATCTCTACCACCTTCCCCACTCCAAGCAGCACAGGGGAGAAGAGGGAATGGGGATTTATGGTCAGTTCATCACTCGTCGCTTTACACCACTCCTTCCTCCTTGGGAGAAGAACTCCTCACATCCTCCCCTGCTCCATCGTGGGGTACCACCCACGGGCCACAGTCCTTTGTGAACTGCTCCAGCATGCGTCGTTTTTCTACAAGATGCAGTCCCTCCAGAACGGCTGCCCCAGCCGGCCCTCCATGGGCTACAGCTTCCTTTGGGTACCTGCCTGCCCCAATGTGGGCTCCTCCACAGGCTGCAGGTGGATCTCTGCTCCTCCATGGACCTCCATGGGCTGCAGGGGTACAGCCTGCTTCACCATGGTCTTCACCATGGGCTGCAGGGGAATCCGGGCCAGGAGTGACATTACTCTTCCCCATCACTCTTCTCTGACCTTGGCGTCTGCAGCTGTTCCTCTCACAAGAAATTCTTCAGAATAAGCTGAGGCAGACACCTCTCAGGTTCTCTTCACATCTGCTCTCCAATTCTTGTCAAGTCAGGCCCATACAGCCGCCCAGCGGGAAGCCAGGGGGTGAGGGCCACAATGCTCGCACCTCCCCCTTTCTGCCCCCACTTCAACTTCTTCACATCTTCTTCTCTTCCGTTTTTTTTTGGGTTTTTTTTTTTTTTCCTGTCTTTCCCCTTCTTAAATACGTTATCACAGAGGTGTTATCACGGAGCATTCTGCTACCAATTGGCTCATCCCTGGCCAGGAGCGGGTCTGCCCTAGGCCTGGCCAAGTCCACTGGACAAAGGCAAAACAACTTCTAGCAGCTTCTTACAGAAGCTGCCACCATAGGCCCCCTGCACTAAATAAAACCAGGACACTTAGAAAAACCTTGTTGATAAAGCCGGCAGGGATATGAACTTTATTTGCAACTTCAGAGTTTTAGAAATTATAACAGAGGGGTCATATCTACAATTTTTCACTCAATCAAATATAGAGTCTTCAGGAATAGTATCTGTCATTTCAATAGAATGTATATGAGGTGATATTCATTATATTAAAATTTTACAAGTTATAAAATATAATCAACAAAAAAAGGACATTGGTACAATACAGATAAGTAAGTTACACACTGCATCATTTGCATTTTTTTCTAGCTTGACTTACTGAATTTTTTTTTGGCAGTTTTGTGAAAAGAAACTTTTTCAGTGGGTTCTTTCAATTGATCAGCCTTTGGATGGGAGAAAAGCAGGCTCTTAAGACACAAGTAAAGTGTCAGAATTCCTTCTTCAGGCTTGGATTATTTAAAACAAGCAGCATCTATATGGCACTATGCAGAACTGAACCAGATCACAGAAATTCTGTATATATTCTAAGTTATGGATACACTCATATTTCACATATCATTAAGCTGTACTGTATGAGAATATTGGTATGCCTTCTTTTTAATAAAAACGTCACACCTATGTACTAAGAAGCAAAAGAAAAATATCTTCCTCAGCTCAAGCCTAAATCATTTGTACTCAAAAGGAGTAGTTTAATTATACAACTGAATGGTGATTGTCTCTGCTAGATTGTCCCAATGCAATTTTTTAAAAAATGTGTTGAGTTTACATGAAGTTATATTCTAGCTATAGCATTTACTTGCAATATTTACTCATGTTTTTTACGGATAAAGGAAAACATTCTCAAGAATTAGCAGAGAATACAGTATAATGCATAAAGAAATTAAAGAGCTTTGTAATTTGGAACAGAAATGATTGTACGGCTGTGGTAACATCTCAGTTATCTATGGCTGTGGCTGTACTTCTGTTTTACGTGAACAAGATGAAAGGCCAGCCACTTCTGCTGCTGCTGCTGGGGATGGAGAAGGAAATGAAGAGCATGGAGTCATTTACCCCAGCGACAGAGGGTGGTAAGGTTATTGCTACGGACACCTTGAAAGAAGGCAGAAGCAGGAGGCAAGGCAGAAGAGCTGCATCTGGGTGAGTTTATATTCCATCTCTTTTCTGATAGAGTTGCTTGATGAAACGACAGAGGTGTTAATTTGCTCCTAATCCTTTTGCATATGGTTCTTTCTGAAGTCCTGAGGAAAACAATTTACAAGGGCAAAATCTCTCTGGGCTCCAGGGAAGCCTAATTGTGTCCATAAAGCTTAAACCTTTGCCTCGAGAAAGTCATTCGCAAAACTCCCATTGTCTCCAATTTTATTCAGTAACAATTAGGGCCTCGCAAGTACTAGCAGAGTATTCTCCTGCAGAGTACTAGCAGGGTACTTTCCTGCAGAGCGAGAGTAAACATCTTATTTTGTTTCAATTCACAGACTTAAGTACATTTTCTTTCCACCTTCAAGTTTTAACAAACTGAAGATCTCAAAACAGAAACAAGAAAAGTATTTTCTTTTCTTTTCCTGTGTGGAAATAATTCACACTCTCTCTCTCTCTCTCTCCCCCCCCCCCCTTTCTCTCTCTCTCTCTCTGATTTTCCAGAACCTCAAATAATGCCATTTGATTGCTCAAGATTCAAGAGATGGGATAAAGTTGATCAAATAATGTTTTTTGCAATTTTAACAATAAATGTTCAGTTAGATAGGAATTACTGTGAAATTCTTCCACTGGTGCTGCAGTTACTTGCTATGTGACAGAGGTTTTATCCATTTATTAATGTTCGTAGAAGTAAGGCTTCTTTCACTGACAAATGTTGCAGCTATTGATAGCTAAATTCACCTGGATTTGCAGTAGCTGCTAATTATCATCAAGGAATTCATATTCAGAAAGGGAAGCATTTTCAGCAATTTTCTTATAAATATTTCTTTGCTGTGATCGATGATTTGCACACACCCTTTTTGAACATAGACTTAGCTCTTAAATAATAATAAATTCATTGGCTGGAGACCTTCTAAGCATCAAACATCACCTATTTCCTTGCTGTCTGCCTTTAAGTTGTCATGCACCATTGCATGACCATTAAGTTGCAACACCGTTCTCAAGTTCATCATCTTATAACACTTGCTCCAAATACAGAAACCAGGACTGAGAAACGTCTTGATGAAAATGTAAACCCAGCTTATGATAAAGAACAAATTTCTGCTTTGTTGTGATAAATAGTTTTACTCATTGCATAACAGAGAATCTCTACTGTGAATAAGGCACTTGAAGAAAATGTGCAATCTAATCATAGAATCGTAGAATGGTTTGGGTTGGGAGGGACCTTTAAGGCCATCTGGCTCAACCCCCTGCAAGAAGCAGGGACATCTCCAACCAGATCAGGTTACTCAGAGCTCCCTCCAACCTGGTCTTGAATGTTTCCAGGGATGGGGCATTCTGTTCCAGTGTTTCCCCACCCTCACTGCAAAAAATTCAAACTCCTTTTGGTAGGAGCTAACAATGTTGGAATGGGGAGGGGAAGGCGTTAGAGTAAACTGTAACGGTAGAAATAACATGGCAGGAGATGCAGCACCGTCCCGCCCACCCACTGCAACCCTCACCGCCAGAAGCAGTGCCCCGGGCCAGACCAAGCCAGACCAGGCCGAGCTGAACAGAGCAGAGCAGAGCTGAGCCGGGCGGGGCTGAGAGGGGGTGCACCAGGCTGTGCCAAGCTGAGTCGGGATGAGCCAAGCCGAGCCTAGCCGAGCCGGGCCGTGCTGATCCAAGACGAGGAGAACTGGGCTGGGCCAAGCCAAGCAGAACCAGCCCAAGCCAAGCCAAACCGGGGTGGGCCAAGCCCAGCTGTGCCTAATCAGGCCGGGCCGGGCCAGGTCAGGTCGGGCCAGGCCGAGCCCAACCGAGCCGAGCCAAATGGGGCTGGGCCGAGCCAAGCCAAGTCGGGTTGAGCCAAGCTGGCTCAGCCGGGCTGGGCCGCGCCAAATAGGCCCAGGCCAGGCTGAGCCAAACTGAATCGGGCCGGGCCAGGCCAAGCCAAGTCAAGCCAGGCCAAGTCGAACCAGGCCAGGCCGAGCTGAACTGGGTCAGGCTGGGCCAAGCCCAGCCAAGTGGAGCCAAGCCGAGCTGGGCCAAGCCGAGCTGAATCGAGTCAAGCCAAGCCCAGCCAAGCTGAGTGGGACCGGCCCGAGCCGGGCCAAGCTGAGGCAAATTGGGCCGGGCCAAGCCGAGCTGAGCCGGGCCAGGCCTAGCTGGCCAGGCCGAGCCAAGCAGAGCTGGGCAAGCCCAGCTGAGCCGAATTGGGCCAGGCCCTGCCGAGCCAAGCTGAGCCAAATTGGACTGTGCCGAGATGAGCCGGGCTGGGTTGAGCCCGCTCAAGCCAGACCGGACCGGGCCAAGCAAAATCATGCCGGGCTGGGCCAAGTCGAACCACGCTGAGCTGAGCCCAGCTGGGATGAGCTAGGCCAAGCTGATCCGAGCCCTAATGATAGATTAATTTTAGCTATACCTGAAAGACATATTTATAGAAAAGATATATTTGTTAATGAAATCATAGAACCCTATACCTATTTTGAATTAGACCAGTTAATCCTAAACTAATTAACATCTGTTTATTAATGAAACTCTTATTCTAGCAATATTTGCATCATAAATTGAACTGAATTGAACAATAAATGATAATGTATTCTAATTTACATAGGACAATAAGTCAATTACTGCAAGAATCCAATTACTTCAGGAAGGTAATATACAAACAGAGTGCTTTTGCTTAAACCAAACCAAAAAATGAACAGGTAATTACACCTATCGACTAATGAATTTGCCAAAAATGACTAAGCTAAAAAACAGTAGTTATTTCTGTTGCTCATCTTTCTGTAGGGGAAAATAATCTAGATGTATAAATTACTGACTCTGTGGAAAGTTAGTATTTCTAATTTTATTAACAAATTGATTACTAAAATATTTATTTTCTGTGTAAAGTTATTTGTTAGAAAATCTAATTTCTTTCAAGGATATTTGATGGTGATTTATCTTCTGCATAATTGTATTGTATACAATTCATAGATTCAATGCCGTGAAAACTGCCTTACAAGAGTATTGTCTTGGAAGTATTGCTTACAGTAATCGAACAGTACTGCTCTCTAGCATTGAGGCAATCTATATTTTCCTACCTCATTCAGGAAGCAAGATTTACATTCTGAACAATGATCATAGTGAGGGACTATATGAACACAGCAGGAGCAGCCTCTGAAAACGCAGTGGAAAAGCCACCCATGGAAAGACAGGCAAGGCTGTACTCTCTAGCGTTGCACTTTATTTACGTATAGGGGATAACATGTAACTGCCAAAACCCATATCCACAGCAGGGCACAGGTCTATTTGTATCAGCCACATGCCCCACAGAGCTTGTTCTATTAAAGGAACAATGGGGAGTTTGATTCAAGAAGAGAAAAAGAAAAAGGCTTTATGCACAGAGCTTCCCACTTCTACCCTCACCTTCCACACTCGCACAGGGAAATAGCCATTCTTGTTGAGCTATGAGATCCAATTTAAAGCTACATTCTTTACTCTAAAACTAAATCTTTTGAGAGACTGGCTTAGACGTATGAAAAGAATACAGCATTCATTTGCAGTGAGCCTTTTAAAGCTTTCAGAATAGATTCATCCTGCACTGGCAGCCAGCTGGCCTTGTTTTGAGTGCTGCAATATATGCTTTGAAAAATCATCTAGCACAGGCAGAAGAAAATATTTAAGTAAAAAGAGCTTTTGGTTTACTATATGTGTGCCTTAAAAGTGCACATTTTTCATTTTAATGATACATTTACAGGAAGTATGAATTGGTGTTGTGGGATGCCAAACACCTGTCACAATGAAATTGCATTCTAAGAGATCATGAATAAACTATGTCCCAGCACACTCGCAGCCTTATCAGGATGACGTTCTTCTGTAAGAATTCAACTGAATGCTACATTTTCTATAAATATTCTTTGAAAATGGATAAAATTAGTGAGACACTCCTTCTAAAGATTTTGAAAGTCATAAATATATTAAGATTTCTTTGCTTAATGACCTGGTTGGGCTTAGCCAGCATGTTTAACAAGCCACTGTAACACCGATCTCCAGTAAGGTAAAAGTAATCTTAAAATTAGTTTGTTTTCAACAGTACTTCTAATCAGTGGAGTTTTCATTACTGGAACAGCTCTTACTTGGAGCAACAGTAATTTACTTTCTTCCTAATGTGATATAGCAGCTGCAGCCAGTCGTAGTGCAGCATTTCTGACTTCCTGAAGCATCTATTTTGTAGTCAACTGTGTTAGTGATGTGGACCCTTGGTGACAACTTTGAGGCTTGTGTGACTCCTTTATTATCAGCACCATGGAACTGACCATGGAATATGGGATTCTTTGGAATTTTTCTTTTTCACTAAAACTCTAATCTTTACCCTTGTAAAGATAAACCTACACAAATTCATTCTTAACTGTGAGATTAATGTGAAATAAAATCTGTATTTTAGAAGAGAAATCAATGGGAGAATCTGAAGACATCTCTTCATTGCACAAATAAAAAATTGGTTTGTTCATACACATGAAAGAACCCCAGAAATGCTGATTAACTTCTCCCTCAGAAAAATTCTGATCCATGCCCTCTCTACTGAAGCAAATTTGCCCTCAAAAGGCACTGTTTTGATTTTTAAGAAAGAGCAATGAAAAACATTTCCAGAAGGCAGGGAAAAAATTATATAGGGTGGTTCTCAAACTTGCCCATGATCTCTGAATGTCATGACTTTGATCAGCAGAAGAATAAGTGTTTCAGCTAGACTGGGCTGTACAAAGCACACCTAAGAAGAGACAGATGCCTGTCTATAAAGAGTTTATAATGGAGTGGTTATGTGTCTCTACTGGAGGATGTTTCTTCCTGTTGCTGCAGTGCAGCATTACAACATACATCCCTCCTCAGCACAGCAACACAGATATACCAGAACCACAGAGGGAAGGTTGTAAGGTGCTTCCAGATGACATCCCAAAAGTCTTAATAAACCTTTTTTTCTCCCAGCATTATTGACTACGTTTTTGTAGGCCGATCCTGCTGCTACACCTACCTCTCTCCCACAGGAGACACATCCGTGTCATGCTACGCTAGTGCAGCATACACCAGCTCTTTCTCTACTTCATCCACAAGAACTCCTACGTTTCCTTGCTGAGTAGTACTGCCTGCTGTGGAAACAATAGAAAAGCACTTTTCCCTATGGACAGGCAAAGTAATAAACTAGTCATGGCAACAGCAAATTAGCAGCACATACCAGCACTGCAGGGTGTATATAGGATTTGAGTAGCAACACACTGTCAAAATCCTGGAGGTATTAAGGACTTTGACACCAGAAAGTCAATGATGTTCAGGTTCTACAAACCCATGTTCATATAAGAGCTACAGGTGAAAACTGTACATCAGTTTATAGAGGGCATTATCAACCCTACTTGGAGGAAGGGAAACAGAAAAGAAATAAAAGGGTACAAAGTAGCTCAATGGTATACTTTGTAAACAGAATTCAGTGAAAATCTAGTGACGTTAATGGCAGTACTCTATCTTTTAGCTGCCTTCCAGCACAATAGCAGCTGTAGATGAGCATTAAGTTTGCTTTTCATTCATGCCACAGAACTCCAAACAAAGATCAGAGAAGTGAAGCAGAATAATCTAACTTTACACAACTTCAGCTTGAAACACCTAAGAAATGATCAATCCCAGTACCTCCAGCTGAGTCTGAAGAAAAGCAGAGATGATCATCTCAACAGAGAACATTAACTAAAGGAAACTTGTCTTCCTTACATATGAAACTGGGTCAGTTAAATGAAGATTTAAGGATGAAAACACTAAAGGTCAAGACAGTGGAACCAGAGGGCCTATGAGAAGAAAATCTGGATCATTTATCAGCACAAAAGTAAATAATCAAATGAAGTTTCCCCAGGTGCTGGTTTTACACACACAAACATACACCCACATGTTTTCTGTATGCTTGTTTTAGAGTAATTCTTTTCCTGGCGAGACATGAAGAAGTAAAAAGGAAAAAAGAGAAGACGAAGAAAAAAGAATATGATCAAACATGTGTAAATCGTATGCATTACTAATGGATGTTGGAAAACAGTTAACAAATGTTTCCAAAAGAAAGGGTAAATGAATTTTACATAGCCAAGTATTTTAAAAATACACATTTTATGAGAATCTTAAAGGAAAAAACAGATGGCTTTTTAGACTGCATTCTAAATACAAGATTTCTCTATCACAGATTGTGAATAATGTATGCACCCTTTCTCATCTCTTTCATTTATAAAAAGTTTTGAAATATTAATTTTTGTAGTTTAGAAAAAATTACATTAGATATTTTCATGAGCATATATTCAGGACAAAGTACTGGCTTTCACAGGAATAAATATACCGTTAAAAGCATAAACCAATATTTAGAAAACTACTTCTGTTCTTCATAGCTTTTACCCAATTTACACCCCAAAATTTTTCCCTTGAAAAATTCATTTTTGAGTTAGACAATTGTGATTTTCTTTCCTTTTAAAAAAAAATTAACTAGACTACATGTTTTTTTTTTATTATAGCAGTGAAAAAATCTATTTAAATAGACCATATTTCCTAAACCAAATACATGAACAAATAATTTTTCATTTTACTGTCATGATTCTTACAATTTTGTATTGCCTGTTTCATGCTTTATCAATATTGTATCAATCAATTTGGATCAAGTAAAAATTTATTAAAACTTAAGTCTTTCAGTAACTTCAACACAAATTTGACCTGTTTCATCATTTTTACTGTTCTTTGTATGTTTTTTTCACATTGCAAAAAGTAATGGCTGAGCACAAATAAGACAGAGAATGTGCAAAAAAGAAGGCATACAGGCAAATGCAACTTTTACTCAGCTTTATTTTGTACTTGTAGTCCTCCTGTAGACCTCACATGCAGGTCATAGACATTTTTGTGAATATATACACGTATACATACATACACACACACACATATATATAAACACTAGACTCCATGAATGTAATTTGGGGGTTATTTTTTTTAAAAGTGCTTCAACAGTACAGCAGGATATATACATGAACAAATGATTGAAATTTTTGCTCAGGCACCTCTCTTGCCTCTGTACCTTGGAAGCTCATTTCTTCTAACTCAGTGGGCTGTCTCTGCTCTGATTTTGTGCAAACCACATAAAGACTTATTTTCTAGTACCTAGACTTTTCAAGGATTGTAGATTATGAGAAGTGTACATTACAAGCATGAAAATATGACATATTTATGCATATAAATTGTATAAATATAAATCTTAATATAAATATCACAAAGAACTACTCCAAAATTGAGATCATACTCTCCTCCTTTATACTACTATTCTGCATAATTTCTTCCTCACCTTTGGACACTTGACTGTATAAATCACTTCTGCTCACTAGCTCGTCTTAAAAGGAATGAAAATTTAACTAAAATTTAGGGAAAGATGTCTGACTAAACATGCCAGCAGTCACCTAGTTTCTCCATATCTATTTTTTATTAAACACACGATGTACCTGTGTTAGCAAGTAATGAACCAGTAAGAGTGGATCTGTAGAATGAAGCAACCGATGCTGAGGAACAAGGTCCACAATAAATGCACTTCAAGGTTATTTTGCTGTGGTCATCTCATCTGGTTTGATGGACTAAGTGCCAATTCATGTAGCATGTCCTCTCGGCTTGTAGAAGTGATCTAGTTTGTACTCTCCAAGATCTCTCCTGATGTCAGCAAAAGTACAGTAAGTCTGAATGATCAAGAGATTTGCCTCGAAAGTGCACTTTAGATCGGAACAAAAACAGTAATGGAGATTCACCAGCTATCAGGTAACACACAAATGCCATGATTCTGAAACATCATCAGGACTTCAATATTTTAAGAAGGGTAATATCCACTTCTTCACAAAAAAAAAAAAAAAAAAAAGAATTATGAAAGGTCCTGTTTATTTTTTGGACACAGCTCAAAACAGAAGTAGGCTTTAGTTTGTATTGTAAACAAAGGTGATTTCTCTTTAAGGAAAGATATCAGCTGGCCATAAAATTAGTGGTGGCAATATGTGAAGTAAACTGGAATTTAACAGGAGAAAAAAGAAAATTTACTTAAAAATCCCTGAATCTGAAGATCAATTTTCTAAAAAGTATTTGTGTTAATAAAGTCTTCCAGAATGTGTGGGGTATTGGCAGCATTTAGACAAATGTCACCATTATCTTTATTTGTAGGCATTGTTTTAGGCCCTTGTTCATCTTGTCCTTTAGTTTATGTACCCACGAATATTAAGACTATAAATAACTTTCAGCTATTTAAATATATGATCACGATACAATGTCAATGGCTTTGCAAAGTCCTTGCATAATTTTACCTATATTTATCTTTGTAACTTACTTTTTTTTTCCTGCAGTTTGAGCTACATTACTGGAAAGTAACACTGAAGCAAATAACTTTTGCATATTTATCAAACTCATAGCATACCAACTGTCTGTCATTAACAAATGCAGTAACAGAGCCCACACAAACACATAGAATGAAAGAATATTTGGTTCCTGTCTTGCAGATATTGGGCAAAGGTGTTGCAGGCTTTTTCGCCTCAAATAATACCATTTTATATTTTTCCCTATTATGTAAAATTACCTGTGTAATGCATAAAATGTGATCAAATTCATCACACATTTCTTGTTATCTTGTATAACTTACATGAAAAGTAATGCCAATAGGCTAATTATAGTTTTATTTTTCACCACTTTCTACCTACTGATACTTGGAGATAATTAAAGAAAATAAGCAGCCTGTCAAAATTATTTAATAAACTGTCAGTCATTACTTCAGAATCAGTGTCTGGGGCTGGGCTCCCCAAAGAAACAAGTTAACAATCTATTCCAAGGAATACAAGTGAAGAAGGATAAAGCATAATTCAGATAATTATGAGCTTAATAGCACAATACTGTTGATTGCCTGTTTTCTCTGTTATTTTAATAATTTTGTCATCTACTCTGAGTATCCATCTATACAGCAAGCTAGCAAGGAATTGACAGCATCACCCTTTTCTCCCTTGAGCTTACTACACCTTGCAGCTACAAATTTGACATTATTAATGTCAAGACCAGAAATGGACTTGGAAGCTAACTATTTAATCTGAAGAGCATTGCAGTGACTGGATGTAGATAAATTTAATCAGTGAACCTTAGTTCATTTCCAGGTAGGCAGATCTGCCCAGCTTTCTCAGTTACCATATTGTTCAGCATACACAGAACTCCCTACTTAGCAATTCAGACAATATAAAAACGTAGGCGATTATTTATATTAAAAAATACATGTAAAAAATAATTAAAAATCAGAAGAATAGACTTTCTAGTCTCTAGAGTTTCAATAAAATTTTGGTAATTACTCTGACAAGTAATTCAGTCTTTCCTGTGCTTCAACTCCCTACTTATGGAAGAAAGCTAATAGTTTTTTGCCTCACAGAACCACTGTAAGGATAATCATCACAATATTCAGATGCCTTAGTGTTGAGGCCCATAAAAGCACCTCTCTGAATCCCAGTACTTTATAGAGATGGTAATAAGAGCAGAGGACAGAACAATTCATTTTGTGTAGAATCAATTACTTTTTTTAAAAAAAAAAAAAGAAAAAGCTTCTCCAAAACAAAATAATAGATCACAAATTCATTTATTTTTAAATTGACAATATATCTAATTTTACTACCCTCGATAATAAAATTATGATATAGTTACTACCAGGATCTTCTGGCAGAATTTTACACTCAGCTTGCCAAAGAAGGAATCATGTGTTAAGTACAATTCAGAATCAGGACTTATAATAGCTTTCAGACATGGCAAAGGAAGCATTGCAATAAATGTATCAAAATGGTAAATAAAGTAAATCGATCTCGTTTGCATCTGACATAAAAGAAGAACTTATTTTTGGTTCTGTGTTTTGCTATGCAAAAAAAAAAAGCCAAAATTATTGTTTCTAATATAGATAACAAGTGTGTTATTGGTCTTCAACTTTTTGATAACATCATATTAGTTTATAAGCATATAAATTACTCAAAATAAATAAATATTGTACCTTTTCAAAATGCCAAAGGAACACATACCTTTACTGAAAAGAAAGTACCAGTAACACTGGTCAGTGTTTCAAGTTTTCAGCATCTTTATTACTGTTCTTAAACTGCCCAAATGCTGTCTGCCAGAATTCATTAGGCTTGCAGGGCAATCTCCTGATTCCATAAACACACATCAATTTTTTTCTCAGACTCTACTACTGGCATCAATTAGTGTTAATCTAGAAGCGGTTATCTGCTGTTGGGCTGATACAGCTGGATTTGGCAAGTGGGAGCTATTAACTGTCTTATATGATAGTGCTGAAAAAATACCCTCAGATTCCTGAAGTATACATTGCACTAGTAACTTCAATGTTTTTTTTTTCTTGGCTTCCTCTTAGTTTATGTTTCAGTTCTCATAATAAGAAAAAAAAACATATTGTTAGAGCAATTAGACTGCTCTGCACCAGTTTTTAAATTGTAATCCTTAATTCACATGAGCCATAATACATAAATATCTACAGGCTGATGGGTTTTTTTGACACAATAATTCTTGTTAACTAACCAAATTTGTATTTTTACACCCCAAAGAAAATGTCTTTGGTTTCTGTGCTATTTACCCTGAGGGTGGTAGAGCACTGGAACAGGTTGCCCAGAGATGTGGTGGATGCCCCATCCCGGGAAACACTCAAGGCCAAGTTGAATGAGGCTCTGAGCAACCTGATCTAGTTGGAGATGTCCGTTCTCCTTGCATGGAGGTTAGAATAGATGACCTTTGAAGGTCCCTTCCAATCCCAACCATTCTATGATTCTATGATTATATGAAATACTAACAAACTGTACTCTCTTCAACAGAGTAATTCTACATCAACACCAAGACAGAAGAAAAAAATAAAGACTCAAAATCAGCTGTGATCAACAGCTTACTCAGGCATCACTGCTGAAAAGCACCACCACCAGAAAAAAAATGGAATAGAACAATTTCTGCTGAATGACAGTGTCACCACCAGGGACTATGGTTTGCTCACTGTCATAGTCACAGGGAGGAAAGGTTTTACTAATTAAAAGACATATATTGACATTATCCTCTAAGATGTTAGAACAGAAAATTCTCTCTCATCTTGTTTCACCTTAAGCTTCTTTAAAGGGCAAGTGGAACTGAACACCAGACAACTGCTGTCAAAGAGCTAGAGAAGTAAAGAAGAAATAAAAGGCTGGTGTACACATTCCTGACAAGCCTAAATTCTTATTCAACCTGCACACAAAATATTTACTCTCCTTCAATTTATGTGGTACTCATTTTGTATATAAAGATTGTATGCAAACATATAAAGAACTCTGAAGGTTTTTGAATTTGCAAGGTAAACAAGGACTTCTTCCACAGAAGTAAAGTAGATGGTATAACAAAAGCTTTCTTTCATTTACTTTTTGCTTCTCAGCTTATCAGGCAGTCAGACTAACATGACATGACTTCAGCTCTTATCTAGTGTCCTGGTTCTAGCTAGGACAGAGTTAATTTTCATCTGAGGTGGGAGAGAAACTGGAGCTGGTGGCACCTGTGGCTGGGGGACACAGCTGGGATAGTTCACTAACTAGCCAACAGCTGGGATCATTTACTCAAATTAGCCCAAGGGCTATTCCATACCTTGTGACATCATGCTCAGTGTATAAAGTGAGGAGGGTGCTCAGAGGAAGCTCCTGTTATATGAAAGGAAGCTGGGCATCAGGATTTGCTGTGAGCTTTTGTACTGTAAATTATGCACTTCAGTGTTTTCTGTTGTTTGGTTTGGTTTGTTTTCTTTTTTTCTGTTGTTATCTTAAACTTTTTTTTTTTTTCATTTGCAACCCATGACTTTTCCTTTCTTTTCTTTACTAGTTCTCCTCCCTGTCTCACTGGAGAGTGGAGGGAGTGAGTGAGAGACTGCATAGCTTGGTACTGAGTAGAGCTAAACTGCGACATCCAGCTTAACAGGTCATTTTAGTTTCATGAAGCAGTTTGCAAAGTATGATTTGAATGACCTATTGTGTTTTCTAATAATGGCATAAGATTTCTACAAAAAGATAAAACATCCCAACAAGAAGAAATATGGGAAGATTTGTGCTTCATATCTGTCTGGTTTTTGCAGCCACGTTTGAGTTTAGCCTTGAGTACAGGTACCACTCCAGTTGAAGTGTTCTCACATTCGTGTTACATGTGGATGACTAGCTTGCTTGGGAGGTTTCGCTGCACCTGATCGAGTCCCCTCCCATGCCCAAGTTGGCCTGAGCACAGACTGAGCTGGTTCCCTCTCACATGAAGGCAGACAGAGAATTGTACAGGCCCTCAGTCAACAGGGCAGTAGGAACAGCCATGCCTATGCACAGCACAGGTGTTCAGTGCTTAGGCCAACTTTAGAGTTAAAGGGTACTCTGAGGGGCTTGTAGAGGGCCTGAGCAGGCTCAGCTCTTTTAAAGGAAGATCCTCTGCCAGCTACATGAACTTCAAAACTAAGTTACTTTTTGGGACAAGACCAATATAAATACTTCTCATAATTTTCTCTTAGGTGGAGGAGAACATATGTTACTCTCAATGGTCCTCATAGAAGAATGGTGTGCTGTGCTGTGTGCAAGCAGCCATCAACCCAGAACTGTCTCTGGCAAAGGCCAAAAATAGATACCTGGAGAAAAGCATAAGGTTAGAGAAAGCACAGTTCACCACATAATTTCCACACCTCCAGTAATTTGTGGAGACATTGCTGGTGACTCTGTAGTTATTAGCCTTCGGTAGATTGACTTTCATGAACTTCTTCATGGTCTTCTCATACACGTGAAAAAGTCTAATACCCCTGTGGCAGGGAGCTACTTATTTTGAATTTACACATTTTGTGAAGAATCACTTCCTTTTCTTTGCTGTGAATGTGCCACTTGTTGGCTTAATTTTTGTGCTCCGCATCTTGCATTGGTGAAGGAGGGATTACTCTCCCTTTATCCTCACCACGCTGTTTTAGATGTTATGAAGACTTATCCTATCTCCTCCTCTTTTTCTTTTCCAGTTTAATGAGTCCCATCTTACTCAGTCGTTCCTTGCCAAGGAGTCAGTCCAAAGGTACTGATTCCCTTTGTATCCTTCTCTCTCTGTTTCCCAGTTCTTACACGCACGTTCTTGTTGAGACCAGAGATAAGTGATTCACACAGCATTTAAGATACAAGCTAACCAGAAATTTAGATACAAAGCTGTATTAATGACATTTATTTTCTTCTGCTGCTAAGAATTTTTAACATCCCATTTGCTTTTTTGCCACTCACTGCACACCGAGCAAATGTGCATACAACTATTATAAAACAAGATCTCATTTGACAGATGCTTCCTCACAGCACAACACTTAATGAAGTTAGAATTATTCCCTTCCTTCCCTCAGTATGTACCACTGTATATAAAATTTAATCTGTTATTTTAATCCTGCTTCATAAGGTTTTTTCCATTCTTCCCATTCAGCTTTTGTCTTTACTAACTCAAATAGCTTAACATGAATAGCAAACACTGTCACCTGGATACTCGCACCCTTTCTCAGACCATTTATGATCATATTAAACAACACAGGCCCCAGCCTAAATCCTTACTAATACTGAAGACAGTACAAGAGTGTCCAGCATGAAACCTAGTAATATTTTTCAGTGATTAGTTAAGGATTTTCATGACACCAGGAGTGAATAATTCATCTGTTACTGAAAACTGTAGCTTTAGCAAGCAGTACCAAGGGCATAATGGAACTGGTTTAACAGTATCAATAATAACTCTAGCTTACATGTTCAGGGACTAACAATTAAAGTAAACACAATGTACACAGGAAAATAATCTCTGCAATTAAAACTGATGCTAGAAAATGCTAGGATTTTTCTGAGCTCTGCTTTCTTCTCTACATATACTTTTTTTCTTTTCTTATAAATACAAGAACAACTACTGGCACACAGCTGTTTAGACAAAATCCATTCTAATTCAGAAGCAATTCTTCACTATTTAAGTTAGCACTGCCGTGACTCAATCTATAACACTCTGGCTACCATCGCTGGAGCCAGTAATTTCAGAATACAATGAAGTATAGGCAAGTAAACCTAGAGGAAGAAAAATGTAATTGTTTAACTAGCTGATGGAAAATGTTAGTGCAGCGAGGGAACAGCTTGCATACTGAGATGTCATATACGAGGTGTCCTTTGCAATCCTGCTTTCCTGCTGTAGCAGCAGGAGTCCCACCAGTTCTAAAAGGACCAGGATCTCGACTGCCTCCATCACTGTCTATTTACACCTTTATTGCTACAATTTACAAATTTGTATAAAACTACTCTCTCTTGACATCTTACTTCATGAGTATTTCTTTAAGTTTTATTTCATCTATTTAATTTTAACCTGTTTTTCTGCTACCTCTTTATATTTTGTCATGCAGCAAGAATCAACAGGGTGGGTTTTTTCTTACTTGTATTTATGAAACAAAACATTCTCCAGAAGAAAATTTAAATTTAAGCTAGTAATGAATAATTAAAACTACATTAGATTTACTTTCAGCTGTGTCAATGCTGGTGGACATTGTCTTTTGGCTTTTCTCCTCCCTTTTCACCTTCTGTGAGATATCAGCCCCCAGGCTGGATGTGTGGGGGGGAAATGCCATCCAGCAGTGTCAACTCAAGCACCTTTCTCCTTAGCCATCCTCTTCTGCCTTATATAGAAAATATAAGATCTATATCACTGCAAAGCAGTGGTCATAGTACATGTGTGCCTGGTACCACACAGTGAATGATACTAAGGAATTCATTAGTGTTTTAAAGTAATCCAGGAAAGGAAAGAGATGGGCAATTTTCAACTAGATTGTTTTTATGCTTGAGTTCATCTTCTGCCCTTAGAAAAAGAATAATCTCTGGTTTGTAAATGACTCTACAACATTATTGGATTATTTGGGATTTTATAATCTATATTTAAACTGAGTAAATATTCAGGAACAAGTGGCAATAAAGAACTACACAAGGGTATTCCTGTAACAAAAATATTTTCCACTACTGGAACACCTGAATAATATTTGTTTCTTCTTATGAAATATTCTTTCCTCAGTTTTAGTCTTGCCACATTCCACTTTTTTTTTATTTGTGAAGATCTTTTCTGACTTTTCATTCATGTTTTTTTTCCAGATTTTTTCCAGGTAGAAAACATGTAATCTAATCACTTTTACATATATATATATATATATTTTTTTTTTTTAGCAAATACAGGGATCATTTATGAAAACAGTTCCTTTCACTAGACTTCCACCAACATATGCAGAAAATGTAAGAAAGGTTTTTGGTACACAAGGAGTGGTTCATTGCTCAGAATTTAGTTGGATATGGTACAGACCCTCTGTAAGGAGTAGAGTGATTGTAGCTCTTGCAGCAGAGTGGATGTCAGGTGTAGGGAGACGGAAAGAAGGATTAGAGGATGGCTATCTCTCGAGCGAGAAGATACACAGGTCATTTATAGCCTGTGCGACAAAAGGTGGGTGAGGGAGACAGAAACGGTACGTGCCATAAAACAAATACCTGCTCCAAGTCCACCGCTTTTTGTATTGAGCAGAGTTACAAATTGAGGTTTGATATACGTGCTTCAGAGACACGGGGGTTTTCGCACCTTAGGACATCTGCTATTAAAAGACTCTCAGGGCCCTGGCTCGCAAACCGTGCTGGATGTAACTGCAGCACCTGACAAGACTGCCAGTCTGAATTATCTTCGTTTCTGTCTATAACTTATATACAAGGATATTAACTGCAGGGGCTGAAAAAGGGATAATCTTCTAACTCTCTAGCTTCTCCTATAAGTTGGTGCTAGGCACCTGATTGGAAATTTTTAATTCTTTTTCTTGAAAAACATGATTAATTAATAATCGATTGATTCTTGCTGGGAAAGTTTTTGTTTCAGGATATTTGGCATTTTATTTAAAAAAAAAAAAGTTTGAATTTTGTTAATGCATTTTATTTCATGTATTGTTTTTAATTTCAGTGGTGATTTCTCATATTATGTTTTCCTAAAATGTAAATAATTCCATGTATTTCATTTAAAAACAATTCAAATTATGTAAATATTGACATTTTAACATCTGTTTTTTAAATTTTATGTGAAATTATGAAACAAATTTTATTAATTTAAATTTCTAAAGCTTGCTGTTATAATTATTTTGTAAATACTACTTTTATACCAAATCCCTCTAAAATAAGCAAAGGAAACAAAATTCTGTATTTTGAAAAAATAACCTGCTTCATAGATTTGAAATTCTGAGCTTTAAACTAGTTTCCTGTCATCTGGCAATTCTTTCATTCATATCTCTCTATAACTTTACTTTCCCTATTGAGAATTTATATTTTTGTAGTACGATTCAGTGAGGTACTATGCTATCCTCTTGTTTTATAATACCTCGCAGGTTGTAGCGACAAAAAATTTAATTCAATTTCTGAACCTCCTTGTTACTTTGGTTTACACATTATTATCCAGATATAGGAATGTCTATAGGTTTTTTAATTTTTCCATTATTTTGCTATTTGGATAATTCCGTTTAATATCGTACTCAGAATTCTGATGCTCTTTCAGAAAGGAGATCTTGTGATCTCAGCTAGTTGCTCCTGCATAGAATGGTTTGGGTTGGCAGGGACCTTGAAGATCATCTAGTTCCAATTCCCCTGCCATGGTAGGGACATCTTCCACTTAGACTAAGTCACTCAAAGCCCCATCCAATCTGGCCTTGAACACTTCCAGGGATGGGACATTCACAGCTTCTCTGGGGAACCTGTTCCATTGCCTCACTACCCGCACAGTAAAGCATTTCTTCCCAATATTGAAAAATAAATTTACTCTCCTTCAGTTTAAAGACATGACCTCTTGTCTTACCACTACACTCCCTGATAAAGAGTCCCTCCCTATGTTCCTTGTAGGCCCCTTTTAGATACTGGAAGGCTGTTATAACGTCTCCCTGGAGCCTTCTCTTCTCCAGGCTGAACAGCCCCAACTCTCTCAGCCTGTTCTCATAGGAGAGGTGCTCCAGCCCTCTGATCGTCTTTGTGGCCTTCCTCTGGATCTACTTGAGCAGACACATGTCTGTCTTATACTGGGGGCCGCAGAGCTGGACGCAGTACTCCAGGTGGGGTCTCATGAGAGTCAGGTTGAGGGGCAGAATCAGTTCCCTTGATCTGCTGGCCGTGCTTCTTTTGATGCAGCCAGGATATGACAGGCTTGATGAACTGTGAGCACACATTGCCCGCTCGTATTTAGTTTTTCATCCACCAATATTCTCAGCAGGGCTGCTCTCAATCCACTCATCACCAGCCTGTATTTGTGCCTGAGATTGCCCCGATCCATATGCAGGACCTTGCACTTGGCCTTGTTGAACTTCAGTTCACTTGTAATTGATGACCTGGAGTATCACTAGTTATAAATTCAGTTTTGAGTTGCTCACACACCTAATACATGCTTGTGTCTGATTTGAGTATCAGAAACACTATATTCACGGCTTCCACGTGAGTCACCAATTCTCAGCCATTTTAGATTAAACAAATTTAAAATTTTCAAATTCACTTGGATTAAAAGATAGTCTATGTTTTGGTTTGTCCATCCCCTCAAACCTCTCAAAATATTTTGTAAATCTTTTTTTAAACTATCCTTTCACATATTTCCTAGTTCAAATTATCTTCCTATCTGGATGAATCCTTTTATACAAAAACATTTCTAATAGATACAAGGCTTTTCCTTAGGAGTTTAATTTCTACAATATAATGTGTAGTTCTCCATGTTTAATAACAACATAAACTTCATAAACATGCTAGTACCAGTAGCACCATCCACTCAATTGTGTTCAGAGGCCTTGCGAGAACTGATGACTTTGTACTAACCATCCCTGCAAGCTGTTCAGTCTCCTACACTTATCACTGAATTCTCAGCCAATGGAGCCTGCTGAGTTTGAGTTTCAACTGCTTCTATTTGTGACCTCCTTAGCAGTCCAGAACAGTGAGTACAACCTTTTACATCCCCTAAAATGTGACTTACAGTTCAAGAAGTTGATAATTCTTTTTTATTTTGAGCTGTCTTAGTCTTGAATTCACTCATTCTCCTCTCTCATGCAATTAATGAAAACATAGTTCTCATCTTTGTTTCATCTCCAAATAGCTCATATAATTTTCATGAATGCAAGGATCACAGGCAAAAGGCATAGCTACTATCAGTATTTTGCTTCTCATTTTCCCACTATGAGTTACCTAAGCAAATCAATAAATAAGTGAAGCCGCTAGGTAGGCGAGAAATGTTCTGTTGTAAGTTGCTCACCTCTACCGCACGTGACAATAAAACTAGGTCTTTATACATCTTGTAGAGAGATAAGCTTGCAAAAGCAAACATTAAATGCTTTGCTTATGGGAGTTCTGTGTTTCCATGGTTCTATTTCCTTCTCACACTTTCACGTGCAGCTGTCAAAATTGCTTTGTGTCTCTCATACTTTATGCAATATAAAGGATGCAAAGCTTTTGAAACCATAACTTTTTTTCATCAGCTAGATGTAAGTGAGAGAGACAAAGGTCTCAGCTCAACACAGCAAGATGAGAAGTCTGGAGTTCTGCCCCCTGTTCTGATTCATCTTACACTTTTTTTTACTGTTTCATTTCTCCGAATTTTCTTATCTGTAATAAATGCTGACAATGCTTTTACTTGAAAATATGCACCGTATAAACTCAGTCAGTTTAGTTAGTCAGGCTAACATGATCATGTCTGATCATGCTTTAAATTATCATTTAAAGAACACTAAGGCTCAACAAGAATTTCACAATGATGCCTACAGACAGAGGTGGGTATACAAATTCCTGTGGGTTAAAGATGTACTGAACAAGCTCACATAAATATTATTTGGAAGATCGTTCATATTAAAATCATCCAGAAATGAGTAACTTTGATGTTCTACATCATGGGACTCAATTAGCACATTACTAGCAGTGGTTCCTGAAACAACTCTCCTCTCCTTGAAGATGGCACTGTGCAAATGTCTAATGGAACTGATACACAGGTCTCTCTCTAGTACTGTTACTTCAGTTGTGGGCATAGAATCTGATAAGCTAGGAAAAACCTTTATGACAGCTTTAAATGAAATATTATTGTGACCTTCTTAGCAGAAATCTAGTAGAAATATATTTTTTACCAAGTTTATAAAGATTAATCAAGGTACAATTATGAACAGAGATTTAAGCTTTTTTTTTTTTTCCTTCAAAGGGCAGTTGCTCAAATTCACTGCATGTATTTCTTTTCCTTTAATTTTATTTTTCCTTTCAAGTTAACTCAGTGCTTGTGAATAATACCAAAATAACCACAGCACTGTAAATTTGCTTGTCTGAGAACAGATTCTGCACAAGCAGTGCAAAATTTCCTTCACAGACTGAACTGTCATCCAGACACTCACCTGAGAGGGAAAATAACCGTAAAATCTGAGTGTACATTCAGAAAGAGGTGTTGATTTAAGCCTGATGAAAAGTGGTCAACATTCCCTTCATTATATTAAAAACTATCCACTATAAAATGCATCAATGAGTTCTGTGCTCGTATTTCAGATGCAGAGGATAAATTGTTAGGTTTCAGAAAAGCACTCTGTTCTGGTGACAGATATAGAGCTTTGCTTCCTCCCAGTCATCACCATTTCTGCCTTGATATATGGGGATATCTCTAAAGATGATGAGGCTTTCTCAGAACTGAGTCAGATGAAAAATACCATATTGTTATGTGCACCTTGTACTGCCACAGGGTGGTCTTGATTATTACATTTTTCAGCTGGTGGGGAATCATAACAAAAAAAAAAATCTTTAGTAGCATGTAGAATGTAATGGAGGTTTGAAGAACAAAATGTTGCAAAACATACAAGTTACTTATTAGCAAGATAATATCTGGCAAGTTGAGACTATTTAGCTGTTGCACACTAGAAAACAGAAGAAAAATGGCCATTATCTCAAAGAGAATTTTGCAGTCTTTTCTTACTCACTCAGTCTGTGTTCAGTACAAGTTGCCACATGCCTGTCTCTGCAAGTTTGAGGACAGTCAGCAAAAACCCTTACTAAGAGCAACTGTGCAGGTATACAACATGAGAAAGATGTAATGCATTTATACGATTGGAATGCAAAGACACATATAAGAAGAAGCAAGCTATATGTATAACAACTAAAAAACTTTTGTTAGTATTATCTTCATAATGAAGAACATCTACTGGTCTCATCTATTTTGTTCTCTTGAACTTTCATTTTATTGTGCTGCCTCTGCATGCCACTGTCGAAACACAAGAATAAAGAAAGGTTACAGCAAAATTTATAATGTTCTGGTGGGGCTGCACTCCCTTGAGCTACCCTTGCATAAGGGCAATTAAAACTGCTACTTTGTTAGCAGTTATAAACTGTGTTGAGACATGGCCATGCTTGAGGATCTGATACTCTGATGATTTCTGTTACCATTCAGTGAGGACTGAGATTCAGCACAAAAAAAAAAAAGAATAATGAACTTTGTCTTAATCCACACATATGCTCTTTTGCATGGCCTTCTGCAGCTTCGCAGTACCAGGAAAACATATAAAGTACAAAGTAAGTATATGAGTAAGCCTTATTTTACAGCAAGCCTTCCACAGTCTCTTCAATTCTCATGGGTCACATGGCAACACCATGTTCCAATTTTGCTTTTGAGCCTGGATCTGCTTACATGGATCTCTACTAAAGGAGGTGATCTTTTGGTAATCTGATGGATTTTTATGGCTCTTCCATATTACATAAGCAGAGGATTTCAAACTTTGATTTAATATTTAGGTTAAATGGCTTTTAATGTGTCAACATGAAGCACTATTTCAAGATCTCTAACTGTGAGCTAGACTAATCCCCACCAGTTTCTAAACTATATTTTGATTTGCAACCTGACAATTCTTGAGATAGTACTCTAAAAACAAGCATAAAATTAATTAAGTGAATTGACTGAAAACAGCTGACATTATTGCCGTTAATCTGTGTTCTCTTACAGGTGGCTTCCAAAATTATCCAGTCATCCCTAACTGTTTAGTGAAATTGTCAACTGATTTAATAGACACATTAAACTCATATTTATAAATTACTGTGACATTGTTAGTGCAGCAGTTCTATAGTAAGTAATATAAATGCCAATGCACATGTCATTAAATAGTGTCTGGATATCATGGCTGGAAGAAGATAAAAATCTTATGATTGCAGGTCACGTGAAATATCTTGCAGTTTATCACATACTTAATACTGCTTTAAAATATATTACAGTAGGATTATTAAAATAATTTATTTGAAAATATATTATTTTGGAATAAAGCTGAATTATGGTAAATGTAAATTAAATCTATTTCTGCAATCAGTCAATAACTCAATTACATTTCATACATTAAAAATCTTCTGTGATATTAAAAAATTACATGAGATCTAAAGATATTGATTAGCCAGTGTTGAGTGTATTTCAGTATTTTGACAATGGTTTGAATTTATATTAAGCATGACTTTCAGTATCTGGATTTAAAAGCACAATTTTCCTAAAGAACTCTCATTCAGTGCTCTACTTTATTTGAGAGCTTTGTGGAAGATAAGGGGAAAACAATATCTTCATCTTGGTTTTGGGTGTTGGTTGTTTTGGGTAGGGTTTTTTTTTGTTTTTTGTTTTTGTTTGTTTGTTTGTTTTAAGAGATTAGGCTAAGAAGACTTATCCAAAAACCAGCACGTTCTTTCTTTCTGGTATATTGAAGCAAATAGGTAATATAGATAAAAAAATTATAATAAACATTAAAAGGATTCTTAGCAAGTAATAAACATTTTTAAAAAAAATATATCATCTAGAATGAATTGCATTATTCTGGAAGCAGATTTTTTGACTTAATGTTACCGATGTACTAATTAAACATCCTAATTTATTTTGTGTTTCACCGTTAAGATCCTTCTGTATTTTATTTTATTTATTAGGTAACAGTGGTATGTGAGATCCTGTCAAGAAACATCACTATTGTGTGCTACACTACAGTTACATCTTTCCTCATATTTGAAAAGTGTCTTTTCCGCAAATTGTAACAGTTAAAAAAAAGTCTGAAGAGTTAAAAACATGCCAGACAAATCTATGATGTGGTAAGTTTTACTCTTAATGAAAACATCCCATTAGTTCTGATGTTGCTTAAAAGCTCAAATGCAAATGTATTGATACTAGTCAATTTTGTGCAAAATTAATATGATTTCGGCAGCCTAGGACTGACCCTAAATTACTACCCAGACTATCTTACATAAAGGAATAAAGACTAATGAACTACAGCAGTGCAGCAATAACATCTCTGTCTTTTGAGGCAAAAAGCAGAGCAATCACATTGCCTATGCTACTGCGTTGAATGTGATTAGAGTCCTTGTTTGCAACTTCAGTGAGGGACCAGAACAAAGAGATGTGTTAGAGAATGTGTAGTTTGCATCAACCACACTAATGCCTACATATGTAATATCCAAATACATTTTTGGCTGATTTATCAAATCATCGAGTGAACCACATGTAGTCTTTGCTGTTTTATTTATATACCCTCTACTCAACAGTTTCCTGGAAGGGCAGGAGGGAAAATTAAGTTTTTGCATTTTATTAATATTTAGAAAAAAACCCCACATTTCCAGATGTTACATTTAAAAAAAAAAAAAAACCAAAAAAAAAAAAAAACCCCAAACTTAAAAATGGTATTAGAGTCAAAACTAAACTATGATGCCTCATTTTCATGGTAGATGAATTTGAACCTCACTGTCTAGGAAAGCAGCATTTGGGGACCCGTGAAATGAATTCTTGACCTCTTATTTTCATTGAGTAAGAGCCTTTACTTAAACTGAAAATTATATGTAGCATACAATTATATACTATGCTACTATTTTTTCATGTCTCATTTTCAGCTCTCCTTTCTGAAAACTCTATTATCTAAATTCACTCCCCCATCCCTCAGACAGAAACAGTGGTCATATAAAAAGAGGGAGAATTACATAAATTCTCTACATGTGTGAGTGAGCATGTCTGCACACAGAGTATAAAAGCCATAACACAAGAGTCTGAATTATGAAGTAACAAAACATACTAGAAATACTTAAAAACAATCTGAACAATCAGAAATAAAAGCAAACAATACTGAGATATAAAATAACAGAGCAAAAAGCAGGTATTTTCATTAGCTGAAAACTGACTTGAAGTAACTGTACCAATCACAGAAATGACTCTGCATTCTAGGCTAGAGATTTCTGGTTTAAAATTCTCTCTCAAATCAGTCTGACATTCATGGTTAAAACTCAAGCATGCTGTTACAGTAGATCCAATTAAAGTTAGATGTGCGCCACAAACTTACCTCAGAACTCCAATGTTTTGTTTTGTTTTATTCCAAAACCAAGGATAAGGAAAGATGACAAACATACAAAGGTAGAAATTAAATGTTATAAACTTGTGCGCACTGAAAATAATGTCTATAGTGGCTACATGAGAGGCTGAATGGAGAAGGAGAGGAACAGAGGGAACTACTTTCAGTTGAACAATGTTTGCCCCACCAGAAACAGGTAGACATTTATAGCACATTCTACTATTTGCCTATGTAATCTCAACTTTTAAAGAAAGAGTAGAAAATTACCTTTCCAACATACTGAGGTTCAGAGCCCATGTACTCCTCCAGCACAAAAAACTGATTCCACACCCAGCCTCTTTTGACTCGCTGGGCAGATGACCTCCTTCCTGGCACTGGGACAACATTTTCTCTTGACTCTGCTTCTAAAGTCTGCTGTGGTTGGGGATGCAGTTGTGTTAGGAGACCTCCATCAAATAGGACCCAGAGAAGCAGGGATAAGCAGTTCCTTGTAAGCATTGGCAACAGCTTCCCTACAGCAAGTAATGAAAACTCCAGCACTTAATGTAGAGCAGAGGAATCCAGGTTTGAGGTGTCTGTGGCCTCCACCACTTAGCTTCTGATTTTATTGCAGAAATGCTAATGTAGGCATTAATCCTTCTGATGACAAGGTTTTTGCTGCATTAAATTCCATCTAAAGGGACCTATAAAAGAGATTTACATGGCAACATCAAATTACATAAAATTACATTGAAGCGTTCATCAAAATTCTCACACCTAGTTAGTTTCTAGAGACAGAGAAAAAGATTAGGAATCACATTTTTAAAAGAGATGATTGCTATTTTGATTGTAGCACTGAGCTGCTCTAGAACATTGTACAGTTACTACAGGAATAGCTCATTCTTGCTCTGCTTAGCATTACCTTTGCATCTGAGGATAGGCCTGTAGCTTTTGCTTTGTGACCCGGTTATCAGACAAAACTGTTACCCATCAGTGATGTCAAAAATATTTAATTTGGATTTACAAAGAAATTATAGGGGAACAGGGGAGGCACACTTCCATTCTACTGCCTGAAGCAGGAATTCTTTGCTTTTTGTCTCTGCCAGAGAAAAGTGTCTTGGAAGCATCCCCTTCTGTCTGTGGGTAGACTTAAACAAAGTTTATACTGAACCGTGGACTCTAGAGGATAGATTTGTATGAATTCCATGGGAAATAAAAAATGGGCAATAGTGCCCATACATGTAAAATACCACAAAGCTGCCAACACACCATATGAAGTCTATAACTGGTATTCTCTTCTCAAAACAAGCCTCGTACCAAAATGATAACTGTGCTGTTCTTCAGGACTACTGTAAAGTACATTTAAAAATGCAGTCCTGATATACAGAGAAAATGATGGAACTACAGTCAGCGTAGAAAATGAAACAACACAGAAGTCAGTAAGATAAGACAGTGATACTCATTTATACTGACAAATGCCAGGTACACAGATTAAAAATAAATCAGTGCTAACTAACTACAGGGCTGAGACAGAACTATCACATCAAAGTGACAATTAAAACTGTGGTGATCCTTGTAGCAGCCAAATGCCATCAGCAAAGAAGAAAAAAAAAAAAAAAACCTAAAGGAATTGTTATGCTCTCACATTGCTGTGTTTATACCAGCACAGATCATTTTAACAGGAAGACAGATAGGAAAATATACTGTGTTTTCTAGCCACAGTATAATTAACAGAGATGCTTTCATTTTGTACTTATGAAATGTTCTGAATCATTGCCTGCAATTAATAAAATGACAGTGCTAAAAGATGTAAATATTTAAATATTAGGGATGCAAATATTTAAACATTATGAAGCAAGTTCAATCAAATGTAACTCTAGCTGTCATTTGCAACTTTGTACCAAATTCAGCAGCGATAAAAACTGGTGAAAATGAGCACTCATACCATCTAAAAATGCTGTGACCCAGGCCCCAATAAAGACACTGTGAAGACTGCTAAATCTATGGAGTTCATGATGAAACAAATAAAGATATTCTAGAATATAGAATTAGACAATAAACAATAACACATCATCTACACTTATTTTCAAGTGGGCAGCAGTAAGTACTGAGGCAACATGAAGTCTTTAGTGTTTATTTTTCCCCACCTCTCCAAGCTGTTGATCTTTATTTAATAGAGAAAATGGCTTAATGGCTTTCTTAAAGCTCTCCTTGCCTATGCTGGCCTTGATGCAGGTGTTAAAACTGAACCTTCTCACTTCCATAAGGCCCAGGACATCTCTTGAATGAATACACTTTCCTTTCCAGGTCTCTTCATTAGGGGTGAATGTTGCACTAACTTGAATAGAATGGGATTGAAGTTGTTTTCTGACAACCAATATTTCCATAAACCACAGTTCTATGCTAGTAAATTTTAAATCCCACAGCAGATTGAAGACTTAAGAATAAATTAATAATCTTGTCTCATTAAGACCTACAATGCAGGAATGAAGTGCCAGCCTACTCTGTGGCCTGCTGGTTGTCAGGTGCAAGAAATACTGCTTGTGGGATTTAAGATGGATGTATTTTACATTTTAAAAACAAAAATACAATTTATATCACTATGGAATTCATCACTTTTTTAGGGCCATATTGTGTTATTGATTTTTAAGCAGAAGTTTCTACCAAATCAATAAAGAGGTCTGCTTAAAATCAATTACTTGATATGGACCTCAGAAAAGAAGAAACAGTAAAGTACCTAACCATATATATTTTCCATTTTCAAACACTGCCAAAGGTTATATTTTCCTTATGAATAATATTATTACTATCCATCAAAATAAATAACATAGAAATTCTTATTTTTAGATGCATGCTGAAGTATCTAAATAGAAAAGATTTATAATTGGGAGCCTGAAACAGCTAACAAGTTTTGAAGAAGGAAAAAAAAAATATCCTAGAAAAATAACTGCACTTCCTGTTCTACATTTAGGGCAACATTTTGTGTCTTAATAAAAAAAAAAAAAAAGAAAACAAAAAATGTGGTGAAAAGCTACCTAGTGCAAGTGAGCATTTTAATTCTACCTTCAGAAAGGAGGTAAGAACTCCTATCTGCTCATGATCCTTAAAAAAAAAAAAATAAGTTTTTCTAAGTTGTACTCAAGACACTTCAATATTTTTTCATCCAGAGCAAAATATTCTTGGGTACAATGGGTACAAACTTTCCATCTGCACTATCATTTGTATTCTATGGATTTTATTCTGATAAAGAAACTAAAGAAACTTTAAGACAGGACCCTACCACAATAGTGAACTTCACTTGATATACTTGGTGTGTATTAGCCCCTTTTTTTTATTTAACAGTTGACATGACATTTTGTGCTTCTCTCTTCAATGCATTCAATGGCATATAACATCAGGTTCAGACTTTCTTCATCCATAATTCAGTTCCAGTACTTCGAAACTCCTGTGCCTCTCTTGATCCAGGGTTGCAGGAAGCACGCCTAGTTTTTCTGGCAAAATCACAGTAGCCACGAAACATAGGAAAAAAATAAAACCAAACAAAAAATCTCAAAGTATCCTTTTGAATTGCCCAGCCATAGATGGGAACTGGAAATAAATAACATAAAAACAGCGGTGGGATAGTCTGCACTGCTTCACAAACCCTCAAACCACGCTGTATTCCATTTGAGTGCTCTGCCGCGGCTCTTTGCTCAGGAGGCTCCGTACATCACCGTTCTCCCAGCAGAGCTCTGCCTCGGGCCATGTCTGTCAATCAGGGAGCTTTTAAAACGCTATACAGCACCAAAAGTAATGCGAAGAGATTGAAGAACTTCAGTGAAAGGAGAACAATTCCCCCCTGGCTAGAAGGTTAGTAGCCAAGTGCAAAACGCAGGGCGCTTTAACCCCTTCGCTGCCGCTGCGGGTTTCCCGGAGTGCCTTCCAGAACGCCTGCTGCAGCCAGGAAAGCGCAACGCCAGCACTCCCCTCACTCCCTGCAGCTTCAAAAAGCTGGTGGATGGCGAGGCCGGAGAAAAATGGGTGGCTAATAGGTCTGTAGTACAGGACTGCAGCACAAATGCCCTCATCAGCTGTAAAGGAGTTCACCGTGAAGAATTTTCTTTTTTCAAATGTAAAGCTCAGCAGTTAGAAGACTAATAATTGAGAATCCAGTATTTTGGTACTCAAGGGAACACCTCCAGCTTGCTGCTGTGTAGCACTTGAGCCATAGGGAACTTGGGCAGAGGGCCTCTGCTTGCTGCCTCTTCTTCCCCAGCATTTCATTGCTGGCTTTGGAGGAAGCCTGGTCAAAGTGACCTGCTAGAACGTATTTAATAACACAGCTGGAACTTGTACAGCAATTCAAAGGCTAAGATGGGTATTTCTTTTGGTCTATGTTTATTGTTTTGCATTTTCTTTTTAAGCTATGTGTTGATCTTCCTAAAACTATCTTGGTGTTTTTATGTTGCCATATGCTCGTCAAACATTTAACTCTAGCTCCCTCATATACCTCTGCCCAGAAAACTGCTGTGAGGGCTAGAGATAAGGATTTAGAAATCCAATCAGAATATTTAGCCATAAGGAAGGTACTATATTTCCTGGTTTTTTTAAAGAAATTATTTCCTCTTACACTCATAAAGAGGTACTTAGCTAGTATGAGAGTTGTACACAGACATGCATCTCTTTCCCATAAAATATGAAAGTACAGAAGGCCAGATTTTTCTTAGATTTTGTTTTTTTTTCAAGATTAGCTATTGCTAGTCATTTCTTCAGATTATCTTATAAAGATTTAAGTACTATTATGCTTGACTTAACCCATAAAGAGAGCTACAGAGGGAGAGCCTGTATGAACTTACCCCCACACATGCTTTTATATAGTGAGTTTACATTTATTCATTTTCCTGGTTTGAAAAAGTGAAGCAAGCATAGACAATCTGTTAAAACACAATAATTAAGAAATCCTGATCCTATTTATTCTGTCCTCAAAACTGTAGGCGTAGCAACTCATGAAATGCAAATGATGAATTAAATATCACTATTAAGATTATTTACTGAGAATAACAAAATACAGTATAAATGGTGCTACTGCAAGAATTTTGATACTGACACGGATTATACTGCCGTTAATCTAAACGGCCTGAGCAAAGAAATGTTTTCGGAATAGTAAAATTTATGCATGCCATTAGTGCTGCAATAAACCTTAGTCAAAGAGAGTCATGGCACTTCAGACACGAATCACCTCACCAAGCTTGGCAAAGCTTATTCCTTCTAGAGAGGACAGCCATAAATCCTGTGCAGTCACTAGTATTGACATAAGGCCTGATTTAGAAAAGTCTTTGAAAGGAAACTAAATGATCTTTGATCCCAGCAGGCAGCTCAGTCCCACCCAGCTGCTCACTCACTCCTCCTGCAGTAGGATAGGGTAGAGAGTCAGAAAGGTAGAAGTGAGAAAACTCATGGGTTGAGGTAAAGATAGTTTAAGGGGGAAAACAAAAGCTGCACAAGCAAGCAAAGCAAAATAAGATGTTCATTCACTACTTCCCATCAACAGGTAGATATTCAGCCATCCCCGGGAAAGCAAGGCTCCATCACACGTAAGAGCTGCTTGGGAAGATAAACATCATAACTCCCCCTTTCCTCCTTCCTCCCAGTTTTGTTGTGCATGATGTCATAACAGCATGTGATATCCCTTTGGTCATTTGGGGTCAGCTGTCCCAACTGTGTCCTCTCATCTTCTTGTGCACCCCTGGCCTCCTCGCTGGTGGAGTGGTGTGAGGAGCAGAAAAGACCTTCACTCTGTGTAAGCACTACTCAGCAATAACTAGAACACCTGTCTGTTATCAACACTGTTTCCACCACAGCTTCAAAACACAGCACCATACAAGCTATTGTGAAGAAAATTAACTCTATCACAGCCAAAATCAGTGCAGATCTGTATGAAGTATCTACTTGTATCAGACCACAGATGCATTACTGTCACATGCAGGCAAGTAAGAAACAGTAGATATCCATGAAGCACTGAAAGCTATCTTCAGTCCAAAGCTGATAATTGCACCTTCATGAATGGAGGCAAACTGCTTACAGACAAAGTATCCATTATGCACTGATGCTGGGAATATTTCTGCAGCCACCTTAATCATAAATCTATCAGCACAGAGAATGCTTTTGCTTACATGAAAAATCAGCTAATGTAAAGCAATCATCTTCTTACCCACAAAGAAATTTGAAAAAAAATTGGCAGTACTGTAAAATGGTTGATCCATGCCAGATGGAAAGCCAGCTAAGATCTATAAATGTGGATTTGCTGTAATAGCTGACTGTCTAACCTTGCTTCTCTCCAATATCTTGAAATAAGAAAACACATCAGGGGAAAAAAAAGGTCTATGCTGTCAGTATCTATTAAAATTAACTCTTAAAGCATTTGAGATTATATATCTTGTGGTCAAAGGAATGGTAAAAGGTTACAGAAAACTCCAGTTCATCTCGTACCTTAATATGTTTTCTCTGACTTTAGGCAAATAAGTTAGCCTGATATTCTCAAAGGTATTTAGTTAAAGAATTCCTATTTGATTAGGCTGTAGATGTCCATATGTCTTTGTGAGTTTTACTTTCTCGACCTTCACAACTTATCTAGACACTTTGGAAATAACAGTAATTCTTCGGTTTTTTTTCTATCTTTTTTTCCCACTTTGTCCTTTTTATTTACAGTAGGAACTACTTAGTAACATCTAAATGGGGGTTAGGAGAGAGATTACAAATGAATAAATTAGAAACCTCAAACTACCAAGGAGAGTAATTCTCAATCTCTCCATCCTACAGAGTAATTGAGCAAGTCTCACCTCTGCAGCTACAAACACTGTTTGGCAAGTGTAACATCTGGAATCCATGCCAGGTATCCCTCATGGGGTGGAAAAAAAGATCAGTGTTTCTACCTGCTAAGAAAACATCCCACTTACTGGAGTCTTAACATGATCCAGGTCAGTTACTCTTTTATCTCCCTTTGTGTGGGACACAATAAGCATTAGAAATCTAGAATGGCTCTCTAGCTCTGTAGAGGTTGTAATGAGGGTGGTGGAACACTGGAACAGGTTGCCCAGAGAGGTGGTTGATGCCCGATCCCTGGAAACATTCAAGGCCTGGCTTGGTGGGGCTCTGAGCAACCTGATCTGGTTGGAGATGTCCCTGCTCCTTGCAGGGTGGTTGGACTAGATGACCTTTAAAGATCCCTTCCAACCCAAACTATTCTATGGTTCTATAAACAACTATTTACATATATTGTGTCAGTTTTGTCATCATTAGAAATACTTACAGGAGATCATTTATGACTAAAATATAAGCCACTGAGCCATCATCCTCTACATGGGAAGTTATCACATCTAACTCAGAAACATGCATAAGAATATAAATGACTTAATTGTGAAAAAAAAAAAGACTGAAACTTTCATTATAGAAATGAAAGATTTTTGTAGTTCAGCCCCGATCGGGACCACGCTACGCAGCCTCTCTCTCGCTCCCCCCACCCTCCAAGAGAATAGGGGGAGATGATATAAGAAAAACGGCTCAAGGTTTGAGATAAGGACAGGGAGAAAATCTTTAAAGTTACCGTCATGGGCAAAAACAGACTTGACTTGGGGAAAACTATTCATTTATTTCTAAAACTAGCAGGATAATGAGACAGAGAATGAGATAACCTCCCTCCACCCCTCCCTCTTCCCAAGCTTAACATTATCTCTACTACCTTCCCCCCTGAGCAGCACAGGGTAGGGAAGAGGGAATGGGGGTTGTGGTCAGTCCATCACATGTTGTTTTACGCCACTGCTTCATAGTCGGGGGAAGAACTCCTCACATTCCCCTCCTGCCCCGTTGTGGGGTCCCACCCATACGCCACAGTCCTTCGTGAAACTGCTCTGGCGTGGGTCATCTCTCCCACAGGGTGCAGTCTCTCCAGAACGGCTGCCCCAGCGGGCCTTCCAAGGGCCACAGCCTCCTTCAGGCATCCACCTCCCCCGGTACGGGGTCCTTCACGGACTCCAAGGGGATCTATGCTCCTCCGTGGACCTCCATGGGCTGCAGGGGGACAACCTGCTCCACCATGGTCTTCACCACAGGCTGCAAGGGAATCTTGGCCAGGAGCCGCATTACTCCTCTCCCTTCTACTTCACTGACCATGGCGTCTGCAGCCATTCCTCTAACAAGAAAAGTTCTCCACAACAGGCTGGCAAACGCCTCTCAGAATCTCTTCACATCATCCAGCTCATCTCCCCTCCACTTCTTGCAGCCGAGCTGGGCTGAGTTGGGCCCAGTCAGCCACCTGTCGAGAGGCCAGAGGGTGAGGCCTGTGAGGCCTGCAAGGCCCACAAGGCTCACGCCTCCCCCTCTCTGCCCCTACTCAGCTGCTTCACATCTTCTCTTTTTTTTTTTTTTTTTTTTTTCTGTTTTCCCATTCTTAAATACGTTATTGCAGAGGTGTTGTTATCACGGAACATGCTGCTACCAATTGGCTCAGCCTTCGCCAGCAGCGGGTCCGCCCTAGGCCCGGCCGAATCCACTGAACAAAGGGGAGCAACTTCTAGCAGTTTCCTACAGAAGCTACCACCTTAGGCTCCCCCTCACTAAACAAAACCACAACAGATATGTCAGTCAATGCACAAGGCTCCACAGTTCGTTGAACTCTTGAAAGTTAACTCAGGTAAAATGAAATTTTCACTACAAGTTAAAAATGAATGTTTACTTCAAGTGAGATTCAAATCCAGGCAGTACCACTCTGTACATACATAATACAGCTCTACAGTATAATCATCAGTTAAAAATAAGAAATAAAATGCCTCAGAATAGCACAGTTTCCTTTACTTTAGGAAGACAGTCAGATGAAGAAGTAACAGCATCAATTTTATTTATATTCTGTCTTGTATCATATTATTTTGGTCTTGTCTCAGAAAAGTGCTATGGTGAATCTATACCTACTTTGTCAATGATCTAGAATATTTTTGATAAATTACAAAATCACGTTGTCATTTCTGGTAGGAACCTGTCAATGTCAAAGCATGGACAATCAGGAAACCGTCCTTCATTCAACTGTCCTTCTATGACTTTTGAATGAATACGTGACATGGAGGAAAGGAGAGAAAGGCAAACAAATCAAAACCTTTCAACACATTAGCAGTATATGTAAGGGAAGAACTGACAAATCTCAGGCTGCAAATATAATTTTGTAGGCAACACAGCATGTTGAAATGAATGTGAGCATGTAAAATACCATTTTGTTGTTCCTTAGGCTATTTATGTTTTTTCCCAGCCTGTCAGGAATTCTATCAATTACTTCAGACTGGAAACATACTTTAGTTAATATCCCATTACTAATAGACTTTCTGCTATTGTTCAGACTCCGATTATAATAAATTTGATACAACCCCTTATAGTTTCGTGTGTTAGAAGGACTATATAAATATACTAAATTACATAACTAAATCAGGGATAGATACTTTAAAATGAGTCCTTGCAGGCCTTTGTGTATTGTGTATATAATGGCACAATTATTGCTTAATACAAACCTACTGTATAATCTTAGACACTTAAAATTGAAAATATAGGTCACCTATTGCCAATTATTGCAATTTGCATAAAATAGATTGAAATGTCTGTCTCCCTCATCATAGTATTAAGAAGTATTTAATCCTTAATATTAGTTTCCATAATAGATCATGGAAATCCATAGCTTGACTTGTACTTTCAGCCCAACTCTTACATTTTCAGTCTTCTGAAAGATAACATATTTGTGATAACAGTGTGATAACTTCCTGAGGATGGTACCCTCCTCAGGAAGAAATGACAGACAACAGTTTTGCCCAGCAAGTTTCAAGCCATTAATCTTGTGAACATTAACATGTAGTCCCAGAGAAAACAGGATTGGGAGATAATCCATCAATTTTCTTAACTGTGAGAACATATAGCTCAGGCCAATCAATACTCTGGAATCACCTAGTTTACACTAGGCTTACTCCAATGCTCAATAATAAGTAACTCTTATGCTTAGTAATTTATCTCTTTTCACAACTCATTTTGACTTGTTCTTACCCTACCTACATATGCTGTATTAGGACTGGCCGTTGTAATGAGTCTATGACTCTTTTCCGATAATTGATGAACTTAAAAAAAAAAAATTCTTTGTGGGTTTTGAAACATCAGAAATAGTAACTCTAGGGCTTCTATTTCTATTCTTTATAATAGTATTCTTTGTTTTGCCTACCATTACAGCATGGGAATATAAGGTCATCACAGCAACTGAAGCAGGCTGTAGTTAAACTGACAACAGCTATTCTAACTAGAGAGTACAGCCATCTATTAATAACTTCAGTCAAAGTAATCCTCATTTGGTTTTTGTTGTTCAGAACCAGATGTGTTTCATGAAAACTTACCAAATATCAGAGCTGTCTGTGAATAGCTAGTCACTCCTCAAGAAACTTTTCACTCAAGTAAAACCTTCCACTCTCCAGTCAATGTGGAAATGTTCCAAACCTAAGCCAGCAATTAAGCTCAGAGATGTTAAAAGCAACCACAAGGCATTTTGTGTACAGTCTCTAGAAAAGATAAAATAATATTCTTGCCTGATTTTCATCCTCATAAATATCTTCATATCTTTCACGTGTGACAGCTCATTCCCCAAAATCAAGGCTAATGAATTGGGTAATTCAATAACAGATACCTGCTGTGAATTTCAGCAATTAAAGCCCCACACAGACAATAGATGAGGTGGTGCAGGAGGAAACAGAGGACTCACTTTGGTTACACTTATTACTGTAGCCTTATCTGTCTTGTCCAGAGAAATAAATGCAAATCTTATTTGTGAAAATAATTTTCCTTTCAAATTCTTTCCTACCCTTCTAAATTTTAAATGAAAAGGACAAGAAAATGATATATTAGAAGAGAGATAGGTCTTGTCATTTTATAACACACACACTCAGCAACATAAATTAATGGTCTCACTGACCCCTTTTTTTTCCCCATATGCTGCACAAGTGGGCCCTATTAACTGGTGTGAATATATTTTCATAATTTCAGTCACGCAACTATCTGTTTTAATTTAAAACATTAAAGGCAAGTATCATTTTGTCTCTGTTTTGTTGTTCATACATACATGCCCCATCTCCCAGCATTACAAAAAATACAGGAAATAAACAACTTTAAATGTGAAATATAAAATCTCATAAATCTTCAAAAGCTTATTTACAATTTGTTTACAAAAAACCACTTTTTTTTTGTAAACAAAAATGTCCATAAAAAGGCATAAGCCTTTTTCAGTTAGCACTGATTTAACTTAGTCTAGTAAACATATAATCTTATTATGCTTTTCCTCTAACATTCTGCTTTGACTTATTTTAAGTCAGATAAAATAGTGTTAATTAAAATAAAGCACATATTTTAAAACACTATTACACCCAATATAATCAATCTTCATAAAAGGTAGTGGTTTGTTTTTCTTCTGTTTGGAATTTAAGCAAATGTTTTCCCTTACTTTTGTCTGAGCTCCCTCTATGCTACAGTAAAAATGCCACTGTATAGTGGATAGGTGGTTTATGATCTATATAACTTAGTTCAAGACATGCAATGAGCAGCTTGTTTATTTCATATATTTCTTTTATTTTTTTATAATAAAGATAAATTTGTCTAGTTACTGTAGTTTGCAAAACTGTGGTTTAGATTGGAAATCAATAATGCCTTCTTAAGGTTAAGCTCAGTGAAACAAAGTGCTGAAATAGTCCTTGATGAAATTGCACCTCAGCTGAACTCACAAAGAACAGCATTATGGAGACAGGAGAATGTCATACCTGCAGTATTATAGATTGCAGCCAATAAATCAGATATATTGTAATCACTAAGGGCATGTTCCTATTGTACTGAAAAAAAATACCTTCAGACCTCAAGGAAGAAAGATTGACACATTTAGTCTGGAGAAACCTAAATCAAATACTTTGATAAAATGAGCGAATTAACCTTTCTAGAGGACACAGCTCAAAGAGATACACACATTTTGTCCAAATAGAAGTGGAGCACTGGGCCAAAGACTAAGCTAGAAGGAAGGCTAATACTCAGCGCTAAAAAAAAATATCAGACAGAGCTATTGTTTTGGTGGACATAAACATATATTTCTCCCAATGTAACTTCTAATGTATGATCAAGTGTGACTCACTATGTAGTTCCGCTCATCGCAGAATTACAGAAACACAGAATGGTTAACATTGGAAGTGACTTCTTGAGTTCATCGAGTCCAACCCCCCAGCTCAATAAGGCGGGGTAACCCAGGGCCATGTCCAGTCAGGTTTTGAATTTCTCCACACACGGAGACCCCACAACCTCTCTGGGCAACCTTTTCCAGTGGCCTGGCCATTCTGCAAGTTTTGATCCATCTCATTGTCCACTTATCTTCATCAGTTTCTCTGTGAAGATGTTTGCCAGACAGTATGAAAAGTCATTTTAAAGTCCCGGTGAACAACATCCATACTATTCCCTCATCCACCAAGCTAGTCACCACATTCTAAAAGGCTACCAGGTAGGTTAAGCATGGTTTCTCCTTTCTAAATCTGTACTGACTACTCTCAGCCACTTCTTGTCCGTCATGTGTTTGGAAATGTTTTCCAGGTTTCCAGAGCTCCATTACTTTCCTGGGAACTTAGATGAGGCTGACTGGCCTGCCTGTAGTACCTCAGATCTTCCTTCTTGCCCTTCCTGAAGATATGGGTGGCATTTGCTGTCTTCCATCCCTTGAGAACCTCTCCTTAATGAGCTTTCAAAGATATCTGAGGGTGGCCTTGCAATGACATCAGCCAGCTCCCACAGTATTCATAGATGCAACTCACCAGGAATTACATATGTCCAAATTGTTAAAGTGCTCCCAACCAAGTCCCCCTCCACTGAGGGAAAATCTTCCTTGCTCTATTCACTAGCAGCAGGTACTTCTTGGTTTTCTAGAGTTTCAAAGCCTTACCCACAGACACTATAACCAAGTCTCTTCATGAAGATAAGCTATCTTCTTTGTTGTTCACGCCAAGCCAGTAAGCGAACCAAAATAAACTCTCTCATTTGTTAAACCCTCTTCTCTTCCTCCTAGGAAAGGAGTCTTTGAAAGTCCCAAGGAATTTTAGAGATGGTCTTACTTCACTTCTCAATTAATTTCACAATTTCTTCTTAATAAATGCATTAGCCTCTATTTATTATTACTAGTAATTGCATTTGTTAACATGGGAGGCCAAAATACAGGTGTATGTTCGATGCTTCTAAGTAAAAGTAGTTTGATTTTTCAGAGCCACTATAGACTTAAAGTGCCTCATGAAATCTTTAGAATGCTTTCAAGGAACAAGATAAGCTCTATACTCTGAAGACTTACAAATTAATAACAATAAAAATGCAGATACTCAATAGAAATTAAATGCACCAAATGAATGCTGTTTGGAACACAGCATTTTAATCCAGCGAACAAAATCATTAGCTCACCTATGATACCTCATATTTATATGATTTTTTTTCTTCATATAAAGCTCTACATGTTAATGGTTTGGGGTCATATTTTATCATAAACTTAGTAATCAAGCTTCAGTGACACAATTGTTATCTAGATAATCTTCACACGAAAGTAAAGAAAGCTCAGTTTGCACAGTGAGCTTTATAAAATATATCTGTACATTAATTTATAACTAATATTCTTTAAAAATGTACTCAGCTTCCTACACTTCTCTTACAGGGATGGCAAAATTATTTCATCATTTTATGTCAGATTATTCAGAAATATAAAGTGAACAATTAATCCACCTTAAAATCAAGTATTTTGTGTGCTGGGTGTTAGTAAGGTGTTAAAAGCAATTGCTGATATGAAAGACAGTAAAAGCTTACCACTTAAAGAAATTCCAGCTGAACTGCTTTTATGACTTTGCCTCACTTTAGCTAAAATTTTCTTTGATGTTAGAGCTTTTAACATTCCTGGGAGGGTTTTATCCCCAGAAAGAGTAATATTTTCCATTTCAAAAAGAACTAAAACAGTTCTTTGTTTTTACCCCTTTTGATACACATGCACATTTTTATTTGGTTTGTGGCATTAAAGAGCTTCAAAACCCAAACCTTGCAACTTAGAAATTTAATAAAGTATTACTTTTGAGATGATGTAAACCGCTATTTGCTTTATAACTTCTTTGGTTTTGCAGACAAAATATAATGCAACAAACTAACCTGATCAACAAGAATTTTTCATTTTCATTTCATTTCACCACTTGCAACTCTGAATGCCTCAGCATCTGCTACACTGTCAGATGTGTTTCCACCTATTTACCTGTTAGCTTCATTCAGACACAGAAAGGAATTTCTGGTGAGGATCAAAGCAAGAGAGAGACCAAACAGGAGCCCATCAGACACATCTCTTGCTTGACACGTGTGAAAAAGAACCCCTGTTAAGCAGTTCTAAATCTGGACTGGCACTAAGGTCACCCACTTGAGAGCCCTAATTATAGATTTATAACACTAAGGAAGGAGGATATTCCTGTATTTTTCCTCTCTATTTTGCCAAATGTTTGGAAAGTCCCATTTTCCATCTCAGAATGACTAAAATATCATATGTTTATGCATGAATATTTATCATGATGTTTCTGCTATACTTGTTTACTTAATGATGGAAAGCTCAGAAACAAATCTATTGTTGCCAAAGGAGTCAAAAAGAAAACACAAGGTTCTAAGACTCAGATTTGCCATTAGCACAACATAAGGAATTAATCTTCTAGAATACATACCACCCCAAATACAGAAAGCACCATGCCTTCTGATGGTCCTTCCCAGCTCAGTCAAAAGGCTCTCCTTCTCTGTTACCTGTGTTAGCCATCATTATGGTATTCAAGCATCACTAATGACAATTAAATATTTAACTAGTTAGCATCTGGGGCAATAGTTAGCAGCCTGGCTGGACAGTAGCTCCTGTGAACAGCAAACAATCAGAGCAGAAAGAATTATTGTGATTATTTCTTAATGAGGTGGCTAAAATGGCTCTCAGCTAATCAATGAAAAAGACTTACCTACTCAGCCGTTTTTCAGAAACAGCCTGAATAATAGTTATGCAAATAAGAGCTTTCAGCCAGATTATAGAGACTTTCATATTTTACTATTACTGAGTTACATAAGTGAACCTGCAGACAAGGTGCAGTGAATTGCTTATTGTCCCATAAATACACAGATGAGTGTCAGCAGCTGTGCAGCATCCCAGTTGTCTAACTGGCTTAAGTTACATAAACTAAGAACAAAATGCGACAGCAGCATTCAAGCTTGTTAACACACTGATCAACGCATCCCTTCACTGTTCACTTATTAATTGCCTTCCTTATCTCCCTCCCTTATCTGCCGTAACAAGAACTAGTATGTAGAGGAGGACAAAGGGAAGTGAGAAGAAATGGGACTGTCTTGTTTGTTAAAATACAACAGCTAACACGAGACATTAAGTTTATAGTTAGACACCTGAATTAAAGAGATCTGCTTCCTAAAGATGCTCTCAGTCAGAGGCTGTGTGTTCAGAGTACTTTGGAAAAATCAGGACAAATTTTTAGATACATACTAGCATAGCATACAATATAACTTTTCATGATCAGTTTGTGTAGGAGGCTGGACTACATGCTATGCTAAAACCTAGGGATTGTTTACTTCTGCAAGTATTGGAAAATCTACAGCATCCTCAACGATGCTTTAGTTCACATGCTTGCTGCCTGAGTGGATCTTTGAAACAGAGACCAAACTGTGACCAGTCTGATTCTGAAGAACACTGGTCTTCTCAAGTATTTGCACCAAAACTAGGAATATTTTTTTTTTAATTGACTTTCATAGTTTCAGCCTACGGGAGTTAGTAAAGTTTCACCTCCCAGATGGCCCTTTTGTTCTGCCAAGATTAAGCACTCCATGCCCAAAGAAAAAAGAAAATGTTTATTTTTCTCAGAGCAAAGCCAAGTATTACAAATTCTCCTACCAAGCTCGTATTGATTTTTTTAAATATATATATATACTCCTAGGAAATCAAGGTAAAACCCTCAGCGCTCTAATTTTCTTCAACTTATTTTAAAAATTGAATAATTCTCAGTCATTCATATGATACAATGTCCGCATTAACTGTGACAAAGCTTTCATAACAACTACATTTCTTTGGTCTTTAGGCCAGAAATTTCAGGACAACAAATTTTTCTTTATTTTTGTTTCTATGTGTATATTTACACACATATACTAACACATAGACATATATACACAAATATTTATATCTATGCCTTATAAGAAAAATGAAAATGCATTCCTTACAGGTATGCCGGAGAGTGGTAAATTGTCCGAAAAATCACCAAATATATTGACTGCTGACTAACATAAATGAACCTTCCACAGTGTAAAAATACTTTCCACTTCCAAATTTATATAAAGAGTAAGCACTTCTGAAGGACACCACCAATGACAGGACTTCCTCAGATTTTTTTTTTTTAAGTTGCAACTTTCCCTTCCCATACCATATACACTAAAAATAAAAGACTCAACAACAGAGTTGCTGCTCTCCAGTGGAAAAAAAACCCCAAAGTAGTCACTTTACTGTCTTCCACTTTCCACAAACTGCAGTGGTCCAGTACCTAGATGGGGAAATAAGAAAATAAGACTATTCTTCCAGTGAAAAAAAAAACCCTGAAAATAATGCATTATCCCAAAGAGTATAATCCCTATGTACAAAAACTCACATGCACTTTCTATTATTTTAACTGTGTGCCAGTAAAATTTATTTTGAAATTTAAAGCACTTACTGCAACACTTTCATATTCCATGCTTCATTTTTACATTTTCTTTTGTCAAAACTGGAGCTATAGATTTAATTTTGACATGGAAAAGAAATAAAATTAATCCTAATGTGGGCCAGAAGCTTCTTGAGATTACAAAGGGTGCTGCAGGAGGAATAGTGTGATGAAAATGTAAGATTGAACAGATAAATTGCAAACACTAACGATAGATGCTAATACACACCTTGCATTCTTGCTAAGTAAGCTATTAATGGAAGAAATAGTCCTTGCTTATCAAATTCATACTGCCATACTCAAAGAGTTTGGAACAACTAAAAGGCCAGGAAAATTTAAAACTGTGAAAAGTAGAATTGGATGCTTCGTGAGATTTAAATAAGATGAGAAATTTCAAAAGAAAATATGACAGAAGTAGAATAGAAGAGTAACAATTTTAAATGGCAAATATTTTCATACACTCTTCTGTGATATTTTCTCTTTTCTTGTGATACTACTTTAGTAATGTTATTGTATGACTGCAATGAGAAACAAAAAAAAAACCTACCACTTTTAAAGGCAAGTTTGGTATGTCTCAATTCACAAGAATGAGATAAAATTTGTCTTTTAACACTCAAGTGGTGATGTAGCATCCAGTAGGGAGGTAGTAGAGAATATTACTTTTGTTAGCCATACAGATCTGTTAGATAGTTGCTGCTGCATGCCAGGAAATGCACATCTGCTGTTTCCACAAATAGGAGCTGGCCAGAAAGCCCAAGAGCTCTAACAAGATTATGCGCCTCTCCGAGTTTGAAACTTTTTGTCCATAAAAAAAAAAAAAATCTCAGCCCTGAAAACAGATCATGAGCAGCCATAGAGGTGTCAGCGTGGATTTCAGAAGATGATTATTCCCAGGGAAACTTTAGCAATAGAATTGCTGCTTTGATTTCTGGTCATAGCAGAGAACCACTGTGGTGCACTCTCAATTAACCTAATGGAAGTCCTCTTACAGGTAAAATTTAATCACTAGCATCAGAATTTTGGGGGGAGGTGAGAGGGGAATGTACTTCCCACACGACACTGCATCTTATTGATAGGATAGGGTGGAGAGGCTATGTCCATACTGTGGGATTCTGGGACTCAGTGGAATAGTTAATCTGACAAGTCCTCGCAGTAAAATCCCCAAATATAACTTTAAAAAGTTCTTCCATTTTAGTCTGTAGAAAATAGAGGCAAAGAAAGAAAAGAGGCATGCATACACTAGTAAAAATAATAAAATTGGATTGAATGTAAAATATACTCCACTAGGATTATATGAAGTAGGAAACTTGATAAGGTGGAAAGTTCTCTCTTTTTGACCCTGTAGATCTGAACTGTCCTTCAATTATTTGTTGAAAAGTAAATATGACTAACAATTTACATGAAAAGCTTCCTATCAGAAATAGTATTGTTGGTTAAGCTAAGTTAAACCACATAAAACTAAAGAAAAATTATTTTAGAAAAAAAATGAGGAAATTTTTTTTTAAATTCTGTTCTCTTTCAGAGTTTTTCCAAATAGATTTTTTTTTCAGACGTAAAATACCTTTTAAAACTAAAACATTTTCAAATAAAAATAGTTGACATGGAAAAAAATCTATCGCCCTTAAAAGTAAAAAACTAAAAAAAAAAATTACATTTGCATTTTAGACAGTACTTTGAAATGTCATATTTTCTTTGTAAAGATAAAATAAAAAATAATCCTTCCCTTTTAGGATTATCTGCTTTTTAGATCAACCTTAAGTTGAAATCAAGAACATTTGTAAAACAAGATTTGTTTCCAAAGGGATTTTTAAATACAATAAAGCATGCTAGGGTAAAGTCTTTCGCAGAAACAGTATGACGCAGTGTTATATAACTCTTGTTTTCCATTCTCTTGTAATAGCAGAAACTCTGCAAACCTTTATGAACAAAAACACCAGGAAAAAACATTAAATAAAAATAAGTACACCAGTAGCCCTGTATCCTGAGTCACTGCTATCATAAACTAAATGGAGTACAGTCCTATTGGAGTTATCAGTTGTGGAAGGTAAAAGTAAGAAGAGGAAGAGAGAAGATGTCATTTGATTGATTTGTTTGATGTCATCCAACAGAGCAAAGGTGGAAAATGATAGAAGTAATTTTCAATATAGAACACAAGCCAGGATTCTGCCCAGATGGTTTAACTTGTCATACTAGCAGAGAGGTAAAATCTATGTTCCCATGATGGGCAATGGCCTTACAAGTTGGAGACTCCAGAAATTCTGCAGCTACATGCACAAAAGAGTCATCAGCAGAGGAGTTACGCAAGGGAGCATTCCTTGAGCTCAGCAGGAAGAGCAAGGACTCTGAAGGAAAGATTCTGAAGCCAGCCTGTGCTTATGTTCACATGTGATTGAATACTACAAGACAGCAGCTCTAAATATTTCTCTCCATAAAATGACAGTTTAATTTTATAAAATCAGCATAATTTTAATGTAGTAAATGCTGAGTTGTGACATGAAACACTTATTTGCATGAATTTCCATCATGCTGTCAACACAAAATTTATTGGCAAACCCGTATTCTTGCATCTGCTCTAGCTATGGAGGCTAGCAAATCAACCTTCTTGGGGGCCATGAGCTTGGCTTTGCTTTCTTCATCCACTTTTGTCACTTATGTTCTTCTCTCATCTTTCCCCCTTCCATATAGGAACAGGAAGTCCTTGCTTTGAGTCAAAGGCTACTAAGTCAATTAAGACTTCTGTCTTACAGAATCACTGCCACCCAAAACCTGGTGTTTCTGATTTAAAAAAGGAAAACAATAAAGATAATTGGATTAAACAGATTACCCTTCATTCCATACCAAAAAAAAAGAGTGAAAAACGGTTAATAAAATTTAATCTTTATTGCATTTGACCTTATATTTTTTTAAACAAATATTTTAGACCTATGTTTTATTTCTTTCCATTATCTGAATTAGGAATAGCATTCTACATTTCATTCTTTATACACTAAGGTAATAAGTGATTACATTAATTAAAAAATGTAAAGATCTGAAGTGTCAATTTCCAATGTCAGTTTTGAGATGCAAGGAAAATCAGTCATGTTATTCTGCGTTTAATATAGAGTTAGTGGAGATCAGAATCTAGCTCTATGTTCTTATTCAATATTTTAATTATATTCTATAGTAATTCACAAAACCTTTGAAGCCTCAATAATACCTCCACAGTCTCACATCTACTAACAAACAACTTCAAAGAATAATGAGTAAAATGCCAACTTCATATACCAAAACCATTCAGTTAAAGTACTTGTGGAATTGTACAAAATTACTTTGGCTTTTTCTAATGTTAAACAAACTCTGAATTTGGTCCCAAATGTTTATTTACCAGCTATCAAATTTATAATGAACTGTATCCTTGCGAAGAAAACTATTAATAGTTTTGAAAGAAAAGGGGAAGAAAAGAGATTTTGTATTAAATCATCAACTCAAACAGCTCAAAAGATTTTAAAGTCTCTTATACCTATTCATATAATTTTGTAATTGTTCTTCACAATATAGTGATACAGTCAAGTTTTACGTATTAACTGCGTTAGCAGATTCCCTTTCACTTCCATCAAGAAACAATCCACAGGTTCACAGATCCCATTATATCCCTTAATTTTTCTTTTTATTCAATTAACCATTATCTGTTTGCAAATATGATATCTATTAACATAAGGATCTAGTTGCCTATTTCAGATTTAAAGATTTTACACTGAAATGGATAAAGAGACTGTAGCAGAACACAGTACATACACATAGGATAGGGATGATTTTGATCCTAAACTGTATTTTTTGTTCCTGACAGACTTAGAGACATTGTGGTGGAGGGTTTTTTCAGAGCTTAGTTTTTTTTTTTTAAACAGAAAATAAATGAATCACAGATGTAATAACATCACTATAAGTAAGTTCAGCATTTCAGGGTTGCATAAATAATAAATTTCTTAGCAAGATCAGCTCTTGGCCCCAAATAGATTCCATAAACTGAAGCTTGGCAGGATACTTGCACATCATCTTTATTCAGCAGAGAAAGACAGGTTTCTTTAGCACTGCTAAACTGTGTAGTTGTTTACACTCCACTCATACCGATTGTAACAATAGAGCAGATTTATTCTGTTGAATAGAAACTGCTTAAATAAGTTCTTCCCTCTATTTCAGTCTCTCTTATCCAATACTGTCTAAAGTTAAAGCTGCAGTTTGACATTAGTGTATTGAAACTGATAATTTTTTTTGCTGTCTACATAAACATGCATGAGAATTATAGTACCTATTCATACCTTCAAGTAGTCATACATAAACATTTTACCAATTTAATATAAAATAATTATTGTTCTGTAATACTGTTGGTACTTGAAATCATTTATGTCAGTCAGAGAAGTATTAAAAAGTAATTTTTTCACAATGTGTCATCCATGCTTTATTTCATTCCGAGAGGATCCTTTAGCATCTGTATGCCTACCGGGATTCAGAAATCTTCTGTAAGATTATTTTACTACAAAAAAGACTCACTTGGATATAAAGAGCCTGCCACTGAGTTGACAGCAGACTTTTGATCAGTCACAATTCTGTCTGCCTCTATCTCCAGCTTCTTCAGAAGTGAAAATTTGACTATTTAATAGGTGGTGTGAGAACAAGATCTATATTACTATTTTGAGACTCCATATGTGATAGCCATCTCTTTCCCTTAGGAGCAGGAGTAGCTGCGATTACCATATGTCACTCCAGAGAGCTGGTCTGAAAGGGCTGACCTTGTGCCTCTTTCTGATTCTGTGAGCAGAAGCCTGACAGGACACTTACCCATCATCATTAATAACCTGAGAAAGCCAGGCTCCTGGAGCACTGGCTTGGATGAAGAACAAGATGAAAGATGGTTACAGAGTTCCACATGAGTTATTAGCTGTTAGCCTGATGTAAACATGACTAATGGATAATGGAATTAGTTTGGCTGAGCAGAAATCACTCGGAGGAGCCTAACACTTCTTTTCCATTATGAAATATTTCCTAGAGGAGGGAGAAGGGTAGGGAAAGTCTTGCATGTTACTATGAAAGCCTGGATGGGTTATTACATTGCTTGAAACAGAATTGTCTCAAGGAGGCAGATGCACTTTTCTTTTTTTTGCCCAGACACTTCAGAGCGCAGGAAAATAAAATGTGGGGAATGGGACAAACTGATAGAAACTGTTTCTGATCTCAAATAACTTTCTTATAGTCCCACCTTCTTCAGTAAATATATTTAAGTAAACTACTGATGATTTTTGGCATTATGGAATTATTTCTCTGAATTCGTGCATTTATTTTGTTGCTAAGTTTGTAGCCAATTATGTCAGTCTTTGTTCTGTTTTTTTTTTTCTCTCTTGTTCTTGTGACATCATTTAATTCAAACAACAACAGACCTGACACTTCTTTGTTAAGTAGACACTAAGCAAACTGAATTGGAGACCTGACAAACTTGTCTGCAAGAGCCAACAAATGATTTTCTCCTGGGCAATCAGACCTTAGAAATAAAATATAAAATATTCTGGATCTGAAGTACACAGATAGACATCTAGACAAGCACCAGGGGCAAGCAAGATATTGTTACAGATTTGCATCAGTGCAACTGACACAAAAATCTGCATAGGCTTATTAAAGAGTCTAGAAACATACAGTTGAAAAGTATAGCATTTACACAGCCTGCAACAACACACAAAAAAAAAAGGGAAAAAATGAAAAAAAAGACAAATCAGAAGCTAAACTATAACCTCACCTTCCACCTCTATTTTTTTTAATGAAGAGCAATGAAAGAGAATGGGCAAACATCAGGAAAAAGAAGCACAGGGAGGACTGGGTGCTAGTGAAAAATGGTGGGGGTTTCTTTTGTTTTTTTTTTTTTTTGCATTCAGATGAGTCATGAAGTCAATGGCATGTCAGTTGTTTATAATTCTTCTCTGTGAGTTCATTAGCTCCCCTTTGTTTCGCTAAAAGTGATCAGGAAAAAGGAAAAGGAGAAAAGAGGGGAAACATGTGAAAATGATGCTGAAAACAGGCCAACAAGTAATTTACCACTTTTCATTCCACTTTTATCAAATGTATTGCAAAGATATGATTGACAAAACAAACCTTTGATCACAAGATCGAGACATTTTTAAAAGGTATTTCAGAAGAAGAAAGCTTGCAGAGAAAAAAAAATAACCAGTATACATCAGTTTCACCTGAAATTAACTCAGGTCCCTAATATCCTGAAAAACTGATACTTGAGTTTTCTCATTCTTATACTAGAAAGACTGAAGAACATACACACTCAGTGCTGCAAATTTCAGTAATTTAAACAAGGATTAGGGATAAATTTACTTCAATGATGTAGTGCAATTGCAATTCCGTGAATGCTTCTTATAAAGCCTATAAATTTCCTGTGGCTCCTTTCTCTGCATATGGTCACTACAGATAACACATTCTAGGACATCCAGTACTACTTCTATTTGAACAACTGCAAAACATGGTGGGATGCGAGTATGCAGTGCCCTAGGTGAACAGCATGGCATTCCTCTGGTCACTATGGACCATTTTTCCTGATGATGATTTTGGTTCTGCTCATTTCTGCATTCAAATGCATGTGCTCACTCATTACACAAACTCATTTGTCAGCTCAGAAGTTTACACACTGGAAACAGTCTTTTCCAAGCACTAGAGTCAAATAGGGGAAGGATAAGTAAAAATGGGAAGAGACAAAAAAAGGTAAAAATATTATTTTCAAAAACTTGTAAATTGTAAGGCAACTAAAACTTCATTCTGTGACCTTCATACTATAGTCTTTTGCATCCACTACAAATAATGATACATTAAAGGACAATTTTTCTGCTATCTTCTCAATTGAGGAAAAAAAAATGGGTAATACTCCATTTAGTTTTGCACTGGAGGAAGATGCAGGTAGAATTTTTTCATATTCCACATATGGAGGTAGTTAAATTCTTTTCTATGTGGTATAATGTCCTTCCATGGGCCTTCTCAACATGCTGTTCGTTAAAAGCAGGTTCATAGTATTTGCCATATGTTTTTGGCAGAGCTTCCATTATAGAGGGAACAGTTTGTGCCCTCTGCATCTAACTAACTTAGTATGCACTTTCTGAAAATACTGAGACAAGTGACATCCTGCTGTAAGCTTTACAGCTATAATGTTAATAGATATTGTACCACTGTGTTGTAGTTTAGCCCCACTTGAGACTAAGCCCTATGCAGTTGCTCACTCACCCTCCAATGGAGTCGGGGGAGAGAGCATATACCAAAAACCTCAAGATTTGAGATAAGGACAGGGAGAGATCATTCAACGATTACCATTAAGGGCAAAGTAGACTTGACTTGGGGAAAACTAATTCAATTTATTAACAATAAAACTGAAGTAGGATAATGAGAGAGAAAACCATATCTATAGAACACCTTACCCCCCCACCATGGTCTTCACCACAGGCTGCAAGGGAATCTTGGCCAGAAGCAACTTTACTCCTCCCCATCCTTCTTCACTGACCTTGGCATCTGCAGCTCCTCCTGTCACAAGCAGTTCCTCACAACTGAACCCAGGGAAATGCCTTTCAAATACTCTCACATATCCTCTCTTCTCTTCTCTCAGCCAGGCTGGGCCAGGCCCAGACAGCCATCCAGCAGAAGACCAGAGGGTGAGGCCAGTGACGCCCACAAGGCCTGCACCTCCCCTTCTCTGTCTGCACTTCTGTTTTATTTTCCCATTCTTAAATAGGTTATCACAGAGGCGTTACCACTGTTGCTGATTGGCTCAGCCCCGGCCAGCAGCAAGCCCAGCCTAGACCCAGCAGAGTCTATTGGACAAAGGGGAAACTTGCAGAAGCTGCCACTGTAACCCCCCTGCCCCACTACACAAACCCAAAACATACTATTATCCTGAACTGTATTCCCAAACTTCTCAGGAAAAAAAAAATAATAATCTGACAACATGGTTACTGTAATGAGGGCAAACCAAGAAAATATATATTACAACAGAACAAAAATTGGTTTTCAATTTTTCTGTCCTGTTTGGGAAAAAAAAATCCCCTAATATAAAGAAAACATGTATGAAAGAGGGTTATAATATAGAAGTATCGTTATTTACAGCACAGTTTATTGGTAATGAACATAAAGCATCTCAAACTTTTTAAAGATTAAAGAAAATACATGTTTACTACATAAAATTTTCTTTCTCAATATTCCAAAGACCAAAAAACTAAATAGTGATACAAATAATACTAAGCAGTGTACATAGTAGAATTGCTTATTTATATGCCCATACATACCATATTAAAAAATGCTTCAGAGTATAGCACATCTGACTTTCTAAACATTAAGAAAACATCTTGACAGATGCTCACAGAATATGAATAACAGCAACTGTATTTCACAGAGAACAGAAGCTAGATAGAAGTGATCTGAAAAAATCCATTGGGGGAAGTAACAGAATATATCAGAGCTAGGATTTGAACTAAATCCAACCCTGTATCTTCAACATTTACTAGGTCCTTCTTGACTTTAAGTGATAGATTAAAAAACCAAAAGGTTCACATCTAAAAGGTTATGTCATTTTTAAAAACTGCATCCTGAGAATACAAAATTAGATTAATAGTGACAGTGTTACCTAAAAACTACATGACCTGGCACAGCAAGTGCTTTCCTCAGCTTCTGAGATTTCACTTCTAAGATTGCCTTGTTAATGCCTTCATGTTGCAGGACGCACATGCACAGAGCGTGCAACACGCATTTGGTGTTATGATCTATCATGCATATAACCTTGACATGCCCACACAATAAGAAAGAGAGCATCAGAATAGCTTAGAAGCTCCATGAAAGCACAGACCAATGAGGTTTTGGTGAAGCAAAGCCATCCAGGGGAAAAAAAAAAAAAGAAAAAAAAGAAAAAAGTTACACTTCATTTCAATTTTCCAGTCTGATTGCAATCTATAGAAAAATGCATAGCAATTTATTTGTCGACTTATAACTTGTGGCTATTCTAAATTGTGTATTGTGTTCAAAGGGAAGTTATTCTGTGTAGAAACAAATAAGAAACTTGATTTTTTAGGTGCACTATGTCATGAATACTATTGAACTCTTCTCCCCTCTACAGAGAGTGGATGACTATCCTGTATATAACCACTGTTTATAACAATTACATTTTAATAGCACTGTGTGTAATTCACTGCTTTTGTTTAATATATGTTACTCTTTTGTATCCTACAAAAACTTGCTGAAATGCACCATTATTTTCAAGATGAATTGGTTGTATTCTTTAAATATTACTTATTCATGATAGTACAGCGTTATCTTGAATTTCTACCCATTGATCAAAGATTAGTTTCCTTATTCAATTCACAAACTATCTACACATTTAAGGTGCATAAGCTGACTTTAAACTCTGCATATTAACTACTAATAGCATGATAACCACCAGGAAGTACATACAGCTGAAAGAACAAATAAATTTTTTGTAGGCATCAAAGTAAATTTATAATATAAGAAGTTCACACCTGATGAAAATCTTAGAAAGACCAAAAAAACCCCTCAGATGAAACATCATCTAATTCTTTTCATGCTTCTGTTACGCAATAAGCTCTCCTTATTGAACAGGTCTTACCTGACCTTTTTACCCTGATGAATGAAAGTGGCTGTTTCCTTTCCACTTTCTGTTTTTTTCTGACTCCAGCTTGCTGCTTAAGAAACCATCTGATTATGTCTGACCCTTCATCACTTCCCAGCTTCCTCCAACCCATGAAGCAAAAAGATTTTATTCTCCTTTAATAACACATTAAAACATTTTTGTTTCTCTAGTCCCAACAATCAAAGCCACTTGTGTCATATCAGCATCAGAAAAATTGAGAAAAAAAAAAGTGGTTACATGAAATGTAGGTGATTTATCACTCTGGTTCATTTATAGATAATATGGATCCATTTTCTGATACAGGTGGTAACATGCATTACAAAAGCCTTAACTCCAAATAACTTAGAGTCATAGTTTAGCCCTGCTCAGGAACAAGCTATGCAGTCTCTCACTCACTCCCCCCTACTCTCCAGTGGGACAGAGAGGAGAACTGGTAAACAAAAGGCAGCAAAACTCGTGGGTTGAGATGAAACAAAAAAAAATAAATTTAAGAGAAATAACAGAAGAAAACAAAACAGTGATGGAAAACAAATATAGTACAATAGTTCACAGCAAATCCTGATGCCCAGTTTCCTTCCAAGTAGCCAGAAGCTCCCCTCAGCACCTTCCTCACTTATATACAAGCATGATGTCACATGGGATGGAATAGCCCTTGGCCAGCTTAGGTAAACTATCCCAAGTTGTGTGTCCCAGCATAGGGGCCACCAGCTCCAGTTCTCCTCCCAGCTCAGGTGAATGTTAACTCCATCCTAGCCAGAACCAGGACACTTAGATGGGAGTTTTTAACTTTTGGAAGCTCAAAATTCCACTACATTTTAAAAGCAGCAAATATCTCACCAGCTATTCGACAACATCTTTCTTCATCAAACACACTTGAAGAAACACAAATGAATTCAGCGAATCTCAATTTCCCTGAAGCAGATAAAGTAAATTGACAGTAAAATCACATAGGAACCAAAGTTCACCAGTGAGTGGGATTGTATTACATCATTTGCACTCCAAACTCTGAGATATTTCTGTTTTTCCTTCTGTACTGGAAACTCAGGTTCTCTTTTTAAACTATCAAAGAGTATTTAAAAAGTAATCACAAACAGACATAGTTTAAAAAATTTAGTCCATCTACATCTTTTTTCTACCCTTCCAGTTTTCAATTGTCCATATAGCCAAAGAGGTGATTGTATTCTTTTTCACAGTGAATAACAGTTGTGCTCATGTCAGAGCTCAAATTCTTAGATGATGTCCTGGTTTCAGCTGGGATCATGAACAAAGGGCCAGAATTAGATCTCAACTCTCCTGACCTGTAGCTCAAGAGGCCATTGCACAAACTACGTCCTGGAACTCTGAAAGAAAAAATCATCTCTTTCGGTATTTCTCATTCTTAAAAACCTCAGTGGAGTTACAGAAGATCAGAAAACTTCCACATATTCATACAAAGACAAGCCTACTCATCCAAACCAACCCCCCCAATTGAGTGTTAAAGATTTCACGTAAGATGATAAACACTTATTTGTCAAGGTTTCCACTCTTAAATATTTTGGCATGATGTGTTTTTTTATTTATAAAATATAAATATGTAAAATATTACATCATACTTCACAATTCATCTCGCAGCTAGTGTGTTTAAAGCCTGTTTCATCCTAGAGGAATCATAAGTGGCCTTCAATGAGATACAAATGTCTGCTCCTGACAGCCAATCAAGAAGAAACAAAAATGAGTTAATGAAGGTTTCTGTATGGCACACGTTAGGGGACTGAAAAATTGAAACTGTTGCAAAGCAGTGATTTCAAGCAATGCCTTATACAGTATATGTTTCTTCCCTTTAGGACAGCAATTTCTATAAACCTTACTGACATATTGATTAAATCCATTCACTGGTTTTGGTAAACAGAAAAATTATTGTAGCAATTTAAGGAACTGTTTTTTTTTTTTATAGTAACTACACTGTCATTAAAATAAGGAATTTTAAAATATAGATACACAATTTTCAGAGTTCAGCTAAGGACCTACACTGACTATAAAAGTCTATCTGCCCTACCACTCATTCACTCATAGTTGCATCACACTCCGTGGGGACCACTGCAGTTCATGTATTTATTCTAAAACATCACTGCTTACCAGAAACGCTGTTAGTACCAGATCATTCAACCTCTTTCTACACAGGTGATGCAAACTCTCCAAAAATTACTTCTGCTTTAGTACTTTGTTATCACTTTCCCTGATTTAAATTTCTAGAAGAAACAGAACAAAATCAAGCCCATAATATTGTGTGTGCCTGGTGTGATAGATAAACCATAGAATAGACACAAATCCTATTTACTTTGAAAAAATTACATGCTCCCTGAGAATCCTCAGCATTCACACATGCATCCCAGTAATGTGTTACGTACAGTGTATTGCAGGCTACCATGAGTAATTAGAAAATCTTTCTGGCTGTTCTGATTTCTTTCTGGTACCTGATCTACACAGATGAACTGAGGACTTGCTCAATTGTCTTCAGAATGCCCTAAATATTGTGTTGCAGAGATAAGGTTTAGGTTTGTTCTATCCTCATGTTCATAATATCTTCATGGTAAACAGTTACCAACACATTTAAAAATCACTTCAGCTGAATTCAAGTTAAAGTAAAATGCATATTTCCCCTGCCCCAGCTTTCAAAGTTACACTTTTTTTTTTCTCTCTTCATCTCTTCATCTCTACTACTTATAAATGTGTTCAAAAGAGAGACTTGGGCTATTCAGCTAAGATTAAATCAGAATGTTCTTCCTCCCCCTCTCAAAACCAGATATAGCTTTTATGCTCTCACAGGGAAGATGGTAGTAAGGCATTCATAATCTTTTCCTTACTTTATATCTGAGACAGTACTCTCAGGTAGAACTTTTGCTTTACTGCTTCCACCAAAAATCATTACCTTTTGGTAAAATGCTACATAGCCATGCTTCTCAATCAGGTCTCCTAAAGCACCTATGCAGATTCAGTCTTTCTCCTGGAAAATTACTGTATTTGCTGCCTTCACAGAAAATCAGCTGACTGTGTTTTTGAATAAAATCAGCACTTTTCTGCTTCCTTAGATATGCGTGTTTTATATCTTGCACTTGACTGATCAACTAAAAACTTTTTACTTAGTCAGAGAGAAATTTCATACCCTCTCTTCCATTGATGAACCACTGACATATTTAATTGTGATATACAATCAATAAACACTACTGATTTTGTATCTTTTTTTCTTCTAGATTAACAAACATATCTGACAAATATTTCAATGTTATACAGATATGTAGCTCATTATTATTAATAAGATAAAATATGATAGTAATTTGTTCTTCTCAGATGACTGATCTTCAGTGTCTTTTTCTAAGCCACTGCCAATTTCTTCTTGTGACTAAACCTAGATCTTACCTGCACAATGGATAAGCAGACCTGGATCTTTCACCTTCACTAGTGCATGCAGAAAATCACTGTCACTCTACTTTTTTTTTTTTTCGTGAATCATGTAGATTACTGACTCCCACAGAAGCCTACTGTCAATTTTTAATTTTTTACATAAGACCCATAAGTACTTTACTGCATGAAATCTCAAACTGAAAGTGTCAAAATGATTATTTCATTCTTATATTACTAAATGGAAAAGACCATAGCAATATAGAGTGTGAGAGTAATTTTTTTTCAGATTAAGAATGTGGTGATTAAAATCCTACATTTTGAGCATTACTTTTCACGTCTGCTTTCCACCAGTCTTTCCACCAATCTTTCCAAGATTTTTTTTATGTATTCTTAGCTAACTGGGCATGCCCAGCACAGATGCTAAATTAAGGTCATATTATCATAAAATGTAAGTAGCTAGCTTTTTTTAATTATTATTATTATTATTAGAAGCTAGATAGCTACACACTTTCTATTACCAGCAGAAGACACAGTCCAACAAATGGATTACATCTTTCCTCATATTGCTCATGCTGTCCTAGAGTGTGATTATTTCAGTTTTATTAGCAATCTGTCATTTTGCTAATTCAGTACATGTCAGTACAGGACAGCAGCTGAAAACTATGCATGACTCTAACTTGCAGGTTGCTGGATTTCTTTTTAAACCTCTGCTTGTGAATGGGATAGAGCAAAAAACTGTATCTTGTCTTTTATGAGATCTCATTTCAAAGTGATCTTTCTGTACTCAGAATGAAAGTGAAAAGGTCTTTAGCAAGTTGGCAAGAAATGTTTTTTACAAATTTAAAGCAGTCACTATTCCTTTGGAACCAAGGAGTGTTACAATTGCTGAGTAAGAGATATTACTTGGTTTACTAACCAGCAATTTAGGCTCTGGAATCTATACAATCTACTATTGGCCTATGCAACGGGCTTTCACAGCTTGTTTGGTTTCCTTGTACACCTGAGGTTCATGCAAATAAGTAAAATTTTTAGGCATTTTTTTTGTAATTGAAACAACCTTCATGAACTGTTATGAAAATATGTTTTTCTGCAGTGACACAGTCACAAGTCTGCTGTCTTTGTTTAAAATTCTACTTTGTAGTAACAACAACATCGGGGGTAACTTTGAAAGGCAATATATATAAAGTTGCAGGCTCTAACGACTTAACTACAACCTGCAGTGTCTCATGCTCAGCTGCTGCTGGACTGCACTGTACTGAATGACAGGTGGGTAATCAATCTCCCGTCTTTGCTCCATGAGCATCTAAAATGTTGTAAAGAGTGGTCTCTACAACTTCTGCAAAATTTCACATTCTGAAAGATCTTTTCACCAAGCTGTTAGTGGAAACATCAGTAACAGTCAGCTTCAGCAATCCTTAATATCCTTTTATAAAAAGACATTTATACATTCTCATGAATTATGGCTCAAATTCCTTTCTAATTTTGAAAATGTTTCTTTTCAGCTTTTATTAACATTTTAATTACTAAAGCAGAGGCTTCTCTTTGATGTCATTACTGCAAAATACCAGACACAATGCCTGTGTCAGTAACCTACTGCGAAGAATCAGCAGACAGGCTGAATGTTTGATTCCTATAAAAATATTTCAGGACTTGACCTCTCTAACAGAAACTCCTTTAGTTTCTCAAAATCTTACTGAAAGTTAATTTTATGTCCCATGTATCATTCAGAATCAAAAAGCTGCTTTTTCCCCTGTATTTACCAATCTGTGGATGTGTTGTACCCATATACTGCTAAAGCAGGTATTCCAGACATGGACTTAAGTATCTAGAGATATATTTATACATTTTGTTTTATTTACTATTTTCCCTATTACTTTTTCCTCTACTTTCCCTACTTATTATTTTCCCTATTTTCTCCATTTGTGCTTCATATGGTCTAAATTTTTACCTCTTCCTAGTGCTATTCAAAATCTCTGGTAATCCTTCTCCATTTGTTTCTTCCTCTCAGATTAAACGTCCAATATGTTCTCTCTTTTATATATATATATAAAAATATTTTCTCAGAAGATATCCTAGATGCGAAAGGCAACTCAGAGTATAATCTGAGGGGTTTTTTTTTAACAAAAACATTGAAAAAGCATGTCTCCTAGAACTTCTTTTTTCTTAGTCTTCCTTTTTCACATTTCTTTAATTATTTGGTTCTATATGTACGGAGATAATTCTGTCGTAATTTTGTTTTGGCGGTACAAGTGGTGGTTGGTTTAGTTTGGTTTTGGTTTGTTTTTTTTTTTTTCTTTTAGAATAGGTTAACAATATATACTTACTACATGTCGTCTGCTCATTATTCAAAAAACTTAATTAGAGAATTTCACTTTTTCTGAGGGAAAGGGGAACCACCTAGTTACATGAATCGTGGGTAGGACTGGAGTCTTGCTTTGCCTCTGAACTCTGAAGTACTTTACATCTCCTAAAATGAAATATAAACAGTTCCTTGACAATTTCAAGTCTTTTACTAAGACTTTATAAGTTGTCACTCTTTCTCCAGTTTATTAACTTACAAATGCAGTTCAGATACTTTAACAATACAGGTAAAATTGCCACTATATAAGATGAATTTTATCTTCTTACTCCTTTGTCACCTGCTTGGTAACTATTTCACTATTTCTGGTGTAGAAGTGCATAATCTTAAATTAATATTTTCCCTACGCACATAATCTATTCTCTTTTTTTTTAGCTATAATATTGATCAGTTGAAGCTCAGTAGAATTTTTCTCTTATCAAAGCATTCTCCTTTTTCCAACCTCTAAACACCACCACCCTTTGCAAAGCAGTAGTTTATTACTGTGTTTCCATCTTTTACCAGATAAGCTTGTATTTACTCATATCTGTAGTAGGGTTTCCAGTTCTGAGCTGTGTGCTCGCTTCTGCCTCAAGTATTTTGTCTGGGGTTGTTGGTAGTGTTTTGAATTCCGTTTGCTGGTTTCCTAGCCAGCATTTTCACCTTTTGAAAAAAAATAGAACAAATTTCATGACCAGGTGCATATAATCGGATTACATGCAAAATGGCCTGTAGGAACAAGCAAGGAACAACTTGAAATCCAAGCAGAGCACTCTGGCACATCGATTTAATAAGTCTAGATAGTGTCTCAAAGCGTCTTGCTTATAGTTTTTGTATCTCTTCCATACACTTATAGATTAATTTAAATTTATATTAATCCGTCCCAGCCCCTTGGGCCTTGAGGTCATATATCTGAGAATAGAACTAAACATGGTATTTTTCAAGTTCTGCAGTAGACCTGGTCATGTCAGACTGACACAAAGGCACTTAAAAGCAACTTCAGGTAAGAGTGCTTTTCTCTCTCAGAAAAGGTCAGGACCTTGATGTTTCTAGCTACCTTTATTGTACTGAGATGCAGCAATGACACAAATTCAAAGAATCGATCATAAGTAGTTTGCACTTTTCATTCTGTTTTAAATTTCTAGTTAACACTACCAGCCCAAAGTCAGACGCAGATGGAGCAGAACACAGATTTCCACATGTTCCTTTTTTTAATCTAATATTTCTGTGGTAAGAATCTACTTGCGGGTTTTGAGCAATCAGTATCATAACACAGCATCTCTCTCAAACTCTATTATTTCAGTATACATATCGAAAACTAACCTAGTTTTTTATCAGTCCATAAAGTTACAGATCATAAACCAGATGATTTATGACTAGCTAGATTATGCTTCAAAATGTTTGTGAATGCACATTGATATGAAGATGGCATTAAACCAAAAAGAAGCAGTTCTGGATTTAACTACACATGGATGAAATAAGAAGGTTCAATATCAATTCAAGGTGTATAATTTCCTTGATATATACTGCTGAGCTATACAGTCATGAGCTGGATTATTCTTTCAGCCATTTTTTTCATGTATTCTGATGTTTTCCCAATATCCACGTTAGATTCATCTGCAAAACTCCTCATAAACAAACCTTCATGTGGCTCAGAAAGCCACATAGCCTCTTACGCTAATATTCCAATAAATATTTCCTGATCTTTTACTTAATGAGAAGACCAAGTTCATAAGACAAAAACTCAGGTTGCCCAGTCTCTCACATGATGGATATACAGATGATATATCTGCTGATGTGACTGGATGCACAGAAATTGCACAATATGACATGATGTAATTACATCTATGTGATGTTATCGCACAACTGAATGTGAACTGCAACATGACCGACATGCTGCTAGCCATTCAAGAGGCAGGAGGCAAAAGAAGGCAAGAGAAGACACAGGAGAAAAGGCCATAAGGAGCAGAACACCATGACAATGTAATCAACACTGCTCATATCTAAGGGGCCACTGAGTAAAGAGGGCCACAGACAACACCTGTTGGACATGTCTCTCCATACAGGGGGTATTATTGTTTTGTTTTATAGCCTTAATAAATACGTGGGACTTCCCATTATGTATGATAATGTGGAGTAAATCTAGCAAGAAGGAGAGGTAAGCATAAAGTGTAAAAACCTGAGAATCCACTGGTTGAAAATAATAAATATTTTGTTATGGCTTATATTTTGTAGAGTACATAAGTAGTAAGGACATCAAAATATATATGTAAATGAGACTGCTAACATCAGAATTAGCTAGGAAGTGATCTATATGTTTTTCCAGAGATTTTCAGTGACATTTTGAAGATTAAGCAATTGTTAAGAAACACAATTTGGGCTGTAGGCTATAAATTCTAAACTGTGCCCAGCATTACAGAAAACATTACTAGTGGCTTCTGATGTTCTCTCTACACACTTTGCTGATAAATTAAATAGACAATAGAAAATAACTAAACTATGCAACTGAACATTTTAGTGACTGAGAAGGGAATCACAGTTTATACACAATTTGCTTCACCTGTTCTACAAAAAGCCTCAAAATTTACATTCAGTTCTTGAAATACAGTAATTTTCCATCACCCTCACTGTATTTTGGAGGGGCAGGAAGTGGGGGCACATTCAGAGCACTTCAAAGAAGCCTAGATCTGCCCTAGTGTAACTGCTGTGCTTCACATATATGAAGTACCTTATTTTGTAATGCTTTCTAGTTCACCAAAACCACAATCTAAATCTCACTTTGAAGACTGTGTATATATTTAATATGTACATATGTACTATATGTATTGTTATATTATATAAATACATTCAATAATAATGAAAACCAAATGCATCTAACATACGTAGCCTAATGGTTAGCTCCACTCAGGTTGAGACCTGTAACTTCAAGAGAAGTAAAGAGAAAATGTCTTGGTGGAGTTGTATTGTTGACAGTGGTGGCTTTAATTAGGCTTCACTTCGGTTCATGTCATCACTACTGCTCTTTCTGGCTGTATAAAGCTCTTTCAGAAGAACTATAGAGAACTGTCTAGCCAGTCTTAAAACTTAAAGTCAACTGTCATTCACTCTTCCCAGAGTCATGGATCTCTGGATTGCATCTGACACATATTTCTGTATCGAGGCTGTCATTATTGATAAGAAAAGTGCTGATAACTTTTTCTTTCATAAGAAAATGCAGGCCTGGTGGAACACCCACTCTTCAGCATATCATAAAAGAACCTTCTGAGAAAGAGAAAAGACTCCATTATCAGAGACAGAAAAAGACTCAATACACAAACCAATTCATCCAACACTAACCAATGGAACAATATGGAAATTAGCATTAAGAATTCAAATTTATCACCTCAGCATCAATGAAAATTGGTTTAAACTCATGAGTCTGCATATTCCAATCATACACACTACAATAATATCTCTCTGAAAAATTTAAGCCCAAAACCATTTTGATAGTTTTCTATTTTTTTTTCTGCTCTATGGTGTTTTCCTTTACGGCTGATTTTCTTTGCATTATTGTTGTGTCAAACAAATCTCAATCTTCTGTAATTATATGTTTCAGAACTATTGTTAACTTGATATTTTCACAATATTTCAACTAATATTATTGTGCACATTGGAGTAGTCTAACACTACTATCTAGGGCAAATTAATTACTAATGCTAATTTTAAAAGGTGTCAGGAAACTATGATTTTTTTTTTTCTGTAACAGAACGTACCTTTCAAATCGTCTGCCTCCCCTTGTTACTAAGCTTTTTGGGTGAAACAGATTTTGCTTTCAACTAAAGATCTGCATGCCTTTTATTATAGTTTCATTACAAAAACAAATAAAAACCTTCTGTCTTAAACTTCTGGAATCTAAATGAATTAAATAAGTCAACTAACCTCCCCCCATCCCCCACCCTTTTCTAGGGATTAGATTTGTACTGTTATAATATGAAACCATTTGACTGTATGAATGTTGAAACAGTCTAACTTGAAATTCTACTGGAGTATTTGGAGTTTAAAACAGAGCCATAAGTCATTCAAAATTTAATTTCCCCTAGATTTACAGTGAAAGCTCTGCTTTGATCTATGACATCTATGTCCCAACAAACTGGCTATTCTTAATGTTATTACGCTTCAGACACATGCTTTCCCCACTGAAGTATAAGGTACACGGGATATTTGGATCTCTAGTACAGGACTACAATAGTGAATTAATAAACCAAAAGTGACAGAGAATGCTTTTAAGAATGCAAGTATGATGAACAGACATCAATCAGCATGCTAAGGCTCTGATTCAGCAGAGTGCTTCTATCCCAGCCCTAACTTCAAGCATGCGAGCAGTCCGATTGATCTGAGCCAACCTCAGACCTGGCACAGCAGGGTGCACTGGGGCAGCAAGGCGCTGGTCCAAAAGCATGAGCCTACCACAGCTTTGTTCCCACTAGGGACAAGTCAGCCCTGTGTTCTGGCCGTAGCAGGAGATGAGCATGGCACAGCTGGCCTGGAGAGTGAGGGCTTGCAGTGGGCTGATGACTGCTTTCAAGCCCACAAAGACCTTGCCCTTGTGAACATCCTGTGGAGCAGTCTTCCTTATCACAGAGTTTTGTTTGTTTGTTTGGGATTTTTTGTTGTTTTTGCTGTGCCCATAGAAGGCAATTTTACAAATGCACAGGTACATTGATGAGTCCATCACGTGCATAGCTAATAGATCTGCTTCTCAACTCATAGTTGCTCAGATATCAAATTCTACAAAGACTATGAAATCTCCCTATCCTAAACAAGTCACTAGAGTAGCTGGAATTATAAGAGAGAAAACAAAGAATTAAAGTTTTATACAGCAATATCCAGTTCTGGGGCATTGGAAGCAATGTAGATAGACATTTGTAGATAGACAAAAAAAAAAAGATACAGCAAATTAGAGAATCAAAATATGAACATATGAACATATCTCTCTTTCTGAAACTAGGGAAAACACTGAAGAAAATCCCCATGTAAGTAGAATTTTTCAGACACTGGCACAAATTGCTCCATTTTTCTGATCACCATCTCAGCAAGTTAAATCAGTGCAAGAATTCAGCTATTTGAACCATAGAGCCAATTATAAACCTAGTTTCAAGTTAAGAAATCACTCATACTACTATTGTGAAGATTCTGTATTACCTCTTTCATAAATTCATGTTCATTAAATCCTAATACAGCTTTGAACTCTGTCTAAAGAATTCACATTTCATTTCAAATTTTATATAACATTCTGGTATACAAAAGTTGTCTTGTCCACCTTTTTCAAATGGCATACCAAAGAATAAAATTATTAAGTACCTCATTTATAAATACTTAAATACCTAAATGTAGGCAATCCCAATTATATAACTTAAAGAGAACTGGGTATTAAAAATGTCATCTTCACAATGAAGTACCTTTTAGACTGAGGAAAAGAAACATATATTGGCTCCTAGATTGTGTGCCAATCATAAGCCAAATTACCCCATTCAGTGTTATTTCTGTTGGATATTTTTATATATAAAGAGCTAAAGGAATAATGCTGAATGAAAAGTAACCCTACCATTTAAAAAGCTCATCCTATTGCCATCACTGAAGCAGCAGGAAATTCAGCTGCTAATGAACACCTTAACTAGATCTACAAAAAAAAATTTGCTTTGCCTAAGTATAACTGACAGGAAAAAGTAGGCTTACAGTGTAAGAAAAATGACATATTAAAAAATATTAAAACCAAATGATCTAATTCCACAAAAGAAGATTCTATGTATTTTGTGCACTACATATAAGACTACTGAAGTTTATCTGCTTCTGCATGAGCAGAAGAGATTAATGGATATGATTGCAGAATGATAATTAAAGCATTAGTGCAAGATTGGGAAATGGAAGAATTTCCATTGAATCTAAACCAGTATATACTATACACTCCAGAAAAAAATAAAATACAAAAATTTCCCAAAGCCCTCTCTCTGCCTTTCTAAGAGCTTACTCTCATTTAAAAGTATAACCAATTATTAAGCCTGTCACAAGTCTTCATATTGACCTATATACCCGTCTTCATTTTAACACAACCAACCATAGATGTTGTATTCCTGAACTTTTCATATTCTTCAATGACATCTACGTTACTATGGACACATAAGAATGACTACAAAACATTCTGGAATTCATCTTCTTAGCAGTAAGTTCCTGTAACAGCACAAATACTCAAATGAGCCAGCATTGAACAGAAATGCAACCCTCATGTCCTATCTAAAAAAAAAAAAATAATCAATTTACAATCTCCTACATGAACATCTTTCACTCAGTTTTTATTTTTCCTTGTTTTCTCTTCATTAAATGAAAATTGCAAAGGCTACATTTTTTGCCACTGTTTTATTTTTGTCAATTAAAGAAGCATGCATGTTGGCTTTAAGAGATAAGCTTAAAAGATTTGGATTTAATAAATTAAATGACTAGTTGGCTAGGAATTGTATTTCTCTAGAATTTATAGCACATTTGCAGTTTTGCCTGACTTAAATTCCTGGAAGAAGATAGGTTTCCACAGTGTGTAGAAAATTGTTTGAGAAGAGAACTAGAATATGAGAAACAGGCTATTTAATCAAAAGGAAAAATAAAATGTTATACTTTGAATACATGGAGAGTGGTTTTGGTTTGGTTTGGCTTTTGATTTTTTTTTTCCAGCAAAGCAGCAGTAAAAGGACTCATATGTGTCTTTATAGTTTAACTTAGCTTTAACTCTCTTCTGCCTTGTCATTCCCAGACAAAACCAGCTCTACCATACCCTTTCTGTAATCATATATGGAAATCTGCAGAAACTGGCTACAGGCAGCCTTCAGGAATAAAATAGTACAGAATTTGGACTATTTAAAAGTAGCCCTGAAGTAGGAAGCGTGGGAAGACAGTGACATCCCACCAGGCCAGAATGTATGTTTAATCAGAGGAAATGCTCCTAAGGTGTCCCTGGGGCAGAAGATGTCGTGCCCTGAGTCTGTTGGTTCAGCAGCACAGAACATGTCTCAGCACAGAACATGTCTCATTCATTAAGTAAATGGAAGTACTTCGTGTCTTTTCTTCATCTTACATGATTCCTCTTCTTTTTAATTTTACGTCTTAATTACTTTGGCAACCTCCTTCCTCTGTCCCAATAAGCCAGGGACGGACTGGCCTCATATTCATAGAACAAAACTCTGTCACTCCTCTTTCTCTATGTTATTCTACTTCTTAGTAAACTTGAATTGCTTTAGAGATCTATGCTCTAACCCACAATAAGGCCTGACACATTTGCAGGAAATACACGCTACAAAACCTGCCATTTTAGTGAGTGAGTTTTTTTAACTAAAGATAAATTCTCCAACAGGGTATTCACAGCCCATCATGTGAGCACTTTCCAAAACAGTGAACTTTTTAAGGAGCTGCACTTTTCTTATGTTTGTACATACGGAGCTGTCTTCTAATACACTACTAGAAGTAAATGGCTAAAAGCTTCTTTATCCATTTTAGTTAGTCAGTAGAATATTTTCTGTTATGTGTATGTTTAAATAAAAAATATCCAAATGAAAAGTAATTTCTGTATGGGACGTTGTCAATTTTTATTGTTGAATGAAATTTGCATAATGCAGTACTATGTTAATTTTTCTGATTCTTTACTACACAGGTTTGATTTAAAAAAAAAAAAAGGAAACACTTTTTTTATACCACACCTCTCTTCTGTTTGTACTTTTATAAATGTAAAAAAAAAAGCCCTAGACTACTTCTATTTTAAGCCTATTTTATACATGTTGCCTTTTTTATCTTTCCTTTGGCAGAACCCATTCTAAATTGCTGTAGAAAAGGAACTGATTTATTTTTGAGTCATACACTCTCAAAGAAATTATTGATTATATTTCTAATCCATAAGATTCACCTCTTACTGTAGAAAGGTGTTAACTTCAGTTTTTTAAGTTATTAACTTTGACAGTGACCATGGAGCACTGCATAGGACAGAACTCTGCTTGAAACGCTATGTTGCCACTCAAACACATTATTGTTATTTTTGGGAGTTGGTGCTTTTTGTATACTAATGCAAGACCAACAAAATAATTCTGTCCCTAAGTCTAATGAAGAACTCAAGATCCTAAACCTTTCAAAAATTGTCTAGATGACACTTGGTGATGTTTTCTAACTAATTGTATCTTTTCAAGTTACAACCTGGTCTAAGTTAAAGGAAGCAGAGATGTGAAGAAGCATCACTGCATCGTACATCTTTCTAATGAGAAACACAGGAAACGCCTCACTCTGTCATTGGCACGTTCAGAGTATGTTCCCAAAGTATGGTAATTGCCAAAGGGTAAAGCCTACCTGAAATGCCACTTGAATAATTGAGACCTTGATTGCATTTGCCCACTGCCCAGCCCGAACTTTTACATAACTGTGGCATGTGCTATGAAAGCAAACCAAGCACAGATAATTGTTATGGAGTGGCTTACCCAAAAGCTGTGGCATGTTCCTGACCTGCTCTGATGATAAGGTATGGAGAAAGCAGAAGAGATTGGCCTGGGGTAATGATATAAGACAACAATTAAGCCATTGGTGGCTTATACCAACCAGCTATGTTAGAAAGCAATAAACAGCAAAACCAATAGCCCCTCATGGAGAACGTCCTTGCATGGAGATCGCATTCTACTTATAAATACATTTGACATCACATTCCACAGTTCGGTGTGGTTCTGTCCCTGTGGCTACCTCACTCATGACAACTGATCTGAAATATTCTGTTCTGTAAGCCCCCATCATATCTTGTGGTTTAGTCTTCCACTAGGATCCTAGACTTTGGTGGCCAGGAGCACACTCAGAGAGCCTCCACACTGTGACTAGAAGAACAGAGATGCATATGGTCATTTGTTGCAGCCTTCCACCAAGGAATGTCTAACTCAGAACAGATCCTGAGCTTTCCAAGGTCCTTTGTGCCTAGAGCAGCCACCTAGGTACTGGTATTGCCAAAAAAAAAAAAGCCCTGTGATTGCTTTCTTTTGGTACTCATGAATGAATCAAATCTTACTTAGCAATTCCTATAATTCCAAGAATCCAGACCAGCTTTTCCCAGTGGGGCTTGGTTTAAAGATCTTGTACCTGGACAAAAAAAACTCCCTTCAGGCATCAGCCCTTGTACTGTGCATCACTTTCCCCATAACAGTGCAGCTCAGGCTGTTAAGAATGCTAATTAAGCTCCTACTGTCTGATAACACACGCACAACACTATTTTTTCAGTATTATAATAATATTTAAAATGTTTTGACAGACTGTGTTCTGAGAACACTTAACTGAATATCAAATGACTAAATCACAGGAGTTCTTTAGATGACATTAAACTGATACGTTGTATGTATCACAGGCACATGCTCAACTACAGGAAATGGTATTTATAGTTTGTAAATTTATGAAGATGACATTAAGAGATTCAATACAAATCAGTGTTTCACTGCTTTGGGAGGATGAAAGTTTGTAGCATTATTGCTTATTTCTGTCTGAAAACACAGGCATATAAATCTGAATTTGTTAGTAGATACTATAAAAAGCCAGAGGTAAAAAATACTACTTACCTTCCAGCTTACAAGAGATAGGATACATTGTTTTATCTATTTACCACAGTAAGGTACAAGAAAAGGTATATTATTGACCTTTCTCCCCTTTGATCTTTCTCTAAATTATTGAAACACTTAGCACTGAATGTTTTGCTGCTGCTGTAGAAAACAAACCCAACTGAAACTGAACAGCCAGCCTCAAAGGTCTGTTATCCCATCCATGTATGCACATAGCCTCTAGCAGCATTAATGAGAAATATCCATGCATATGGATGACAGATCAGACCCCTTAATTTGTTTCGATGAGACCAATTTTAATCAGTGTGAGCTAATGCATAATTTTTAGCATGATTGTGTGGTTGGTGAGTCAACACATCTGAGGTTTTCACTTTACATCCTAGGAGCGTCTGTGTAGGCTGAGGATTTTTGAAACAGAAGAGTGGCAAAATATTAGTCAGGAATATTATTCCCAGGGTTCTTGTCCCCTGGTGAGGAGAAAAGAAGCCATAGTGACACTGAGAGACCTCACAAAGCAAACCACGACACAGAGTGAGTGTCGAATGCCAGAAGCATGATTTCGCATTGAATCCGTATCATTAAATAAGTCCTACAGCCATCACTGAGGTCTGTTGTAACATATCATTGCTCTTGTTTATTAAACACAGGTCAGTAAACTTATATTCCTAGTGAAGCTTCAAAATTTGCATTACCTCCTAACCTCACAGCAACCTCACACTAAGCTTAGTAAACATGTTTATTCAAACAAAGCAAGCATCAAGAAAAAAATATTTAAATGCATTATACAAATAACACCAAAACACACCACACAAAGTGAGAACAAAGACCTGCTCAGGGAGAAACTTATGCTACTTTGGCCTCCATTTGAAAACGAGTTTCAGCCTCAAAAACAAAACTATGCTTTTATGTCAGACAGACTATCTTTCCACTGCTTCATTTTTTACTGGCAATCATTTTCCTAACTTATTTCCATCAATCCTGCTCCATAGAGATCAGACTTTTTTTTTTGAAATGCATAACTGTGAAGACATTGCCTGTTTCCACAAATAAAAAGAACATACAGACAGTTAGATGTAGAAACTTTTTTTTCCTAGAGGAAATACTCAAGACTTCTCCCAGAACTGAAGACATATATCTGCAGGTAAAGGACAAGAATTTGCACCTGTAAAAATGTGTCTATAAAAGAGACCAGTAGTGCAGACCCATTTGAAAGATGATGATCCATAGCTGTGATAAGGCCTTTTTCTTAATCTTTCCTTCAAGGTTTCCCATTATTGGATGTTCAAACCATTTATTTGACAAATGTGACTTTTAGTTTTAAAACAGCTTTCAGCTATTCTTTTGTGCTTTTTGAGGTTCTGTGTGAAGCCATGAGTAACTTGTACAGATCATCTTAAATAACGATCTGCGTAGGTTTGTACTATATCCCACAATTAGCCAGTCTGAAACACACAGGAAACTAAAAATGTATAAAAAGTTTAAAGAGTTCTAAAAATATCCTTATGTTAGAGTTTGTCTGCCTCATTCCCACAAAGAAAAAAAAGAGCTTTTCCTACTGAATTCTGCACGAGGCCAGCAGGGTCTAACCAGTAGCTGACACAGATACACAATGCTTCGGTTTCAAGAGATGATATTTTTAGCCCATCGAGTGATGGAAAAGTGTGTCGTCCACCTAGAAAGCTGAATTCTTCCATTCCACTATGTTGCATCACTCTCAATAACTCAGTAGGGAAGGAGAAAGAGAGAAATGGTATAAACACACATGTAAGCATGCACACTATGCTGTGTAAGTTTAAAATGCCACACACTCAGAGATTTGCAATTTAAGATGTGTTCTTCAGAGAATTTATGAAAGGAATAATGAGCATGTAGCAAAAGGCTCATTATAAAGGCAATTTATCACATGGAGGGTGCATTTTCTTCTTCTACATACACATTTATTTATTTATTTGTTTGTTTATTTATTCAAAATGTACTATTCCCCTAAAATCATAATAAGCGAGATGAGAAAGAGAAGTACAGTATTGAGGTATATTTTTCATATCAGTAAAGACCAAATGTTTTTTTAAGACAGACAAGATATCACACCACTGATTTCTTCATGTGAAAATATTTTATGTAAAGTCAATACTGGGATTCACATTAAACTTTAAATACAAGTAATATAAGAAATTCCTCTGTTTGGACTAACCTGTTTAAAAACGTATTGCAGAGTGTGGATAAAGAAGAGAACAATTGGATAGGGGAGTTAAGTAGCTGAATCAGAGATTATACTTCGTAAATTATTAGCACATAATTATTATTATAGAAGTTTTCCACAATTTTAAAAAGTATTAAAATAAAAACTTATTATAGGAGCTTTCTAAGTGATTCTTATTTTACTGCTACCAAAATTCATGTAATATTTATAAGACAAGAACTTATTTACATGTAGGAGGGACAAACAAGCTATAGTGTGTAGTTACTAAAAGGAATCCATAGCTTATCTTAAACAGAGATAAAGAATTCAAATTGTCAAATCTGAACAAACTGATCCCTGTTGGACATCATGTTATATATTTTGGAAGTTAAATAAACTCTACCTCCAATAATCCTCAAATAAAATCTATGCACAAATAAATTAATCTCATGGTCTCAAAGTAATTTCTAATATGGTTTTATTCCCTTCCCACAGCCAGTCTGTGTTCCAGATCCAAAACAGCACATCTGAGCAACATTCCAGCAACCTTCCCATGCTAGAAGTTTACCTTCGAAGATACATACTGCTGTATCCAAGCTGTATCTTCAAATTGTATCTATTTAAATGGTACCTCTGGACTGAATGAGAGGAATCCCATCATGTTTATTTCTCTGAGCAATTGAAGCAGAGCTCCAGTAAAACATATCAAGATTAAACTTATTTTGAGTGAAAAGCTCACTGCCATCAACAACTCCTAAATTAAATAGCATAATTTTTCTAGTACCTCAGTAACTCACAAGGCTGGACTCCATCAGCTTTTAGTTGAGTTATTGGAAGATTTGGCAATTGGAGGATTGAAGCCTTAGTTACTGGAAGGTAAAAACTAAGTTTGTATTTTGTTCTGCAGACACACAGGCAGAGAAAAACAACCAAAAGAACTTTCCATGTTTACTGAGCAGGTGTGTCATCACAGATCTATTAAGCAGAAAATTCTACACAGAGAACTGTAGATTTACTTTCCAGTGTGCTCCTGTATTATGTACAACCATTCAGAGAAACGTCACTAAAACTCCCTTCCCTAGCATTGCATATTTGCTATAGAATAAATTTAAGAGATGGTGCTCTATTATAGAGGAGGCAATTCAAATGGCATAAAATACTCATTGCTAAAAACAAAAGAACAAACAAAAGTCTCTTTATGAGTAACTTGGTTTGGATTGTGCTCTATTGCTTCAAATATAGTACAGAGTATTTTTCCTTTTTATACCTTCAGAAAGTTACTGTCAAGAAGGTTTAAGAAGGTCTGGTAAGGAAATTATTTTTTCTAAATTTTTAAGAACCTTTTTAGGGTGCATTCTCTTTTTTGTGAATTTTATTGTAACAGAGAATTTAAAGCAAATTTTTACAAAAATACACATGGGTAATTATCAGATTTAAGTATAGTTTCATTTCCATCTGTTTTATTTACAGTACTCTGTAAATGACTTAGGGTTGTGACTGTCCTTCTATACTTTAATTTAGCCATAATTGCACAAAAATATTAAAACAATAAAAGTAATATGGTTATCTGATTAAAATAAATAAATAAAATAATTCAATAAAAAAGTGGAAAAAAGTTATTTTGGTTACAATCCAAGTGTATAGCTGTATCTTAAAATTAGCAAACAATCCAATGGCAGAAACTTGATGAGAAAATACTGTTGACTGAGTGGAAAACATACGATACCAAAAATGTTCATAAACATTGCAGCCTCTCCACAGAGAATTCACATCAGGGTACAACTAATGATTATATTTTTGTAAATTCTGTGAGGAGACTTACTCCTTTCCCATCAATTTCTATAAATGCCTTAATCATCATGGCTTAAGTAGATGAATTAAATACTCTCACACACTGAAAGAATCAACTGAACAGCTCTCATATGTGATGCAAAGGAAACCTGTCCCTCACAACTTTCTATCTATCTAGCTATCACCATTTGAAAAACTTTATCTGTACTTGTAAACTAAGTTAAAACTAAGGACTTTGCCTTCAGGAAACTGGAAGTACCTCTAAAAATCAATGTCCAATGAAGTTTAAAGGTGAGCATGAGAGCCTGGGAAAGACTTCTGGGTCACAGAGCTGCTGTCACATGGCACAGAGCCACAATAGCACCCTTCAATGCTAATGGGAAAAAAAAAAAAAAAAAAAAAAAAAAGGAGGTTAAAACCTTCTGAGTTAGAATCACAGAATAGTTAGGGTTGCAAGGGACCTTTAAAGGTCATCTAGTCCAACCCCCCTGCAAGGAGCAGGGACATCTCCAACTAGATTATGTTGCTCAGAGCCCCATCCAGCCTGGCCTTGAACGTCTCCAGGGATGAGGCATCTACCACCTCTCTGGGCAACCTGTTCCTGTATTTCACCACCATAATTGTAAAAAATTTCTTCCTTTTATTCAGTCTGAATCTACCTCCATCTATTTTAAAACAACTACCCCACATGCTATCTCAACAGGCCCTGCCTTATAAACCCACTTTAGGTACTGAAGACTGCTATAGGGTCTCATTGGTTAATTTTGTCAACTTATTTCAGAAAGCCCCCTATTTTTTTAATTTCCTTGCATGTTTCAAAGAAAAACAAAACACTCTCATTTAGGGTACATATGATAATGTTGTTACTTTTCAATGTCATGTGTTTTGTCTTGCTTTGGAAAGGCCTTGGCTAGCTCTTCTTGTGCAAAGGTTCTTGGGTAGCTCTTTTGTGCAGCTTCACTTCTAGACAAAAAAAAAAAAAAAAAACAACAAATTCAGGAATCAGAAAAGTCAAACAGAAAATTCTGAAACATTTGGACAGCCTAAAAATTTAGCTTCTGTTCAAAGCTGGTCTCAGAGACCCTGGTTGGACCCCAGATGTTCAACATTATCTTCAGGGAGAGGCAGGAGTGCAATTCATACTTTTCACAGCAGCACATCCTCTCTTAACATCTTTTTTAGCTGTCCTGACTTTTCCATTTTGAGATACCTCTAACAGAATCTCTGGTAAGCTCTGAAATGCTCCAAGTTTCTGAATTCTTAATCCAAAAGGTATTTGGAAGAAATTATATGGCATTTCTCACACAGGACAAACTTTTTCTTTCCTTTCTGGTCTGTTTTTCAGACGAAGTGTTCCAAAATTATATGGGCAATTGGTATGACAGGTTTCAGAAAGAGAGAGTTCTAATTTTGTCTCTTAAATTTTGCTCATGAAAACCTATAATTTTCTGACCAAATTTTGTGATGTGGGTCTGATCCTCCTTCTGCTCCATTGAGATCATGTAGGAAGTGGATTAAGGCATCCAGCTTAGCATAACGCTTAACTGGTGAATAAAAGAAAAGAATGATTTTTGTTTTCCTTTGTAAATTCCTTAAAGAAGGAAGATCTAGGAATACAGCAGATGCCTTGTGTAAATTCACAGAGGTATTAGAGGGAGCAATTCATAAAAAAATTGTTTGCCTTTCTAAATTTGAACTGAATCATCATAATTTTCATAAGATAAACCTCAGCTTTCAGTATTCTCACTTCTGGCAATAGTTTTGCAAATGTGAATGGCAATATAACTAGCAAATTCTGTTATGAGTCTAAGAGATTCAGAGTTCCCTCAAAAATACTGTCATACTATACTTTAATTACACCTCTCCAATGTATACAAAGATCATTGCTATCATCTGAAACAGGCAGCTACTGAATTAGTTTCTTCACACAGTCTTTTATTTTATGTTCCTTAAGGATGGGTGATCCATGGTGGTGACTTAGACTTGACTTTTTAAAGTTAAAATGCACTAAGGAAATTCATATTTGCTTACTATTAAAATCCACCAGCATATTATCCTACCCTTCCTATTTTTTTTTCCTTTTCAATTATGTATTTCTCATGGCATTCTCCTCTTGCGGTTAAGTGGGAATAATTTTCTTACTATCTACAAGACGGAGTTTGAGCAGCATGCATGGAGGTGGCATACATAGTGATTTCATTACGAACCTTATTCATCTCTTTCTTTCTCAGTTTCAGCAAGAAGAAAGAATATCAATACTGATGGGAATTATTAGGATGACAGAAAGTTTCTCTTACATCAAAATAAAGTAACATTGTGGGATTTCAAGTTTAGCAGTTCTAAAATTCAGAAAAAGACTTAAATGTGGGTAGTATAAAGGAGTATGGACTTGTACCTTGACTACTTCAATTTATCTGTTATGATGACTTCTGATCTAATCTATTAAATTTCATATAAAGTTAGCAGAAGAATAATGCTAGATTATTTGCCAGTTTTATTCATACAAAATTTGTCTCTTTTTCATTATGAAAGGAGGAACCATGAACTGTAATTACTATCTCCTCCCTCTTCAATGATTCATTTGCATTTACTCCCACTCCATGTTGTTTAAGTGGTTAATAACTGAGATACGCTTTAGTTCTTCGTAGTTGCTGCATTAGCTGTTAAGAGAATCAGAGTTAGAAGGACTGCCTAAGGGCACAATCCACCTTACAGGGAAGTCAGTAAGGAAACTCTGATTCACATCACTGGGACTTGAAATGGTCCTAAATATACAGAAGAAAATCTAGCTAGTAGCATAGTTCTCATGTTCAGTTTACAATGCAAACAGAATCTTTATGAACATGGGCAAGCTAGAACTAGCAGTAGGAATTATCTGCAATTTATTCTGAAGTTAAAGCTATTCTAAGCAAGTAGAAGAAGCTAGAAACTGAAGAGATACTATGAATAATGAGGACTTTTATTAATAACAAGACAGAGAAAGTTATGGCCAGCTATTAACATGAGCATTATATACACTATTTGATTTGCAATATCAGTAAATTATTTCTTTAAATTAAGCTACAAAAATGAATGTTTATAGGAAGCGTGAAATAAACAGATTTATGTCCAGTATGTTATTTTTATAAAACTCCTTGAAAGAAGGTAAAAAATGTCCATTGCAATAACAGCTTCACGTAATGAAATCAAACTGAGCTGTTAAAGTTAGTGCAGGTACAGCAGTGCTGGTAGAAGGGAAAGTCTTGACTTCATGTACAGAAAGTTACAGGAGTATAAAAAGAACCATCAGTGTCCTTCATGCTATGTTCAGAACAACCATCTTCCTTGACTTTTGTACAGGCAAGAACAGTGCCTGCTTCCTCATGTCTTCTGGAATATAATGTGTCTCTGAGAGAATAAGCATCGTAATTCTTTTTCTCTGCAAAACTGAATTGATACCACCTCATCTCCAATTTGTTCCTGTCCTGAATGAAACTGGAGAAAAAAATTGAACTCACCAGAGCAAAACTCTAAAGAAAATTTTTGCTGGGGTATGGCATAAAGAGGGAATGGTCTGTATTGTCTTCATCCCAGCCTACTGGGCAAATCTCTACCTGACCTCTACTTTAAGTTTTCTGTTCACCTTCTATATTTTAATACATGTTACATTAGAATTACATGGCTACTGAGCTACAGTGCAGGACACTATAAAATCAGTTTCTTCTTACTGGGTCACACATTGTAGAAGTGCAGTTAATCGACATAAAAGAGCCTATACTGATTAACATAGGATATTGCTCTACCATGATTAGCATAATTTTGCTTTTCCCTGGAAAATGATGTTTTATATTAAACATGCTGTCTTTAACATTCTATCAGTGTACTGATGACTCAAGGTTATTAGTGGAAAAATTCAACTACAGATCAATACAAGGAGACAATTGTCATAAACAAAGAGTGCACACAGCCTCCTGATACCTCTACATTTTCAAAAATCCATAGGTGTATTAATTTTCTTATGGTTGCTTTCGATTCAAAGGAGCGCTCATGATTGATGAACATAGCATTGAGTTAAATACTGTCAAGATATGCTACAAAGACAGCTCCTCCCATAGTTTTAAGACTTGTTTCTGTTTTCTTTCCCTTTTGGAAAACAGTATCAGATATTGATCCAGTGCCACTGAAATCAATATGGCAGATGTTTCACTGGATCAAGATCTGATATTCTTTTTTTCCCAGTGTAATGTAAAATTGAATAGTTGCTCTAAAGTGAGTACAGTTGACAGAGCTTATCTAAGGAAGTGTCCCAGCTAATGTGTCATCGACCTCAGTGTGAATAGTTTTTAGTGGTGAGAGATAAATAACACGTCTAGACACCTAGACATATGACCTTTTATAATTTCTTTTATTTACATGACAATAGCAATTCAGTCTGACGAAGCAGAAAACGCAGATGCGATTCTATCAAACAGATACTGCCAGAATACGTTCTTAGGGAAACTAACAGCAGGACCTGTTATGATAGGACAAGGGTTAATGGTTTTAAATTAAGAGAGAAGGTAGGTTTATAGTAGACATAAGAAAGAAACTTCTAACAATGAGGGTTGATAGAGCACTGGAACAGGTTGCCCAGAGAGGTGGTTGATGCCCCATCCCTGGAAACATTCAAGGCCAGGTTGGACGGGGCTCTGAGCAACCTGATCTAGTTGAAGATGTCCCTGCTCCTTGCAGGGGGGTTGGACTAGATGACCTTTAAAGGTCCCTTCCAACCCTAACTATTCTACGATTAATAACATTCTGGAATAACCTCACTGTAGTCAATTGACTTAGTTGATATGTTTGAGACATGATATACCATAGTTATGTGAGAGAAGGGTTTACATGCTGCATGCAGTTTCAAAGTGCACTTTCAAACTGCCAGTGCTGATGTGACCTAGATGATCTTCACAGAGAACATCTTGGAAGAAATGACAACTTGAACATAAGAAGTAAAATGACGAGAGAGTAATCCTTTGGTTTTGAACAAAGAATTTAAAGAAACACCATCTTGCTTACATGAAGTAAGTCAGATTAAATGTTCTGTCTACTCTATTTTCCCATGTTAGTTTTAGGTGAATAGCAGTCTTTTACTGCAAAGAAAAATGTAAAATAGTTTATACACATTGAATATAAGGTTTTTGATTTTGAGACTAACTCTAACTTGGCACAATTTTTACCCACAAGTGTAGTAGTATTATTTATGTATATGTCACAGGAAGTTGTACAGGGTGGGAAGTTAAATAAAGAGTTGTTGTAGCCTGGTTTACACATGACTGAGGCTTTACCATTGCTCTAGCAAGTAGGATGGAACAGCAGCAAAAGAATCATTATCTTGCTTTGTGATCAGAGCAGCACAGGTTTGTTGCTTTCAGGCCACAAGAGAGCTTCACAAAAGATAAGCTAGTCTTACAGACACTGTATAGCCAGTCATCTGCATGATTATGGATTAGGTATTTCAAAAATTCGTTCTTATCATAGGCAAATGTCAAGTCATCTTCAGAAAAATCATTGCTACCCAGCTTAATTGTGTTTCCTGCATTCACAACGGATAGGATGGGAAATGAACAAAAAAATTTGTATTATTTCTAGTGCTAGTTGCTTGAACACTTCTGCTATTTTAAAGGTGTCTGCAAATGCAGTAAATGAGAACCAGTTCTCAGACATAACTTATAAACATTATTCTAACATCACAGCAACAGCTTCAACTCTCCTTCAATTCCATGCAGTTAAGGGAGTTAAACAAAAGAGAGGAGATGTATTTCCTTTATTTACTGATAGACTGACATATTTACATTAAAAATGTTTCATAATGAGCACCTAGTAAAGATTTGCAGTCTGATTATCTGATGTTCAGTCACTGTTTGCCTTTATGGGGTGACTATGAACACCATTTCTCAGGTGCTGTCTCCCTGCATTCAGGAATCAATTTTGACTCCAAAAGCATTAACCCAGCCAGTTTGCATTTCTTCCTGTACAGCCATTTAAGATGTACACTACACAAAGTAAGGAACATCGACCTTGAAAGGAAAGGGTGGGGGAGAAATAATAAATCCCACAACTAAACTCATTCAACAGTCCAGACCAAGATCTAAGCTCTGTCAAAATGATTTCTTATTCCATTTTACTGAAGTAGTGCCATGCTTCATCACTTCGGAGTTCATGTCTAACAGCTGAGGCAGCCCACTTGAATTGGTAAGTTGTTTAGTTAAAGTATACACGTGCTATTCACATTGTCAGTATGATCTAAAAGGAAAAAAAAAAAAACATTTAGCAGGTGAAACAGAGCCACAACTGCAACAGGAAGCTGAAATCCAAAACACTAAAGTACGTACAACTAATTGCTCTGTGTCTCACTATGCTCCTTAATATAAGAAGGACGTTGCTGGAGCATGTTTAGAGAAGGGCAATGAAGCTGGTGAGGGGTCTGGAGCACAAGTCTTATAAGAAGCATCTGCGGGAACTGAGATTGTTTAATCTGGGGAAGAGGAGGCTGAAGGGAAACTTCATTGCTCTCTACAGCTACCTGAAAGGAGGCTGTAGGGAGGCAGGTGTTTGTCTCTCCTCCCAAATGACTTGTGACAGGACAAGAGGAAATGGCCTCAAGTTGCAGCAGGGGATGTTTAGGTTGGATATTAGGGAACACTTCTTTAATGAAAGAGTGGTCAGGCACCGGAACAGGCTGCCCAAGGAAGTGATGGAGTCACCATCCCTGGTGGTGTTCAAAGAAAGTGTAGATGTGGCACTTCAGGACATGGTTTAGTAGGCATGATGGTGTTAGGTTGATGGTTGGACGTGGTTGATGGATGATCTTGGAGGTCTTTTCCAACCTTAAACATTCTATGATTCTACAATTGTCTTCCTCATTTATGCAAATACTATTGTCAGGCTTGTGACACTGGTAACTCAGGGGTGCTGGCGGCAGCTTTAGATATTCCAGGAGCTTCTGCTGAAGTCTCTCAATCATAAGTAAAATTGGTCAGGTAATCTTAGCTAAGCCTAAGGTACTACTACTGTCTGTAACATTATATCACTGCACACTCATTTATACACAAACTTCAAAATAATTTGGAAAAATGATGAATTTGCCTTGTAAGTATGACATGGGCAGATGTCGAATCACTGAAATAAATGCTTTCCAATTGACCAAAGTCCTCAGTTTACAACCATTGAAGTTTACTGTTCATTACACCTGTTCAGAACTAGTTGTCTTTATTTATATTTTTATAGAAGTGAGCTGAGTTGTTTAGCTTCTTTGGTCCAGTCAGGCTGCTGCTTTAATAGGATAGATCAAGTATTGCCATATTAGCATAGATTTTTATTTTTTTTTTAAAGCAAAAGGCTCTGTATTGAAGTGCGAACCATACCTAAAAAGGGCTATTTGCTCAACCAGTAAGGAAACCAAAGGCTTTCTTATTGTAACTTACAAATAAGGAAACCCAGATCCAGAATGCTAAAGTGTTCCATAACTCTGTTTAATTTTATTTTAATGTAATTGAAGAGTCTTACAAAAGCAATGTTGAAAGTTGAGCTCATTTTCTATTACACTGCAGTACAGTACCAAACTATGCATTTCATGTAAATTAACAACATTATCAGACTACAATGAAGCTAAACATTCCTCCATCTGCACTTTGTGCAATGTGAATAAATAAAAACTTGAAAGTAATGCAAATGAAGTCACTGACAAAAGATCCATAAAATCGGAACTAGGTCAAAAGTGAATGCATTAGTGTTCAATATAATTCTGTCTTAGGTTTTAATGTTCAGCTTCTTCTTTTGTTCTTGCTGCCAATTGATTATCTTTCAGTAAAGTTTACATGTTATCATTAAATGTTAATAATGCATAAATATTAAACACACCATTGTAAAGTTAGCAACACTATTAATAACCTCAGTCTCTGTAGGTGCTTCTAGAAATTACTAAGATCAGTATAAATAGAATCATAAAAGTCCTATCTTTCTGTAATTGATAGCAATAAACAATGGACAAGGTACAACTGATACTTAATACACCCATGTCTCCCTACAAAACTGCAGAGAATGGGGAAAATGGTGTAAGGAAAGAAAAGCCAACACTTTTAAAATAAGACATTCTTCCTAATATTTCACTATTTTCTATACTTTTGTCTGTATTTAATACTTACAAAATGCTGTAACCATTCTAAGACATTGCATATTCTGAACAGCTTAGTTGTATTTTGTTCTACAGTTTACTCAAGAAAAAAAAAAAAAAAAAAACAACAAATCAACCCTCTGTAGCACTGACAGGCAGAAATGTCTCTGCCAGATTCCATACTGCAGCTCCCTGTCAGGCAGGGCATTGTTAAAAAAGTAGGCAAAGGCTTAAATGTGCATAGTTGCTCTAGATTTCAATCCCAGTAGGCGACCACAGCTAGCTAAAGTATACATATGCGATAAGATTTACACTCCCCTAAGTGTGCTAAATCATTGTGTTGGCTCAAATTTCTTTTTTAAGAGCTTTGTTGATTTCACAGCTGGTGAGTTGACACTTTCCATCACTCCACCACTTGGCAACAGATGCCCCTTACTTTTGCACAGATGCTGAGTAACTACCCAACCCTAACATTAGCCTTGTGTTTTGAGCTAATTGGGCCAACACAGTTGTAATTAAGATTTGAATAATTAGGAAACTAACATGATTACTTTCACAATTAATCCTTATATTGTACCATTACATTCTCTTTTGGACTATCCTGCATAACTTCCATTTTTTTGGGTCCTCTAAATGCATCAGGCTTCTAAACAAGGAATGAAAACATAATTTGCAGATAATATTAATGACATTTTAAAGGGCCAGTTTCACCCTGGTTTTAAAGAGTTACAATATATTATTGGACTGTTATTTCCTTCCATTCCATTTGCCTATTATGTGGATCCTTTTACAACAACCACATAGGAAGAAAAATCATACACAAGAATTAATATATACGTGGATCCAGTGTAATATAAAAGATCTTTAAGTTGAGCTAATCTGACACATCCTGGTTTATTCCTTTGACTTGGTGTCTGTTTTAAAATGATGAGTGCTGGGGAGTAATTGTTAAGGAAAGGAATACAGCTGAAGGGAAAGGAAAAGTCTCTTTTAAGTGAGGATTTTGTCCTGGGGAAATGGCAACTGTAGTACTTACAAAGAATAGCGGACAGTCTCATTTTAGAGTAGACGTAAATAAAAGAGGAAACTGTAGGAAATAAATAATTGAAAATTGAATGTGATTAGGAGATGTCCATTCAAAGCATGAGGAGTATATCTGTTCCATCATCCAAGGTATGTAAGGACTGGATGAATATGTAAACACCTCATGCTTTGGGTATTAAAATAATTTTAAACAGCGCTCACAATTTATCTGTGAGGAATATGTAAAATTAAGGTGTTCATGTATGTGTATGCCATACATGCCAAGAAATGCCACTTTTTTTTTCTCAGATGCTTTTACTAACATATACACAGAACAAGGAACTCTCTTATGTGCTGGTAAAAATCACCACTAGTTAAATTTTCACTCTTTGGCATTAGAGAGACTGAGAACAATAAAGAAGAAATATTATAGCTACAGGAAAATTAATAAGAAGCATAATTCAGAAAATGCATATTCTGTTTATAGAAACTAAAAGCTAAATCTTTTTTTTCTTTGCCATTCCATGTAATCTATACAGTTCTTGGCATAGTGCAGGAAACTTGGCATTTTTGAGTTAAAGAGATCACTCTTAAAGGTAAGAATATTGTTTCATATGATATATTTAAGAAACAGACATCTGTAATCTCAATTGTGTGGTAGGAAAAAAAAAAACTAGGAAAAAATTAAATACATACTATCTGCAATTGAAATGAAGTGCATCCAATTATGGGGAGGAGGGGGAATTTGTTGCAGATAAATCTTTGTAAAGAGAGTCTATGTTTACTAGCCTCTTCCAGGTATTTATACCATATTATTTGCACAGATATCTAAACTCCCTTTAAAGGGCATTTCAGCACCATATTTATCAGGAAAAGCAAAGAAACAGGAACAAGGAAGGAGAAGTGGTTCAGAAACAGGTTCAAAGGAGGATACTAAGTGTTAAATGGCAGCAGCCAGTAGCAGCTCAGCCTTTCCTGAGATAGCAGCAGTTCAGTTCCCCTGAGGGAAAAGAATGAGAAAAGGCTGTAATTACTGGCTGCCATTGTTAGTGAAAATAAATATACTGCTTCCATATTCAGGAAGAAATATAGCCTCAGTCTCTCTTCCCCTGCCAATTCCTTAATCCAAACTACAAATGCTTCTGCTTATGGCTATGATAATCCCCAGGGTTAATATCTGACATTAGGGCAATTTGTGATCACAAGCCAATCTCTTGTAAAAGTTTGAGTTAGGTGTTGTCAAGACAGTGACTCATTATTTCCTTAGGCACAGAAAAGGAAACATGATGACTTGAAGCTGTAGGGGGGAAACATGACTCCCAGAAAGCAGTTATACTAGCCTGCTATCCTTGGTCTGCTAAGTGGGGACAAAAACAAAGAAGGAAACAATCTCTTGACCTTTATGTTGGGCAGATGGAGCACCTTCCAAATGTTGGGAAGAGAAGCCTATTTGTGGACAACATGAGGGGAAAAGGAGACAAATCAAGTTAGATACTAAATGGCAAAGGAATACCAGCAGAGAACAAAAATCATTTCAGTACTGATAAATTTTAATTTGTCTGAAAGAAAAAGCTCAATGAGTGCTGGTGGCATCACACAATCACATCCTCACCTAGTCTCAAATGGTCAGAGCTGCTGTACTGTCCAGCACACAGTACTTCTTTGGCTTAATGACCACTCAAAGAAAGAACTTGTCCATTACTTAACATCCTGGCCACCGAATGACACTTCAGCCCCACACATAACAGTATAGTAGAAATCAAGACGTAATAGCTCTGAGATTTTGGCTTTGTTTAGACAGTCTATGAAACTTCAAAACAATCATGAATGCTTATCAAATCTACATGCTCAGATTTTCTAATTCTATCAATCATATCCAGTGTACCTCACAGCCATACTTTGAACCAGCTCCTGTTGAAGTCAGAGAAGGTTAAATTGATTCTTCATCCAGGTTTGACTGATCTCAATTATTTTTTGCCCTTTCTATAAAACAGATTTTGCCAGTTACTTCTGTTCCTGTAGTTTTTTTTTTTTAAAAAAAAAAACAAACTGTGAGGCAATATACTGAGCAGGTTCCACAACTTCTTTACATTGTGTGGTTGGTAAACATGAAATCCATTTTAATGAAATTAAAGATAAATTATAGCTTTACTCCAGTAAGGCTGTTTTCACAATGCCTTCCATAAAAACATAGTGTATTGTCTCAAAGAGGAATGAATAAGATTATTTGATTATCTTTTGTCAATATTTATCAAATAACACTTGATTTCACAGAGAGCTTGGAAATTTTTACAATTTTAGAATACTAAATTCCAACATACATGTCATTATATTCACATACAGAATTATAAAGCCATACTTCAAATGATTACTTAGAAATAGTTTCCCTTCCTGTGGCTATGTTTTGCTTCAGCATCAGAATAGAAGTTTTTGCATAATAAAGAAAATAAGTATTAATTTATTCATTTGTATTCCTAATTATTTTCAGGTTAAAAATAAAAATTTAACAATGTTTCAGAAGTAATCGGAGGGAAAAAAATCTTAATATTGGAAAAACCTAATGCCTCATTAGATAATTACTAAGAAACTGCAAACTAGAACAATAATTTTTATTATTAATATTTATTTTTTTACAAGAGATATTTCTCTATTTTCTTGGGTTGTATTTTGTCTTATATCCTACTCACAACATTTATCTTGATGTTATGGCTCTCTGCCTTTTCAAATGTTTGCCTTCAGGGGTACTGATACTAAAAAAGAACATTATATTTGATAGATCTGCATTAAAAATAACTTATTTTTTTTCTGACAAGGTATTTAAAAGATCACATTTATCCCTTATGAATTGCACTTTAAAAATATATCTGTATATTCCACGAAACCTAGACCTATTTGACCCAAGTTTGTTTATTTGCAAGAAGTGCAATTCCTATTTGGGGGCATTCTTGCTAAAGAGGTACAAAGGAGACATTTTCCAATATAAATACTATAGTTTACTTTTACTTGGGAAGGGGAAAACATCCTATCAGAAAACTTAGAAGAACAACTTCAAAAACGATTAGCGTAACTATGGATATCAGTAATATCAGACCATTATACCTCAAAAGTGAAATCTGAAAACAAGAAGGGCAGGAAAACACCAACAAATACAATCTTCAGTACTTGTATGGTTTATAGTTTTAGATGGGACATGACTTCTAGTTCTGTTTCCTTAATTAATCATTTTTTGCACAAGACATACAGACACAAAGTCAAAGAATGATATATACTAAAGTATGCTTTGAAATGGTAATGAACTACTCTACCATAGTACCTCTCCAAACAAAACCTAAAGAACAGCTGATAGAAAGACAAATGCTTGATGCATCTAAACATTGCATTCAACAATTTTTAGGTAGATCAGTTTGTGTTTTGCCTGGTACAGCCTGCACTGGTAGAAACAACTGAGGAAAGCTGCATGATAACCAACTCCACCATTTCTTTATCAAATAAGTAAGATTATATCAAGCTAGATTCATTAAATCTCAGCTCTTAGTTAAAATCACCATCTGTCACTAGGTATCTGAACAACATGAACCCAATTCCAGGCAGAAGACATGCATATATTTAGTAACAGTTGTGAAAACTTCCACTGAAGAAAATATTAAAACATAGCATCCTGCTATTTTTACCTAAACTAGTATCCCTAGACATGTATCACAGAAAGCGCTGTATAGCCACCAGGCAATGAGAAATGAATGTACTAATTCAGCACCCCCCTTCCAACCCCTCCACTAAACTGTAACAACAACATTTAGAAAGACAGTTAAGCGTGTGAGTTTTCTATTTAAAATATTCATGCTCATTGATCACAAATAGGGCAAAGAAAAGTCATACAGTTATTAAAGAAAGAATGAGTTGATTAAAAAAAAAAGTGACCTTTAGAAAACATTTGCAAAAAATGCCCATTGTTTGTTGAAAGATAATGCTCCAGGGAGTGCCAGGCAGATTAAAAAAAAAAAACCACAAACAACAAAAAAAAAACCTAACCAAACAAACCAATCTAACCTAACTAGTTTAAATAACAGGCTTAGACAAAAATACTTCCACAGGAACAAAAATAATTCTAATATTTCCGGTGGTTTTGGTTTTTTTTTTACAAAACCTATTTAAAACATCCAGATGCTTGCCCTGATGGCTCTGCTCCATTCTGCCATATACAGTATCTCCTTTACACTCAGCCTAGGATTACTCACGTTCTTGGCTGCTGAAACTCAAATACATCCTAGACTGATATATTTTGGCTCTCAAGGTGAGAAAGAGTGACAGGTGCTATGTGCTACATTTGACAGGTAATTCAAAGTGGGATTGAAGTCCATTGATGGACCTGAATTTAGTTGCTTATATGTTCTGCGCACCAGGACAGACATTTCCATTCCAAACAACAATAAAAGAGGGGAGGGGGGCAAGGAGATGAGAAGACATGAGGACAAATGTAGAACAATGTGCTGGTGCCTGAAAATTTTCAATTAATTTGTATACAGTGAGGACCAAAAAATGGGATAATAGTTTTTATATTCAATCACAAAACCAGAGAGAAGTGATACTACTAAAAAAAGAATTTTAATTAGCAAGTTCATTTGAGTGTTTTCCTTATCAGCACTTACCTTCTCAACCTCTTAATCTCTGTATATATTCTGACATACGCACTCTTTCAAGCAGATACCACGTTTTCTCTTCTCATTTATTTTGACATATGTGCTCCTTCAGGTAGTTGTTCAGCAGTAGAAGGACCAAATTACCAAAAAGTCCATTTTATAGAAAACTTGGTCCCACTGTCTAGGAGGTCAGATTAAAAAAAACCCTGTTTAATGATAAGAATATGAAAGACAGCTGTATTCTGAGAGGACTGCTCATCACATTGTGATAGAAAAAAGGGGATGTTTATCAAAAGGCACTGGGCTTTTGTTTTTTCTTCTTTTTCTTCTACCAGTGTAAATCAAGACTTCTGCAGCATCTGTTTAGAGTTATAGTGAGGTAGATCTACACTAGATGGGTTTACTTCTTCCCTAAATTATTACTGGTTTACCCAGAAAAGGAACAGAAAGTGTTACTTGTGACAGGGAATGTAATGAGATATAGTTAAATATTTAAAAATATGGTAAACAAGTATCGAGATTAATATTTTAGGGAGAAATAACAAGACAGTTAACAAGCAATGATACAAGTTTCCTAAATGGAAGTGAAATGGCTTTTCATTTTGTTGTATAACTAATACTCCAGTTTAATGACAGAAATATTACTTGAATTTGAAGAGTTTTTCCAGCAAGCTTGTTATAACTAAATTTGAGTGAACTCAAATTTGTCAGAACGGCTTCATCATCAAATCTCTAGCAAAAGTATTGAGTAAAAAAGTCTGCTCAGGCTGTTTAAGACAATGGAAATTTAGTCAAGAAGTACCAGTTTTTAGCTTTTCTTCATGCTCCAAGTATTCTTAGAAAACTGTCATTAAATGGTACTATTTGGTACATTTGTTCCATTTAACAACGCTGATTTTATTTGCAGTATTTTCTTAAATAGGGAAAATGAACCATGGGATGGAGTCTTTTTTTTTCTTTTTTTTTCCTTTTAGATTATATATTGAACTAAATATAAAACAGATATATGAAAGCGTGTAACATTCATACAGAGTCAGTATGCCTGAGGACAGAATGCCAAGAAGGTAGTTCTTAACAAATGTACTTTCTGATCTTCATATAGGCTTTTAAGGGAGTTGCTTAAACTGCCATCTCAACTCCATATAGAGAAACACAGTACTATAAATATTTGTCTATATACATAGATAGATAGATAGATAGATAGATAAAAGACTCCAAGGAGACTCAAGAACATAAAAGAGTGGCAAGAGAACTCCGAACCTAGGTCATCGGTTCAAACCAAGCCATGAGTATAGTGGTTGAACTGCATAAACAAACCAAAATCTTTGTGAAATGAATAAATGGCCACAGACAAGTGTTTAGCAAATGTGTGTCTGCATTTACAATTACATTCATCACTTGCTGGCAGCCTTCAGAGAACAGCAGCCAAGAACCTACCTAGTGCTTACAGACTCTAAATGAGCTAGGTCAAAGAGCTGGATTTTGGGATCAGTACTGGAACACACTGTTGATCAAGAAAGGTCAAAAGTCTCACCTGTTTTCTGGGAAAAGAGTGGGTTTGCATTCTTATTTACCTTCACTGGAAATAAAAAAAAAAAAGAATTTCAAATATTTTTCTAACCAAGTCAGCCACAACTGTATTTTGTAAGTATAGCCACAACTGTATTTTGTAAGTATAGTATATGTGCTGGACATAGTAGTAGTGCAGTCAGTGAGTAAATGCGTACATGAAAAGAATAATAAATATGATCTAAATTTGGAAAGAAAAACTACTCATCCAAGTCATTTAACTGAATATTTATCATCTGCTTTGGAGACTGTTCTGAATATACTGCACTCCAAAAGTTCAAGGACAAATAATTCTGGTACCGAAATATACAACTTTTAAACTTAAGTGGGAGACAGCACTTTATTGATAGTTAGGTGTTTAGATACTTTCTTATTTTGAATCTCAGACCTATACATTTCTTATGAATGTCTCCATAAAGGTTTCCAGTCCGAGCTGTTATTACAGGTCTGGACCATTCAGCACAACAGCACAGAGATGGACTTCAGCACCCACAGACCCAAATCACACTCTGTTGAGACACAGGAGAGTAAACAAAGCTAACAATATATATATGTCAACCAATGCAGTCATTACCTTAAAAAAATATTGACAGCTGAGACACCTGCAGTAGAAAGATGACCCTCCAGGCCTAGAACTGTCTGGTGTACATCAAGGAATCTGATTTTTAACAGAAAGACTCTTCACCCTCAAAACTCAAGTGATACATTTGAGGGAAATTGAACCACAGCTGCTCCTAAAGTAATCTGACCAAGTCTCATGATGCAGTATCTTAGCTCATATATGGCTGGGAGAAAAGAAGCCTCTTTAATGATCCATTGCAATATTAGCGTTGTAAAACATGTGTCTCTGACTTCTGCAGAATACCAAGTTTGGTAATAAATACGGTGATGTAGTTTTGTATTTTACCTTGATATAGAAATTATCTACATGAAAGACTTTTTCCCCCCCCTTAAACTACTAGGCTTGAAGGTTCAAGAAGAAAGCAGACCGAAGCTTTGTGCCTCTCAAAACACCACTGCAGCTTCAAAGCTTTGCTACAAAATTATTGCCTCAATAAATATTAATTCAGTGACATATGCCAAACCCAGTTCCTTCAATGAGTTACATCTCTGCAAAACAAGTAGAGGTTGGTGAAAGTTTTGAAACTCATTCTTTAATATGGTGCATCTATAACAAAGAGCAATAAAAAAGAGAAGCCAGGAAGAAATAGTAGCAAACAGTACATTTGCCTCTAAAACAACTAATTATGAGTCTGAGACATCATTCAGAAGGTGCAGCTTTCACAGTGACTTGAAAATAAAAACCCTTGAAAATATGCTGAAAACTGACATATTTGCAAGTATATATATAAATACATAGACTCCAGTAAATATTTCTTTTTAACTGTAAGGTATGTTTTTCAAGAACAATGACATCCTGAAGTATCTGAGTTAAACATTGCAGAGCTTTGTTTCCATGAACTATTTAAGAGCATGCGATTTCTGCAGTGTAGACACACATGTAGTAACCAAAGCTGGAAACAGAACTGGATCTTACTGTGCTAGCTTCTTACTGTACACTGAGATACAGCCCCTGACACAAAGAGTGTACAAGCAAAAAAACTTCAAAAACACAGAAAAAGGGGATAAAGAGACAGTAGAGTGTTGGAGCACATATATCCCATTCATGTGAGTACTGGAGTATTTTCAGAGGTGTTTTCTGTTTCAATTAAAAAGAAAAAAATTTACATGGATGGAGCAAGTGAGAAAAGCTATGTCTGTGCAGCATCAAAGGAACAAAGAGAATGGATGTGAAAGTGATGAAGCATTAAATCATAGTAGATGAAGAAAAGGAAAGGAAAGAAAGGGGAAAATGATAAGAGGAACAGAATGAAATTACATAATATATCTCTTTACCTTACATTATCTGGATTATTAACTATAGTCATTAACAGTTGTTTTCTTTTTCATATATCAACGTCACTTTTTTAGCAGGACTGTTCCTTGCTGCTCTATGGTTGGTTTTATGTCAGCTTTCAGAGAGCAATCTTTGCTTTACCACTTTCCAAACTTCAATTTAATAAATTTCCTTCAAAAACTCCTAAAACATTAAAGCATTAGCATCAAATTCTAATTTTCAATGGAGCTGGGCCAGATTGCAATCATACTCTTCAGTCAGTAATAGAGACTTAGATTGAGGCAAAAAAAAACCAAAACCAAACAAAACCAACACTAGTCTCATTCAAAGAACTTGAAATACCTGAAATAAAGTTGAACTCTGCATACAGCTATATATTAAATACTATTTGATATGGCCTTAGAGTAAAAGAAAGTGTCCAAGAGAGGGAACTATGCTATACTGATATGTCTTCCACTGCCTTTCTGTGTAACCTGTGTCCCTACCTTTATCAAGTCTGAAAAGCTTCCGTGAGTCCTCAAATTATTTGTTTAATGAGGAATGATATTTCCCATATTGCTGTGGCCACTTTTGGACCATCACTATGTATGAAGAAGCCCACAATCCACCAATGGAAAAGATCAGAAAATAATTACAGCATTATTGTCTGTTTTTATCAAAACACAAGGAAAAACAGCATTTCCCTATGTTTGGTGAACTGTCATCTCACACAATCTCTGAGGCTAGCATACTGGAAAGTAAGTGCTCTTCACTTAGAAGCAGATACAACATCTGATCTTGTAAAATAATAATAGAGATGTAAGTGCATTTGTAAGACTTGTTTAGAAACCTACAAACGCACTGCCATGAAAGCGTGATTTATTTATTTTTTACTTACAGCAACGGCTTTGTGAGACAAAAGGAGAACAGAGCCATCATGTCAAACAACATTTGTAGTCAGTGAAAGACTAGAACAAAAGTTCCTGCTGTTTGTATGTTACGTGGATGTCTGCGACTGCATAGCAATTGTTTACTCTAGAAGTTTTTCCATGTGGCACATGAAGTTACTGTCTTTCTATTTTTTAAATTAATACTCTGATGCATATTAATGAACACTAATTATCTTGAGAAACCATTGATTATTCATTAAAAGAAAAAAGTGAAGACAGGTCATAATAGAAGCTATGTATTAAAATATTTTTACCCTGGTCAAGACTTGCATCTCTGGGTGGAAGAAGCACAAAACTTAGTGAATGAAACATGAAAAAAGAAGTGAGCCATATGCTACACCAAAATGAAGATCAGTACCTGTAACTACTTCAAAAAGCAACTTCCTTTCCAAACAAACATATTGAGTCACCATTATTAAAAACATTACTTTCAGAAATAATTTTCAAGGAGAATATATTGATTGACAGTTAAAAGTATCAGTATTCTTAGTACATTTCCCCAAAAGCTCAGGTCATTTTCCCATATACTTATGTTTTTGTAAGAAAGAGAACTTGGTATTTCTCACTGAAAAAGCTAAAGGAATTGTTCTGAACTGTCCCGGAATTGTTTCTCTTGGGGGGGCGGGGAGGGGGTGGGAAGGTGGAGGTGAGGAGTGGAGGGGGGCAGGAGCTTAGGAGGTATTTTTAGATGAAAACATATGTCTGCATATTGAGTAGCTGAGATTTTAATACAAGATAGAGTGCTATGAATTGTATTAGCAACCTTAGATGATAATCAACAATACAGATATTTAATGACAGTAAACAGTATTAGCTAAAAAAACCAGTACAATTAGTTCACACATCTATAAACTGCCTAGGAGTTATACATCTATTTAAGACATCAAGACTTTAAATCAGTTAGCTTTCCATTGATCTTTTCTTCCTATTACGACAGATTTTTTTAAACACGATGTGTTAATTTTTGTGGGCAACAGAAAGAACACAGACATGCTTAATACAACAGATCTTAATTTGGTCCCTTACAGTATGAAAAAGTTTGGGCTGCTTACTAACTCCTTAATTACATCCCCTGACAGCACAGCTATTAAGCATGAACTTGACTGACACTATCAAATTCAGTTCACTTTAGACATTTTAGGGTGGATATGCCATAGATACACTGGGTCATCTGACTAACTATGGGCTGCATAAACATCTCTGACTTTTTCTTATTAATCGTTGAATTTTTCAACACAGCCTCCCTCATCTACTCTCTCTTTTTTTCCTTTCCAGATAAAGATCTTCAATCATCAGTCTGTTTATTTTGATATTTCACACTTTCTATGACCCATGAAAAATACATCCCATCCCTCTTCAGTCAAACACTACTTCCCCCCACCCCACATGAAATACCAGTTTAATTTTCTGGACACTTGTACCAAACCAGTATCCCCACTCACCCTTAACCCAGCCACAGAACTGCTAAACCTGCGAAAGCAACTACCCCAACCCCATCAGCCCCCGAGTAAAACATTACACACGCCAGTCACAGACTTCAGTCTGACGGTAACCTGGAAAGATGCTTGCATATTCTTGACTCGCATTTCAAAAATTCCTTTCTCTCTCGTTTAAATGCCATGGGACTTTGAAGCCTGGCATCTCCGAGTTCCCGCTTGCAAAGGAACTATGCTTCTTATTCAGAATGAAGTTTTACCATAACATACTTTTGCTTTCCAGCTGCTATGCTTCCTAAAATAAATGTACTAAGCACAAAGGGGGAAAGTGCACTTGCCCTTCCTCCTCCCTTCTCATACTCCTGCACGTTTCTAATATTCCCCCCCCTTCCGACCCAAGCTTCAGAGAACCACCGAATGGGAAATAACTGCAGCCATTCATAAGAACCCACTTAAACTCTGAATCTCTCCAGAGAGGATTTCCAGGCTGGGACACTTGCCTCTGCCACCAGCCCACTCGTGACCCACACAGCGACGTGGGCTCCCTTGCTGCAGTGCAGGCTGTTGGTTTACTCAATTTGAACTTTCAATGCAGAAATTCGGCACGATACAGCCAGCCGGATAAAGCAGCGCTTACCTTAACAGAAATCTTTTCTCTGGTAAAGCTGGAGCATCAGTCAAATCAACGGCGATCTGGGGGCGATTTCCATCAGCGCCCTCCGGGTAGCTGCATAGTGTTCTGCCTTTTTTTTTTTTTTTTTTTTTTTCTCCCGCGTTGATGTTGAACTCTTCACTGCCTAAAGGGGAGAGAGAGACAGATGAGCTGAAATCCTCAGAGGCTCCCAGGGAGTGAGAGAAGAGGCACCAAAGCAGTGTTTCTTAACGGGAGCTTCTCAGCAAGCGTGCTCAGGTCTGGGAGATGGTGTAAAAGCTGTGATAGGCTCCTGTCACGTCCCCTCAGCCCTGAGATGATCATTGACCTGATTAGCTCTGAACACTCCCCACACGCAGAGAGAGCACCGAGAGGATTGGTGGGTCGCGGGGGAATTGGGTAAGGCACCAGGGCCGCTTGGGAATCTTCATCCTTCCAGACTAATGGATGCGCTGCAGCTGAGGCTGTAATTTGCAAGGAGGTTATGCACAATGCTAACCGGCTGAGGACTTAAACAAATGTGCTTTTGCATGCTGCTTCTCGAGGTGCACCAGCACTCCGCACAGGGTAGAGCTGAGTAATTAGAGGCTGATGGAGCCGCCTCGTAATACAAGGCTCACTGTATGAGATGTTCTGTAAGCTGAGAGATAAAGTGGATTCAAACATTTGTCTCTGACCCTGGAGACAATGGCAGTTAATGGGTAGAAGTGAAATTAGCATGGTGGGCTCCTGTTAGCCCCCAGATGGCAATCAATCACCATGGAAAGAAAAAAGAACACCACAACCCAAACAGACTAGAATTATTTAACAAGTGAATGTGACAATTTAAATAAAACGTAGAGAAAGAATGCCAAATGAGTACAGAAAAGACTCTTGAACATAGAGATAAAATCAGCAGCAAAGCACAACAATACAAGTTTTCTTCTCAGCTTGCAGTAGAGAGAAAAAAAAACCAACAAGGAATGCATTTAAAGGACCTAATTTGCCTTTTCACTTATACTGATACAAATAAATCTATTGAAGATGACATTTTAAATTTAGATGGGAAAAAAAAGAAAAAGGAGAGTGAAAGAAGAAAGAGGTGTATTTGTTACCTGGTTTTGTTTCTAGGATATTATAGAAAGTAGATTTTTGTGTACCAAGTATTCAGGCTTACTTGGTTAAATGAGTTCAGGCAAAGTATGTCAACTTTTATTACTATCCTCATCTGCTATTTTTCTGCTTCTTGGACAAAAATGATGGCACTAACCAGTTGTCTCAATTGTCATTCAGATTTATCCATGGAAGTGCCAGTTTGTGACTAAGAGAGGAGTTCATAGAATGACATACTTAGTAATGGTGGTCTGATGCATCAATATAAAATATATAATTTTTTATTTTGATAGCAACAGAAGAAGATTTGGAACCTGTAGTACCAATGCCAGTTCATATGTAGTTATCAGAAGTTACTCTATGGATGCTGAAACAAAGATCATGATAAACTTATACTGACATTCTTATTTACATTTATTTATTTTGGTTCAAAACAGACACAATTTTTTGGGGTACATTAGTATAATCATATTTTAGTAAGATAAGCAGTTAAGAAAGTGATTTGTAAGTTGTTAAGTAAATGGCAGAGGAAATTGCTTTCTGAAGGCATTCACATCAGAAATCTTACTATTACACAGAAAACAGTATCATGTGACTTAGATCACTCAGAGGTAACCAGAAAAGTTTGAATCTCCGTTTTATTTAGCAAGACACAGAAGACAATGATTTTTCACCCCAGCGGCAGTCACCCTAACTTTAATGCATGAGAAACAAGCAATAAATCTAAGTTCCCCATGTTCCCACTGCACAGTCAGTAGGAAAGAGACCAACTTCTCTACCCTAACAGTGGTAGCTATATAATTTTCATCATCTTGCTCTGGAAGTGCCTCTCTCTTCCCACTGATCAAAAGCTCCTTCACGTGCAAAATCCAGATAATAAGATTGTCTTTGGCAATATTTCATAGTCAGACAGCAAATTTTTTAGAACATGGGTTATCTTTTAATATGATTTACAGAATGCTTGTCACCCAGGGATTCCTGTTTCACTGAGGACTAACAGTAGCAAAACAATAATTAATCAAATAAGAAGGCTTTTACATGCATTAATATGAAACAAAAACACACTCTTGAGCTTGACTAAATGGGTTTCATGTGTCAAGACTAAGGTGATTTACTGCTACAATCCTCACTGAAAAAAAGGTTGCTTTCCTTACCAATAATTTTGTACCACAGAATGAGCAATAAGTCATCCCAATACTTATGATCTTATCCGTTCTGACGTGGTACCCCTCATGAAACAGATTATCCACAGACACACACTGTATTATTTATTATTTCAAAAACAATGAAAGAAAACAAATATTAAAAAGACCCTATTAAGACAATTTCTTTGCCATTCCTGAAAGCTTCCAATTTCAGGTTCTTGCTGTTTTGTTTAGTTGAGTTCTAATTCTCACCAGCCCTGGAATTTTTAACATTTCTCCTAAACTACCTAAGAGATTTCGGTGTCAGGAATACTTTTCCTGTTACTATTCTTTTTTTTCAAATCTCTTTCAGCAGTTTTATACTAAAAATTCCACTATTACAATATAAATTGTAATCTTTCTCACTTAATGTTGTGATTGTCTTTTTAAGGTTTAATAGTCAACATTCAACAGAAGTTCATAGTACATAACTGAATTATTTTAGTTTTCCTACTGCAAGTAAAGGTCTGAAAAACAAAACAGCGGTTCTGTAAATGAGACTGAAGCATGAAGTAACAAAATTTGAAGTGACAACATGATTTAAGTTTATGCAGAAACAATTAGGACTTACTGTTGACTTGGACAACTGGGTAAGAAACTGACATTTTAAATTCAGTGTTAACAAAAGGGAACAATAATTTGAATCACTCATAAATCTTGCTGCAGTCTAAATAACAGAAGCTAAGTTAGTTGTCTTGAGTTCTATTCCAAATCCTAAATATAACTTAAAATTTTGAATTCTGTTCCTATCAGTCATCTAAATAAATGACCAGAGGTTGTTAATTCGTAATTAACCTTTTGAATTCACTCCCATAGGCCATAACTGTAGCAAAGAATTAAAATACACGTGTGAGAAAATTTAAAAATCACAACAGCATTTAAAATGTACACACAAGGAAAAAGTTTTTGTTTCAGGACTGTCCCTCAATGAAAAGTGAAAATATTACCTCCTGGGCATGATACGAATCATGGGAAAATATCCTCAAACAACTAATATAATTTAGTCATAAAATTTTGAGGACTTTTACAATATCATTGCATAAGCCATGGTATTTTTACTGTCAGAGGTTATTAGATATTCATGCTTCATTAAAAGAATAATTTAGTTGTTTTGGTGTATATATTAACAGGTGAATAGCATTTTCTAAAAGAACAGTAATTCACAAATTCTTCATTTGAATAGGCTGGATGCCAAAATAAATACAGAAAACTTTAATTGTGTAAGATTCTTAATATTCATGTAAAGATCTTAATTTCAGAGACACAAATGACTGCAGCACAATACTTCGCCATACATCACTGTAAATTCAATACAGACTAAAAGGCCATAGAAGAACAGTAAAAAAAAAGTGACGGAATCACCTATATTGGCAAATTTTCTGCTGGCCCAAATTACACATACAGTCAGTTGCCTGAGCTCTGCTGATGCTCAGAAATTCAATGAACTAGAAGTGAATTGCACCTAAACCCATAGCTTCAACATACAGAATTATTTTTCTTTCTTTTTTTTTCATATGAAAAAGATACACTATTCAAGATGTACTGAGAGTGTCAATTTACTCAGTAATTTCTGCTTTCTAAAGAAATAATTAACAACAAGAGGTATTGTCATTTTGTCTGGAAAACAGTAACTAGAAATCAGGTGTGGGAATACTTTAGAATAGTAGCAAAATCAGCAGAGCAAAAGACTATAGAAGAGATTGAGTAAAACCGTCTTTACCCTTCATCTTTTCAGAAAAAAAAAAAAAGAAAAAACAAAACAAAACATAAAAATAAACAACTTAAAGACATTAAAAATGCTTTGAAGAAAAAGAAAGCAATTTAAACCATTTCAACTTTCTCAGCCTTCATATTTTCCACATTTTGGCAACTATTTTTTCCCCATGGCAACCAGGGACAACCAGACTACATAACTCTCAGTAGCACCTGACAATTGCCGTGCATTTTAGCACTCAACTTCTACTCTCCTCCTCGTTCATTTCAAAAGCACAAGCTGAGCAAATACAACTGCAAATTCTCATCTGGCTTACATCAGCATAGTTGCATTGATTTAAGTGGAACTATACAGCAGATTTATAAATTAGTGAGGTCTTGCATAAAAGCAATACAATTTTTCATCAATGGATATTACACTGGATTCCAAATACTGACCTTGCCACAATATCATCCAGTATTTTATTTTTTTATACAGATTATTTTTTTCCCAAAACTTCCTGGTCACAGTGAGCACTAAAAACACAGGCAACTTGTTTGCATCTAACAAAAAAAAAAGTGTAATCTTGAACATTCAGTTGAACTTTAGTTCAGCACCTTGTTCAATAGGTTCTCAATGTTAAGGTAAAGATGTGATCTGGATGGAAGGAAACAGCTGAATCCTAGCCATACTCAGTGTAAAACTGCTCACTTCATCAGGCTTCGCCTTCTGGTAGCTCTAAGGGCTTAGGCAAATCCAAAGGGCTCTTACTCTTATCTGACCACTGTTCTCACTATGTTTAGCAATAATAATCAGTACCATTCTTTTTATTTAGGCCAAACTTCCAAAGATAAGGAAAGTAGTACAGCATATTGATTTAAAATATTTCTGATTATGTTATGCAATGTTATGTTTGAGCTTTGTTGTACACTTTTATTAAGCTAGAGTGGTAGACTAATATATTTTAATGTTAGTGTTATTTCATTTGAGGCATTCCCACCATGTTGGAGATATTTAAGAGGCACAGGTAACATTGGATTTAAGTAAAAGTCCACAAAATGCATAAAGAAACAAAAGCAAGTTTTGGAGCATCCTAATACCACAGTAGAACAGTTCCAAAAGAGTAATGACAGTGGGAAGTCTGGTGGTGACTAAGCACTCCACAATTCCGTCCTGGAAGACGTTAAATAACATTGTTCTTCGCAAAAGTAGGGAACTTATGCATAGATAAGGTATAGAGCCTGTGAGTGAAAGGAAAGATGGAAGGAGAATGTTTTTTAAGAATGCATTCATATCTGGTGAAGAGAAAAGGAAAATAATGGTGGAAAGAAGATGTGAAAAGGAAACAAGCCACCACACTTTTGATTCTGTCTCTTCAGTTTTACTACCATCTGAAAAAAATGTACTTTGTATCACAGAGGAATATAGTTCATGTTTTAGCACCAAGTGAATTACGGTTGGCAATAACGATGAATGAAACAGAATGAATAATTATTTGAATATGATATGTGCCTACAATACTATTTGTTTTGAGATACGTATTATAAAGGCAGTTGTGTTAAAACATGGAATTCAAATTCTGTTCAGTCTGTTTGGTATGTCTTTATGTATGAACTGAGAACCTCCATAATACTAGAACGTACTCCACAAGACAGACAGGGGAAATATTTTACCTGAAGTTAGGTTATCTCTGCTGAAAATTCCTGTCAGCAACACACCTATACAGCTCAGCTGAAAAAAAAAGTTACACAGCTGTAACCAACGACGTGGTTTTGTAACAAACTGTGACATGTAATTTCTGATCTGGGTCTGCTTTTTGCTGAGGGCTATAGACCTCCTTTAGGGATAACAGCAAAAACAGGAGCACCCTGCAAGTTGTACCACAGCAGCAGTGTGGGAGACAATGACTCAGGGACATCCTTTTTAAAGTACAATTCCTCCCTCACATCCTTCTTGCTCTGGTGAAGGGAGCAGTGTGATTTGTAGTATGACCTGTCTCAGCAGCAATTTACAACAACTTCCCAGTAAAATCTCTGTCTGCTTACTCTCTTGCCATCCACTTTCCTTAGCATGCAGGGATAAGGGAGTAGTACTGCAGGGATGCAATAGACTGCTTGTAATCACATAAATATCTTATACCTATCTATTAGCCTCCATGTTCCCATCTGTCTGAATAAGGAGGAGTTGCTTGTCCCCTTGAAGGGGACAAAACTGAACTGCAATTTAGTCTTGGGATTCTCCCTGGCATTTTTATAGCTGAAGCCTGCTCTGCTACTTACTCAGACTAATACTATAAATCTAACACACTTTAAGGGCCACATTTTCGGCATCATAAACCATCATATCTGTCCCTTTTTCAGATGAACCACAGGGCTTTTATAATACCTAGAGAAAATCAAATCTTAGGAGGGGACAACATCTCTGCCTGTGATTGTTCAGACATCATCGGTTTCTGGAAAAACTTAGAAAAATATAGTAACAAATATGAACATTAATTAAACCAAAATTTCCAGCAATCTGAGCTTGCATGTCTCTGACTAGTTTTCAGTCTTCTAATTTTGAAGAATTCTGTTTTATTTCTTTTTTGTTTCTTCTATTTCATTGTTTATTTTTAAATTTACCCTTGACTGTTTTTCCTTACATCATGCCAGTCTTCTCTTTGCCAGTTTGTTTCAGAGTCATCTTTTAATTTGTTTCTAAAATTCTCTAAAAAATCTGCGTCAAGTTATTTTAATGTACTTTTTCTCTAGGTATAGGAAACATCCTGTTTCTTTCCTTAATGTGCTCTCTTTCCACTTACTCTTTCCTTATTAATGTATCATCCTGTATCATCCTACGCAATTCTAGTACAACAATCACTTCCTAGCTTTCTTTTCCAAGTATTATCTTCATCATCTCTCTTAATATTCCTCTTTTCTTGTTTTTGTGCATCTCTTTTATGGCAATCTTAGAAGGAAAGGTATCTTTCTGCCTTTTCTGGTAGTTTTAGAATGGACAGATATAGAAGGAGAAAATAGAGGGAGAGTAATAGCTACATTTCTTCCATGTATACATAAAAAACTCTTATGTAGGAAACAGAATGAAGTGCTGACAAAATTGCTTTTAGCATCACATTCCCTCAACTACTCTTCAGGAAGAGCTGGAAATGCTGTAAAGGAGCACAACTCGAAAGTTGTTAATTCCTATTTCTCGTTCTTCGTAGTCTGAAGCAAGTTGTCTCTCAGATAACAGACACCAGCCCCTTGGCTGTAAAGGATGACTTCCTTCTGTACAGGAAACAGGGACGAAGGCTAGATTTATACTCTAGAGAGTAACTGTAACATTATTTTGACACCAAGCCCTGAAAGAACAGGCTGATAGAAACAGTGGTCAGTAAGATAAGCTCTCATTCAGCTCAACGCTCTCCCTGCATGTGTGACCATGCCGATTATTAGCCCTCAGGCTAGATTCTGCTGTGAGAACACTCAACCTATACCAGCCAAGCTGTCAGTGGACAGGAGGGTAACACAGTCCTTCATTCCAGTCTTCAGAGCAGAGCAGAACTTTCAGAGCCTTTCAGGACTGTAAGTAATTCAGTTTCTTCTATGTGCCCAGTGGCAAGACCATTACTCTCCAAAGCATTGTACTGCATCCAAGTATCTAATAAGTTAAGATGTAAAGAAGCTGAACTGTGTAATGAATATAGATCTTCTTTTTGGATACCAAGGAGCATAAAGATTTTAATCTAGCACACAGACACTGACGCTAATTAGCAGGGCCTAACCCTGTGGAGTTTTCTTCTTGTTTGTAGCACTCACATCATTAACCCTTCCAATGCTCTCCTATTACAAACCACACACTACATATTACTACCCCATTAGTTTGCTTATCTACAGCCCATAACAATATTCTGAACAATTCTGAAAAATAACATGCAGAGCTGCATGTTATTCCTCATTCACCTGCTTTTAATTCTATCCTGCACTTCAAAAGCATCAGTCTCACGGGTCTTTGTGATTATCAGGTTTCCTAAGATTTCCCTTAGATGATCAGCAGAGACAGAAAATGAAAAGGCAATAATATACAAAACTGTCTTCTTAATTATTCCATCCTGTAGTCATTATTTCCAATGGGATCTATCAATGTCAACATTTTAAAAACTCAGAAGACACAGAATCAGATCATAATACAAAATGTGACACTCAGTTCCAGCCAGCATGAAACCAAAGGGGGTAGGAGGAGAATGGAGCAAAAAAATGAGCCTCTCTGTCTCAGGCAGCCCAAGCAAAAGCCATGTCTCAGCTGCAGCCCTTTCACTCAGGGAAGCAGAGGCAGTGGTCTGGCAACATAAACTTGGGCATTATATCCCACAGAGGGAATAAAGAAGTAGCATCTTAAACTCTACTTCACTGCAGCTTGCTGCCAAAAATCAGTGCAGAGCATGCTGGGACAGAGTTTTTAATACAGTCTTGCTGTGGAAACATATTGGAAGAAAACATGCTTCCACCAAAACACAGCCACCATTTATTTCTTTTTAAGAAGACATGGTTTGAGACAGTTGGCTAAGTAATACAATTTGGCATGCAGTGGTTAAACTGAATAGAATTCAGTTGGCCACAGAAGGCCAATGAATCATACGATACATTAAAAAAAATTATTCAGGTTAATAATTATGTCTTTTCTGGACAGGAAGTATCATTATGTGATGGTACTCATTTGGGCCACTAGCATCTCTTTCCCTTTTTTCTCAATATGGAGGAATGAAAGACGGCTTAATTATAGCACTAGGAAATTACCTCCTTTTTGGAGAGGGGCTGGAGAAGATGATCTTATAATCACAATACAAAGTTGAGACTGTAGAATATTACCTTAAAATATTTATTCTCAGTTACTTTCTCAGTTCTATTTGCATTTGTAATAAGTAGCATGTTTAAAAGACACTCTTGTATATGGAATGAGAGTAGAAGAATTTGGAAGATGAAAGGTACAGGCCTTGCTTCCAAATTCCACAGAGTTGCATTTTCTCTTGTGGTTGCAAGTTGTGATTTGTAATTGATGTGAAAATGTGTAATATTAAAGCTATCTGTTGAAAATAGTGAGTAAGAAATGTAAACTCTTATGTGTGCTGTATCCTAAGTAAACACAACATATTCATTCATGTTAATTTGTCTCTTTACAAGCATAGCCAAATAGTGTGTGTTCAGCTATCTCCAGAACCATCTATAGTGATTATTAACCAGAGTTCGCAGAAACCCTCTATCTTTCTTTCCCCCCTATTCATGAAGGCACTTCTGAGAATAATAATTAGACTACTTAGCCTTTATCTAGTGCTTCTCATCTTTCAAGTGCTTCACAAATATTAATTCACTAATTAATCTTCCCAACAGCTCAGATTTCTCCCATTTTACAGATGGAGAAGCATTAGCAGAGAGGGCAAGTGACCTGCCTGAGGCCATGGAAAGTAGAGAAAGAGGAGAGGACTAAGGGGAAAGATGCTTATAACTAGAAAGAAATGGAGGCAGATGGGACAATTATGGTGATAGTTCAGCAAATAATCATAAGATTCCAGTGAAGAATTTAACGTACCACCGGAGGGCAGGAAGTGTTAGGCCTACCATGTATAATACAGTCACTCAGTATGCCAAAGAATCCAAAAAATAAAAAAAAAAAAGAAACTGACAAATAAAACAGATTGTGCACTTTCACATTTTTTTTTAAAAACAAAACACAGTCTGATCTTAGATACTGGTAAAATCTTAAAAGCCATAATAAGCATGAAACTAAGGTCAGGAAAATAGAAAATTCTAATTTATTGAGCATCTCATTTGATGTAAGGCTATCTGTACTCAAAATTGGATCAACTAAATACAAAGACTGCCCAATACTGGTGGCATAAATTCATTTAGTATTTTTATGCCTGGTTCATTTTGCATCTAGGGAGGCTGATAGAAAGTATACTGTCTATAATACTAGTTCTAGATCTCAGATTTAGTTCAAACTGTGTGTAATAAAATAGACTTGCCTTTTAAACTTTGCCTTTCTGCTATCCAAATAACCTCTGTTTAATCCTCTAAGTTTCCCACTTACTTTTTTGTTTTGGTTTGGTTTTAGTTTTACAATAAAAACTTCCCTTTAATCCAGATCTCCTTCTACATTGGAACTACAGGAGAACACGGGTTAATATCATTCTATGGTACTGCTGGCAGGAAGACTTTTTCATTTTTTCATAAGAGATTTATCATTGCCTGGAATTTAGGACAGTGACTGTGGATGCACGATATTCAAGCTAAATCCATGAAGTGAATGACTAAGTGATCCAAGAGCAAAAACTGTTCTCTATGTTGTAGCTGATAGGAACTTGGGGATTGGTTTTGGATTGTGGTAGAATGCTAACAAGTACCCTACACATACTTACCCAAATAAAAAAAAACCTCCAAATAATTACAAAAATATTCAAAGTACTTTATGTTCCATGCAGACTGGGAAGAAACTAAAAAAAAAAAACCAAACCAAAAAAAACCCCACTGAAACCTGTACAAAATGTACAAACAGTCAGGTAGAGCTGAAATCACTCTTGCCCTTCTTTGAGAAGTTTTGCTTTCTGCTCCATTGATATGGTAAATGTTTGTTCCACTTGCACTTTAGGCAGACACTGACATTTTGTACATAATACTGTATTGTGTTGATCAGTGACAAGAGAAGCAAGATGGTGAAAAATCTATATAATCTCATATTCAAAACTCTCACACTACACTGATATCCAAGAGTACAGAAAACCCCAATAGGAATGAAGAGGAGAGATTAGGAGTGCAAAAAAAAGCCTCTGTTAATTTCAACTACTACAGTAAGAGATGTGCTGCAAGGTCCCCTTTTAAGGGGAGCTGCCACTCCTGTCTCCTGTGCATTTCTTTCTCAAGGTACTCCCTTGGCTGGATATGTCCTTAGAATGAAATATATTTACCTACAGAATAGACACACTTATTTTGTATCTTGGAAAAGTATCTGCTTCCCAAGCTCTAAGAACCTGAGAGAAAACTATTATCCCCCAAAACAATAATCAAAATATACCTTTCTTTGCTTCCATGAGATTTTGAAAGTAAAGATCATAGTTTTTGCTCCTTCTTGAGTTCTATATCCTCTTAAAATTAATTCTCCCTATAAGATTTATTTAAGATACACAATCGGGAAAAGTTTTCCTGTAAATGACGTGGAGTAAAGCCTTTATTGGCACTATTATGACAATACTCACACAACTTTCTCATGGCTTCAGCACTTGTAAGCTTTGCAGCCACTACACATGCTTGCCAATCCAATCACTGACAACAGCAAGAAACTTACCACTTATAATCTCAAATTTTGTAGTGGTGAGAAACAAATTGACTGGGAAGAGCTTCTGCAGTATGCTGTAAGCAGGATGACACTATTCAATTTGTGATTTCATCCAATGATTACATTTTTATTTAGTTTAGATACAATGGTTTTAAAATGTTATTGCATAAAAAAAGTAATGATCATAAAACTTTCGTAACAGACCACATACATATGTAACAGGACTACTGAGAAAGGTGCTTAATAATGACATGAGGGTTTCACACCAGAAAAATACTGCATTTTGCCTGTGAAATTTAGTTAGGTTTGCTTTGCTTAGGCCATCCTGTTGGAGGCTTGGGTAAGGCCACAGATGACTCCTGCTGAAATTCAGAGAATTATGCAGAAGGGACTTGAGCAGACAGGAAAAGTGGCAAAGAAAAATAAAGAGCCTAGCTCAGCTGTGATGTGGCTCAGCATGGAGGAGAAAAACCTTGTTTATGCAAAAGATATGAAAATGGCAAGGATACGGACCAGAAGCCCTGAGTTTCTTCCCAGGTGAGTATAATAGGTGCTGGGTTACACATAAGCTGCTGCAGCTTCATCTTGTATTCCCTTTTTACAACATATTCCAAGTCTAAAAGGAAGATATGGATTTTATTTACTTGTCTCCAGAACTATATTCGGAAGCTGCTGAGCAAGGACATAGCTCAGAAGTGCTGATTATAGAAACTTAATTACTGCTCTAGGAATCAAGTTATTTTTAACAATGATTATTATTTATTTTACCTATATCTGTATCAAAAACTAGGCAGTTCTGTACAGTTCAATGCTGTAAGTTAAATGAGTATATAAGTAAGGTATATACTGGTTCTTAGATGTTGGGACCTACAAGTAAATCAGCTTTACATATCAGGTCATCTTTAATTAAAATTTGTTAATACAATCTGAACGTTGCTGATAGTAATATTTTGAAGTACTGGAGGTTATTCTAGACCAGGCAGAAAAGTGTCAGTTTTATTTTTCTAGCATTCTTTATGTTTGCATAGGCTTTAGGTTTGTGTTCTTAAACTAGGAAACAATATGTAATTATTCTGGATGTCTTCTTTTATTGCTTAATTAAAACTACAGAAAATGGCATGAAGTAAACTCTATCGCACTGACATTTGCACAGCAGCACATTTGCAATCAACCAAAAGCATATTTGTCCAATATCATTAATGATATAAAAGACACAAATTATTTATTTATGATAATATTAAAAATAAAATATTAATTTGTTGAAGAAAACACAATATTAATAATAAATAATCCTGATCTCCATAAACATGAAACCAGGATGAAATTGCTTTAATTTGCTTTAGAAAATAATTAAACGCAGACTTACACTCTTAGAAAATAACTCTACTGCTTTGTTAGCAGTGGTAAAATACAAGTCTCAGAACAATCTCTAAGTAAGTACTTGCATAAGAAGTGTAATAATGGATTCATTTAGTATGCTGTATCATTAAGCATAAGTTCTGAAAGTGCTCCTTTTTCACAGACAAAGTTCTATATTAATAAAAGACATGCAAATTCTAGACATTAAAACCAACCTCTGAAAACAAAATAGAAAAAAAAGCATCTGCATTTTGTCTCATTTATTTTCTAATTTGGGAAAATATATATGTGAGATTAACGATAAATCCATAGACTCATAGAATGATAGAATGGTTTGGGTTGGAAGGGACCTTTAAAGGTCATCTAGTCCAACCCCCCTGCAAGGAGTAGGGACATCTTTGACTAGATCAGGTTGCTCAGAGCCCTGTCCAACCTGACTTGAATGTTTCCAGGGATGGGGCATCTATCACCTCTCCGGGCAACCTGTTCTAGGTTACATGCATCACTTCTTCAAAACTCTGAATCTTCAAAACACTGGAAGAAAGAATAATGAAATAATGGCTAGGATGGGTCAGAAAAAAATCCTATATCTGAGTATAACTATGGATCTAACACAACAGAGATTCATAGGCAATGTCAGCCACAACTGATGATCTCTAAAAGTTAAGTGTATGCTGTTCTTCCAACAGGTTTTTACAGTGTTTCAGTCAGTCTCCCAATAAGTAAAATACTTACAAAAGTGGCCTTTCTAAATAACTCTGCTGCTTTTCAAGTCTTCAAGGCTTTCCCATTGTTTATGTCTACCTTCACCTCAACTTTTCATCTTTTATATCTATATCATCTCAGATGGTAAATTATCTTCCTTTTTGTGTGCATGTTTTTCCAAACTGCTTTCTAAAGTATACAGAAAAACTATAGCAACAATGATGAATGACATCTATACCTTTTAATTTGTAGCACAGATTTGTCTGTTTCTACGCCTTATTCTCAGTACTAACAGGCATATTTCCAGTCACTTCACTTCCACTTGGTATTGTCAAAGAATCACAGAAACATAGAATGGTTAAAGATTATCTGGTTCCAACCCCCCTGCCCTGGGCAGAGACACCTTCCACTAGACCAAGTTGCTCAAAGCCCCATCCAACCTGGCCTTAAACACCTGCAGGGATGAGGCATTCACAGGTTCTCTGGGAAACCTATTCCACTGCCTCACCATCTTCACAGTACAGAATTTCTCCCTTATCTCTGCTCTACATGTACCCTCTTTCAGTTTAAAGCCAATATCCCTTGTCCTATCACTACATACCCTTGTCAAAAGTCCCTCAATACCTTGTCAAAAGGTACCTGAAGACTGCTATAAGGTCTCCCTGGAGCCTTCTCTTCTGCAGGCTGAACAGCCCCAGCTCTCTCAACCTGTCCTCATGGGAGAGGTGCTCCAGCCCTTTGATCATCTTTGTGGCCCTCCTCTGAACTCACTCCAAGAGGTCCATGTCCTTCTTATGTTGGTGGTTCCAGAGCTGGACGCAATACCTTGGTAATCTTTTTATGCAGGTCCCACACCACAAAGCTCAAGGGTGTCACGTTTTGTAAAACATCAGACACAAACACTGATGTTCCAAAACTTCTAAGTTATTTTATCCTCAACAGCAAGCAGACTGGGAATGGTTGCTACTCACACAGACATAGCTGAGTTACTTCTAATTAGCTGAAATACCAGTAACAGCATAGCAAACACAAAGAACTAACTGCAAGCTAGTTGCCCAAATACATTCTTTACAATATCACACCCAGTAAACAGTAAGCTTGGGACCAAAGGAACAATGCAGGACATATGCCTCATATCCCATAAAAAAAAAATCCACGCCATGCTTCAAGTTGTTTCACTATGGTCTCAAAGAAAGTTGTTTCAGTGTGTTAAGTGAGACTATCTACATGAAATTTGTAGATGAACAGATTGTGGGCCAGACCTTGCATACATTTCTTCAAGAGACTATCCTTATTTGTGCAGATAAGAGCCAACAAATTTCAATGGACTCACTAAATTGCATATTAACTTTTCCAAGACTGACTTCTAATGTCATAACCACATTCATAACTATAGTTTACTCAAATTATTCATGAAACATAACTCTTGAACAAATGAAAAAGGCAGTGGTAATATATATACACACATATGCAATTAAAACGAGGAACTTCTTAATAACTCAACGCTAAAATATGTGATATACCTATGTACGCATAGATAGAATTATTCGTAAGAAGAAAATGTGATATATAACGTCCTAATCAAAAACAAAGTGTTCAAAAGTGTTCAGAAGGTCTGCTTTAATGTGAATGTATTAATTTTCACAACAAAGAGTCCATTAGTAAAGAATGCTGCAATATTTCTGTATGCCTTACAATGTCATTAAAACTGTACAAGGCTCCCATGAGTGATTTATTTCACTGAGTCTGCACCATAATAAATAATCTTCTAATTTAAGCTTGTCATTTAGGCTACTGATAATCCAATATTAGAGAAAAACACCAGTAAGTTTTCTTCCACCTGAACAGAGACATGTAGTTGGAGATGTCCCTGCTCCTTGCAGTGGGATTGGACTAGATGACCTTTATAGGTCCCTTCCAACCCAAACCATTCTATGATTCTCTGATTCAGCATTAAGTTTCTTAAGTTAATCAATGCTCCCTATCTAATTATGTGACCAAACTGTTAAGTAAATGGTCTCCTCCTACTCTTTACTCTTTAAATAATTTCATTGTTTTTATCAAAGCAGTCTTACTCAGATTTTGATCTGTTTGTAAATGTTTTTCCTCTGTGACCCAGACTGAGGGAAGGAGTAGAAGAAGATGAGAAATAAAATTGCATAAATTTACTTTCAAAATCTGAGATATTCTACATTACTAGACATTACTAGTTATTTAGTCTTTTCTCATAGGTATGCTTTTGTTACAGGATGGATTTTCAATGTAAGAAATTAGCCACTCAGTCTCTACTATTTCTGCCTCTAAATAGCCAAGAAGTCCTGCTATGCTTGAGGTTAACCGAAAGGTAGAATTGATATCAGTGGGGAAAGAATGGACACATCCTGGGCAAGTTGCTGTGTTCCTTAAAAAGAGGCTTATGCTGCAATATCATCATAGGATAAATCTACTCATTTCATAAATGACAGAAGAGCTGTGACAGATAGCTATTGTAATTTTAGAGCTAAATGTTCAGGTCAGTCAGATGTAGATGTAAGATAGCTGTTCCTGTAAACAATAAGGGTATTCCATGTTCATTTTTTAAATCACAGTGTAAACAACTTATCCTCAATTTAGTATAGAGTGCAACTCCCATAATTTATCATTTCACATGACTGTTATGCAACAAGCAATTTCCTTCCAAGATCATGGTATTCACATATTCCACTTTCAAGGAAAAAGTAGATAAATGTTGTTAGATCACATTCTCTCACTGAAAAAAAACATTCACCAGATCTTTCCACTGAACACAATGTATTTTCCTGCTGAAAAAATTGAGATCTGTTCTCTATCATGACAACAGCCATCACTTAGTGAAGCACAGAGGCCTACTGCAAAGCAAATACTTCTGTTAACTATACCACCTTTGCACTCGGGACTCAAAAATCTTGCAATTAACAGTGATTCACCAATTAAAAAAATTAAAGTTATCTTCAATACAATACACGCAGGCATGTGTCCACATTCATACATTGGACATGTTACTTAACTAATACACTCTCCATAGTAGCTTTGATTTTATATATACTTCTCTACCAATATACAAGATTTCTCCTCAACAATATTATGGAGGAATCTATGAACAGAACACTTCTCTTAGAAAACAGTGCAGAAACCCATGTTTTGTGATATGAACTTTCGATATATTATACCTTGCATGAAAAGTGTAATTCTGTCAAAAACCTGAAATTATAAGTAGTTGAAATGTAATGATTTTTTTTCTTCAGAGAAAACTGAAACTATGAAAATATGCCCCGAAATTTCTAAAATGAATTATTTTAATTTCCCCCCCGATAGATCACAAACTGATGCAAAGATGAAACACCTTCTGATTGAAATAGAACTTAATTTTGAAATCTTGAAGCCTTGAAATATAATTGAATGTCTTGCATGCCAATGTACTGCAGTTTAAATAAATAAAAAAAATAAATCCCCACAATTTAACTGTCAAATAAATATCGAGTAGCTACCTAAATGAAAATTATTTGTTACACAGACTTTCAGAGCATCTACAAATTGATCTAAAACATTGAACGGTAATTTGAATTAAAACCACTTTTAGGCATAAACTATGGACTTTAACTTATTATAGCCAGAAGGAAAAAAAATTGGTCTATATCTTCATTATTTTCTGTTGCCAATATAGGATATATAAGGAGGGGAAAGAAATATCACAGGTTGATATTTTTTGTTTTTAAAAGGCAAGTAACTCCACTTGAATATTTCAATGAACACTCAGCAAACAAGCAATGAAGAGCCTCTGTGTGAAATAACTGAGGCACATGGCATATTTCTTTATTACTCAAGAGTTGAGAAAGGCAAGGCAAGGTAGCAAAGACAGGAGAAGAGCTGTTTAAACAATATCATGTCAGTATCTTATTTTCTGAGCAAATTATCTATGCTAGCTATGTAAAAAATACAGAAAATAAGTGGAATGCCTGGCTTGTCACTATGTCAGCTGTTACTTTTTCTGAAACTGACATAATTTCATTTGTATGCTATTTCATAATGTAAATATTGTCATCTCAGGGAATTCAGATTACTTACAAATTTTTAATAAATACATTAATTAGAGCTTTCCTGTCAGAAAATATATCCCTAAATTAAAATGCTTTGAAATTTTATTTTCTTCTAATTTGTTGTGACAAGTTGTGGTGGATTGACCCTAGCTGGACATCAGGTGCCCACGAAAGCTGTTCTATCATTTCCCCTCCTCAGCTGGACAGGGAATACAAAATATAACAAAAGGCTCATGGGTCAAGATAAGGACAGGGAGAGAGAATTCGCCAGTTACCATCTTGGGCAAAACAGATTCAACTTGGTGAAAATTAATCTATTTTATTACCAATTAAATCAGATTAGGGTAATGAGAAATAAAAACCAAGTCTTAAAAGACCTTCCCCTTACGTCTCCCTCCTTCCCAGGCTCAACTTTGCTTATGATTTTCTCTACCTCCTCCTCCCCGCGCAGTGCATCACACATTGTCTCTGCCACTCCCTTCTCCTCAGAGGGAGGACTCCTCACACTCTTGCCTTGCTGCAGCATGGGTTCCCCCCCACAGGAGACAGTTATCTATGAACTTCTCCAATGTATGTCCTTCCTATGGGCTGCAGTTCTTCATGAAGTGCCCCAGCTTGGGTCCCTTCCACAAAGTGCAGTCCTTCAGGAACAGATTGTTCCAGTATGTGTCCTGACGAGGTCCTCTCTACACAGGTTCGCATGTCCTGCCAGGAGCCTGCTCCAGCTTGGGCTTCCCATGGGTTCACAGCCTGCTTCAGATGTATTGCCCTGCTCTGGCATTGGGTCTTCCACAGGCTGCAGGTGGATATTTGCTGCACTGTTAACCTCCATCAGGTGCAGGGGCACAACCTGCCTCACCCTGGTCTTCACCACAGGCTTCAGAGGAACCTCTGCTCTTGTGCCTGAAGCACCTCTTCCCCCTCCTTCTTCACTGACCTTGTTGTCTGCAAGGTTGTTTCTCTCCCGTATTCTCATTCCTCTCTTTGGCTGCAGTTCCTGTTGTGCAGCAACTTTTATCCCTTCTTAAATGTCTTATCACAGGGGCACTACCACCTTCACTAATTGGCTCAGCCTTGGCCAGTGGCAGGTCCATCTTAGAGACAGGTGGCATTGGTTATAGGGGAAGCTCCTACCAGCTTCTCGCAGAAACCACTTCTACAGCCTCACTGCTATCAAAACCTTACCACACCAACCTAATACACAAGTTAAAAGTGTACCTGAATCTGCAGTATTCCCATCTTAATATTCTTAATTTTTTTATATTTGATGTTTTGTTCCGGATTGTATTTCAATTGCAGTTACAAACAATTTAAGAAACTGAAATCAAAATAAAGTGGGGTTAGGATTTGGGTTTTTTTAGATTTTCTTTTAAAGATAATTTTGAAGTTTGGTTGATTAATTCATTCCTAAGTTGCCATAATACTAATTCAAAACAGTTTTCAGCTTCATTTCAGTTAAGATTTTTCCCTTCATATTTGCATTGTCTTGAAATACCAGAAGCAATTTCAACTACAAAGACACCCATGGCTAAATTCCCATTCACTTAACTAAGATCAGACTTTCACTTTCTAATACTTATGTTATTTTATCTTTTTATGTCCTTCACTGCAAGCAGTGGCAAATGAAGTAAATGGAATTAAACAGAGATGGAACTGACATTAACACAGTTTGCTATTGTTTACCCCAACAATACAGTATGGTTGTGTGGAAATAAAAAGTTTATAATGAGAGCAGAGTATGGAACAACATGAATTCATTCTCATAACAGTGATTCTAATGTTAACGGGACATTGTGCAAACACAACCCATTCCATTACAATTTAAGGAATTTAATCGTATGCCCATTTCTAGTTGCAATTTATTTTTCCTCTTACTGTAATAAATAAATACATGTATTATGTGTAAATTAAATCAAAGATAAAACACCTCATACCAATCAGTATCTCTAATCTCCCCATCTGTCACTGTGCACTGCGTGAAGCAACAGATACATAATATTATCTCTGTATATAACCCCAGCTCAATACTGATAACTCCATTTCCAGTTGCTAATGTTCCATTTCCAGACACATAAAGGACAAGAAGATGATCAGGAATAGTCAGCAGGGACTCAACAAGGGGAAGTCATGCTTGATCAACTTGATAAAGATCTGTGGTGAAATGACTGGCTTAACAGAGGAGAGGAGAACAGTGGGTATCGTCTACCTTTAACTTCAGTAAAGATCCCATAACATCCTCACAGAGAAGATGCTGAACTAATGGCTGGATGACCCATCCAGTGAGGTAGATCAAAAACTTGCAAAAGAGCCAGGCCCAAAGGGTGTTGATCAGTGGCATGAAATCTAGTTGGAGGCCAGTAACTAGTGATGTAGCCAAGGGGTCAATACTGAATCCAATCCTGATCAACACCTTCATTCATGATCTGGATAACTGGGCAGAATGTACTCTCAGCAAGTTTGCTGATGACACAAAACTGAAAGAAGTGGCTGATACACCAGAGGGTTGTGCTGCCATCCAGTGGGACCTGGACAGGCTGGAGTAATTGGCAGGCAGGAACCTTGCAACATTCAATGAAGGGAAGTGCAAGTTCTGTGGCTGGGGACCAGCTTTGCAGAAAGGACAGCTAGAGTAAGCAGCTTTGCAGAAAAGGACCTGGGGGTCCTGGTGGACACCAACTGAAATGTGAGCCAGCAATGAGTCCTTTGCAGCCAAGACGAATAATGGTATCTTGGGATGCATCAGGCAAAGTATTGCTAGCAGGTAGAGGGAGGTGATCCTTCCCCTCTGCTCAGCACTGGTAAGGACACACCTGGAATGATATGTCCAGTTCTGGCTTCCCCAGCAGAGGAGAAACATGGAGCTGTTGGAGAGATTAAGGAACTGGAGCATCTTTCATACAAGGAGAGGCTAAGAAAACTGGAAGTGAAGGCTCAGGGGGATCTTACCAATGTGTATAAATATCTGAAGGGAGGGTGTAAATAAGATGGAGCCAGGCTCTTTTCAGTGGTGCCAAGTGATGGGACCAGAAGCAATGGGCACAAACTGAAACACAGGAGGTTCCCTCTGAACATAAAAAAAACTTCTTCACTGTGAGAGTGATATGACTGGCATAGGTTGCACAGAGAGGTTGTGGAGACTCAATACTTGGAAATATTCAAAAGCTATCCAGACATAGGCCTGCACAACCAGCCCTAGATGGCTCTGCCTGAGCAGGGGATTGGACCAGATAATCTCCAGAAGTTCCTTCCAACCTCAATCATTCTACAGTTCTCTGAATTTTAGGTATCGATGACAATCTCTCCAAAGATATGACCTAAGAAATTTGAGGATTAGAATGCCAAAATGCTTCCATTTTGCTGACACACACACAAAAATTACGTTCTGTTTGCTTCATTTAATGTTGATTTCGACAGAACAAAGGACCTCAGGTTTTGGTTCTATAAACACTGAGATTTAACAAGAGAATTTCATACCAATACAGTGAGTTCCAACAAAGGGATACAGCAATTACAAAAAATAATACTACAAGGATGGCTGCCAAAAAGCACACAGAAAATGTACATTTATAAATACTATCACACATAATACTGTATAGCCAAAGAATTTGTTGCTTATATTTCTGTACAGCAGCGACATCTTAAAGTAGTGATTTCTTACAGAAATAATAATAATACAGCAGGGTTAAAATACTAGGAGCCGCATGAAGAATATTAATCTGAATTTGAAGGTACTCCCAGTTGTGGCCCAGGAACAACACCTGAATTACATCATTCAGTTTTGTGACTTTCTGCAGCAGCAAGAGATGACAACACGACATTTTTTAATAACACTGCAAAAGTGGCAAGCATAAAGTATTAACATACAGGAATGGTTTGAGTCCTGAGGCAGCAGCATAACTAAAAACAAGGACAAGATTCTGTTTGAACACACATTCAATGTACTCCAAAATTACTATTTCTTAAAGAAAATAGGATGTCTGTGCCAGTCTCCTGCAGTTTTACTGTTTTGTTTTGTTATTTGATGTTTCAAAAAATTGTTGTGCAGTAATCAAAACTGCAAAAATGTACCTGTATCCTACAAACTCTATCCGTGTATAATACAAAGACGTTTGATTCAACACAGTCTTTATTTGCTACAATACTCAATATTCTGTCAAATAATCAGCATTAAGTCTTTCTTTTGCTTTTTGGACTTTTTAAAGAGAAATCAACAGGGCAGCTACAGAGGGGAGCTGGCCAAACTGAGCTCTGTAGTTTTGCAGTTACATCACTATCGGCATGCCAGTCAGCAAGTTCAGAGCTAACTTTGGTTTATTTGTGAAGAGATGCATTCACATCTCAGAGCTGAAAAGGTGCTACGGCTCAGCATTCCATATGAAGACATATATCATTTTCTATATCCCACTTAGATGGCCTCAGAAACAAGCAATAGCTTTTCTTGACTGGGCATTATTATAATTGTCTTACACTTCACCTTCGATGGATTCAATGGACTTGATGCTACTCCTAGTATTAACATTGCAATTGTTTTCTATCTGGCATCTTTAAGTTACTTCTGGATAAGGGAATAGGTGCACACTCTATCATGTCAAACATGATGGTGGAGTCCGCTGATAATCCAGCAAGGGACGTGTCCTGATACTGTTTTCCAACCTGTACATTAAATGGAATCCTATAATTTAAAAATATAGTAAGCACTTGAAATGAACTTCAAACCTTTCAGCAACCTCAAAAGAGATGCCTATGCTATTAAATTGACCATTGTCTGTGAATGTTTCTGGGCACTAGGCTTAACCACTCATATCACAAAATTATTCAAATGGTTTCTGGCACACCTGCAGCCTCAGTGTTTTCTTGCAAGCTATTACTGTCCATGGCTGACAAAACAGTGAAGAACAACAAGGAGTTTGCATTAAACCATCTTGTTTTGGAAGCTACGGGAGCTTACTTACATTGCTATTCTCTGCTCTCTGCTTTTCAGCCTCAGAGAATCGTAGAATCATATAATGAATTGGGTTGGAAGGGAACTGTAAAGCTCATTTCGTCCAACCTCCCTGCAAGGAGCAGGGACATCTTTGACTAGATGTCGTAGTTCAGCAACTTTCAAGGCCAGATTGGATGGGGCTCTGAGCAATCTGATCTGGTTGGAGATGTCCTGCTGCTTGGAGGGGGATTGGACTAGATGACCTTCCAACCCAAACTATTCTATGATTCTATGATTTTAAGTTAATATTTCCAAGAGACAAGAGCTAAATATCCTGCTGAATTCAACAGTTTTACAGTATATCGTTAACTATATTAACAAGCAACACCTGAAACAATCTAGAAAGGAAGAGAGGCTTTCTTGCCTCTGGCAGTGCACAGCACCATCTCTGGACACTACTAAGCTATCTATGCCAACTCTGATTTTTCTTCTTGGCTTATTAAGCTACTTCTGAAAAGCTGAATATTTGCCTTCGGAAAACAACATTTAAAGTTTAACAAAGCATTATTAAAATAGTGTCAAGGGCTTTCTAATGTTTTGAAATTTTTTTTTTGTTATCTAAGCCCTTTTTTTACTGTGGAGATTTTAGTGTAGCACAGAACCTTTACTCTAAAAAATATAGCATTTTTTTTTTTGTCTACTACTCATCAATGTAGAGAAGTAGAGAGGGTTTGGCAGTAAAGAAGCTTCAGTTCATTCCTCTGTTTGCTTTATTTATTTCTGCAGTCTGTTTTAAATGTATTCTCTCTTGGGCTTCTTGCTTGTGCAAGCAGTAAATCAGGTAGTAGAGTGAAAGAACACTTGAAAAGATTACAGCACCAGTTGTGCTTGAACAGCTCTATCATATCAGGGCAAAAAGGTCAACTTCACTGTAATGAACCCAGGGTTTAGGAAGCTATTGTCTTGTGCTTTTTCACATAAGTGTTGTTTGAATGTATGTGATATTATTATTTATAGGGTGACTGTGTGACAAAGCAATTCTATTTCTCCTGAAAAGTGATACTAAACATTTTGCTCTTAATCCAGAATTCAAATATGTATGGGTATAAAATGCAAAAGGTGAGTAGGTTGTTGTTCGGCATCCCTAGTCAGAGGTTATCAATAGCACAGTACTTACAGTCTAATTAACAGAATAGCGTCAGCAGTCTATGCTATATGTTTCACTCTTTAACACAAATGGGCCATATTGTCACCAGGCCATAGTTCACTGTTTTGAAATAATAGGATATAAATCATAGAATCATAGAATCATAGAATGGTTAGGGTTGGAAGGGACCTTCAAAGGTCCAATCCCCTGCAAGAAGCAGGGACATCTTCGACTAGATCAGGTTGCTCAGAGCCCCGTCCAACCTGAACTGAACGTCTCCAGGGATGGGACATCTACCATCTCTCTGGGCAACCTGTTCCAGTGTTCCACCACCCTCACTGTAATGATCTTGGTGTATTCCATTTGTTGATACGTACATAGACAAAGTGACCAAGATCTGTAAGGAAGACTTCTCCTAATGATGCCCCATCAAGATTTCAAGTTTCGCAAAAGGAAGCTATCATGGAGAATGTATTATTCATGTTATACAAACTTAGAAGAAAATGCAAAAAAACCTCTGCCTTTCAGGGCTGTCAGTCAGACATATATCTAAAGCCCTAGTATTACTCATGAAGACAGAGAGACACTATCAAAAGAAATTCTCAGCAATCCTGAACATATAAGCAATCACTACTAGACACAGAAGCAAGATATAATGATTGAAAAACTAATCCTTGTAGTAAGTAGCAAATTTACATACTGTTTAGTATAAAAAACCCACCAGACAATGTAAGACTGACATTTAAAATACAAAGGAAAAACAAGTTATTTGCAACATTCACACCGTATGTCTTGCATGTATTCTCAGGCTGCTGAAGAGCGCTTTACACTGTTCAGGCACTTTTTGCGTTAATGATCTCCAGTTCTGACTGGTCTTTCTGGAAGCAGACTTCCTCAAAATATAATGGCTCAGGGCTGCCAAATCCTGTCTTCAATATAGACAAGTGCAGAACTACCATTTAGTCTTAAGTTCAGTTCCCAGAATAGCTCATTTCCACAGTGGAATGAGGTGGGGATTTTTTTTTGTTGTTGTTCGGGTTTTTTTTCTCCCGATTCACCAAAAATCTATTTTGTAGATGGCAAGCCCTGTGTCTGTTAGTCATTTAGGTGAAAATCACTAAAAAGATCAATTCTCTCTCTGTGTTCTCTGTATTTTTTGTTGCTGTGGTTGTTTGTTTTGACATCTTCAAAGAATGTTTACTTGCTAACTGCTATTATTACTGATTTCCATCCCATTAGTCAAGAGAGATGCCATGTCTCATAATGAAAAAGAGAAAAGCACAAAACTCTGCAACTGTTTAGTGTTCCAGTGTGTCAGACAGTATTATGGAAAATGATAAAACATTTTTAGATGAGTAAGAGCCAAATCCAACTCTCCTTAACAAAGGTCAGAAAACTGCCATTGGTAGCAATTGGTTTTCGTTCTGGTCCAAAACAAGTTGAGGATACAATAGAGTGTCAACAGCCAAGCTGTATTCATATTTTGCTAACTACTCTAAGATGAGAAATAACCAGATACTTCATAGAAAAAAATAGCTGCCACAGAACTTTTGATTAACTTCTGGGTTTGCACTAAAAATAGTTCCAATGCTATTTTGTGCCTCTTAATTTTTTGAGAACATCACTTTCTATAAAAAAAAAAAGACATTACGTACAGTTTATTGATTACAACCATATCCTTGACATCAGTAAGTACTTAACTAAGTACTAGATTAATGCTGGTAAAACTGATATTTTCCATAATCTATGTTGAAAACATTTCAATGCCAAACAATTTGAGGGACTCATATTTCATTATTAAAATGTTTTTTAATACACAATTTTTTTCTCACTCTAGAAATAGCTTGGGCCTTCATGGTGGGAAAATATTTATTTCCTTTCACAAAAGACTTTTTACATGTTATAGTAAAAGACATACTAGAATTAGGGTTATGCAAACCTCATTATTTGTCTTGCATGGGAAATATGATGTTTCAACATTTATCTTTTCTGTTAAGACCTAGAAAGAAATTGAATGTTCAGTTTTGTGAAATATTAAAAAAATTCAATATACAACAAATTACAATATGCTGAAGCTCCTTAAATTGAAAAACTTTAGTCTGATTCAAGTATAGAATCATAGAGTCATAGAATATTTTGGGTTGGAGGGGACCTTTAAAGGTCATCTAGTCTAATGCCCCTGCAAGGACCAGTGACATCTTCAACTAGATCAAGTATACCGAAAATACTTAATTTTGAATCTGTTCATTAGCAAAGTTAATCTCTAGGGAGACTAATCTGGGGAGCACTTGTGGCGGAGCAATCCCCACTGCTGACCAGCACTGCTAATAAAGAACACCTGCTTAACAGTTATTTTGCATTCTGGCTGTTAAGTGAACTTCTTTGTTTCACCTTGATACTTTATTTTTTTCCCAAAGGAAATAAGGTTTGGGAGTTTAATGCCCTTACCTTTTTAAAATGTAACCAAGATCAAACAACCAGAAGCACACACAAAGAGAGAGAACAGAATTAAATAATCTTGTTTAAATGAACTGCTTAGAATGCAATATTTCATTTAGAATTCTCTGATATATGCCTTTATCAAAATTAAAAGCAGTGTGTATGTGGAAAATCTTCAGTGACAAACTATTACAATAAAAAAATTGCTCCATAAAAAGTGATTTTTTTTTAATTCCTAACTGTGATGATAAATTGTACAATATATTTTTTTCAGAACTAGACTTCTAGAACAAGATATTGGAAAGTCAGGTTCTATTCCTGGACCTCCCATTGGCTTCTTAGATAATTTGGGTGAGCTGTTTTTCTATTTCTTACTCAGTTTCTTTACCATAACAAATATTTTTGCATAAGAATTACATATAATTTTAAAAGTAAAATAATTGTCTTAAAATTGAAGTGGTGTTAGTGAGTTGGATCTGTGTGAGATATAGAAATAATTTTGTGTTATGGTCTTTATTAAATTTTTACATCTTGTCACTAATAGATTGTTGCTCATGAGAATATTAAAAAAATACATTTACTTCAAGCAGTTTTGGTTTTTACAATTTGTGACATTTTACAAGAATCTTTCAACTAGCAGAAAAGATTGCTTAAAAAAAGAAATACTACTATCAGTGACTGCTATCACCCTTTGGATTCCATACTCAAATTATTATCCTCCCTATCAGTCTAAAAGTAACATGTCTAACTGCAGACTGCCTCTTTAGAATCAGGCTGCACTTTGAACAGCTGACACCCTGTTCAGGTTCACTGCCTACAAAAATAGCCAATCTTCTGTGGGAAACACTATCAACAGCCTGTTGATTATTTTCAGGAAATTCATGAGAGCATCACACTAACAGTTTATAGAAAAAAAAATTCCTCCTTGTATGCTCCTGGGGATATATGTATACAGTAGTAATTTCACAGAAACAGCTTTATTTCCAAATCAAAACATCCCCATAATGTCAGACAAATTGGTCCACTAAGCTTTCTGAAATCCTTTTCTTTGATGATATTCCCCTCCCAACTGAAAACTTAGTTTCAAATATTTATCAAGACATGGAAAACAACCCCAGCAATGTAAAATAAATAATAGGAAAATTATATAAAATGAGAACTTTAAAAATATGCTGCCCTCAGTTACATGATTACAACTGTATTCTACTTTATGTTAGCTAAATCCCAATGGCCAATGTCACAAATTTTCCTGCAACACCATTTTCAACCTCACAGCTCCACAGAATCAACTAATACACACAACATAAAAATAATACAAGTGTAAAAACTATATGTAAATATAAAACCACTTCTATGTTTCTTGAATTAACTTATCTGAAATGAAGCAGATATAGAAAAAGGTTAAATGAAAGAAGAATGTTTCCAATCTACACAGGCACATATACTTTTCAAAGAAAGATTCCTAAGAAAAGTCTGTTCCAGAAGTTTTTAAAAAATATTTGTATTGTATCTGCCTTCAAGCAAGACAAGGAGAGTATGGAGTGGATGTGGAGTCATTAGGACTGTGGTAATTCTGAGGGCTACCTGCTACAGATTGCTCAAACCATTTCTGCTCTGAAAAAAAAACAAAGGGTAAGAATAAAATTTAGAAACTAAACAAGGAACATATAGTGTAGATTTCTCCTCATGAATATTTCTTATTCTTCTACTGTTGGCAAAACTCTGTCTTGACATAAACGTGAACACTGAATTTTACATGTAATTTGCACATTCACTATTCCAGATAGAAGAAAGACATTTCTGTTCTACCTCAGAGACTTGTAGACTTACAGACTTAGAATTCAGGAAAGGACTGAATTGCATGCTTACATCTTCTCTTGTCCTGGATGCAACGAGCCAAAAAGCATTTCTGAATGAAATATTTGTCAATCAAAATCAAATATTTGCCTCCAAAAATCTTAACAAAAACCCAGATAAATTAATACTTTGAAAGTGATCTTTCAAATAAAAGTAGACCTAGAAGAATCATAAACCAGTAGTAAGTAATGATTTTAGGAGACCAATCAGATTTCTTAGAGTGATCCAAATTTCCGTCAAAGGGCAGAATTGTGTTTTGGAATTTAGTGCTCCTAAAAGCATTGAAAATTAGAAAAAGTTTAAAAAAGCGTAAACCAAAAAAAAAAAAAAAATCCACCTTAAAAAATGTCCATGTATATAAAAACTTCCCCTTTGGGATGCAACTACAAGTCTGAGTGTCACACTGAAAACAAAGCTTATCTGTTAAAAGGAAATGGATTATCGCATTTTACCCCAGATGTCAGTCAGTCTGATTATTGATATTATGGAAATTACAGGATCATGTTAATGTCCTGAATGAGGGACAGTCTTATTTTTACTTTTATTGTAAATTCATAAAAGTTTCAAAGTAACTGTTCAAAATCTTACCCATAACGCCTTTGAAAGAGACCTATAACAGTATAAGGAAAGCATTACAAGGATGTATGGAGAGATGAAAATATCAGCACTATGATCAATTGGATTTGACAAAACACAAGATGTAGGATATCTTTGACAGTTCAGAGGATCTTAAAAGGATTTGATTGAAAGACATATTAGGCTAACAGAGCCATGGAAAAGTAAAGGATAAAAGCAAATCCCTAAATAAATACAGTAGCTCCTTTTACTTTTGTAGGCTTTTATCCTAAAAGTATTTGCAAAGTCTAGAGCATGAAGTACATGATCACTACTAAAGCACTGATGAGAAGAAAATGTGCAAGACTCAAGACTGAGTAGTAGGGACACCTGAGAAGCCTCAGGTTTAAATACTAAGTTAAAGATGTGCAACCGTAAAAAGGATACAGTCTTAGATATTTGCTGTGAACAAAAATCAAATGAAAACTACTTCAAAATCCCCAAAAGGAAAAAATTATGTACATACACAAACAGTTCGAGTTCAAATAGCAAGCTGGGATATTCAAGGACAAATCTTGACATGCAGATAATGTATTCACTTGTGAGGGTTTTTTTGAGATGCACATCTGGTAGCAGAAGAAATGAGTCCATATATCTTCTGCAAGTATCTGTTTCCCTCCTTGGTCTTGCAGCATGCTCACTGACCTGTATTACCTATTTTTGTATTTTAAAAAACTCTTCTACCTGTCCATGGAAGAGCTCACTCATGAAAGATGATCAAAAGTGTAGTTGTGGAATATGGAGTGTGTGTATCTAACAAAAGTGAACTCATTATAAACAAAGTTTATGGAATTCAATATTTTATATTGTGTATAAAAGGAGAATACAACTGCATTCAATGTAGGACAGTGACTGAAGAGATTGATCCATCCATGATAAGAAAACAGCAAAATTCAGAGATTTGTAGAAATTCAAACAAATGTAAACTTCACTTTACTTTCTCCCTACTCACAGAGTAACATTAAGAGACCCTCAGCTAAGAAAATACTCTGAAGCCAAACAAAGATCATATTGCCCATACAACACAAGATACTTTAAGATTTAACTTCAGGTAGACAAACAGTTCTGAAAAACCCAATGAATGTAAGGGAGGGTAAGACAGCACAATTTTCTGTTTACACATCTTCTTTGAGTTTTGTAGACAGTGTGCTGCATTAAGCATGTATTGGTAGTTAAAGGAAGTTTCCTCATAACATTAAAATCTCCTTGAACTCAGAGGTGTAGGTTCAATTGAGAACAAAAGATTATTTGCTGGGTTCCACAATCTAATCCAGTGTCTTAGGAAAAGTGACACTGTATTCTCCTCCCTGCAATTAATTGTGAAGGAACAAGGGTGGAGGAAAGGCATTTCCTGCTGGTCCAAACGTATGGAGCACTTCAGTCTGGAATTTACAGAAAATACCACCCAGGAGGGAGGTAAATGGATTGGACTCCTTGAGTTCTAAGTAGCCCACAAAGTGACCCACTAAATTTAACTTAGGCATGGATTAGATTTTCAGCGGAATTCAGGCAAACTGAAAGTACAATCTGCTTTCAGAATTATTTTTGCTGTCCAAGCACTAACAGTCTGATCATAGAATCATAGAACCATAGAATGGTTTGGGTTGGAAGGGACTTCTAAAGGTTATCCAGTCCAAACCCCTGCAGGGACATCTTCAACAAGATCATGTTGCTCAAAGCCCCATCCAGCCTGACCTTGAATGTCTCCAGGGATGGGGATCACAGTCCAGGTAAAATTGTCTCTACAGACAGGGAAAATGGAGCTCCAGGCCTCCATCTCTGGGTTGTTACATTCAAAGTAGTTATGGGGAAAAGAACACACTATACATAGGGACTACATATTAGTCTAGTTACAGTAACAGTAACACTTCTAATCCAAAGTAATACAGAAAAACACTTTAAATTGTGTGTGTGTTCTCTTTTTATCTAGGTATATATTTCTCTTACATTTTCAACTTCAGCCATGGAAATTGACCTTAAAAGAAAAGTGTCCCATTTTTGTTTTTCCCATATTGAGATACTGTAATAAAAAAAAAATAAAAAAAAAACAAAACAAAAAACCAAACCAAAACAAAATCCAAACAGAGAAAAACTATGCAATATACAGATCTAACAATACCCATAGGACTGTAATAGATTGTTTGTCCTTCTGTTCTACCTATGGAAAAAAAAAATACAAAAAATCTGCAGCCAAGACTACTATGAATAGCTACCTTTGTCAACCCACCCAAAGCATCTCTTTCTGGAGGAGTTTCTGCTGATAGTCCAGCTAATTAGCAGCACTGTTACTTTCTCAACGCAGTTTGCAGCATCTTTTATGAAGGACTTTACTACTAGGTAAAATAAAGAATATTTTACTTGGTGTGCTTAAGGAACTGTTCAGTCATCCAGCCGTGTTTCTTACCCTTGGGTTTCATCTCTCTTTTAGAACAAACATCTAAAACTTGATATTTTAACTGAAAAAAATGAAGCACTGGTACCTAAACTTTTACTTCTCTCTTTTTCTTCTTTCCTTTCAAAATAAATGTCTCTTTGAATGTAGCAGTTACAATCACTCCTTACAGATTTACATTCTGGCATATGCAGTTAGCTCTATCTCACTTCACTGAGAGCTACTTAAGTACAGAGAGCACTTACTCAGCAATCCTGTATTTTAAAGGTTTTTTTTCCTCCTTTATCTTTCTTCTTACTGTGCTATGCTTCTCTCTCCCCTTTGGATGTCACTTCTCCTAGAGGAAGCTTTGGAGAATTACACTGCAGGAATCCCTGTGCCAGAAGCCCAGCCCCACGGCTTTGGTTCTCAATGTAAAACCCCCTTACTCAGCTCAGCCCTAAGAGCTCATGCAGCAGCAGAGCTGGCATCTAGTATGGGGTCAGAAGAGTGAGGAATTTTCTCTTTTCCTCTTCCCTGTCTACCCAACAGGTGTGCCTGGCCTTTTGCCCTTTCCCTCAGTTCACAGAAAACCGGCCAAAAAGACCAAACATCTGAACTCAACCAGGTCACGAAAAACAACAGAAAACAGAGACCTCTGATCTCCTCAGGCTATGACCAGACACTGAAACCACATTGCAGCAACTCTGAGTTTTCAACCTGAGTCCCACCTCTTCTCAAACTGCTTCAGGGGCTACCTCTTTTCTTTCTCTCTCTCAGGTTTTGGGCTAACAATGTGAGGCACCAGCATCTCTGCTGCCTCCTCTCCATACCAAAGTTTGCCCAGTTGGACTTGCAGCCCGACAGCAAGACCAAAGCAAAAACCTCTCTCTTCCCTTTCCTCAAGTTTTCGGTGAGCCTTCATCACCTAAACTGCTTATCAAATCTAATCTAATCTGATCTAACCTAATCAAACCAAACCAAGCCAAATCACACAATCAGTTGGCAGACTTGACATGAGCTCTGCCTTCCTAGTTGTTTGCTTTCATGTGTGGCCACCTGCAGAGACACATTCACAGAGGGCAGCTCACCATGTCACTGTGCCTGGGATCACAGAGGGGTTTACTCACCTTTTCCACAACTGGTTACCCTCAGAAGTCTGTCATGGGCAAAAGGGACCTTGTCGTGCCTGTGGTACTAGCAAAGCAGCTGGTGCTGCTGATGTGCCCTCAATTTTTACAGTTCACATTCTCAAATACAAAAAAAACCCTTCAGTAACCATGCAGTTGAACTTGTAAAAATCACACCCTTTTTACCCCCCTCCTATTCTCCACCCTTCTAGGGCTCCTGGGGTCCTGAACATGGGCTGTGTATGTGTCCTGGTTTTGGCCAGGATAGAGTTAATATTTACCTGAGCTGGGTGGAGAACTGAAGCTGGTAGCCCCTATGGCTGGGATAGTTAACTAATTAGCTAACAGCTGGGGTTAATTTACCCAAATTAGCCAAAGGGCTATTCCATCCCATCTGACATCATGCTCAGGATATAAGTGAGGAGGGTGCTGAAGGGAGTCTCCCAGCTACTTGGAAGAAACCAGGTGTGGAGATTTGTTGTAAGCCATTATACTGTATTTGTATTCCATCACTGTTTTGTTTTCTTCTGTTGTTGCTGTTAAATTTACTTTTTGTTCAATCTCAACCCACGTGTTTGTGGGTTTTCTCCTGGTTTTCTTTTGTTTACCAAATCTCCCCCGTTCTCTTGGAGGGTGGGGGGGGAGTGAGTGAGTGAGAGAGAGACTGCGTAGTCTGGTCCCGGTTGGGGCTGAACTATGACAGTATGGCTACCTCCAAAGCAGCAGGGCAGCTGGGGGGCCACAGGGGGACTAGAGCAAATTACCATGCTCAGCCCTCAGCAGGGAGCATTCCATGCTCATGGCCCTCAGTCTTGGGCCCATTTAGGTTTATTTCCATACATTATCTCAGCATGGCCCATGCCACTGATGGCACTGCACAGCCCCAGCTCTCCCTAAGGAAAGGGGGAGTCACTCATCCCCAGGCAGTGGGTCGGCCAGTGCCACCCAGGCCACCACAAAGCCCCATGAGGCTTCTGCGAGTAATGGCAAAATCACATTTACTGGGCTTCAAGATCTCTCTCTGTTTGGCTAGCTGGCAGTAAGGTGCAGAGAGGGGAAAGAGAGAGAACTGTGATAGTAACTGTAGGGTTGGAGTACAAAGAAAGAGCAATTAAAAAAAAAATCTTTGCTAAATGCCAGCAGGTGCATTTGTCTTATATATCCAATATATCCAAAGGACACCACTGTCCTTTGGCTATATTAATGCACTGAAAATTTGTTAATGTGTTATGAAATACACTGGAATTGATAATTGTTACATTGTGTTACAGTTTCTACATGCTCCATCTCAGAATATTTTTAATGACAACAAACCATTGCAGCACTTTGTGTATGGAAATCCCGTGAAAAGACAGTCCCATCATGTGAAAGGCAGCCAACATCCTACAGTCCTTATTTTTCTAATTTTCCCGCCCAGGATTTTTCGGAGAAGATGGGGAGAGTTGGACGATTTTTTTTTTTTCTCTACTAGATCAACAGAAGTCTAAAGCTTTCATTTCTTTCTCAGTATTGTGGAAACATAGTACTTTATATCTAGAAACTTATTACTGCACAAAATACAGGGAGGTTTTCTCATAAATTTTGCCTGATGGTCAGTGCACATAAAGAGTAAAGACCTAGCAGAAGACTGATTAACACTGAGGTCAACATACAGAAAGAGGAATATTAAGCTTCTACCATTCATGTGTACTTTATATCTTTTTATTCTCTTCAAGGAGGAGGACCAAAGAATTTAAATAGGAGCACAGTCCTACATAAGAAGCTAAAGATAATTTAACGAATATCTGTGCATGACATAGAATCTTGTTCTGACCCCAGTCTTTTGTCTTTTCTGATGTTAAATGATTTCCCTTTGACTCTTAAAAAAGTTACAGACTGTTGCCTTAATCCACCTCTTGATCAGTTTTTAATTGCTTGCTTCTTCTTATTCATGCTAATTTCTGTGACAATGAACTTTTAAAAAGTTCTGTCTTTTTTAAAACCTCTTTTTAAAGTTCTCATTCTGAGAACTAGGAGCACATATGAAATTTCAAAGAATATATCTATTTCCTGAGACTAAATTTCTTTGGACAGTATACTGACAACAACAAATAATTCTGTTTTTCCTTTTCCTACACTAAAAAATAAAACAATTTATTTATCTGAGAAGGAACTTTAATGTTGAACTAAATATTACAATTATTAGTGGTTTTTTGCTCTGATTTTCTTACTCTTTTGGTCATTTCAAGGAACACTATTTATCAAGAACAACAAGAAATAAGCTATTACAGAAGTTGAACAAGGATATCAGAATCCAATTTCAGTTTAGCAACAGGCCAAACTACGGTATTCACATCCTGGAGTTTTGTTGCTGTTACATAGCTCAGGTTTGATTAATGAATTACGAGTATTTTAATATGCTATGCAAAAGCAGTTCAAATTCTTTCAGTTAACAAAGTCAGAACTACCTTAGACATATCACAGAACTGTCATTTCACAGAAAACCCCTTTAATAGATTAATGAAAGAAACTGAGCTGAAAATTTACCTTTGTACTGAAACCTTGTTTTTCAAAAGGACCTCATCAAAGCACTCTAAAGAAAAAAAAAAAACTATCAGTAGAAAATAGGAAGGAAAAAGGTCTGCGGAAATTTTCAAGTTTTTGCTGAACTGATCCCAAGTTTAAGAAACAAACCTGTAATATGTATGGGGTTTTTTGGTTTTTAAAGGTAAGAGTTAATCTAACTGAAGTGTACAAAAAAAATTCAATCTCTCTCTCCCCTTTTTTTTAATTTTTTTTTTTATTTTCCATTTTAGAGTAGTTTTTAAACTGAGATAACTTTTTTGTTTCTGGACTTGGGCAAGAAGGTATGTTCAAATGCTTCAAGTTGATATACAACTTTCTTATAAAAATATGAAAATAATTTCAAATCAGAAATACAATTATCCCTGTTCCAGAGTCAGTGAACATTAGGACATGCAATGCCATTACTATAGTTTACTTTTTACAGAAAATAGTACTGTGGAGCACTGTGGGTTGAGTAACACTTAGTCTGATCAGAAGCAAGCTACATATGGACATAATCCCTGAACAATGGGTTAGAAAGTTAAACAGAATTTAAAAAGTCATTGATTACTGCAATCTGCTGTAGTGCTTTACTAGGTGTCAGTAATTGGCACATAGACAATACAGTGTATTAATGCTCATGCACTAACATTGAATATGTTAGATGCTGCTGATCCTGGTTAAGTGGTTGCTATGCCATTGCTCGGTATTACTGTTTCAGTTCTGCTGGGTATATTATTTACCTGACCACTCACCATCTCACTTCATGAAACGATCTAACGTAAGGACAAAAATCAAAGCAAAACCCAGAAGTACTCTTTGTGCTGAGTGCAATATGAATATGTGCAAATAATACAAATCTATTTTAGCTAACACAGTAAATACACTCTGTTCAGAACTATCATTAAAACAACCCTTTTACAATCAATCAATCTTCTGACCATAACTGTCCCTTAGGGTTCAAAGAGAGTTTCAAAGGTTTTTTCTTTTTTGTTTTTGCTTTTGCTTAATCAATAAAGATATATTACAAAGAAGAAAATACATATTTGAGAGATTTGCACATGGCTTTTAGCTTAAATGGAAAAATATTATTTTTAATGACATCAAATCAAAGTGTAAATGTATGTTTATAAATTAATATACTTAATATATTTTTTACAGAATGCCTAATCTATGTGTCAAGATTAAATCAAAGTCATTATTTTTAAATTTCATACATGTTACTGACTATCATATATTCTTCTCTGTATCTTTTTAAATAGGAATATAGCCTGAGGAACTAATCGTCCCCTAAGCCTTTCAAATAAGACTATTCTTGTGGATGACTTACTTTAAAGGGAAATTTTTTTCTGCGCATTGATGTGTGCTGGTTACTGTGAGATGGTGAAAGGACGGAAAAAATCTGAGCTGCAGAGCACAGCATGATATGTAAGTGGAATTTATTTCACCTAGGAAATCAGTAGCTGCAATTATTCAGATGTCAGTCTTCCAAGAGAAGTTACATTATTTGTACACTTCAAAAATATTTATTTCTTTACTACTATATTTAAAAAGCACAGTTTAATTGTTCATTTTTAAATCACGTTTCATTCCAGCTCCATACATACATCAACTAGATGGATATAAAATGTAATTCTTTCTATAGCCAGTCAGGGTCCTTCAACCAGAAATATAAAATTTAAAGAATCACGAATTCTTTTGTAATAATATGTAAACATCCTACCATCTACTCTGACAACCAACGGAAAATGCTTCACATTAAAGTCAAGCATAAAAATGATGCTAAAATGGGCTTTCTTGAATTATGTTGTTAAATCAGTTTCTTTTCTTTTTTTTTTTTTCTGATACTTCTCCCAGCTTTATATGCTAAGCATTATGTCATATGGTATGGAATATTCCATAGGTCAGTTGGGGTCAGGTGTCCCGGCTGTGTCCCCTGCCAACTTCTTGTGCACCTCCAGCCTCCTCGCTGGTGAGGTGATGTGAGAAGCAGAAAAGGCCTTGACTCTGTGTAAGAACTGCTTAGCAACAACTAGAGCATCCCTGTGTTATCAACACTGTTTCCACCATAACTCCAAAACACAGCACCATAAAAGCTACTATGAAGAAAATTAACTCTATCCCAGCCAAAACCAGCACAGTGATCCCTGTCTCTTATATAAATATTATCTGCCATAGATTACCACCTATTGACTGAAGAACTAAAATGTAGTTCAGACAATCATTCAATTTCCTTTCACACAACAAGGTAAATTTTACTCTTTGTCCTTGTCTGACTCAGAGACAGCTTCCCTTGCAAGATGGGGTTTTAAGAGAATTCAGTTTGTATATTTACATATAACTGTGGAGATTGAATGCATGAGAAATGAAAGACATACCTAGTTTCCAAATGTATTCTTTAAAAATGTACTTAGTATCTGCTAATATTAATGCTTTAAATTACATTTTAAAATGGTGCTTCATTTTAAAGTGCCTGAAATCTTTCTTTGTATTCCAACTCATTCTGAGGTATGAAGAATAGGAAATATTTGCTGAAATTAAACCAAAAGCCTTTTATGTGACTTTCTGGAAAAAGAAAAAGACAGAGAGAGAAAAGAATGAAACACAGACTCAGAAGGATTTTCACTATAGACAAGGTGAGAATACTCACCTAGTATGTGGCAAATGTCAGCTTCAGGTCCCTTAATCTATTGATCTTTCACATCCTAAGTGAGAGCTCCCATATAGCCACTCTGGAATACTTTTGGGTCAGTATTTCTCAGTTGTCCTCACTGAAGCTGTTCAGATCATTCTATTCATATAGCGAACCATTTTTCAGTCATTTAAAAATTGATGAATCATTATAAATATGGTACTTTTTAAAAGCAAATCATTATATTTAATAATAATCGAGAAGAGAATCTGATCTTACATCTCCCACATAGTAGGGGAGTGAAGCTGTTTTCTTTTTGACCAAAACATTACAACCTGGACTTCAGAAAAATTCTCAAAATAGATATGCTGGCATGAAAAGGATTTTGCTTTGAAGAAAAGCACATTTTCCAAGAAGAAAAAGCATTAAAAACTTACAAATGTATATTTATTTTTTTTAAAGAAGGAAAGAAAATAAAAAGAGAGGGAAGGAGAGACCAGCTGTTTAACTGATTCAATGAATATTTATAAACTGTGATGTTAGATGTTACAGTAGATAAAATTAGGAACCCATGCTTCAGAAACAGAGTTATAGTGTTTCATATGATGGTTGGACTTGATGATCTTAGAGGTCTTTTCCAACCATAATGAGTCTATAATTCTATATTGACTTAAAAATTGGCATTACTTCAGATTACACAATTGAATGTGACAGACAAACATAGTAGTAGTATTTTAATGCAACATGTCTAAAACACATTCACTCTGAACTACTGTGTCTCCATCTCCTTCTTCATGATTTCCAGAGTAGACACTTTTAAAGTAATTTACCATAGGTAAAGGAAAAATAAATACTGTAAATGTCTTCATAAAATAAAGCCCACTTACACAAGAATTAAACTAGACAAAAAGCACAGACTTGTCCTCTACATTGAAAAAAACCTTTCATTTCTACAAGCTCCTGATATCATTTAATATATTATAATCTGTGGTGAACATTTTGGGATGATTTCTGAAATGTCAGAGTGCAAAGAATATGCATTAACTAAAATCTTCTATCTGAGAAATAGCATTGTAATAAATATTTATGATTAGGAGCATTGTTTTGCAATGAAAGAAGTTATTGCAATCTGATCTTATTTTACCAATGTAATGTTTGTATAAGAATTGACTTTTAGAGAGGGTTGGTCCTGTTTTACTCAAACACTTCTGTATTTACTCAAACGTTCTTGTATTCATATGTCAGATTTAGATACACAAGCAGGTCTTTTGCATACTAAGTCATGTGTGATTTCAATTACTTTGGGGAGATTCTGCTGCAGTAACATGATTAGTGTAGAGCATCTACACAAGTAGTAACTGAACTTGAGAGTTAAAACTGAATTCCAGCTTTCTAAATTAAAGATGTATAGTCTATACTGGAGCAGGGGGGAGGAGGAGAAGAACACTGTGTTCTGTGATGTAGCTGAGCTAAAAATAAGGAGTCTGGAATTACATTCCTAGTTAGAGTTCCTATGTAAATCAAAGACGGTACCTTGATGCATTCTAGACTGGAAGAATATGCTTCATTTTGGACTCAAATGGAAAAAAAAATAATTCATTTTTCCCCAATAAAACATTATCTCAAACCATTTTTCACTAAAATTTATTTCTTGACTTCATACTCCTGTGAAAAGAAATAAGAGATAAGAAATGAAACCTCCAAGTTTTCTGATTATACACATGCAACGTACAGACCTGCAGAAAAGAGGGAGAGTCTGCTAAACAGAGTGAATGAATGTACTATGGTATCACAGGGACAATTTTTTTTTTCAGAATTTCTAAGTGCAGTAGGTACTAGAAAGACATAAAAAGTGTCTTCACACTAAGCAAGGCCTTTTTTGTCCTGTACTATTGGGTTTCTTAAAGTAGGCACTTCTTAGTAAATTTACTGAGACATTGCAATAAACGTAAGCTGGAGCACTTTCCTCCACATTCTAGGGAGCTGCTCAGAGTCAAAGTAGGGTGAACAAGCGCCTGAGTACTCTTGAGTTTGCGGCCATTAATCCTCATTAGATTTGCACTAAAGAGCAAGCCAAACAATATGCTGCTGAGCTGAGAGAACATATCAAACAGCCTCAAGCAGAGAATTCAGTGGAGCTGATGATACTGTAAGAGTGTACTTAAATGTTGTAGGATGCTCACTTCCCAGACCAATGGAACCTTAAAGCTGTGATTTAGAAGATATGTTAGCTTGCTGTGTTATCAACACAGGCTGGTAGGAAGTAAGAATAGTTCTCTTTTTAACATGTAGTGATCACTAAGGACAGGATAAGCTCAAGAATTCTCCTTGTGATCTTCTGTTGAAGGTCAATGGCAAGGCCAGAAGATCACGGAAACAGAAAAGAAAAGGAAATTATTAGAGAGAAAGAAGGCATGCTGATGAAAAAGTGGCAGGGAGGCTATGAAAACAGTTTTGCTGAGTTGCTATGAGACACCACAAAAATAAGAATAAGATATTAGAGTAGAATTTTATATGGTCTAAAAGCTAAACAGGCCAGAATTTGCTGAAGCATGTGCAGAAATATAAATACAGACAGATTCTCACTATGGCAAACCTTCCAATTTCACTCCTGACTACCATCAGGAAAGTACAGATACAGGGAAAGAGCAGAAAACCAGCAATCAAGAGAGTGTCTTGTAAATGTTAGTTTGTTGTGGCGGTTTGCAAAACAGTTTATCCAGTATGCTTCTTGTTTATATACTCCCTCAGAAGTTCATATACTTCAAATGTACAGAGATGCCAGACCACTAGATTTAGATATAAAAGCTAACCCACTTTGGATAAAGGTGTTTTAGAAAAAAAAAACTGGACCCAAGTTGAAACACAAAACAGTATTACTAAATTTTCATATCAATTAGTGTATTTCTGGAAAAAAATACGGAGTCTTTCCTAAAGACAAGCCTGCGATTTCACATGAAATAAGGATGTGGCTAATACAGAAAGCTGTCAGCACAGCCATATCTGCTGCTTGTCTCTTATCTTTCATAACCTTCTAGTTCTTTTGAACAAGTGAAAAATCACAAAATATTTTAAGTTATTTAGTGTTAGATTTCCAGTGATAGAATATTTGCCTCTAAAATGTTGTCCTTCTATTTTCAGGTAACAAATATCACTCTATAAAATCTGACCTTGGAATGCTTACCAACTTACGGAGTGGACATTAATAAAGAGAACAATCTCAATGCCGATACTTGTTTCTTTCCTAAGTTTTTAAAGAATCTCATCCTTTCATATTTCATTTAAAATGTAGGCCCACTGAAATAAGACATAATTTAACTGCATTCTTTTTATGTCAACATAGAAACTTATTGGCATCAAGTCTTATGAATGTTTGTGGAGAATTTATCAAATTATCACAAAGATACATCTTTATTAAGCAATTTTCACCTGTTAGGAACATAAGCCTAAATTATTTTTTAATTAATTAAGTTTAAAAGGAAAGTTTCTGAATGAAAACATGAATGCAACACAAATCTCAGCTTTTCTCAGTGTGTTTAAATCTGAACTAAATTACATCCAATAAAATCTGTGAATCTTAAGACAGTGTGCCACAGGTGAAAACAAGTATCTGCCCAAAGTAAGTAATTCAGGATCAGACATCTTTGTATCTTTATGCTACATGGGATAACCAGCACTTGTATGTTTCCTCCAAAAAAGGCAGGATAGGTTTTTTTTTTTTTCTTAAGCACAGATTCAGTGTAATATATAGTAAAATTGCCCTCAAATTCTATTTTAAGTCATATGGCAGTTAGCAAGAATAATTTCTTTTATTATCTTCTATAATCTTGTACATTACAAAATTTGAGTGCTGTTGTAGTCTCTTAATGAAACTAAGTCTTGAAATTCAGAGTAAATACAACATATACCCTATAAATGTCCATGTGTGATTATCTCCACATATACTCTTAACCATTTCAGCTGTCCAAATAAGTTTCATCCTGGGTCATTCCTATAGTAGTTTTTTTGCCGTTTTATTCATTCTTCACATCAATTACTGTTTTTTTGCTACTGTGTTTTTTTTTCTTTGGCTTCTCTATTCAATATCTACTACTTCAGAAATATTGGTTAACAGCTAGCAATACACATACCTACTGTTCAACAAAATTATTGCCACACCATTTTAGTTAAAGCTATGTCAACATTTCTGCAGTAAAAACTGCTTTTCCAAGATCTATAAATCAAACATAAAGAAAAACCACTTCTGGGATGAAGCTTGGCATATAAGGTCATAGCCCACGACAAATTTGTTTTACCATTTTCAAACAAATTGATTCTGCCATGTTAAGTCCTGCAAGTGTAAATCAAAACAGAGATTTACCTGTTTAAAGCTAAACACTGTTGACCATATACTTATCTGTGGCAGCAACAAGATTTCTGTGGCCTTTCGTTAGGAACAAACTTAACCTTCAACCTAACTTGCATATTACTGATTTTATATATAAATATATATATATATATTCACATGCATAATAGAGGGCTTTGTGATCCCTACACCTGACATCTCCCTTTGAAGGCCAATTCCCTTACAGAGCATCTCCACTGATGCACACTGGCTTATATGAATTACATACATGACCCATATTTTATGTTTGTCCTGCTGTGAAGGTAAAATTTTCCAAAGGAAGCTTAAGCACAACAAAATGATCTACCACTTTTGTTCTAATCGCACAGCTGTAGCTTGCTGTGGCCAGTTTGCCCTTGAGTGCCAGCACACTACCTAGCTGAAAATTGCTTGGTGTCCTGGTTTCAGCAGGGATGGAGTTAATTTTCTTCTTAGTAGCGGTGTGTTTTGGATTTCGTGTGTGAAGAATGTTGATAAAAACATTCTGATGATACGAGTTGTTGTTAATGAGACCAAGGACACTGTCTGGCTTTCCAAGTCTCGTTAAGGTCTCGTTAACGTGCAGATGCGGGAAGCTGGGCGAAAGACAGACAGAATAATTGATCCAAACTGGCCAAAGAGAGTATTCCATGCCATAAACGTCATGCTCAGTATATAAGTGGGGGTTGCCCATGGGAGGGGGCATCATTTTCTGGTATTCCTTTTCTGTTCGGGCATTCTTGTTGGGTATCCGTTCAGGCACCCTTGGCATTCTTTTCTTCTCTCTTGCTTGCTGGCATCGTTCCCTCTACCTTGCTAGCTTGCTGTCCCCCCTTTGCTTGCTGCTCGGTGTTGTTCCTGTGATCGCTGCTCGGGACGGGCTGCGTCAGTCATTCGGACATCGGGTGGTGAGAAATTGTACATTGTTCATTTTGTATATTTTGTAGATATTAATATCCTTATATCCTGTTAGCTTTGTAGTTTTTAGTATTTTTAGTAAAATGTTTTTATCTCAACCCATGAGTTTTCCTTTCTTCCCAATTTCTCTCCCCCGTCCCACTGGGTAGGGGGAGGGTGAATAAGAAACTGTGGTGATCCAGGCTAAACCAGCACACTGGGCTTGCTGGGCTTTGTATACTTAGGAAACTTTAAATGGGCTCATCCTTCAGGTTGTACCTGCAGATTCTGCATGCATAGCACACCCATTAGGATCTCCATGAGGAGTCCTACTTATCTTGAAGACATTAAAAAAACTAAAAGCAGATATTTATAATCAGTCAAGTTTACTTCTGTCAACACACAACATTAAGTTGTACAAATGTAAGTGTCAAAGAAACACTTGTTCCAAATATAATTTTCTCATTTCCTAAACTAATACATATTAATATTCCGTAAGTGCTGGGAAGATGAGCCCTTGTACTACTGCAGTGGGTTTAATAACATCCTTGACCTAGTTCAGCAATTGCCACTGACAGCAAGGCTAACTCAGTTTCTTATCTTTATTTCAACTGAGAAAATTCTTATCTTGAAAACAGAGTTGAGTCATATTACTAATTTCTAGTATTGAAGGAAAACCTGTCAAGAGCCCTTCAAGGCATCAACTTTCCTTCTAGAAGAAATTTGCATAGGATGGCTCATCAGTAACTGTATGCCTTTGGAGAAATTTCTGTATCAGACTGAGAATGCAATGACATCTTAAGCTCCTTAAGAGACTGCAACCTTCTTCTTCTACAATAACATTTAAGAAGTAAAAAATTGCCTCTGAGATGTAATTATGGTATTGAGTCATCAGACATGAAATGCACCAGTCCAGCTGAAAATGTAACATGTACTAAGTAATGTGGTCTGGAAACATCTTTTTCCAGTCATACTCTGTCTTGAAAGCAAGACAAGAACAATGTTATAGTGGCTAATTCTGCAGTGATTCAACTGCTCTATTTTACAATATTTCTTTCAGCCCTTTTTCAACTCAGAAGCTGCATTATTTTAATCTCCAAGCTATCTTCCACTTAACCATCTGGAAATAAGTTTCTCCTTCATCTTCGCTTTTTATATGATTCTGCAATTCTCCTTCCCTCCAATGTCTTTTTACAATCACAATTTTGGAGACAAAACACTTGAGATGTCATCAGGTTTGGAGAAGATTTATTTGGTTTGAAGATTCATTCCCTCCTTATTTTCATATTTTTTAAAATCTTTATTTCCTTTCTTCTTTTAAAACTTGCTTGGAAACTAATCTCATTAGGTTAAAGAAAGATTAGTGGACTTAATCCAGTAGAAACAGCACATTTCCGCTCATCACAACTCCAAAAACTGAACAATACTGCCTGATAAGGTGGCTGAATTATTACCTATCTTGGCCTCTGGCAGTTTGGTGAATTGTAAAACTACTATATAGGATGAAAACCGTGATTAAGAGAGGAAAAAACACACACAAACTTTTATATTGAAGTAGAGATTCTAACCTTGATTCTGTCTTTTCATTATTTTACTAACTTCTAGGTTTTTCCAATTAGCACTACCTTAACGCTATTTCTCCTCTTGTTGTCCTTCTCATTTCATGATTATCTTTCCTGCTCTTCAGCCAGTTCTTTGCATTTTTTTTTCTCGCTATGCAGCAGGGTATTGAAGCATTTCAACAAGTACTGAAACTGTTTAGCAGAACTACTGATGTCATGATACTCCAGAAGACTGGCAGAAAAACCTACAAAGAGTCAACAGTGAAAAGGTATCTGTATGATAGTCTGGAATGATGAGATGTGTGAATGCATTTCTACTCATGGTAATTCACCGTTTTTCAGCTTCTGAGCCTTTACATTAATTTATCTCATCTTCTGTCTTTTCATTTGTCCATGCCTTTTTAGATCATCAGTCTTTGCTTGGAGAAATTGTTATGCTTTGCCTTCTCTGTATTTTTATTTGGCATTTATTGCTACTGTAAATAATGATAACAAAAATATTTAACTTTGATATGCTCAGAGAGCCAAAGGAAGTTTTAAATTAAATTGTGAACACTTTCTAATGTTCTAGTCCTTTCTCCAGTGCAGAGATATTAATTCTATTCCTGTAGTTTGTTACTGGCTCATTGAACAACCTGTTTGAACCTCACCTTTTTTTGCCGCAGTTTACGTACATGAAAAATGTGTGTACCGTGTTTATTAAGTACACTGGATATAACAGTGTTAGAAGCAGCATTATTATTTTTGTGGTAAGTAAGCAGACAGAGTACATATCTAATCACCACTGGGAAACTATTTACAGAAGCTTAGATGCTTTTTCAAGAGCATCAAAAATGACAGGTCACCAGGAATTGGGCTTTGCCCACTCTTCTAAGCTGGTACATCCTTTTTAATATAAGAATCTCAAATGCTGCAGGGATTATACATTAATTGTTCAACAGACTGTTTTATTACAAAACACCAAGCTATAGGGTAGTTTTCGGTAAGAGACAACTTACTCCACTAATGAGGATCCTGGAACTTTGTCATCACATATTAACAAATAACAAACCCCTATGATCTCTGTTTTTATTGTATTGTAGGCAGAAGGTGCAGACTCAATGACTATTGAGAAATCTGAAAAATTAGCCAATTTTACAATTAATCATTAATTAAAAATATAAGGATACATTTATTGAAAATTGTAGAGACAATTAGGAAACTGAAGTCCAGTGAATTCTCCCTCTTTTGCAAGAAGAGGAAGAAGAGATTAAATTACATCTTTCTTTCTGGAACAATATTTTCTAATATTTCAGAAAACTGTCTATTGTTTGCAAAAGTGTTTAAACAGTCATATGGGGTAAGATCATTAAATACTTTGGAGACAGCAAAGGCAGAAAGTATATCTGAAAGCAGTGAACACTGCTCTAATGCAGGTTGGTAAAATGTGTATTTCTACTGGAAAAAATTAGTTTTTAAAACTATCAAAATGTTAATAAAGTTTACTTAACAGAATGATGGGACACTACTCCAGTCACAAAAGGGCCTACATAAGTGAATTTTTTGAGAGAATAGAAGACTACATCAAAAGAAAAATTAATAAATAAATAAACAAAAAGGTAAGCACTACCAGAGTGGGAAAATAATTTGAGTTATGCCCTTCACCTAAAATAGGATCTGACAGACTCAATCTTGTCTTCAGTGCACTTAAAAACAAATGGAATTACTTCAAATTCAACAGTATGGCACTTGGGTTGAGTAGGGTCTCAGGCATATATGAGGGTTGAATGAAACTCAATTTTTGTTCTAAGTAAAACCATGCTTAGAGTACAATTTTCCAGGTTCATGTAAAGATTTCAAGATTCCATAAATATTATATATTTCAGGAAATTATTATCTAATCTGATATAGATATAAGAGTTATCATTATACTTTTATTAAAATAAACTTTGGAGTAGACGCTTGCTTGACACACTATTCATGAATTTGCAAAGTTTTAAAAAGGGTACAAAGGAGAATGTCTATTTGTTTATAAGAAATATATTATGTTCTACATCCCCTTTGTTTTTCTTTTTTTTTTTTCCTTCTTTTTTTTCCACAATATGAGATCCACCGTGTAAAATACACCCTGAAAAGCCACAAGGCCACATATCCAGTTAATTAAAAAGCAAAGATAACAAACTTTTACAAAAAGTATCAGCTTGTGAAGCAAAAGTAACCACAGCAATAAACACTGATTCTATTTCTGTAAACTGGAGTAACTGTAGTAAAATCAATGGTACAAGCAAACCTTTAAAAAAATTACATATAAATGCATACAAAATTGCAGGGAGAGTCTCATAGTGCCATTGCACTTAAGAATTCTGACTCTTCCCTTAGTGATCCTGGTGTAATGCCTTATAGCAGATGAAATTTGTTAACCCTATGTTGAGGCAAGCAAGAGAAAATTCAGTCCACTAGAACAGGCAGGCATGCTAAAACATTGATGTATTATCAAATGCCTATTCATATTTCTACAAAGTGTCTGTGCTGAATACAGACCCAGTCAGAAAGTGAAACAAATGCCAGACTGATAATTATAGTTAGAAGCTAATGTAAAAGAAGAATAGATTGAAAAGCTTCCCCTCTTCTCCAGGGACAAAAAAGGTTGTTGTCCCCAGGAAGTGGAAAGTGTGGGAGAGAGAGTGCAGATGGTTGATATCATCCCATCCAGCATTAACCAAGAATGATTGCCTCATTGAATAACCTTCTGCTGGCAGAAAGACATTGTTCAGAAACGGGTGATTCCACCCTCTTGCCCTTGCAGCAGGTGGCATTCAGTCAGACGGACAAATACAAACATCAATGTAAAAAGCGGGACACACACCAGCTGTAACTTCCATCTATCCAAACACCTGGGGAGCAAATTTTGACAATGCTGCTTGAGGGAACAGAAAACGAGAGGTTTTTTAATAGGCTAAAGACTGAATCTGGATGTTAACATTTAGCTCCCATGAGCAGAGCCATTCCAGATTTTCCAATTACAGGATATCTGACAAAGGATGTCAAAGGCTCTTCTTTCTGAAACGGATTTGTATCTTTTAGAAGACTGTTAATTAAAGAAAAAGGAACATACTGGTTTTTAGGGACATGATAGCAGTGAGGGAAAACGAATGGATGGTTGGGGGCTGAAGACTGTGAAGGCAAGGGGTAATTTCTATTGCTATATATGCTTCCTTTGTCATTTGTACAGGTTGCTAAAATTCTTTGAATGGCAGTTTCCCAGCAATACAGTACAGATAATACTATTTGGCCTATTATTTGTCCTATCTATTAGAGATGCCCAGAGGGGGGCAGAAACTATTTTTTTTTTTTTTTCCATTTAGAAGCAGTTAGCCTGATCAAACCACGATCGCTTCAGGTTTTTCAGATCTTAAAATATTATTATTACTACTACTAACTGAAGGCCCCTACCAGAACCCAAGCTTGTACTTTAAAAATTAAAATACTAATTCACCAAAACACTTGAAAAAATCCTTAAGCTTAATGCACTCTTAAATAAATGAAATTCAGGCATGTGCTTCAAGGTTTGGCTGAATCACGAGACAGCTCAAATGCTTCTCTAAACTGCAGCAAGTCTGATAAAATACTCACATACCTGAAAACATAATGATCCATTTCCCTACAAACATTCCACAAATTCATAACATAGGTTTTAACAGAGCAGGAGGGAAAAAAAAAAAAAAAAGGCTTTAATTACAAATGTCAAGCACAGATATGTAATTGATATTATAATATAGTGTAAGCAGAGACTCATTTCAGATGAATGATGGGGACAATAAACAAGAATCCTTAAACGGTTAACTAGACACTTGCTTCCTGAACTCCAAGGCCAAAACGCTCAATCATCAGGTCTCAACTCTTCCTTCATGGATTGATAGTTTTGCATGAGTTTGCAACTATAGTAAATGGGTCTGACACAGAATGATTTGGGGTGAATTATAAGCACTCTACTGAAAGTTAAGTCCAGAGTGAATATCCAGACCGAATTTTAAAAGTCATGAAGACGATATTTCTAAAGATATGGTGCAGATGCCAAATGACATAATTCTTAAAGCTGCTCCTGGGAAACAATCCATAGTAATCTACTCCTGCAGGCCAAATGCCAGCTTTACTGCTGGGAATTATTCCCAGGCACTAGATGTGTCTGCTGGCAGTATATTTCCCAGGACTAGCCAGTCTGCACAGGACAGGATTCATGACATACAGAGGCTAATACTTTTAAAATTACTACTTCTTAAACAAACACAAAAAGGACTATGTGCCTGCAAACTAAAGATGTTGCAGCTTCCAGGGTAGTAACTGGAGTTTCATTATATCCCTCTGGAATTAGAGAGTGATGAGGTAAGCTGATGATCTAGCTATACCTTTTGCTAGCTCTTTCCTCCTAATACCTTTCAGGTGCCTTTGCAAGGAAAATAGGGGAAAAAAACAACCTTTGAACAACATCTCCCCTAAGGGAACTCAGGGCAAGTTTCTAGATCTAGAGTCTCTGACACAATAGAAAAACTTTAAAGTACACAAATAACAGAAAAGAGTGACATAGGCAAACTTGCTAGAGAGGAACTCTCTCCCTGCAAGAACAGGTAGATCCCAAGGGATGTAAAAATAAACCAATCAATCCCATAAAAGTGGTCACAAATGCAGGAGTTCATAACACGGTTTCTTTTTGGGAGCAAACATTTTGATTGTGTTAATACAATTCAAGCCATACTGATGTCCTCATTGACTTGCTCTTGATCTTGAAGCCAAATTTAGGTACCAAAGAGAACAAAGTATTTGTAAGAATCAGCATGCTGATCTGATAACAACACTTCTATTTCCAACAGATAATTAGAAATCCTAATCTCTTCAGCCTATTAACACCAAAATACAGTGGGGAAATCCATATTTTGTCACAGCTGCCTCTTATCAGTGCAGCATCTATATGCATAAGGTGGAGACTCAAGTATAGTTTCGACTATGTTCATAACTAAACGTTCTGACAAGAAAAAAAAACAACAAACAAAGCATGTATTTTTTTACAACTTAGTGTTAAACTTTGAATAAACTCTAACTCAGAAATACTTTCAGTACATTTCAACACAACCAATTGAATATCAACCTTCCTCTCTACCCCCACCAGCAATATTTCAAATCCCACAACAAAACTTAACTTTACCTTCTAAATAACAATGTCAATTTTTGGTCCAGATTCCCAAGAGTTACAAGGATGTTCCAAAATAGTTTACCTCAATCTGTTTGGATCAGCTAAAATAAATGAATTATTTTGTAACTTAAATTGCATTTTCACTATAGTATATGAGATTTTTATGAACAGCTTATAGGGACAGATAGTTTCCTCACTAATTACCAAATTAGTTATATTTGGGGAAAACATGGTGTCTGTTACAGTGATAACCACTCATTTTATGGCACTGTCAAGACAGACAATCTGGTTATTTTTTTTTTCTTTTTAGAAAATAAAAATGCAATTAATCACTGAGACCAGGCTGTGGCTAGGAGAGCGAGCCACTCTTCAGCAGGTTACCCCTCTCCTATCTTATAAGAAGTACCCAATAGTCTTTAACGACCACAAGCACTCAAGGCCTAATTTTACACCTCAGGGTAGAGCTAAAAATGTCAGTAAGGCTGCAGCATATTGCTAGGCAGATCATAGACAGTATAATAATTGAGAGGATTAATCAATTCTGAAGAATACAAGATAAAAATTCTTCAAAATAAGTAAGCATGTGTCAAAATAAAATAATCTGATGTACTAGAGTATATATACTGACACTTCCGGATCTTAGTTCACCATTAGGTGTTAGTGCCTGCAAGAATTATCTCTATTTCTAATATCACATACGCAACAGTGCCGGGGTCACACACTGTAATTGCTCTATTTGTGACTGGGGAAACATCACTACAATAGGTCTACAACCCAAGAGATAATATTATTTCAATATTTTTCTTGGGCTTTTCCATAGGAGTAGGACAAAGTGTTAATAAACTCATATGAAGCATCTAATTACTTAATCTCTGACCTTTTGAGTCTTTATATTCTGTACTTATGCTCTAGATTCTTGCAACACACTGCAATATGACAACAAAGGTCATTAAAGAAACTGGTCTTTTCACATTCCATAGACTATTGCTCAGTAGTACTATCCACTATATTAGTACTATTTGAATATGTGTGTGATTAAAATAATAATATGACATTATGTTGTGAATGCATATTATATATTTATAACATATAAACTACATATCGTATTCTATTCAGTCTCAGGATGTTTTCAGTAAGAAATAGGTGGCAGCGACTTCATGGGACTCAGATACCTCTGAAACGACAGATTTCACACTACAGGACATAAAAGTGTAAAAAAAAAAAGCCAATATTTAAAATATCATGCTTTGAAACTTTGAGCCTATTAATTGGGAAAAAAAAATCATTGACAAGATGACAACATCTTGCATGACAACAGTCAGCTTGATGTGACCTGCAATAATCCATTAAAAATCAGCAATTCAACCTGTTCAATTATGATTACATTAATTGTCCTGAGTGAATAGCATACTAATATTAATACTTTAGTTATAATTCCTGGACTGTATGGTTGGTTAATAAGCTGCAGTTCAGGTTGAGAATACATGTCTGTTCAATATAACTAAGTAATAAATAATCCTGCTTATTACAGAAAAAGCAGCCTCCTCTGAGATTCAGAGCAGACATGTCAATGGAGCAGAGGGAGTTGCATTATTAATCCTCCCATGTTCAAATGTATGTCAGCAACCAACAGAGGTCAGTACATAACCCACAGCATTATGCAAATTCATGCATTTTTAAAACTTTTTAATACTTCTTGAACACTTAATATTAATCACAATGTTAACAACAATAAACTACCAGCATATCTTAAGAATGCCTAAAAATATTGTAAAAACAAACAAACAAAAAATTTTCATTACTTTATATCTGGATTAAAGACTGGCATCAGGAAGAAACAGAAGTGGCTCTTGAAAATGAAAAGTTAGCACTAATGATACTATTTCATGGGATTCTGCGTCTGATTAGCCAAACAAAAATGACTGCCTATGGAGTTATATAAAAGATTTGAGATAAAAAAATACATTGAGAGGATTCTTACAAGATTCTGTTCATTGTCTGCTTGCCTGACTACCCAAGGTTTTAAACTGCTGATACGCACTATTTCTGCGAATCATATGATTGCTTCACATCCAGTTTTTACTTAGTTTTACTTAGAAGTGCTTTAGCACACTGGACACATTCCATTTGTAGGAATGACTGATATCTGAAGTCTTTGAAAATGAAAGCCATTTTCACTTGAAGAACTGTAAAGGAATACAGGGTTTTTTTTTTTTTAAAAAAAAACTAGATGTCACTCTCAAGCAACTGTTTCTATATTAAAAATAATAATAATAATAATAAAGAACTAGTTTGATGCCTACTCTTGTCTTATTTTTTTGTCTTGTGACCACCTAGAGAAAAGCAGCTGTATTAGAACTGTTCATCAGCCTTCATTCAAATTCCAGTAAAACAAAGTGAGCACTTTTGGGAAATGGAAGCACTTAAATATTTTAGTCCCCAAATCCTGACAGTGAAGATTATCCACAACTATGGCTACATCTCTAGGCAACAGTTTTGCTGCTTAGAAAAGTCCACAATCATAGAGTAGTGTGACATGAAATAGTTTCAGAAACAGAACTTCAAGGGGCTAATCATTTGCAAGGAAAAAATAGTATTCCAGTTTTCAGAGAGTACTGTCTGAACACAAATTCAAGAAGCAGATACAATGCTGCTAACAAAGAGAAGCACAAATTATTGTCTCTCTAAATTTATTTTGGTTATGATGAGATTTAATAAAATCACATATAGTTAAAGCAATAGCACATTAATAACCTAAAACTGATACTGAAGTAACAAATGTCATGCTTACACAAAGCACACATCAGCTCTCTCCATGTCTGAAGCATTTGATATGAAATAACAAAGTTCTGGAGTTACAAGTCCTGCATTAGTACAGCACTGCAGGACCTATTATTATTATTATTATTATTATTATTATTATTATTAATTATTATTATTATTATTAGTAGTAGTAATCCCCTATACTACCTCCAGACCACTTCTGCCCCATGATCCAATAGCTCAGAAACTTGCTCAGCATTGTCAAAAATCAATCTGAGTAGACATGCCAGAATACGCTGGTGTAGAAGCATTGTGTTGAACTGTTGGAAAAATACTGCATTTAAACAGTATGTTTAGTGCATTCTCCTACATATGTATATTTTTATCACCCTGGCTGCAGAGTCTCAAATGTGTACAATGAAGCAGCCACTGATCTCCATGCAGTTCTTTGGCAAGTCCAAATACTGACAATATTCAGGACATGTTCTGTAACCATCTGGACATCATAAAACAGTAACTAAGGAAATTAAATTGGAGATAACTTCCCAACTAATTTGATCAGTTCAAAGCTAAGAGTAACACTGCAGTTTTTCCAAGAGGTGACATACATCAGTGTTACAAATTGTACTTTCCAGTACCGTCCTATGGCATTGTGTTAAAATCACATACTGCAACAAAATAGTGGTTAGCGAGCGGCTAACTGCTATGGCTATGACTGTAGTACTTGCTTTTCAGCAGCTCCCTAATAATTACTGTGACATTTGTATTGGCTTCACTTTGCTCTAAAATACCACTACATGTAAATATATTATCAAACTTCATTTTCATTCTGAATTTTTAATTGGTGGATTTGGCATTATTATACTTCAGAAAAAAAAGTTATGCAGTTTAAGCAATAACAAAATTTGTCACCACTTGTAGTTATTCTGGGTATGTTTTGTCCTGGAAAATAAAATAAACTCAGTAGTATTAAAAACATTTTTTTAAAGAAGATCTTTAACTTTTTTTAATAAAAAAAGATTGTCATGTTTTCAAAAGGACAGATTAACTCTACAGAAAATACTTGGATTTGAGTAAAAAGACATTTTATTTCACATGGTGTTGTTTGACATTTCAACTTTTGAAGAATATTGACTTCTTTATACTATCTAGGTTTCTTCATATTTTTCCAGTGTTGAGAAAACAATAAGTATCAGAAGATCAGTTGTTTGCACAGCTTTCACTGGTCATATTTAGATAAGTGTCTCATATAGAATAAGTATATCTTTTGCTCATATTCTTTATCAATGTTTCGTAGAATAAAAACATAGAATAGAATCATAGAATGGTTTGAGTTGGAAGGAATTTTAAAGGTAATCTAGTTTCAGCCCCCCTGCCCTCTGCAGGAACACCTTCCACTGGACCAGGTCACTCAAAGCCCCATGCAACTCGGCCTTGAACATCTCCAGAAACAAGGCGTCTACAACTTCTCTGGGCAACCCGTTCCATTGCCTCATCACCCTCACAGTAAAGAATTTCTTCCTTATATCTGCTCTAAACCTGCTCTCTACCAGTTTAAAGCCATTACCCCCTATGACATACCAGTTCTGTTCATACAAAATACCAACCTTGGCAGAATTTGTTAGATTTTACTTCTTTAATTTGTTTATCTGTTCATAATCCCACCAAAATAAACTGCAATTCAGCAAGCATCTAATAATATTACATCTGTATTATTTCATCTACACACCTCTTAACTAAACTTGAAATGATGGAAACATGATATTTGACCTCAGATTTGGATTCTGGATGCAAGGTTCATTCATGCTTCGAAATAGATTTACCTGAATACATAAGACAACATATAAGATGGCTATTGGTTATGATTAGTGATATATAAATTAATGTGAAGCACTTTCAGCTTTCATTTCTCTAAAAAATTGCAAAATATCTTAAGACTTGTGGAGTCTTCCTGTTTGCTAGGCTGGGGATATCCTTTAACAATGTAAATAACAATAATAGTAATAAATAAATAAACACAAATCTATCCCATACTACCAAGATGATGAACTTGATTCACAGAATAAAGAGGAAAAGACTAAAAACCATACATGATATACTATCATTTTGGATAAAATAAGATGACAGATATTCAGATTCCTACCCTGTGTAATAAAACAAGTCTACAGTTTGAGGTTTGAAATCATGCTTTTGTCTTATACTTTGAATGATGCAATGCTTATTACATCCCCATTTCCAGTTATCTATATACTGGAAACAATAGCTATCCATGCAAGTAGAGGATTTAAGATCTTAAGTGAAACTGAAAAGTAATTAAGTTTGAACATTTGCCGTAGCATTTAGTGCACATTTTTATTGATCATGTTAACACCAGTGAATACCTGCTCCAAAAGAATATTGTATTCACATGTCACTTACTATTCTTTTATATATTGTTTCAGTAATCATTACCATGGTCAATTTACTCATTTGGCTAAAGGAGAGAATGACTCTTTCTCCACATTATACTTCCATAAACATTTCACACTGTGACAAGTCCTTCCCAGGCCTGAGAAGCAGTGCCCATGTAGCTGAGCAGTGCCTCTATTCACAGTACACCTGGAATTAATTACCCCTAGACTCTGCTATAGGAACAGTTTCTTGATATGCAGTATGGTACAAGTGAAGTATCTGTTTTTCTGCTTAAATACAATAAAAGTCAAACTCTAGACATAGTAACTGAAATATCTTAATTTGTATTAATACAGAACTGTATTTCCCCCCTGTTTTCTTCCTCCTCAGCTTTCAAACAGAATGCATTATTACAAAGACCTTCCTTTCTTTCCTTAGATGAATAGCGAATATTAGAGATCAAAAGTAATTATATCAATTGTGTGCAGAGCAGTGACTGAAAAGTTTTCACTCATCACAGCCTTTAAATATACCTACTCAATCTAATTTTATACTATAGCATAGCCAAAAACAGTGACTACAGGACAGAAATGCATACTGTAGCACTTGCAGTTATCAGAAAGTTGAATAGCATCCTTTAAAGTTTTCACTTAAAATGGTTAACAACAGTTATCATTAAAAAAAGTAATATCTTCTATACTTAAGAACAGAAATATCTCAGATAGTCTTTCAATATATTAACAATAAGAAAACAGAAAACACAAGGCCTGTCTAGCAGCTGAATGGAAAGCATCTGAAACTAAATGCAGATTTTTTGAGCTTAGAATTGTACCTTATAACTTCTAAAAAAATCCAGTCACACTTGAAAACCTGTAATGCAAACAATACAAATTGTTTATTTAAACTTCATGTGTGAAATCAATTTCAAGTCTAATAATCAGTGTGATTTTGATAGAATTTCTGTAATTGACACAGCTCACGTGAGGTAGATCTTTACAATATGGCCATTAAGCTCATTTTGGATGAACTTGCTTTAATCTATGTTTTAATCTTCATCAAAAAGAAACAGTATATACAATATCAGAAACTAATAAAACATTAAAAGAGTAGATTTCTTGAGAACATTATTTCATGGATTCTATATTTCAGAGCCTCAAAAATAACACCAATTAATATATAAACAAAAGAATTACCAATGTACTGACAAATAAATTTTAAAAAAAACTACATGGTCTACTGAAACAACGGGCTTTATTTTTATTCTGTATGTGGGGCTGGTTTTTATTATGCAGTTAATAAATTCACAAAACAGATCCATAATTTATTTTGAAAGTTAGAAGACTGAAGGAAATACATTTTCCCACAATATTATTTTCTAATAATGCTTCATTTGCTCCATTTTTTTTTGTTGAAAGTCAAGCCCTTGCCAGTCCAGAGAATAAAAAAGAAAAACAGACAGGAAGGTAACATTTAACCAATAATTATAGCCTTAGGTAGACACATTGTAATAGCAGATTTTTGAAACCTTAATCCTATTGGGATTAAAGTCTAATACATGAGTAGCATATATTGTTTGGAAATAAAACCAAGGACATTAACTAATCTTGGTTTTACAATCTTCTTTTGTTATTAAAGCAATAGGAAAAAATATGTGCTTTCAGACCTTGTTCAAGATTTTCAACAGCTGATTTTTCAGCATGTACTACAAAAACAAACAAGCAGAAGAGTTACAGTAAAAGGGAAGCTATTTAGCACAAAAAGAATATTATGGAGCCAGTTTTGGGCCCATGAAGCTGCAGAGGCAAGGGAGAACCCTAGCTGGAATGACGATCTGACTGCCCCAGCTCTCCTCTCTCACAGTAGGGATGGGAATAATGGCTTTCTGCAACTCTAGCATGAGCAAATTGGGCACTGCTGTCATGGCCTAGAATCATTGTTTAGTATTTTTATCATCCCGGGCAACTGCCTGCTTAGCCTACACCTACAAACAGCCCCGCAGAGTTTGTCTGTAGGATTTCCTTGTGTCTGGATCTTGTATAGATGCATAGTATTATAAGAAGACAAAAAACCCACCTTTTTCACTCTAAGTATTTTTAAATTATTCTTTTAAAGGAACTGAAATCTTTTTCAACTTGCTACTTAGTCTCAGATAGATGGAATGAAGAATGGATGGGAAATTAAATACAGATGTGAATTCCAACCCTGCTCAGAATATGACAAAGGCTGGCTCCCTCTCCTAGTCTTATAGGGACTGAAGAACCACTTTAAATTGAGACCTAGCACTCCTTTGCATTGAACGTGATGTTTTTTTCTTTTGCTTACTACTTCCTCTGTAAATTGGCAAAAAGAAAAAGAGCATTCCAAGACAGAGGTACACTGTGCCCACCTGTCCCTTTAGAACTTTGCCTGATACTGTACCATGGATACATTTTCAAACTTTCAGCAAGAGGTGTGATGGCCATTTGTCCACAATCCTGATGCTGTAAAGGACTCTTACATTTTTCCTCAACTTATTTTCTTTAAATATTTTTCTGCACTATTTGGGTTACACAGCCAATGTTGCATAAAAGGAAGACTAACAGAGCCAGAATATCAGAACAAAACTTCACAAATTAGTCCACAGTCCCTGAGAATCTAGCTCTGTTAATATGTCATTGTAAACATAGTTTGTCTCTGGAAAATTTGAAATAAAGAGAATAATTTGTAACAGGGTAATCTATCTTTCTAGACTGTAGTCATTTTTCCAGGATCCCAAGGATCGCTCCTGGAGTGGTCCATATAAGAAAACTCCAGAGCACACTGAGTACCAGCCTTTCCTTCCCATCTCAGTCACCTGTTATTTTTGTTAGGAATGCAGAAGGAAAGATAGCTACTCCTATGCTTAATATATTTTGTTGCTGACACTGAATTCAGAAGAGATGGTGAAGAACGTCGCAGTAACCCCTGTCACCATACAACCTTGTATTTTCTCTGCCAATACAATACAGTTATCATTGTACTGTTCATGGTTCTAACATTTTGATTAAATGTAATCATTTGCAAAGGTAAGGACTGTTATGTTGACCATAGTAGCACTTAGATAGTATTTTTCATCTTCAAAGTGTGTGACAGGCATCAGCTAATTAATTCTTGTAGCCCTGTAATTCTGCTTAGAGGGCTATGGAGAGACAAATTCAGTCTGACTGTAAATGAGCCCAGCGGTCTCAGCTTTACTGCTAGAGCTAGAGCAAGCTAGTTAACATGTTCCTGTCCAATGTCAGAAAGATTATTTTTGCTGACATCAAAAGCAAGTTGATTTTAAATGGTGCATCTTAAAAATGAAGGATAGTTAAGAAGCAATGAAACTTTGGTTTTCAATCCAGTACATCTTGTAAGTAGTCTAATTTTTCAAGCCTGTGAGTGATCCTACTGACTTCAGCGTAGAAGCTTAAGCACAAGTACTGATGTTTCACAGGTCTGGGAATGCAACAACAAGCACTTTCAGGAAGAAGTTGACTGTGAACACACAGCTGAGGATGAAAACATAGATTGTTCTGGCATCTAATTCTAAACTTGTTCCTTTAGATCATGCCCTCTTTGTTAGCCTCCCAAAAGATAGCTTGCCAGCTCATTACCTTCCCTTTCTCCTCTCTGCATAAAGGCAGCAGGCATATATTTGAGATGTGCACAGAACCATAGCCATACACTTTATTTTACACACTACATGTGCTAGCAACTATTAAAACCTGATGGTGCTGAAAAGCTGTGATGATTATATATCTAGTAATGCACTCATAGCTACAGTGCTGTCTGTTTGGCTGCTATATACTTACTGGTTCCAGAAGAAACACAGCGGAGTCTTTCTTCAAACCTGCTGATTTTATACGTGAAGCAGAACAAAGAATCAGCCCAGTGAATCAATATGCAACTGAATCTTTTCTTAGAATGCTTCTTAGAAAGCTTCTTTGAATAAGATGGGGAAAAAATTATAAATTAATATAGACTGAGCTTTAGACACAGATACACATAAGTAAGCATTTTATCTGCAGGGAGCTGGAGGTTTCCCATAAATTTCACATATCTTAGGAAAAGAAATTACTACGTAGCTGTCCTTGTATCAAAAAAAAAAACCAAAACGCTCCCTTCATCAGCAGTCATCACATCATCCCCTTCCTCTTTTCTTTAATTTCTCTCCCTTCAATGCCAACAGTTTCCTTAGGATGTTTAGAATTCTCTGGTTTGAGCTACCTGCCAGGTGGTGTGAGAAGCCTGGTGAAGGAAAAAATACTGATAACTTTTCGTCCACCATCAGTGTAAAATAAGATATTCCATGAAAGACTTACCATCACTGTAAGACTGGTACTTGCTTTATCTTAATCTCCATACAAGTGCACTATATATCTTGTACCCCTTTGCAGATTTTCATTCTCACATATCCTACATTTTATTGCTCTCTGCATTTCTTCCTTGAGTCCAGCCCTTTTATTTTAAAATTCCTCCTTGAAACTAGTGTCTTTTCTGACTTATTTACTTTTCTTCCAAAACAAGGTATGATGGCTAAGAGTTTTCTCTTGGCTTAACACAAGCTCATCATTCTGCCCGATTCCCATGCTTGTCTCTTTCTGCTGCATTATAGCTGTAGGAATACACATAAACCAGACTGGCAGCTGTGTGTAAGGAATGACAGGTCTGCTTATCCCCATTAAACCTGAGCTGGGTATACTTGCCTTGGCATTTCTGGAAGGATAATGTAGTGTTGGAGGACCATTTAATAAACAAAAGGGTCTGGGGTTAATCTCCTCAGATGTTTACCACAGCCTTTAGTGAGAACTCCTAGCTGAACCCCGTTTACTAGATGGGCTCCAGGTATTTAGGAGCCCTTCAGTTCATTGACTGCAGCTAAGAACTATAGGACACAAGTGCTGAACCCTCTAGACTTCCCAAGAAGCCAAGGACACCTCAGATCTCCATCCAGAGGATAATCTAATTTACAGTTTAACCCGCTATTAAATGTGTAAAACATGAATCCTGTGAAAGCTGAAGCCAGTAAATCAAAAGCTATTCAGATTCATATTTTACATTCATTCTTCATAGATTTTATGAATTGGACTCTGATACTGAATTACAGTACAAGGAAGTTTTATGGAAAACCTAGAGCACTCATTAATTACAATAAAGAGTATGATTACTTGAAATCTAATTCAGAAATCTGCACATGAGGAAACACTAGAGGTGATGAATCTGCTAGGGAGAATTCCTTGAATAAATAAAAATATTTTTTTTCCAGGTCTTATACATCTCTGGTACAGATTCAATTCTGTAAGTTGCAGTGCAATTTTCAGTCCCTAATATACTGCAGATCTTGTAAAGAAGTCTTCTATGCCTAAAATAACACTGGTTATTTTAAAATAATCAATGCATCAGTCAGAGCAACCACAGCATGTTGGGCCTTGAAGAAAGAGGTTAGCTTAATGTTCTACAGCCCAAGGGAAGGACAGACGATATTTATATTACTCTGGAATATGAATAAGAACACTAAAGGTTATAGGGTTATTCCATTAACTGGATCCTTCAGTGGACAGCATGAAAATTGTATTATGTTTCTGGACAAGGTCACGGGGGAATTGTAACAAGTCCATTGATGTTATTTTTGATTCTGCCTAAATTAAGTGAAGGCTTTACATTTAAAATATTTTTATTTGGTCACAGATCAATATTCAATTGCATGTTTCAATTTATCCTATCCTGTACACTGTAAAAAAATTTCTTGCTGTGCTTTGTGGGAATATTTAATTAGCAAATGCTATATAAGTAGCTGTTTGTCTTGCAAATGGTTGTCTTATAAAAACCAACTGCAAGTCATGTACAAGTACAACTTCTTAGTAAGACTTTGGATTGGAAAATTTATTTCAAGATACATTCGTTTGGGAATTCTTTTCCTCTGAAAAATACAAAGATGCTCACAGTCTGTGTCCTCTGGCATCCTCCCATCGAAAACTAACACAAGATATGACTCTGACAGTTAAATGACACATGGAGAAGAATTAGGAAGACAGTGGTGATACAGATGTATCATGATCTGGCTTGGTTTAAATGTTAGTCCTTGGTTCCTGGAGATTCATCACTCCATCCACAGAAAGCTTGATTGCTCAACCATCATCTTCAGCTAGCAAGAATAAGAAGATACAGTCTGTCCATGAAAATGTCCCAGTCAGGTTTTCTGGAGACCAGAGTGAAGCTGGAAATCTCCTTACTCTCTAGCTGTTAGCTCACTTGGGGTGTACTGGATGTTTTGTTCTGAAGCTAACTCACCTATTCTCCCACAAAATCTCCTGTGCAAGTCTTCACTTGTGCACAGGCAAGGGGGTCTGAAACCACGCTTCTCGGAAAGAAACAGGAAAGCTCTTCTTGCAAGACTGTGATGGAAAATTCAGGCAGGAGGCAGTATACTGCTTCTAGATGATGAGACCAGTAACTCATTACTGCTCACTAGTGGTAGTGGAAAGCCCTACTACTTCTCCTTCCCTCAGCAGTAACTGTCCTCCATCTTTGTGATTCCAAACCCATCCTCCAGCAGGAGCAATACTCCAAACTGCCAAATCACTTGAAAAGCATGTTCCTTTAGGAGATGGATGGCCAGAGTATGCAGCATGGCCACTGCTACTAGGGCAGTTCTATTGCCTCAGATAGTCCACTCATCTGGAAAATTGTGTAAGCAAAAAAAAAAAAAAAACAAAAAAAAAAACCCAAAACCAAAAATAGAAAAGGAATATTCTAATCCATAACAGGACTAAATAAAAAAAATCTTATCACCTGCAACCAAAAATAATCTATTTTATCATATGGTTTTATCATATGGTTACAGTTACAGAAAATCTGTTAATTCTTTAAAGTATTTGAAAGATTCTCAATTCTAACAATAATCAGGCACCCAGAAGTTAAGTACGATGGACAGATTCACACCTATTATCCGTGGAGAAGTAGAATTACACTTAAGAGTATGACACGTAATACCTATATGCTTTGTAGGGCAGGCAAGGTCATTCTGAAATTATCACAAAGACCCAACATAGAGGAGGCAGGATATGAAACATACATTCTTAGTAGCCTTATCTCCCCTGTGAGGAGAAAAGATGCGTTGCTTGCTTTGCAACTAACCTAGGTAAAATCCTAGTGAAGAGAAGGCAGTTTTGTAGTTGGTGTGTTAACAATTGGTTAGTGAATTAACAATTTTTATTTTTTTTAATGCATGAAACCCACTGTTAATACTATATAGTCTGAACGTCAAATCTGCTGCAGTCTGTTCAATATGGGACCCCAATATTCACAACCATCTGAAAGGATTCAGGAAGAAATATATAACATTTATAAGAAATTTATGGATGACCTAAAATACCTACTGAGAGTTTCTTGAAGGAAATTAACCTTAAGATAGAGTAGTCATCTCTGCTTCCTCTGACCTCTTCTGTATCCGTAGCTCAGGAGCACTTTGTGGAACAGCAAAAATGATAGGCTATTGTCTTCTTGGGTAATATTAAATTCTGCCAATTACCATTTGGCTTCTAAGAATCAAATCAATTCTGAAGATGAAAAAAGCCCAAATTATTATTTTTTAAACTTTCTGATAGGTGGGACAAATACTGCTTTACCATACCTGGTCATGCAGTTTTTAAACTGTTCATCACTTCATCAATTTAACTGTCCATGCTAAATATCGTCTCTCTGTCCTGCTTTCAGTAGGCATGCAGTTAATTTTCCTCTCAGTAGCTGGTGTGTTTTGGACTTCAGATGTGAAGAGTGTTGATAAACACACTGATGTTATGAGTAGTTGCTAATGAGACCAAGGGCACTGGCCAGCTTTCCAGGTCTCGCTAATGTAGAGGTGCAGGAAGCTGGGAGTGATATAGCCAGAATAATTGACCCAAACTGGCCAAAAAGAGTATTCCATGCCATAAACGTCATACTCAGTATATAAGTGGGGGTTGCCCAGGGAACAGGGGGTATCTCCGGCATCCCTTGCTCCCTCTCTCTCACTCCTTTGTTGCTGCTCGGTTTAATTTCTGTGATCGCTGCTTGGGATAGACTGTATTGGTCGCTGGGACGTTGGGTGGTGAGAAATCATTCATTCATCATTTTGTATATTTTACTATCCTTATATTCTGTCATCATTGTAATTTTCCTTTGCTATTCTAGTAAATTGTCTTCATCTTAACCCATGAGTTTTCTTCCCAATTCTCTCCCCATCCCACTGGGGAGGGGGAGGGGGAGCGAGAAACTGTGTGGTGACTCGGGCTAAACCACAAAACTCTCCTTCCTATTATCCCTTGGAATCCATTCCCAAATCCCTCATACACCTCCACCACTTTTCAAAATATCAATGCTCCAGTCTTCTTAAATTTAGAAAATATACAATGTTATATCTGTAAATATCATAATCTTTTGCTTCTGAATATCAAATTCATAGTGTACTGGCACAAAAATTACACTTAATAAATACGCTACATTTTAAGAAAAATTCTTATATCCAATAAATCAGACATTCAATGGAGCAGAAGTAACCTTCTCTTTTCCTAGTCAAGCCATTTAGTTTAGTGTCAAGACTAATTGATACATTTAAAGAGATTAAAAAAGGAAAAAGTACACAGTGAAACCCCACAGTCAAAAATGATGAGTGTCAGAATAAGCAAGGATCTTAGATACAGTCTGCACAATCATGTAGAATTTCAGCTTAAATTGTATTATATTAATTGTGGTTTGGGGGGAATTCATAAGTTCTAAGTTACAATTTAGGGATGACCATGACAAGTCCTTTGAAGCATAGAGCTAAACTTGTATTTTGTCATCCTTCTTCATCTTCAACAAAATCTGAAATGAATGCAGTTTTGCACACTGTCAACCATTTTTCTAAATTAGAGTAAGACATACAAGTCTGGAAAATAACTTCAAGGTACAGACAGGGTTAACACTGTACACCATTCAAGAGAAAGTTCATCTTTGTGGGATTTTTTATTCTGCATGGCAGGAAAATTTCATAACTTCCTTGTGTATAATTCAATTTTAACAGACAGGTATAGGAATTTAGAAGGCCTAGATATAGGTTTATTTTACACATAACAATAGCAAAAATAGTGTACCACAGTATATCATATTTCAACCATCTTATTTTATAGACAGATCACTAAGTGGCAGTATTTTATCTAAGACTGCCATCTCACAATACAGATAATATCAGATTATCTAAAAGTATGCTGGATAGCAGATCAGTAGAAATCTTCTGTTGTCAAAACACTATTATAGCAGAAGGCAACTGAATTCTGTAGGGTTCTACTGTCTTATATGATATTTGTGCAATGGTAAGAATGAAGAATAATACAATAAATTACCAGAATTACTATTGAAACACTAAGAATGACCTGTAGGACATCTCATATAATAAATATTTTTGGTATTTCACTGTTTCACACTACAATAATTAAAAAAGTTGGTCTCATTTACCTCTCTGTGGATACGGAGTACAAAGTTATGAGTGTACTTTCACTCACTATTATCCCTTAGGTAAAGGCTTAAATTGAAACTTGAATTTGAAAACTGAAAGTATGAAGAACCAATTTTGTTATAGCCTGATTACACCACAGCAGCACAAATAGGAAGCTACATAAAGGACTATTGATTTAATTAAATTTCAGACACCTGAATTAGCTCGCCAAGTTAACCAACTAATCTAATGAAGTTAAAGAGATATAAAAGCCTTCAGTATTTATTGGAGAAAGAAATTCTGTGTACCTCCCTTTCTCTGTGCATCAGTTTTAGGAATCTACTAAGCTAGATCCAACTGGCTTCTTAAAATCTATGCACTATATATACACATTATACCATCGATCTGTGCACTATATATACACATTATACCATTGATCTGTATTAGGATCTAAAGTCCTCCTACAGCTAAAATACTGAATTAGTGGTGGAAATTATTCACAATCATAAGTCATCAGGAAGGTTAAGCTAACAAAGAAATAGAATTACCTTCATTTCAGGATAAGACACACAAAGCCAATGAGCTAACTCTTATATTAAGGGTGAACAAGTCAATGCTTTCTTTCAGAACAGTATCTTCCTAGCTAGGATCTTTTGTGAATATGTCACTGTCTTTTAGGCAATGAGAAGAAGTAATAGTAAGATTATTCCAAATAAAAAAAAAAGTATTACTGTTTTATTTCACAGTTTTTTCTCATATATTTTCCAATATGAAAAGTTACCATTTTAGGCAGAAGGTTTAAAGTAATTGCAGCTTTTCCATAACTTGCAAAGTACTTCACATTTTAATCTCAGTTGGCTTCACAAATTCCATATCTTTACATTAAATAATAAATGTAGTTAAGAGCAGTTATTATAACTAATGAGACATTTGACACTCTGGTTTCTATGTATTTTTTGTGATGTCTCAAGCAGTTCATGCATCACAATACTTATGTGATCATTAAAATGTTCAGTGTAATCAATGGTAAATTAAAATTTCTTACAATACCAGCCATACTAACTTTACAGTGCTGATAAATCCACCGTGGTCTGGTTGTCCTTTCTTTTCTAATTATACCAACTCTTATGAAAGTTATCAGGTTCCACTAAACGAGTACCTGTATTTTTATGCCATCCAAATACAGCTAACACTGTGCTGATAGTTTCACAGGGCTTTACTTTGCTATGGATGTTTACAAATGGTTTCATGAAACATTTTTAAGAAGGGATTGTTTAGTGCCTGTGTAAACTCACTGCGTGCTGCTGAAGTTAAAAGTGTAACAATATAAATAACATTATGGTCTTATTAATCTCTAGCTAGGAAGTTAATTTGTTTTAAGAATTTTAGGGACTTCAACAGACAATATTTAAAAAAATGTACTTGAAGTATAGTTATCTGCTGAATGTAGTGTTTTAGTAATCTCTGCTGCTAAAGTATCTCTTAATAACTTAGTAGCATAATATTTAGCCTGTAAAGACAGGTCCTTTAGTTAATTATCATCACAATAATTTTTCTCTGTGCTTTTTTTTTTGTTTTATTGTTCTCTTGTTCCAAGCAACTAAGAAAAACATTTAAGCATCTGACAAGTCCTTGAGATTGTTACATGACATAAAACGACTACGCAATATAATTTTAGAACCATATAATTTTTGAAAATTGTAGAAATATCAGGCAGTTTTAGCTATCTACGTAACTGCAGTCACATAGGCTAGACTTCATATGTAATCTGTTAATCTTTAGAGTGAATTGGTAGTTTTAGGATTGTCAGGCAAAATTTATTATTCTGTTTGTTAAAAGTTAGCCTAGCATATCTGGGGTAATTAAGAGGGATGGTAGAACAAAGATAGGCCTCAAGGATGGAGTGTAAAACAGGTCCTGAGCCAGTACTTTGAAGATCAAGCAATACCGTGATCTGTTCTCAAGACCATATATGGAGATTTTAAGGAAGGTTCAACCAGCAGATTCGAAGAGGGGGCGCTCTGACGACCCCTGGGACCACCAGACAACCCTTGACTCAAAAGACTGAGCATGCACAAGTGACTGGGGAATATTATAATGATTTCTAGGAAAACTAATGACTATGTATTAATATTCTGGGAATTGTTGATGATTATGTATGAAATTACTGAATATATTCCGTCTGGATTTTTAGACTGGCATGCATGCTAGGTAGAAGGATCTGATATCACAATAAAGAATGCCTGCCTCTTAATGCTACATTGGTGTTAAGGAGTTTCATTCCCAATTTCAGTGGGAAGATCAGCTCAAAACATACTACTGGATTTAGAAGTATCTTGTATCCATACCTAAAGCCAAGCAAGTGTTTTGCTGTTAATAAGTAGAGAGAAAATTTCCATAAACTTCACTATACTTCTCAATTCAACTTTGGCTTAAAAAAAAAAATTGCAGTCATGAAAATCAGATTAAAACCAAATTCATTAAATCACTTCAGCTTCTTCTGATCAACTATTCTTTTGATTTCCCCTCATTTAGACATTCCTACTTATTTGAAAGGTTAGTTGTTGACCTGAGTTTGGCCTTTGTTTACAAGATACTCTCTGAACAACAACATACATCCGAAGTATGGGATCATTTAAAAACTAAACCAAAATATGATGTTAGAAGGGACAGGAACATTACTGACTTTACAATGAACTTGTGAACTGTTTCCTATACTAAGGATGTTCATGCATATGTTGTCAGTTAAGATCAAAGGCAACAAATAGCCATAAGAAATGCCCCCATAAATGTGCTAAATATCTGCCAACTGCTTTAAAGCAGTGTTTCTTTCTAGAGTTGAAACAAAAAAAAAAGTAAAGAAAACACAAAAACACAGTTAGCACTGTATGAACAAGAGTGGAGCTGATAAAGGCTGTACAGAAACTTGGAGAATGTTTTCCCTCAACTGACCCTTTCAAGCTACTTCTGAAACAAAAGGACTCTGAACAATGCTTTGTTTAGCTTTTGTTTTACCTACCTGTCAATTTAGGAGCAAGATTGTCTTACACTGTGTTAAAAAGACTGAGTCCTTTACTGGCTGAATTGGAAAGGCTTCCTTAAAAAGAACAATTGTCTTCTTATGCCATAATATTGTCAACTATGCAATTAGCTCACATCCTGATGAAATAATTCCTAACTTATTGAATTTGTTCCAACAGTTTAAAATTGCTCTACTCTTGATTGAAGTTATATATACAACTACTAAATACACTCTAAGCTCAAACATTGCCTATGTTTCACAAGGGGTCCAAGGGAGACTTGAAAAGTTGATGGAAGACCAATCCACAGTTGGTTGCTAAATACTCAGAATAAAATGTTCATATCAAGAGTCCTTGAGCTGAAAATACCTGAAGGCTGGAAAGGCATAGTGTAAGGATACCATAGAATCTTTTAGTTTGGAAAATATCTTTAAGATCACAGAGTCCAACTATAAAACTAACACTGCCAAGTTCAGTACTAACCACGTCCCTAACTGCCACATGCAACAGGTTGCTCAGAGAGGTGGTGGATGCTCTATCCCTGGAAACATTCAAGGTCAGGTTGTAGGGGCTCTGAGCAACCTGATCTAGTTGGAGATTGTTCCTGCCTTGCTTTACTGCAAATGTGCATGAACTTAAACTAGTAATTCATTACTTTTCATCTATTCCAAATATCACATAGGAAGAAGAAACTTGAAAAAGTGCTAGCTTTCACTGTATTTTATTAATCATACTTTTTTTTTTTATGAGGTAATTTCAATCTACCAAAAAAGCATTGCACTAACTGCCTCATTTTCATGTTCGACTTTAACTAGAACAAATAGATTAAATCTATAGTACACTTACTCCTCTTGTAACTTTTATTTAATATAGCTCTGGTTTTCCTTTTGAATTCATAAATAATCATCTAAGAGAAAGACCCAGAGAGGCATTTGTTCGCCCTCATGTCTTTCTAAAAAATTCTACAGCCACACAGTTGTAATACATGTCAGTAATATGCATCTGCAATTGTTTCATCCTTTATGCGTTAGTTGTGGGATGAAATGATGCACTGATGTAGATCAATGCTGCATCTCTTTCCATTTGTTCTGTCCTGTTCTAGAGTGAATTTAAAAAATTCCCACTGCTCTCCTTTCTCATTTATTCCTTTAATCGTCTTAACAGTTTTCAAGCCTGTTGCTAAAAGATAATCAAGTGAAGAAAAAACTAGATATAGAAACTAAGGAGAAGTCCTTACCTTGGGAAGAAAAAATGCTTCCAGAGTGCCTAGCAATCTTTCCAGCTGGCATGAGATGCAATGTATAGTATACAGCAACCCAGATCTCTCCTTTACACAAGAGAGAGATTAGTTGCTCCATGCAGACTATAGACTACAACTGGCAACCTTATACAACAAGAACAGCCAGCCACAATCCACTGAAACTGATTCAGTGCCAAATCCCTCCAACCAGTCTTATGGCCAAGAGACTAAACCATAATTCTTCAGGTAAATACTTTTCACTAAATAAGTCATTTCAGGCAAATAAGAAGGGGAGCAAATAAGAGCACAAGAGACAGAAACAGGAACATAGCAGCAGCACAGCAATAGCAGCCCACATCCAGTGTAATTAGCAGTCATTCTGGAAAACGCTAAGAAAGTCAGACCAAATACTGTGCATTTGGAATTGATACTCAAGGCTACATCATGGCAGGGGTCCAGAAGAACAAAATAAGAGTCTGAAGGGTGGAAAAGCACAGGCTATGTAAATGTTGCTTTCTATTCATGCAATTGGTTACACTCTAGGAAGACTTCCCTAGAAAACTTTCTTCAGTCTTGCCTCCTAGACACCAGTGAATACATCTCAAATAGCAGCACAAATGCTAGTTACCTGCTGCTAGCCCTCTTTTCCAGGGTATTGGTCTCTACTTAAGACATTCATGTAGGCACTGTGTACATTTACAGCATGAGCAGCATCAATCAAATATAATTTACTGGTCAAATATCATCAAATGCCATTTAGAAATCACAAAGGCAGGCAGTTTTTCCTATCAGGAAGATATAGGTAGCACTATAAATTATGTTACTTGACAAAATGATCGGCCTGTAATCAAAAAACGTTTAGCTTGCCTCCCTCTCCCTATTCATTCATGTTACAATATGCACCTGTTTCTGAGCAAATCTGTTTCTTGCAAACCGGTTTCTCTGGCCTTTAATTTCAGAAGGTCCTGAGAGTGGAATCTGCTTAATTTAGTCACAGCGAACTACAGTGCTCCATTCCTTTAAAAGCCTAGATCGAGGCAGGATGAAGATGGGTGTTGCCTTGTGTCTTGGATCAGGAGAAGCCATGGGAGGAAAGGGAGGTTACTCCATCCTGCAAGCAGGAAGGGTGCCTAGAAGCCAGAGAGCTTCTCTGGTATGCAGGTGAGCAAGGGACTCATGACAGTAAAAATGTTGCCTTGGGAGAGCATGCAATAGAGAAGAAAAGGGGATTTTCAAACATCCAGGCCTCCAAAATGTTAGTCTCTTTTGAGGGATCGACAAGATTCACTTGCACTAATCCAATATCAGAACTTGGACTAATAGCAAATCTGGAGAACAAGAGAACTCTGCAAAGACAAAGAAGGCAAGAGGAATTTCTGTCTGCAAACCGTCTTCGCCTTCTGTCATGTTCTGAGCTTTCTACTTCAAAAAATCATGCTTCTGTTCTCTGTTCTAATAAAACCAGCATTAAAGATTCAAAACATATTCACTGTTCAGGGGATGATAAATTCAAGACTGACTCCAGTCCCATCAAACAGGCACTAAATGATATTTCAAAATATGGCCCAGAGTTTCCCGCTTTCAAACTGGCACAAAAATGGAAGACTGGAAATCCTGTGAGCAGTGCTACCCTCACCAGACTCATGGCTGAGACAGGCAGTGCAATGAGAACCTGATAAAGAGGAAGATTTTGCAAAAGATATTCCTGAAACACAGTTGGAGTTGCTTAGTTGAAAGAATACTGACTAGTTTAAGTTGCTTTTTCTTTCTTTTCAAATCTATAGGTAATACTTAGTACATAAAAAATTCTAAAAGTGAGGTTTGTTTTTTTCTTAAAGGAGAAAACGGAAGGAGAGTTATCACATCTTTAATTCCCAAATGAGAAATAACTAGGAGTTCTTCAATGATGAAGAGATATTAATTAATATTAATAAAAATGCATGAATTATAAAAAAAAGTCCCAGGTATACAAAACCCAAGTAATCATTCACAAAGTTACTTAGTATAATGAGGAAAAACACACATTGAATTAATATCTTTAAAAGTCTAAATATTAAATCTACATTGGCATCTCTATACTACTAGGCTGCAATAAGAAAAAATCTACAAGAAAAAAAACCAAACAACTATCTGTAGCTGATAGAAAATCAGAAGTAAATTTTTAGCTAACTTAAATCAATCCCCTGCAGTTCAATGTGTCTCATTCTGCTGAAAGTTCCCTTAGTATTCAAAAACTGATGTGAAGAAACACAAGTTTCCTTTCAGTGCCTGTTCTGCTAGAAAGGTTACATCATTTAATTACCTAGATTATAAACTGGTATTCTCTCTTGAAAGGTGAATTTGTTGCTCGCAGTGAAGTATGGAATATTAGGTGTCTACCTATGGTGAACAAAGTTTCACCCTAATTTTTCCAAATTTAAAATGAAGTTATTTAAAAAATGAGATAGTAAATTAATTGTGAAATAACAAACACAAAGAAAAGTCACAGTGCTATTTGTATACCACTTTTTTAACCATTTATTCTAATTAATCATTGAAACCTCTAGACAGCATATTCAACTTGTGAAAATTATGTAATTTTTGCAATATTTTATGACACATAGGAATTGTTCCAACTAAACTGTTCATTTTTTTATGAAGCATATACTATTCAACATAGTATATTTAATAAAATGACTTGTCTACAATTACTTTGACTAACAGAGTACATAATTAAAAATACATTTATACCATAGGCTAAACTACTAAATACATGAAGCAGACTCATGAGCTTTCTGTGGATTTTAGAAGCTAGATACTAGAGAAATTTTAGAAAATAGGAGAAAGTTAAACATTAGCAACAACATATGACAGCAGCTTGCTATTTTCCATTCTTCCAGAGAAAGTCAAGAATAAATGTCATTAAAAAGCTATAAAGCCATCTACTAACCATGCAAATAGATCTATGTTTTCAAACTCAGTGAGGACTGATCACAGTAATCAAACTGAATGCAGGCAAAGTGTTGTGCAAATTGGGCCTAAAAGGCCTACCAGGGAAAACATGATCTACTATCTATATTTAGTAAGGAAAATTAAATAAATGGAGGTTGCCTAGACTGATTTATATTAATTGCTTTTTGCTCTTACCCTTTCATTTAGTTACTTACAATTCACAGTGCCAAGAGGAGAAACAGAATCACAATGCTTATAAACAAGAGTTGTGTTTCAGTGCTATCAAGGCTAGGACACAGACGGAAAGATTTCGTACAGCAAGACCCAAATATACTTAACTTTTCTTCATGTCACTATACCAGTACAAGTAATTAAGAGCAGAAGTTCCCTGCATAGCTTTTTACGGGACTAAGTTCCTGATTATAAAACTAGTCATTATGTAAGGATCTGCTCTGTGTTCTCAAGCAACCAATTCTACCAGTACTGGAAACTCATTTATATCACGTATTAATATTTCATAAATTAAATTTCATAAGACATACTTGGATGAACAGAGTAACTATATTAAAATTTGATTTATAATTAAAAACTTATCAATCATTTCAAGAACATTAGCACAACCCACATTATGTATTTGCTACTCTAGTTTCTCCAGAAATCGTAGTGCAACTTGTCAGGCAGTATTAGTCATCAGCTCTGTGCAGCAGACAATGTTTATAGCAATGAAGAGAGCATTTACAATATATTGGCAGTGACATAATGATTTATTACATTAATGATATGTGTACTACACTAAAAAGCTACAAATATATGAAGAAGCATTAAATTTTAAAATTACAGAGACCTCAAATTTTAAGTACGTCTATATTCTAGTAAACTGTGCATGATCATCAAGGAGAGAAGTAAGGCAAAAATGGGAAGAAAGACAGAGACATTTAGAGAAAAAGAGAAGAAACATTTTGTAATACTGCCTGTGTGATTATTTATCCATGAGGTCAGAATGGGACTGATTGAAAGCACCATGAGGTCAGTAGGCATCTTTCCACAGAGTTAAAAATTAGAAAAGTGGGGTGATTTTGAAATACAAATAATTATTTCCCTTGTAATTATAAAGTTGACAATACCGATACATTAGTCTAATATATTCATAGATTCCTCATTTGGTATGGTTATGCCGTTAAAGTTTAGACGATATTGCAGTGTTTATGACCAGATTATCCATATGACAGAGAAGAATTACTTTCTTCTTCTGTCAATACTGCTTTAGGAGTTTGTCATTTGTAGATGGATTATGGTATGCTTGATTAAGTAAAACTTTTAGTAAATTTGGAGATAAGATGGAGAGTTAGCCATTTGTCAAAGTGACGTATTGGATCAAAGTCAAAGTTCACAACACCTTGTCCATGCAATTTCATACAGATAAATACACTCAACTTTTTCAAGAAGTATTAGACTATACTGTTAGATCAAGCACTTCTTCACCAAGAAGATTCCTAAATAGAAAACATTTCTGTAAGATGCAGTTCATTACTTTCCACTTCTGGTAGAAGGACTAGTGATATTAAATATTAGCACCTAACTTAATTAAAACTCTACTTCTTTCACAATGCAAAATTTGAAGAATTTTGATTAGCATTAACAAAGTCAAGTATTTTGCAAAATATGTTCATAAACTTATGAATCCAACAGACTGCTTAGAGACTAAAAAAGCTGTGAAGATCCAAGTCCTAAGCCTTTTTTCCTGATTGTTTATTGTTTTGAGCTCACTTAGTGAAAGAAAGAAATCAAATATATTCTCCATTCAAAAATATTTACATCAGCAACCCCTTAACTCAGAATTCTGCTTATTAGTCCTGTGAAAACTTGAGAGGCACCTGTTGAATGGTTTTACTCAGCAGTTCCTACCTAGGTCCTTGCAGCGGACATCCTTAGCAACTACTCTGTTGCTCAACCATAATTGTTTCATGTTCTTTTTTACATAATTAGAATGCTGTGAGTTGTAGCAGAAGCAGAGGAATCCAGGCCTTCAAGTGTATGACATAAAGGTGCAAGTCCCGTATGCTCATTTATACAAAAGCATTTAAGTCCCCTGAATAAAATAATTTTCTGGTATCGCAGCTAGGAGTGGAAATAAACCAATCACCGATTTTCAGAGTCTACATTACTGTACTAATGGATATCCTTAAGTTGCTATATATGTGGCTTAAGTGCAGAAGGACAGTAGAAACATAAGAAAGCTGTCTGGTAGATTAATTGTTATATATGTCTGTTGTCTTTTACAATGTCTCCTCAATGTGTTCCTCTTCATATCAACCATTTATGGCATTTCACATGTGCCAGTGTTTTTACACTAGGACAATAGTATTATTTCTCCATTATATCATAATAGAGCATGAGAACAAAGTTCAAGATATCTTTCTTGAATAAAACTGTGTATGCTTTTGTTTGACTTCCAGTGAGTATAGGGTGTTTCACTGTCTTGGTGCTTTTTAGAATCATAGTTCTATCAATAGATATATATCTGTCCATTCCTCCTTTTCTCACAGCATTTAAATGTCTTGTAATCTGGAGGGAATTAATGCTTTCAGTACTTTTGTGAGGTAAGAAATAAAATTCCCCTTTTGCACAATGAATATAGAATAACTAAGTCTTTCTGGTGCATTGGAGAGTTGAATCCACATTTTTAATCACAGGCTAACTCTTGTCTCTGGTTAAGTAATTATTAAAATAGTTGAAAAATGGATAGGTGCTTTCAGCTGAACCTACCAGAGTAACTCAACAATATTTTATGAACACATATCATTTAGGGAAATTTATTGCAAAATAATCTAAAACAAAAATTAGGCTTCTTATTGCAATGCAAATAACAAGCAAGCAGGTATACCTTGGTATTTGTGCTGGGGTTAATTAGTATAAGATTAATACAGGATGGCAAAGGACAAAAAAAAAAAGAAATAAAAAAGAAAACATAAAGAGAAACCAAAAATTCATCTGTTTGGCAGCAGGAACAAGAAACAAGAGCATGACTGAGCCTCACAGTCAAAATTTGAATATGGAAGCTGATAGCGAGTAAAAATGGCTACAGCTAATGCTTTCATTTGGATTTAGTTTTGTCTATAAAGGGCAAAATTCAGAATCCTTGTGTAAAGAGTATTAAAAGATGTTGACCAGAAAACAAAAAAGTAAAGAGAAATCCTTAAATAAGATAAAGTTCTTCAGTGAAGAAACATGTATTAGTATGTTGTTGTAGGAAAAACATTTCTAACTTTAAGAGATTTGGAAAAGCACAGGGGGAAAGACGAGTATTCAAATTAATACTATTTTGTAGGTAAATTAAAATGAAATTCAATCTAATTAATTGGAATATACATTTCTAAAATCCAAATGTGTACAAATACGGCAATTTTAATGTTAATGGTGGCAATTTTAATATTAACACGTAGCAATCTTTTTCATTTCAAAATGATTTTAATGAAAGATTTAATGCTTTAAAATTTTTATTTCTAGACTATTTGTTACAGTTAAGGTCTCTGACAGTGAAGTTATAAACAACTCATCCTATTACCATCTTTATATTTGAAAGATTTTTTTCTTTCCACATTACAAACTAGTGACTTTTCCAACTATGGAAGCTTCGTCTAAATTATGGAATCTAACTGGCTTTCCTTCATTCATGTATTTGTTAGCAAAAGATTCTGAAAGTCATATCAGTCCCTGAAGTAAACATGCCTAAACCACTGTTAACAGTTATTCCATCCAGAGAAACAATTTAAAATAAAACAGCAGTGTCACTTTTTTTTTCATTAAAAATGCATTTAATTTAATACTATTTAAATATTTCAAAGGAATGAATCAATTTCTACTTTCCTCTCCCAACTTCTTCAAAACAAGCTAAAAAGCACTAAATTGAGAAGTTTACTCATTTTCTTTCAGCTTCTTATATCACTATCTTTCAGGTAGTTCTAAAATCTTACAGAACCTTGATTTTAAATATTATACATTTTTATGTTTCTTATCTTAGACTTTCCTTTCATTAACAGCTGACAAATAAAAAAGTACATTTGAATAAATTTCTTGTAGGAAATTTCCCCTTCTAATTCACAAAATATTCTAAGTAAAAATAAAATGAATCTGAAATCAGAAAATACTTTACTGATATAGCAATTTAATGACTTTTTTTTTTAAAAAAAGTAATATTTTGGGGAGTGACATTAAAATCTTTAACTACATCTAGCACTGAGCTTCTTTAAAAATATTACAGGCTATGACCTGAAGAAAATGAAATGGCAAGCACTGTCATACATCATCATACAGCAGCACATGAAAGAAACTGGAAAAAAACCCCAAACATTTAATATTCTATTCTAGTCACTCATGAATGACTTCATACCATTACAAACAGTAACATTTAAAAAACAAAGTAATATATCTATAGAAAAGTTATATTCTTTCCTAAGTTATAACTTTTTTTTCATATTCAAGCAAGCAGTTTGAAATGGGTAATCTTGTTTGGATGTTTGGTTTGCCTCAGCTGGAGGGGGAAAAGGGGGGAAAAAAAAGTGAAGGAACACAATCAGAGGATGCACACACTGATTATGCTAGACAGTGATTTTTGTTCCACAGACATGCGAAAGAACTTAGAAGTCTTTTTGAAGCATGACAATCTTGTAGGGAAAAGTGAAAGCAAAAATAAAATTCAACATCCAAATATAGTCAGTGGTTGGACCATACCTGCTAAATAAATAGCATTATAGATAGCATCAAATGAATGAACTGTGGTAAAAACAAGACCCTACTTGATATGCTATGCACCATTAACCAAGACTAAACACTTCTTAAGCATGTAAGTGTTTGAATCCCCTTCTCTTCACATTTTGAAAAGGTCTTAATAAAACTCACAGAGTTTGGACTAGAAGAACAAACTAATTAGAATTCCTAGTCAGAGGTTCCTATCTGAAAAATAAGAGTACTAACTGTTCCTGAAGAGAAATCCGAATATGTTTCAATGTTTTTCTTAATTCCATATAGCAAGTAATGTTTTTTAAGATGATGTCAAATAGGAAGTAACCATTGCTAGAAAATAAAGAAGGGTCAACGGCCACATCAATCATTAGAGCAATACATCCTATAATGTTTCAAATGTTGACTTGAGTGCACTCCAAGCATTATAACTGTCATACTCAATACACAAAACTGAACTCTACCGGGGGAACGAAATCATTGTGACTCTTGCACAAATGCAAGAGCTTTCTGAGTGTATCATAAAATTCTGTATTTAGTTACCCTAACAGTGGATTTTTATTTCAATGATCTGCAAAGAAGGAATTATTTTGTTCATTTTGAAAATCTATTTAGTCTACACACTATTGATTTCAGTCAGCTGAGCTGCAAAGCATGGGCAGTTAAGTCCGTGCATCTAAAATATTCGTCCTTAAGTAGTACAGGAGTAAAAACCTCAACCCCTATATATCTGCATTACACGAGTCTGATTTACAACCTGACAAATCAAGTCTAGTTTTGGTGTCTGTGAGAAACTAAGAGTAGGCAAGTTTTGTCATATAACATTCATTATATTTATTAGATGGTGAATGCTAACACAAATTTTTGCTTGGTGTGATGAACTAATCACTTGAAAGAGACCACCTTCCGAATTGCCTTTCTGTCCTCAGCTGCATAACTTTAAAATGGCTGCCTTTCATATTTCACTTAAAGACAATTTTTCATAGCTTAATGTAGCCCACTAAAAAACATTTACTAGCAAACAGCCAGTGACTATGAGGACAGCAGTGCATTCTGTAGTGCAAACCCTACTATATATTCAAGAGGGAAAAGTGAGACACTCATTCATTTTTCCAAGACATTACTTTAAATTTGAAGTATTTATCAGGTTCAGCCTGCCAAGTTCACTATATTACTTTACTCTGGGAGAGAAAAGTAAAAGAATACTTTATATCTTAGTGTAAAGTAATCTTTCTTTTTTACCTCATTTTCATCTGGTATTGATCCAGATAACTGAAACAATCTCGTTTGATCCTGGCAGATAAACTGGCTAGGAGTTTGCTTCTTTCTAGTGTATCAATCAAGAGGAAAGTACTGGATTCTGGACTTTCCTTCTTCCTCCTTCCATACACCACCCAATCTATATTCTATTTGCAGTGATGTGGTAGATAACAACACAGTTTATATTATTTTACAGGTTAAATTATTTAAAGATTTCTATTTCTTACCTCTTTATATTCTAAAATACTTGGGTTTTTTTAAACCACTTTTTATTATTTTGATCTGACGTTCATGAAGAGCCACTTGAATTTATTTCCTACTTGTTTTACAGTTTTAGCCTCTTTTCTAGGTTTACTGCAATGTGTCTTTCAAACCTCTTTCTTCTTAAGTTTGAAATCTCTAGTATGCTTTGTTTCCTTATTTTAGAGTATGAGTCATTTCACATTAGGGCCAGACAAGCCATGTCAGTACTGAGCTCTGCTGTATCACAATACTCCATTTGTACTTGACAGCATACAGTAAGTTGTAGGAACTTAAATGGGCTTCTCTTTTCTAATATGTTTTTTTTTCCTGGTTCTTATTTTTCACAATTAATTTTGCTCCCCACAATTCACGTTAATCTAGAATGTATGTATTCTCAACTCGACTTTGAATAGCTGTTACATTACTATGCATATCATGTGTTAATGCAGTTGCCTGTTTCAGGGGTCTTAACTTCCCCTACCTCTTAAAGCTAGGGTATTCAAGTATGTTCAAAAGTGATGAATATCCATACTATCATTCCGTGTGATGAACATACAGAAAAAAGCTTCCTAATGGCACCGAGAGCAGTAACATTTACTGAGGAAAACACAAGTGCTTGCACAGAACTAGAGGGACACAGCAGTTTTCTATTGTACTTATATATGCAAAACTTCATTTTCTGATTTACAAGAAATTTCTCCCCAAATTCTGCTAGATTCTTTCCACATATGACTCTGTGAGATGTGCTATAGTGCTTTTTGAACCAAAAGCTCCAGTATTTTGTTTTCAGCTTCAGTAAGATAGCAGATGCTTAGAAATGCTCTGGTGAGACTTCACCTGGAGTACTGTGTCCAGTTCTGGAGCCCCCAACATAAGAAGAACATGGACCAGTTGGAGAGGGTCCAGAGGAGGGCCACGAAGATGATCAGAGGGCTGGAGCACCTTTCCTATGAGGACAGGCTGAGAGAGTTGGGGCTGTTCAGCCTGGAGAAGAGGAAGCTCCGGGGAGACCTGATAGCGGTCTTCCAGTACCTCAAGGGGGCCTACAAGAAAGATGGGGAGCGACTGTTCAGTAGGTCCTGTTGTGATAGGATGAGGGGTAATGATTTTAAAATAGAGGGAGATAGATTTAGATCAGATATTAGGAAAAAAAAATACCATGAGGGTTGTAGAACACTGGAACAAGTTGCTCAGAGAGGTGGTGGATGCCTCATCCCTGGAAACGTTCAAGGCCAGGTTGGATGAGGCTCTGAGAAAACTGGTCTAGTTGGAGATATCCCTGCTCCTTGCAGGGGGGTTGGACTAGATGACCTTTGAAGGTCCCTTCCAACCCTAACTATTCTATGATTCTATGATTCTAAATAAATGAGAAATAGATTGAAAATGTAGGGTAGTATTCCTTCTCACCTTTCAACAGCCAGTGGCACAAGGATTATCAGATTCAGAGGTTGCATCCAAAATAATCCATTTAGTGGACATCATGGGAACCACACTTCATGAAATTGTCATTTCCCTTCTAAATTACTGTACGCTTTTAGTTTTATCATTAGCCTGATAATTTCACTAGGGGCCCTTTACTGTATCTTCTTTAATGAATTGATTTAGTGAATAATCAGTTTAGTTATCTTCTTTATTTAGGTTAAACAACACACAAAGCATTAAAACAAGCTTTTAGCATCAGCAAGACTGAAGTATATTAAGTAAGTTTAGGACATAAACAATCTGTGCTTACATAAAGCACAGTCAGAATTACTTTTTAAAAAGATTAATAGTCAATAAAGATACTTATATCCTCAACTCTTTGACTAAAATCATCACACTTGCTGGGCAACATGATAGAATCAGAGGTTGTATCAAATTCTTAACCAATTATTGCATACATAAATAAAACTAAAATCCTTACAAGCTGACTACCACTTGTAAAAAAAACCCAACAAACTGTTATGGTTGCACAAGCTGATTTCTTTGTATCAAACTCTTCTGAATGGAATTTTGCAAGTTATCTAGTTTAGACTCAGCAGTTTCTCTTATTTCCATAATTTGGTGAGAGAAATAAATTACTAGCATGATATTGCATCAAGATTTCAAATATAGATTTTTCAAAACGCAAATAAGGAAAGAGTTAACAGCTATTTTTTATTTATGATGAAAAGTGTCAAGAGCCTCAAAAAAAAAACCCAAAAAAACCCCATAAAGGCAAAAACCAAAATTCCTGACCAAGAACACAAACCTGCTCAGTGATAAATGGCCAAAGCAGCAGTGAGAAGAATGGAGAACCGACATCATTTAAAAAAAATAATTTTTAACATAGGAAGAAGCAGATCCCACTTAAGGGAACATTACTGCTTCATATAAAATAATTTCTTTTTCCTCCATACAAAATTCCCCCCATCCCCAATCAAAAGCTTCTTAAAGTCTGGCTCATAAAGTCAACATAGGACTTGTTTTTTCATCATGGTAAGGACATTTATTGAACTCTTGAGTCCAAATCTTGCATGCTATCAGGTTTCTAGTCGCTCACCAACCAATTTGTCATCTTTACTTCAGCTGTAAAAAGTTTTATAACCTTTCTGTCTTTAACTAAAGTTTTCTACCCTTTCACTATATTTCTGTGCTGGGAAATAAACCAGGAGTTGCAGGAAACCCCTACACAACCCTCCAGATTAAAACACTTAGAACTTGTACTCGATGCCCAGTTCAGCTGCTGGCAGAGAAATTGGCTCTGATCTTACCTCCCATGTCTCCTGTAGCTCAACTGCTTCCTCTGCGTAGTTGTTTATCTCTCTTTTCCTTTCATATCCTTGACCTTTTTTCTAATATGTTGCGCTGAGTTTGGAGTCACAGTGATGAATGAGATCTGGTGATGAGAATCATACTGAGGGTGCAGCATGCAGGGCTGTTTCTTGGGCAGCATAGTAGCAGACAGAGGAGGGGGGAAGTGGAAATCTGACAGGTTTAGCTTGCTGACAGCCCATGTTTATAGGCTCTGTAAAGAATACAGATGAGACAGAGGAAAGACAGAAACGACAATGACATAATAAATCTTAGCCACAGTGTTTTCAGCCCAAAAAAGTGAAGAAATAAAATCAAGTTTGGGGTGCTGTTAATGGTTAGTCTGTCACGGAACCGAACCTCTTCACTGTCTGCTTCTCTGGATGAGATTAATAGATATACTAGACTCCTCTGTACAGTACTTCTGCCATCAGCACAGAAAATTGCAGCCCTCTCTCCTTTTCTGGACCAGAAAATACTTCAAGTAATAAATGAGTTAGGCATTTGAGTTCCAATACACAGGGTGATATATCTGCATACTTCTCGCCAATACACTCCAAAATACCTTGTTCTGGTTTCAGCAAGGATGGAGTTAATTTTCCTCTCAGTAGCCAATGTGGTTTTGATTTCGGATATGAAGAATGTTGGTAAATACATAGATGATATGTGTTGTTGCTGATGAGACCAAGGAGACTGTCCAGCTTTCCAGGTCTCGCTAATGCACAGGTGCAGGAAGCTGAGAGGGGTACAGCCAGAATAATTGACCCAAACTGGCCAAAGAGAGTATTCTATGCCATAAACATCATGTTCAGTATGTAAGTGGGGAGTGGCCGGGGAGGGCATGTCTCTCTCAATCTCTCTCCTTTGCTGCTGCTCAGTTTTTAATTTCTGTCATCACTACTCGGGACAGACTGTATCGGTCATTGGGACATTGGGCGGTGAGAAATCATGCATTGTTCATTTTGTATATTTTAGTATCCTTATATTCTGTCATCATTATAATTTTCCTGTGCTATTCTAGTAAACTGTTTTCATCTCAACCCACGAGTTTTTCTTTCTTCCCAATTCTCTCCCTGATCCCGCTGGGGACCGGGAGAGTGAGCAAGAAACTGCCGTGAATAGGACTAAACCACAACATACCTAAAGGAGGAACTTTATTTAATGCTTGGAAATTATTTGAAGATTAACAATATAAATCAAATAGGAGAAGTGATAAGAATAAGGACCAGTCTCCATTCTGAAAACAGTGATCATCTCCTCAGTTGCCCAGAGAGGTGGTAGATGCCCCATCCATGGAAACATTCAAGGCCAGGTTGGACGGGGCTCTGAGCAACCTGATCTAGTTGAAGCTTGCAGGGGGGTTGGTCTAAATGACCTTAATAGGTCCCTTCCAACTCTAACTATTCTATGATTCAAACCATTTCTGTTTGACTTCAGTGGAGCTATGCCAGTTTATATCAGATGAGGTTCTTGCCTCTAGTTTTCCTTTGGGAAAAATTCCAAGTAAACTTGGAGTAAATTCCAAACCACTAAACAAAGAAATCAAGATTTTAGCTAATACGAAATTTTTAATTCTTTAGCTTGTTTTTTTTTATGCTCCAAAGTCCCAGATACAGTAACAGTTTCCTTCACTCTTCTGACTATCCAGCATGAACACGACTTTTGTGATACAACCTGATCATCCACCCTACCTTCAATAGGCTACTTATTGCAAACAGACTTTTTCAGAGCTGCTCTCATTCTCAAGTGTCACTTATTCCTACAAGAGCTACAACTTGTCACAATTCCCACTTATGCAAAAATAGGACCAAGAGTGTAAACTACCATTGCAAAATACTTTCATTATTTTTAACCAGTTATCATTACCATCACTAAGCAACAAAAGACAGTCAAAGTAGGAGCAGCCTTCTACCTAATTACTGGCAAGGACAATGCAAAGTTCCTTCCTTGTCAGAATCTGTAAAGTCTGTACCCATTTTCTTTCATCTGAGTCCAGTGCTAGGAACAGGATATATAGTATTCATCTTCCTGCCCTTTGCAGATTATCTTATTGTTGAATGTAGTAAAGAGAAGGCGGCCATTACACAAAACTGAATTAACAGAAGAGGTCAAATATTACATCATACACTATAATTCAGACAAAAGAAACACACTGAAAAATGCACGTGTTTTCCCCACTGTCTACCAGTAGTAACATCTACTTTCAGGCCAGCTTTCATGCTTTTAACAGCTTATTTGTTAACTGGAGGCTGGTTTGTCCTCCAAAATTATGAATGCCATCCTACAGGTCTAATCCACACAAAGTTGGCCGACTCATCCATCAGCATGCAAAAGTGTAAACAGTGCAATGCTGCTGTTACAGTTTGTGAAATGCAGAGGCATAGGGGACAAATAGAGTTTTTTTCCTGTACGTGACTATTATACTAATGCACCCTTGTTTAGTCAGAAACATGTGCTAAATTTATAGAAAACAAGGTTCATAGAAAGGGTAAGTTTTCATGAAAACCAGACTTCTTCAAGAGCACAACATTAATGACTAGCCATTTTTGAGAGAGAGAATGATTCTCTTCCTAAACATGGGAGTGGGGCAAGACTTTCCTCTTAAGAGCTCAAGTAATTATATAGAGCTTTCAAGAGAGAGTAAACTATCAAAGTATTGTTTCAACAAAATACATTACCAGAGTTTGTTAACTTGCAGAATTAAGCAAGTGATTTGTCCAGTATCTCCTAGAAAGACAACAGTCACAGCATAGAAAATCTGATTTCCAATCTCTTAATCTAATTCTGAAATAATGCTGTATTACACGTGCCTGCTACTTTATAACTGTGTGTCCTGAAACACTGTGTGCTGTATTAAATGGTGTATACTTACCAGCTTCATTACATTTATGTAGAATAATGTTATTTCTTCTACAGTCTGGATAAACAATGACAATACAAAAAAAAAAGGGGAAATTATCTACAAGAAATTACATTTTTTTGTCATTATTTCATTTGGCACACTTTCAAAATTCTCATAGCTCTTCCCCCATAAAAATAAGAAGGATATGAAAAAGAAAACAGTACAAAAATTAATAGTTATATAAACAGAAAGAACAATACAAATGTATGATGTAAAAAAAACCAAAACAAAACAAAACTACCCAGGATTAATCAATGTACGTATCTGGTACTCACCAGAGAACCAACCTTGTATGTGCTCTCTGGAAACTACTGTCAATTAATACAGATTTCTTACAGTAGTTATATTTCAATTTTTCATGACCATCTACAGCTGAAAATTGTCGAACTGACAAGCTAAGCTACAAGATTTTACTGCCTGTACTGATCCTTATAAATAGACTGGAATAAGAAAGACTGATTCTGTGATTAGTTTAAGAAAAGAGGAAACAAAGCAGCAAAGTTTTTATAGTTATTCCTGCATAGTCTTAATTCTAGCTCTTCTGGTCTGCTCACTTAGAATCATAGAATGTTTTGAGTTGGAAGGAACCTTAAAGATCATTTAGTTCCAAAACCCCTGCCACGGGCAGGGACGCTTTCCACTAGACCAGGTTGCTCAAAGCCCCATCCAGTCTGGCCTTGAACACTTCCAGGGATGGGGCATCCACAACTTCTCCGGGAAACCTCTTCCACTGCCTTGCCACCTTCATGGTAAAGGATTTGTCCGTTATATCAGCTATAAATCTATCCTTTTTCAGTTTAAAGCCATTATTCCTTGTCCTATTCCTACATGCCCTTGTCAAAAGTCCCTCTCCAGCTCTCTTGTAGGCTCCCTTTAGGTACTGGAAGGCTGCTATAAGGTCTCCTCAGAGCCTTCTCTTCTCCAGGCTGAACGACCTCAACTATGAGAGCACCTAAAGTGCAGCTCAAGGCAATTCCAGCCACTCCAGCCAGCAAGTTAGCTTCACTGGGGGCCCAGCTTAAGTGCCTCTATGCTAACAAACGTAGCATAGGGAACAAACAACAAGAGTTAGAGATGTGTGCATCACAGAGACATGTGGGATGGGTCCTATGTCTGGAGTGTTCGAATGGAGAGATATAGGCTCTTTAGGAAGTACAGAAAGGGGAGACGAGGAAGGGGTGTTGCCCTCTATGTCAACGACCAGCCGGAGTGCATGGAGCTCTGCCTGGGGATGTGTGAGGAGGCGACAGAGAGCTTATGCGTCAGGATTAAAGGGAGGGCAGAGATATGCAAAATTATAGTAGGGGTTTGCTACAGGCCACCTGACCAGGAGGACCAAGTAGATGAGAACCTCTATAGATAGATAGAAGCAGCCTCACAATCACAAGCCCTAGTCATCATGGGGGCCTTCAACCACTCCAATATCTGTTGGAAGGACAACACAGCTGGGCACAAAGAGTTTCCTAGAATGTTTGGATGATAACTTCCTCCTGCAAGCGACAGAGGAGCCAATGAGGAGAAGTGCTATGCTGGATCTTGTTCTCACCAACAAGGAAGGGGACAGTGGGGAATGTGGAGCTCAAGGGCAGCCTTGGCTGCCGAGACCATGAAATGGTGGAGTTTGAGATCCTTAGGGCAGCGAGGAGGGTGTGCAGCAAGCTGTCTACCCTGGATTTCAGGAGAGCAGACTTTGGACTCTTCAGGGATCTGCTGGGCACTTCATGCCATGGGAGACAGCCCTGGAGGGAAGAGGAGCCCAGGAAAGTTGGTTGATATTCAAGGATTACCTCCTCCAAGCTCAGGAGTGACGCATCCCAACAAAGAGGAAGTCAGGCAAAAACACCAGGGGCTGCTCTCAATCCATTCTCTGCTCAGCCTTTATTTGTGCTTGGATTGTCCTGACCCATGTGCAGAACCTTGTGATTTGTGAAAACAGTGGCCTTTAATGTCCATGCCTAACCTTGGCCTGCTCTCCTGTAGTCTCTTACTTCTCTGAAATATATAGAGCACCTCAAAATAAATAAAAGTAGCTCATCCAAAGAGATGAGAAGTGTATGTTTTCCACCAAATGGTAATGATTTTTGCAAGCATATGCATTTTCCTAGCATTTTTTTTTAGCGTTTAAAAACAAGCGTAACCTCTTAGTAAAAAATCCTTATGTTTTGTTTTTTGCTTTTCAAAAATTTATCTCTGGAGGTGTAGCTGAACAGTGAGAAAAAATTGTGATAGAAACATAAAGTGGCTACCCATCCAAAGTCAAGCTGTCATCTCAGCTGAGGATGCTGACATTTAGTGGTATATTCAGCTAAAGACAGAATGAGTGAGACTGCTGCCTAATAGGACTATTGTCAGTGAAACTGTTTCATCCCAGACCTAGAGGCTACTTCTATTCTTCTGAAAATAAGATTTTCACTCTTTCCACGCTTCTGCCTAAACAAATCTTTCTTAATAACTTCTTGATTTTTTTAACCTATTATATTTATCTATTATATCTTAGTTATTTTCAACAGCTTCTTCATTGTGTCTATGTTAATTCCCACCTTACTAAGTAGAATTTTAAATCCTAACACTGATGTATAAAATTAGAGACTAGACATGGCCCTGTTTGAGTTTTACAGTACCTGGTTGTTCCACTTCAAAATGGAGAATGGCAAAGAAGCCTACTTGAGTGAAGTTAGCTAAACTAACATTTAATTTTCATTACAGAGAATTTGACCTAGTACAAGCTAAGTTCAGGAAACTCTCCAGACTATGCAAATCTTCCTCTGCTTTGACAGCTGCTTTAGAGAAAAAAAAAATATTTAATTCAGGCAGAGATCAGATTGGACTCTTTGTCACTAATTTCTAATGGAAACTCTATCAAACCTCAGCAGCTAATTAAAACCTAAAAATTATTCCTTTTCTTGGTAGCATGCTGTAGGGGCTCATTGTACATCAAAGACAAAATGCAAGATCAATGTTAACACCAAGCTCAGAGTGGAATCAGTGGAAATTATATGTGTCATGAAGGACCTCATTCCAGTATTTAAGAAGAATCAAAGGGTCAGTTTCCCATAAATTGGCTTTTTACACTACTTATTTGGCATGGAGGAAGTAGCAATTGACTCTGGAAACATAAATGTTCTGAGATATACTACACAACTAGCAAATTCAGCTCCTCTCTTACTTCCTGTACAGATGTCTTAGGTGTGTAACAGTACCATACCAATATCTTCATATTTTTTAAAAAAGTGTGTGGGAAAAGTGCCAGTCAATTGTCTTCTGGTGATGCTTCTGCAGCATCACTAAAATTTTTCCCTTGTGCACTCCAAGTGGCCTCTTGGATGGACAGCCCGGGGAAGGGTCCCTTGCCAGCTGTTGATGTGACTAGATCCTCTTCCTCAGCTTTCTACTGCTAGATACACAGGAAATTTCTGATTTGTACCAGGGAATTAAATAAACTGGGGATGCAAATAATAGAACTCTAAGAGGAACTTTGCCAGCCTCCCTGAGGTCTTCCTCTTTTCACTACCAAGCAACACAGAATAAATGTGACTCAAAGAGGAGACATAATTATCTAATCAAAGAGGTTTTGTGTCACTATTTTTTTTTTAGAATATCACTTTAACTCTATGTTTGAGTAAGTCAAACACGGAGCTTTTTTGTCTGTATTATCAAGCAGACGGAGTTTATTAAACAAGCAGCACAACTGTTACCAGATAATGCATGGTTCTGTAGAAATATCTAGTCTCCAAATAGGGACTAAAAAAAGGTTTCCCAGCTAAGTCAACAGCACCTAAACAATTCAGCCAGATCTCAAGACAAAGCTAAAACCATAAGCACAAATCATACCCTTTTTGCACGACATTCTAATCTTTGATAACACTGCAGATCTAACACAGCCAGTTTTCCTGTGAAAAATCTGTTAGTAGTGTCATGGAAAGGAACAGCCTGACCCCTAAAAGACACAAAGAGGTAGGAATAGTACAGAAGAAGGGCTCAGACTGTGTATATGAGATCTGCAAAGGAACGAAGACATCCTCAAAAGGGGTTCAGAATTAAACAGTTAATCAAAGGTTGTACAGTAAGGATCTCCTCATCCTGCTGGGAAGGCATGTCAGGTGAAGAGCAGGAAGTGCATATAAGAATGTGCATCAATTTCGTGAGGCTTTTCACAGTCTGGTGAGAGAAGAGACCTCATTGCTTCATTTTAAACCCCATATGATGCATGACTCACCCAGAGATTAAGTTTTAGTTATGGAGGAAGAAATGCTAGGAATTATTGTCACACATAAAACTTTGGCAAATTTTATTTGCATGAGACTCGTCATGGTTTAACTCCAGCCAGCAACGAACTACCACACAGCTGCTCACTCATCCTCCCTCCTCCCAGGTGGCATGGGGGAGATAATCAGGAAGAAAGGAAAACTCGTGGGTTGAGATAAATACAGTTTACTAGGACAGTGAAGGAAAATATAATATTAATAATATATATGAATAATGAATAATAATAAACAATAAGGATAATAAGCAATCTGAACAATGCACAATTTCTCACTGCCCAATGACCAATAGAGTCCATTCTGGAACAGTGACTTCCCAAGAGAGGGAGAGAGTTGCCCATTGGACAACCCCCACTTATATACTAAGCATGATACCTATGGTATGGAATACATCTTTTGGCCAGTTTGGGTCAACTGTAGCTGGGAAAAGTCTTTGATTTCTCAGCAACACTAATAACATCAGTGTATTATCAACATTCTTCAGATACCAAATCTCATACTAAATCCAACACGGCAGCTACTGGTAAGAAAATTAGCTCCATCCCAGCCAAAACCAGGACAGACTGTAGTTCCCTTTGGTTTTAGTGAACAACTCAAAACACAATATTTTGGACTAGTTATGGTTTGGAAGAAAAGACGTTAGTCTTCCAACTTCTTTTTAAGAGAGTAGACTAAATTATTTCTTGGTTTTTTGCATATATCTTAACAGTTTGACTTATAGAATATAGGTATATAAAAAGCTATAAGAAATCTGCTGGCTTCTGAAAGGTCATGCAAAGGGGAGCTTGCTGGGGAGCTTTCATCCAGGCTGCTAAGAGCTGACCTGGCATTCCTCTTAGTGCAATATTTGATATTGTTATCACTAAAAAGAAAAGCTGGGGTATGAAATTTATTTACAGTGCTTTAATCATTACACATATTACCAGCTCTCACAGATGAAACAGAATCTGAACTCAAGTCTTGGCATGAAAAGTAGTGTTGGAGCTCATTAAATCAGCTTGAATAATACAGCAGGATATCATTCCTGTTGAAAAATTTGATTTTGGTGTCATCATCTTTCTCAAAATAAAGTGTTAATAACTCCTCTTATGAGCTTCTAGTATATGAAATAAACTTAGACAATCTGTTTTCTCAAGAACTGAAGAAAATAATTTCAAATATATAAAAAGGAATAAAACTTAGACAGCAACCTTAACATTTTTCTCATTCCATCATTCAGTTGCTGACTTTTACATTTTTTAAAGAATCTTAAGGTCTAACTACATAAGAAAATTTTCAGAGCAAAGTCTCAGTAAGTCAGACTTCACTCAGTAAAAATTTGCTTGAGTGACGAACTGATGACTTTTCCCACTATGAATAGTAATGCATCTCCATATTAAGAATGCAAACTATATTATAGCTACGCATGTGTATAGGTAAATATATATACATGAAGAATATAAACAGCACCTATCTGTATATTACATATACATGTACATATAAAATATATATGTATATATACATATACATATATATATGCCCATACACATATTCAAAGCAGAATAGAATATCTACAAGTTAATATATTACCATTATATGTAATAGAAAATCACAGTTCGGTTAGTAAAACACATGCATAAGCCCATTACTAACCCAGACTTGTGTTATTGTGGCAATTGTCTCATGTAAGTTTAAAACACAGTATGCAATAGCACAAACCATAGATATGATATAACTTTGAGCACAACTAGCCTCCTTGCCATTTTAAAGTCTAAAGCAAGAAGTGAGTATAAAGGTAAAGAAGAATTTATCAGAAACTCCTTTCCATTGGAGTTTAGATTCCATATAGTGTATAGAAACTACATTGGTTACTACATGTTTTTTTTCCTCCTGAAATCGAGTAATTGTAAAATACCCATATTTACATCACTGAATCTCATTCTATTTTTGAATATATTTTAGTTACTTACCTAACATGGACGGTCAAGGATTGGGCTAGATCAGATAGCTCAAAAAGAGAGATTTCAAAATAGATCTTTAAACATAAATTTATATATTCAAACTGTTTCACTCTGTTCATACACCATTCTGACAGTTTGGAAAATAAGCAAAATTTTTTAGCTGTAATAAATCATACCTTTTTTTCCATCATTTATTTATTCTTCTCTTTGGTATGTTTCATGTATAAAAAAGTGAAAACCACATTGTACGGCAATTTAGTAAGAATCAACACCATATTAATAATCCTACTATCTGAGCTTCCAGTTGTGAGCCACCTCCACATTACAGAGATTCAACTCACCCCTGAGCCACTTGCTGAAGCACCAGGAATGCTGAAACTGCCTGTCCTGGCCCCTTCTCCAGTGGCAGATACACAGCAAATATGCTTTAATTATGATATTGTAATATGAAGTTCACTGGTTAACCACTCCAGTTCTGTGTGAATTTTAGTACAGTGTCTAACTCAGGACTCTTGCACTCAATATGCTGCTGTTGAAAACACACCAAAATTCAAGACAAAGTATGTTAATACACAGGAAAAGAAGAATACGAAGGGGTTTTTATCATATCTCAAATGCATATGTTTTAACTTGCAGAGGAGCAGCAAACTTATTACAGCTTGCCTATTCCATCATATATGTGTGTGCACATATATATGCTGTATTGTTAAGCTCCATTAATGATAAATGGAATGAATGCAAACATTAACTCACTAAGCAGCGTAATTCTATTACAGCAGATGGAAATATCTAAAGCAGCTCTGTTAAGAAAAGCAATGTCTTCATGCAGCTGGAAAATGTTTCCTGCATTGTAGGAGAAATTAAATATCTCATTTACAGTTTTACGTTGAGTACTCAGCATTTTAACCATTTTTACTTATCAATTTAAGAGTTCTCTATGTAAATGGCTGATCTTTATGCATATATCATCCTTTGACTATTTGGAGAGGAAGACAAGATTGCACTGTTCTTCAGAAAGTAGCTATCAAAAGCCATAATATAATAAGTACTTCTTATCTATTCCTATTTGAATCTGTTTCTTCTACCAATTTCTAAGCTCCTATTATATCACCTTTTCTACATGGATACAAAACAAAATTGAAACTAATTGTTCATATATCCATTATCTGGTTTCTTTTATGACAAAGTCAGTCTTCTCCTGACGGTCTAGATGAAAGAAGTGAGTCTACAGTCCCCTCACTTATTGCCCACATGCCTATTACTGACTCTGAGGTGTCTCATGGGGGAAAAAGTTCTAGAAACCTCGAGAAAAACCCTTATAGATTACTCCAATCTAAATAGAGAAATTTACACAAAATGTCTTTTTCAATCATAAGTGATGGCATATAAGGGAAAACCTTGAGAATTTACAAAAAAAAAAAATTCTGTATGATTTTTCATCCTTCAATGACGATGTTGAAGAAAGCATAGCATTTTTGACTGATTAGTCTGAAACAGAAAACAAAATGTATTTTTGGCTCACATTTTTGATCATGACATATTTGTCACTGCAATGCTTCCTATTTAGTCATGGAGCACAGAACAGCTTTTATTCTCATTTCTCCTTGAAGTTAAGAAAAAGGAAGGAATGTCTATATGTCTTGAAGTCAAGGTAAGACAAAACCCTAGAAGCTGAAAAACATAAAATATTTGAGTGATTTGTGTGCATTAAAACCAGAAAACTTTCAAAAAAAAAGAACCAGAAATTCAACTTCCTGGTGCAGGAACTAAAGGACATAGGTACAAGTTGCCATGATCCCTTCACAAACTCACAAATAAGGGCTATGAGGGATGAGTGGAAAACGGCAATATTGGTCAGATTGCTGGTCAAATTTTCAGCAATAATTAGACAGAATCAGGCTGCCTTAGCTCAACCATGAGCGAGAGTCTAAAATCTCATTCTTATTCTGCAACTGTCTAGCTATAAAACCTATGCTTCTAACCCATGCAATCAAGCCTTTAGAAAAGTTGTGTCTCACTATTCACATACTTCCCTCCCTAAGCAATATTTATGCTTCGTGTACCTCACACACAGCTAAAACCAGTGTTCTTGGATGTATAGATCATGTATCGCTAACTTAGAGAATGACTTTACATATTTAAGCAGGATGTACATTTCTGGAGTACCTGTAGGACATTAGAGGATCAAACACTTGACTGTAAATCCATCTGGATAGACAACTAAAAGAAAATAAAACCACTGTGTTCTAGCACTTACTTAGAGGTCAGTGAATCAGTGAACCTCAAATCAATTAAAATTTGGTGAGCTGTAATGTTCAAACCATCAGCACTTAAACATTCAGGAAAGCGTATGCATTACAGGAAAGTTATTTTTCAGCCACCACTTGTCAAGTCTGATAAATGGCCATCCCTTTTGTCTTACTAAAATGCATTACCACAGACTACAGCTAATATTACCAAACTAAAACTGGTAAAGGCTATGACCTATACAGAAGAAAATGGTAACATGCATTTCTTTGTATAAAGTAACAAAGCAAGAAATAGTAATCACTCACATTGCACATTATGTAGGGAGACAAACATACCAATATTTCTTAACTATATAAATAATTATCATTAAGTAGATGAATAGCATTTTTATAATTCTATGTGTACTGTTATAACAGTTCGTCATGACTTCAGTCTCACACATCTAGTTTTACGATAGGCAAAAAATGATGTAGCTGCCTCTTATTAAATTAAATTAGACACCACATGCAGCTTAAGCAATTGCTGTAATTACTGTATAATTTCTAAAATACATATAATAGGAATACACAAATGATATAAAGCTCATTTTTGTGTAAACAGTGGTGATTAATACAGAAATCTCAAACTCTCCTAACTGTCAGAAACAATATTCTTGCAAAGTTTAGGAAGGGCTGGCACAGTGCCCTCAAAGACTTTAGAAGAAATTGGGTAATCATCTTTCGACATAATAAATATATGCATAACGCATGCAAACGAAATTCAGCAAGTATTATATAACAAACACTCTAGGATATGAGCCTATGATTCACCATTTATTTTCTTCTCTGGATAATAAAGACTAATTCTGACTGTGCTCATTTGAATTGGAAAAAAGCCATTAATTTCATTATTAGAACACAAAATGTGGGAGGTGGCTCCTACCACATCTATCCTTGTTGTATTTTGATGGCTGTTCTTCCTCCACACTCCTGTCATACACAATTCAAGCTGGACAAAAGTTCAAAGTAAAACTGCTAAAACTAGCAGTCTGAGTTACTTCTGAGTTCTTCCATTTTCTCAGAGGCAACACCACCATTGATTTCAGCAGTGTTACTTTTTTATATTATGAGGTGCATACCAAATATTGTACATGTTCGTTTGCATAAACACAGTGTTAGCAATTGCAAGTGAAACCCGACTTGTCATTACTTAGTCAACCATATTACTAAGTTGTTGATGCGGAGATACAGAGATTATCTTGCATCTATACTTTGTTGTTAGCTTTCAATATATCTTTCCCAAGAATCCAGCACATCAGAGTGAACAACTCAATTTTTTTTTTCCTAGCCATTGCCTCATTTTGAGGGAAAGGACAGTAGTAGCTTAATTTCTTTTTTATTTTCTTCATCCTGGCCTACAAAATATTCCTAGTGCTCATTTACACTGATCTTCTATGACTACATTAGGGCCAGCATCAAAGACTCAGGGGCAATTGTTTTAGAACTTTCTTTAGTAGTAGCCTAAAGGACATCCACAACAGGAATTATTTATGTTTATTCTACAAAAAATTTCTTGGTTTTCCATGTAAATTGTTCAAGAATTCATGGTTACGGAGAAATTTTCCTTGAGCAAAACATGTACTAATCTAGAATTAGTTATAGAACAGCCTGATATTCTACGTTTCTACATCTCAATTAGTGACAGATAAGCTGTATAGATGAAATACAATATGAGAAACTTCCAATAAAAATATCTCTAAAGAGCAAAAGCTCTGTGAAACCTGTAACATATATGTTATGGTTTATTGCTGTTATGATTATTCTTTTCAAGGAAAAGTCTTTTACAATGACCCCTGCCTCCTGGTCTGGTAGAAACTAGGTTCCTGAAATTTCATTATTTTACTTACTTGCACTATTTTAGTTCAGAAGAGTGTCTTTTACAAGAATATCTCCTATTTACAAGCACCGTGTGCTGCAGTTGTAAACTGCAGGGGTTGTAAACCAAATAGAAAAAACAACCATCTTTATAATGATTTTACAGATGTAAAATGTGTAACACATGCAAATATTAACAAAACCATTTGTCAAAACTCATACAGAATGTCTCTGGCAGAGCCAAACCCAAGCCAATCAAGGTACAAGCCATTGGCTTAAATATAACATGAAAGAGAACTTTCAAAAGTCTTGCTGTTAGTGTTCCAGCTGTAATGTACAGGATCTCTGTTGTATAAATGTTGATCATAATTGTCTTCTTACCTGATTTCCAAATTCAACTATATTTTTTTTTCAGGGAAAAAAAAAGACAGAAAAATCAAAACCATAATCTGCTTATATCTACAATCATTCTATCTACCCACTTTATTAAAATTCTAGATAAAATGCTGTAAGACTTTCCAAAAAAATCCAGACTTTGTAATACGGTACATACAAGATGACACTACTTTCAAGGAGGTTCAAGGTTAAAATCTAAAAATAACGCTAAACAACTACATAGCATTTTCTATTTACTGATATCAGAAAAGTTCAGTTACTTTTGTAATTCAGAATAATGTGGAAGTGACTTATCCAAAGCCCAGGAGAAAGTCAGTGGAAGTGTATCCCACTCTAATGCCCTAGCCAACAAACAGAGGCACTTCCCTATAAAAATTGGGAAAGATTTGTTCTGATGAACAAATGATAATTATCTGAATGGGAACAATCTACTCTTACCTGAAGCCTCTAGTGTTTTTGTTCTTCTTTATTGACATGCTATAAGACTTGCTGTCAATTGAAATCACTTCTGATTTGCTTCTGGCAGAGGACAAAAGTGCAGAAAGTTGTCAGGAAAAAAAAAAAAAAAGAGACCTAACACATTGAAAAGACTCTTTTCTGTCTGGATGGTCCTTGTTAACTCAGTTCTACTTGACTACTAAACAATTATTAAATACTAGGGAAGAAGCTTGTCAATACTTGCAGGCTACACGAGGGTTATACTAGAGTGTTTATCTGAGCACTCGAGACAAATCCCTGTCTGCTTTCTATATTTTTTTTCTCTTTTTCCAAAAAAAAAAGAGACAATGATGATAGACTTTGAGATTCTTTGTATTCTGCAACATAACAAATCAGTTAGAACATCTTAATTCAAGCTTATTCTGTGTACCTAAACAACTTTAGAAACCTGTCTCTGAGTGTGGAGAAGCAGGACAGACTGGCAGAAATTCACATTAGAGAAAGATGTTAGTATTTTGGCAAAGGTTTTGCATAGTAATTTATTAGCCTTCCTTTAAAAAAAAACCTCACATTGATAACTGCTTAATGTAAATTGGTCAATATTGTGCAATATAGGTGCATGTTTGACTTGCTATGAAAATCCATAGCCAGTGGGCTTAAATTCACCTTATATACCATAAAAAGAGTATGTCCACAGAACACAGCACCACAGTTGCTGTGGATTTTAAACAAATAGCAATCCATTAAAACACTTTCCCCCCCTCTAAGAAAACACTACAAAGTTCTCTTAGATTTCAGACAGCCTGAGGGCAAACAAGGTTGCATCAATTTATAGCCAAGTTCATACCTGTAAAGGCCCCATGAGGTTCTAAGACTGAAATTAATGTCCATTTCCTTTATGTTGCAGTTGGGCTTTTGAGACCCATGTCCTCTAGGTGTATTAACATTGTCTGAGACTCATTAATACGGCAAGACAGAAATTGTAAGTGATGGGCTATGAGATGTTACTCCCATTTTGGGATTCTAAGACATAGTTTCACTAAAGGTCTCTGTACCATTAATTCTGTGGTACTCTTAACAGAAAACAATATAGTACAGACAAACTAATGTTGAGCAGTGAGGGCAACTCCAAGCACAGTTGTAAAGAAGATTACTCTAACTAAGGCAAGAACAAGTTTAGTCTTAACATTTACAGGTGTCCTTCCAGCTATTCACATTCATTCAGTAGTATTATTTTCTTGTGCCTGTATCCTACAGTTACATTTCAAATGCTTCTTCTTTAAGTGTTTTCAAAACAAAATATGGTTCACATTCATTTTCCTTCTCCAAAATATAGGCAATTTTGAATCTCAGTTGTCAGTACATTTCTTACTCTGTTTCATTAAGCCTCTCACTGCTGTAAAACAATCTAGACAGAACAGGATTCATTTGCAGAACAGAGACAATTAGTCAACTGAATAGGTACTGTTCCAAGAAACTGAACACCCTCCGCAGGATGCCAGGTTTCCTTTCCTTTCTAACCAGTTCAGGTGAGCAAAAGTGCAGGAACCATAAGATTCCTGAAGGAATTCATACAGAGCTAGATAACATATTAAAATTGCAGCAAAACATTTACTGACTGCATAATTCAAATTACCAGAATGACCCCCAGCAATTTCAATTGATTTTAAATGTTGCCTCTAAATATCCTCTTACTTTACACAAAATCAGGAATCCTATCAAGACTTACATGTTTACTCACTTCTGTCCTCAGAAGTATTGTAGATTTAGGTTTTGGAAGAGAATATTCACTTGAGGATTTTAAGAGCTAAATATTACCCTGTCCTTTAAGGAACTTACAGCATGGAAGGCATCCATGTTGTTTAAGGACAGAACATATGTATTGAAAGACAAAGGCAGATGTAACAAAAAGGAACTTTTTAGTTCCTGGTGTAAACCATCATAAATTCAGAAATACAATCCAAATAAATATCATTTAGGCTTTTTCAGAAAAAAAAAAACAGCTTGAAAGAGAAACCACCTATCCAACTTTCTGCTAAAGTACAGCTGACTTCAAAGAGAAATAAAGTTGCTCAGGTCCTTGGATTTTCTACCAATTTTCTTGATAAACATCCCTATAGTGTGACATGCATTGTAACATCTCTTTTTCCCCTCAGACAAAATTATTTAATAAGGCAGTACAGAGTCTTGGTGCATTCCTTGTGTGAACTACCAAATGCTTTCTTTGTAAAAACAAACTATGAAGAAGATTATAGCAACAATAAAATTAATTATAATGTACACAGAGACAGAATCACAAGTGAAAGTAAAGAATCTTTTAAAAATGAAAGTTCAAGAAGAAGGAGGAAATAAACATAAAATATAGTAAAAACCTCCCAGTTGTTTTCCTTTTTTTTTTTTTTTGCTTTCCATTTATTTTGTTCCCCTTCTCTTTTCCTGCCTAGTGACTTCTATGAAATTAATTAATAAATAAATATCTATGGATATTTCTGTAGTGCTTTTGCTCTTACTAACAGAAGATCTTCCACTGCCTAAGAAAAGCCAGAACACAAATGTCACGTGTTGAGTCTAACTCCTTGTTTAGTCTTCTCACAGCCACTTTCTCTTAAGACAGTAGAGGCAGTATGTCAGTTATGGATACATTGACTCATTATCTACTCATAATTTTCCCCTTGGCAAGAACTCTCCCAGCTACTGAGACTGTGACCAATGCCCTTCTATCATACAGAAGGTGAAGAAGAGGTGTCATGGATCAGATAGCTCTTTCTACATAATAACTGATCATTTTCAAAACTGTCTTTGAAGCAAGATGAGTTTATTCTCATAGCAAGAGAGGTGAAAATTTGACAATTTCAAACTTAGCAAGACAGTTGACAGGCTAAAGACTCTGTCTTGTGTTGACTCAAGGGTCACAGGGTGTTTTTTCGCCATTCCTCCTGTCTGGAAATTGCACTTACCTCAGCCCAGAGCCCTGTTCCTGTATAAGGCATGTGTAAGAAATGTGCTGCTCCAAGAAAAGAGTTTTACCTGCTGAAAAGATGTTCTTATAACAGAATCATAGAAGAGTTTGGGTTGGAATGGACCTTTAAAGGTCATCTAGTTCAACTCCCCTGCAATGAGCAGCAGCAACACCCCTGCAATAAGATGTCCCTGCAATTGGACACCTTCAACTAGATCAGATTGCTCAAAGCCCTATCCAACTTGACCTTGAATGTTTCCAGCAATGGGGCCTCTACCACCTCTCTGGACAACCTCTTCCAGTCTTTAATCAATCCCATTGTAAAAAATGTCTTCCTTACATCTAGTCTAGATCTACCCTGTTTTAGTTTAAAATTATTATTCCTTGTCCTATAGCAACAAGCCCTACTAAAAAGTTTGTCCTCGTCTTTCTTGTAAGTGCCCTTTAAGTATTGAAAGCCTACAATAAAGTCTCCCTGGAGCCTGCTCTTCTCCAGGCTGAATAACCCCAACTATCTCAGCCTTTCCTCAAAGGAGAGGTGTTCCATTTCTCTGATTATTTTTATAGCCCTCCTCTGGACCCACTCCAAGTACAGTCTTTACTGTACTGAGTGTGGTCTTTCAGAGACTTCTACCACTTGCTGTGCAAAACTAATCATATTTTTGTTCAACTGACTATCATGCACAGCATGTTTAAAGAGACTGCTCAAGAAAAGAGACAAATTGCCTCAAGATAACATCACTGTATTAAAAAAAAAATGAACTTTTATGTTCTTGTTTAAAATCTGCTCTTGATTCACATTGCTGTAGCAACCACACCATTCACAGCCAACAAAATGAATCTTACATATCAAGATAATGACCAAACCCTTAGGTTGATATATCACATAATACAGTATCTTGAGAAATGAGCAACACATTATTTTGCAAAAAAAAAAAAAATATATACATGTAGCAGGCAGAAGCTTGCATGCATAAAATATAAGAAATTTAATTTTAAAGTTTTTCTGGAATTTTTTTCCAGAAAAGTAAACAGAACTTTGACAAATTTATGTTAATAACTAGCTGTCTTTTCCTTTAAAATTAAAAAATCAACCAACATACTTTTCTCCTATTTCTTCTACAAAGTAGTATGCTATTTTGGCAAGACCTGTTAATGAAGCATTCCTATATTACCCAATGTCATCATACTGGTAAAAAAAAAAAAATCCTCTAAATAATGATAACTTCTTTTGTATGTTAATATTACCTATATGAGAATGCTCTTTGTTTGGAGTTTCTAGGCATCATCTAGATACTTTTCTCTGTCTCAGCCGCTTTCTCTTCAGTTTCTGCTGTTTTCCGTTTCATGTGTGTTCAGCTGCAGAACCAACCAACCACTTGCTGGGGAAACTGTTTTCTCCACTTTGAGTGTGCTTGCACAAAAGTAGGACAGGCAGCACAATCCGTAATTGCCCTGAGTAGGAGGGAGAAGAGGGGGCAACTGACAATGATGAAAGGGGAAAGGAAATGTGTAAAAATACAGGCCATGTTGGGAAGCACAAAGCCCTGCCAGCCAGTCACTAGATGTAGCAAGAAGAAGGGAGCAGCCAAGTTCAGGATTAGTATCAATATTTTCAAATGTTATTTTCTTTCTTTTTTTTTTTTTTTTGTTTAAATATTCTGCCTAAGAAGACAAAAGTTAAGAAACTTAGAAACATAAGCTACTTTTAAAATTACTATTGAGGTTGCTTTAGAAAAAGGTACTCATGCTACACTATAGACGTACATAAAAAGAAGCATAATATAAACATATAGCTTTACATCTATCTTAAAGAATATGTTCAGATATCAGAAATGTTCTTTGGAGTGTCTTCTGATCTTTATAATGTTGCTCCCTTATGAAGAAAACTAAATAGCTTGTTTTACAGGAGATCTGAAAGCAAAGGAATCTCTGAGGCTATTTGTATAAATTGGTATCTGACACCAGATATTCGACCAAGAAAAGTACACAAAAGGAGAGATATGTTTAATGCAGACACTTTCTTATGGATAAATCTGGCTACTTTGTCCATTGGAAAGCCCTTAAACAGCTCAACAAACAATAAGGGAGAAATGTTATTGTGCCTGAATCAATAGACATTAATGCAATCCATTTCTGCCTCCTATACAATCACCTTGGCTGGAGTAACTTCCATTTAGCACTTGTTTCTCCTTTTCATTTTTGGTTTTAACTAATTTCTTCTATTTTTCTTGTTTCAATGTTTACATTCAATTAAGGATTTTCTCCTATATTTATCAGCAGTGTTTGATCTAAATTACAAGAAGAACCAACATATAGTCCTAGGTCACTCAGAAAGTCTCATTAGCGTCTTGATTATCTTCAGCATTTTTGAGAGAAGGTTTCATTACCATGCAAATAGAAATAGCTTCTTTATTCAGACAGGCTAATGCTTAGTGTTCTATGAATTATGTCATGCAACAATTAAACTCATCAAAAGGTGCACAGCAAATGAAATTCATGTTGTACAGACTGGTTATTATTGCCACAAAGGATAAGGAAAAAAAAAAAAGTTTGCTGTCATCTCTAAATTGCCACTGTTTTTAGTATAATACAGCTTAAAAGCTCAAATTCTAGCCACACAATAAAAAGACAGCACAAAACTATTAATTTAGAATCACTTGTTTGCATGCATTTCTTTCTCTGGAAGAATTAATTTTATATTCTGTTAACAGTAACACACAAGGCATTCACTACTGATGTTTCTAGGAGACTGGACCACAATTTGTTTTGGCCATTGAGGAATAAAGGTCATGCCTCAGCTAAAAAAAACAGAGAAATGAATCGTCAATCCACTGGGGATGTACCAGAGCAGAAGAAATATTAGCTGATAAGTTGACACAGTCAACTCCTAGACTGGTATAATATCTACACAACCTACTTTATGCAGGCTTTAATTGGGCTTTTCATTTATGTGCTCTGAAGTGCTATGTTAACTCTTGTATTATCCTTGAGTATTTAGGGACTATTGTTTTTTAATTTATGTGCTTAGATTACAGATCTTCCTTTTCCCTTTCTACTTTTAAAGCATAGAAAATTCCAACTGACTGGCAGGAGAGAAGAGAAATAAAAGGGAAACCTTTCCCACTGTGCTGTAGCACTGTAAGTTCTCACCCCCAGCTTCACCTTAATTTCAGCAACTCAGTAGTTTTCCTGGGCTGCAGCTATCTATGCACAGTCTGTCTGTGCTCCTATGAAAATTTTCTCATTTTGTCACACTGAGAACCTGGCTCCAAGTTTGCTGCCTTTTTTAGCAGTCTTCCTGTGCCTTCTGTGCTGTGTACTCACTGCTTGGCTTGGCTTTTATTCCAGTGCTTTCCATAGCTGCTACCTGTGTCCTCAGAACACTTGAATGTTCCCTCCTTCAAGTGTGCTCCCTGGGCTACCTTCCAGAAGCTATCTCTCAGCAGCATTTATCCAACCTTGTCATTCTTTTTTTTTTTTTTGTATGAATATCACATGGAAATATATGGTACCATATAATAGTATATCAATCATTCTCGTCACAGGAAAAAAAAGAGTTGAAACCTTCTTTAAAATACAATAAGCAATAGAGCTTCACAGCTTGAATGCGAAAAAGGTAAAAAAAGTATCAGTTTTCTTCTGGCAGGTAAGTGTGAACATATGACAATTTCCAGTCAACACAGAGCTGCATCTTTTTGGGCATAAAACCTTTTTAGGCCCTGGATTACTTTAAACAATCAATGCTGATATCCTGTATTGAGCAAAATGGACAGCTAGCCAAGCAGTTTAGTCAGTCATTCAGTTCTGCAGTTATTTGATTACCAGAAGTATGCAGAGTGATCTCCCAGACACACAACATTAACCTTCAATCAATAACCACTTTAATGGTAGATGGACTCCTTTCTTCAGACCTCTTCCAGCTGCATTACTGTGGAATTGTTATTTGGATAATGATTAATATGCTCAATATGTCAAAGATTAATTCCTGTTTACACTGGAAGATGCTATGTTACATATTCCCATACCACAGCCTCTGTCCTCTATTAATGGACTTTGACAATGACAGGATTTTGATTACTTTCAGAATAGTCTCCATGACAAACAAGGATTTTAAGCTTGTGATAATCAGTAAGGCAGAAAATGTTTAAACTGTTGTAATCTGAAGGAATCTACTTATTCTCTGAACTCTGAGGTGCTAGAAACAGTGTTAGGGGCTGATGAGATGGATAAAAGAAATGCAGATGCTAAGCATTCTCCCCCATATTTTTTCTTCTGTTTCTGATGTAACCAGGATTAAGAGGGTGCTGTTCAAGTAGAAATATAACTTTGTTCTTAGCTCATTTTTGTTGAAATACAGTGGAGACACATAGTCAGTTAGCAACTATCTGAATTACTGTTCTGGTTTGGCCCCACTTTGCAGCCAAAATACCAGGCAGCCACTTGCTCACTTCCCACCCTCCCTGGCCCCTCAGTGGGATGGGGAAGAGAATCGGGAGAAAAAGAAAGGCAAAACTAATGGGTTGGGATAAAACCAGTTTAACAGAACAACAAAGGAAGAAAAACAGAGGGATAAAAAAAAAATTCCAATAACAGTAACAGAATACACTAAAAAGATGATTGATGCTACAGTAGCTCACAGTGGATCCTGACACTCAGCTCACTCATGAGTAGGGAGAAAACCCTTTGGCACCATCCCCACTTTATATACTGAGCATGACATCACATGGTATTGAATACCCAAATTCCTTTGGCTAATTTGGGTAAGCTATCCTAGCTGTTGGCTAATTGGTAAGGTAACTCAGCTGTGTCCCTTCCCAACCTCCTTCGAAAATTAGCTGTATCCTCACAAGAACCAGAACATTATCCACCCCTTATTCTATACCATCTACGTGATGCCCAGATTCTGCACTTTCCAATTAATCGCTACCATTTTTCCTGTCTTTGATATATGTATATATACATACGTACAGATATCATTCCCTTAGTCTATGGGTCATCCCTCCAAAACGTCTGTTGAGTTCATTTAATCCATGACTTTGGCTCCATCTGTCATAAAAGTTCCTCAGGGCAGGACAGATGACATGGAGTTTGCTCAGTTGGTGTATCTGGTGCAACTGGTATATCAAGTCTGTGGCTTGAAGATGTCAATCTTGAGGAAGTTGCTGGGTGCTAGTTGCAAAAGCCATTTTTGGTTCCATCACCACTGCACTTTGCTCAGTTTTATCAAAGTCCATTCTTAATTAATCTTGATGATTTTTACTGTCCCCTCCCAGCTTCCTGTTAATTTTAACTATAGTGTTGCTTTTTTTTTGGTTGGAGGTGGAGGGGAGCAGGGTCTATGGTAGCAGCTTCTGCAGGAAGCTACTAGAAGTTTCACCTTTGTCCAGTGGGCTTAGCTGGGCCTACGGAGGACCTGCTGCGGGGCAGGGTCAAGCCAGTTGGTGACAGAATGCTCAGTGATAATGCCTCTGTGTTAATGTATTTCAGAAGGGGAAAAGTTAAAAAAAAAAAAAAAAGGAAGAAGTGAAGAAGCTGAAGCAGGGGCAGAGAGGGGGAGGTGAGAGCCTTGTGGACCTTGCTAAATAAATGTTCAGTTCTTAGAAATACACTAGATTTAGAAACACCAAGTAAGAGATGTGTGCATTTCAATGACATAATACAAATAATGTATTATTGTTATATTACCAAATTTAAGATATCACGGGGACTAGTGGAACTCCTTCCCACTAAGAGTTTATAGGGTTTGGATCTGCCTGACATTCTCTCTAAAGTCTCATTTATCCTTATCATGAGAAAAAAAAATTACAAACCAAGGTTAGCAATAGTTTTTCTTATGTTTAACTACAATGTTGCTAAGCAATCTTACTCATTAGATGCATAATTAGAAGACTATAAGTATTAAACAATGTATTTAGAAAACTCTAACATTTTTCTATTGATAAATCAACAGATAACTCATTTACTCATTTGGAAATCACTTTTTTTTTTTGAAAGAAAATCCTTGCTAAAACATATATCAAACAGTACATTTTAGGCTCATGTATGAATTATCTGTTGTCTAAGGCATCAAAGGCTACACTCTTAATTGCCAAATTGACCCAATGGGATGTTTAGTCCTTCTGCAGGTGACCTTACCCCTTTCAGCCTAGCCCTGTTTCACAGATGAAAAGAGACAGTTTTGAAATTTATTTTGAAATCAACAGACTCAAATCCCTTTGAGCTAAAGAAAACAAAAAGTTCCACAGTCAAAAACTATCCTTCAAAGGAGTCCTGCTTTCCTCCCTCACTAAAACCAGAGGTTACAGCTCCTGTGAGAGCATCTTGATCCAGGTTCTCCACTTATTGAGACAAATAGAATGGAGAGGCTAGCTAAAAACAGCATGGGACCAGGCTGATGAGAATATGCCTACACTGTATGCTTAGCTCAGCTCTAAATCTGCCTGCAAGACCGTATCTGCAGGCCACATAAAGAGATTATTTCTACTCAGTGCTGGAGTTGACCCAGACAGGCTATCTGTAAGTTATATGTCATATGTTATATGACTATTTACAGTCATGGCCATTCCAGTGACAGGACTTGCAGAGATACAACCAGGCTGTAACGTGAGGTCCTTCCTTCTAGTAAGAGAGGATGAACACAACCACAGCACAAATCATTAAAACTCTTAAGTGTTCATACTGATAAGCTTGAATTACACTAAGAGACTAGCTGGAAATCAGATTAGATGCTGACACATGGGTTTTATGTTAGTGCTTTGCTGAGCCGCTAGTACTTTTCCTCACAGTACAAAGTTTCTAAGAGGTGGACCATGTTGCCAGTAGCACTACCACTCAAAGCTCAGGATGCATATATTCAACTCCAGCAAAGTTATAAATAGGATGTCATAAATATAACTGTTTATTATAGTTTAAGAGCTGTTCATCCTTGCTGAAGTTAAGGGTGATTTGCTTTTGACATCACTGGTGCCAGGATTTATTCCTGAAAAATTTACATGTGGCACAATCTTAGGAGGTCCACTGTAAAATAAGTTGTTTCTACCTTCTTGTCTAATATAGAAATTAAACCTAACTTTTCCACTAATTGGATCAAATATACATCACTAAAATTTGGAGTTTGGATGAATTTTGTTAATATGAACTCATGAACTTTTTCACCTGAGCTTTGTACTAAAAAAAAAAAAAAAAAGTGCATGCAGAACATGGAAGAGGGAAAAATAAAAATTTCTCTGTTTTCTCTATTTTCAAACACTATTGCACAACGAGAAGAAATCATAGTCAGTCATCATTCTTTTGTAAGGAAATTCAAGAAATGGGCTGAAGTGATGTGGGCAGAAAAATACAGATAGTGAGAAGATCACTCTTAGAAGCTTATGGAAGAAAGGTTCTCTTCTCATTCTGTCTTACTTAGGATAAGAAAACAGCACTTATACTAGATTTTTAAAATAGCTTCTTTGAGCTAAGAGAATGGTCTATATGCCAAATCTATCTGATTATTCAAGCAATGTCACATACAGAAAACAGATCAAATGTTGCTGTTCTCATGTGAAGGAAGATATGAACATGACTGAATAGTGACCATGATCTCACTCAAGTTTAATAACCAAATATTATACTTTTCTACCCTACATGGTCCTCAACAAGTCTTCCTATTTCTTCCTACTCTTTGACTCAGATACGGTAATACCTTTACAAGTCATTGTTACTGTGCTCATTGTAACAGTTTCATGTATCACTCAGTGTTTCAGTAGTGGAAGTAATATTCACTTACAAATTTAAAACAACTGAGTTATTACAGTCTAACACAGCATATTCATTAAGAGTATTATTTATATTAATATCTATTATTAATGCCAAACTTGATATAAATTTGCACTCTTTCATGTTTGTTGACTTGGAAAGAGCTTTGCTTGCTTAAAGCTCAATCAAAATTGCATAAAAAAGTAATAAAATGATTACTTTTTGTTAATATTTGTTAGATAATAAATAACCAGTCTCAGTTTTTTCATCTTTCTATAGCACAGACACCACTTCAGTATATCAAATCCTGGCAGCCTCAGCAAGCAATTGTAGAAGGATTATATGACCATTTGTCTGGCTTAATTGTTTAATATCTTTGTCATGCACTATGCTGTGGAAAAGAGTCAAAGGAAACAGGTGAGCTAGATCAGAACCAAAGGTGAGCAACAGTTCAGATAAGGAGTATGAGAAAGGTCCTACCAAGAGAGGGGAAAAAAAAGGAACATTGCCATCAAATCAGTTTTGTATTTTGCCACAAGAGATAAGCATCTATGAAGATTGGACTTTAAAGCATTATTCAATTTTGAAATAGGAGAAAAATATGTATATTTCTACCCTTGACATTTATTGGACATTGATAACCATTTCTGCCTTTGTAGATGTAATGTTTCAAGATATTTATTGACATGTGTCATACTTATCCGAAGTTCTTTATATATGCCTAAACTCTAATTAAATGAAAATCTTATTTGCATAATGACAGTAAAAGTGAATTCTTTGTGTAAAGCAGTGGAGCAAAACTGTTAATCTGGTCTGAATAATAAGTCTGCAGTCTGGAAGTATTTGATGCCAGTAATACAGAAGTATTTTGAGCTTTTAATTTGCTACACTGTACATTCAAGATACTTTGTTAGGAAATGACTGCTATACTTCGCATTCAACATTTTTGCCTTAATTGCACAATTGTGTGCCTCACATGGCTAATATAGGAATGAAAACCTGAATTTCTTAATAGATTTATGGGCAAGAGGCTAACATTTCTGAAACTATGACTGACACCTGAGTATTGACTGAAAAGTCTTTTGCAGTTGCTATTACTCATGAAGAAGTAACTGACCTATTGAAAACCAGCTATTCCTAAGTAACTGTCTATTCCAAGTATATAAAAAATTCTCTCTGAGTTTAAATGTATTTTCAAGCAATAATTGTTGCAAATAGAAGACAGCAAACTGCAATTTGTTTTTTTTTCACCTGCATTCATCATTGGAACCTCTAATATTTTGGTCCTTTCTGTGATCCATTTACCTCTGTCAGGAAAGGTTCACTGCTTAATATCAGGGCATGACAGTCCAGTAGAAGATCACTACCAAAGAGCTGGCAATGCTGGTTGTAAAGGAATCAAACTGCAGTGCAGTATTCTTCTCCTACCCTTAGTTTGCAGGCTGTAACTTAATGAAATGGAACTAACTGACTGTGTGAATCTACTTTTTCCTCCCTCCCTCCCTCCCTCCCTCCCTTCCTTCCTCCCTCCCTCCCTCCCTTCCTTCCTTCCTTCCTTCCTTCCTTCCTTCCTTCCTTCCTTCCTTCCTTCTTCTTTTCTTTTGCTGCAATTAAAAATGTTTCAGACTACTGGCAGTGAACAATTTTTACTGGATTCTTTTTCTGGAAAACTGACACTTCTACCTTGGTATATCTTTTGTGCATGCTCCGTAAATTTTAGCAGTAAAGGAAGCCATTTAAGGCGTTCTCATTTGCAACATGTTAGCTAGTCCAGTTCACTAAAGGCTGTTAGCACAGTGAAAAAGACAATGAAATCTCCTGGATGCTTCTGTGAAAGAACAAGCACAGTAAAAATATTTTTTTAAAAAGTTTTGTGTAATGCTCTCAGGCTAAGCAAAGTCACTGGATCAAACTGTAGCTGAGGTAAAATGAACTTATTCTATCAGCATCTAGCAAAGTAAGTAGAAAGTCACATAGCAAAATTCAAACTCTTACCTATTTAGCAACCTACCCACAGAATAAATTTATTTTCAACATCACAGTTTTAGCATAGCGCCTTTTTATCAAATGTTGGTTTAAACATAGTGCTGCTTATTATATTTTGAGTATCATCAGTTTTAGTAAAGTAAAAAAAATTCAGGAAAACAATATAATTCTGGCAAATCTAAGGGGACACATTCAACTTTTGCATAGGGTCAACTGTTTACCACATCGCATATGTAATGTTAAATTTAATATTCACTAAAATACAAAAAAAATTACATTTCAAATGAAAATTTTCTTATTCTGGGACATGGTCAAATGTTTACACTTTTTAAAAAATCTCCCCCTATGTCCACTGGAAGAATATCTTGTTGACGGTGAGATACATTTGACAAACATTTCAGTGTTGTACCATCAACACAGTGGAACAAAAAACCTCATGTCATAAAAAGAGATCAACGCGTAGACTCTGTACTTCATTTCTCCTTTGTCTTTCTTTAGATGGGTCAGGAATTCTTTCTTCATGTAATCAGCCACAGTTGATTATACACACTGGTAAATAAAACAGTTTTCTGGCCTGCTGTAAGTGCATTGAGTTTCACACTTATTTTCCTTTCAGTAAGTTAATAACAGAATTGCTATGTTCTTTCTTGCTACATAGCCCCATTATTGGATCATGTAGGCAAAAAACTACTGAGATTATTCAATTTAATAATCTATTTTAGGCTTATCTATGTAATGGAAAGTTGTCATGGAGATCAATAATTAACCTGTTTATATTTGACCTGCGTGTATCAACTGATGAAAGTATAGCAAAACAAAGGAAACCATTACAGTTGTAGTTCTGAAGGGGAAGCAGCAAAAACTCATACATCTAAAAATGGCATAAACAAATTAGAGATTTTTTCCCTGGTTTTAAAAGTCTATGTAAGGACAAAAGAAATAATTACTTTTTATATTAGAATTGCATTTTAAATGACAACCAGCAATCAATGAAATTGCTCAGGCTGAGTCCATGCCAGGCTAGAAACATGCATTCTAATGCATGATTATAAGATCTTTAAAACAGAGACATTGTTATAGCTCTAGTCTGAAAATAACATTCACGACAGCTGACCTATAGATCTGAATCAATTATAAGCTCTCTGTCACAGTTTCTTCACTCATCTTCATCAACAATTCTTTTATCTTAAACATAAAGGAACTTCGTGGCTCTTCTTAATTCCTTGATGGCAAAAGGCAGGCTTACTTACTTTATTTTAATTATTAAGGGATAGTTCATATGAATATTAGTACAATGCTGATAAAAGCAACAGCAGTCTGTCTGTGTCATCTTTGTCTCTTAGATTTCCTGGTTGCAGGATATAGCTTGTTGATGTCTTCAGTCTTTAATGGACAGGAAAATAAAAACTAATTTTTCCTCTTTTCAGCTTCCCTTAAGTATCTAGAGCCATTTGCGTTAAATACCAAAATAAAAATAATAGCATTGGCAGTGTTTACTACCCCTGCAGTATTTTAACCTATGACAAGATTGATACATTCTCAATGATAGACTTCAAAACATATTTGTAAAGGAGGAATAATCAATTTGGAATATTTTAGTATGCCCTGTAGGAAAAAAAAATCAGTATTTTATATATATATATACACATACGTATGAATATTTACATGAGCTATCTGAAAAAAAAAAATTTATAGCTGCAGATGACACAAAGTCCTTGGCATGCTAATTCTAAGAGGAGGCAATTTTACAAAGAAATTAAGACTGTTTGGTAAACTCTGTACATATGAGACACATACATACTTACATAATTTGATATATCCCATACATATAAATTAAGAATACATGTCATACCAATGGAGAAAAAGAGTGAGTGCTATAAAACTCTCTAGAAATAATTTCATGGTGGATAATCAGATGAGTGTTGCTTACTGTACAATGAAGCAATTGAAAAATCAACTTGATCACAGCTGTACATGAGTAAAGGGAATATCTGCTAAAATTCCAGGGGAAATACAGAATCACAGAATCATACAATGGTTTGGGTTGGAAGGGACCTTCAAAGGTCATCTAGTCCAACCCCCCTGCAAAGGAGCAGGGACATCTTCAACTAGATCAGGTTGCTCAGAGCCCCATCCAACCTGGCCTTGAATGTTTCCAGGGATGGGGGCATCCACCACCTCTCTGGGAAACCTGTTCCAGTGATCTACCACCCTCAGCGTAAATTTTTTTTTTCCTAATATCTGATCTAAATCTATCTCCCTCTATTTTAAAACCATTACCCCTTGTCCTGTCACAAAAGGCCCTACTGAAGAGTTTCTCCCTGTCTTTCCTGTAGGCCCCCTTGAGGTACTGGAAGACCGCTATCAGGTCTCCCTGGAGCCTCCTCTTCCCCACATATATATGATACAAAGCTATTTGCAAGATCTCTTCTACAACAGTATGGTCATTTCTGCAGTTTCACCCTATAAGGTGCTGAAGCACTAGAAATAGCCCACAAAAAAAGCTCATGGGTATTATCTGAGGTATGGAAAACTCGTTATACAGTGAAATACTAAGAAAACTTCTCCTACTTCCTCTAATGAGAAAGTCAGGTTTTGATCTAGAGGTACATGGTTTGGGACAAATATAACTAAAAAACCAAAGTCCTTTAAATCATGTGATAAGTTTGTAAGAGTAAATAAGTACAAGCTAAAAATGGGAAAACTGGAGCTAAAAACAATGTTATTCTTATTTTGACATAGATAATTTCAGCCCCTTTTGACTTCAGCATCAGTGAGCTTTAACAGGTTTCTGCTCACTTTTTTCCTATTCATTATCTTTTACTTAGTTGAAAAAAATTATAATTACTTACACAATTATGCATCTGTTATTATACTGGATTGTTTCAGTCACAGAATGCAATTTAGATTTTAATAGTTAATATTTTTCTCATCTAGCATACTTTGGATGAGTAGAGCATCATTAGATTGTAATTTCTGTGATTACACATCTCTCTCTCTCATTTTTTCTTTAATTGACTGATACCACATTTATCACCTAGGCTGTAAAGAGCAGCTTGTCCTGCAGAAAATGCCAGGCCCTTCAAGAAACAGCCAGAAATGTCAGGCTTGAAATTTGGATCTCGGCATGAACTTTTCTGCAGCTCAGAATTGTTTGGAAGATGATGTGGTTTAATTCATCATTAGCAAAAATATCACTCTGGAGTAGCAAATTATCAATAATGATGACAGAAAATTCTGACAGAGAGTGAGGTCCTTCTACAGTGGGAAGGTTGGAGACCACAGTAGCCAACATCCTACCACAGTCATCTCAGGTTCTCATTGACTGTAAACAGCTATCTGGAGAATTTACAGTTCTTAATTCCCAACAGGATAGAAAGCTGAGTGAGTAACTGGCAAAGATATAAATGCATGCTTCTCCCAGGAGTCATCATGAAGTCTGACCTTAACGTATCATTTATGAAACAGTTGATATTAAATACTCTCCTAGTGGTGTCTGTCAGGCATGTAACATATACCTAACCTAAACATTGATTTCTAACCAGAAGGGGTTTGAACTTTAAAACGTGTTATCATTTTGTGAAACTCCACGGTGGCAACAAACAGAGGTGGACAGTTACTCCTTTCCAAACACACAACTATATAGATAGTACACAATGTCTTTAAATGTAACTACTTTTGTTAAAAAAAAAAAAGTGATGGCCACGTTTGACTTTCTTCTCTGATGATCAGAATTGGCTTCTGATGAGACTTGTTGAGCGACTTGATGTCTTGCCACACAGTAATGACAGTTACTATTACTTCTTCCCCATTTTATGATGCATGATGTCACTACATAGCTCATGGTTACTTCCTGATCAAGTATGAATTCTGCAAATCCCGTCTCTCAGGGTGAACAGGTTCAACAGTCTAATCCTTCCTATAGGACAAGTTAGCCCTCATTTGTTTCCTAGTACAGAGGTTGCTTTAAGGAGTTATTTAAAGGTTAGTTCATAAGTGATAATATACTGGTGTTTGAGCCTTGTAGATTTTGTCTTTAATTTTAGCTAACAACTGGTAACATTTATGAAAAAAAAATAAGTTGCTGGAAAAAGCAACTTTGCTATGCAGAGTTCTTCTTTCATTCCATGCCAAAGAGTTAAAAGTGTCTATTGTGCAGATTTCTTGAAAAACTGCTGGGAAGGCTTGAAGAAAGACAGGCAGAGATGTGTGAAGAAACCAATGATGAATGTAAAACAGGAAATGAGACAAGTTTACCTTTAAGTAACTTGGAAATAAAACTAGATACAGTACAGAAAGAGCAGCCTGTCACAACAGGCTCTGTGTGAGCTCTGACATTCTGTTGAGTGCCTTTAAAGAGATAAACTAGACAGACCTCAGACTGTAGTTTGTCAGAGATTTGCTGTGGCACTTGCAGAAAAGGTTTCAAGATTTCCTTATTTCTGTCATATCTCATATTTTTTGCTAAAAGCTTCAATAGCTGTGAGATGGGTATCCTGTTTTTGTACACCTCCCTGGATAGAGACAGACCCTGTGCATGAGCTCAGAGCCTGGATGATACCAAGCCTGCACACCACTGCCGAGTGACTGCACAATGGTTACATAATCAATGTGTCAAACTTGGCCTTCAGGATTACTGAGAGATTGAACTATTCATTCTCTATTTACTTAGCAAAATGGAGTACTTTAAACCTGACATCAGCTACCAGATTTAAATACTCTCTGCTTAATGAGTGAAAGCCTGCCTCTGAAGTGAATCCTAACAAACCGATTCTTAAAGTCACGGAATACAATCGCAAAGTTGTAATTCAAAACAAATAAACCATCCAGCACCCTATGAAGTGTTTATATTTCTAAGTAGGTCTTTTTTAGAAAAACATGCCTGGCAAGGAAACCCATTTTCCAACATACTAGTGAGGCAAAGTAGGAAGTTTATTGTTGGCTAGTCAGTGTTACAAACTTGCTTTCAGTTACAGTAAATGAAAACTTATTTTTTCTCTCCCTTCCACAATTATTTCTAAGAACAAAATCAAGACATTTTCTATTTTTGCATTTTGCAAATTAAGGTTTTAGTTAAATATTGAATAAACTAGATTTCTGCTCTTTTTTTTTTTCATTGTGACCTGGATTTCACTTAAAGCTTTTCATGTTTTGTTGCACAAAGTACAAATAAAACAGTGAATTCATCTTTATGAGACCGTGAAGACAATCCACTTAAAATAAGACAAAGCAATTTCATTTCTCTTTTACACTTAAATGCAGAATGTCTTGGATCCAATACTACCATTTCACTTAATTCTCTACTTCTCATTTCTTCAACTAAAAAAAAAAAAGTATATATATTTATTTCTGTGTGGGTGTGTGTATAAAGAAACTGCCTATATCTGAAGGCAGAAAATCACACCAGAATACAATAAATGACTCCATCAAAGAAAGGACTAATGCATAGAAAGTGTACTTAACCCCACACATCAACACAGGCTCTCTTAGCCGTAGCTAGTCCCTCAAACTAGTTTTCTACTGTATCAATTTGTATGTCATTAAAAAGAACTGAAAATATCATGACAATAATAACATGAGTGAGGAGAGCATTGCATCATATTTTTTTTATGGGTATCTCTGTGTGCGTGGAGGGTGTCTACTTTTCCCCCACACCATTCTCTACTTCCCTGAGTGGGTGTAACTTAGCCCTGGATCCCCACACAATGCTATCTTAGATAGAAAGGATCTGGGTCCTTGACCTATATGTAAATACGCAACATATATAGGCTGGCCTTTTAAAGCAATGTAATACTAACATTTACTAGCATATAATACTCACATAATAACTGTAATGCTAGAATCAGATGATGTTCACTTAAGAGTTTAAGAAGAACTCAAGGAAACAAAAAAAATGGATACCAATGATGATGTTTAACTTCTCACTGAAAACCACTTGATATTTGTAGACTCAAGGGAGGTAAATGTGGATTTTAGTTTTACAAAAAAGGTTGCAAAAGGATTTAAGGAACTTCAGACTTGTTTATAGGTATTATAAAAGATAATCTAAAAAGAAAAAAAAAGAAAAAGAAAAAAAAAGAATTGTGGACATCTAAGTTAATACTGCCTACTGGAGAAGGGACAACAGTCCTTCCTTTTAAAGAAGCCAACAATGCAAGACTTTTGGAGTTACCTGACTTATCAGCACATTTCAGTAAGAGTGACCAAGTTCTTGCATCTTCCTTGGAATTCCAAAAGGCTTTTGATAAAGTTCCTTACCTCAAGATTTTAAGAAAACTAAGCAGCCAATGCATGGACCATTTAAAGATATGAATCAAGAGTGTAGAAGTAAAGAGCTGTTTCCATAGTGGAGGGCAGGCACTAATGGAATTCCTTCAGAGCCCGTGCTTGAACCAGTTCTGGCACCTGTGTTGTCTGACATACTCATAAGCAACCTGGACAAGAGGCAAGCAGTGAGGTGAGCTGGTTTGCTGATGAAGTTATTTAAGAAAGTAAGGACAACTGCAAAGAATTTGTTGAAGGATCTTAGGGGCCAAAATGATGGAATTACAAAATTAGATATGAGAGTTGGTATAGATTAATATAAAGTTGCACATGGGAAAAATAAATCTCCTTCCACAAAGAAAGCAACAAACTCTAGTTTTACCATCAGGAGGAACAGGTTTGAGTTAGGAGAGTTTCATCAAAAGACATATAGGTGTTTGGTAGTAAAAAAGCAATTCACTGCTAGGAATCAGGAGCAAATGAATAGAGGCAAAAACTAAGACAGAGTATTATCCTGCCATGGTATAAATCTATATTCTCCCACATCTTATGGATGAAAAAATAAAAAAAAATAAAAAATGGACTAGTCATAGGAGCCAGACTCAAAGCAAAGAGTAACAAGTCATTCTTCAATAGCACTCCTTGCTAAGGAGAATTGTGGAATTGTGAGTGGAAAAAGGTGTAAATATATCTATATTCAAAACTTACTAGGCGGGCAAATCACATAACCACACCTCCTTATGTGTAAAAATACTTGGAGAATGGAAAAGTACTGACTTTCCTTCTTCTTGCCGTTCCCTTACTATCTGCTTAGATTCACTGCTAAAAGACATTGTATTGTTAGACAGACCCTTAACTGAGGCACTACAGCTTATGTAAAGTGCATCATCTTAGCATTGCTCCTACATTTACCCTCTGCCTTTTTCCTATTTGTTGAGACTTGTGGTATCTGGGGCATAGATACAAAAGAAGAAAAATTACACTAACTGCATATGTTAAGAAGAAAAAGAAGGAGGTTGTTGCTAGGATAGATTTGATTGATAATTTTTGTTTAAATTGTAGCATAGGAGATTTGTTCTATACCAGTCCAGACTATTTTTTTTTTTAACTACAATATGGAATATAAACAACGAGTACAACACATAATTTATCATGTATCTTCTTTCAATCTTGAAATAAATTGCAAGAAAGTTATAGAACAACTTAATAGCCTTCTTTTGAAATGGTCTGTTGCACCAAAAAGAAACTATTAGAATACTATGTGACATAACGATTTGGCTTAGAAGATACTTTTCCATACATTTCCATGTTTCCTCAGATTTTAATAGTCACCAAACTCTGCATAAAGCATAAGAAAGAAATAACTATGAATGCATAGCTAACAGTAGAACAAAAAATAACAAATAGCATAATATAACAAATATCAATATAACAACAAATAACAGTGAAACTAGTTCTGAGTTCACTTTTTCCATTTTGAAACAAAATTGTGCCTAAAAGTAAAAGAAATAAAGTTTCATTTCTCAATACAAAGCACAGGTAAGCTGAAATAAAAGTCTCTGGATGAAGAGCACTTGAAAAACATTAGAATCAGAACAAGAGAATAAAAGAAAGAAACCTTTTGAAATTACTGAGTCATTATTGATTGGATTACATTTCTCTGAATTAATTTTCCATGGATTTTTCCTGAAGAGTATGTGCAGGGTATTTTGAATTTGTTTCTTGCTCTAGCATCAGCCACGTAGGTAGCCTGCAAATATATTCTGGTAACTTGTGATTTATACAGGCCTATTTCAAACACATTCTATCTCTCTTTACCTTTATACTTCTAGTTCAGCATCTTCACTCACACTAGAGCTGGTAAAATATTTGTAAAGATTTTATTCTACTGTTTTTCCACTTTCCTGTTTAGATTTTTTGTACGCTTAGGGAAGAAAAATAGCTGGTTTTGTGGAATTTTTGAAATGCCTCACGTCAGCTTCCAAAAAAAAAAAAAAAAGGCTTTGGAGCCTTTCAAATGTCTGGAGTCATGGAAGGGAAATTGAGTAAGAGGATTCTATCCTGTAATACTGAAAGTGGGGCTAGAGGACAATGGAAGGGAGAAAAACGAGCTTTACTCTGAGGAGTAAGCAGATTGATGCTGCCACTGCACAAAGACATCACTGATGTAGTCTTAGAAAATGGAAAACAATAGTTGTCTAACTGTGTGTATTTAACCAAGGATGATACAGCACGTTGCCTTTTGCTGATTACTTAGCACTATAAAATTAAGTTCATGGCTCTAGGTGATCATGTTACATGGTAAGACTGTTATCTATCCATGCCCATGTCCTCCTACTTGCTTACCAGATAATAAAAAAGGAAATAGGGCATTTCATAAAAAACATGTAACCAAATACTGAAACAAAAAGCAGAGAGAATAAACAACGAGAATAAATAGTAGCTTTGGGGAAAAAATACAGTTCCCCACAATGGTTCACAGATAAGAAAATAGTGGAATAACTCTACTTGAGATTTTTAACTTAATCTATTCTGGACATGTGCAATTGTGAAAAGGAGACTGAGGAGGAAGAGGAAAGGTTAGTGAATGAGTGTGTCTCTGTAAATAACAGCAACTGCATAAATAAAGCAAATTTGTTTGTAAAAGCACTAGACTTGTGTCAATTCAGAGCTCATGGGGAGCCAGGGGGAAAGTAGATGCTTTTGTCATGATCTTTCCTCTCTATCAAGCAATATCAGCCATCTAGCCACATTATACACTGCTATGGCGGCTGTTTAGAGCTGGATTGTCTCTGATCTGATGAATTGGCTATTCAGATGGAACTGGTGTGACCAGTTCCAAAGCTTATGCACCACCTCTTAAAACCACCCGGTGGTGCATAAGCTTTGGCACAATACACAGACAATATTATCTGCTGTTTGGAGTCTTTACTCTAATGTCAGTCTGTCTCAAACAACAGAAAGCATCCATTTGACATTTAGTGTAATTAATTAATTCTAGGGATTTTTAACAGAATGGAAAGGAAAAAAACCCCACCCAACACATAACATATATTTAATATTCATATGATGTCAGTAAAATACATTATGAATAATCTCCTTTTGTCTCTGTATCTAGTATTTTATTGATTATACTTTCAACCTTGGCTATAAACTACATTCCAAAGCATGAATATCTTTGCATCACTGTATTACAAATCCTGTAACAGAGTCTCCTGCTGTAAAAGGAGACTCTTAGAATTCCTACCAGAATTATGGTAGGAAATTGCAATTCTTTAAAACACAGAATAACAACCTTTTTTTTTTTTCAACTTAATACATGTTGAATTGTGAATGTCAAACATTATCACTACATGTTAATAAGCTATTCAATTGCTTTGCACAATTCACTTTGATTCAGAGACCATACAAATTAACCATCCAGCTTGTATCTAACAATGGTGACAATGCTAAATGGTTTATAGATAGGGTTTTTTTCCTCACAAAGCTCTTTGATTGTCAGTATTTGTAGAGACATTATTTGAATTTCATTAAAATAAAATAAAACATTTTTTTTCCAAAAAATATTAACTTTTTTTTTTCTATGAAAACAAAACATTTCCTGATTACTTCTATAAACAGCAATAGTTTTTAAGGGGTTAACAGATTTATGGGGCAGTACTTGGTAAGATAAGATGAGAAGAATTCAATCCAGTGAGCCTATCTATATTAAAAAAAAAAAAAAAAGACATGAAGTATATATAATGTGCTAAAACATTATAGTGCAAGTGAAAAATGTGTGACATAGCTACAAAGATTCACACTTTTTAAAATGGAAATGTTGAATTACTCTTTTCTCCAGACAAATTTTCTAGTAAGCTTTGCACACTTTAATTTACTGTTTCTGAGATTCCTGCATTTTCTATACTAGCGATCATCATCACTATCATTATTACTGTATTGCTTAAGTGTCCTAATCATGCATCAGCACTATTGTGTTCATTAGATGTGGAACAAACACAGAAAACTCTTATGCCATCATTAACATGTTCACCTTCTGAATCATTGAATATGGTCTTTGTTCTGGTTGCAAGTTTCTGCAGGCAAGGCTGAGCTATGACCTGTGCTTCACTTTCAGTGTAACTATTTCTACCTGGGAGGCTTTATCCAGTAACAACAGTGGGTAGGAGTGGGCCTTAGATGTCTACTGGCAGGTCTACTCACGAATTAAAAAGACAAAAAGAAAAAAAAAGTCTTATCTGTAATGCACAGTTTTAGAGATTAGACTCTTGATTTGTACAAAGAACGTATTTTATAAACAGTAATTTTCAAGAGACAGGCAGGTCAAGAGGGCTGTTTTAATCTCTTACTATAGCTTTGGCTTTACTGCCAGGGACTTGTTTTTTGTTAAAATGTTAAGTGCACTTACTGTCACACTATAAAGCACTAATTTTGATTAAAATGACATATATTAATGAATACATTTATTACGTTCTTAATAATGATTAAAAGCATGGAATATTTTATTGAATCACTTATGAGTAATCCCTCTAGTATTTAAGGTTTTTTCTTTGGAAAGAAAATAGTTATGGACTTGAATAGATACAAAATATTTAATATTTAAGAGTTCATTAATAATAACTTGGAAGATTATTTGTAGTGTTTTCGGTGAACAAGTACCTGTATAATTTCTCTGTTCTTTCCATAATTTTGTGACTTCTATTCTCTCACCACCTACAGCCTTGTTGGAATTGTATATACAGCTTGCTTACTGCTTATTCAAAAATATATTCAACAACAGAGCTGATGGAAGACAAAATGAGTATTTAATTTAAAGTTGCCTCAAATACAGCACAGCTTTTCTCCATGAGACTGCCCTCAACTGTCAAATAATTCCAGCATCACCACGAGAAGCACTATACAGAGTTATAGGTCCCTATAACACAATCATTCTAGATGGGTCCTAATTCTGCTGTGATGCCTCTAGCTTTCTTCAAAATTCTAAGTTCTGTTGTACATAGAGACAATCAGAAGATTTAAACGTATTGTAAATTAAAATTATGCTACTTTACAGTTTCATTCTGTTGTCTCTACATTACGTTTCAGAACACAGCATACCTATGTTTACCATAACATATGACACCTACTTTACCATACTAGTTTCAGAATTGAAAGAAAAAAGATACTGACCAGCAAAAAGACAACCTATGATCATCACTTAAAGCATCTATATTAAACGTACTATGGAAACTAGTTTTTTACATTGATCCTTTAAAACATTTGTGAGGTTGATATTTATATTCTCATTACCAGTTTTCATTACAGAGGTCTGGTGGGTTGACTTTGGCCAGCTGCCAGATGCCCACCTAGCTGACTTCTCACTCCCCCTTCTTGACAGGAGAGGGGGAGAAAATAAGATGGAAGAGCTCATGGGTTGAGATAAAGAAAGGGAGATCCCTTACCGATTACCACTATGTGCAAAACAGTCCAGATTTGGGGAAAACTAATTTAATTATTGCTCATTAAAATACAGCTGGATAGTGAGAAACAAAGACAAAAGCTAAAATACCTTCTCCCACACAAACATCTCAGGCTCAACTTCATCACTGACTCCTATACCTATTCCCCACCGAGCACCACAGGGGGATGGGAAATGGGGTACTATGGTGAGTCCATCAGCTCCTCTCTGCTTTTCCTTGCTGATCACACTTTTTCCTGCTCCAGTGTGGAGCCTTCCCTTGAAAGCAGCATGTCCAACATGGAGCAGTCCTGGTCTCTCCTCACAGAGGCTGCCCCTGCAGCCCCTCACTGTGGCTGCCAGCATCTTGGCACCTGCACCTGGCACAATACAATAATTATATCCTATATATACACATAGGTATATCACATGCAGATATATACAAGTAAGTAAAATGATTTGTTGAAGCTTTGTTCAATAAATCAGTTGAATGTCTTCTTATGGATATATCTAGTGAAGAGAGCAGCTTCGGCTTGAAAAAGCATAAGTGAGATAGGTCATGGTACTTGGCTGGCTGTGCTAGTACCACTTGTCTCGGAAAGATGTTTTGAGTAAGCAAGTCTCCTGAAATTAATATGCCTACACCATAATAATCCTTCATACAAATAAAAAACATCTAGCACCAATAATGATCACCTTTCAGATTCTGTGGAGAAAATGACAAATTCCCCTGAGCCCCACACACCCAAGAGCACCTCAGATTCACCTGTATTCTCTCAGTTCTCTCAGAAAACCACTATTAGAAACAAAAACATTAGTCATAATATATACACTCATAGCACATAGAATATATGTCATGTATCTGGCATTTGTGATTGTTGTGTTAATTCTTGTCTTAATATAATGGCAAATGCAATTACCAATTCTTACGGAAAAAAAAACATACAAGCTTTCAATAGAAATCTAGGTCTGGCTCTGCTAAAAAGATTTTTTTTTCTGCTTCAGGTCTTAAGACTGAACATCTTCCTTCCTGTCTTTTTTTTATTGTATTATTTTCAGGTGAAGACACTGGTTTGCCTCTCAACCTTTCACTTTAGAAGGAACAGGCACATGGTTCAAACCACAGCACAGAATAAAATTTTAAGATTATAGGGGGTTTTGTTCCACTTCAGCCCAGCTGTTTACCCTTGACCAGATCACTTCAACTTTCTGCTGCTTCTCCTTTTGCCTGGTGCCTCTGTTTATACAGGATCAATTCAGAAGGAGCAGTTTAACTGACAGAGTGTATATTTATTTTAGTAGCACATGAACAAGGATGATGACAGTTTACCCATACAAAGATGCTTTACTGAACTGAGAGCCTATAGAACAAACTAACTTGGACAGATATTTCTTTACTATACATAACATAAATGTGTCAGGTAGAAATTACAATTCTTTAGTTTTATTTTCTATCTCATGAAATGCAGAACACTTTTCCTACTTAATACAATGAAATGTTTGCATAAGAATATTGCTCGAAAAAGAGTATTAAGGTATCTGATGACTTTCGTCAACAAAATTTTGTTACTTTTTTAACAGTTTCTGAATAATTAATTGAAAAAAATGGTTGGAAATCTAAATTATATTTCTAAAACTAAAGGCTAATTGCAGCAATCTCTAAAATGTGTTTTAGAGAGTGTATAACATTTAATAATGTATACCTATAAAATATATATGCATGTGCAATGTCTATTGAATTACTTCTACTTTCTGTTTTGTGATTTTTAACTTAATCTCATGCCTTTCTAAGCCAGATTCCAAGAGCTGGATTTTGATAGTAGCATATTGAGCTAGGTAGGATTCTGGTCTTGTTTATCCATACAGAAATTAAAGTATTCCAAATTACTTTGTTTTTCCTCAAAAAATCACATCCAAAAGTTTTAGTGCATATTAGGACAGACATTTCTCATAGACTTCAACATTCACCTTTTAGTATTAAAGAAAGACAACTAAATATTGTATTATTTCATATACTTCTATACATCAGTATTGATAATCCTTGAAAATAGCTTGAGGATTTCTGGAAGTTCCTAAAGATAAGACTCAGATTTAAAAAAAAAAAAAAAGGTATTAATATGGCCAGAATTACCCTCCAGTTCTGGATAAACGACAGTTTTTAACAGACGGCAAGTTATAAAATGAAGATAATCAAATTAAAACACTATTTTTAAAAAACTCTCATGACTCCTCTCAGGGGAGACGAGGAGGGGGTGTTGCTCTCTACATCAGCAACCGGCTGGAGTGTGTGGAGCTCTGCCTAGGGATGGAGGAGGAGCTGACAGAGAGCTTATGGGTCAAGATTAGAGGATGGGAATGGACAGGGGACGTTACGGTGGGGGTCTGTTACAGGCCGCCTGGGCAGGAGGACAGAGCAGATGAAGTGCTCTATAGGCAGATAGGAGCAGCCTCACGGTCACAGGCCCTGGTCCTCATGGGGGACTTCAACCACCCTGACATCTGTTGGAGAGACAACACGGCAGGGCACAGGCAGTCCAGAAGGTTCCTGGAATGCGTGGGTGACAACTTCCTCCTGCAGGCGATAGAGGAGCTGACAAGGAGGGGTGCCATGCTCGACCTTGTGCTCACCAACAGGGAGGGGCTGGTGGGGGATGTGAAACTAAAGGACAGCCTTGGCTGCAGCGACCATGACATGGTGGAGTTCAAGATCCACGGGGCAGCAAGGAAACTACATGGCAAGCTCTCTGCCCTAGACTTCAGGAAGGCAGACTTCGGCCTCTTCAGGGACCTGATGGGCCAAGTGCCATGGGAGGCGGCCCTGGAGGGAAGAGGGGCCCAGGAAAGTTGGTCTATATTCAAGGAGCACCTCCTCCAAGCTCAGCAGAGGTGCATCCCGATGAAAAACAAGTCCGGCAAAAAGGCCAGGAGGCCGGCGTGGATGAGCAAGGAGCTCCTGGACCAACTGAAAGTGAAAAAGGAAGCCTATAGAGGGTGGAAGTGGGGACAGGTAGCCTGGGAGGACTACAAAGAGGCTGCGCGAGTGGCCAGGGATAAGGTAAGGAAGGCCAAAGCCCTGGCAGAACTGAATCTGGCCAGGGATATAAAATGTAACAGGAAGAGCTTTTATAGGTACGTAGGGGCCAAAAGAAAGTCCAGGGTAAATGTAGGCCCCCTCCGGAAGGGAACTGGTGTCCTGGTTACCCAGGACATGGAGAAGGCTGAGGTTCTCAATGACTTTTTTGCCTCAGTCTTCACCGACAAGAGTTCCTGTCCCACCGCCCAAGCTGTAGAAGGTGCAAGCAGGGACTGCGAGAATGAAGAATTGCCCATTGTACTCAAAGAGCAGGTTCGGGATCATCTGAGGAACCTAAAGGTGCACAAGTCCATGGGGCCTGATGAGATCCATCCGCGGGTCCTGAGGGAACTGGCGGATGAAGTTGCCAAGCCACTGGCTATCGTATTTGAGAAGTCGTGGCGGTCTGGTGAGGTCGCCGATGACTGGAAGAGAGGGAACATAACCCCAGTTTTTAAAAAGGGGAATAAGGAAGACCCAGGTAACTACAGGCCGGTCAGCCTCACCTCTGTGCCTGGCAAGGTCATGGAGCAGATTCTCCTGGAAACCATGTTAAGGCACACGGAGAGCAAGGAGGTGGTTGGTGACAGCCAACATGACTTCACCAAGGGCAGATCGTGCCTGACCAATTTGGTGGCCTTCTATGACGGGGTGAGAGCATCGGTGGTCAAGGGACGAGCAACTGACACCATCTACCTGGACTTGTGCAAAGCTTTTGACACTGTCCCGCATGACATCCTTCTCTCTAAACTAGAGAGACATGGGTTTGATGGACGGACCACTCGGTGGATAAGGAGTTGGCTGGATGGCCGCACTCAGAGAGTGGTGGTCAAAAGCTCAATGTCCACGTGGAGACCGGCCACGAGTGGCATCCCTCAGGGGTCCGTGCTGGGCCCGGCCCTGTTCAACATCTTTGTCGGCGACATGGACAGTGGGATAGAGTGCACCCTCAGCAAGTTCGCTGATGACACCAAGTTGTGTGGTGCTGTCGACACGCTGGAAGGGAGGGATGCCATCCAGAGGGACCTTGACAGGCTGGAGAGGTGGGCCTGTGCCAGCCTCATGAAGTTCAACCAGGCCAAGTGCAAGGTCCTGCATCTGGGTCATGGCAATCCCAGGCACAAATACAGGCTGGGTGGGGAATGGATTGAGAGCAGCCCTGAGGAGAAGGACTTGGGAGTGCTGGTGGAGGAGAAGCTTAACATGAGCAAGCAGGCAATGCGCCCTTGCGGCCCAGAAGGCCAACCGCATCATGAGCTGCATCAAGAGGAGCGTGGCCAGCAGGTTGAGGGAGGTGATTCTCCCCCTCTACTCTGCCCTGCTGAGACCCCACCTGGAGTACTGTGTCCAGTTCTGGAGCCCCCAACACAAGAAGGACATGGATCAGTTGGAGAAGGTCCAGAGGAGGGCCACGAAGATGATCAGAGGGCTGGAGCACCTCTCTTATGAGGACAGGCTGAGAGAGTTGGGGCTGTTCAGCCTGCAGAAGAGGAGGCTCTGGGGAGACCTGATAGCGGTCTTCCAGTACCTCAAGGGGGCCTACAAGAAAGATGGGGAAAGGCTGTTTAGTAGGGCCTGTTGCAATAGGATGAGAGGTAATGGTTTTAAAATAGAGGGGAGTAGATTTAGATTAGATATTAGGAAAAATTTTTTTACGATGCGAGTTATAGAACACTGGAACAGGTTGCCCAGAAAGGTGGTGGAGGCCCCATCCCTGGAAACGTTCAAGGCCAGGCTGGATGAGGCTCTGAGCAACCTGTTCTAGTCAGGGATGTCCCTGCTCCTTGCAGGGAGGTTGGACTAGACGACCTTTGAAGGTCCCTTCCAACCGTAAACATTCTATGATTCTATGATTCTATGATTCTATGGCTCATCTCTACTCTATAAAGGACTGAGACAGGTATTTGTGAAGACACTTAGCCTGAAATTACATGTATAAAGAAAAAAACATTATTGTCCAATGTGGCTTTTCTTTTATGGTCAAAATACAATTGTTGTACTAAAAATCTAGGTTTATCTTCAGTTTTTCCTCTTTCTCTGTACCAGAGACAAGCTTAAGAAAATTCCATTACTGAGTATGTGATATATCCAGGTAAGAGTCAGGATCTAGGCTTGTTTTTCACAGCATCTAGGCTTGCACAAAATTAGATCATTAACTTCACTGCTGTAATTATTACCTGTATTATTAACTGCACCCTTAGCAGTAGAATTAAATTCTTATCTGCTCCAGGTACTGAATCTGAGAAAGTGGAAGGTTCCCAATGGAAAATAGTTCTGTCACTGAAGGCTGAAGCGTTCCCTTTAACGTAGTTCTTTTTGCTGACACATCTACTCAATAGTGTAAAATCACTTTCTAGCAATAGTACTATGCCACTTTGTTAAGGCACTGAGAAATTCCAAAATTCTTTCCCAGCCTGCACCAGGCAGACTTTTACCAGGCAACTTCAGGAGACAGCCACTACCTTGATATCATATGGCAGAAGTGACTTAATAAAATTGGAGATGAGAGTCTAAAACAACAAACACCATGTTAGTCTTGCTGTGTTGAGATTTTCTTGAGGACTTGCTTTACATTAGGGCTGCTCAATGTTTGCTCCTACCATTACCAGAACAGAACACACTAGGTTCCTTATTTCATCAAAAATATGTCAAGATTGATATGCTGAAATACTGCTGGTTCGGGGTTTTTTCCCTCCTTAAAAAAACCCTCACATTTTCTAATTATTTTCATACAGCCTTTTTGAAAAACAAAACGAAACATAACAAAAACCTCAAATCCACAAATCTTCTCAGCATGCTGGTATATACCATGGAGTTTTATATTCAGAATATCCTGCTGATATGGACACAGAAACTTTCTGTATCACACCCATATTTCTCATATAACTTCAACATAATTTACACGCCTTTTCTTTTTCCAAGAAATGCTATGTGGACACAAGATCAGTCCAATATTTTCTTTAGACTTCCTCTTGCTATTAACATACTTCAAAAAGTCCTTCTTGATGCCTGATATAACACTGGCCAGTTCCACCTGTCATTGAGATTTATCCTTTTGTATCTTCTCCCTGTGTATACGTTATAAAACATCTGTCAGCCTGAAAAGGTTTCCAATCTGGTAATCTATACTTCTGTTCTAATATAGGGAGCATTTTCAGTTCTCAAAATATTCCATAACCCTTCATTCTGGATACAGTAATGGTAAGGGTATGTTGGAGAACTGACGGTTGTCTCTCCTGTTTGTTGCAGAAGACTGCCCTCAAGAACGCATCTAAAGTTCAGTCAGATGCATCTAAACTTCAGCTTCTGAGTAAGGTCAAAGAATTCTCCCATCTAGGTGCCATGAAGCAACCTTACTGTGTATTTTCAGATATAAATTTCTTACTTACCCCTGGTATGACAAGCAGTCATATAAAAGATGTCTGGGATCACCACAATAGTGTTTTAGTTACTCATGTATAACTCATGGATTAGAACACTTCACAGGCTAGTCTGTTTCATATTGACGGGAAACAGAACAGTCAGATGTGAATTTATTGTCAAGCAAGAATCAGAATAAAAACATTGCAATATTGTAATTGAGGTGCTTCAAGATGGTGTGCATATGCCCTGTCATTTACTGCAGACAGATCCAGCCTCAATACATGATATGGCTATTCTGAACATTTTTCTTCCTGAGAAATATTGACATAGGTAAAAGTATCCATAGTTAAAATTTTCCAGAAACCCATGCTTATTTCTGTTAATGTGTGAGAATATGTGACCTTAAATGTTCCTTCTCCTTCTATATCCATGAATCAAACTGCTGGAGGAAGACAAGAATAGTTGCATGAGTTTTTTTATATGTGACCAGAAAGAGATCTGTACAACCCCACACTCTGAAAAGCTGTGCCCTATGTATTCATTCAGTACAAAATACACCTTGCATGTGTATAAGCTCATTTTCATTATATGGCTTCATTTTCAGTTTCAGAACAATTTCTAATATAGAAAATAACACTTAGCATTCTGTCTAACATTCAACAAATCCAATTAAATATTCAGTGAAATGTCAACATCGACATTCAGCCTGTTGAAAAAAAAAAATGATCATTTTACCAGACCACAAACTTAAAGGTGAATATTTTGAATGTAATCCCAAACTGTGACATTAAAGCACTCTAAAACATCCCAGGGAGATGTCTGCAACAGAATTAAGTGCCAGGCAGAATCCTTCCTCACATGTGGTACTTCATGTAAGGAGAATACTTTGTATTCACTTGTCGTGGTTTTGTTAGTAAGGGGGGGCCTAAGGTGGTAGCTTCTGTAGGAAACTGCTAGAAGTCGCTCCCCTTTGTTCAGTGGACTCGGCCAGTCCTAGGGCGGACCTGCTGCTGGCCAAGGCTGAGCCGATTGGTAGCAGTGATAACTGCATGTTCTGTGATAACGCCTCTGCGATAACGTATTTAAGAAGGGGAAAACAGAAAAAGAAAAAGAGAGAAGATGTGAAGAAGCTGAGTGGGGGCAGAGGCGCAGAGCGGGAGGCGCAGGCCTCATGGGCCTTGCAGGCCTCACCCTCTGGCCTCTCGCCAGGTGGCCGACTGGACCCAACTCGGTCCGGCCCAGCTGCAAGAAGTGGAGAGGAGATGAGAAGTGAATAAGATGTAAAAAAGATCCTGAGAGACATCTACCAGCCTGTTGTGAGGAACGGCTGCAGACGCCAAGGTCAGTTCAGAAGGAAGGGGAGGAGTAATGCGGCTCCTGGCCAAGATTCCCCCGCAGCTTGTGGTGACGACCATGGTGGAGCAGGTTGTCCCCCTGCAGCCCATGGAGGTCCACGGAGGAGCAGAGATCCACTTGGAGCCCGTGAAGGACCCCGTACCGGGGGAGGTGGATGCCTGAAGGCAGCTGTGGCCCGTGGAGGGCCCGCTGGGACAGCTGTTCTAGAGGGACTGCACCCGTGGAAGAGATGACCCATGCCGGAGCAGTTCCACGAAGGACTGTAGCCCGTGGGAGGGACCCCACGATGGAGCAGGGGAGGAATGCGAGGAGTTCTTCCCCCGACCATGAAGCAGCGGCATGAAACAACGTATGATGAACTGATCGCGACCCCCATTCCCTCTTCCCCCCTGTGCCGCTTGGGAGGGGAAGGTAGTAGAGATAATGTTAAGCTCGGGAAGAGGGAGGGGTGGGGGGAGGTTATCTTGTTCTCTGTCTCATTATCCTGCTGTTTGTAGTAATAAATGAATAGCTTTCCCCAAGTTGAGTCTGTTTTGCCCGTGACGGTAACTTTAAGGATTTCTCCCTGTCCTTATCTCAAACCTCGAGCCGTTTTTCCTTATATTATCTCCCCCTGTTCTCTCGGAGTGTGGGGGGAGTGAGAGAGAGACTGCGTAGTCTGGTCCGATCGGGGCTAAACTACGACATCACTACAACGTCATTTTAAGTGGCATAGCTTGTTTTCACGACTACAGCTGGTCAGGTATATGTTCATGAAACAGAAAAGTGAGAAAGGCCATAATCTGCGCTATTTTTTTACAGGTTGCATATGAATAGGAAGGAACTCAGACAGCAATCCCTTGCTCAGTTGTAAATTGCATTATGCGCTCCTCTTATTTACAATTCCTTTGACTGCAACCCTGGAAATGGACATATTTGCTTGCATTAGCATATTTTTTTAATTATAAAGCACCTAATCCACACAGAAGCATCATTATAAAATGGCTGATTTGTTGCAAATCCACTGCTGCTGTGACTACATATAGTTATGCTATTACACAGTGTTTTATTTCTCATAGATTGCACAATTGATTGTAAAAAACAAACAGCTTCCTATGACAGAAACAAACCTTACTTCCAGTGTGATCTGAAACTATTCAAAAAAGAAAGGAAGAAAAAGTTTGTTCATAGAATTTAATTAAAGTTTTTGGCTCTACCATGTTTTACTACAAACCTGCGTTGGCCTGAAAGAAACAGAAGCCGTTAGCAAGGTTAAAGGGCGATGAGAGCTTAACAGCTTCCTTTTGCCAATTACACAAGACTTGGAACTAAACTGCTTTGCTAAATAGTTGTTCGTATATGTAGCTTGAAGCAAAAAGAAACTTATAGCTCTTACAGTTGTAATTCTATTAGTTTTCAAGCACAGGACAAGTTATGAAGAAAACAGTTACAATGGAGCTGTGCCCAAACTTGTAATTATTTAAAAAACAAATAATGGTTCCCCAAACACTACAATTCTCATCTATCACAATATCTAAATTCCTGCATGATTTTAATCTTTTTGACCATCTTTATTTAATCTCTCCTGAACTTCTTTTCTCCAAAGCCTTGACGTGAAAAAAAAAAGAGAACACTTGTATGGGATTGGAAGAGCTCTATCTTCTTGTGTCCTTTGCCAAACCTCATCTCCTGAAAGCACCAAAAGACAGTTTGGCACTCCCTCTCCTGATCCTTCATTATAGCATTAGACATTCCTTGTAACAGCAGCAGACCTTCCTCCTGAAGGTCTTCCTTCTGTCTGCCCTTCTCATACTTTCTTTCTTTTCTATTATCTGAATGAAAGGACAGCTGGAATCTGATATCCAGAGCAAAATAAATGTTAGGCTGGAAGAACAAAACAATTCAGAGCATGCCAAAGGGATGACTGCTATTCTCTAGAAACCTGAATGCTGTCTTTGAGAACGTGAACCCTTCTTCCCTTTATTCTGTTGTTCCCCTATATCTGAGAGACAGTGTTATCCTAAGATATAGTATGCCTAAAAATAGCCAGGTAACTAAGGGTTACTGGAAAATTCAGTTACTGCTTAACAGCTTCTAATTTTCTTATTCACAGCTATTTACAATACACTGCTGCAGAAGCTTACAACCAGAATTTGCTTTCATAGAGGTTTCATCTTCACATTATTCCATTATTGATTTTTCTTCTCTTGATTCTTATATAGGCAGTCAATAAGATTTTTCTTCCTTTACATTCTTATTACTGCTTCAAAGTCACCAGTTATGGGCTTCAGTTTTGTACATTATACTAACAGATCAACGTGATATTGTGGTCTTTAGTACTGCCTTCTTTCATTTTTATGCAACATAGATACACAGATGTAGTTACACATATAAACACCACACATTTATGCATATTAGCATATATTAAGGAGAAAACAGAAAATAAAGCAATAGACAGAAACAGCCATGCAATTTAAAGACACAGCTTACGATGCATTTGTTCTTCAACTACTTTTTCAATTAGTCTATAAACATGTTTTGTTAGAAAGTTTCTGGGTCTCTCTATGCAAGCACACAAAGACAGTCCAAAAGATTAATGTAAAAAGAACTCTTTTAAGCTGAGTTGGTAGCATTAGTACTATATTACTAGATCTAAAAGAGTGGATAAATAATATTTTATATTTAAGAATATTTGCCAGCTTCATTGGAAGGTTTTTTATTTCTTAAAAGCAGTATGCATTATAAAATGTATATACTTAGTTGAGCCATGGAAAGCTGGAGTTAAAATGGCATCATGGGCATCTATGTTGATCACCTTTAACACTGAATTTCATCAAATGAATCTGAATTTAGTCAAGAATCCTGCTAATGGTCCATTCTACTTTCCCAAAGATGTGTGTTGGCACTTCAGTGCTAAGATACAAGCCACAAAAATTACAAAAAGTTCAGTCAGTAAAATAATCAAACTGGTTCTCCATATATATGAATCTATTGAGTAAGACAAAGCCATTTTACATTGGTGCTTTTCATGACAGTATTGTACAACATAGGCAGCTAATAGGGAGCTGCTTCTATTTCAGTGAGTAGTATCATTTTCAGCATAATTTGTCATATAATTGTGTCTTTAAATTTAGTTAATCCATTCATTTGTTCATGTAATTAATTCTGATTTATTTTTAAGCTCTCATCTTGCAGTTCTCTCCTTTTTGTTCATTCTTTGCTTGTAACTTGCTGAAGATTACGTTAGATTTTCACATCCTTTGAAAATTGTCTAAATTCTACACACTGAACATTAGAAGTGAAAAGGGGGGATTTTATTATTATTTCAATGAAGCTATGAGCTACAATTTTCATTCAAGCATGTGGTAAAAACACAATGTTGTAAAGGAATTTCAGACTGTTATTTGGAATCATAGAATCATAGAATGGTTAGGGTTGGAAGGGACCTTCAAAGGTCATCTAGTCCAATCCGCCTGCAAGGAGCACGGACATTTCCAACTCGATCAGGTTGCTCAGAGCCTCATCCAGCCTGGCCTTGAATGTTTCCAGAGATGGGGCATCCACCACCTCTCTGGGAAACCTGTTCCAGTGTTCCACCACCCTTAGTGTAAAAATTTTTTTCCTAATATCTAATCTAAATCTATCTCCCTCTATTTTAAAACCATTACTCCAGTCCTGGCACAACAGGCCCTGCTGAAGAGTTTCTCCCCACTCCCCACTCCTACTTTCTCCCAAGTACGCCCACTTGAGGTACTGGAAGACTGCTATAGGTATCCCCGGAGCCTCCTCTTCAGGCTGAACAGCCCCAACTCTCTCAGCCTGTCCTCATAGGAGAGGTGCTCCAGCCCTCTGATCATCTTCGTGGCCTTCCTCTGGACCCTCTCCAACTGGTCCACGTCCTTCTTATACTGGGGGCTCCAAAGCTGGATGCAGTACTTCGAGTGGGGTCTCACCAGGGCAGAGTAGAGGGGGAGAATCACCTCCCTCAACCTGCTGGCCACGCTCCTCTTGATGCAGCCCAGGATGCGGTTGGCCTCCGGTCCACAAGGGTGCATTGTCTGGTCATGTTGAGCTTCTCATCAACCATCGCTCCCAAGTCCTCCTCCTCAGGGCTGTTCTCAATCCATTTTCCGCCCAGCCTGTATTTGTGCCTGGGACTGCCACAACCCAGGTGCAGGACCGTGCACTTGGCCTGGTTGAACTTCATGAGGTTGGCACGGGCCCACCTCTCCAGCCTGTCAAGGTCCCTCTGGATGGCATCCCTCCCCTCCAGCGTGTCAACAGCAAAGAAGAAATTTTTTATACTAAGGGTGGTGGAACACTGGAACAGGTTTCCCAGAGAGGTGGTGGATGCCTCATCTCTGGAAACATTCAAGGCCAGGCTGGATAAGGCTCTGAGCAACCTGATCTAGTTGGAGATGTCCGTGCTCCTTGCATGGAGGTTAGAATAGATGACCTTTGAAGGGCCCTTCCAAGTCAAAGTATTCTATTCTATCATTTTTCATTTATTTCATAATCAGTCATTTCATTATCGTATGAGTTCCCCTGAAAGATTATGGCACTTGAAGAACACATGACTCAACAGAGACTCCAAAAAGATGAATTTTTTTTTCTGTAAATATTTTGATTTACTCAAGATCTCCCCTTCCACTCTGATCTGCAATCTTGAAATTTCATATGACTTCTCAATCTAAACAATATTTTACTCCTCTTGCAAATTCAAGACATGAATGATAAGTTGACATTTTGTAAAAGATATTTCCACCTAAGGTATTACAGCCTTTCAATATTTCTTTTCTAACTTTCTTTTACTTTTTTGAAGTAAGGAATAAAAAGCTTTTGGGTCAGTCTGTTTGAGCTTTCCATTGGAAATGAGAGGTAGAGCCAAGGGGAAATCTCAGAGAATTATTCTCACTAGCAATACCCTGAAACCTCATGGAGAGATTATTCTTCACTTCCCTCAAAGATCTATAGGATCTGCAAGCACACACTTTACTCAGCATGATACAGATATTTCAGCTTTCAGTAATGAAAATACAGCAAACCATATGAGCAAACATTTACTACAAAAATAAGTGCCCAGTTGAGTATGAAAGAGCTTATGCAAATCACCATATGTCAGGTGAAGCTAAGTGAGCTTCAGCTAATGATATTTTATCATATTCCACTTATCTATCTCATAAAGTCAACAAGCCCATCTGATCTTGATATCGCAAGTTATGGGGTGCAAAATGAACTACAGATTTCAAAGCTTTTGGTATGTGATATTACAACTAGAATCAATTCAAACTAGCATCCTTACTGACTTGTTATTCTTTTCAATTTACTGCAAAATACTTATTACCACAGGTATCAATTACCTTAGTTGCGAAGTTCACAAATTGCATAATATCATATTATTTTATATATTATATATATAATATATATACATTATTTTATATAATAATATAAAATGCAGTTGAATTCAGAGAGCTACTATGTTTATCAATACAAATAAATCAATGTAAAATACTACTTGATTCAAATGAGTGATAAAAATGTCTAACTGTGATTTGTAGCAGTACATTAAAAGAAACTAAACTAAAATAGTATTTTAGCTTTTTTTTCTGTTGTCCCTTTGATCCCTGATCAAATGAGTGAAATATCAGTGTAACTCACATAGTCTGAAATTAAAAAGAGTTTTTATTGCTTCTAATCAGTTCACAATGTGTATGTGAGGTATGACTGAAAGTAAAAGATACAATAGCCTGTGGAGCAAAATAGCACACTGAAAGAACAGTGTAGAGGGCATCTTGTAATAAAAATTCAATTTCTTTCCTTTGTTTATCCTGCTCTAAAATTACTTGGTTCACATGATTCAATCCATACACAAGATGACACATTTGCTTCCGGGACCACTCAGACTAAAGTTGAGGTTCGATTTGCAGAGTCGTTATCAACCTTGACAATATAGGAGAGAGATAATTCCCTTTACAATTCACTTCATGTAAAGCCCTTAATCTTGCAAGCAGCCTATATAGAAATGAGGCTGAAAGCTCAGCAAAAAACAGACCCAAAAGGCCCTGAAAAAGAAGCATCAGAAATCCCTACTTCAGACAATACTGTGTTACCCTGCCTGCATGATGAAACTGAATGGTTATGATTCTGAAACACATGAAATGAACAGGACCATCTATTCTCAAGTAAGTAATGAGTTGACTTCTCAGTCTACACAAAGAAGCAGACTCACAATTTCTGCATTAAATTCTCAGTATAACACAAGATTGTCCAGTGAAAGAACAATTCATGTCACACTACTACTTTTCCTAAAGCATAAACAAATCACAATGAAAAAGGTATGGTTTTGTCTCAAGCAACCTTGCTCTCAGTGTAGCAGGCAGCACAGCACAGAAGACAAGGGAGCATGCTGCATCAGGAGGGACGTCTGATGGAACATATGGAGAGAAGTGAACACATTCCTTACGCTGACTCCGTTCCTCATGCTGTAAATATACATACTTCAGAGCAGACTATTGCCACCTTCACACATATGTAAAAAAAAAAGGTTGTTCTTTATGCAAGAAAACAGAGGATGAACTCTCTTACAACTACAGTTGTTATTTCTACTTCAGACAACCAAACTCTGAAAAGTCATAATAGTTTGCTTTTCACTCCTTAATGAGCTGCAAAAAGTTGGCATTGTATCAGTGTTTTAACAGAAGCATTTAAAGATACACACTACGGATGTCAGTATTTGGGCTGCTGCAATTTAAAGAAGATTTTGTACAAAGACCTGTGTAAAAATGTACTGTTATATTTTAACATGATTTGACATAAATCTTACAGAGAGAAGTAGTGAAACTGACAGCTAAGTCAGTCTCTGAACAAATCCTGACACACTGACTGTCTGAAGGTTTTCTTAAAAAATTATGTCCTAGTTATACTGCAAGTAATAGGAGCTTGAAGTCAGGAAAGCTATAAAAAATGTTAGCGTAGTCTATGTATGCACAATATTAAATACATTCAAATGTTCTCTTTTACTTTCCTAAATCACTGTTTCCAATAGATATTCTGTTCTTAAATGTCTCTAATAATGAAGACTTCATGCTTCTCCTACAGCTTATTTCAGTAGTATTTTTGCCATAACAAGATTTCTAATTATATGTAATCTAAGTACTTCTTGCTATAAAGTAAGAGAGCACTTGATTCTTGCCCTGCTTTTCTTGAATCTGGACAACAGGTTATCCTCCCCCTTTTCAGGAGCTTATCATGTCAAATGATGATTTCTCATTTATTCCATCTTCTCTTCTTTTGACTTTAAAGCCATACTTATTCAAAGATTCTCTCATATTGTGTATTTTTGTTTTAAACCAATAAAATGCTCTTTTGGGAAAATCTTCATGCTTTTCTTGAAGTATAATGACCAAAATATTACAAGAGCATTACTGAAGTTGAATAGAGATGAAAAATTGTCTCCCAAACTATACATAAAATCAAAGAACAATTCAGGCTGCAGGGACATCGGGAGATCTTTTGTTCAATCTTCAGCTAAAAGCAGGGTAAGCTGTGGTGTCAGAACAGCATGCTTAGGGCTTTATCCAGTCTAGACTCGAGTATTTCCAAGAATGAAGACTAAACAGCCTCTCTGGGAAACTTGTTCCTCAGTCTGACTGTCCTCAGAGTTAAAATATTTTTCCTTATATCCAGTTGAAACCCTACTTGTTTCAGTTTACATCTGTTACCCTTCAGTCTCCCCCATGCCTGTCTGTGAAGAGCCCAGCTCCATCTTCTTGCTAACCCACTTGTTGGTGTGGGCAAGCTGCTGTTACATCCCTGCTAAGTAGTCTCTTCTCCAGGCTGAACAAGTCCCTGATCCTTCAGCCTCTCCTTGCAGGGCAAGTGCTCTATCTTCTGACCAGCTTGGGGATGCTCTGCTGATCTCGTTTCAGTTAGTTGATGTCCTTCTTGTACTGGGGGGCCCAAAACTGGATGTAGTATCTAGATGAGGTCTAAAGTTCTGAACAGAGTGGGGATAATCCTTTTCCCTCAATCTCTTGTCTATGCCTCTATGCATACAGCCCAGAAGCCACCTGTGCCAGCCTCAGCTTAGATCCCTGAGGTACTTTATTTGTCATGCGCCTTCAAGTAGCACATGATCCATTACCCAATACTAACTGGTCCCAAACATCCAACCAGCTTTTTATGTATCTAACTTTCCACCCATCCAGAGTGTAACGTTCAACACCAACAGTGTTGAAAGCCTTATTAAAGTCAACAGAAGTAACATCCATTGGCTTCTCCATGTTCACAAATCCAGTCATTGCATCGCATTAAGCAAACAGGTTGGTCAGGCATGAATTCCTCTCAGTAAAGCCATGATTACTATTCCAAATCACTACATTCTCCTTCATGGGCACAGACATGGGCTTTAGGAAGATTTAATGATTTCCCGAGAAGCTAACATGGGGTATCCATACTGTAGTTCCCTATATTGTCTTTTTGGCCTTTTTTGAAGATGCAGAATTTGCCTTTCTCCAGTCATCAAATCATGTCCCAAATTTTGCACCCTCCATCCTGACAGGATTTTACAGAGTTATCTTCACTTTATAATACCTCTTCCCCCATTTCCCTGTTACCTAACCAGTTGTTCCTCAGTCTGTATTTTGTCTCTAGTGATTTCTGCACAAGGATGTTTTATTTGTCTAAGTTTCACCACACCTTCTGGTGATTACTTTTCCATTTTTCAATGTTATATTGAACTCTGAGTTTAGCCTCTAAACACTCTTAATTCTCATCAGTTTATTAGATGGTAAATTTAGCTATAAAGTTGATAAGTAATATGTATTTCATCATCCATTAGTTTAATGATAATATTGAATAAAGCCAGGTCTAAGACTACAGCAAAATCCTTATGACACACACTTTCACTGTGAATGTAAGCCATTTTGTCATTTTGAAGAACAGTTCTGCAACCAGCTTTGTGCTGTCTCTTTGTTAATCCATCTGGATCAAATGCAGATTAAAATAGAATTTGAAACAGTACCAAAATCCTTACTTAATCAGGATTTATGACACCTACTGTTCCTTCTCTATCCATACGACCATATGATTAGAGAGCTTTGGCATAATTTATTCACAATCTGTGCATTCCTACCATTCAATTTATTTTTTTATCTCTCCTTTCTAATTTTTAGAACTCTCAAAATGTTGTAAGTTAGGTCACTCATCAGAAAACCAGAAGGATTATATGCTAATATTACAACTACGTAACAGATCACATTGATTCCATCTATATCTTTTACAACACCAGTCTTAACATCTAAAGACTTTCGGAGTGGCCAGGTGAATGATGGGTATAAGAAAGGAAATGGGGAATTTTTTTGTTTCACTTTACATCATTACTGAATTTAGATTGCCTGGGTTTTGACAGGGTCATTGTGAAACAAATTCAATAGACTTTATTGCATCAGTAGCTAACTGAAGATAACTGAGGTATGGGTGGCAGCATGTCTCAAGATGGACAGCTAAAGATAGAGATAAAATAATTACTTACAAGTAAATTGTCCATAATACTTACTTTAATTTTGCATTTTTTATTTTAAGCAAAATATACTTGATATAAAAAAGAATAACATTTTGAGTCATTCCATTATATGATTAAATAATTTAATCTTATAAAATCTGAAATTGTTTAAGGCAACTCAACCACATTTTGATTGGATTTTCATATTCAAATACCTTATTTTGTGTTTAACTTCAGCTAAACCTCTGATTTACATCAGAAAAACATGTTTACCCCAGGTGTAGTGAAAGTAAAAAAATCCTACACTGTTGTCATTGATTTTTAATAAACATTGATCAAAACTTCTTTATTTTAGAATGAGCCATGCATAGTGTATTAAATGGTTGGAATCTCTATGTGCTTAATTTCCCGTATAGCATAAGGTTTTTATTTAATAAACTGTACTTCATATTAGAGGTGACAGATACTCCTGATCTTGTACAATAAGCACTTGAGTATTTTACAGCATTTTGTACTCATCTGGTTTTCCCTCATGAAGTTTCACTGAAGTTTGTATAGTGTGTTGTATGTACCGAATGGACAGTAACAATTTGAATTTCTGCAATATCCCACATTAGAAGTACATATTTAAGTAATTCTGAAAAGGCTATAATGTGTTACAATTGAAAAGCTCAGCTCCATTCCTTCCAAAGCTCTCTACAGCTCTTCAGACACATAGCTTCTGAACCTACAAGCTTATTGCACAGAAGACTAGGAGGAAATACTTAAACTGATCTTGGTTGACTTCCATGATTTAATATCAATTCCACGTTCAGAGCATATGCAACCAGTACAGCAAAGCAATATTACCAGACACATTATTCCTTTGCCAGCTGTCAAAGAAGGACATTTCAATAGCAAGGATGAAGAATCATAGAATGGTTAGGGTTGGAAGGGACCTTCAAAGGTCATCTAGTCCAACCCCCCTGCAAGCAGCAGGGACATGCCTGACTAGATCAGGTTGCTCAGAGCCTCATCCAGCCTGGCCTTGAACATCTCCAGGGATGGAGCTTCCACCACCTTTCTGGGCAACCTGTTCCAGTGTTCTATAACTCGCATTGTAAAAATTTTTTCCTAATTTCTAATCTAAATCTACCCCCCTCTATTTTAAAACCATTACCTCTCATCCTATTGCAACAGGCCCTACTAAACAGCCTTTCCCCATCTTTCTTGTAGGCCCCCTTGAGGTACTGGAAGACCGCTATCAGGTCTCCCCAGAGCCTCCTCTTCTCCAGGCTGAACAGCCCCAACTCTCTCAGCCTGTCCTCATAAGAGAGGTGCTCCAGCCCTCTGATCATCTTCGTGGCCCTCCTCTGGACCTTCTCCAGCTGGTCCATGTCCTTCTTGTGTTGGGGGCTCCAGAACTGGACACAGTACTCCAGGTGGGGTCTCACCAGGGCAGAGTAGAGGGGGAGAATCACCTCCCTCGACCTGCTGGCCAAGCTCCTCTTGATGCAGCCCAGGATGCGGTTGGCCTTCTGGGCCGCAAGGGCGTATTGCCTGCTCATGTTAAGCTTCTTATCCACCAGCACTCCCAAGTCCTTCTCCTCAGGGCTGCTCTCAATCCATTCCCCACCCAGCCTGTATTTGTGCCTGGGATTGCCATGACCCAGGTGCAGGACCTTGCACTTGGCCTGGTTGAACTTCATGAGGTTGGCACAGGCCCACCTCTCCAGCCTGTCAAGGTCCCTCTGGATGGCATCCCTCCCTTCCAGCGTGTCGACGGCACCACACAACTTGGTGTCATCAGCGAACTTGCTGAGGGTGCACTCTATCCCACTGTCCATGTTGCCGACAAAGATGTTGAACAGGGCCGGGCCCAGCACGGACCCCTGAGGGACGCCACTCGTGACCAGTCTCCACGACATTAGTACAGTTTCTGACTAATGTCAGTCTTGCTGGAGAGGCAAAAATTGTGTGAAATGTAGATGTAACTCCTATTTTATTCTTGAGAGCATTCATCTAAATACCTGATTAAGACTGGAAAGAATCTGTGCTAATTTTGACTGCACCAGACATTGAGTAATGGGTTGCTGTGTTTGGAAGCAATTTGTACTGTTATCTTACTGGTACAGCACCATGCCAAAACTAATTAGTTTTTATGAAAAAGACTTATTAGCAAAGAAGTTGCACTAGGCTGTCATAACAATTCGTCTTCAACTTCATAGTGAGTGCCTTTATATGTTACTGTACTGTACTGTATAAGCATCTGCTTGCATTCCACTCACTGTAGTAAGCATGCGGTTAGAAACAAGGGAGTGTGAAAGAACAATGAAATTTACAAGATTAAAGGTCCCTTCCAATCCTAACTATTCTATGATTCTAAAATATGAGATCCATACAGTGGATAAGAGCCAAAATACCAATCTCGCTGTCTTGAGGAGATGTTCAAAGAGTCAATGTCATTCACTTCGAAAAATTCTAATCTATTTGCAACATGAAGTACTTGTTTTACTCAATGTCTGGTGCAGTCAAAACATATCTGTCCATTGGGTCAGATGGTAACCAACATCTGATCATTCTGCTTTCTTCAAATAGCATGTTCTGTCTGTCATACATAGTACAATTTATAGAAGGCTTTATTGAAAATAATAAAAAGACATTTGCATTATGCCAAATTAAGACTCCTATATAAAAAACATGTTTTTACAGTTCACTAAATAGCCACCTGCTTCCTTCACTGTTTTAATTTAATGGTTTTCATGAATCATGGACCCTTAACCAGTGATTCATTCCAGGATTCACGAATGCAATACAATGTGTTTTATAAGGATGAAAAACTATGCATGTAGCTCACATTTATGGTATGAAAACAGAGTATTGATGGGGAAGAAATAATCTTCATTTTTACATTAAATCATAGAAAGAAAAAAGTCTTTGCAAAAATAGTATCCAAGCCCACTATTTAGCTTCATAGTAACTGCACCATTCTTGCCTAGCATGCTAAATGTATAAACAAATTGTCTCCCTTCATCCTCTGTTTTATTGGCTTGATTTTTACAGTAATCAAACAACCAAATGGAATACTAAAAATTAAATGAACTTTCACATATTCAAAGTGAGAAAAAAAAGTAGAGAAAAAAAAAATAGTTAAATTAGAAGAAAAACCACCACAGAAAAGCTTCCCAGGAAGACATTTCCATTACAATCTTCATGAGTTAATCAGAGGATACAGCCATTCTGAAGAGATGGCAGAAAGTCGTTCCTGAGGCCTGTAAAACTTTAGTGTTCTTTATAAGCAGCTATCAAATGGTCTGGCCTGAAGCAGTTGACAAAGCAATATTCTTTTGATTGTGATCTTCAGTCAGTACTCAAGAAACCCTCTCTAAAAATGACTCTCTGTAAATAATGACTGAATATAAAGATTATAATGTGATGTCTATCTGTAGACAATCCAAAGGTCTGAATTACCCATAAACCTCAAAATATTCACAAGTATCTTCCATTTTTAAAAATATTAAATATTTAAAATTCTAAGATAGAAATATTGCAAACACAAAATGGGCAAACTCTGTCTTTCACTTAAAGATGCTGTATGATAGTTGTATTCTGTATGACAGCAATGATTACATGCCTAAAGAACACACAAGAGGAAAATGTATTAGAGCATTCCTATTCTGTGACACATTAGTTTTAAAGCTGAGTAATAAATGCTAAACTATTTTCAGGATTGATTTTTTAGCAGTAAATGGAGGACTAGGAGAGTGTCTCCCAACTCATAACAGAAGAGCTGTTTCAACAGCACAGCCCTGTTCAGGACTACGGCCGTTTCATCCACTTACCCAATGTCATTAGAAATGTTTTGTTAAATTACAAAGGGACAGGCAATGAAGTAAATAAGAACAAAATAAGTGCAGCATTAATGCAACAAAACATATTAAGATCTGAAAATCAGTAAACAAACCAACAATTTAAAAAAGGGGAAAGAAAATTCCCACTAAGTTAATCATGCTAACTACCAAAGAAAATGTCAGTATTTATATGCCAACTCTCAGAGCTGTCTTCTAGTCTATTTTGTCATACAGACCTACTTTTTCTTTTGTAAAACCCAATAGATATAAAATCTCTTAATTTTCAAAAGCTCAACTACTCTAAGGTGTTGAAGCTAGATATCCAAAGTACTGAACTGTATCAAAATATCATTGTAGATTATGAAGCTAGACCGTAGATTACTTTGGTTTATAGTGCTGATCTATGCAATGGATTCAATTTTTAGAGATTTTAAAGTTTTCTTCTTTTCTTAAAAAAAAAAAATGAAATAAGTTTTTTTTTTATATAATTGTTTTAAAACACTTAATACACTTGCTTTAAAACCAACTTTGAAGTTATTACTCATGGATCCCAAAGGAACGATGCTTAGACACTCCTTTCCAATTCCATCATTAAAAAATAGATTATTCAAAACTTGCAGTTCCAGTGTAGACTTCAGGAGGATCAGAATTAATGAAAAGGTCTTTAAGCAGCTGTATTCTGGAACAGTAATAATGATGGACTTCAGAATAAATAATTAGTTTTCTAAATTAAGTTAATATTGCATACATGCATATGTGACCCTCCCTAAATACATGTCAGATTCCACAAATAACTGACAGAATAAATATTTGGAATCAAGGGAATGAAAGCGACAACTCCAAAGCCTACAGATTTATTAAAGGCTTTCTTAAAAACATCCAAAAGGGAACAAGAAGGAGCAATGGTCACAAAAAGTATCAGTTATTTGTAGCTGAGAGGACAGCTCATAAGGACACTTAGAAGAAAAGCTCAAGTCTACAGAAATACAGTCATGCTAAGTATAACGATTGCATGACTTAGTCTAAATGGAAAGGAAACTGAAAAGATACCAACAGATGATGTTACACATTGTCTTTTAAGCCTACTAGACAAATATAATATATAAATTCACTAATCACACTTCTTACTCTACTAACAAGCAAGTTACTGAAAAGTGGTACTCAAAATAATCCTTTCAGACTGCTCAGAATTGATAACTGCTCTCTATGTGTTGTTTTCCTTCGGCCTTTGCGTATACTCCGCATTGTTTTGTCTAGACCATATTATGTAAGGCTTTATAAGAAATCTTACCAACTATATGGTAGATGATATCTACTATTTTACTATAGTCACAAGTTCAATTATCCTGTTGCAAAAGGATACAGTTTGTTCCTGCCAAATTCATATTTCGTGTTACTCTCTTATGCTGCTTAGATTAAAAATAGTTTATTTTTCCAAGCAATTACTGTTAAGATTATTAATTTATAAATATCAATCTCCTGTTTTTGCATCCTGTACTTGCTATATTTAGAACTCAAATTTCTGGTATTTAATCAATCTTGCTCATGTTCTTTGAAATATCTCTGAGATACACTTGAGATAATATGTCTGAGAAAGGTTCAATTTGCTCTGTAAGTGACCTGGGATAAATTTCATCACATTCTAACAACATGAAAATAAATAACTTAATCAAGTGATCTATATAATCTGAGATCTCATACCATTGTCAGTTGTATTAATTGACACCATTATTGTCATAAATAAAGAAAAAGACTGAATGAAATAATAAAAACACTGATCAGTAAAGAGGTTTTATAGGTTTTCCTTTCCTCATCACTTTCATCTTACTATTAAAAACGTCTATTCAAAGAACTATCAATTCTCCTAACTCCTTAGATTTATGTTCCTTAGGATCTTATGAATTATCTGAGGTCACCGAAATATGCTTCTAGGAAGCACATATTTTTAGTTTTGCTGTTTTGTTTCTTATCCTGAACTTTATTGCTTCATAAAGAGCGTCACTCTCTTTTTCCATGTTCTACTTCAGTTCCTCTTCATTAGTTTAGATGAAACCTACAGGAACGTTACAACCTTTAGCTTTTTTTGTAGCACATATTGAAAGCTGATCATCGTAACTGTCATTGATGCAGTACAGGACCCTGCTGAACAGTATTTTCCTGTACTCTGTTCCCCTGATACAAATGTCTAGGATTCAGAGTCACATATCATATTAAAAAAAAAAAAAAAAAAAAGTAAAAAAGACAGAAAGTCTTGATTCCCTGATTTTCTTGGTTTGCTGGGCATGAGGAGACCACCTCATGACATTGCCCACATTCTTTTCTCTTTCAAATGTTTTCAGTCCCTCTACACTAGCATTCTGAGTATGGAAGTGAAATATTTTAATACATTGGTGGATAAGTTAGAACTTATTCACAGGTATACTGGTAACATTTCCAAAGCAGACAGATAAATTCAGGCTTTACAGTGCTTATTTAACAGACAGAACATGTGGATTTGTTTTTCATTATGAGCTTATTTTTTCACCAATATGAGTAGTTGAGTTAAATATTTACTATACTTGAAAATGTAGCTGAGGTCAAGCAAAGCAAAGGGTTGTTGAAGACTCCACCATTTTACAATGGAAAAAGTAAGTGGGTTTTTTGTGTTGTGTCTATTAAGCAAAGTTTTCAAACATATTCACAGATACTAACCTTAAAAACAGATCAGGGCTTAGAAACAAACTATTGTTTGGCTTAGAAACAAACAATGGGCTCAGTCAAGAATCTTTTCTTTTTTTTTTCCCTTCTTTGTGGGAAATGTTAAGTATTCCTTTAATAGTAGGAATTCTTTTAAAATCAGGTTTTAACTGGGGTTTTTTATTTTTGTTCTTTCTCAAAAGGTAGGTGCTACAGATAATTGAGAGAAGCTTTTTAAAAAGCTGACACCCCTTATACCTGAACAAAGATTACATGCACAGTAAATTGTAAGCCTTGGCTTGGCAATACTGCTTTATGAGGTTAAGAAGATGAATGTTCATTGCTTTTAATCCTTATCATTATTTACGAGGCTCTGGATATCCTTTCCCCAGAGCATCTACAACTGTGCAGTTGTTCTGCCTGCTGCTTAAATTACAGAGACATCTGCAAAGTAAATTATGGATTGTTGTCCCACAATCAAGCTGCCTCTTCATCTCTCCTGTAGTATTTCTGTTATAACAACAAAAGGATTTTTTTTTCCTCTTGTTTATCACTCTTGTTTTGCCAGACTGGATGATATTATGATGACCTGGATTACTGCCTGCTATGCACACTTTCAAACAGCATGTTCAGTAGTAAAAACTCACAGTGAAAAGGAGGGGAGGGAATGGGATGTGAGGGACAGGGCAGACAGCTACATATAAAATTTGTTTTGTGTGTTAAGCTCTTCAAAGTTCACAAATCTAGGCCGTATTTTCCTCATCTTAGCAGAATGTATGTAGCTAAAAGAAACTTAACCCCCTTCTGAATTAGGTGAATATATAGCTTTCTGTTTCTCTAATACCTCTCTATTACATGTTCATTAATATGCTGATTTCCACATATTCCCTTATATGCATGTATACCATTATAAACATATCTGACCCAAATAAGCTTATCTAATCCATATGAAAAGTTGAGCTCATTCGCAGTATTGATGTACGTTTGTGTATGCAAAATAGGGTAATCTCTGGAGCTCATATTGTAACACCGAGAATGAGATCACTTACCCTGTTTAAAATTTTAAGCTAGGTTTTCAACTATGTGCCTAATTTAATAATCTTATGTTTAAAAACTTTATTTCATGATATATGCAGTAAGAATATAAACTCATTATCAATATCAAGTCACATGCCAAGTATGTCAAGGTTCATCTTCATCCACACATGAGTGTTCTCAGAAGGTATTCTACTAAGTGCTGATCTCATCAAGTTTCAGACAAAATTTAATAAAATCTTTCCACATTACTTGCCCTCTCTTATCCATCTCATTACAGTTTCATAATGTCTACCTGAATGCCCTGAAACAATATGCAATTTCAATTACAATCCAGGTGTCAAAAAAATAACACTTTAAAGGCAAAGTGTATGGCAGTATGTCATCCAAAAACCATTTCACAAAGCGGAAGTGATAGTCGCACCCCAGGCTCCTTTGGCACAATTCCAGTGAGCCTAGTCAAAATAACAAGTGCTGATGGCACTGACATCAGAGAATCTCTTTCTATATATTTGGCAGACTTACAGATATAATCTCAAATTCCTAACTCCTTTTGACTATATCAGAAGCCTGGAGTTTGGTAAGAGAAGATACATAAGTGAAAACTGTATTGTGCTATTTGTCCCAAAGACCAACCAGGCTTTGACTTCCAACTTTGTATCTGAAGTTTTAATCAGAATTTTATGAAAAATACATTTCTATTTTTAAGTTGTTACTTAAGATATATCATACAATTACCAAAATGTAGCCACATGTATCAGCCATAAAACTGCACTGGGCAACATAAAAGTACATTATCCATTAAAATCAACAATTGCATAAAATGCAATTTGGGCAGAACAATGTCTTCCTACAAAGAAAACTTTTTTTTTTTTTTAAGAAGTACAATATCTACAGTCTTCTATTTTATTTTCCACTGAAATTAAACCACAACCAACTACTCTCCACAGCTTTTACCTTTTCCATATAACTTCATCAGAGGACAATCAGCATCCACATCTTCCTTGCTCTACATCTGCCTACAAACATGTGTTCATAGCAAGCATTCAACAAAGCTGTGACACATGGAGTATCACTGAACTTAATCATTCCATGTCACCTGTTCTTTTTTCTACAGTGTACAATGCTTTATGGACCAAATTGCTAAAAAAAAAAATCACCAAAAAACCTCTCCAACCTTTGTTACCTTCTGGAGACTGTGCTTCAAAGTCATTTAGACTTTTACCTTAAAATATATTATAATTAACTTCAAAGTTATAAAATTCATACCAGCCTGTAACTGATTTGTCATTCTCAGCATTAGATTCTTGCCAAGAAAACAGCAAAAACAGTTTATATTGGATTCCACAAGCAACAACTGAAATAGAAAATGGAGTATTAATAAACATGAGGAAGCCTATAACATTGTTTTTTACCCCTGTGAAAGGGGTTCTGCTAAGATATGCCTTTGAAATTATACAAATACCCATTGACAAAAATAACACCCTGCAATTACAAGAAAAACAGCATCGTAAAAATAAAGCTCAAAAAAAGAAAACTAGTTTCTGTCCTTTAAGAGGTGCAGAACAGACTATAAAGGTACTTTTATTTTCTCCATTCTACAGGCAAATTGAAATAGCCTGAAAAAGGTAACATACAGCATAGGGCTTTGTAAATAGTAAATCGGTCAGCAGTAGTGCAATCTCTAGATTGCATCAAATATTTTTGTTGAGATATGCAGCAAAGATACTAGATTCCTGGACTTCTCCAGCTCAGTTTCATGGGCCTAAAATGAATTTGCGTTTAATATATAAATAACTGAATGGTGAGAACTGAATCCATTAGGTTTAACATAATACTTGTGGTCAACTCATAATAAGTTTCTTGGAGACGACAGAGACATCTACAGAGTTTTTTAAAAGTCTACCTGTGAATATGATGCCACATCTTCCAAAACATTACATAAGTGAAGTTCAGACCTTAGCTGGCCTCATTCACCACAATCCTCAACTGATCGGATCACTATCATTTGCAAAAAACAAACAAATGTTAAATTGTCATTGTCAACAGTTGTTTCTCATGATAATGAAAAAATTAACAGCAGAAAAAAAAAAACCCAGTGTGTGCTATTAGGGAACCCAGTCTAGTATATATAAAAAAAGGAAACACTAGATCACCACACAGCACTTCTTCTGTGCCTCTTGTATGAATATCGTAAGGTGAGGAGCAGGACAGAGATACCCCTTGAAGCTGATGGACCCCACTGAACAAACATTCAGAATTAAACTGCTCACGTTCCTTATAGCTGTCTAAAACTTGTGGGATTTTTACTGCCAGTAGGCATTACTGCAGAAGTTCATATTATGGCTCTGATTTGTATGCATTGCCTTGTCTGGGTTTCCTTTGTGTCAGCTATCATTCATCACACCGTTAAAATAAACATAGAAAGATTTCTTTGAAAAGGATGGAGGAGTGATAATATGAGCTAGGGATATTGCATATAATGTTTTGTTTTTCTCACAATGATTTTGCAGTCAAATTTGTTACTACCATAATGGTATCATATAATCAGTATTATATATGGCAGGGTGGTAATTTTTATCGTAAGTGTAAAGTCTACAACTCATGGAAGCAACTTCCATAACCAGCCCATCCGGAACTGGTTCCAGTTACAGCACTAAGATACATTCATATCTGAACCTTGATCTAATGTTTAGATAACTAGGAAAACAAAAATAAACAAACAAAAAACTAGAAAATGTTTTCTGTTATTTCAATAGGACTAAAACTTGGAGGGTTCTTCATTGCTTTTACTTTTTGTTCAGTTGTTTGCATATCGGACTTTCTGAATGCAGATGGACAGAAAGATAAGTCAATAGAAAGGAAGAGAAAAAGGAAATTGGAAAACAAGGGAGCCCAAAATTAAGACCGAAGGGATAGTAGAAGAGAGATCACATCCAGATATAAAACCATAAACACAGAGAAAACTCAAGGGAAGACAAACAGCTAAACTGGTGAGTATCTATTTGCATTCTTTCACACCCCAGGCAGTATTCTTATCCAAGATAAGGGCTACTAAAGAGAGACATAATACCCACTCTGTGCCAAAATATTAGATTATATTAAATTAAGTCTTTTAGAAATTTACAAGCACAGAAGTTGCAGATGAATTGTGCACACAAAGGGAAATAAGCCTTCTATACCAACATTAATAATCCAAATCTCCGTACTTCAAGTAAACATTAAAACAAAGCTAATAGTATACTACACCATAAATTCTATATTTATAAATGTATAATTTGTTTTGCAGCACTTCCACTTGCCCCCTCCACTGGGTTAATACATAACCACTTTCAGTACCTTCGGAAGCTACAACATCGTATTCGGAGAATAAATAAATAAATAAATAAATAAATAAAATCGCAGCATTTCCTTTAACTTCAGTGGAAGGAGTATTTATTCAATAATTATTTGCATTTAATTTTAAAATTACTGTTACCAGTCAACCACAAATTTGTTACACCCAAGCCATTTTATTCACTGAGAAAAAAAATTACTGTAGAAGTAATTGACTCCAATTCCAATAGTCAGTACTATTCAAACACTCAGACTAGATGGACATGGTGATCTCTTGTACCCTTTAAATTAATGCTTGGGATGGAGGCAGCACCAGAACCAAACCTACCCACCTAAGAGGAGAATTCTTTTTCACTTTCTTGGCAGGGCAAGCAGGATTTGAATCACATGCTTTACTCCAAGCTTACTAAACCAACCAAATTTGCTTTTCTTTTTAAGAATTTATTTGTGGTCGTTACATTAAAAAAATCTGTATATCTACCAAAAAACAAACAAACATACAAACAAAAGTCCAAGGAGAGAAGAATCCCAACACTCTACAAGCTTTTTGTGCCTCGGAAACTGCTAACAGAAAACAACAAAAAAAAAAAAAAAAAAAAAAGAAAACCAAAACAAAACAACCCGTTCTTTTTCAGCGTTAATTCTTCAAGTGATTGAATTGGATTTGATAGCAACGACATTAACTTCATGGATTGACAACACTTTATATCAGCTAAAAACAGTAGCTGAAGCACGCATCAAGAACTGCATACATTGCAGGAGTCTGGAGTCTGCTGATGTAGAAATAAATTCAGAAGTTCAGAAAATCAAGAAAAAAAGAATCCAACTTTTTGGTGTTAGCACTGCAAGTTCCCATTTTCCTTAAAAATATTTTCCTTAAAAATATATTTCCTTAAAAATATTGTTAAAAATAACAAGTAGCATAAAGCCCTAGTTATTTATCACTTGGTATCTCTTACCAAAAACATTAGAAATGAGAGAAGATCGCAATAACTCTTATTGCAAATAAGGACTGGAGTGGTTCTGTAAACTTTATTGATTTTTTTCTGAGTTGCATTGATTAAATTTGAAAAATCTTTTCTGCAAATACCTTGGAGGAAAAGTACAGCATGAGAACTATAATATACAGTTTGGATTAATCATTTAGCCTGAGGAGACTGACTGGGAACTGTGGTGCCATTTGAGTATACTGGAACATACATTCACAGAGAAGATTTTGAACACATTTACAAACCAAAGTTAAATCTGCCAGGACTGTTATCGTTCATGAAACTGCAAAAAGTACCAAGTGATACATAACATCCATATTTTGTGAAATATCATTCACTTTGATTTACAGATTTTTTTTCGAAGTATAACACTTAACTGGTAGTCATCTAACTTGTATTGCATGAAATTCTGGTTCCTTACTCTCTTTCGGTTTTGTATGCTTTTCTGTCTGTGCCCCCTTGCCCTCGCCAGGGAGGAGGAAGATCACACAACTGCAGATGAAGGAGGTGGTTTCCATCTTGGACACATCTGTGAAGCTGGAATCCAGACCTGCTTTTCTTTTCACATTCCCTTTATACCAACATTTACTCTTCATAAGCAAAAGGTTTTCATGCAAGATTCAAATTTGGGCCTGTCACACGCATACAAGATCATTTAGAAAGAACTTGATCAAAGACTTAAAGGCTTTTCTATCTCTCACTTCTCCCAGTACTTCTCAATGTTCTTAATTTTACATTTTACTGCACTACTGTATTTACAGAAATTTGTCAAATGCACACTGGGAAAACAAGAATGCCATGCATTCTCTCTTCAAAAGCATAGTAGCCAGCTTTGTAAAGAAGAACGTTTCCACCTGGGCTTATTTAATAAATATGCTCTCAAACACGAACAACGTACAGCTAATAATGCTTTCACGTTTACTCATTCACAAATCAATATTAAAACAAGCAGCACTAATCCCTTTGCTGAAGCCCGAGATTCCTGTGATAGAATTCGGTAATAAAGCCTCCATGGACTCCAGCACTGTGGGGTAAGTCTTTGCATCCACCCCTGCACTTTCCAATTTCTTCTGCCTGCAGTAGATGGAGGCTGTTTCCTCTAAATGCTGATAGTCTAAGGGAAATGCACCAGTTACACAAAAACAATCAACAGTGTATGTCATAAAATTATAATATTTGTTCACCCTTTTAGCACTTTGTATCCTACAAAGACACATCTGAAAGGATTCAAAAAGATTCTGTACAAATCAAATGGGTTTCTAAAGCAGCTTTCTCTCAGTGGAGAAAACAACGCAGCAAGCTCTGAATCAGTGCCTTTCTAGTGTGAAAAAAACTAAAAATATGAGTTTTTAATGGTCCAATATTATTTTTATTCTCTCCTATGTTTTGTCTACTGTAGAATAAAAAGTACACAAAAAACTCTGCTACTGAATTCTACTAGCTGGATTAGCTATATAGCAAAATGAGACAGAGATTATACTTCAAATACTGGGGATTTGGGGGAGGAGGGGGTTTAGGTGGGGCAGAGTGGGCGTTTTTAAAGAAAGGGAACCTAATACTTCACAGTGACAATACATAACAGACAGTCAAACTCTAAATTTAAAGTGATTTAAAAGAAAGGAAGATAATTAAATAGGCAATAATAGATAAAATATCATTAATTTAAGCATAAAACTTGTAAAACACATTGCAATACAGGTGTGCTGAAGCAACAGAACATTCTCCCACTTTGTGGAGGACTCAGAACAGATTGAAGAAACAAGCAAACTTAAAAAAAAGTCAGGAAGCATGCCTGTGTGAGCAACATAGCCACATTCTTCACAGGTAATATGAAAGAAAGGAAAGGGATGGTGAAGGAGATAGTAAATGTAACCAAGTTTTATTCAGAAGAGTAAGAGGAGGACAAAAATAATCCTCCATCATTTTAATATGACTCTCTGTGGTTCTTCAGATTGCCAGCAAGCCAAATGATTTCTTACAGGATTAAATTATATTGGTTTTGTTTCAAGTGCTATTAATTATTAACAACAAGTCATATAATTAAGGAGGGAAAATAATGTGACATAGACAAGCAGTTGTAAATCTCCAGTAGCTTAATTCAGGTATGAATCATCCATTGACTCAAAACAGGTCAAGCACAATTCCAAGGCTAAATAGATTTATATAAACTACTTGCTTAACAATTTTCTGTAAAATGAAAATTGACAAAAAAATAAATAAATCTCTACTGCCACACATTTTCTTCTACCAAAAAAAAAAGTGAAAACAATCCAATTTATTATAAATGAGAAACATCATTATAAAGGTGTTTAGAGTTGTGTTACATATAAAACTCTCACTTTTATTAATGTCGATGAGATGTGTCACATGGTCAAAATAGGAATCCAGAGTTTTTATTCCTTAACAAAAGCTTGATGGTAGATGTGATGCTTTCCATGTGCCAGTGGACTACAGCTTCTCTCCTCCCTCACCTCCCAAAATACTTCTGAGAGTGAGAAAGTAAAGAAATTTCCTTGTCCTTTCCTTCCTTAAACCCCTGACAATGAGAGTAGCTATTTTTGCAGTTAGAGTACCAGTTCATAAGGAACTAGAATGAAACCAATCACCCATTTCACACAACAATTGCACTGCTATCAGAGAGTAATGATTTTCAGTCACTACTGGCTTGGCTTGAATCTGAACTACTGGCTCAAAGGTCAAAAGCTTTTGTCGTAGTTCAGCCCTGATCAGGACCAGACTACGCAGTCTCTCTCCCACTCCCCCCACCCTCCGAGAGAACAGGGGGAGATGATATAAGAAAAACGGCTCAAGGTTTGAGATAAGGACGGGGAGAAATCCTTAAAGTTACCGTCACGGGCAAAACAGACTCGACTTGGGGAAAACTATTCATTTATTTTCTAAAATTAGCAGGAGAATGAGACAGGGAACAAGATAACCTCCCCCCACCCCTCTCTCTTCCCGGGCTTAACATTATCTCTACTACCTTCCCCTCCCGAGCGGCACGGGGGGGGAAAAGGGAATGGGGGTCGCGGTCAGTTCATCACGCGTTGTTTTACGCCGCTGTATCATCGTCAGGGGAAGAACTCCTCGCATTCCTCCTCTGCTCCAGCGTAGGGTCCCACCCATACGCCACAGTCCTCCGTGAAACTGCTCCGGCGTGGGTCATCTCTTCCACGGGGTGCAGTCCCTCTAGAACAGCTGCCCCAGCGGGCCCTCCACGGGCCACAGCCTCCTTCAGGCCTCCACCTGCTCCGGCGTGGGGTCCTCCACGGGCTCCAAGTGGATCTCTGCTCCTCCGTGGACCTCCATGGGCTGCAGGGGGACAACCCGCTCCACCATGGTCTTCACCACGAGTTGCAGAGGAATCTTGGCCAGGAGCCATATTACTCCTCCCCCTCCTTCTGAACTGACCTTGGCGTCTGCAGCCGTTCCTCACAACAGGCTGGCAGACGCCTCTCAGGATCCTTTTTACATCTTATTCACTTCTCATCTCCTCTCCACTTCTTGCAGCCGGGCCGGGCCGAGTTGGGCCCAGTCGGCTGCCCGGCGGGAGGCCAGAGGGTGAGGCCTGCAAGGCCCATGAGGCTCGCGCCTCCCCCTCTCTGCCCCCCGCTCAGCTGCTTCACATCTTCTCCTCTCTTTTTCCTGTTTTCCCCTACTTAAATACGTTATCGCAGAGGCGTTATCACGGGACATTTTGCTACCAATTGGCTCGGCCTTGGCCAGCAGCGGGTCCGCCCTAGGCCCGGCCGAGTCCACTGAACAAAGGGGAGCAACTTCTAGCAGTTTCCTACAGAAGATACCACCTTAGGCCCCCCCTCACTAACAAAACCAGAACAGCTTTCTAACCAATTATCAATATCCTGGTCCATCCAGCCCCCTCTATTATCTTGATTTCCTTTTGAAGATTAATGCTGTTGCCATAGTTTAATCAAATAAGCCTTTGGCTCTGACATTTACTTCCATCCTACAGCTGCTCCTTCACAGAGATGAGTCAAGAAAACCGTAATAAAATTACTACTTGTTGTGGTAGTAATATATATAAATATTGCTAAAAAATTAAATATTGACTGTTCAAGATTTATTTAGGAATTAAGACAAAGAATTCTGTCACTACACTGACTATTATTTTATGGTCTCCTAAACATCTGAATTTTGTCTGAATTTTCAGACAGGAATTCATGCGGTTTCCAACATCCAGAGTCCAATATGGCATATAAAATTGTTTAGTCCTATTGATTACACATTCAGTATTTTCAAAGAATCACTGAGATATAAAGAGTCTATAGCTGGGCCTTCCAAATATCATCATCTGGACTTGAGCCTGTCTGCCTTAGTCTCCCTCCCCCATAAAGATGTCATTTAATACAAGGATAAGGATGACAGAATTACCTAGGATTATTCTGTACTGGTTGTGATACTAGCCAACAGTTTATTGCTATCTCCAGAACCAGAATACCATGATTTCCTAGATGGTTTTGGTTTTCTTCCTCATCCCCTTTCATAACATAATATATGCCTCACGAGAAATGAAAAGTTCCTTTTAAAATTCTATTAAAAAAAAAAGTGAAATTTTAATATTATTTCTAAAGATATCTAGTTTCTTCACAGAATAAATCATCATGGCCTCTCAAAATATTTTAAAGTATTTTGCTTTTGGAATAGCTAACATAACACTTGTGTTGAATGCATTTTTCAGGAACAACAGCGAACTGATAAAGAATTTACTATACATAAATTCCTCTGTGTCATGATGCCATATGTCTACTTCCTTAATAGCTGTAGGAACATAATATGTCTAAGTGGAAAAACAAATGGGTATTTCCTTAGTCTCTCACAATTCCCTCTGTACACACTTACTCACACACATTCTTAAATGCACATACATATATTTAATTTCTTTCTACTAGAAAACAGATTTTTATTATGTTTTCTTTTAAATTTAGCACATTCATCATTGCTATTTTTTCCTTCTTTTTTATTACTTCTAATTGATTTACTTTATAAAAATACTGAAAGTCTGAAAGAAAGCAAAAACGGAATGTTGCCTCCGCTTTCCCTCAATCATATTTCCACTGAGAACATTGGCTATGTAAAGATTGACTAGCATTAAAAGAAATGTAATATACTGAAGCCATATGTTCTCATTTGATATACGATGTTACTATGCTTTTGCTGGTCTTATTATTGTAATAGAATGGATTCAAGTTGAATTCATAAGGTTGCCATTATCTAGCACATTTAAATACTTCCCATCCCAAAATTTATTTTTACACTAGCAATATCAAACATTATTTTGAAAATAGGATGACAACATAATTCTGTACCATCCTCAGAGCTATTCAACAGAAGTTTGAATGAACAAGTAGTCTTCTTCAGTTTCAGTGGGGTAGCTGAAGCCATGATACTGTGTTTGCTCATGTAGAACAAGCTTTCTGAATGGAAATTGAACACCATCCGTACAATGGAAATTTTGTGTTGCATTTTGAAAACTTCTCAGGACTTGAGATCATTTTTATTATCACTCTGTAGCTTGATATGATAAACAAAATTGCTTATTTTTTTCTGAAAATCTCTGTAAACAGTAGTTTTTTTCATTTTTATTTCTAAGAAGCCATAGAATTTTGAATCATAGAATGGTTAGGGTTGGAAGGGACCTTCAAAGGTCATCTAGTCCAATGTGCTACAAAGCTGTAGCTATGGGTACTGGTACAAAAGAACAATCTGGGCTTATAAAGTTTCTGCGGTTGTTGTCGTTTTTTACAAAAACTGATAACATTAATTGTAGTTACAGTAAGTTACTGTTGCTACGATACTAACAGATAGGAGGAACAAGGTATGTAGCTAAGTGAAATAATGCAAGTACAATCCTTGAAATTAATCAGATATCAACTGAGACAAAGTGTTCATAATGAAAAATCATGATTCATTGATTCATAACATTTTTGTCTTATCCTAAAAATAAGAAACTTTTCTAATAGTGTGATGGCTACTATGCAATGATTTTGTACAATTGCAAGTAATACCAGATATTTACATTGTTTATAACATTATATAATAACTTTTCAAACATCACAGTTTAATTTCTCAATGACATATACATATAATTAAATACTTTGGTATTACTGGGGCAGAAAAATGCCAGAGAGTTTATTTCAAAATTGTAAAAATAAAATGAAATCATTGGTCAAGGTATTTGGTTGTCAGTTACGTATATTAACCTCTGTGGTGAGAACCGTTCTAGCACAATAAACATAATGACAGTTTACAGCCTCTTATTCTACAATTACATGCACAGCTTCTATGGCTAAGACTGTTCCTGGGGGTGCTAGGCCTCGGTTTTTTTTTTTGTAAGGCTTTCCCCAACAGACATTCCTTCTTACAATTTTTATGTGGTTGCTTTTGGCAAGTAGAATTTCAAACAGAGTAACATATTTTTCTAAGTTTATTTCTGAAGCTATTTCTGGAGATGCTATAACAAAGACACCAAAAACTAGCTAGTGACTTTCTGGTGTTATCTGGTTATTGATAGCAGTGTTCCTTGGTAATTATATTGTGTCATCGCCACTGGTCAAAAGATTATTACTACACAGTTTTAATAACTTCTAGTCTACATATAATTACTCAAAGTTATACTGTAGTTAAAGCTCAGATTTTCTAGTTAAAAAACTATAGATTCCCAAAGGAATCACTCTACTGCTTGGCTGGAACAGCTCAGGAAAAGCAGATATTCTAAAATTATAACAGCAAAGTATGAAGGAACTACTGTGCTCACCAACCAGAACATGTAAATAATTGCAGACCTAAATATCTAATGACTGTGATTTTTAAGTTTTAAAAGAGTGCATTTTCTCCTAAGAAATTGTGAAACCATAAATATAAGAAAGGGTATCTAAAAGATTTTGCATTGTGATGACTAACATTGTGTAAACTTTCTGTAAGAAGCTGCTAGAAATTTCCTCTTTGTCCAGTGGACTCGGCTGGGCCTAGGATGGACACACTTCTGGCCAGGGCCGAGAGAACTGGTGACAAAATGTTCCCTGATAATGCCTTGGTGATAACATATTTAAGAAGGGGAAAAGCGGGGGGGGGGGTGCAAAGGAAGGAAAGATGTGAAAAAGCTGACGTAGGGGCAGAGAGGGGGAGGCGCAAGCCTTGTGGGCCTTGCAGGCCTCACCCTCCGGCCTCCCACCAGTGGGGCCAACCAAGCCCAGTTGGGCCCAGCCTGGCTGCAAGAAGTGGAGAGGAGATGAAATGCGAAGAGATCTGGGAGGATCTGCCTGCCTATTGTGAAGAATTTTTCATGTGAGGGGAACAGCTGCAGATGCCAAGGTCAGTTCAAAAGGAGGGGGAGGAGTAATGCAGCTCCTGGCCAGAATTCTCCTGCAGCCCGTGGTGAGGCAGGCTGTCCCCCTGCAGCCCATGGAGGTCCACAGAGGAGCAGAGATCCACCTGCAGCCCATGGAGGAACCCATGTTGGAGCAGGTGGATGCCTGAAGGAGGCTGAGGCCCATAGAAAGACCGCACTGGGGCAGCTGTTCTGGAAGGACTGCACCCCATGGAAAAATGACCCACACCAGAGCAGTTCATGAAGGACTATAGCCTGTGGGAGGGACCACATGATGGAGCAGGAGAGGAATGTGAGGAGTTCTTCCCCCAAGGAGGAAGGAGCAGCGGAAAGCAACATGTGATAAACTGACCATAACCCCCATTACCTTTTCCCCCCTGTGCCATTCAGCAGAAGAAGGAGATAGAGATAATTTAAAATAAAATTAAGCCTGGAAAGAGGGAGGGGTGGAGGGAAGTGACTTTGCTCTCTTTCACACTATCCTGCTATGGTTTAAATAATAAAACAATAGCTTTCCCCAAGTCGAATCCGTTTTGCCTGTAATGCTAAGTTCAATGATATGTCCCTGTCCTTATCTCAAAACTCGAGCCTTTTTCTTATATTATCTCTCCCTATTCCTTCGGAGGGTGGAGGGAGTGAGAGAGAGACTGCGTAGCTTGGTCCCAAGCCGAGTTGAACTACAACATATTGTCAGTTCTATAGCCTTGAAATTTCATCTTTTTTTTTAAAAAAAAAGCATCATTAATTTTCATAGCTTAAAATCCCACACTCACTAACAAAACCCACTTTATCAAGTATCAGCAGTTCACAATGTGGTCTATGAGAATAAGCTCTTACATGATTTAGGCCCTAGCTGCTTTAGAGTAAGTATTGTAGTAAATTAAGGTAAAGTAATAATGCTGTGGTCTGCAAATAAAGGCTAAGATCAAGATATGTATGCAATATGCATTTTTTTTTACATACAGTATTGTGTGCAAGTATGAGGACATCTTATTTTGAAGAGGCTGTGCAATAAGTTTCTGTGGTTAAGTCTAAATCCTTCCAAAAGTTGGTGGACATCAGAAGTCATAGAATCATAGAATAGTTAGGGTTGTAAAGGACATTTAAAGTTCATCTAGTCCAACCCCCCTGCAAGGAGCAGGGACATCTCCAACTAGATCACGTTGCTCAGAACACCATCCAATCTGGCCCTGAAAGTTTCCAGACATGGGGCATCCACCACCTTTCTGGGAAACCTGTTCCAGTGTTCCACCACCCTCATTGTAATTTTTTTTTTCCTTATATCAAGTCTGAATCTAGCTCCTTCTATTTTAAAAACACTACCCCTTGTCCTATCACATCAGGCCTGGCTAAAGAGTTTCTCCCCATCTTTCTTTTAAACCCCGTTTAAGTACTGAAAGACTGCTATAAGGTATCCCCAGAGCTTTCTGTTCTCCATGCTGAACAGCCCAAACTCTCTCAGCCTGTCCTCATAGGAAAGGTGCTCCAGCCCTCTGATCATCTTCAAGGACCTCCTCTGGACTCTCTCCAACAGGTCCATGCCCCTCTTATGTTGCGGGGTTCCAGAGCTGGATGCAGTACTTCAGGTAGGGTCTCACCAGGGCAGAGTAGAGGGGCAGAATCACCTCCCTCGACCTGCTGGCTATGCTTCTTTTGTTGCAGCCCAGGATGTGGATGGCTTTCTGGGCTGCAAGTACACAGTGTCAGCTCATGTTGAGCTTGTCATCAACCAGTACTCTCAAGTCCTTCTCCTCATGGCTGCTCTCCAATCCATTCTCTGCCCAGCCTGTATTTGTGTCTGGGATTACCCCGACTTATGTGTAGGACCTTGCACTTGGCCTAGTTGAACTTCATGAGGTTGGCATGGGCCCACCTCCCCAGCCTGTCAAGGTCCCTCTGGATGCCATCCCTTCCCTCTAGAGTGTTGACTGCACCACACAGCTTGGTGTCATCAGTGAACTTGCTGTGAGTGTGCTCTACAGCACTGTCCATACCACCACCAAAGATGCTAAACAGTGCTGAGCCCAGTATCAACCCCCGAGGAACACCACTCATCACCAGTCTCCACTTGGACATTGAGCTGTTGACCAAAATTCTTTGAGTGAGGTCATCCAGCCAATTTTTTATTCACCAAGTGGTCTGTCCATCAAATCCACGCGGAACAGTGTCAAATGCTTTGCACAAGTCCAAGTAGATGACAAGAGTTGCCAGTTGCTCATGCTTTGTCTACCAATGCTGTAATCCTGTCATAGAAGGCCACCAACATAGACAGGCACGATTTGCCCTTATTGAAGCTGTGTTTGCTGTCACCAATCACCTCCTTATACTCTATGTGTATTAGCATAATTTCCAGGAGGATCTCCTCCATGACGCCAGGCACAGAGGTGAGACTGACCAGCCTGTAGTTCCCTGGGTCTTCCTTGTTTCCCTTTTTAAAAATAGGGGTTATGTTTCCACTTTTCCAGTCAGCAGGGACCTCACCTAACTTGCACAACATCTTAAATATGATGGATAGCATTTTGGCAACTTCATCCGCCAGTTCCCTCAGGACCTGCACTTGCATCTCATCAGGTCTCATGGACTTGTGCACCTTCAGGTTCATCAGAAGGTCCCAAACCTGCTCTTCTGCTTCAGTGGGCAGCTCTTCATTCCCCTAGTCCCTGCTTTTGTCTTCTGCAACTTGGACAATGTGGCTAGAGCCCTCGCTGGTGAAGACACAGGCAAAAAAAGTCAGAGTACCTCAGCCTTCTGTGTCCTGGGTAACCATGTTTCCCATTTCCTTTTATCCCCAATGTACCTAAAGCAGCTTCTCTTGTTGGCCTTGACACCCCTGGCCAGATTTCAATCTGTCAAGGCTTTAGCTTTCCTTACCTGATCCCTGGCTGCTCAGATAAACTGTCTGTATTCCTCGCAGGATACACGTCCTTGCATCCACCCTCTTTAGGCTTCTTTTTTTTTTTTAAGTTGGTCCAAAATCTCCTGGTTCATCTGTGCAGGCCTCCTGGTGTTTTTGCCTGACATCCTCTTTGTTGGGATGCATCCTCCTGAGCACAGAGGAGGCGATCCTTGAATATCAACCAACTTTCCTGGGACTCTCTTCCCTCCATGGCTTTATCCCATGGCACCTTACCCAGCAGATCCCTGAAGAGGCTAAAGTCCGCTCTCCCAAACTCCAGGGCAGAGACCTTGCTACATGTCCAGGAAGGAACCAAAACTCTGCAGACTCAGTACCCAAATCTGGTCTCAAAAATGCAAGCTCTTCTTAACCTGGAGGACAGGAATTGCAACTATAGAAATGATGGTAGTTAACTAATTCACATGTTTCCATACTGTATTCTTAGCAGATTTTAGATAAATATATACACTTGCAGAAAAAAAAAAAAAAAAAAAAAAAAAGAAAAAAGGAGAGAGAACAGATTCTTCCACTTTCCCATCAGAAAACAGTATATTATTAGAAAGTGCTTCCCCCCCAAGATGTCTACATTATAAACAAACAAAAAAAATCTCTTATTATTAATTTCCTTAAGAATTTTTTTAAATTTGTACCAATGTGGTGACAATAAACATACAATTTGAATAGTTAAAAACAGGTTCACTGTATCACCTGCAGTATTAGTTATCAATATAAAGAAAATATCAATATAAAGAAAAATCCTAACAAACCCCTCTTACATGGTTAAGCAGATGAATAGAAATCAAGCAAAAAAAATTCACATCAAAATCTGCTCATTTCTTTCAAATTAGTTTCTTCTGTTCTAGAGTTTATTAAGAATAACTTTGCTAAAAAGCCACCTGTGAAGATAAAATCCCATGCAACAATTGCTACAAGATAATGGGATTTGGAAGTCATTGAGCAGTGCCAGGAAGTGAAGTGGCACAAATGTCCTCTGGAGTGTCTGAAAAAGTGGCAGTAGAAGTCTATTTAACTGTGATATCAACAGCCAGACCTATGCAGATGTAGCAGAGAGGGAATAGGTACAGTCCTAAATGCAACCCAAGATTCATTTGTCTTCCTTCCTCCTCCAACTATATTAAAAATGTAGTAGCAATAAAGGGCTTTCTGCTGCTGATCTTCTGTATAAGGTGAATTTCACCTTTGAATACTATTTCGCTTTGAAACATATTAATAAAGATAATGAAATTTCAAGTTCTTTAGCTGGGGGTTTTTTTGAGACTGAAGAAAATCCCACAAGTAAAGTATGTGAATTTTCCACAAGGCATAAGCTTTAGATTTTTTCATTCTTTCCTTTCATTCATGTGTTCTAATTACAGCCTATTATTATTTACGCAGATATAGAAATAATTAAGCAGCCAGAAACTATGTTCAACAATATAAAAGAAACTATGTTTAACAACGTAAAATATTTATTTTTATTTTATAGAATATTTTTATTAATCTGAATTACAAAAGATCTTATTACTCACTTGAAATTTATCATTTTAATCCATAAAGTTAATGGAGTTTTATATATCATACATATTACAATGTTTATACATTTCCACATGAAGTTCCTAACATGTGAAAATGTGTAAATTTTGGCAAAAAGTAAGGAACAGGTATCTATATTAACTCCTTCCTATGAAACAACATCACTATCTGGCAAAATTGTAAAATACAGTGAAAATATAACAGCAGCACATCACCTTGTTATTGTCAATTCAAGGGCACACCTGGATATTCAGATGGCTGAGAGAAAGTCCACAGCTGAGGTAAGTGCTGTGCCCTATTACAATTTCATGACAAGCATAGTAGTAGTTTTACACGTGAATATAACCACTGCAGAGCATGAAAACTTTATGATTCACTTAACTACCAAACATTGGAGGAACACACTATGCACAAGGGGAAATAAAAGAGAGATTCTGGAGCAGAGGTAATGTTCTTGTTTCTCACCAGAGGAAGAACCACAGTCCTTTTATGTCTGCAGCAAGTCACTGACATGAGAATAATTTAGCTTAATTCAGTTGGAACAGTAGAATAAACAAACAAAGCAAATCATGCTCTTCTCTCTGTTTTCCTAGTTCACTGAAGCAAGCATCACTGTCAGTAATAGCATTGTCTGAGGCTAGGAAGTCAAACTGAAGTGTTTAATGAGACACTAGCCATGGCTTGCAGTTCTGTTAAAATGTAGGTACCAACCCAAGTTTCCTCTTGGTTCTGAGCAATGTACCCATTAGAGATACTCACAGCATCCTTGATAGGGGGAGGAGGTGACGGTCCTTTAATATTTTTATCTGCAGGAATATGGATCTGAGACGGAACAAAAAACTGGAGAATAACCCTATTTCTGATTCCTTTCTCCGGGCAATGTTATATTTTGTTCTGTCAAAACAAACCTCTCACCCAGATTGAGAGTGACTGCAGTGCACCTTTGACATTGATACTGGCAACTAACTCCATCATTCACTAATGATGGAAAGCATATCATGAGTGAGAAATTGATGGACTTTGGCCAACTGTGGGTAGGCAATTGCTCATTATCTGTGAACTCCATTTAAGTTTCTAGCTGATATTCCCAGTTAGGAGCTAGGCATGACCCTAAATTTCATATATAAGGGATGCATAACAGAACATGTGCAAACTCTATACAACTTATGCTACAGGTAACCAAATGCCTGGCCTGTAGGGCAACTGCGCCATCCATGGTGACTAGGAATCCTCAAGCATTTGACCTACAGGCTCCTTCTTGATGCATTCAGGTAATTTCAAAAATATTAACTTGTACTTATTTACTAATCACTTTTATTGCAGAGTGAGCACAAGTTCTGTTTTTCTTCAGGTAAGCTACCTGACAGTCTTTTAACTTTATTCTTAGTGTATAAATACACAACTTTTGTAGTAATCTACCTGCAGAACATGTGTGCACACACTTCTGCTTCACCTAACAGAAAAAGCAACCCCTGCTCATTTTATTTATCTATATTTCACTATACACCTTCTCAGCATTAGGGACTTATTCTGCTGTTAATCTATCAGTATGATGAAAGTTTGGTCCTAATTAGCCTGTGCCAGTTGTCCATCAAGTCTACATCCTGTTGATAAAATAAGCCTTAAAAGTCCTGATGTCTGCCAAATACAAATATCAGCCACTTAAAAATCAGAAAGAACAAAATTTTGTCTCAGTGTATTATTAGCATATCATAATTTCCTGTTATGACTGATGGGAAGAGATGGAAAGTCACTGATGTCTGTAATATATGCTCTATGAGATCAGCTTTGAGAACAACAAAACAAAACAAAATCCTACCTTTATTTTGTCATCACTTGAAGGAATGAAAGCCTACTTTAAAAACCACAAAAATTCTAGAAATCACATGGATTTTAAAAAATTAATATTTTTTAATTCTTTCAGTCTAATTCATGGAAAGGATTTTTATAAGTGCATTATGGCATTGTCACATTATACAGTGAGTTTTCCTTGGCATATTTACTAAACTCACATTCAATAAGAAAGTGATAGCCAGTCCTTCATCTGCTAGAAGACTATTTTACATTAGTAAGGATTTAACTTGGCTACAGTAAATCTTTTCCATCTACCTGATTATTTTTAACCAATTTCTTCTCCTATTTCAGTTCAGAGTCAGGATGCTAGTAAAAACCTGAGTTTGGTCGAAGCTTCTGAGACACATCAGTTTAATTCAACACAGAGTGGCCAGTGAGAGCCACAGCTGGTGGGAGAGGATGGTGCTTCCATCATACTTCTGTCACATCTGGTCAGCAGCACTCAGGCACTACAGGAGGGCTCTCAGTCACTAGACAGTTCCTGGGGCAATTCCTAGTGTTGGGCACCAGGGACAGTAAAGGGCAAAGACTTCTGCGCTCAGAAATCCTGGGCTAACACTGACCTGAGCTAGTTTGTCTGTACAGTAACAGGGACACCACAAATTAATGAAAATTGAAATACTAAAATACATGGCTTTTATTAGCACATTGACATGACAATTCTTGAGAGAACCCATTTTATTCATTACTGCTTTGAAAAGGTAATTGACAAAATTCATTAAAAACAAAAAATACTTATTGCAAAGTATTCTATTTGACAAGCATTTCCTCAGATACGAATGAAGCTGGTAAATCAGATTGTCCTACTGACTACTAAAAATTTCAACTTCAAAATCCTCTGTTTACATACAATGTGTAGTTCAGGTACACATTAGATTATGGTCAAATGCTGCTACCTGTAAAAATTTATTTGGTATTTCTTAATATTTACATCGCATTTTTCAAGTTGGATTTGGTCCCTGTTGCAAGATGACATGCAAAAGTCCCCTGCTCCCTAGGACTATATTGATTCTTTCTGACAGTGACTATCCAGGACAGTAATGTGTTGCAGAAACACACACAAACAGAAGGGCTAAAAAATGAAGATTTAAAATGTTTCTAACCCTAGCATTAAAAAAAACCCAAACAAACAAACAAAAAAAAAAAACCAAAAAGGTAGGGGGCTGCAAATAAGATTTGTTGCAAAACTGCCAAAGCTGTGTATAGCTGCACTGCCAGGTGAGGCAGTATGCTGTAGGAGAGGGAAAAAAAAGTAAATCTAACACTTAAGACCATTCTTTTCTCCCAACATGAAGCGAAATTTTAGAAGAGTTAACAGGTAGTGTTAGCAGTAACTAATCCTTATGTCAGCAAAAAAACTTTAGACAGAAGATTTGTTAGTGACTGGTAAAAACACTTCATTGGAATCTTTAAAAAAAAAAACCAAGCAACTACCTAATTTCTGAAAGATTTATGAAGATGGGTAATGGATGTGGTTTTCTTTCACATTCTCTCAGCAAGCACAACGTAATTTTGAGAGCCATTTTAAGAAGTGCATGAAAAATTATTTCAAAATAGATTTAAATAATAATTTAGCAATTTTACACATATTTGCTATGAAAGTTATCAATATAATAAGGTTTAGTTTACTGAATTTTTCTCTATCTGGGTTTTTAATCTAAGTGTAGAAAACACAAAGTACAAATCAGCATTTTAAACGTAGTTTCGAACTCAAGCTCTTCATAGCAGAAAAAAAAAAAAATCTTTCTGTAACAAGTCCTTCCACACACAAGATATATTAAAGAATTCATTTAACATGCTAACATTAAATCAAAACATTGATTTATATTGCTCCACATCTTAGACTATGAATTTTTATTTTTCAAGTAAGTGTATTTTAGACCCCTCCTAAAAAAGTCTCTGGATATAGAGGTGCTTCATTTCTGGTATCATTTGAGTAGATAAGATATGAACTAATTTCGTAATTTGAGCAAGCGTCGTGGAAGACATTAAAGTGATTAGATGCTATTATCTTTTTTTCATTTTTGTGAAACTGAGGTTTATAACTACTAATGCACAGATCACCTGTCTGTCTTTTCTTATTTTAATAGAGATTTTGTTAGGAATTTAAGGCAAAAACAAATTATGCAGAAAACCTATTATGTGACTGTTTTCTTATTTAGAAGCAAAAGTAATAAGGAAACAAAGCTGAAGGTTAGGATCTGTTAATGTAGGTCTTAGATCATCTGGAGGCAGTTTCTTCTTGCTCAAAGAGCTATAGTGCTTAAAAAAAAAAGAAAAGAAAAAAAAACAACCAGCAAAAAAACCCTAGTTTTAGAAATGAATTCAATGGTGGTCTGACCCTCCACCTTCCATGTTTCCTAATTATTAAAGGAGAAGGATTCATCTAGTAACGAAAGTTAAAACATCAATATGGTTTCAGATATGCTTGTCCCATGAACCATCACTTGACATTCAGATGTAAGTAAAGAAAAGAAAGGAAAAATGCAGCAGCAGCCACCGCCGCCACGGTGGTATCTCACATTGGTATTCTGAAGGGAAGCATTACTGACACAATGTTACAGGAACTATGAAAGTTACAGCCCAGGGGAGTAAATTAAAAACAGTATGATAGCTGTCTTCACATTTTTACAAGCCAAGCAACATGATACTTGATATTGGGTTCTGTTTTGGCAACACATTTTTACAATCCTGATGCTATGATTAAACTGAGTAGTCCCTGTGTTTTTGTCGTTCAAGGGGTGCAGCACAAACCACATATAAAGCTTAATCTCTGAAGCTTTCCAACTACAACAGGAGCCCGTGAAGTTTACCAATATGAGAAAAAGTTTTTGCAGAAAGTTTTAAAGGCTAGCTCCATGATAGCTCTTTCAGTGCCTTTCTTTCACTTATTTTCTCTCATAATGACTGGCTTCCTTAAAACTAGATTAGGTCTACTTCCTTATCTAAAATTATGAAATATGGCTATCATATCTAAATGTCTCTTGCCATGAAGAATGAGGTCTAATAATATACTTTGAGACAAATAATCTTCTGAAGCAAGTAGACTTGGATAGTGTAAGTATGATGCATTTACATTGTAGAGATGTGCTAATTTAAAAGTGCAGTTATTTTTTTTCCAGAGCATTTCATTACAGACTCTCAAAGCTTTATCAGTTACATACTACTAAGAGAACAATTATTTTTTGTTATTATGTTAATCAGAGAAAACGCAGATAATTACACAAATAACAGATAAATATGAAATCAATTGACAGCCAATATACCTTGACAAGTTTTTTTCCTTATTCCTTGTAATTATTGTGTTATGTCTGTGCTCAGCTCCATGGAAAATAAAATCATAACACAAATTCTTCCCTATGTACTTCCTTGCAATTTAGTAGAAAACAAAATACTTTATTTTTATTAGGGAAACTAGTAAGGAAGATAATGAGGAAAAAGTAGGTATCTGACACGTACACATTTCACTGCAAAAGATTAAACGACAGTAACAGCGGAAGTAAGAGCATCCCTGCCATTCTTAAAGTCTCAAATCAGCCTAACATGTGCCTTAAACATGGATGAAACTTCTAGAGGTTTTTCTCCAATTAAGGACAGCAATTCATTATGTGTTGAAAAAGAACAATTTATGAATAGAGACAGAAAATATTTTGTTTTCCTCTCTAAAATCTATTACAGACTCCAACTGGTATGAAAAGACACAGAAGAACATAAAAAGAGAACTAACAGATACACATACCTAATTAAGACAAAATTTTGAGATACATATCCATAAAGGAGTGGGACCACTTTAACAATGTGGACTAAATTTGAATTACAGTCCTTGAAATGAAAGAAACATATAAGAACTCCGACAAGAAAAGGATTGTACAAAGTCCATATGTACTTGTGCCACCTAATGGATATTGCTGAAAGACGACAGAAATTAGAAATTAATAGCACATTCAACTTGCTGGCAGAATTCTAGCAGAAATCAGCCTCTACATACTCCCTCATAAATTAAAAACTGATATGTAATAATACAGCTGGATGTTCAAGTCCCCAGAAACTGTTACATTCACAAACATAGCTCTTCCTGGGCTTCAAGACATGTCAAGGTGCTTTGAATAACTTCTCCATTCTACCTAGCTCAGATCCTCAGGAAGAGTTTTGCTGAAATTAGTAAACTAAAGAATCCAACTTGTATTGGGTGTATGTGAAGAATCCCCCATATCTGCAGATCAGCAGCAGTAAGATTTAAGATGCTGAGTGTCTCTTTTTGTGGTCAGAATACATGAATGCAAGTTCATTGTTGAGTGCTCTGTCTGGAGAAACATCCTTAGTTTAAAGGAGTGCCTGGATGTTTCCTCAGAACTATTACAAAAAGTTTATCGCAATCTTAGACGGCTACTAGAAACTTTAATTTGAAAAAAAAATTAAATTTTAGTTTTAAAAATGGTAAATTGAAGTTTATCAAAGGGATTTAGAAGACTGTAGCCAAACAGTAAAACATACATGCTCTGGGTCACATGCACTAGGCTGTGCGTGTTCCCATTTACTTCATTCAGCCTTGAGGTCTACATCAGCAACCAATAAAGAACTCTTAACTGCTTAAAAACAAAACAAAACCAAAACCAATTAAGTTCTTTCTTCATAGAATTGTTTTTTCTACAAGATTAAGCTAACAATTTCAACACCCAAAAGGAGTCACAAGGAAGATGGAGCTGAACGAAGATAAGCCCTACAAACACCATCTGATCTATCTTCCAGAATCAAAGGAGAATAGCAAAAATATGTCCAAGCTGACTATGTTTACCTGTCTTGGAAATCTTGTAAATTGTATCCTTAGCAAATTTAGCAGAAATCACTTGCCTTGTTAACACTAGAGTATTTGCTAACGGACTTGGCCCTGCCCAAACAAAGCCCCTATGGACTCTGGAAGGAGATAAGGTCACATATGGAACTGATGGGGTTGCTCCTCCTCTGGAAAAGGCACACACATTCATGGGATTGCTTTCGCTAGAGGACCTGGGTGCACTTGGTGCATAACATAGGAGGATGAGGAAATCTAGCATGTACCTCAAGGAGATTTAACCTTAGGGGAAAATAACCCTTGATTTGAGCTGTATGTTACAGGTTCTACTATAGCAGGAACCACTTGAACCAATGGAGGATGAGTCTCACAGGAAAAAAAGGGCAAGTGCAGCAGTGACCCAGCGTGAGCTGGCTTTGGCACTCAACAACTCAACAAAATATGTCTCTTCCGTCTTGGACATTACAGTTAAGCAGGCCTGAGAAAACAAAGGGCCAGAAATTAATCTACTGAAAAACAGAAGTAAAAAAAAAAAAAAAATCCCCAATCTCAAAAACCAGGGAAGGATGCTGAGAACTCCATACTTATATTGTCTGTAACAATGAGACTAACATAATTCATCATTCCAGAAGACTGATTTCCATGTCCAAAAAATAAGCACAATTGTCACACTGCATTTAAATGTAAAGCCTTATGCTCTTCTGCCATAGTCTAGTCTATGATATAGAAATAGAAGCATCTGAAAGATTTTGATAATCAAGTACCTCAATGTAAATTTACACAATGATTCTGGGAAGGTTTTTGAAGATCAGTGGGATCTGAACATCAGCCTCCTTTGTCTCAACTATTCTTGCCAAAAAGTAGACTCCTTAATACCAAATTCATTTCCCCTCCCCTCTTCCCAACAAAAAAAAAAAAAAAAAAAAGAAAAAAAAAAAAAAAGACTTCTTTTAAAGCCTGGAAAACAGCAAGGCACTATACAGTTTTCAGAAAGCAAATGAAATGTTTTTGAGGGTCTTTTTGTACACTTGAATTTTTTTTTTTATAAAATCATCTCCGTGCTAAACTGAAGCATATTGTGCAAATTTGTCTGTTATCAAAACATGGGGCTGTATACTAGCTGTATAGTGCTTTAAATAAAGTCATGATTGTACAAATTTTTAGCATTTATCTAAACTAACATTGCATTAATTATACTGAGTAACTCAAAAGCTGTGATGATAAAAAAGGAATAATTTAAAATAAAAATTTACTAATTTTCTACCACTGAACCCTAAAACAAAAATAATCCATGGCTAGAGTTTACCAAGGGTGGACAGCTGTAATATGTATACCACACATTTATAGCCAGAGCCTCATAGTGTCACTTGAATTTCATGCCTTTGTACTCTTTCCTGTTAGACTAGTGCAAAATACCAGGGTTTAACATAGTCTTGGAATATTTTTGCTTTCCTAAACTGGATTTGACACTGTAAATTAAGACTGAAAAATTGGACAGAATAGAGGACATTAGCTCATCTCAGAATTTAAGAACATCAAGATTTTAATCTTCTATTCTGCAAAGACCTTACTGTTCACAACGTAACAAAGTCTACATATGAATCCAATTGGTGGTACTCCTTTAAAGCCATATTGCCATGCTGGTTCGTTTCTGCTCCTGACAATGTTTAACAGCAATTCTTTATGTAACTTGATTAGGAGCATCCTGAAGGGTGGAATGTCCATAGTAGTGACACCTAGTTAATTTTCCAGTTACCATCCATATGTTCATGAAGGAAAGAGAGTTACTCACAAGCAAAGTACCTCACCTAGGAAGGGAATATAGTTTCAAGTCTTTGAAACTTATAAAATCCACATTCTGTCATGGCCTAAGGTCTTAATCAGCTCTGTATAGCTTGACATTCAGCCCTTCATTTATACGTTCACCTATAAAGTTAATTTATTACACAGTCTCCATGCAATAATCACATTCAGGACATTTGAGCATGCAAGTATTTCAGTATTCTTGGTAGCCATCCAGAAAGTAGAAACAAAAAAAATATTAACGTATAAAAGAATTTTGCACAAATTAGATCTCCAATTATGCACTCATTTTTCTCATGTAATCAAATGCCTGACTGGATTTTCAAGTTCTTGTCTTCTCTGCATGAATTTTTGCAAATATCTATAAACATTACAAACAATATGCAGCAGCAGCAGAACTTTAAAGCTTATTTAATACAATCACATTTCACTAGAGTTTTTATTCAGTCTACTGGGTTTGGAGCTGAGCTAAGCATTAATAAACTCCATCTGAAGGTTTATGTAGTTAATCTCAAAAGAACATAAAACAAACTATCTATATCAATAAAAAATAATTGCATCTTGGTTTGGGGGGAGTGCCTTTCCTTTTTTTTTTTTCTTTCCTTTAGTAAATATTATATTAACAACTACAAGCAAAGTATCCCTGTTCCTACCTTGGATCTCTGACCTCAACAGACCTGTTAATTTTGAGCAGTGCTTAGGATGTGAGTGTGGGCATAGGATACCTCTTAGACAGGAAGTTTGGCGTTAGTGCTACTCATTGGAGAATCACCAGCTTGCATGTGTTATCCCTAGTCTTTGTCTCACTGGCTGGGTCAGTTTGTTTATACAAATACCTAATTTCTTCTTTGCTAATGTAGCAATGGCAGTAGCAAAATCAGAATATTCATATGGATGGTAGCGCTTTCGTTGTATGACCACACTAACTGGCTTTGCTTAATAGCCATGCCCCTAGATAAGAAGTAGGTTTATCTCCTATGGCCCAGCTGTACTGATGCTCAATGACAGTGCTGCAAAGGGCAAAGAAGGCACTAGGGCAGCTGGAGATGCCCTGCACAACTTTCCTTCGCTGTCATTCCGACACTGCCTTCCACCCAAGCAAATCAGCAAAGGCCTAAAACATTACTAATGAAATGGCATACGTTGTCCTGGGGACCACATCTATTTGTCTTAAATACATTCAGATACTGTGCATCTCTCATGTATCTAAAGTTGAGAGTCTAACAATGTGTAAACATATTCTTCCCCCTTCCAACATGCAGGTGGGATACATGGAAATCCAGAGACAAATAAGCAACTTCAAACCAGACAGACCAGAAAATCTTGCCAGTCACTATGTTCTCTTCTGAAAGAAAGGACTGAACTCTGATCATGGCCTAAAATAACAACTTTATTTTCACAGGACATGCAGGTTTTTTACAATGAAACTGTTGTTAAAACATGTTCTACCTTGAGTATTTATATTCTGTGTAGCATGATTTCAGCAAGTTATGACCCAGACACTCAATCTGCAGTGAAAAGATAACAGCAGGCCATAAAACATCAGAAGAAATTCTGTACTTACTGTTAAAATGGAGCACAACATAAAAACATGCACACATATTTTCACACATTTGTCAGATATTTGCCAATGCCTGCCAGCAGGCAAAACAAGATTTTTTTTCCAAGTGCTCTTTATATATATATTTATATAAATCTCTCTCCATTATACATATATATATATAATGGAGAGAGATCTATATAAAATTGAGAGAGAGAGAGAATGAAGAGATATATATAACTTACATCAGTAAAATTAGTTTTGTTGAACAAAACATGTACATTGTCCTATGAGGTCAAAGCACTTACTATCTTCATTTCAGGAAAGAAAAAAAAAAAATCAAAGCAAGGTGGTCTGTCTAATAAACATTTATAAAAATGTTAACCTAAATATTTCCTCCTGTAACAGTATTGCCTGATGTTTCTCTCAGCATTTCATCTTGTCCAGAAGGATGTTAGCGTGGGATGTAACTCCACACTTCCTACATGCGAGACTTGCCAGAAAGGGAAAACTACATCGAATCATTTTGCATTATAACAATGTTACATTTAACTGATATAAAATTCTTGATGAGTTTCTTCTAGGAATGATGATCAACCAGTGTTTGACCTTGTCTGTCTTACATGTTGTGAAGGACAGAATCTTTTCTTTTTCTGGTTGCTCATAATCTAATGCACATTCAGGTTTTTTTTTGTTGTTTTTGTTTTTTTTTTTTTTTTTTAAAGGATGCATGTGTACAACAAGAACTGCTGAGTTTGTGTGTTGTGTTAGGAGGGACCCACTGGATGGGTGGAGAGACGGCCTTGAGAGCAAGTGACGATGCCCAGCTAGAGAAAGCTTTCTGGAGTACAAGACAAGACAGACAGAAACAGCAACACAGCACAGAAGGAACTTGCAGAAAGGATGCGCACTGGGAGACTCCTGAGAAGAAACAGGGAGCAGACGTACTGCCAAGTTTTCAGAGGTGGCAGACAAAGTGATTCTCCTAAGGATCTAGAGGCAGATGTGTGAAAAACTGGAAACCATTTGGAGAAAGCGGCCATGGGGAAAAAACCCTGCTCTACAGGGGCAGAATGAGCAGGGAAACATTTATTCCAGTTCCTTCTTTTTCCAGCTGTCACAAGTTGAATTTCAATTTATTTGAAAAGCTACACCTCGGTATTTTATTAAACCTCACTTAGAAGCTTTTCAGTATTTTCAGTGCATTTATTTTACAGAAAAGGTGCAGGCAGATATACTTCAAGATACTGACTGATTTGGACCTTGTCAAAAAATAGGTATGTAGAATAGCAATTAACATTTGATAAAAGTCAAGGCCGTAAAAAAGTGAACTTTTCATTTGTATCCTACAACAGCACGGCACTATCCAATTCCACATATACTATTACTAATGCAGGAGTTGCAAGGTATACTCACCTGATCTTAATCAGTAATAAAATAAACATTTGAAGCTGACACAGAATTACTTATAAAAAGGAACGTATAAAACAGTAGTATTCATTGCTAATAAGAAAATAAACACTTAGGGATATTTTGAAAGGTAGGTTTGTTTAATACAATTGCAGTCCTAAGATGAAAGAAAATACACCATGTAAAAGCTAATAATTTCCAAGTATGAAGATGTTTCACTCACTAATTATATAAAAGGGATAGCGGCAGTATAAGCTTCCACAGAAATCACAGTAAGGAAATTGCAAACCAGGGATGTTGTACAGTCTGCTTGTTCAGAGACCATGTTTTTAACAAAGGGGAAGAGTGAAGGTCCTTTCTTCTTTTCTGTCTTTACAGTTCTGCAACACAGAACATATTTTCAAACTTTTCTCAACTACAGACATCAGAAGAACGCTCTTTTTTAATAAAACCTAAGACTCATCTGTTCCTTTATTTCAGAAGCCAGGGGTTTAGAAAAACATCTACATTTACAGTGCATGGCAGACCTTACAATTAAAATCATCAGGTGTGATGATCTCTGCAATACCCAAGACCCGAGGAAGTTACTCTTAAGAACAAAAGTGTAAAACACCTCTCTTTGTGGCCTACTTTCAAATTTTCAGCAGACTACCATCAACAGGACTAAGGAGAAGAGCTTTGACTTGATGAATAAACATGGAAGGGGGGGTGGGGAGAGACAGCTGTTTCCTTCTTTGAATCACCTTTTCAAGTTTGTGTAACTCAAGTGTTTAGAGTAGCTAAAACTGCATAAGACACTCAGAAAGAGATGGTTCAAGGGTTTTAGGGGGGGAGGAGGGGGAGATACTAGGGGTGTGTGCCTCTAAGGGCAAGACCATAGGAGGACCTGGATATCTGGGACTCAGGAGAAGTCCTGGAGAGACCATGGAGTCTGAGGGTCTCTAGTGGCAAGATCCTTTTGCGCATGTACGCTCACATTTGTGCAGACATGCATGTATTTGCATGAACATACATTTATGTTTCTCTCTCTTTTGGTTAAAGCATCTGGAAAGAGCAAGGATTCCAGACCAGCTAGCTACTGGCCTGTGCATGCAAGGCTGGTTGTTGTACAGAACCAGAAGATATGCACATGTATGTATGCCAGGGTGTGCAGAGGGGTCTATATATGCTGCTGGCACCTGGGCTGTGGGCCTCAGGGCTCACATGCTCAGGTGCCAGCAACTGGGAAGACCGGGATGCCAGAGCAGCTACTGGGCAGACTGAGCCCAGCTGCTGGAGGGAGACATATTGTACACTTGTAAATATATTCCCAGTAGTAAGCCTCCACTCTGCTCAGCCAGAAAAGGCAATAGGATGAAGCTGGATTTAGGCCCTCCAATACTTGGGTATCCATGCAGAAGTAGAATTGTGGAAGCTTACAAATAACATTCAGACTATGCATGGGGCTGTAAGATGCAAGATCATAGAATGGTTAGGGTTGGAAGAGACCTTTAAAGGCCATCTAGTCCAACCCCCCCTGCAAGGAGCAGGGACATCTCCAAGGAGATCAGGTTGCTCAGAGCCCAGACTAACCCGGCCTTGAATGTTTCCAGGGATGGGACATCTACCACCTCTCTGGGCAATGTGAATCAATGCTTCATTGATTTGCAATTCATTTCTATAAGTGAGTTTTGGATTTGCATCTGATTTGCAAGCCTTGGGAATGGCAAACAATGCCCTTTCCAGGCTTCAGCTAAGATGGACATTAAACTGAAAGACTATAATGTTGACCTATGGCAAGGGTGCTACCTCCCCTCCCTCCCCAAACCCAGCACAATTATTAGATGCACAAGACATACAAAATGCACAAGTATTCCAACTTATATATATACAGTTCAGAGAATGGAACAGGAAGAGTCCAAAGTTTCAAACTTGCACTTCATTAAGCACATTCATTTGTTTAGCATTCTGACACTTGCACACTAAACAGAAGAAAGTGTAAGATTAAATCTCACAAACCTCCCACTAAAAAGCAAAACAAAAAACACCACCAAAAAAACCACAACCACACACAGAGCACTTATTTGAACTTAATAACGTTTTTTTTTTTTTCCCCCCAGAAACAGGAACCATAAAACAGCCTAACCTAACATCTTAATTCTAGCAGCAATGAAGTCTTTTGTCTGTCTTGCAGAAGTGATTAGCAGTATGGATTTCAGATAAAATTGGACTTCTATTTGCTAGTACTGAGGATTTACCAAAACCTTTTTCCAGTCAAGCTTCTAGAAACCAGGAAAGTCTCAAACAATAAGCCAGATTGAACTCTGTAGTAAGATACAATTTGAGCAATGTATAACTTCATAAATGTAGTAGGAAAAGATAAAGCCATATTAATTCACTGGGCTTCCATCTTCAAAGAAGCTCATAAATTAAACACTGCAGTTAATTCAGGAAGGTATTTAAGTGAACCTGCCTCGTGTGTTGAAGACAGGATTAACTGAGCTCAGAATTTCCTACCCCTCTCTGCTAGCTGGCTTTCAGCACGATGACACACCTCTTCTCATGAGAGGGGGCAAGAGGTATCAAGTTAGAGAAGAGGGCATTGGGACCAAGACTAGCTGTCTAACTGTGTTAACAATCCTAGCCCATTTTCATGAAATGTCAGCAAGTACTGCGAGAGCAATAAGCTTCAAGACATAAGCTTAATTAAAGCATATTTAACACATGTTGCTAGTAGCAACACAGTAACACTGTCATTGTAATCTGTCCTGTCAAGGTTAATACTGCCAGTCTTTCAAAATATAGCTTACTATCTATTCCCTGAACATATAAGTTATCCTTGAATAGACAAATCATATGCAGATGTCATACTTACTGTGCAATCAGGCAGCAGAAAGCAACTTTCCTGGAAACAGATTTCTTTTTCTAGACAATTCCATTTTTCTGGTCATTAATTTTATTGGGAGCAAATAGGTTCAAAAAAGTCTTTAACGAATTCTAATAAGCAGTAGTTAATGATATTGTGTTGGTGGGGTTTTTTTTGGTGGGATTGAGATGAGCATATGTTACACTGTGTATTGTTACACTGTTTTTCATTCTCTCAAATGGTCTGAGTGCTTTTATATATATACACATCTATACACACACACATATATATGTAGACACTTTTTCAGACTGCCTTCAGCACCTATATTTCACACTTTACATGTACTTCCTAGACCTGCTGAGAGAAAGGTCAGTCAGAGACAGGTTCTTTTTACCCTGTAGGATATTTAAATGAGTAGTTGAAAAGGTTGGAAGAAGCGCAGGTCTAAATGCCTTACACATTGATCTTCTAGAGCTACAACAGGTAAACCAACATTTGTGTGTACTATACTGTCAGCAGCTATCCACCTTCTACAGACTTATTTTCCATAAATAACAAAATTTTTACAAATAAACCTCTGGACATACTTTATTATTATTATTTTTGGTATGAATTTTCATTAGAAAGGGTGGACATCCAATGTATGCAGCTCAAGATTGAGCATACAATCTGTGTAGACACTTAGTGACAGCGCTTCCTGACTTCTCTATATGCAGCATTAGATCAACAGTAAATGCATCTTTAAGTCTTCTTTTAAAATTGTGGACTTGCCGTGGATATTTCAGTAAGCATGGTCCTCTGTCCATGAAGCTTCCTTTACTACAAGCATGTGCTTCACTTCCCCTCATCCTCTTTCCCACAGCATTCTTATTTTTCTCCTTTTACTCTGTGCCATCTGTAGCCTTTCATTTTCTTTCCTCCCACTCCTACCTTCCTTTTTTGGCTAGACAGCTTAAAATAGGAGTCATATCAAAGTGCCAGCGGGTACTAACAGCCTGCCTGGCACACCCCCAGGGGTATGGCCACCCAGCTGCACTCTGCCTGCCTTCCCTCGGTTCGAACAGAGAGGCAGACTCCTCTGCTACTACTAAATTCCAAAGGACTTGCCGGAACTCCTTCATTTGCCTTCAGGCTTCTACTGTCTGACAAATTTTGGAGGAACCGGCCAATAGACGAAAAAGCTATCATAGGTAATTGACAGACATAGACGCTGTTACTGGATCAGGATGCCAGTCAATCATTTAAAATTATGCTAAAATGGAATTTCCTTTTATATACACACACAACAGAATTCTCTGAATTTTTATTTCCATTAGTTACAGAAACAGCAAGTTTGGTTATTTCTTTGGGGTTTTTTTGGTTTTTTTTTTTTTTTGTCAACTTGCACTTTCAAATATCCACAGCCCACAAAGATCATTCACCTCTGACAGCATTTTTCTTCCCAAGTGCATGCATCACTGATTATAGCCTAGCTCATGTACAATCAGAGTTCCATTACTTTGTACTGTAATTAAGGCTATGAGGATCGATTACTAAATTAATTCCAGGGTTATAATGTTATCATTAAAGTTAGAGAATGGTTCAGGGAATTAACAGACACTGGGTAGGTAACACTTCAGCCAAAACTGCCTTGAATGCTTTTCTCCCAGCCTCACTGCAATGCGTACATCCTGAGTTTTCTTAAAACTAGTTTAACAATTTTGTGGTGTCAGAACTAATGGCACCACTCTGGTTTCAAGATTTGGCTAAGCAACCATAAAAAAAAAAATACATTAATTGTTCGCGTACTGGTTTAGTCCATCTACTGCATTCCACCTGCTATTTCCTTGTGTTCAGATCACAGTAGAATTATAGGTCATTTCACTGGCTGGCAATGTACCTTCAAAATACGTATTAAAATATGCTGATGTAATTATAACAAAAACATAGAAGTGCTAGCCTGGGTCACTATATAGAGTTTATATATTTTGTCATTTCCCATTCTCTTTTTTGAACTGTAACTTCTTATGGAGTGGATAGATTTACTAGTAGAAAACAACTTAGGGGAAGATGTAGTCAATTAAAAGCAGTAAACTCAAAACTTTAAAAATAAATCTAGCTAACAACTTTAATTGAAAAAATAATTTAAAGGCAATATTAAACGTAGACAAAAACCAAGGGAAAATAAATCTTCAGAAATAATAAACTAATTACACATTAAATACTCTCCATTTTATGTTAAACTTCGCTAAGATTTTTCTTTTCTTCCTGCTTAAAAGTATGTCAAGTACTTCAACTTCTTTTTACAGTACTACAATTGTCATAGGGATGGCTCAGCCACATTAAGAAGACTTTACATTTTAACATTGACCTCCCCAACTTGCATTTGTTTCATTTATAAGGCTAAATGACTCTGTATTGTAAGAGTTGTTTAGCACACAATCAGAAGAAATCTCCAAATTCCATGTCCCAATACATAATTTTATGTCTCTCCTTCAAACACAAACTGTTTTTATACAGTCTTAATTCTGCCATTAAAGCCAATTACAGTAATCTAATGATAACATAATCCTTATCTAATGATAGAATAATTTCTTTTTTTTTTTTCTCTTGGAGATGTGTCCAGTGTAATCACCAATACTAGCATTACTGTAAGACTTTTCAAAATGATATCACCTAACATTTCTTGGCTCAAAAATGGTAAGTATTGCATGGGATTAAACAACATACATACAACTTTTCCTTTTGTCATTGGTGTATATCCATAGATTCAGCTTTTTAAATTAGTCTTATTTAGTCAATTTTTTATTACCTGGACTACTATTGATTTCTTAGACTGAAAGGCTGCATGTGCAGTAAACTTCAGAAGAAATACACATCTTTAGAAAATTAAAGCCATTTAGTAGTTTTAATTTGATGTAAGTTTCTTTTGTCAGAGCCTATATTAGTTTCTTGAAATCTTATCACTCATTATAAACTCCATGGTTTAAAGCAAAGAGGAGTCAATAATCAACTGTGGCAAGGGAAAGCAAAGAAAAAATAATGGACAGTAACCACTTTCGGTTGGGCTGAGACAGAAAGCACAAACTAAAAGAAACACACAAGTTAGGAAAGGTCATGACACTGACCATTATTTCTTTGCTATTTTTGTGTCTAATGCCACAAATCAGAGACAAATAATATCCTCTGAAGAAATATCTGATACTAACGACAGTTGTTAATGGAGTCAAAGAGAGGCAGCATCAGTTGAGAACATTTTTTCCTTTCAGCCTTCTCCTCTTAGACCATAATCTTGCTAACTGCTCCAAAATAACAGAGCAAAGTATCTATAGGTAGCTGATGAAATATGAGGCAACCCAAATGTCCCAAAGCAGCAGCTTGTAGGTTTAGGCCTGACTGCAGCCAGTAAAGCAGGGAAACACAATTAAAAAAAAAAAAAAAAAAAGGAAGAGAAAGGTTAAGAAACTACAACTTTGAAAGTGTAACTCACAGTTCTACATCCATGCAATGTCTGCTAGCATAAATTTCTCCTGCTGTACTGGTGTAATGTACTACAAAGAAAGGAAGTAAGAAGTTAGATGATTGCTGCTTCTGGTTTGGCAAGAGTATCACAATGGGTTAACTCACAAGTTTCTCCATGCAGTGGTTCTCTTTTGCATCTGATAAAAGAAATCCCACCGGCTGACATAGTCCCATCTGAGCCTTAATACATGATAATTCAAAGTCACTAGGGCAGCAAAAGGTACCTTGTATCACCTCAGCTTTACATCTTAGCTGACCCCAGAGGTCTTTAGTCTGGAGAAAGAGAAGTATAGACAAAAGGACAAGTCTTCCTACTGTAAGGCCAAAGGGACAGTCCTTATCACAACACACATGACTCAAGAGAAGGTTTAGATACACACCTTAGATTAAACATGAACATATAGGCTACCAACATTAGGCAAGAGGGTAATCCCATGTAAATCATCGAATCATAGAATCGTTAGGGTTGGAAGGGACCTTCAAAGGTCATCTAGTCCAACCCCCCTGCAAGGAGCAGGGACATCCCTGACTAGGTCAGGTTGCTCAGAGCCTCATCCAACCTGGCCTTGAACGTTTCCAGGGATGGGGCCTCCACCACCTTTCTGGGCAACCTGTTCCAGTGTTCTATAACTCGCATCGTAAAAAATTTTTTCCTAATTTCTAATCTAAATCTACCCCCCTCTATTTTAAAACCATTACCTCTCGTCCTATCGCAACAGGCCCTACTAAACAGCCTTTCCCCATCTTTCTTGTAGGCCCCCTTGAGTTACTGGAAGACCGCTATCAGGTCTCCCTGGAGCCTCCTTTTCTCCAGGCTGAACAGCCCCAACTCTCTCAGCCTGTCCTCATAAGAGAGGTGCTCCAGCCCTTTTATGATCTTCGTGGCCCTCCTCTGGACCTTCTCCAGCTGGTCCATGTCCTTCTTGTGTTGGGGGCTCCAGAACTGGACACAGTACTCCAGGTGGGGTCTCACCAGGGCAGAGTAGAGGGGGAGAATCACCTCCCTCAACCTGCTGGCCACACTTCTCTTGATGCAGCCCAGGATGCAGTTGGCCTTCTGGGCCACAAGGGCACATTGCCTGCTCATGTTAAGCCTCTCCTCCACCAGCACTCCCAAGTCCTTCTCCTCAGGGCTGCTCTCAATCCATTCCCCGCCCAGCCTGTATTTGTGCCTGGGATTGCCACGACCCAGATGCAGGACCTTGCACTTGGCCTGGTTGAACTTCATGAGGCTGGCACAGGCCCACCTCTCCAGCCTGTCAAGGTCCCTCTGGATGGCATCCCTCCCTTCCAGCCTGTCAACGGCACCACACAACTTGGTGTCGTCGGCAAACTTGCTGAGGGTGCACTCTATCCCACTGTCCATGTCGCCGGCAAAGATGTTGAACAGGGCCAGGCCCAGCACGGACCCCTGAGGGACGCCACTCGTGACCGGTCTCCACATGGACATTGAGCCGTTGACCACCACTCTCTGAGTGCAGCCATCCAGCCAACTCCTTATCCACCGAGTGGTCCACCCATCAAACCCATGTCTCTCTAGTTTAGAGAGAAGGATGTCGTGCAGGACAGTGTCAAAAGCTTTGCACAAGTCCAGGTAGATGATGTCAGTTGCTCGTCCCTTGTCCACCGATGCCATCACCCCGTCATAGAAGGCCACCAAATTGGTCAGGCACGATCTGCCCTTGGTGAAGCCATGTTGGCTGTCACCAACCACCTCCTTGCTCTCCATGTGCCTTAGCATGGTTTCCAGGAGAATCTGCTCCATGACCTTGCCAGGCACAGAGGTGAGGCTGACCGGCCTGTAGTTACCCGGGTCTTCCTTATTCCCCTTTTTAAAAATTGGGGTTATGTTCCCTCCCTTCCAGTCATTGGGGACCTCACCAGACCGCCACAACTTCTCAAATACGATAGCCAGTGGCTTGGCAACTTCATCTGCCAGTTCCCTCAGGACCCGCGCATGGATCTCATCAGGTCCCATGGACTTGTGCACCTTTAGGTTCCTCAGATGATCCCGAACCTGCTCTTTGAGTACAATGGGCAATTCTTCATTCTTGCAGTCCCTGCTTGCACCTTCTATAGCTTGGGCGGTGGGACTGGAACTCTTGTCGGTGAAGACTGAGGCAAAAAAGTCATTGAGAACCTCAGCCTTCTCCATGTCCTGGGTAACCAGGACACCAGTTCCCTTCTGGAGGGGGCCTACATTTTCCCTGGACTTTCTTTTGTCCCCTACGTACCTATAAAAGCTCTTCTTGTTACATTTTATATCCCTGGCCAGATTCAGTTCTGCCAGGGCTTTGGCCTTCCTTACCTTATCCCTGGCCACTTGCACAGCCTCTTTGTAGTCCTCCCAGGCTACCTGTCCCCACTTCCACCCTCTGTAGGCTTCCTTTTTCACTTTCAGTTGGTCCAGGAGCTCCTTGCTCATCCACGCCGGCCTCCTGGCCTTTTTGCCCGACTTGTTTTTCATCAGGATGCACCTCTGCTGAGCTTGGAGGAGGTGCTCCTTGAATATAGACCAACTTTCCTGGGCCCCTCTTCCCTCCAGGGCCGCCTCCCATGGCACTTGGCCCATCAGGTCCCTGAAGAGGCTGAAGTCTGCCTTCCTGAAGTCTAGGGCAGAGAGCTTGCCATGTAGTTTCCTTGCTGCCCCTTGAATCTTGAACTCCACCATGTCATGGTTGCTGCAGCCAAGGCTGTCCTTCAGTTTCACATCCCCCACCAGCCCCTCCCTGTTGGTGAGCACAAGGTCGAGCATGGCACCCCTCCTTGTCGGCTCCTCTATCGCCTGCAGGAGGAAGTTGTCACCCACGCATTCCAGGAACCTCCTGGACTGCCTGTGCCCTGCCGTGTTGTCTCTCCAACAGATGTCAGGGTGGTTGAAGTCCCCCATGAGGACCAGGGCCTGTGACCGTGAGGCTGCTCCTGTCTGCCTATAGAGCACTTCATCTGCTCTGTCCTCCTGACAAAAGCAAGACAAGACCTCTTCCCTTAGAATGTATGTAGTTTTGTTATCAGTGTCTCCCCATGGATCAGCAGCCAAACAGCCATGTTAGGTAAGCAGGAGCAAGATGAGAAGGAGGAAGTGTAGTTCAGCTCAGGATAATGTTTACAGACATAGACTGTTCACCCTTATCCCCAGGAACTTTAACACAGCCCAGTAACTCAACTGCAGAACTTGGTACAATTTCCTAAACTTCTTAGTTAGATCAAACAGCCAACACCACAGTCTAGCACACAGATTTCATGACCTGCAAGGCCATAGATGTATAAATTAGCAGGCAGGTGGGAGACGGCCCAAACTGTGCTTTTAAAATTGTTAATCCCAATGAGACTGCAAACTACGTAACACAGATTTCAATTGTCCTCTATTTTTAACAACGACTAGTATCAAGTATGAGCAATAAATACATAGAGGAGTCAAATAATGAATTATCTTCTTTGAAACATCACACCTAGAAGATTTTTAACCTGTTTTATCCAATCAAAAGGACACAGGACTTGCCACCATGACATGAGAGAACAAGAGAGAGAAAGTGTACATGCACACATGTGCATTAAGTGTGTATATATACAAAAATATGAGTACAGCTAGCACATTGTTCAAAAGAAACACTGAACACTTGCTTTATGGCTTTAGCATAGCACAAGACAGTAACCTGACATGCTATAGTCAAATAAGACTCAAGTTTTTGCCGTGCATTTGTATGGATGCATAGAACAGGCAGCCACTGCATTATGCTGTTATGCTCAGAGATTAGCACTGCTACATTGCTCAGCCATATAAGCTCATCCTGAGAAAGATTAGATTTATGTGACACTGAAAAAACTGACAGAGACTGCTGAATCAATGTATATAACCATACTAGACTCTTGCCAAGAATGAAGATGGAACACAATCGCACTGAACTACTTGAAAAAGCAGTGAGGGTGCTTACAAGAGAAAGCAAAGCTAGATTTAGCAGCCCTTTATTAGGTACTCAATCCTTTCACTTTGCCATGTACTTTCCTACAGAGCATTTTTTCCCCTTTTCTCAGAGTCCTTCCTTAGCCTTCAATAAATCAACTATCACAACTGGACAAATATTTAATCCTATGGGTACCACCACAGATGCACTGTCTATAGGTATGATACTGCCTGCCTCCTCAGGTTGTAAATTCAGCAAAAAGGTAGTTATTGCCTTCTAAAAGTTACGTGTCTGCAATGCCAACTAGCCCAGGGATACGGCTGGACATTAGGAAATATTACTTCTCGGAAAGGGTAGTCCCTGCACTGCCCAGGGAGGTGGTGGAGTCACCGACCATGGGGGTGTTCAAGAAACGTTTGGATGTTGTGTTGAGGGATATGATTTAGCTGAGAAGTATTGGTGATGGTTGGACTGGATGATCTTTTAGGTCTTTTCCAATCTTGATAATAATTCTGTGATTCTGTGAGGGGGGTTAATATGCATATATGCTTATACTTAAAAACATACATGTAAATAAACGTGTGTGCACATGTTAGCATTCAGTTAGGAAACCTGACAGGCAAAAAACCCTTTTTGCACCAGTTACTCAGGCTCCAAATATTCAGCAATATTACCACTGCATAAAAATGCCAATACCACTATTACAACAAATGAAGACGCATGGGTATTGTGGCTACTGTAGTTCTGTGCTGCAAACATGCCTTTCCTATCCTTTCACCACCAAGAAGCAGAAGAACAGAGCTGGTTATGTTCACCCAAGCCACACAACACTCCGTTCAAATGCTATAGTTCTGTATTCTATGGCCACAGCATAACCAACCACTCTGAACTACTAGCTATATATTATGCATATATTTAATAGTATTCATATGCTAAATGTATCAAGATAGAGACCAGCTCTTTTCTCATGAATCAAGGAACTGATGGGCTAGGTCCCATATAAAGTCAGAGATTTTTTATGAAAGATGATCTTTCGGATCTTTTGCATTGAAGCATAGCATAGAAAAAATATGGAAAAGTTTCTACTGAAAAAAAAAAGTGTAATAAATGAGTGATCAAGGTTGTCATCCATTGCAACATGATAAAAAATGTGATAGCCTTATACTTTAATATATCCTTGTTATATTGATACATCATATGCATATTAGGTATATACTTTAAGTATGTCAAGACAGGCTTTGGACAGGCCTTATAATATTTGATCTGTGAGCAGAAGTGATGTAAACTGCAGCCGTTCTCTTTGTATTCTAAGTCTGACCGCGTACTGTAGGCCAGGTTCATGGGACAAATACCAGCATCAAGAAGATTTTTTTCTACTTATGAGATGCATATAGCTACTCTGTCACAGTATATTTCAGCATTCTGTAATCCTCTATTAGGTCCTTCTTGAGACCTATTTAAAAAAAAAAATTAACTAGTCTTCTGGTTTCTGTACAGCAGACAATGACCTACCAAAGCTACTTCCTACCATAAGTTTAAGGGAAATAAAGGAAACTAAGTTGATGCTTTTAAGCTCATGTTGATTGGCAGTTTTCAGCCTAAATCAACATATGTTCCTAGGAAGCCATTCACAAGAAAAAGCTGTTATTTTCAATTTAAAACCCAGAATCTTAAGGCTCTGCATATTTTAAAAAAAAAAAAAAAAAAAGAACTAAGTATATTGGATGAACATTGATTACATGATTTTGAAGATGAGCAGTTCCTTCTAGCTTGATTTCTGCCAAGCCTGCAAACACATTTACACAACTTACTCTGAAACGTTTTCCTCACTAACAGGTCGGAAGAATTCCACCCACTCTAAAGCAATCTTTTTAAATGGTAGGACAGACCAGAATTTGTTTTCTTTATATTTATAACCATGGTAAATAGCTGATGATAATTTTGTTCTCGAGCTGTGTATTTCACAACAACATTGCAAGGTTGTCATGAAGCATGCAGGCATACACTGAAAATGTCAGAGAATGTGATTTCTTCTTCTGAAATTAAGCATATGGCATTTAATTTTACCTAGTGCATATCTTGAAACAAGTATATAAATTCTCTGGTGTATGTGCACATTATAACACAAGTATAAAACCACTATTTTTAGTAAGGTTTATGTTCTTGTGCATATTACCAGCACCTGTAGGTGGATAAGCCAGGCATGGTGAAAACCATGCAAATTAGCAGAATTTCCTTTTCTACAGTAAGATTAATCTTAATTCCTATTATTATGCAGGAACAGGAGTACTTAAATTCTGTCAACAAAAAAGGTTAATTATTTTCCAGCTGTTTGTGTTCATTTCAGCAGCTATCAGTTTACTCCATGTTTACTGCTACTCAATTACTTCAGAAACAGGAAATTCAATAAATTTGTACCAATTATTATTGTGATAATGAAATATTACTTATTCTCAGTTACACTTCACAAAGCAATGTTTTTGACTCTGTATAATTATTGTCAGACTGCTAATAATTACACAGCTTCAGTAAACAGTGAAGTCAGTTTAATTCATTTTTTCTGACTTTTTTTGCAGATGATAGAATTCCATGTCTTGAACTATCACCTGCATAGTTCACTATGTAGTATTGCCTACATAAGCAACTAAATATGCTGAAGAATTCCCCTTTAATTTTATCCATTGTATAGTTCCCCACATCAGACATTAACTGTATTAATTAGTATACAAGGAGAACAAGTGACTTACAAAACAAACAAAAAAAATTACTCATCTGTTTTGCCAATTGTTTGTTTTTTTAAAAACTTCACATAGGATTTTCAGAACTTTTCCATATATCAAAAGCAAAAATACGTGAAAATACTGTAGCTTCCTGAAGTTCAAAACATATGAAGCAATCTAATACTACACAGTTCCTTGAATCATACCATGCAAACATCTGTAGATTTCAATAGATAGAATATCCCTAAAGACATAATTCAATGCAAATAGTTAGATACTTGCCCAAGTACTTTCTTTTTCTTTCCTCCTTGAAAGAAGAAAAAAAAAACCACACCAAAAAAACCTCAGAATATATTTTTACTATATTTAACATCTGAGATACAAAGAAGTGCAATGTCTTTTTTTTTTTTTTGGCAGTGATGAAAAAAAGTCAAAGATTCAGTTTATGCAAGTTAGTATCATTGTGTCCTTGGTAAAATAGATATGAAAGTTAATGATAACATTTATATAGCAAAGAGCAGCCTTATTTCTTTTTAGAACAATGTACAGATTAGCCACAACACCCATGCATCAGGCAGTAAGTTGATCAGATAATTTACAGTGCTCCAATTTAGAGCATCATGGTTCTTCCTACTTTCACCTGAAATACTGCACACTGGTTAATTCCAAATAAATGATTCTAACCTTACTGTCTGAGCTAGCAAGGCAAACTTTATACTCCCAAGAGACTGACAAGAAAGTATGTTTATACTTCAACCTGAGTCAGCAGTGTGACTTGACAGCAGGGAATGGCAGCAGTATCATGGACTTTGTTAACAGGAGCACAGCCAGGAGGCTGACAGGAGGGATTAGTCCTCCCTACCCAGTGCTAGTGAGACAAAATTTAGCATACTGTGTCCAGCTTAGGATCCCCAGTACAAGGCAGATGTTGAACAACTAGGTCAAGTTAAGTGTGGGGAGACTAAGCCAAGCTCTTGCCCTGTGGGAAGGAGCTCTTTGCAGAGGTTGACAGCTGGAAGACAGCTGGAAGATGAGAGACAATGAACATGAATTGAAACAAAAAGTACTGTGATCTGATATAAGGGGTGAGTGGGGTAGGAATCACTATGGGGATAATTAAGCAAAGGAACAACTTTTCCAGAGAGGTTGTGCAGTTTCCATCCTTGTAGATTTTCAAGACCTGGCTTAATTCTGTGTTGATCCTGCTTTGAGCAAGAAGTTGGACTAGGCAACTGCCTGAGGCCCCTTTGAATCTGAATTATTCTACAATTGTAAGGCAGAATTACATATATGCATTTTAGCAGAAATAGAGCCTTTAATTTTGGTAGTTATCTTGACTAATCTTAATATTCATTTTAACAGACAAAAAGGCATATGTACAGCCTCCTGTTATAAACTGCCTCCACTCAATAAGCGCAGAAAATGGAAGAAAAACTTCAGGGCAAACAGCACATGTGACTGGAATCTCAACCAACTCTCAGTGCAGTGCTGCTAAACTACAAGGGAATTTTGCTGGTTTCTTAGATTAGCTGTTTCATTCAAACCTACGCACGCATAAATGCACACACATATCTGCTAGTGTTTGAAGTAAAGTGACACAAGCAGTTACACACACATGTACTACTAGCCAAGTCCTATTTTGCAAGAGATCCAGACATGCTACTAGATACTATGTTTTTACCCCATGCTTAATTCCCTTTTATTTTTTTCCCCCGTTGCATGTATTCAAGTCTATTCTCACCAACCTCAGGATTCGATAATTTAGCAGTATAGTCAGATTATTTCTCCATTATCGGAGAGGATAAACTTGTTTAAGCACCAGTCAGTCCATCAGGCTGTTTTCAGTACTGTCATTAAAGCAAGCTGACAAATTAACTTCATATATAGAGGGGCGATACTCAGCCCTGAAGTTCAGGCCTAGGATACCAAGTCAATTTGTTATAAAAGCAAAGCCAACTTTAATTTGGATCAATGACTCAATTTTTGCTTTTGATATCTATTCCAGTTCTAAATTTCAGAGTATGCTGTGAATCTGAGACACACACACACACCCTTTTCTACAAATTAAACATAATCTGAGCATCATGAGAAACCATAAACACTAATTTAGGTGTTAATTTTCAACTCCGGAATCATGAGAAGTTACAGGCAACTTTGTAGTTAAAATAAGAAAACATTCACTTAGACTGGAGTTCAACAGAAGCATATACTAATACAACTACAAGAAGAGATTAGCTCCTTTAACTCCCTTTAGACTCCCAGTAAAAAAAAAAAAAAAAAAAAAAAGAAGACATTTCATTCTGCATAGAGTTAGCCCATATGCAGATATGAGCAGTGGCAAGAAATGGGATAATTTCTGTTGAGTTATAATTTCATAAAAGTGTCCTTATCAACTACAAGGATCAGACCCTCTCAGCAGGCAAACAAGAAGGTTTGGCATCCTGGTTGAGAAGCAGTAAGTTATGTGCTGCAAAGGCACTGCAGTTAAACAAACCAATCCCAGAAGGTAACCCGGGGAAAGAATTATTATAGGGAAGGTCTACAAGAAGGACACTGAATAAGCAAAGTTGTCTAATCATGTATGCTTCATTGATAAGAGAGAGTTACTATCAAATCAAAGACATTATGATTATATTGTTTCATTTTACAGCATAAGATTTTTCTGCAGTATGATGGATCAGTGCTAGATTTATCTAAGTCTACTGATTTCAGAAACCTCAAATCTGATTTCTTCCATTTTCTATTTACCTTATTCTTATTTACAGTCAAAAATAAAATATTGGGAGGAAGTTATGTATCAAGAAAGCAGCTGACAGTAAATCTCCCTAAAGCTGTATTTACCACCTCATCTTGACGCTAACTAGACAGAGATGTCATAGATTTCAGCAACTAAACAACAAAATAGATTTGTGAGAGGAAGAAATGATTTTTCAGGAAGTCAGACTCATCTGTCTTGCCTCACTAGTGACTATAGCGAACAAAAAAATCCAAAGTAATATTTCAAAAGAAAAATTGAAAAAATCTTAATGTTATATCAGGCAGAAAGCAAGTGTGAGAGAATTGCTACTTTCTCTACAAAATGCTTTCTTTCTCTTAGCATAAGACTCAGTTTTGCACCTTGTCTTCAGTTTAGTTCCGTACTTTTCTGTGTATGCATCCACTACTTATTGTGCTCAGAATCCTAATTTATTTCCATGAAACACCCTCTTCTTCTCACCTCACATAGTTTATCATATAGGCCTGGAATAGGTTCTTCATTACAATATGCCTATTTCTTTCCCTTTGACAAGCAAGAGCTTTTTCTTAGTTGCATATAATTGTCAGCCTAGGTATCTGTCGTAGTTCAGCCCCAACGGGGACCAGACTACGCAGTCTCTCTCTCACTCCCCCCCACTCTCCGAGAGAATAGGAGGAGATTTGACAAACAAAAGAAAACCAGGAAAAAAAACCCAAACACGCGGGTTGAGATTGAACAAGAAGTAAATTTAACAGTAATGACAGAAGAAAACAATAGAGTGATGGAACACAAATACAGTATAATAGCTCACAACAGATCTCTACATCCAGTCTCTTCCAACTAGGAGAGCCTCCCTTCAGCACCCTCCTCACTTATATACTGAGCATGATGTCAGATGGGATGGAATAGCCCTTTGGCTAATTTGGGTAAATTAACGCCAGCTGTTAGCTAATTAGTTAACTATCCCAGCCATAGGGGCTACCAGCTTCAGTTCTCCACCCAGCTCAGGTAAATATTAACTCTATCCTGGCCAGAACCAGGACAGTATCTCTTCAGCTTAGAAACTTACAGTTGTTTTCTTTATGTTCTGTTACAACTATGCTTATGAAAAACATAGGAAAAAAGTTTGAACTCCTACCAGTTTGTTCATTTCCTCTTTCCAGGCAGGAGTGTTTCAGACCCTATTTCACATAAGTTTTATTTGTTTGCCATTCATTATATTCACAGACCATAGACTGTGACACAGAAACACAAAGAAAATTCGAGGCAAAAACCTCCCCACATTTAAAAAAAAACCAAAAAACAAAAAACACCCTTTTCATTTCAGGATTAGTATCTAGCTTTAAGAAAGCAGACATATCATCAGCAAATCAGAAAACTGGTTCTTACATGATTTGTTTCTAATAAAAACATTACAATAACTTGCAAAACACAAGCAATTCTAAGAACAAACCACTTGAAAAATCATGGTTTGCTATTGGATGCTGTATCAACAGGCTTGTTGGAAGAATTCCTTGACTAAGTCATGGTTCCCAGGAGTTTGGTATCAATTTTCTGTACTACTCAGCTGTTTTTTAAAAGTACCAGAGGTGTAATATAGATAGAAAGTGATTAGGCCATTATAATGTGTTACTATGTTAATGACGCAATTTGATAACCACCATTACGAACAGATTTATACAATGCTCATGAAAATTAACTTATACTAATTCTTCATGTAGGAAGACTTCTAGCAGCCCATTATGAGAATTGCTGGTTCCTCATGGTACCTCCTGGATGCCATTGGACAAGTAGTAACTTAGACACTGGGCAATCAACAACATCAGTGCACTTCCCCAAACCTAGGTTTTTACTGAAAATTCTATGAAGTGTCAGAGGAAAATTATGTAAGAAACAGGTAGCTGCTTAATTCTCCACTACAGCTTAGACCACAAAAGATGAAAGTATTGTGTTTTTATTGGAAGAGCTCTTAGAAGAAGGAAAAAAAACAAAAAACAAAAAAAAAAAAACCTTGCCTGAACAGCAGTAGATTTTAGCCCAATTTCCCTTAAGGACTTCAAGACAAACTTCATTTCTCCTGCTGGTATTCTCCACAACCTTGAAATGGATTAATGTTGCTGAAGGAACTGTACACAAGAAATTCACATGTTAACTGATTGTGTATTATTTTAATATCCCTGTTTGATTTCTAAATCCAATCCAATGCCATAAGAATTTGTATATATTTGCACTTTGTGCCACTTAAACACAAACCTTACCAGCAGATGAGTTTCTAGTGCTTAATAATTGACCTTGTAACATTAGGTTATCTATTTATTTTCCAAATCATAAAAAAATTATCATTAACACAATTTAATTCAGAAAGATTTTGTGCTGCTGGGAAAGACTTCAAAGAAACATGCAAAAAAACCCTCTTCTCTTTCCCTACGCACTGTGTGTACGTGTGTCCATAGATTTAGACTGGATATAAGGAAGAGTTTTTCTTTTTTTTATTTTGTTGGAGGTTTGGGGGTATTTTTTATCATTATATTGTTGGGTTTTTTTGTTGTTGTTTTACATAAGGGTGGTGAGACATCAGAAGAGGTTGACAAGAGAAGTTGTGGATGCTCCATCATTGGAAGTGTTTAAGGCTGGACTGGATGCAGGTTTGAGCAACCTGATCTAGTGAAAGGTGCTCCTGTCCATGGCAAGGGGGTTGGACTACATGATCTTTAAAGGTACCTTCTAACCCAAACCATTCTGCAATTCCAGTTTAACACCTTTTTGTTTATTCAGCTCTTGTTAATATTTTTGTAGAGTGACCCTGTAGCATTTCCTGATCTCCTTCAGTTAATGGTGATGGCATTTTCATTCTACAGCTAGAGAATAGGGCCAATACACCTATAATCCAATTTGTTAGTCAAAAAACTCTTGGAAAATAAGTTTCTGGTTTCACATAGATAAAAGAAAAATGCATTAGGCATGTCCTGAATACATTAACCCATTATGATATGTGACTGACAACATGGTTCTAAGAAAAAGAACCTTATTCTTGATCTGAACATGATTTGCCACTCACCAACTATCTGACAGTATGACTCGCTGTATCTCTTTAGAATTGTTCTTTTGGCAAAAAGAATGACCTAAGGCTAAAACAGCCAAGATTAACTAGATATGCTACATAAAAGAAAAATCTCCAAGTGGTATTCATTCTTGATTCAGGTACGAAAAATCTTAAAATATTGCACAGGGTAACAGAAAAACCTATTCTAATTCATATTATGGAATTAAAAAAAAACGTAAACAAAATGTGTCAACAGTGACGGCAGGGGGAAGTTTATCTGTATAATTACAGCTATGGAACAAGTCATAAGAGACGATCCTGTCCAGTTCTGTACATTCCCTAGCACTGAAGCAAATTTATGTATCCTGCATATTTTAATTTTGTTAATCTTAATATAAGAGTTTTTCCATGGACTGATAATGCAAATCTTATTATATGGAGAGGACTGCCTTGTATGTCTACATATCCAAACACAACATTACTTTATCAGTCTTTTTGTTTACCTCTGGGAAGGCAGGAATATTTCTGTTTCCCCAGCACTCATTGTAAGTAGCAAACACTGGCACAAATGCAGCTGTCCCTCATAGTCAGACCATAGCTTATTTCTGCAATCAAGTGCTACTGCTGGAAACATGAGCTATGCTGAGTTACAAGCTACTCAGTGCATAAAACATACAACAGAAAAAAGGTAACAGTGAGAACTACTCCAACATTAAAGACTCAGAATGTTAAAAGCTCATACTCAAGGGAAGACAAACGGTGGAGAGCTAGAAAGCTGCATACCAGGTATGAGATGTGCTCTGCATACCTGGACAGTGGTATTGAGTGCACCTTCAGCAAGTTCACTGACCACACTAAGCTGTGTGGTGCAGTTGACATGCTGGAAGCAAGGGATGCCATCCAGAGGGACCTTGACAGGCTGGAGAGGTGGGCCCATGAGAACCTCATGAAGTTCAACATAGCCAAGTGCAAGGTCTTGTACATGGGTCAGGGAAATCCCAAGCTGAGCAGAGAATGAGTTAAGAGTAGCCCTGAGGAGGACTTTTGGGTACTGGTGGACGAGAAGCTCAACATAAGCCGATAATGCGCACTTGCAGCCAAGAAAGCCAACCGCATCCTGGGCTGCATCAAAAGAAGTGTGCTCAGTAACTCAAGGGAGGTGATTCTCCCCCTCTACTCTGCTCTTGTGAGACCTCACCACCACTAACTCACTACTGTGTTCACCTATGGAGCCTCCAAAATAAGAAGGAGACAGATGTGTTGGACTGAGCCAGAGAAGGGTCACAAAAATGATCAGAGGGCTGGAGCACCCCTCCTATGAGGACAGGCTGAGAGATTTGAGGCTGTTCAGCCTGCAGAAGAGAAGGCTCCAGGGAAACCTTGGAGTAGCCTTCCAGTACCCAAACAAGGAATACAAGAAAGCTGGAGAGGGACTTTTGATAAGGGCACGTAGTGATAGGACAAGTGGTAACGGCTTTAAACTGGAAGACAGTAGATTTAGATTAGATATAAAGGAGAAATTCTTTACTGTGAGGGTGGTGAGGCACTGGAACAGGTTGCCCAGAGAAGTTGCGGGAAGTGTCCCCTGAAAGCGTTCAAGGCCATGTTGGATGAAGCTCTGAGCAACCTGGTCTAGTGGAAGGTTTCCCTACTCATGGCAGGGGAGCTGGAACTAGACAATCTTTAGTGTCCCTTCCAACCCAAACCATTCTATGATTTTATGAAGAATCTCTGGAAACTATTTAACCTGTTATGAACTCCATACAAGAATCAAATGTAATTACATTTGTACCACACACTTCCTTATGCTGCTCTCTTTGAAGTATATTAACACTAATTAGTAGAACTTGTGTGCTAAACTGCATAGCTAATCCAAGATTGCAACTGAAAAAAAACATATATAAGCTGCAAATGGCTGTCTGAATATCCAAGCGTAATGCATCTCAGATTTGAATGATTGTGTAGGAAGATTGACAGTATGGCCCTTTGAGATCTCTTCAAGACATCTTTCTTCGGCACTCTCACTTTTTCTTTATAGGTACGATATCATCTTAAAACAAGGTTCTGAAAACATTTTAAAAGCATTTAATGAGATAAGTGAAGGAAAAAAAAATAAGGTATTTTAAAGGGATATAATACTAAGTTGCAGAAAAAGTGTTTTGATTTAAACATACTTTCCAGAAAATTCTAGCAAACCATCTTAATATTATTATAATGTTCTCTGTAAAAAATAAGTGCTGTAACAATTTAAAAACTTCCAATTTTTATAAAACCACTAGTGGCTGAAATATGTTCAGAAGGCACAATTTCTGCCTTTCTAACTGATGTTCTCAAAGATGGAATTTATTCTTACTCATTTAACGTTTAGAAGATGGCAGCGCTGCCTCCTTATAAGCTGAGTTCCTAAAAATGCTGCATCTACATATGAGACTGCTAATAGCAGTTACCTCTATAGCTATAGATAGATCTATTATATCTAACAGATAGCAAAACTTGGTCAGATCTGGTTTTAGTACAGTAACTCATTCAACTACAGAAAATGTTTTCTATTGGGTGCCCTGGTTTTCTAGTCATATAGAAAAAATTTTCTAACCCAACACTTCCAGTCTTTCAGACACTTTGGTGAAGCTAACCTCAGTTAATGAAACCTAACTTCAAGATACAATCTGAAAGCTTTTTAGAAAGAGGATAACAGCTATATGACCATCAAGATGAGGAAAAATAACTGCCTGTATACTGTATGAGTAGTCACAGATTGCTTATTTACGAGCTATACTGCTAACAAGACCACCTAACAAAGGTGCCGCAATAGTGGCTAATTAGCAGTCAGTTAAGCTTGAAAGAGATACATTTTGCTTCCATAAAGGTGTAGAAAAGTAAAGAGCCATAAAAATCCTTTGATCTGAATATTGAGCTCTTTGTTCATATTCTTATTTTGCAACATCCATCATTACCTCTCATCCCTGCTTGTTGACAAATTGTTATAAGACATTTATGAGGAAACTCATTAATAAGAAGCTACCAGAATATATGAATATTAAAATTACACCAAGACTCCAACTTTTTGTTGACATGAGACTGGAAAACATTGAAAAGGTACTAAATTTTATCATCTGTGAGGATTTCAATAGGATAACAAGTAGCTATTCTAACAACTCTTTTTTTCTCCATGTGTAAAAATTCCAGAACAACTTCTAGAACAGGAGACCTGGGAAACACAATTACAAAGGGACTTAATTCAGATATAGGCTGAGTTTCCTCAAGACTTTCACTGTGGCTTCTCATACCAATTTTGAAACTTACAGTTTGAACACAGAAAGTTCCATGCATCCTCAAAGCTACTGAAACACACATTCCAGAGACCTGGCACCCACCAGTGAAAGCTTCACCTCTCTGCTTCCCCCCAACCAGCTAAATCCAATTACTCAAGCTCAGCACATAAAGGGCTTCCAGCAAGTACTTTTGAGCACTTCCTTTGGCTTACACCTAACTTCTTACAAAACTGTGTGCTTCCTTGTGGGTAACCAACAAGGAACCGTCATTTGCTAACTAGTAGGTAAATTCTTAAGCTCATCCCAAACAGACAAGAGAAAATGAGAAAACAGTTAGACGATTACAGTTAAAATAATGTGATAGCACACCAGCTGACTGTTTTAGCTTTTCTGGATCTAGAAGCACTGGTTTTTAAAATATTGCATTAGCCAAAAGGGCATTTAACTAATGAGCTTCTTTTACAATGACTAGCACCCTGTCACTGACCTTAGAGACCAAATACAACACAGCAAGAAAAGTTCTGTCTGCAGGGCATACATCTTCACGCTACATTTCCCCAATCACTTGACACCTTCTAGAAAGGTCTAAATTTCCTGATAAAGAATATCTCTCCCTCTCTCATGCCCCATTCAGCTTCATCTTGTTCAGACAGTGACAGGCAGTTTTGTGCACTAGAGATTGATCCCTTGGAAGCTCTGAATCACAGGGCTGTCTAAACTCATTTTCCTGCTGACATTATCCCAGGCAAAACTTCTCCATAAAACAATACTGCCACACCAGAATGACTCAACAATTAGAGAAACACTGCATGACCTTGTAAATAACCAACATGACAGATAGCTAGGGAAGAGGAAAGAGAATGAAGTAGATGTAATTCCTCTTTTCCATACTCTTTTGTGAAACATAGAATGTGTCAACAGTTTCATATGAGCCTGCTACAGTTTTAGCCATCTGAAGAACAACGCTTAAAAACAGAAATCAGAAGGATCACTTATTAAGAGTATTTTAAGGAGAAAGCAAAGGCTAAAGATATAATATTCTCAGCAAAACAATCTAACAGTAGCTTACAATTATTTCAGCTTAGAACATCATCTTTTCTGGAGACGTGCACACACAGCAACCGGATAACTAATTCTCCAGTATAACTAAGAACTAGTAAACATAGTCTATTATTCATAAGACATTCTATTGCATCCATTATTGCTAGGTTATGTGATAAAGCTAATCCAAAGACCCACAAAGGAGCTCAGAAACACAATGGCAGGAGTGGGAGCCCAAATAATACCCTGCCCAAGCTGCTCCCAGGCCCATCAGCCCATCAAAGGCCTACGTCCTCAAGACCAGAGGAACACAAGGATGCTCAAACACAGGTGGGAATCCAAACCCAGGACTCCCAAGGAACAAACATCCTGACTGGGCGCCTCTCAGGGCTGTCCCAGCAGACCCTCAGCCCCATCGTTCAGACATAAAATCCATCATGGAAAGTCATTAGGAACAGCTCTAGAGATCACCTTTCACACTTCGGGTTTACTGCTCAGGGGACCCACTGTAGGATGAAGGGGAAAAGCAGTTCAGGGTCACAGGACTTCTTATGGGATGTTTAGAGGAGGAACTAAAGGTGGGAAAAGGGAGGAGTTTAGCTGATTTGGGTAGGAACAAGAGTGGGAAAACAGAGGGGTAAGGAAATGCAATGGTCTAGACATATGTAAGCAGTTGGCTGGTAAGGACACTCATCTGGCCATGCACTGTGCCTGACCAGTGCAGCCTGTCCTGTCTTCCTATTAAACTGCTTTCTATCTCTTTCCTGGGTGAGAAGACTCTATGCTGTGTGCACGTGTGTGTATATGGGTGTGAGTGCAGCAACTGGGGTTGGAGAGCCCATGTGTCTGTGGTGCCAGTAACTGAAGCAAGTATTGGTATGCAAATGAGCATGTGCTCATTAACAAAGATCAACTCAGATAAGCTGACGAGTGGGTGAAGTGACCTGGGAGCAAAGAGGTGAGGGCAGCCCTGGGTGCGTGAGCACCTGTGTGTCTCTAGGGGCAAGAGCAGAGTGGGGTTAGCTGTGGGACCAGAGGAGTCCTGGCCAACTCAGGGTGAGGTGAGTATGGGAAGGTGGTGCATACACGCATGCGTACGCACATCTGCAGTCTGTACCAGCAACGGGAACAGGGCTGCAGCCTCAGGGGGCTTGGATGTTCAGGTGCCAGCAACCAGCAAGACTGTGATCCAGGGACAGCTACTGTAAAAAGTGACTCCAGCTCCTGGGGGGATCCACCTTGTACATATGCATAAATATAATGTTCTTACCAATAGACTTCCATTGTATCCAGTAAAAGAGGGAAGCAGGATGAGACCATTGGTGCTTTGAGTGTCTGTCTGACCTGTGTGCCTGGCCATGGATACGTAATGTGTGCTGTGTGTGTGTGTGTGCCTGTAGGAATATATCTTCAGTCTCACTCCTAGCTGAACCTGGGGACGTGGAATTGCAGCAGCCTCACCTCACCTCTCAGGCTGTTGGATCCTGCATGAAATATTTTCCTCTAACAATTCTCAGTTGCTCTCTCTGGGATTACTACACACTTCATTAAGTTAATGATAAAAAAATAGAGCGCCTTGCCAAAGTCCATCACATTGAGAAACCAGAAGGAAAATACTCTGAGTATAAAATCATACAGCACTTCTATTAAAGTCCAAGGATTGTTAAATGACATGATCCCACCACCAGGAGGAACACACTGCTGTCACTGTTCTTTGAAGAACTTTTCTGGAAAACACTGTTCAGTACACATCACACTGACAGTGTAAGTTTGGCTAGTAACATGCTAAGTTAGTTTTGTTTTACTTTTTTTTTTATATAAGCTACCGTAGACCACAGACATAATTTCTTTAACAACAAAATAACCCACTCACTCTAATACTTGCCATACTAGAGTATACATGTATCTGTTTTCAGTTAGTCTGAAGATAACTTAAAGCTTAGTTTAAACATAGTAATTTCTAGTAAAATAAAGTTTTCATTATTTCATACAAAGACTAGTAAGTTTTAGTAAGAAAAAAAATCTGAAAGCACAAGCAGCTTGGGGAAGTTTTTATATTATCTAGCATCCTCAACTACAGTAGAATTTACAACAGGAAATCCATCCTAATGTGACTTACAAGTAACAAGAAAAGGAAACCATATTATCCCAAAGTCAGGGATTTATCCTAAGATTTTGTCCAGACTGGAAAGGCAAAGCACTTCTGCTCTGATGAGCCAATTAACTTTAAGGTATCCATATGCAGTGCTTCATATAAGAGCATAACATCCTTACCAAGATAATACGCAATGTCAACTTGATTCTCAAGGTTTTGCATATATGTTCTCATTTGAGAATACATCACAGTGGGCAGCTCAGTAGAAAAGGGCTTCTTGTCTAAGATGACAGACAGACCTCGTAACCTTAATTTGGTTTCTGTTTGCCAATTAAACTCAAAAGTTCTACATAATAGAATCAACCTTTTACTGTGTGTATGTACAACAGTATCTGGCATGAACTGAGATGCTGATTGTGGCTTGAAGACTTTACTGTAGTTCTAACAATACTAATAGTCTTGAATATCTGAAGTTTCAGCTACCTATTGTTACTTCCAACTCTTCTAATTGGATTTCCAAAATTATTTCACTCTAACTGAAAATATTTAGATCTTTTCAGGGATCATTCTGCATCTTTCAAATTAAAGAGTGTTTAGCAAATAACGTATAAAGCTTTCTACCCACGTATCAAGCACTAAGCTACTCTGAAAGTGTTAAGTTCCTTGCTACACATCATAATGTAGACAGAGCTGTGAATAGATCCTGTATTAGTTATTGAACAACATACTACAGATGTAATAATTGTTTATGCTTACTGATACAGATACTCATGTCAGCAGAAATGCCACAGACAGACGGAGCTGTAGAGAAGGAGTAAAGCATCCCTAGCAATTTCTAGTACTAGCTACAAGATATTAAAGATTTAAGCTCTAGAGCAGTACCTAGGACACCTTTGCTTCCATCTCTGTTCAGTAGTATGAGGAATAAGGACTCCTAAGTTACAACTATAACAATAAATTTAAATAGACCTGGGAATATTCTCAGACACTGAAGTCACTGTGAAGAAGTTATATGCATCCATTCTAATAATTTTTTTTAGGCTTCACAACAGGATAGTGATGGAAGACTGCTTATCTAATATCCTAAAAATGGTCCCTGAAACATTCTTGTTGCTGAAGTGCTTGGAGCAACAGCAGTGAGAACAGGCTTAATGTTTAGTGGATGGTTTGGGTTTTTTTTTTTTTTCACCTCACAATAGAAGTAATTTTGTTCCAGAACTTGGTAAATTTACCGGTCACTGTTATAAGCTACTAGTGTAGATACCATCCCAGTGTTAAGGTAAACAACAACCAACAGGAAATTAAGACTGTCTCCAGCTGTTTCCTAGGTTGCAGCAATAGCATGTATTTCTTTGGGATGATTTTTAGGATAAGAAATATATAGTTGTCTTCAGGACAGGGAAGACACAGGAAAAAAAAATTAAGATTCCTGCCCAGCTCTAGAGACTCCCAAAACCCAAGTGGTGAGAATTCACCACTTTGGGAGACAGTAAGTATTCTCCCCATCTCTAGCCTTTCCAGGAAGGTTCCTTGCACTTAACTATTAATAGACACATATACAGATGGATGGTCAAAAGTGCTTTAACTAGAGATAAAATACAATGCAGGTATCCCATAGAACATTAGTCTCAACAAGTCTAGCAATAAAGTAGAATAAAAAAAAAAAAAACAACCAAAATTTAAGATGCATGAGATGTCCATACACACAGAAGGCCTTCTAACAGTGAGTAATAACTATCTAAACATTAAGTAGCAATATATTTTAGAATAAAGTCCTGCCCTTAAAGGAAGTTGCACACTGTTATCAGTGAGCAGCAGCAGAAGCTGTCTATACATGAGCCTCTTGGATTTTCTGCTGTGTTTAAAGTACAAATTCCTGCTGATGCTGCTTCCAGTGTTAGCAGGCAGGACAATTTCCTATTTTTACTGTAGATAATTACTATTCAGACCAGTGATTCTGAAACATAGTTAACTGAATCTTGGCATTTTCTCTAGTTCAGTTAAAACCCCTGCTGCCAGCATGCACCACTGGAATGAGATTCATCCAATAAAACACTTATCTGAAAGGTTTCAGATGTGCCCATAACACTTTCTAAAAAAATAGGGCTTTTTTAATATGCATTCTTTCAGAGACATCTTGAAGCATCAGGGCTTCCTACCAGTTCTTTTCCCACTAGTACTCTCTCAATTAAATTGCTTGTTCTACGGAGCTTCTTTGTATATTTTCATAGAAAAGTATTTGCTCTTTGTAAATTTTTCCAGTAATTTTTATCTGTATGTTGGCAGGAATGTATCTTGAGAAAAGCAGGAGAGAAAAAAATATGTTTCCCTGGTAAACATTTTTTTTTAATGTATGCTCTAATAAATGAAGCAATATTTGTCCCTTTTGTGTGTTAACAAACCAAATACACTTCCAGTAGAAAACATCACTGTGAACAGACTTTTTAGCAGGGCCCATTGTGGTAGGACTAGGGGTAATAGTTTTTAACTAGCTCAGTCGGCAGAGCATGAGACTCTTAATCTCAGGGTCATGGGTGCGAGCCCCACGTTGGGCGCCAAAATAACTGTCGTAGTTCAGCCCCAACGGGGACCAGACTACGCAGTCTCTCTCTCACTCCCCCCACTCTCCGAGAGAATAGGAGGAGATTTGACAAACAAAAGAAAACCAGGAAAAAAAAACCAAACACGCGGGTTGAGATTGAACAAAAAGTAAATTTAACAGTAATGACAGAAAACAAGAAAGTGATGGAACACAAATACAGTACAATACCTCACAACAGATCTCCACATCCAGTCTCTTCCAAGTAGCAGGAGGCTCCTTTCACCACCCTCCTCACTTATATACTGAGCATGATGTCAGATGGGATGGAATAGCCCTTTGGCTAATTTGGGTAAATTAACCCCAGCTGTTACCTAATTAGTTAACTATCCCAGCCATAGGGGCTACCAGCTTCAGTTCTCCACCCAGCTCAGGTAAATATTAACTCTATCCTGGCCAGAACCAGGACAACAGGGTAGATTTAGACTAGGTGTAAGGAAGAAATATTTTTTTACAATGAGAGTGGTGGAACACTGGAACAGGTTGCCCAGAGGGGTGGTAGATGCTCAGTTCCTGGAAACATTCAAGGCCAGGCTGGATGAGGCTCGGAGCAACCTGATAGAGTCGGAGATGTTCCTGCTCCCCGCTGGGGGGTATTGGACTAGATGACCTTTAAAGGTCCCTTCCAACCCAAACCATTCTATGAGTTTATTACTTGTAATGTAGTGACTTGATTTGAGTAGTTTCCCATTATTTCACTTTTGTTTTCCCTTCACTACAAAGTACATGCTCATAGCTAAAATCACCACTCATGAAATGCAGAAGGCAATACTATAATGCACTGGAAAAGGTACAGTTTGCTTCTTACTTAAACCCAAGCTTACTCTATCAATGCTGCAAGGGTCCTGCAACTAATATGAAGCTAGTATAAGCCTCCACAGATCTCAAACTCTCGGGGACAAGGCTCTTAGGTGGTCCACATTTGCCACACAGGGGGAAACAACTGCTTTTTTCCACATGCACCTCTGGCATATATAGCCATCCCACACTCCCTAAGCATTTCAGAATCCATTATAAGTTTATTTACATAGTGACAGTGAGTATTCTTTCACAATGGGAAGAATATTATTTTTATTAAATAGATTGGAAACTGAGATACAGTAAAGCTAAATGACTTACCCAGAACCACTTGGGAAATTTGTGGCAGAGCAAGAAATTAAGTCTAGGTACTTAACCTGGGTTCCCAGCTAATATATTATGTAATGAATATAATATGTAATTAACTATTTTGAAAAATCTGGTATTTGGGTGTTTTCAGTAATGAGAGCTAACAGAAGTGGGTCAGAAAGTTAACATGATCACTCTACAAACAAGAGCTAGTTACTATGCCTGAATTCTAAGGTTTTTCTCAATAGACTAGGATGCTAGAAGTATTAGTAGGTCCTTCACTCTGGTCACCCTATAGGGCAATACTGTGATGATCTGAAACGTACTAAGTCTTGTTAAACTTCAAACTAGATCTCAAGAGAAAAAAAAAGTGTCAGTGTACATATTTGCATGCTTTAATCTTTCTCTGTTTAATTTTTCCACAAATCTAGCACATATTCCCAAGCTTTACATTGGAGTCAATGTCTCATACTTTTATCACACCAGAGATTAGAGACTTCCAGCACACAGTAGAAGAAAAGCTTGAAAGAAGCACCATGATTTATTATACAGAAGTCATTATTGCAGTAAGAGAAAAAAATATATATATATATTTTACAAGTTTTAAAATATCTGTAATTTCCAGAGCAGGAAGTTTGCTGTTTCTGTGACAAAATCCTCATATATAAGGATTACAATTTAAGAATTATTTTTGTCCCCATAGAGTATAATATTAGACATATTACCGACAACTTATGCAGACTGCATGCTCCTGTACTGGTTTAATAGATATTTTTATCTTTGTGTAAGATTTAAAACCAAGGCTTTTTATGAGGATTTAAAATTCTAGTTATAGATATTGTGTAACAGACGATTGTAAAACCATACTTTTGTATTAACAGCATATTCCCAAAAGCCCTGAAAGGCAACAAATACAAGCTATTACAAGCACCTTTGAACCAGAATTATGACCGCTGCAATCTCAGTATCTCTTAAGACACAGAGTATCAGGGAAAAATGACAGCTATGGGAGAAGGACTCATTGCTCAAGAGTGAATGGAGCCTTTGCAAGTCACAAACTAATCAGAATAATTCCCAGACAACATGCTGTGATATTTGCATTGTCAGCTAGTTATTATGATTTATTGGAAAAGTGGGACATGGACATAGCAGTACAATGGAATCACACTGTGATAGCTGGACTAATCTCATTACACAGCTTTTGCTTTTTCAACCCAAACTCTGCACAGCCATTGTTCTGGTTCTCTCAAAAGACACAGAGCAATGAAAAAAAAAACCAACCAAACAAAAAAACAACAAAAACAAATCCCAGGTGTTTGAATCCATAGCTTTGTGTAGTCTCTGCTTTTTGGGTCTTCTTCCTCTTTTTCTTTTTTTTTTTTTTTAAATAAGAGTGCTTCAGCAAATTCACCATCTAAATACTGCCCTAGAAGCAGTCATGACAGTGAAATCATTAATGAAGCTAGAGTACCAGGTATTTTTTCCCTTGCAAGTTCCACACTCTCTCTAACCACTGCATTGGAGCACTTCTTTGACTCAATATACATGATAACTGCATATTTCACTATTTTAGTTTTTCATTAATGAAAAATGTGATCCATCTTTGAAAGACTAAGACTCATTTGCCTTTATCTCATCACCACAAAATAAAGATGTCCTTCACAGGTTTTCAGGTACCTTGATATCAGATATTCTTAAAGGTGGAGGTGTTTATCTTACTACATTCTTCCAGAATGAGAAGAACTTTACAATAACCATCAACAGCCAGAAGACTAATACTATGTACACAAAATAAAGATTTATATGGCAGTAGTACCTGCAGACCTGCATTCATGTTCAGGGTTTTGCTTATACCAGTCACTACAGAGTCATAGAAAGGGGCTTTACACCAAGATAATTTAAAAATAACAGAAGTAACAGAAAACACTACTTCAAGAGATTAATGCATTTTTAATGTTTCTAACTCATTGCCATGATAACCATTGCTTTCCATGAATCTGAATATACGTTCTTAGAGATGCAAATATCACAGGGTACAGAACTGCTCCCAGGTAAGTTTTGGAAGTTATTAATTTTAGCAGCAATCTGGAAGCTGCTTTCACATCAAACTGTGTGGACCAAGATCCATAAAAAAAAATGCTGAAGCAAAGGAGATAAAACTCTTTTCCTTTCCTTTCCCCCTGCATACAACAAGGTGTTGGTCACATACAGATTGGTGCTTTGCCTATCCTCGTGAAATCACCATGTTACTCGATATCAAAAATACCAACAAAAATAGGTGCTACCAACAGATGACACTTGTACCCACTTAATGGAAGGATGTAACCAAGCATTTAGGCAACATATAAACTGAAGACTATAAGACCAATTGCAAAAATGTACACGTGCTTGTCTGTTCCTATTTGTTTGCTACATCGCAGTATGGAGTCAGGGCATTTAGTTTGTTTTGGTAGCGTGCAGTAAGATCAAATTTGTCAGTTTACAAAAAAAAAATAATTGTAGTCTCAAAAAATTGACAGCCTCAGAGGCCCCAGGACTTACTCTTTGCTACTACAACAGGCAGTGAGCTGCTCCTCATAAAACTCGTTCTCCAGACCCCTCATCAGCTTCGTTGCCCTTCTCTGGATGCGCTCCAGCAACTCAATGTCCTTCTTGTAGTGAGGGGCCCAAAACTGAACACAGTACTTGAGGTGCAACCTCACCAGTGCCAATTACAGGGGCACGGTCACTTCCCTTCTCCTGATGGCCACACTGTTCCTGATAGAAGCCAGAATGCTGTTGGGCATCTGGGCCCACTGCTGGCTCATGTTCAGCCAGCTATACTCTGCTTCACATATGCATATGGCCTTTCCTTGTGGGAATGGGATGCCACTTTTTCTTTTCATAACTACACAAGCATTATAGACTTAAAAAGTATTTCCACTTGTGAAAAAAAATTGTCCACAACACTTCAGACCCTGCAGTTTTAAAGGCACGTTCATGGACTGTGACAACAGATAAGCATTTGGTGAGGGGTGTTGCTTTTCACTGTTTTTGAGACAGCCAGTCACAGCTTTTAAATCACTCCTGGGGGGGGGAGCTTTTAGATATAAAAATTCCCCAAAAAGGAAAGTGCTTACAAAACATACCTTGCAATAATCCTATCTCTAACCATGTCTGCAGCCCCTTGTACACTTCTGTGCATCAGCAGCAGAAAGCACAGGCTCTCCATTCACTCAATTTGGGATGAACACTTTAAAAAAGACTTCTGAATACAGCAGACTCCAGATGTTTCAGAATGCTGCGTGGGCACAAAGTGAGGCTATTCAGTTTCACGGCAAGAAAATAAAATACAGTAAATTACCTTGCCGGGACATCAAAGTGGCACAGATTACTGCTCTTCTTTGATAATCATTAGATGATTAAAGAACATTTTCCTCATTAAAACCTCTTATAAGGGATCACCATTATCCAACTCTTCATTTACTCATTAAGCTACATCTAGGTTTTAGTTCTCTAATTGCAATTTGATACCGGCTCTTTAGTCCTAAAATAGTTTTTAAGAAAGGAAAAGCACTTTATCACCTACAGAGTAAAAAAACCTGTTTTTATTGAAGAGACCTTGAATTTAAAGCCGCATAAATGCAATGCAAGTTGTTTTTAAAACAGATCAACAGTTCATAAAACAAAAAAAAAATCTGATGAAAACAAACAAATCAAGATTAAAAAAAACCCACAAGGGCAGAAGGTCAACAGAGCAACCAAAACCCTCTTGCAGCCAGCAGAAGTGGTGTCAGAAAGTGGTAATGCAGGTAAAGAATTCAACTCCTTCCTCCCTCGCTAAAGCAGGGGGTCTCCAACACAACATCAACAAACCGCTGAAAGGAGGAAATGTTATTTTTCCCTACCAAAATACCCAAAAAAACCCCATGTATTAAGACATATGACCCAGTTTACACAAAGTACACCGGACAAGGAACAATATAAGCTCATGTACTGCTGCTGTTGAGGTGGGTGCTGCAGGGGCGAGCCCAGTGCCAGCCACAGCCGGTTCCAGGCGGTTCCAAGGGCCCCGGCGCAGGGCACAGCTGAGCCCCTCAGCCCCGGGCGGGCGCCTCGGGGAAAGCCTGGGGAAGGAAGGGCAAAACGCTGCCCGGCAGCCAGGGTTGAGGGAAACGGGGTGAGAAACAGCCCTCCCATAAAAGTGGAAAAGTGTTGTTTTAAAGTTTGTCTTTGCTTCTTACTACTCAGATCTATTTTAAATGGCAATGTATTACTTTTTTCCAAGTCAAGTCTGTCTTGCCCATGACGGTAACTCATAAGGGATTCCCCCTCTATCTCAACCCAGAAGCTTTCCATCTTACTATCTCTTCCTGGGGCAGGGATGAGAGATCAAATGGATAGGCGTCTGACAGCCAGCCTGTAACTACCCACCACAACAGGACACTCAGATGCAGGTAATTGTTACAACAGAAAACTTTCCCCCCTACCGAACTGTAGGATAGAATAAAGATACTCTAATTTAGCAGCATGCCTTGGGCACAGCCAGGAATCCTAAAATAGAAGAGTTCTGTATACAGGATAAGCAAGTCATCCTCTGCCTAAATTATTTGCATTTGGTTGTAGTTCATTTCCTTTCCCACAGTATTCAGGTACTGAATGATATTAATATGTTTACCTATGTATATGCAAATCAAATTAAATATGATTGCAACAACACGTAAGATCTTAAGCAAAACCTTTAAAAGGCATTTACTTCCAGCAAAAGATTGTGTATTATATAGATGTGTTAACTTCTTAAACGCAAGTACCAGTGAAAAGATACTTCCAGTAGAGCAATGTGAACCACTTCAGTTGAAATTAAGCTGAAATGCTAACTCTACCAAAACACATCCCGATTTGTGGTTGTTTTTTGGTTTTTTTTTTTTTTATTATTTTTTTAAATTGCTTCAAGATTAATTTCCCAAAATTACCTTGCAAATAAAATTTTAATAAAGTAGCTACTGTGGAAGTGTTTTGGAGTAAATGTGAAATAATTTTTTTTCTACTATGCACATGAATGAGGCTATATATGACTAAAGTTATTAAGTAAATCAGATCATTTATGTTGCTTCTTTTGTACTAAGATGTTAAAATTTTGGCCTTGCACTTAATTACTCTCCATTTCATTTTTATTTGACTGTATTAACATTACATTTAGTTTTCCAAATGGATGCACACTCTAAATGCACAATTACCTATAAAGTGCAAAGACCAGGAAAAGAGAAAAATTGCTGAAGATAGTTATTTTCAACAGCTTTTCCAGAGTATAGGTTCACCATGTTTCTACAACAGAATGCTAAGCATTCCATTGCCAATTTCAGATGCTGGCCAATAAGACTACTTTTCTTAAGTCTCCCTTACGGATACACATGGTAGTCTTCAAATCACTAGTTTAAAACCAATGACTTGATATCAGACAAAGAAGTTTGATCTCCTGAAAAAGCAGGTTAAGGACTGTGTGATACTCAGGAAAAGGTTGCGAACCAATTGCAGCATCAAACATAAAAAAAATAAAAAGAGTGCCAAAAAGAAATCTGCAGAATATCCTTACAGAAACACTTAAACTGCTGGTGAATAATGCAGAAAACAATAATGCAGTACCTGTTTTTAAATAATGCTGCTAAAAAAGAACCTAGAATTTACAGCCTGATGAGATTTGTCCCATTAGTGAGTAAACTTATACAGAATCTAATTAACAATAGGATGGCAGAACAGTTGGATAAATATAACTTGATAGACTCAAGCCAGCACGGCTCCAGTAAGGGGAGGAGGGGGATGGGGGAAAGAAATCTCACTTCTTTAACCAAGTAGAGGTACTCTTTGCAAACACATACAAACAGGGGAGGGGGAGTAGATGAAGTGGGGGCTTAATTAACTTAAGTTTTCAAAAATAATATAATTAGACCTTTCCTAAAGGAGTATTAATTTTTTAATTACATATAAGGATATTAATTATATAGCTTTATGTCACCAGCTGTGTAGGTAGTTAGGTAGTTTTCAAGGGGAAACATATCTTGATTTAGAAATTAAGCAATCGGAAATAAAGTTTAAAAGTTATTTCTCAAAACAACCACAGATATTTTTAAGTAGAAAAATGTCATGGGCCTATGCAGTTCATGATCTGGAAAAGGAAATAGCTAGCAAATGCATTACATTTCCCAGTGACACTGCACTGTTTTTGTTATAAAAACATTATAGTGATCTGGGAGAAACCCAAGATAGAATGTCATGCTTATACCTGGGGAATAAGCAAGATTATGGCAGATAAAATATAACTTGTCTTTTACTGCCATGGTTTAGCCCCACTCAGGAACTAAAATACCACACAGTCACTCACTCAATCCCTCATCACCGCTCCTCGCAGTGGGTAAGGGAGAAGAAGCAGGAGAGAAAAGAAGGTAAAACTCATGGCTTGAGATAAAAACAGTTTAAGAGAACAACAGAGGAAAAGAAAATAGAGATGTAAAACAAAACAAAACAAAAAAAAACAAACACAGTGACAGAAAATACTTAAGCATGTAATTCACAGTAAAATACCTCATGATGGATACTGATACACAGCTCCCTCCCAAGTAGCAAAATCTACCCCTCAGCCCACAGCCCACTTTATATACTGAGCATGAAGTCAAATGGTATGGAATAGCCCTTTGAACAATTTGGGTAAATTATCCCAGCTGTGTCTCCAGCCACAGGTGCCTCCAGCTCCTCTCACAGCTCAGGTGAAAATTAACTCAATTCTAGCCGGAACCAGGACAATTGCAAAGTATGAAGATATTCCCAGTGCACAGAGGATTAGAAACTCCCAGACTCATTCTTGAATTCTCCACAAGAAGATTAAAAAAAAAAAAAGAAATTTCTTAAAAAATGAGACTTGGAGTTCAACATAGAGAACTTGATGAAGTTAGTCCTTAGATACTAGGAATGCAAACAAGAATGCTTGGGTATATTGAAAAGGTTAATTCTACACAGAGTCAGCCTAGAAGAAAAAAAACAAACATAAACAAAAGAAAGTGTTAGAACAACTGTCTGATATTTTCAAAATCATAAATGAAATTTAAGATAACCATTCTTATCAAACATATGGAAATCATGGAAACTAGGCATCCAAAGAGCAGAAAGCTTAGCAGTCTCCACTTTGATATTTTGTCTATTTCACATAATGACTGGAATTTATTATTTCAACTTATTTCCTTCCTGTATTGACATCTAAGTAATTTTTTTTAACATGATCAGAAATGCAGCATATTGGAGGACACAGCAGAATAGTTTCCTGTTGCTAGCTCTGGCAGTTTACCAAGCTATAATGTAGCTCAGTATGTCTAATCTACATTATTATGACTGTAGGAGGACAGAGAAGAGGTCCAGAGGCAAAAGAAAGCCATTTGTTGGTCTTAAAATCTTTCTTTCTCAGAAATAATAAACATTTTAACTGCACATATGGCTACATTTTAAACCTAAAGCTTGCACACAGTGAAGCAGAAACAAAGAATATTAATCCAAAACTTCTGTAGAGATTGGTGAAGTAAAACAAAGGGGAGAAACTACTGACTAAAGGCTCTCCAAATAATCTGGAGATGTTGCCATTGTCAACGAAGTAGTTTTTGTATCAGAGTAATTCCTCTCCTCTACATCCACCAAAGAAAGCAGGAAAGCAGCAGAGACTCTGGCTGATTAGTTTTTGTAGGTAGTGAGGGAGCAGGAAAGGTAACCCTTCAAAAGAGCAACAAGACTAAACAAATTTGCAGAAATAACCAGTCATTAAGTGGAAACATCAGCTAAGGTTAGACAGAATATCACAGAATCATAGGATGGTTAGGGTTGGAAAGGACCTTCAAAGGTCATCTAGTCCAACCCCCCTGCAAGGAACAGGAACACCTTCAACTAGATCAGGTTGCTCAAAGCCTCATCCAACCCACCCTTGAACGTTTCCAGGGATGATGCATCTGCCACCTCTCTGGGCAACCTGTTCCAGGATTCCACCACTACCCCTTGCCCCTTCACAACAGGCCCTGCTAAAGAGTTTATCCCCATCTAGAAGCCCCCTTTAAGTACTGGAAGGCTGCTATAAGGTCTTCCCTGGGGCAGCATTTCCTTGGATACCTTTGGGATCATTGGGTACTGGTGGGGAAGCTCTGCTTACTCCCCCTTCAGTTTACTTACCCGAAGTTTCCAGTATTTTGAGACTCACTCCCATCCTTCTTTGACTCTGTTTTTGTTTTGTTTTGTTTTAGGTTTTTTTTTGTAATTTTTATTTTATTTAAAAGGAAAGTCTCTGATTGAGGAGGATAGATGTTCAAGCCACCTGGAAAGCCAGAAAAGCAGTAGCCACAAACGGATACATAGGGACGGGCAAGTACAGGGCAAGTAAATGGTGAAAAACTAAAAAATAAAAGAAATGAGCTGGCATATCTAGCTCCAAAGAAGAACTTGCTTTACAAGGCACATCAGAATAATGATGAAACGAAGACAAAAAAAACCCAGGATAAACAAGTTCCCACAAAAGCTAAAATAGCCTATGCTGGAAATGAAGCAATGCTGGATGTTCAAACAATCTTGGAACTGAATTAAGATTAAACAAGCTATTTGTGTCAACAATTAGCACTGAGAGCACAGAGGAAAATTCAATACCAAAACAGAGTCATTAGGGAATTAGGTCTTCATTATCAATTGCCTGAAAATATTCACAGATCTACTTTTCCCTGCATATCTATGCCTCTGGGCAGAGCATGTTGACCTCTTGGATACCTTCAGCAAGTACTGGAGGTTTTTAGGTCTGGTGTCTCTGTCCTCACCTCCCTTTCTACTCTCAGTTTATTTTCTGCAATATTTGTTTCTTGAGTTCCTGTAATCTCAGAGGGATTTTTTTTTCAGTAGGATCTATTCAGTCTGACTGAGAAACCCAGCAAGCAAACCAAGCAGTACTATGTGCTCAAGAAAACAGACTTGGAAACACCCCTTTCTGAGATATATTAACCTAGAGTTTCTCTGCCTTTTAAACTAGAGTTACTGTCTTCATCTTTGTGCTTGACAGCTCTTCAAGAACTTATTTTATGAATTTGTCTAATCATTCTGTGCAGTTATACTTTGGTCCTCCATGATGACTGCTGGGAAGAAGATCCCACAGTTTAATTTTATTTTACATGACAGATACTTCTTTCTGTTTATTCTATACCTGCTGTTTGATTACTTTTTTAATATCCTTCAGTCTTGTATCATGAGACATGAAAAATTAATATACAGTGATTAATTCATGGTCCTTCCTCATTTTATAAGCCATTAGCACATTTGTGTCTTCCTCAAGTTAAAGATTTAGTTAGTTAATTTTCTTCATACAGAAGTCATTGAAAAAATCTCTAGTTATCCTTACTGTTCCTATCAATAGCTAGAGGATTGAATTATGAACTTCTGTGACAAACATCAACTTCTTATTTATTTTGCTCGCAGGAGGGAGAAAAGTAGGTTTAAACTCCTGTTAGACACAAGCTTAACCAAACAGCTAACTCAAATTAGCCAACGCAAGTTAACAGAATATTATTTTACAGTACAGACATGTTCCGGGAAGCAAGTTGTTCTGTTGTTCTGACAAAAACTTTTAAGAGAGTTCCTTTTTAAAGGATCATAGTAGTTATACTTTTTTAATAGAGATGAGAATATTAATGTTTCCCAAAATCTACTTTTAAACACCGAGCAAACCCATATATGATTATGCTTCATACATAAACAGTATAATTTCAAACAATCTGCAGTTTACCATATAAATCAGGTAACTTCCAGATGGAAACTCTTGTTAATAACAAGATTTATTAACAGACTAATGAAAGATTAACTGAATTGACCTGTACCACAACAAACCTCAGCTGAGCTGAAACCAGTAGTCAGCTCTCGTATTTCCCACTATTTCCACAATTTCATATAAAAAGTAAATTTAAAAGGTTAATGGTTGGTTAGTTTGGGGTTTTTTGTTTGTTTGTTTTATTTTGGTTTTTTTTCCCCTCTACATTTGCAGTATCAGACCATGATACACTTCTAATCATCAGCAAACTATTTTGCTTTATTTGATATTGACATTTTCTATTTTTTTTTAAATAAAATAATCAATCTGCATTTCCAAAGGCCTGTTATTCTATTCCATTTCAAATTCAAGACTAAGTGACTAGGAAGGGTGCCTTCATGCCCTCTGAGAGCAGAGAAAGCCAAGAAATATTTATTGCAGAAGACAAACTGGGAGGATAAAGATGGGAGGAGAGAGAAGCATCTGTCAGAAGTTTACCAAACTCTGAATGAGGTAACCAGATAGGGAAACTAAAAAGAACATACCTAAAAACCTCCAGCACTTGCTGAAGGCATCCAATAGTGATGCCTTCACATCCCCTACAACCAAATGAGTTGAACAGAACTGTCTCTTTCTTGTCTCCTTCCAAATTATGAAGTTTCTTCACTTCTTAAATCACTACATAATGCTAGAAAAAAAAAGATATGACTGCATGAGGAGAGTAGGCTAATCCCCACTCCCTAAAACAAATCTATCATTAGTCACAACACTAATCTGACAGAAGCTAAATGGATGAGGTCAAGGGAACCTTCCTTCTCTTAGGCTGGGAATTAGAGTTCGATAGAGGTGAGAAGAATACTTGTCATTAACACGACACAGTCATTGCTAGATTGATCGTGAAGGTTTCTGCAAAGTTGGTAGCTTAACACTAACTGTTGATTGAATAGAAACGGAGAGAGGACTGCTTTCTCACATCTCTCATTCCCCTGGTTAGCCTCTTTTGATCCTGAGCAGGGTAAATAAGCATGTTAAAAAAAATCAGTATTACTTTGTCAGTTTTGATACATTCTAGATCCTCTTCAAAATTGTTTGTATTTAGGGTACAGAATACAGGGTATTTAGAACAGAAGCTCTAAGTTTTGTTTGATGTAGTGCTTATCACTTCATATGTGCAACCAGCTAAAGCCCACATTGAATGGAAGGAAGATTCAAGTGTTTTTAATGGGACTGCAGAATCTGTAGAAAGCACGTCTGCAGTACTCCCTGGAGTGGAATACAGAATATTGAATGCAGTCATTCAGCAATAACCATAATGAAATGCCTATAGCTGTAGCAGCATCATATTCTGATTATGCAACATCACACAGTACAATAGTAGTTAAGGGTGCAGCTGATCTAACTCTATGCTGGAACACTGAAAAATGTATTAGCATCAGCAGGATTTAATATCTCTTATTTTGGAAGTGTTACAATTCTATCACAGTATGCTATGCGTCAAAACTATCCCAAGGAGTTAAATTACAGGTGAAACATGGAGGGGGCAAAAAAATAAAAAAAAAAAAAAAAAAAAAGGTTTTCCCCCCACGTCTTGCATTTCTTTGGAATAGATTCAATAAAAAAGGCTAAATAATTTGAAAGCCTTAAGAAGTATATATATAATAACACATATTATCTTCAAAGGCTGTAGTGTTACAGAAAAGTTAAAACAGACAGCAAAAACTCTAAACAACTGAATTGACCAGAAATATAAGCTAAATACTCTGTATTTTAGCTCAAACAAGCCTGTGAAAAATTTTGTATGGTCTGAACTTACAGCCACCTGTAATGTTCAAGTGTAGCAGATCAGTGTTGGAGCATGTTTTGGAATTGCACTACAAGGCACTCGGAAGAAGATCTTAATGGCTCTCCTGAAAGACCCAGGTCCTTAACTTAAAGGCAATCAACAGGAAATGCCATAAAGTTTGCAGATAATGAAGATAGATAGATATTGTCTCAAATGCAGGTTAGCCATCTAGGTGTCCAGATTAATTAATACTTAATGAATCAAATGTCTCTGCTTCCCTCTGCATTCTCAAAACGCTTGAAAGTGTCACTTGGTACCTGTATAAGGCTACATTTCTAGGTTCCACAAAACACAAGAAAATCCTGTACTTATGCTCTGGAGTGTTTTCTTTTACATACAAACAGAGCGTGTGTTTGTTAAGATGATGAAAACTCAGGATATCTAATGAAATTATGTCTCTTATTCTTCTTTTACAGGTATTACTCAGCAGGGATGGGATATAGTAAAGATTTAAAAACCACCCATTTCTGTTTATGGACAATTCTGAAGCTTGGTTCCTATCACATACTAATTTAGCTGTCTGTATCAAAGCCTAGTTGACTGTATAATTGGATCAGACACTCCATGGATAGCATAAATTAAGTTACAAAACTAAATCCTAGCACAAGAGCTTAAAAAATTCATTGAGCACAAGCAAAAAAAAATAAAAATTGTACTGCTAATTATCCATGAATACCCAGAAAATATGTTGCTTCTGAAAGACAAAGAAAAGAAAAACAAGGAGAGGGCAGAGGAGGGACAAGAAACCCACAATGATCAGAAGAAACCCAGTCGTATTTGACAATATCTGCCTCAACAACTGTTTGGAAACAAAGCAAGCAATCATTTTAGATTCTTTCTAGTAGTTAGTTTTCTGCTTATTTTATGTGATTTTCAGTAAAATTAAAGTATTCAAGAAGGAGTTATACTTTAAATGGTCCTGGGAGTATAACTGTCCTTGTTTTCTCTGATGTCTTCTGTTCATAAGAATTCTAGTTAAGATGAAAAAGCAGTGAAGAAGTATTTGTGAAAGTAAAAGTAAGCTTTTGGGAGCTAGGAGGAGGGAAGGGACATGAGGAACAAAAATCTGGTCAAAAGGGAAAAAGTAATTGCCATCATTAGACTGGAGAATACACTAAGGAAAAACTGACTGGATGAAGTCCAAATCAGAATTTCTTTTGGCTAAATAAAGGAAAGCAGTATTTATAGTAAGATGGAAGACAAGTGTGTAGTTTAGATAACATGGTGTGAAAGCACAGATGAGATAGGTCAACAACTGTTAGAAATAGTTCCTTTCAAGCACCCTAAAAGAAAAAAAAACAGAGAAAGCTTAAACAAACAATACCTAATGTCACTATAATGTGCATGTGAATGAAGTTATAATGCGTAATAAAATACAATATTCCATGCTTTCTTGGGTTATAGCTATACCACATGTATAATGAATACATAGAGTAAAACAGGATAACAGGGGTATGAAAGAAAGGCATATTTTGCATCTTGTTTATTGTTCACCACACACCTGTTGGGCTTAAGTTGTGGATATAATGTCTACCAGTGTTAAAATGGACTTCGATTCTCCTGATAAGGACAAGAACCTTGTAATAACCTTAGTATACATATATACATGTAGAAATAGAGTATTATTTTTTTTAATACAGTCATATATTACAGTGAAGAACTATCAAGTCTGTTTTACTTAAATGTACTCCATTACAATACCTCTAACTTTATTTGTGGCCATTTAAGGAGATCAACAAGAAAATAAATCAAGATATAAAGGGTTTTCTCCCTCATACCAACCAAAAAAATAGTTGCTTTCTAGAGAACGATGTACTCACTAGGTATAATCCTAATCAGTGCCAGCTAAGATCTTTTTGGCATATGACTACTGATTCCATGCACATTTTATGGCCCTGCAAATTCCTGTGAGGCTGGCAGTTCTCTCTGATGAAGTATTTCAACGTGCCCTAGAATCACTCATAAGCAAAGTTCCTAAGTAGTCCTATATAGTCACCATAAGCAGCTCAGTGTTCCTGTTCCAAATCATGACAAATATTTCAGGTGATTCTTTTCCAAATATGGAAAAATATACTTCAGCTGTTCTTAGAATAGCAGAAAACACCCTCTGACAATAGCCCATCTCTATGAGGGCTTTAGTATGGATGCGGGTGTCATTTTCACATCTTATGCTCCTGCAAATATTCACCTCTCATAAGCTTCTCTCTTCTCTGTGCTGATGCAAGACCACATCAAATAATTTTGGTTTCAAATAAATAAATTTGATGTAATGGATTGGTTGGGTAATAGAAAGCCTATAACAGCACACTGCCACCCTGGCTTAAAGTGTATGGCCTACAGGTAATTCTCACTGAAGGAGAGGTAAGCAGCATTTTACTCTGACCATTAGCAAATGAGGAGAAAGGCTCCTTGGGGCCTATGTCAGCTTTGTATAAATTAAGTAGGTCCTGAAGCCATCACAGATGCCCTCTGAGCACTTAGGCATCTTATGTGTGGCAAATGCCACCATACACAAGGAGGAGTTTTATCTGACTTCTGTGTGGCTAACAGGCTCACCAGTAATTTACCAAGGAAAATACATTTTTGTACTTGAATAAAAAACATAGAACATACATAAAATTTAGACTTACTGTACCTTAACAATTTATGTCATCATCTTCTCTGGTGTGTAATATAAATGAAAGAATGTCACAACTAATAAAATTAGAAAATGTAAACCAAGGAATTATAGGAAAGTGCTGTAATTTGCAAATAGATTACCATATCAAAGTCAGCAAGACAGACAATACATAGCTATATGCTTAGTCATATTTTTCCTGCTATTGACAGCAACAAACTGTCTACCTGATATTGTGGTGGTTGGACCTCTTATTAGGATGCTTAGTACTAATTAAAATTTTAAAATGTCTTTCTACTACATTATGTGCTGTACTAATTCATAGCCAAGCAATCAGAATATGCCATAATTAGCAATAGGTTGCTTTAAAAGAAAATTCAGTTTGATTTTTCTTAACGACTAAATCCGATGAAAGTAAAACTAGTTTGACTACTGACATATCTTATTCAGATGGTCATTTAAAAAAGCAGATTGTAGTCTTGGTTTCTTTCGGAGAGTCAAGCAATAGCCATAGTCAAATCAAAGACAGAAATAGTTTTCATATGTACTTAGAATGGAACTGCTTGCTTGTTCATAAACTCTCTCACATTCATTCATACACTTCAGCAAATGACCTTCCCCTAAAAATGCTTCTCCATTGTTTGCTTTCTGCGTGGACCTTTTTTTCCTGTTCTTACATTAGTGATCTACCCTTCCCTATTTTATCTTCTGTTCCTTTCTTAAGGACAAACAAACCCAAAACAACTAAAAAATCACTTGTACTATAGTAGTGGCTTACTTCCAATATATTTCCCCTCTTTTTTATCAAAAAAGATGTTTCCAATTTCTTGTCACATTCTCAAAACATATCAATATGCATAAAGTAATTGCAGCATTCAAAGACAGCAAACCCCCAAAAGGCTTGTAACTAGACTGCAGTCTGAAAACTGTAAATAGAATGCTTTCTGTTTCACTGTCCTTGATGTGTTTGTTATTTCCTATTTTACATCTTGCTTGTTTGTGGTAGTGTTTTCCAAGAAAATATATTGGAAGTACCAAAATCCTTGAAAAATACAATTTCAAAATGGCACTAGAAGATGATACTTACAACCTTATTAGGAAGGTGATACCAACAGAATTGCAGTAGGTAACCCAAGGGTTGGCATAGCATCACCAGAGGGTGGCAATGCTAGTGGGAACACTTACACTGCTCCTGGCAGCATGGAGGGCTCAGGAGCGTATCTGAAATGCTTGTACACCAACACATGCAGTATGAGAAACAAACAAGGCTAAATGAAAGTGTTGGTCAGCTCCCAGAACTACAATATCATTAGTATTACTGAGACTGGGTGGAATGAGTCCCACGATTGGAGCACTGGGATAGAGGGCTATGGGCTGTTCAGGAGGGATAGGCAGGGCAGGCAAGGTGCAGGTGTTGCAGAGGTTTGATTGTACAGACCTTACAGTTAGTGATGATGTGGTTGAAAGCTTCTAGGTGAGCATTAGGGGGATGGAAATCAAAGGAGATGCTGTAGTGGGTGTCTACTACTGATTGCCCAGCCAGGATGTAAGCACTGTTGAGTTATTCTATAGGTAATTAGGAGAAATTTCTGGATTGGTAGCTCTTGTCCTTATGGAAGATTGCAATTTTCCAGACATCAACTGGGAATATAATACTGCTGTGACGAGCAGCTCTTGGGAATTCTTGACGTTTGTAGGAGATAACTTCTTGTCACAGGTAGTCAGTGAGCCAACTAGGAAAGATGCCTTCCTAGACTTGCTATTTGTGAACAGAGAAGGACTTGTGGGGGCTGTGACGGTAGGTGGCTGTCTTGGCCATAGTGATCATGAAATGGTTGAGTTTAAAATTTTCAGTGTAATGACAAAGAAGGACAGAGTTGCTACCCTGGACTTCAGGAGAGCAAACTTAAAGCTATTCAGGGAGCTGTTCAGCAAAGTATTACAGGAATCTGCTTTTAAAGGCTTAGAAGTCGATGCACGCTGGCCAGTCTTTAAGAATCACCTTTTAGAAGCACAGCAGCAGGCAATTCCACTGTGTCATAAGTCAAGCAAGAACAATAGAAGATCAGCTTGGTTGAACAGGGAAATCCTTGTGGAGCTCAAGAGTATAAAGAAATAGTATGATCTCTGGAAACAAGGACAGGCTTCGCAGGAAGATTACAGAGCTGTAGTTCATATATTTAAGGAAAAGACACAAAAGGCCAAAGCTCAATTAGAGCTGAAACTGGCCAGTCATGTGTCAAACACCAAGAAGGGCTTTTTAAAGTATGCTGATAGCAAGAGGGGGTCTAAAAAAAGCATTGGACTGATACTTGTGCAAGATGGCCATCTCACTGACAGTGATGATGAAAAAGTGGAGGCACTGAATGCTTTTTTTTTGCTTCAGATTAGATATTAGGAAAAAAAAAATTTACAATGAGGGTGGTGCAACACTGGAACAGGTTGCCCAGAGAGGTGGCAGATGCCCCATCTCTGGAAACATTCAAGGATGGGTTGGATGAGGCTCTGAGCAACTTGATCTAGTTGGAGATGTCCCTGCTCCTTGCCAGGGGGTTGGACTAGATGACCTCTGAAGGTCTCTTCCAAGCCTGACTATTCTATGATTCTATAAACATGCTGAATTCTACTAAATCTAAAATACATATAGAACGTGGCTGAGCTCCAAAATGTAGTCTTGAAGTGATCCTGAATTGCTCTCTTTTTCTGATCACTGGTAAATTCAAGATAATGTACATTCAACACCTAGAATTAATGAAAAAAAAAAAAGGAAAGCAAAAAAAAAATATAGAAACCATTTATAATTCCTTCTGTGACATCTAAGGCTGAAGCTGCAGTGTGCTAAGTATATAAAAAATACTTAATCCTTTATGTCAGTTTTGTTTGCTCTTTGGAGGGGAGAGGTATGGGGGATTCTGTTGATTTTCCTGAAAAGGTTTAATTGAATGTCCAGTGAGCAATGAGTCTGAAAGGTAAAGCCATGGATAAAGGCAGGAGTGCTGCAGCTAGCAGTTAAATTGGTTTCTGTTGATATGGAAGATCATCCACATGCTTGAAGCTTGTGACATATAAATACACATCTGTAACGTCAACTACCAATGATTTTATTTCTTCTTCTTGGTTTGGTTTGGGTTTTTTTTGAGGTTTTTTTTTTTTTTTTTTCTGTTTAGGGAACATGAACAATGTGCTCAGCACTGCACAAGGCACTGAATAAGATTAAGTTTGGGTTCTTAATTAAGATGTATAATATAGGACTGCGAGTCTTATCTGTAGTCAATGAACAGAAAAAGATACTTCTAGAGCACTTCGTGTCTTAGTGATCTGTATCCATGCCTGTGTCTTTTTTGGGGCTTGTAAGCACTTGTTTTCCCTGTTTGGTCAAGAAAATAATTAAATTAATGATAACTCCTAGTGGCTGAAACAGTTCAGGCAGCAAGTCTGTTCTCATATCAACCTCTTGAAGAGCAATCTGTGTCTTTACTGTATTTCTTGAGGATTAAAAGGTTAAACAATTCTGAAATGTTTCAGATAATGGTTTTCACTAGAGGACAGAGAGAGTCCTAACCTAAGAAGATGAGAATGGATTGCAACTTTTCTGTCTAAAAGTTGAATAAACCAAACATATGTGAACTTTGTTATTTTTATAATAACAAACATCTTGTAACATTTTTAGCTTGAATGTTTTAAATATTAATTTTGAATTCTTCTAAATATTTTGATTGTTCAGAATTTTTCTCAAGGTCTTTTGAAGCATTGTGCTTGTGACAGTAATATAGGACTGCTCTAAGACATGAAATTGCAGCTCCTGATGATGGAACTGGAGGTAGTCTGTTGAAATCAGATCTTTTCTTGTTTTGTGACCTATGTATACTTGTTTCATAAGCAGATTTCATTAGAGCTATCTGAAGTTTTTCTTTAGGTTTTTTGTAGAGCAAAAATGTCACTTTCAAGAGAATGAAAATTTCTAGAGAACAAAGATACTGCAAATTTGAAAATAATCTGAAATATTTTAAAGTAAAAAAAAACCAGTAATTAAAAAAATCTGATATTCTTTAGTTTTCAGTAGATTAAGAATAAAACACTATTTCAGAAGATGTGGATAAATATATCTGTGCTTTATAAACTGTACCTTATTTAATATCTTTACCAATGATCTTTAAGCAGGAATAAATAACTATTAGAATGTGAAAATATGGAAATTATTTTTGCAGTTTCACCTTTAGCAATGCTTGTCAAAAACTTGTGGAATGTATTTCTTCTCTAGCAAAATGAGAATAAATATTGAATTTGATTTATACAAAAAACTGATACAGTAATCTACAGAAACAAATTTTTATGGGGCCTGCAGATGAAATTGTTTTATCTGATATTGCTCAGACTTGCAGCTAATTAGTAGCATTTGTAGGAGGGAAAGGAAAGCATGAGGAAATTCCAGTTATTTAAAGGAAAGGGCGGATGAGTGTTCTGTACACGTGGAATTATCTTTTAGACTATGCTACCAAGCTGGGGAAATCAGAATCCTCTGCCTTCACCTTGTGGACAGTATAGAAAGTGAGAATGACAGTTTCCCTACTCAGTTTTGCCAATGTGCCTTAAATCAGGGCAAGTGTGCAATAAGCTATCAAATTCAGTTTGTTGTCTTCTAGATAGTTGACAGAGGTGGCAATTTTGATGAACATACCATGAGATGAGATCAGTAGTTTTGGAATCTACAGCTTCAGGTCCTATAAGTAGTAATTGTTTTTTTAAACTTTCTGCCACTTCCCTGCCTAGAACTGTATAGATATCTAAAAACAAATTATATTTACAATGGAGATATGAGATTCAACATTAACATATGTTAAAGTTCAGGGATAGTAAAAATCACCTTTTCTCATACAGAATTTTTCTAGCTCAAATGCAATGGAAGCCTACAAAACAATTCTTTGATACCAAAAAGTTTGCTTTCTCTAGTATTTGAAGGAAGGCAGACGGAGAGGATTTATTTTCTCTCTTTTTGTTTCTCTTTTTCTTCCTTTTTCAATAAAGTCAGGGTCAGGAGAAAAGAGGAAAGCCACAAAAATATGTAATTTTCAAAATAATGCTCAGTATATTATAAGAACCATATTTTGACAAATGTTCCCAATACTTTATTTTACAGTGCATTCTCCTCAGGCTATAGTCATTCATCCTGTGCTAGCTACAGATGACTCAGTAAAGAAGATACCAAGAGCCATATGAACTTCAGTATGTATGACCACTTTTCATGAAAATTGCTATGTCCTCGGATTAAAAAGAATAGCTACTGCTGTAAACAGTACCTAACTAAGTTCATTCAATACAATTCAGGTAGAAAAAGCATACTAGTAAAAGAAATAAAATACAGTTTTCCTAAAGTAGGTTAGAGAGTAAAATATTTGCAGTCTATACATTTTCATGAATTCTAAGTTTCACACTTGGCAATAACTATGAATGTTCTAAAATAATATGTGCTATACATTACAGATTTCTGAACTGTAGTTATCTACTACCACGTTTGTAATAATATGCATTTCTATGATTGTACAGGTTTATCATTTTGTATTAAAATACGGTGAGACTTACGGTGTAATTATTCTTGTTCCTATATGAGACAGCACAACGATAGAAATATGAATGCAGTTTTGATGATTTAAGCCAAAATCTCCAGATTAGTGTCTCACACAAACATTTTAAAGCTGAAGGATTTCTCCTAACATAATAGGGCTATTAAACTACATAAGAATTAATCTGATCATAAGCTGTCCAAATAATAACTCTGATTTGGCCACATATAAAAAGGAAGCAGCATTTCTTGAAGTGTTATGATAGTCTCTTCCAGGTCATTGCCTAATTTGAAAGTGTGACAGTACACAAAGGAAATGAGAATGCTCAATTTTTTTTTATATCTCAGAAAGCTCAGTTTCAGTGAAACGGAGAAGCCTATTCCAGTTTGAACAAAATGAATTCAATTCAGTAAGGCAAACTGGTAATCTGGGCCAAAACTACTCTTAACACAATATTTATAGTTCTGCCATAAAAGCTTAAATCCAGACATTACAGCTTTTATTTATTTTAGTTTTGACAATATGACTTTATTTTTTTTCGAAATGAAAAAAAAAACAACCAACAAACCAGGAAAAAGCTTCAACTATATATACTCTTGAGAGATATAAATCAAATCAGAAATCTACAGGATTAAAAGATAATAATCTCTTTACTTTTATAATGGAACCACAAAGAATTCCATAAATCAAAGTTTGAGAGAACCTGGAGAATAATCCTCAGAATATCATATGATGGGATATAGATAGTAATGAAAATAAAGTTTAAATGTCAATACAGTAGAGAAAAAGAGAAGAAGAAGCTCTTGAACACACTAACCTTGAATGTATCAGATTTACCTTCAAAACCAGCTCGTCTACAGGAAAAATGATACCTGAGTAAAACAGGATTTGAATTTAAAATAGATTATGTATTATTGAACAAATATCCTTACAGATATTTTTGCTACAGAACTACCAGTGATTTTTTTTTTTTAAGTTTCTCAATCCAAAGTAGACTCAGATAAATCAGAACAGTCATTCTTGTTCTAGAGTGAGAGTATGGGAACTCATCTACAATTGCTTTTTCCATGCTGACGTACACTAGATCCCTGGCTGGAAACATATTTTTGGGCCACAATTTTTACCAAGCCATGCAATTGCTGGTTGAGGTTATTGAACTTTATTCCATAATGTGTACAGTTTTCCTCAGCCCCAGGTCCGAGGAACTTAATCAATTTTTCTCTGACTATGTGAATGAACTGAATTGATTATTAAAATGGCAAGATAATACAACATTTGCATCTGTAATACAAATATGTAGCAGCTCAATATTTTAATCTTCAAATTTTAAAAGTCTTTTTGTCCCTCTTTCCTTGAAGTCTAGCATCTTTGTTTCTCCAATTCCTGCTTTGTCCTCAAAACCTCACAAGCAAGCAAGCACAGGCTGGAGAAAATTAATGCATTACGCTGGGTAATTTTTTAGAACATCTCCACAGTTATCAGATACTGAGTTTTTGAAAAGTTTCTAGTAACTCACTTCAAACAATAGGATTCATCAGAGATGTACCGAATATTTCAAAGGCATCATGTGGTGCAAAAAGTTCATATTACTTCTTCAGAATGACATTAGGAGGACTTGAAATGTTTTTGAGCATAGACTTTCTGACTTGAAACTTTTTAAATTGATGAATACAAGAAGGAAAAAAAAGCCCACAAGATTTGTTTTAGCTGTAGTTGATTCTCAAATAAAACTCCATGTTTTGGTGTGTATTGGCTCTGGGCAGACTAATCAAATTCTTTCATATCCAGATTTAAGGATATACATAGAAGTCCAGACCTTCAGCTATGGTAAACTGGTGTAACTCTTTCAAAATCAATGTGCTATGCTTACTCAAACAAAATAATTCAGGCACAGCACACCTTCCTTTCTTCTTGCGTTATATATACACCTTAAATAAGAGGTGAGCATGTTCAGGAAATGACTGTTGAGAAGAAGGCTGAAGTTTGCATAATCAGGCCTTATTTACAGGTAAAACATGTTTCCTTTCTTACTAATTAATGGAAAGGCTTAGCAAACAGAATAAACAGGATTTTTTTTCAGAAAACTCTAGCTAGGAAAGTTCTATGGACTTTTTGTTTTGATTTGGAGACTGTAATGAATTTTTTATTATCTTTTTTAATACCATGTAAGTTTATTCTTGCTGATAACATGATCTATTGTTCTATGAGGTATGGTGAGATTGCCATCAAAGACATCACAGACAGCACTTATTGGAAATTAAAACTCTACTAATGTATTATAATTATTACTTCAGTGTAATTTGCTGCTCCAGCAGGGAGTCAGAGCTAATCCGATGGTAACATTTCTTCTGCAGAGCCATTAATATTTCTTCTATGCTGAATATCCTCATAATGGATCTAGCCTGAGGCTGATTAATGATCTTGGTGCTGGAACAGTAATTTGTACCTAAATCAGCCCTCATTGGAAGAGATTCAGTGTTACTTCAGTCAATACAGTTAAATAAGTGTAAACAGTGACTTTAGTTAGAGCAAGTGTAGTCTAGTAAGGTGTGAGAGAGGCAATAAACTGAAGTAAATAAGGGAACTTCTGCTATTCATGCATTTCATTGGACATGGAACAAACAGCAAAAACAAACAAATTGAAAAAAACCCCAATATTCCAATGTTCACTGCACAAAAATCAAAGCCTGTGATACTACTTCACTGAATTGCCATTTGCTAAACAATATAAAAAGGAAAGCAGCATAAATAAAAGTAATTGATATTTCTTCTTCCTTTATGTACATAATTATGAAGCTGAAGAGTAAGTTCAGTAAGACGTTAAAAGCTAAGTGAAACAGAAGTAGAACACTGATGTTTTGAGCCCATTGGATCACCCTTTTTCTCCATGTTTCAGAATACAAATGTTTATAATACTATACTATGATGTGAATTAACTATAATAAGATCCCATGGATGTAAAGATAAGAGAAAAAGAAATTATGGTCACCTCCAACCATAAGTTTTTGAAGATATTATTTTCATTTATAGTTCCATATTTTTGGTTGTAATATAATTTCTTGAAAAACCTTTTTTTTTTTCCTGGCGGAAAAAAAAAAGAGAAAAATAATTTCAAAGCTTGAAATATGTTTGTTTAGTTACTACCTAAAATTACCTTAAAATTGATATTTTATACTCTGCATTAAAGAGAAGCTGCATTTTACTTGAATTAATATCACTTTCTTCTTAGGAAACTCAAATAATTCAGATCGTAATTTTGGATTATAGGTTATTTTCCAAGTCTCTTCATATTCAGTCTATTTATTTTTCTTGAGAGAGCAGACAAAGAAAAAGAATCAGAAAGAAAGTTGAAGAGGGACTCCCACAGTTTTCTAGCTTCCCTCTGTCGGAAGGCAACAGATGTATAAAAAATATTAATTTCAGACAATGCTGCAGAAAAAAAATTGAAAATATATCTGAACAGAAATGTTCTCAGATTCTTTTTAAAATTTTTTTTTTTTTTTTTCCATTCTTACTTTTAGTTGCAGGTAAATTTTCTGATCATTTAAACAGATTTCCTTATGGGCTGATATTACCATCATGAGATGGATAACAGGTGATAAGATGTCAGTTCATCAGGGCTGACCTCACTGCAACAGATAAAATCTCAATCTTAATTTGATGAAAGTTCCAACTGAATTATCTGAGGAATAACTCACTGCACTATTTTCTTTTTTTTTTCTTTTTCTGCTTATGCCTAGGTGCCAGGGGAGCCCCTGTCCAGTCCCAGGGCAGTCTGGAGCCAAGACCTGCTGAGCACTCAAGAAGCCACCCACCCCTTTTTGGCCAATTCCCTTTTTACATCTTCTTCCTTTGTGGTCAGTCCTACACCTCAGCCTCCAGTCTGGCCCATAGCTGCCATACAATGTTTCTGAAGGTTTCTCAAATTTACCAAGTCAGTCTTTTTTAAAAGATTAGGTAAAATTGACTTTTCCTATTTTATCAATCCCTCCTCTCAATCAAGTTCTCAAGCAAGTTTTATCAATCCCTCCTCTTAGCAGCAGTTCTTGGGGGCAGCTCTGTGCTGTTCATTCATGTAAACAATTAAGTTGGATCATTTCAGTACCTGAGCAATTGTATTGGCAGAAAACTCCAGGTTTTGTTAAGGCCAAGTATTGTTATAATTTAAAATCTTCAATTAGACAGCTGCATGAAAGCACAGAGACACTACAGAGGCAGTGGAGCATTTGTGGAAAGACTTGTTTGTTACACAACCCACCTGTAAAATGATCAGCCCCAAACCTTATGGCCTCTGAGGATCACCAATTGTCACATAGTCAGTAAATTTTAATATATAAATACTTTGCTGGGAAGAACAGTTTATGGGATCTGAGGGACAGATACTACCAGCAGCAGCAAGCAGCTATATTTTCTTTGCTGTCTGTGACAACCTTTCTTACCTTAAAGCTTGGTTCCAGTACTTTAGATTCACTGAAAGCTACAGTTTTATTCTTAAAGGTCTAAAGATAGGTACAGTTCTTGGCTCTCTACAGACAGATTCAGATCTTGGCTCAAAATCTGGCTTTTATTTTTAAGCTATCTTGTTAGATTTTTTTTAACTTCCTCACATTTCTCAGAAACCTACATAATTTTACTTTTGAAATTCAAACATAGTCTACCAAATCAATCAGCTTGTAAGAGCACAAAACACTATTACAATAACTCATAAATCTTCTAGTCTCTCTCATAATAAATCACCATGTTTGCTAACCAAATGACACTTTCTGTATTTGGAAGTGTCTTATATTTCCACATATCGAGAATTGCCAGATATGTATCTCAGCCAGTGAGTTCTTAGCTATTATTATGTGAATATATAGCAGAAAAAAAAATAAATCTAGCAGTTTTTAACCAGATAAAGTAAGAAGAAAATAGATAAACACAATTAACTGAGAAATAGAGACTTACAGAGCCTTGGCAAAGGCTAATAACTGGAAGGTTTAAGAATTTTCTAAGAAGAATGCCAATATGTGGCTTTCTCTTATGTATATACAAATGAGCAAACAGCTCAGTTTGTACCACTACCAGCTATGTTGCTTTCCTTTCTTCTTAGTTACCTTCTGTGGTAGCTTTCTTATAAGCATTCGTAGCAGTAGGGTTCATTTTAAGCCTGCGATCACGCAAGAGAAGCACAGAAGTTCCTTTCCTACAGTGCTGTTTGCATGTAGAGCTGGACCCAGCCTTTTAACCCAACTCTGTTCATAAGTAAAATCAAGTTTCAAATTTATATCATATACTTGGATTAAAAAAAGCAAAAAAAAAGTCAATGTTTTTAATATTCAGCATTTCTCTTCTTTCTGCTTTTTAAAAAAGTATGCTACTTTCATTACTACTTCTGCTGTTGTATGAAAATATTTAGCACTAAATATATTGTTTAAACTCTTTTCCGTATGTATTATGTAGTTCAGCTGCTATAAGCATGAAATTAAATCCATCTTTTAAGAAATGCATAGCCCTGTAGCTCAGTAAATAAAATATCATTATCACTAGTAACAATGTACTAATGCTGTAATAGCTCTGCAAGGCCTCAGGACCAGGGTCTGTCTGTCTTGTTTCATCTGGGCTTCCTCAGGTTTCCCAGGTTCTTTGTTTTAGCTTATCTTCTGTATTAGCAATCTGAGCAATCAGATGATTATTGCCTCATTTATTTCAGTTTTGCTTAGCTTTGAACAAGTGCATGCTGTACCTGTTGTAATAATTTTTATATATTTTGATAGGCAATAAGTAGTGATAGTGTGAAATAATCTGCGTAGAATGAACTGTCACATTAGAATATCGATACGGTGGAGTAGAGGCATACAATGATAGCAGAAGCCTTGCAAGTGTGAGCATAGGACAAAATCAGAAGCTATGAACAACTAATCAATGAGCACTACAGGCCATAATCAGAATACAGCCTTGGAAGACGGGCAAAATCAGCTGTAAGTGTAACAAAGGGGGCAAAGAAGAAACATCCGAGGTATGCGGAACATACCATATACAGTAACTCCACATGCAACGTGACCACCAGAGGGGCAAAGATGAGTGCAGTTGCTCATAGGAGGCTTCTAAGTAACACAAATTTGTCAGAAAGAGGACAGGATTAGCACAAGGGACTGCAAATAGGCATAACATCCTCCTAAGTACACAAAAAGGTGACCAGACAAAAGAAAACAAGACAAGCAGGATCAGGAGCAGAGGAGACTCCTCTTTTTAGGAACCAGGCAATTGCATGAAAATATCTGATGAACTCTCAAATTTGACCATCTGGACCTCAGTGACAAAGGGCCACCAAGGACCACAGACATTAACGCTTAATGTAGTACATCAGCTCAAACTATTAAATGCTTATAGCTAATTTAATATATTGGTGTTAAAAGTACTGTATATGTAGTGATGACTAATAATGAGGATGAATTAACCATTAGCAAGTCTGCTGTTAATTAAAGAACTTAGTAAAGTTTTTTTTTACAGTTTAAAATTAGCCCATGTCATCAGTATTCTAGGTATTCCCATCATTCCCAAAGATTTTTCTTCCTCCTTGTGATAGCACAGGAATAGTTCCACATCATGCATCAGCCTTTACTTCAGTCCAGAACAGGAAGGAAGCAGGCTTAGCAATTCCACCTCTACTCATCCTCCTTGGGAGTGGTTGTTCCCAAAAAGCTACTGAGAAGAGATAATTTCATAGCCTAGGAGAACTAATGAGCTGCAATTTGTCTGCCACTTCTATGGTTTATTCTCAGTACTGATTCAGGGTCAGGTCCTTGACTCATATCTACATAAACTCAAATTAACAAGATTAGAGCTAATGCCTTATGTTAGCCCTGAATTGCTTCTTAGGCAATTGGTGAATTCAGTAATGGGGAGAGGTGAAACTAGCATAGCACTTTGGAGAGAATATTACTACTGGGTAAACATTGCAGTGAAATCTGTCATAGTGTGATACATTTTTCTATGGCACTCCTTTCCACATGAAACGGAAAAACAGATTACATTAAATTGTCAGGAAGAAAAGACTCAAGGTGACATAATGTAAATGGACTAAGTGCATACTGTTTCTGGATGGTTTAAAGCTAGAAACAGATTTTGTAAACATAGAGAAAGCAAGTTTCTGGTAGGAAACAAGTTTTGATTACTACATTAGGTGGCAACACTCTTTTGAAATTCAAATATCACTATGCTTATCTAGCAGCACAGTCTCAATATACATTTACTAATATGAATTTCTAGGCTGAGAGACACTGGATTGATTTCTGTTTGCTTAAATAAACAACATACACAAATATTCAGTTATTTTGCTGCAGAATTTGAAAGCCTTAATTTCCAGTACTAAAACTAATCTGACCAGAAGAATCAAGCAACAAGGGATAGGTCAATTATAATAATAATTTAAGAGGTTTTATTTAGATATGAGAGAATGGAGGGGTAGCAGATTATACATATGCACTTCAGTATCTCTTACTTAGCTTGTCATTTCTAGAAAAAACTTTCTGCAAACTATGTGTCCTCCAGAATATTGTTTCAAGCATGTCCTTCACCACTGTTGGACAGAAGGTAGTTGGTTGAGGACAGTGGGGAAAAAGTCACAAGAATTTCTAACATAGAAATGTTTTTCTCAGTAAACAAAAACTCCTGGTTTTATAGCCAGATGTACTCTTTCCACCCAGGAGGAGAGACAAGACAAGAGAAAAAAAGGTGATAGCAAAGCAGCAATAATAATGATCTGTGATGTGTGGCTAGTGATAGCCTCTGTTGTTTGTGTTTGTTTTTTCTTTGATATGCTCTTCTCCTTGAGAGAGAGTTATGTATTCTGCTGGAGAAATACATGAGATGTGCATTGAAGTGAAAGATAATAGAGTGAATTGACTTGCGAAGTAGTGATGCGGGTATGAACAAGGTGTGAGCACCTGAATCTCCCCTTGTGTAAAAGAAACCTAAATAGAAAGGAAAGGAAAAAAGAAGGTTTGAATGTGATTATTAAGAAGCTTTCCTTCAATGCTGAAACAATGCATCAAGCTTGTCTTGTACAATCCAGATACAAGTTTCTTTAACTAGCATTAGGTTTTCCCATTATTTGACCAAAGAATGGAATCTGTCATCAGAACTGTGAAATACAGCCTCAAATATTTTTTTCAAAAGAAGAAATAATCCTAACATGACAAAATAATATCAAGACTGCAAAATTATGAAACATTAAGAGCTGAACTGTTCCACTTATTATTTTGCATTTTGCACACAGTATAACATTATCACATACAGCTGTTTTCCACAAATTCCCTGTCACATCCAGTAAATGGGGTCCTTACACCATACACCTTTTTCTTACTATTTCTTCAGTTTCATGAGACAATGAAACATTGATAACAACATCTCTGTAATGTGAAATGGAAATAGAGTTTCATTCGACAGCTGTGTAAACTGGGACAAGATTGTCAGAAGTATCTAGTAAGCATTATCAACTGTATGATTTTTCAGAACACTTCTCATAACCTTAAAGGTTTAAAGCACAGCTCTGGTTAAGTTCAGGTCTTGTGTATCACAGCTTCTTCAAATCAGTCATTTTAAGTAGTCAGAAATGAAGGATATTCAGTTGTTAGAAGTCCCATTCAACTGAGACAAAGAGAAAATACAATTGTTTATGATAGCCTGTAGGTCCTTAACAATTAATCTTTCACCGTCTCAGGCAAATACACTGAAATGCCACAATAAACTCCTTAACCTGTTCCATTAATCTGACTAATCTTTAAAGGAGGCTGTAAAATTAATTGCAAAATAAAAAATATTCCAAGTAAGGAATATTTAAACTTAACCTGAAGTAAATGCACAAAAAAAAAAAACCACTGAAGCAACTAAGCAACTGCATTCCCATAATATTTTCCAAGATGTTAAAAACTTATGATTACTAAATTGTGTGAATAGCTGTGAATGACTAAACGTGCTCTGCTGCTGGAGTGTCCTCAGGATTATTTCTCCCCATTCTTATAGCCAGTCTGGTCCTTTCTTTTTTCAACCTTATGTGTGTTGACTCCTGTCCTCCCATCAGGCACTGCTGTGAAGAGCTCAACTCCATCTTCTCAGTAATTCCCTTGGGGAGTTGGAGCACAATGCTGTTAGGTCCCATTGAAGCCATCGCTCCAGGCTGAGCAAGACCTGGTCCCTCAGCCTCTCCTCGCAGGAGAAGTGCTTCAGATCCCAGACAGCACTGGGGGCCCTTTGCTGAAATCAGTCTAGTTTATCAGTGTCATCCCTATGTTGGGAGCCTAAAACTGGACTCAGTATCCAGATGTGCTCTCATGAGTAATAAGTAACATCCACAAACCTGTCGTCTTACGGTGAGATATTAAACTTGGTAAATATTAACCTTGGTAAACACTGGTTTAATATAGATTTTTCTAAACTTTGAGTGCATAAAATAATTGGGCCTGCTTTTTGCATAACAAAATAGTCAGATTGATCTACTTACACCATGTACCTCATTAATGTTGCAAGTAAGAAAAACATTTCAAATTTATAGATTTTGTGGGATATAAGCAGATTTGTTAATGTGCCATTAAACACGTTTGTATTTTTAAGTTAGTTGAGCACCTGATACCCTGAGTTTAGTTGTTGTTACCCTGGACAAGGGACAAGGACACTTAATGTAAGTGGGATATGACTACCAAAATTAAGCAGCTGTTTTACAAAGAGATTAATGTTTAATAGCATACTGCACTGAATTTAGATTTATTGAGAAATACTCACTTCCCATTATAGTGGCTGACTTACATTAATAGAAGTAAAAAGCATTTTTTTTTTTAAAACTCTATTCCAGATTCTGATCTCAGTTAAACAAAGACAAATCTATCAGTAGGATGTGATGTACACAAGCATAGCTAACAGATCAGTTTGCTAATCCAAGTAATTTCAGGGTGCTTGACTTCTAGAATTGTATAACTAGAAACTTCTTTCAAGACAATTTCATCTCACTGAAAGAAATCATGATTTGGAAGATGCAAGAAGCGAGAACATTTAAGTTTTACTAAACATTTTTTATAACTTCAGGATTTAGAAATCCATACTAAAATTTAAGAATTTGAGAATAAGTTAATTCAGTGGTCAAATGCAGAAATGCAATATATGGAGAATTTTGGAGACAATATATTTAGATTCTAAAACATATAAACATTTGATAGGAAAGAGATAAAGGAATATAGGAAGAGAAAGGGCACTTTGGATGACTTACAATAAGAGTAAGATGCACTGCCTTGTACATTTACATAGATGTTACACACACAGAATGAATAAATTGCTCTTAACATCCAGTGGGGATAGAACATGAAGTAAGAGGCTTAAATTGAAGCCTTAAGTTTGATTAGACATTAGTAAAACCTTTAACTGTGTAGACGGCTAAGCACAAAATCAGACTGAGGCTGTGAGATTTCCATCACTGGAGATATTTACCAGGATTTGAAATAACTCTGTCAGGAACAGATGGGGCAAGAAGATGAAAAAGATGGTCCCTTTTGGGATTATTCTCTCATATTTGCTATATAATGTCAGATTATTTTTGTCTTTGATGCATTTTAGGAAAGTAATTATGCTACATGTTGCATGCTGTGAAATCTATGTAATTCTACTAGAAGAGGAACCCTAGTCAATATCCTGAGAATAATTTTTCTTGATGTTGAAGAAATAGGAAACAGCCATGTCCTAAAGATTTCCCCAAATAAAAAGGGAAAGTAGTAGGATAGATAATGGTATTTGAGTAGAGTGTTAAGATGGAGATAGCTAATACAAAAATGTTAGTGTTAGAAGCACAAGGCTACCTGTATTAGCTAACTTTGATGACTTCAAAGGTTTCTATTAACAAGTGAGAAATGTATTAATGAATTCATATACAGGGCGTCTTCCTCACTATTATTAGCAAGCTAATTTGCAGTCTTGTAAGCAATTTCATGAGAGAAGCCAAAGACTAAATAGGCCTGGGGAATTGCCCCTCACGGTTGTTCATGTCTGGGGGGCCTGGGAAAAAACATGTTCACTGCTTCTTGTACCATACTTCACTTAATTTAGATAAAGGATTTACAGGTTTGTCATTGTGAAACCCTTCATGAAGAAGAAAGTTACGTTACTGATGATTCTGAACTATCATCTCAGCTGTTAGACTGCTTTTTTAAAGCTATCTTTAGTAAGAAAAATATAGGGAAATGTTATGGAAAAACAGGAAGTAATGAAGACCATGTCAATGCAGCTGAGGACAAAAGATATTGAAGGGCATTGCAATATATTGAGTCTGGATATTAAACTACTAAACTACTACATTTTTCAGAGGTTGGATTTGTTTTATGTAACAATTCCATTAATAATGCAAGAGAAGGCATAAACAGCACATTTGTTACAGGGGGTGCTCCCATTATTGAAGTGAACAGACACATTATGAAAAAGAATCTAGAGTGGAGAGGGATCAAGAGAGGAAATATAGTGGGATTCACTGAGAAAATATATAGTTCTAGAAATGTGTGTGGAAGAAGCCCTCAGTTCTCTCCACAATGAAAGGCATCATGCTTTTTGAACAGATGGGACAACCCTCACAAGTGCCATTTCAGTATTATATCAACAGCAACCGAAATTAGTCTTAGGATCAACCCAAAAGCAAACTGGTGGGAGTCATTCCCTGTACTGATTTGCCAACCAAGAGGCAGTTCAAGCGGAAAGCACACTTTCCCTAAAATGCATCTCTCCAAGCATTCCAAGTCCCATGTAAGCTCTTCAGACTAAAGGGAATGTAAGGCTTAGTATGTGCCACAAACCAAGTGTATAACCCATTTATGAAGTAATACGGCTCACATAAAAAAGCTTCTGAAGTTTCTAAAGCTATGATTTTTTTAACTCAATTAAAACTTTTTTTTTTTTTAATGTCCCAAGCATCAGAACAAACTCCTCTCAAATGTCATTGTTTTTCTCCAGTCACACTGGTAATGTCAGTCATCCACACTTCATTACTTGGCATGAGGATCTGCAGCTTATGAGTCCTTTAAAACAACATGCTCAGAACAGAGACATAAGACAGAGATACAACCTCTCATTGTATCTGACACTCATCTGTGCACTTAACTGTAATCACGTTCCTACAGAGTCAATCTTTTGAAAAAGCAGAATGGTTCTAACATCAGAATCGAGACTGCCATCCATTGCCAAGACATACTATCATGAATTATGCATTGTGTATCTCATTTGCTTCAGAAAGACATTGTGTAAATCAAAGCTTTTCTGTGTACCCAGTACATAGACATGAAGCACTAACCAAGTATTATGCTACCAGATGGTTTAGGTCTGTTCTTTAAAAAATTACTCCACATGTAAGTACAGCATAGAAATCTGAAAAGAATAATTCTACAGAAAACTTCACATTTCCTTGCTCTCTCTCTACTTACCTTTTGATTTCATTTATCTCAAGTTTAGAAAGGACTTGCTTTAAAGGATCTAGAACTTTATTTTTTAGAAGTGTTTAAATACAACTCTTTGCAGAACTGAATTTGAGAGCCTAGAGAGCAGATTTATCAGTAGAGGAAGTAAACTGTCAGAATTTTTTAAAAGAACTCACCAAATGACGCAAATTATCATATTCACTTTCAATTATAAGGGAAGGACATGAAAACAAATGTGTTTAATATCAACCAAATAGGATTTAACACATGAACACTAAGTACAGTGCAGCAGTAGCCCCTGCAGCCAGTGCCTCTAAGTACTACAAGCTAAGCGTGATGAGAACAAACTGAGGATGACTGTCAGAAACAAGATTTACTTTTCTGTTTGATTTATGTATGGGTTTCTTCTGCTTACCTCCTAATAACATCTGCAGTTGACTGACTACAGAGAAAGGCTGTTAAAAGCCTGTTGTGTCAAGTTTTACAGAGTAACTGTAGAAACCCCTGGGAAGCAAAGATTAGGTCACAACAAAGGAATTTTTTTAGGAACAAAATGTGTCTTGTGAAGATCTGCCTAGCTGCAGAACTGGAACGGCATGCTGTAGCAGGCAGACACATATTATAATCCTTTCCATTTAGGAATCAAATTCCAAGACAAAACTAGTTTAGTCTTGGGCCTCACTACTGTCATTTGGAAGGTGGTTCCAAAACCTTTGTGACTCTAACAATTAGAAATCTGCTAATTCTAGGCTGAATTTACTCAAAATCTGTATATGTATTTGTTTGCTGTTGGGTCACGAGTGCTTTTTACATTTTCTCCTTCTGTTCACTCCCCACATGTGATATAGTAGAGAGAGTCACTATGTTCTTCTCCCAGGCCTTATTTTCTTTTGGGGTGAGATGTTCCCTCTTGTTGACCATTTCACAGATTCATTCAGGCTGGAAGAGCCCCCAGGAGGTCTCTAGTCTAACCTCCTGCTCAGAGCAGGGTCAGCTCTGAGGTTAGACCAGGTTGCTCAGAGCTTTATCTGGTCAGGTCTTGAAAAGTTTCCAAGGACAGAGATTGCAGAGCCTTTCTGGGAAGCCTCTTCCATGAGTTAAGAGTCTCCACAGTGATTTTTTCCCCCTTATTAAAATTCAGAATCTCTTTTGTTTCTGTCTATGACCGCTGCCTCTTCTCCTCTGACTGTACACTTGCATAAAGAGCCTGCCTCTATCTCATCAGTAACCCCCCACAGGTACAGGCAGGCTGCTCTTAGGTCCTCTGAAGCCATTTATTCTCTAGGCTGAGCAAGCCCTCATCCCTCAGGCTCTCCTCTTTCAGAACTGATTTTTTTTAATGATTCATTCCCCACCCCACATCCCAGCAACTTGAAATTATTTATCTGGTTTTGGTTTTGCCTTATCTCTCCATTTTTGCCTCTCTTCTCTCTGCTTTACAGGCCATTTTGTTTTGGTTCCATGCTCTCTATTATTATCTTCACTGAAAATCAAGGCAAACAAGGATTTTCTTCAATTTCTGCCTAATTCAAATTACATAGCAGTCCCAATACTTCTTCCGTTTTTTTTTTCTAATTTTATGCATATAGCTGGAAAAAACCATGCTTTTCATTTTAATTCCTCTATAAACTTGACTTTTGGCAGTTCCTACTTTATTCCTTACTGAGCTCTAAAAAAAAAAAAAGTAATTTCCTTTTTGCCTTTCTAATCAGTCCCTTTTTCTACTCTCCGCTTAATCCTAATATCTTTTGAGAAAGCTATTAATCTGAAATTGCCTATATGTTCCTCTTGTAATGAAAGCAAGCCCCAGATTAAACCAAACCAGATAAAACCAAAATGAAACTCAGGTAAACAAAACAACACTGAACTAAATTATGCCAAAGTAAGCTAAACTAAAGAAGAGAAGTTCAAAATGCATGCATGTCAACAACAGGCATATTCGATGTGACCCTAGCTGAAATCCCTGGAAACGTTCAAGGCCAGGCTGGATGAGGCTCTGAGCAACCTGATCTAGTTGGGGATGTCCCTGCTCCTTGCAGGGGGGTTGGACTAGATGACCTTTGAAGGTCCCTTCCAACCCTAACCATTCTATGATTCTATGAAATACGCTGGTGTACCTCCAACTGGAAAATCTACACAGAACATGTTGCTATACTGTCAGGATTATTATCTGCTTGTTAACAGGAGTAGGAAAGAGATAGCAAGCAAAAGACAAAAAAGATTACTTGTTTATTTTTCAATGTTTATATTTTAAAGGGTTTTGTTATTCATTATTCAGCTCAAACAGACTATCATATGCCAAAAAGTGTAACACACATAACTTTTCTTCCAACTTGACTTTCAAATCTGTGGGAGGTATTTATTTGTTAGCAAATTAGATAAACAAGGAATCATAGAGCAATATTACAATTTGCTTTAGTTGTTTCTGATTAAATGGCCACTATCAGGTTAGAAAAAAAATATTTTAATTAATGTAAATCCTCTGAATATTGGAATCTATTCTGAATCAGTTTGAAGTGCACATCAACCTGTGCATCTTTCTTCAGTCAGTAAAGCACTTCCTTTTCTGAAAAAAAAAATAGTATCACATTGTTCTCACTGTAAATACAAGAAAGTGCTTTGGTTGGAATAGATGACAGCAGGAACAGGAAATACTGCAAGTGTGAATTGAGGTCGTAAACGAAAGCATGAAGAGCAGTAGTTTCATTTGGAAAATATGTGACAGGAAAAGCAGTAATGATACAGGGACTACAGGTAAGCAGATTCAAACCTATGTAGTATGGTGGTTTGTTCCTATTTGTTATACCTTGTATAAGCTCAGAAACACTTGATTTTTGGTTTTAGAAATTAAAGGCTGTGTCTACTGTTAATGACCCAGGCAAGAGTATGGTGTTGCAATGGCTTTAGTAGGAGGAAAGGTATTTAAAAAGATTAATAAAATACATACCTCATCATGGTTAGACAGCACAACATTACAAGTTATCTATTTGCAAATTTATGAGGTTCAAAGCTGAAAAATTCAGTACCTTATTTAGATATCCTAGATAAGGAATTTTTTTTTCTTAATCATCTTCAAAGTTCTAAAGTCTCAAAAACTGAGTAACACGTATCATAAACAATAAACTTTCTGGGGTAAATCTGTTTTATTATATCACTGGACAATGTTTAGCAATACAGAGTTCATAACATAAATGTGGCAAAAAAAAAGCTAATAGTAAACAGCAATTTTGTGATATTTCAGCAGTAGCATCTCCTTTCTATCTGTGAAGCTACAAAGGAAAACCTTTCCAGGCACTGTTTACGTTTAAGTCCATCTGATAAGTAAGTATTGAAAATAACTAGATGTTGGCCTGTTAGACTGTGGTTTTCTTCTCAGTACTTCCAATGGTGCAATGTAGACACCAGGGAGCCAGATGTGGATGCAGAACTCTAGTAAGAAATGTAAATGCAACAGTACTGAGTAAAGGAGTAGAGGGAGTTAGAGGTTTGGGTAGCAAAAGATTAAGTAAAGAGTCAGGGCAAAGGGCAAGAATCATAGCATATATAATCAACAACATATTTTCTTGCAGAAATCCATAAAGCCTGAGAGTCTGTAATCCTGAACTGCAAAAACTATTAGCTGTGTTCCCTCTTGGCTACCTGATAGCTGACCTATGCAGAGGTCAGTCTATGGAACAGCCTAGACCACTGAATGCAGGAAGGAAAGCTTATTTTGTACATCTGATGGTCTGAACGCTTCAGTAACTCTAAATGCGAATCAGCTTAGTTCTCTGAAAGAATTACTGATTGCTTAGGGTTTTGAGTATTCTTTTGCTTGTTTGTTTTCTGTATATGAACTACTGTACAACTATACACTGGGACTTCAAAGGTTTCTAAATTTGGCATAGAGAAGGCAGAAAATCCCAGAAGTAAGATGCTCTGTGCAGCCTGAATTCAGCCATCTTGTGCACAAACATAGTGAAACAATCTTTTAAGGAATGATCATGTATTATTTGTGAGAAACAAATGTGCCTACTTTTGAAAGCCAAATTTGCATTGGAAATCTCATGAAATTATGAGGCATCAAGGAGGAAGTATAGAGGAGCACTTTAAAGAAGTTGCCCCACACTTTGTTTTTGTGAACTTCTGAGTGCATTCTTCTGCTGCTTGCACACATTTTTCATGCGCATGTATATAGTTCTTTATAAAGAGGTCTAAGAGGAGTATGTTCCTTGGCAGCTACACACTGATACCTGTTCCTTCTATTGATGCTCCTCCACTCATCAAACAGATAGTGTCCATATATCATTTTGAACAACAACAAATAGTGACTAATAAAATCCCAGGATTCTTATCTTTTGTTATGCTGAATGGAGATATAAGCAGCATGTGCCCTTCCCTGAGAATAAGTGCCATCACCAATATTGCTAATTATAGATAACATCTCTGCCTCTGGAGAGACTATTCTTTTTCCAAAGCTTTTTTCTGTTTTGATCTCTTTACACTTGCTTGCTGTAATTTAAACCCCACATAAACTCAGTCTGGCTCCCGCTGGCTTTGCTTTTAAATGAGCCTCTAAATTTTCAGTAACACAAAAGGGCAGGATTGGGGATATAGATCATTCAATCACATTGTTTTGTTTACAATTTAATAACAAGGTATCACCTCTCCTAAATGAGGCTTTTTAATGTTAATAAAAGTCTAGCCAGTCATTTCACGTCATTCAAACAGACTTGATGATATATTAAAAGAACAGAAACAATTGAAGTACAGAAATATGTATATACCAGTTTTAAGATTGTTTCTGCAGCCTTTTCCCTTTGTGTATGGAATATTCCTGCTTCTTGTTTGGTGTCACACTAGGAGCTCAGGAAAAGAGTCAAATATGGAGCTTTGCTTTTGGCACAAAGCAGAGTGCTATTCACCAGAAAATACTTTTTGTCCCATATCACCCCTTCACTTATCTCCATGATTCAACATACTGTTCTCTTGATACACATGTTCTTCCACCCAACAGAATTTTTAGGTAGCCTATGCAGATCTCTGTCATTTGAATTAATACTGTAGCAACACTACACTGAAAAGCTCTGTCAGCCAGCCAACAGATAAAATGTGCCAGACCTTTTACTATAGTATAAATAACTGCTTGCAATATGGGCAGAGAAACTCTGATCATCAGAACTTCCAAATAATTTTCCTGTCCTTTGAAAGCATGACCTAGAGTTATTGACAGTGCAGACTTATTTCTGGACTTAATATAGCATATTGAAAAACTTTGTCACTGAAAAAATTAGACTTCAGTCAGGCTAATTGGAAATTGGAGGGGTGGGGGATATGCATTAAAGATCTCTGCAAGAAAGGATCTGTAGAACTCCAACAACTGGAAAACTGAGTTGAGAATCAGTATCATCAAGTGAAACAATACTCAGAGCTTCCTAAACTCAGAACTCGAAAGCATCTCATCTATACAGAACTTTCTACATCTAACAGTCAGTGGAGGAGTCTGCATAAAACTTATAGTCTCACTAATGTATTTCTTCATACACAGTTTTTGCTAGACTAACAAAGCCTAACAAACTACTAGACTGCTCAATATTTCCCTATAATGGAGCTGACAATAACAAAAATATTAAAAATATTATTTTCAGAAATAAGCCTTATCTTTTGGACAAAAAGACTGTGATCTCGATAGACTTTTGTGTTGGAAAACACTGTAATTTGGCCTGGTTTAAAAATCACTTTCCAGCACCCAGAAGCAATAGGTATTTTGAGGATAAGTAACACTCAGATTTTTTTTTTTAGCATCTTAGTAAAACTTCTGTCTTGAAGGTTCTTTCACAAAAAGTAAGCTTGAAGCAGATAGCAAACAGGGAGTATAATCAACATCTGTTAAATTTTTGCAATACTAAACACAAAAGAAAGCAAAGACTTACGATAGAAAAGATAATGCAGAATTAATACTGACCCTCCTGTTATTAGCATGATTAACAAAACAGCTAATAATATGACAGGAAACTTATAAATAAGTTGTGTTCATGGTTTGACATCACGGTTAAGAATATAATTTATTAAAAAAACCCATACAATACGGGAAGGAAATAAACAGAGATATTCAACCTTGCAGAAGAGAAACAAAGGATACAGAATAGTGACCTATTCTGTTTCTAGTAGGGGATAGTTCAATGGTGGCACCATTCTCCTTTTGCAACAAGAATGTCTGCACATTATTAGATAGGATTTTGGACTTCAGATTAAATTCAAATTAGTTATAGAACTTTGATTTCTGTGGAAACCTTGTCCACCGATTCATATTTTGCTCCTAAATCAGTTTGAGAATCAAAAACCTTATTTACTTTTTAGAAATTTATAAGACATTTAGAATGTCAACAGTAGGCAGCTAATATTTCCATTTCACTACTGAGTTTTAGTAGGATAGAGCTGTATTTTCAAACCAGAATAAGCCTGCATGCTATTTTCTATCTTCTGTCAGATCTCTCTCTTGGCAAAAGAAAGATTTTTCTTACCAGTGCTTTTGGAAGGAAGGTCATAATTTTACAGATCTTGATCTGGTAAGATACTGACCACTTCCGCAGAGGTATGGATTGCCCTTTATTCCCAGAAAACTCCAAGCAGCTTGCGGGAGTGAGCCCATGAATGGCATCTGAGTGTTTTCCATTGTTCCTTTACATTCATGGTATTACTTTATGTCTTGCTATTTGTGTGCAGCTCTTGTTTCAAGCATGTGTTTTCAGTGCAGAAGATTCTATCAACAGCAGCAGATGTGAAAGTAATGACAGGCTGAGAAGTGATCTGCAGGCTGATTTTGGAAAGTACTTTATTTGACTCAGAACAAATTTGGTTGTTTAGAAGACCTGCATCATAATCACATTCATTTTCAAGTTCTGGGAAGGGAAAAAAGAAAACAAAACAAAACTTTTTGCCTGCAAACTGATTAAATGGCTAAACTAGACCCTCTAGGTCACTCTAATATGAAATGTATAAGAAAAAGGACATTATAGAGAACACTGGTAGAAAGACAAAAGGATCCACAGGCAGTAAAGGTAAATCAAAATAAGAAAGGAAAACATAAAGGAAGAAAAGGAATAGAAAATAAACCATAATAATCAAGACATAAGAGGTATTATATTTCTTTAATTTATAAAAGAAGATACTGGAAGGGAGGATAGAGGACAGCAGTCCTGTGCATATGTTCACTTTTCTCATAGACCCTAGCAAGAATCTTAATTTTCAGAGAAAAGGGAATATTGACCATAATCCTCTTCCCCAAGATACCAACAGTGAAAAAGTTTCCCAGAAGTCTCTGACATTCATGAAAATTTTGCATCTCTTCCCACTGCGAAATTTTTCCCCTCACCCTCATCCCAGAGCACTTTATTTTGTCTTCTGTCCTAACCTCTTCTTCTATCTCCACCTCCAGACAAAACTAATCTAATTGAGTAACTTCTTATGTTTGTCCTGGTTGGAATTTATGAAGCCTGGATACAATCTACGTTTTCCAAAAATTCATCTGTAAGGGATTCAGATGGAAAAAAATAAAAAAGAAAGAAAATCAAAGGGCAACAAAAATTTTCTCCCCAGAACTGAATTAAGGTCATGCAGCTGTGCCACTCCAAAACTGGGCTGAGGATCACAGATAGCAGAACCTCTAGGCCATGGGTTACTTCAGCTAACAGCATTCACATTTGAAAAGTAAACTGTTCCCACTCAGATAAAAAAAATCCGAGAACTTAATGGACAATGGTCTTGCGATAGGGTTTTTAAACCAACTGGCTACATTTTGTAACATCATATTATAGTCTGAAGTTTAAAACTTTAAAGAAATTCTTACAATCCTTCATTAAATCCCATAGGTTCTGAATGTATTACTACAGAATCCTAGTTAACTTGCGTAGGCCATTCGATGTAATCCTTATTGAATTCTATAAAAAAAGATGTTGTACAAGGGCTTACCTGCTTTACATACAGAATATATGCATGAGTAATTCTCTGCATGTCTGTGTGGGCTTTTTTCCCTAATTTCTTTACACATAGTCTAGATCTTGGAAATAAAAGCAATCATGACCAAAATTCATTAAAAACAACTTCTGTTCATGAAAGTTTGAAAATTGCTGAAACTATTGTTTTAAAAACTGAAATCTTAAAATAATAAAAGAAATGTTACTGTTGGGAAGTACAATAGAGAAAGCAACATGGAATTTAGCAGGAAACAAAAAGTCCTATGCCCTAGGCACTCAAATGCTTGCTAGTCCCCTCAGAAATGATTCCTATAAGAAAATTTGTTGTATTCCATTGTTTTAATTGCTGTCTTTTGAAAAAGCAAAACATGACACTTCCTGGCCTCCAGAACTTTTTCAAGGTTCATAAATAGAAACACTGAAAACTATATTGCTATTTTCTGTAAAGGTTGCAGATTAATTTCTCTATGTGTATATATTTCACATCATACAAGAGCTGAAAAATCAGAAAAAAAAAGTCTCGTATTCCACATGAAATTTGGCTAGTATCTTGTCTCAGATTTTGCCGATCATACAGAGACTCACAAGTACTCAGAACCTTTTCTTGTATTTTATGTTGTCCAGGTGTTGCACTTTCTGCTTCAGTTGGCCTCAGCTGTCTAACTGGGTTGCTATCTCACTGCAGAGAGATAGCAGTCACTAATCAGTGACTCAGTGACTCAGACTATTGTATCCCAAAACAGTGCCTGTGACACCAAAGGACTACTGGGCCTAACCAAACCTGAAAATACTGCAGTATTTTAGCAGCTCACTCAATTCAGTTCCACTCTGGCATCTTTGTAAACTGTTGTAATTCCCACATGCTACACAGCTATATAGCCTTTTCACAGCATAATCCCGAACTGAAGTAAATGAGAACCAGCCCAACTGAAAGCACTTTCAGGACATCTAATACCATGCTAAAGCTGAAAATAGGCAAGGATGCAACTGCACTCTCCACTTGCGAGGAGAAAAGGTTAAGAGGCAAGAAGGAAATGAGACTCACTGGGAAGGAAGACACTGAATCTAACGGTGGGAAATGAAGTTACAGATGTTTAGGCTCTAATGGAGTTCCTAAGTAGTGAAAAAGAGCTAAACAAAATCAGGCAGAGAGCAGAGCTGGAATACTGTGAACATAAAAATGCCCACATGAAAGGTCTGTGTACCCTGAAATCCTGAGAAGGATAAGTAATAGATACTGCAGGAAGGAGCAGAAGAAACAGCACAGAAAATGCTAATTCCTTGAGAGAACTAATTAAATATTTAAGAATATACCTGGAAATGAGATTGTGTCTGAGTGACATTTGTCACTGCTATATGGCTATTAAACATACTTTTAGCCTTGATAACATTCTGGAGTCATCAGAGCTACTTTTAGTCTCGTACCGTTAAAAAGTTTGTTTGTTTGTTTGTTTGTTTTTCTTTAAACCTGGCTAAAACTGTCATTGGATGTTCCCTTATTCTTACATGGTGGGAAAAAGTGGACAACTGTTTCATCCTCCACTTCTTTATACCACTGTGTTATGGTATTTATGGATATATACATATATAAATATTTTACTGAAATATTTCAAGATCTTCCAAATACCTGTGGGTTTTTTTTTTATTTAATTATGGAAAGAAAGACATTATAAATAGAGAAAGAAGTTCTAGATCTTTCAAAAGGGTATTTTGAAAAGGTTAATTGGTCAGAAAGACAGTTTAGCAGATAAGAACTAGTTCTTTTCTTAATGATGGAGCTAGAGTATTTACTGTGGACTCATTGTACCCTGTCACTCACTGTTAATTTGTTGCTGGGCTTACACAAAGATCAGAGACAAGACAGATTTTTATCATCACTCATTTGTGTAGTGTCTTACTGTAATTTTTTATCTTTCAGCTGCTAAATGTGCTTATTTTTCAGAAATAGCTCTATTAGTTTCCTGTAATTACTCACCATACATACTTCATTTCTGTTTCCAACAGCTAAAATGATTGGGAGATAATGTTGGCAATAAAGGAATTACTGTGATTTAATATTAACTTTCTAAAGAAAGCTACTTTCTGAAGGACACCTGAATTGTTTCAGAATATACAGTCTCTGCTAAGCTGGGGGTTTTTTTCACCAATTATCCCTAAGTTTTTACTTAGGCTTTCTTAAAAATATTGAAAGATAGAAGTAGTCTTTTACAAAGGAATTTTAAATGGGAGAATTTGGATATACAATATAACTCTAAAATGGTTGAACTTTAAATGTCTGAAGTGCATTCAACAACTGGATCTTATAAGGGAATGAGGTATATGAAAAGTTGCATTATAAATTCTCTTTCATGTTTTCAGCTTTCATTTTAAAATATTTTTATCTCACTGTAAAAACTCTAAAACAATATAATAATGTCATGCAATTATGTTTCTCTATTAATTTTTTTCTTTGAGAAAATTGTCTGTTGTAACACCTGGAGATGTGGTAAGTATGCAGAGTACTAAAATATGAAAAAATTCTTTCATACTTCTTTTCCTATAACTGCTGTTAGAAAATGGCAAACTATCTTTAGGGTAACTCTTTTCTTAGAAGCTAAAGATATAAATAATTACCTTTAAAACATGGTATGGTGGGAGGGAGTCATTCCTGTTGCCAAATAAAAGCCCTTGCTGATAGATTACACCCCGGCAATCAAACAAAAGACTAAAGCACATCTAATGTGTTAGGGAAAACTCTGAACAGTTTCTTGCCAGGAAGGATGCAAAGCACTGTTAGTTCATCAATGTGCTATATTTCCTGGAGCATTAACATCCACTATAGTTTGAACTTCTACATTCCATTGAATCTAGAAAACTTTAATACAAATATATATTTATTTGTATAGGTAATTCTGCTTTCTGCAAAAACAAATCAAATGTCTGTATTCAACCTTTACTCAAAACTCCTAGATATTTCAGTATGAAATAAGCAACTTATATCAAAAGAGAAAAAAAACATCAGGAATATTAATAGATGAATAATTGACTTGCCCATGAATTTTTCCCAAGGGTTTACTAGTTATAAGTAGCCATACTTTTAAATTTTAAAATAGCGAGAATTTAAAGTATATAAGGATGCTCAAAACTGGTTCTTTTAACAGGAAAAACTGTAATTTTAATCACATTCCTCCTAGTTTAAGGGTAACACATGTGCATGTAAAACCCTACAGGCATAAAATAAGGAAATACATAGTAAATTTGAGTGTTTTCATATAATCATAGAACCATAGAATAGTTAGGGTCAGAAGGGACCTTCAAAGGTCATCTAGTCCAACCCCCCTGCAAGGAGCAGGGACATCTTCAACTAAATCAAGTTGCTCAGAGCCTCATCCAACCTGGCCTTGAAGCCTTTTCTGGTTTTGCTGTAATCAAGAAAAAAAAAAAAAAGGACCCTCATAAAATATACAGAAAAGCATCTCAATTAGGCTGTTTGTTGTACAATAAAAGTAGAAGTTATCCAGAACTCACATCCATTTGACAAGCTGAAACTGTGTGATAGCCGTATAAAACAGGAATTGGTTCTGATGAGCCTACATGGATGGTATCCTCCTATGTTCATGAGAGGCATTATTATAACTGCTTCTAATGTAGCTGCTGGAAGAATGGAAAATGAATGTTGTTGGATATATGTGCATGTGATTCCATGTACATTCACCATTGCTGGGCTTTGAAGGCACATTTTTCTGCTTCTACATGGATGAAACAATTCCATCATTTTAATGCCACATATGTTAATGAACAAAATGCTTTACCTAGTTCTGTGTATTAACTTTACTCAAATTGAGTAATGAACTGATAATGGCACAATAATTCTAGGTAACTAAGCATTCAGAAACTTTTTGCAAACTTTAAACTTTTTGCAAACATGAGTAAACACTTTCATTATACCAGAACCTAAAGATTAAGACCACATCCTACTGCAAAAGGTGGAGATATGATAAACGACATTTTAGACAGAAACCTTATAGAGGTTTTATTTTGTCTTTCTGAGGCTTGAAAACTAATTTTTATTTAGATATTCATTAGTTTAAGTCATAGGGTATGTTTTCTGTTGTAGTCACTTTGAGCATACTGTGTAAGCTAATATTGCTAAAAACTACAGCCATTTCGTACAGGCACTCTTGAATAGTTTGAAACTTGGATTTCATTGGAAGTCAGGCGAGCTCAGTCCCAGGCTATGTTTTTTTCTCTACATTAACTGAGATCTTGAATTTGTCCTTACCCACTCCACACCTCATGGTGCTGCAGGTTGCTTTGGGCTGTGGCTCTAGTCTGGCTTCTGCTGACAAATCAACAGATCCTAATCCAGGGCAGCTGGGGCAGACGAGGACACTAGTAAAGATGTATTTCACTAGATCACAAGAGTCTCATTTCATGGATGACCATCTGCCATGTCCTCAAAAACTTGTACCATTTCTTTATAATTAAGATGTTTTCTGGTGTCACAGTTTCCCTTGATATCTTGAAAGCCTAAAGAAACATACAGACTAAAACATAAAGAATACAGACTGAATGAAATTGAAGGCTCAAGAATGCCTTTTTGAATTTTTCAGTAATTTCCTCCCGAGTTAAAAGGAATATCAGTGCTAACTGGAAACTGCGTGATTCAGAATAGGATTTTTTACCAGTACAGTGAGATGATCATTGGGCAATAATGCAATCTATCTTCCTTTCCATTCAGAAACTTTCTTGAGGTCTGTAAAGAGGGAGGGAGCACAATATACAGATGACAACTTTGGATTGTTTTATTTAAGTTTGAGGCTTCTGTCTCCTGCAATTTAAACAAATAACTATGTGTTATTCAGCTCCTAGATCTCTGTATGCTTGATGAATAGTTGTGCATTATAATACACAGATTTTTTTTTTAAAGTTATTACTGGCTTTAGCAACCTGTATTGCTGCAGTTGGGAGACCATATGCCTTCATTCCAGTCTCTTTCCTGCTCTGATTGTGTGTAGTACTGCTGAAAACTACAATCCACCCCCCCAAAAAATAGTTGGATTTAAAAAAATAATTTAAAATAATTTAAAATAATTTAAAATAATTTAAATATAATAATTTAAAAATAATAATTCTGCACATCTAAATTGCACCTTTAATTGTTAAATATTTTTACATAAATCAATGAAATCCTTTAAATGGTGGTAGTGATGATAATTGAAAAGGATCAGATCAAAGAATACACTGCTAAAAAGCTGTGTTATTTCTTGGAGCTTTTCATCAAATGATCTGTGGAAGAAGATACCCTTAACTTACCAGAATAAGATGTAGTAATTCTCTGATCTACTGAAAATACCTCTGGCATTATCCTTTATATACTCCGGGCTGCCAGTTCAAGGTTACAGGTAGTAGTCACTGTGCCATATACTCTAGCTAAACATAAAAGATTATTTTATATTTCTGAGGAATGATTATTTATAAATTGTTCATACCAAGAACCATTTATTAATGATTCATCACTCGCAGCAAAAAAAAAAATTGATAAAAATAATTTCAAATTATCTCAAAGGCAGAAAAACATGCTGAAGGTATCCAAATAAGAACTTTATTCTATATTCATTTTCTACTGTTTAAGGAAATCATCAGGTATTAAAGTGAGAGCCGTAGGGCACTACTTGTAACTATATTATGCTTTCACTACAAGATGTTTCCAGATGGAGGACTCTTTTTTCGTGGAAAAGTTTAAAATTTAACAAGAAAACAATATTACAGCAGAACCACTAGTAGCCACTATAGTTAAACTTACTTATATTTACTGTCCTAATCCTGTGTTTTCATTCTTATCATGACTGAACCTTTGATGTCTCTGGATTATATTGTTCAAACGATGCCTTGCCTAAGTGTAGTTATTCACATATATAGAAAAATATAAAAAATATTTGAGCTATGCATTAATTTATGCGATTTGTTTTTCAAACTGTTCTAACAACTGTTCTAACTGGAACCGAAAATAAGTAACTTTTGTAAAAGGAAATATCTTTATAGTTTTCATCTATAATATCATAACAGTACAACTGTTACTTCTTTAGCACTCTTTAGAACTGGCCAAAGAAGATATATTTTGCGTTTCACATGATTATTTAGCAGGTTTGATTGCTGAATTCAAATTAATAAAAAAAAAAAAAGAGTAAATGAGGAACTCTTAGGGAACTTGACCAATTTACTACATTTTAAAAGAACAGTCACAGATGTATTTCTGTTGAAAAATCAGTCATATCATTAATATTTTAATGTCATGGCAGTATTTTTTTGTATTAAGGTATTCATAGCCATTAATAGATGACGACTTTTTTGTATAGTCTTCAGACACTGCTCTAAACAAGGGGAAAAGCAGCAACTGAGGACTCATACAAACAGAGTTTCTCTCTGAGTCTGCAGAAGTTTTATCTCTTGCTGCTGACCTTTTCCAAGGGCAGATTTCATGATGGGGCTGCCCAATGTGCATGGAGCAGCCAGTGGCTCCAAGACAGGGACCTATTTGTCCCTGCCTTCACCTCGTGTGCCAAGCACAGAAAGGAAGTGTGACACACACACTCTGTGAGGAGATACCAGATTTCGTGAGCTGGTACAGGACAGTATAAATAAAAAGATTCCTGCACCACATTTCCTTCCAACATAATGGTACACCAGAGGCACCTGATACATATACAAGCCAAATACTTGCAGAAGATTAGAAAATTTTACCATCATAGGACATATGTTAAGTATCCTTCAAATTAGTTAGATTCACAGATTTGTAACACTTGGCTCTTTACCCTCCACCGGTGATAACTAGGCATTAGGCAACATTGACTCTGGAGATTTATGTTTTCACTTCCTCCAATTTCCTTTGTCAATGCCAAGATACTAGAAGTGTTTCACTCGTTCCTCTGTTCTTTTTTCTATTGATAAAAAATAACTTGCCTTTAATCTTAGTGGGTTAATTTTCTTGAAGTTCATGACTGGCTATTGCTCATGCTTACCACCTCTTTCAGAAGTTGAAAGAGGCTGTCCATCATATCCAAGTCACTGTACATCATGTTACTTCTAGGGAAAAAAAAAGCATGTATTTAACAGATTAACAATTATAGTTGCAATTAAATGCCTATCTTTTACTTTTATGTCTTTCTCTGTTATTTCATTGAACAAAGTTATAACTGCATAAATAATTCTAGTAAATCTAAGTAATATAGTAGGATGTGATCACACTTGGACCACATTTGTAAGGGTCTATTATTGTCATTACTAATGCTACCACTCTGCAAAAAGCCCAACATTGTATTAGTCTTTCTGTTTTTTCCTGATGTGCTCATGGAAATGTAGCTGTCCCCTGTGATGAGCTTTGTTCTTTCCAGTGTTACTGCCTTCCAGCTGACAATGAGCATGTTGTCCTTGCTTATATTAACTACTTCTCTCTCTAGAATTACTTTCATTTTGGTTTTGTCCATGTTTGAATACCCTTTATTTTCCTATTCTTCTTTTTGATTAATGCTGACAATTCCACCCTATTAAGTTTAATATGCAGATTTCATTGATAAACAGTTTCTTCTTTCTTCCGGACAGTCAATAAAGGCATGAGATATTTCTGTAATGGCATTTTTGCAGAGCATTGCTGTGTTTTTGTTTCTTGCATATCTTCCTTTCTTAAGGTATTTCTGCAGACAGTGATCTTTTTTTTTTTCTACATGATTGTGAATTTGGTCACCATTTTTGGGTAAGATATGGAGTAGTCTAATTTTATTTATTTTAATATATGTTATGAGCATCAGATATTCATTTAAATCAGTAAACTACTGAAAAATTCAGCTTTAACTGACTAGTCACTATGACTATCAGTTCCTCAATTTTAAGACTATAGCTTTTCCCTTGATTTTTTCTTGTTTACAGTAATACTCAAGGGGCAATAAAGTTGTCACACATAACTTGAAGATCATCTGGAAATTACATTCTTCTGTTGATCTCAGCTAGCATATGGGAAAACAAATCGTTCTGGTTTTGTTTAGTGAGGGGGGGCCTAAGGTGGTAGCTTCTGTAGGAAACTGCTAGAAGTTGCTTCCCTTTGTTTAGTGGACTCGGCTGGGCCTAGGGCAGACCCACTGCTGGCCAAGGCCGAGCTAATTGGTAGCAGAATGTCCTGTGATAATGCCTCTGCAATAAGGTATTTAAGAAGGGGAAAACAGAAAAAAAAAAAAAAAAGAGGAGAAGATGTGAAGCAGCTGAGCAGGGGCAGAGAGGGGGAGGTGCGAGCCTTGTGGGCCTTGCAGGCCTCACCCTCTGGCTGGCCGACTGGGCCCAACTCGGCCTGGCCTGGCTGCAAGAAGTGGAGAGGGGATAAGAAGTAAATGAGATGTAAAAAGATCCTGAGAGGTATCTGCCAGCCTGTTGTGAAGAACTTTTCTTGTGAGAGAAACAGATGCAGATGCCAAGGTCAGTGAAGAAGGAGGGGGAGGAGTAATGCGGCTCCTGGCCAAGATTCCCCTGCAGCCTGTGGTGATGACCATGGTGGAGCAAGTTGTCCCCCTGCAGCCCATGGAGGTCCATGGAGGGGCAGAGATCCACCTGCAGCCTGTGGAGGACCCCACACCAGGGCAAGTGGATGCCTGAAGGCAGCTGTGGCCTGTGGAGGGCCCACTGGGGCAGCTGTTCTGGAAGGACTGCACCCCATGGAAGAGATGACCCATGCTGGAGCAGTTTCACAAAGGACTGTGGCCCGTAGGAGGGACCCCACGAAGTAGCAGGGGAGGAATGTAAGGAGCTCTTCCCCCAAAAATGAAGCAGCGGCGTGAAACAACATGTGATGAACTGACTGTAACCCCCATTCCCTCTTCCCACCCTGTGCTGCTTGGGGTGGGAGGAAGGTAGTAGAGATAATGTTAAGCTTGGGAAGAGGGAGGGGTGGGGGGAGGTTATCTTGTTCTCTGTCTCATTATCCTGCTGTTTGTAGTAATAAATGAATAGTTTTCCCCAAGTCGAGTCTGTTTTGCTCGTGACAGTAACTTTAAGGATTTCTCCCTGTCCTTATCTCAAACCTCGAGCTGTTTTTTCTTATATCATCTCCCCTTATTCTCTCAGAGGGTGGGGGGAGCGAGAGAGACACTGCATAGTCTGGCTGCAACTGAGGCTAAACTATGACAAGTGGAAACTCAGCACACTTAGGGACGTTTATCTGGAAATCGCTATTAAAACAAACTACGTTCTTAGAGAATTGATATAATGAGGAAACGTTATATACATAGGAAATGAGACAATAGCATTTGGGTTTATTAAGGAGTTTTATTTATCTTTTAGCATAGTACCATTTAAAACATCTTACAATAATTGGTTAAAAAATAACAGTTGCATAAATTGCTGCCATGAAGTCTGCCTACAAAGAAAAATTTCAAGCTTCTAGCTCAGTCAATAGAAAAGCAAGGAGAAAAACAATTATGTCCACATGTCACCAGTTCTTCTAAATACCTGATCTGATTCTACCATTTTCCATTGAAAATAATCTCAAGAGAAGTGGGATAAAATGTAAAATGCTTTTCACTTGTTGCTTCAACTTTTACTGACAACTGAGTTTCCATATTCAATAAATATCAGAAATATTTTTCAAAAGTAAAGTTTGCAAATATTATCCTTCATTTATTTGGTTTTTTCCTCTTTTTTTTTTTAATTATTGTTAGTTTTTTTTTAACTTTGGAACATATTTTAGAACTGCTGGATGACATTTTAAGTTAGTGTATTTTCTCTCTGCAGTTATTGTAATACTGCTTTTTGTTATGGGGAAAAAAAAAAAAAAAAAAAAAGCAATATTCACACAGCCTATTTCCAAAAGCCAATACCACTTTTATATTCACATAGTCTATTCTAGAAGCCAATACCACTTTTATCCTGCAAAAATTTATGCAACTCTACAGAAACACATCTTAAACAAATGAATGGGATAAAGCACTATGATCAAAAGCACTATGAATGTTGGGTCAAAATGTTGTGTGATTCTTTAAAAAAAATTAATATTTTAAGAATTGGGCCCTCTACCAGAATGAAGTCCATACTGTACAAGTTATTTTACTTAAGTCAGCATTGCTCCTGTTAACTGCACAGTTTAATAGCTATATGAAAAATAAATACACTTCTTAGAAATACATGGAGGGGTTTCCTTTAACATCATCAGCTGCTTAATGTAAAAAGGCATTTATGGTGATTCGCATCCTGAAAGGTATATGAAGTTAAAAATCAACTGAAAAATTGCAGCAAATTCTGGGTTTGGCTTTTTTTTTTTTCCATTAAACTGTAATGGTTCTAATGATAAAACTAAAAGTAAGCATTTATTAAGTTCAAAATACTTCCACAGAAGAGGATGAACTGGAAGGCTCAATTATTATTTTAGTTTTTTAATATCCAGGATATCAAAGTCACCAGAATTAAGGAAAGCTATGCTAATGATGATTTTGCTGAATACAGACTGTTGAAAAAAAAAAAAGCTTTAAACTTAAAAATTTAATTAAAAGACAAGTTATGTGAAAAATAGCAGCTTTAATTAGTGAGCTTATGATTCCAATTCTACTTCAATGACTACTACTCCAGTGGAGCTGAACACCTCTAAAATATGACTAGGAAATCAGAATTCACAAAAGGGGTACTTAGTAAGGACTAAATAAAAATTCAGCAGAAAACAGCAAGAATATAATGATTTAGCCAATATTTGCTTTTCCTATACTTTTAAGTGGGCAAAAGTCTGTTTAGTAGTTACAGATGAAGTTGCAGCAAGCTTTATAAATAATGACTATAAAATCTGCTCAGTTCTCATCCTGATACATAAAGATAATTCTTATTAATGTCAAGAGGTACTGCAAGTGTCTTAGGTGAAAAGAACAGATCTCCAGAAGATTATACATTTGTTTGCCAGGCTCTGTTTTAGAATGCAGAAGCAGTTATCTAATTGTCCTGTTGTTACTTATTCTTGGAATGAACAATACAGATGAAAGTTTACTAGTTATCACAGAATTGAATTGATGCAACAGTGGTTTCATACATTTTGTAGTATAAAGGTTTATTTAAAAATTGAAAAAATGGCTATATTTAAGCTATGTATCTAAAGATTTGAAAGTTTAAAATAGTCTAATACACTTTAAGCAATATACAATATAATACAGCTTTTCTTATTTTCCTCTAAAAAAAAAAAGTCTACAATATTGTCATTTTTCTCTTCTCTCATATACGGCATAGTGTTTTGCTTGCTTAAAAGAAAGTCTCCCTGTCCTTCTTATTAGGATTAATAAGATTCAACTGTAGCAGAGATACCTTTGGGAATCGGTTATTTATTCAACAGAGAAGTACTTTTTTTGAGAAAAGAGCTGTTGGAATCTAGGATAATAAATAATTCAAGATAGTTTTCTTCCTTTCTGTTTCAATACTCAGGTGTATATGTCTCATCCATAAGAAATTCCACCTGCTTCTTCAACCAACTTCACATTTACATTGCTGTGTTTAACCCTTTCATCTTTAGTCTGTAAGGCAAATCAGGGAGATTCTACAGTCAAATAGAATAAGCATTTCTAAGACTACTAGCTTATTTGAGAAGCCAGAAGGAAAGAACGCTTACCAAAGAGATAAACTTGAAAGTCAAGTAATAATAAAGAGGCTAATACGAACCAAAAGGTTTGTGTTAATGTTACTAGAAAGCGTATTTTTAACATTTATCTTATGTATTTTATGCAAATATCAAAAAGATAATTTCCTGTAGTGTGGTTTGAAAAACTTAAAGCACATCTTTTTCTCTATTAAATTATGCGAGAAGGAAAGCTTTTCAGTGTTTTTTAACCTAACAAGATAGACTTTTTCAACTGCAGGGATTCTGCAACAAGTACAAATCAATGCCTGAGAACTTAATCTTTGCTCTTGAGGTTATGATGCATGCACTGAGGAATAGAAATAATAAGCATTACAGAAAACCCCTTGGAATATTTCAATTGTAACATATCTGTACACTGCAACACCTCCCTAAGAAGCACAGTGTCATATAATTATACGGAGCCCAGAGATAACACAAAAGACCATCTGTAAGCTTTGAACAGATGTAGCCTTTGAATACTTGAGCTTATCTTGGTTTTAACATTTTTAAAGCTCAAAACAAGTGCAGCTTGAAAAACAATACTGGGGTAGGAACAAATTCAAGAGTAGGATATTCAGATTCCTCTGAAGTTGGTATTTTGCTGACTGTTATTTAAAAGCACGTATTTGCACAATTACCTTGTGTTTTAAGGGAAAAGGTTTTTGTATACATAATTAATTACCTGACAATACTTTTGCGTTTTTTTTTGCAAATGAAATACCCTACACATGTAAGACCTAACTGAGATAGATTTTCTTTCATTAGGTAGCAGACAATGGTGCTGTTACATGACATAAATGTTGAAAATTAAATAGCAATATGAGGTGATTCTTGCTAACTGTAGAACTGTAGTCACATAGGTTAAAATTTATATGAAATCTGTTTGTCCTTAGAGGGAATGGGAATCTTAGAGATATTATAATGTCTCGTTTGTTAGAACTTAGTCTAGCATGTCTGGGGTAGTTAGGAGGAGTGGTAGAACAACGGTAGGTCCCAAACACCACCGAAAAAAATAGGCCCTGAGCCATCATTTTGGAGCCACAAAACTCAAGGACAATGCGACCTTGTGCTCAAGAACATATATGGAGATTTCAAGGAGGAGTTCGACCAGCGAATTCAAGGAGGGGGCGCTCTGACGACCCCCAAGACCACCAAAAGACCCTCAACTCAAAAGACTGAGCATGCGCAAGTGGGTGGGGAAATATTATAATAATTTCACAGAAAGTGTTGTGGTTTTGTTTAGTGAGGGGGGCCTAAGGTGGTAGCTTCTGTAGGAAACTGCTAGAAGTCGCTCCCCTTTGTTCAGTGGACTCGGCTGGGCCTAGGGCCCCTGAAGTTAATGTTTATGTATAATACTTCTCAGAAATCTAGTGAATATGTATAACAGGTGTGAATTTAACCTGCGCTGTTGATCGAACAGGTGCGCACGCTAGGTGGAGTGATCCCCCGTGCACCCAGCGCTGCAATAAAGAAGTGCCTGCTTCTTAACTTCTCATTGCTGTTAAGGAGTTTTATTCCGGATTTCAGTAACAGTGCAAAGTTCCATATGAGTTGAAGTTTGGTTTTTTTAAGGGGGAAAGGAAAAGGGAAGAGGAAGGTAAAGAGGACTGGAAGGAGAAGGGAGGAAGCATGAAAGAAAGAGAAAGAGAAAGGCAGAAAGAAGATAAAATCCTATAAATCATTAACAACCATGCACTATACAGCTAGAACTTCACGTACTCTGAACTAGCTTTAAGGATGGTTATACAGTCTTTGTCCCAAAGGTATCATACATCTAACTGTAGCTGAGGTTTCACTGAATAGGGCTAATGAAAAGCATAGATTTAATGATCCTGTACTTATACCTGGATAAACAAAGGCTATCAGTCTAGAGTGCTGTCATCTTGTGTGCCTAGTGAGCAATAAAATTATAACCAAGCTACTAATAAAAACTGATTTCTTCAGTTCGATAATCACTTGCTATGACCAGTAAAGATGCAAATGGAAAGTAAAATGTGTATTTCTTGGTTTCATATGCCCATAAATCCCCTAAACCATAAGGCTATGAAATATAAAAGCCAAGATTAGAAATTACTTTGTGAAAAGCAGAGAACAGACTTACATGTGAACGAGGTTATCTCTACAGACTAATGGAAACTATAGACAAAGACTATTTGAAAGACAAAACTTAAAAGTTTCTACTCATTTACAAGTTCCTTATCTAAGAATATTGAAGGAAAAAAAAAATTAAACTACAACAAGACCCACACATTTGCATAGGCATAAGAGCAAAGTAAACTTTTCCAAATAAGTGGAATTTTTTTTCACATGGGATGACAGTAAAAATACTCAGTTAACTTGTAAAGCTGTGTGATGAAAAAAAAAAGCATTTTTGACAAGGAGGGAATAGGTTTGTTCTAGTTTTGGCTGGGATGGAGCTAATTTTTTTCTCAGTAGCCAATGTGTTTTGCATCTCTCTCTTTCTCTGGTGAGCCTTCCATTTATCTCTAGATGGTCAAATTTTCACCCATAGTTTATGTATTACCATACCAAAAAAAAAAGGGTCTTGATATCTTTAATCTGATATTCCTCTTTCGCTTGTGAAATAGCTTAGAAAAGGCCTGCTTAGGAACTGGAGGACCTAATGTATATCTAACAAAATACAAATAAAATGTTCAGCACAGACAATGTGGAAGTATCAGCTCCTTGGCATTGAATAGTCTGACCTTAAATAGAAAAAAAAAAAAATTAGACTTTCTGTTAACTTCTTTTTCTATCTTACATTGATGGAGAACGGAGTCTTTGTTCCTGTTGCCTTTTTTATTTTATTTTTCTCTGACGAAATATCACTAGATTCTTGCCTGCATACTGAAAAGTTCTCACAAGAAAGACCTTGGATGACATGTACCTCAAGGAAGATACCTAGGAAGTATCAAAATGATGACTATTTCTTAGAACTAGAGTCCAGAGATTTCATTTTTTTTTAAAACACCTAGGAGAAAAATTCCCAAGAAAGGTCAGTTAGGACTATAAAATCAATTTATAGTATGAGCAGCTTATTCATGACTACATTTTACTGTAAGATAGATCCCAACTTTTTAGAAGGGCTGTAAGTTTGTAATTACATATAGAGAATTTGTCAGATTGATTTTATGTTAAAACTTGTTAAAACAGAATTTATGCCTACCTACATAAGTTAAAGCATCTAATTCTCCACTACTTTTAATTTAGTGTATTTTTTTTATTCTTTTGCAAAGTAAAATAGTGAGAAGTAATAACAAAAAGAACAAGATGAACAAATATGAATATAAAACTGAGACCCTAACTTTGGTCAACCAAGAAAAGACTGGTTCTATTACATGTAGTATTTCAGTACTTAAAAATCAGAATAAAATTAGCTATTCTGAAATTGTTCATGAACGGGAGCAGGATCTTGCTTCTAGATAACATTATGGATGGAAAGCAGATCCATTTTTGGACACACAAATATAAGTATTAAAGTCTTTGCATGCAATTTAGGTGTGGAAATTTTCATCAGCCAATCAAGACACAATCCATACAGTCAGTGGATTTCAGAGAGCACATGTAAGTTTGGTCAGCTGAATAACTCCCAAGGTTTATTAGCTCTTTCAACTAGGAGCTTGACTGAGTTGTCTATTTATCTATTGATGTCTGAAACACATATATCTGACATCCCCAAGAGGCTGATATTGATGATGGAGGTTTAGTTTAACACTCCAGTTTTGCTATTTTTTAAAGATTTTTCATAAATTTTGGGAGAATGTGACTTGTGTATTTCTAAACTTTAATTCATATTTTATGGAACAAAATTTTATTGTAGATTTAAGTGTCATTTAACTGTTATTAATCATAAGTGTTTCACTGAAGTTATCCTTGGTTAAGACAATATCAAAACTATTTTATGTATTAATATGGGAAATTATTTTCAGATCATTGTAATACTTAGATAGTTTAACTTAGATAGTTAAATATTAGGGAAAACACACCAACAATAGGTGGATTTTAAATGAATATTGTTATCATTTATGTTCTTGGAATACAAATATAGGTTTAAGCAAACTAATAAATTTTTCACAATCTATAAATAAAGTCAATGTATAATTGTGAGTGTTCTCTGTTTTCTTTTAAGTGAGTTCATTGTTTGGATGACATACATTGCCTAGAAATAGGAGGAAAAGGTAATATAATGATCTCTTGAAATATTGTATCTTGTCCAAAAAGCAAATGCATATACAAACAGTCCAATCCTTATTCTATTAAAAAATGAGAACAAATTTCAGGCTATTAGAGCAAATAAGTATCACCAATATATTACCTTAAAATATATTTAAGGACCAATGCCTTAAGTATCACAAGAGGCTTAAAAATATCATCAGTGTGCGCTAGGCACCTAATAATTTGTATCTTTCTATCTTTTTTTTTCCATGATTTTAGATGTGAGTTTGTTTTTCAGGAATACTGAACACTCATAATTTCTATTATTTTTTTACTAGATTTATGGATTATTAGTATTTCAGAAACTCATCATGTTTCTATTAAGAGCCAGGAAAAAAAATGTTAGATACCTAAATTAATCTAACCATATGAGAAAAACGGACTCAGAATAAAGTATGCCTGAGAGAGAGATATTAATTTCCTTTTTAAATTTATTATTATTATTATTTTAACTTGGTGATATTTTGGGGGAAGAAACTAGTAAATAAGGAAAAGTCTGGTACATTTTTTAATATCTAAAAGATGTAAGATAATGTTAGTTTGACTGCATTTTCTTAGATTCCAAGTTATTTCATTAGTTAACCAAGAGTTGCAGATACTTCTGTAATTTGAAAAAGAATGTTTACATGGCAATCTATGCCATGCTGATTTGATTATTGAATTTCTATTTTTGAAAAATAATGTTTTAAAGATACCAGTCTAGGACATGATGAATTAGGATAAAAGTATTGCAAACCTTTACATGAATCTTGGCCACTGAGTTCTTATTAATACGTCCTCTAATCCCTAACTACTTCGGCAGCCCAGCTATAATAATAACGGGATCTCACAAAAAAATCTTCACTTTCTATATAGTCAGAATCAGTACATTGCAGTCCTGACTGATTACAATTGGGCTGTTAGTTCTTGTCAATAGAATACATCTAAAATTTTTTTTAAACTAGGAAGAAGTTCCTGCAAAGACATCACATTAATGTGTCTTTAAACTTCCATTCCACTAATAAAACTATGCCCTACTAATTTAGAGAGAGAAAAGCAAAAGGTCAGAAAGATTTAAATGTCATTAAAATGTATTAATTGCCAGAGCATTAGGCCATCTGTCGTGAAGCAAGAGCCTTTGTCCTCAGCAGTGGACTCAGCTATATCAATAGTGTAACTGCTGTTCAATAGCTACGTGTTAGTCTAGCTCCTCTTGGAGCAGACATTTAATTGAAACCCAGACTGGCAGCGTACATGGCTCCCTGTTGTTAATTGGTCTTTAGAGATTGTTAAGAAGTATGCCAATTATCTCTAGCCCCAGTCCCAAAACAACAGAAAGTTTTTAAAAAGAGAGAAAATAATAAGGTCACTTTGTCTTTTCATTAATAAGCACTTATAAAAAAAATGTCAATTTAAAAAAAAAATGTAAGTCTAGGTGCCATTGTCTTTGTACACAGACTTGAACAGAAGTATACCACAGCAGTTGTTCATGTACTACTAAGGCAGGTGGCCTAGAGATTGTCTGATCAAAAACAAAAGTCATTTTTTTCTCCCTCTTCAGTGAAAAATATTCTTTCTAGGATGAGGTTAACAGCCTCAATTTAGAGTGTGTAAAAAATAATGCACTGTAAAATGTCAAGATGCCGCAGGAAGATGAATGAAAGAAATAAAGCAACAAGTGATCTGTGAGAGAGTCCTAACCCCCTTTAGAGAAGATGACTTTAAGAGCTAATTAGAAACATTTTTCAGTACAAGCAATCAGTTGTATTTTCTGCCACAAATTATTTAAACTTGGAAAAGGGAAACAAAAATGTTTAGCAATCACTTCAAAATATAAGACAAGAATAAAAAATCTTTGTAATATGCAGTAATATATTTTACCTTTTAAAATACCAATTGTGAACTAACAGCCACTACTCATTAAACACTAAATCTTTCCTTAGAACACAGAAAAATAATTTAAATAACGTACTAACTCTGACATGATTTTACATTTTTAAAAAGTAGCAAAAGTTGTCCTATCCTAATAATATAAATACTTATTTTAAGAAAAAAGTAAAGGAAAAATGAAGAAGACCAGAGTAAATATATATAGTCAACTGGAATTCTTACAAAATTACATGTATTTGTATATAAGATTTTAATTTTCATCACTCCAGAACAAAAGTGACATTAATAATACTATCTCATATACAGTTCCCCTTGTGTTTAAAATCAGGATACTTAATATCTATAGCTAGGAATTTAAGCCTACAATTGATTTTGTCTTGAAAGTCAAACTGTTTTTACAATTTTTCCTTGTTTTTGTGGTAAAAATAGTGACTTTTACCAGCAAGAATATTCAGGGAATACAATGAATGGAAGATTTATATCTTCTAACCAACCTTCTCTTTATTCATTGATGCAAGAGTCTGATGAACAGTAAGGATGCTATCCTGCAAACTCTTAAGCATGCAAGGCATGTAAAGACACCATATGTAATAACAGTTCCTCCACAGAATGCTGCTAGGGACAGCAGAGGTATCTCACATTTAGCTGGTCTGTCAAATGATTTTACATATTTGATTAAATGGATGAGGACAGAAAGACAGACTACTAATGTAAACAGTACTGCTTAGGATAGTTTTTTTTTTTCCCCTTTAAATAGCATAATATGTCTATGTTATGCAACACAGCGATCTGCAGAAAATGCAAAAAACGTACATGCAGAGCAATAAGCAGAATAACCATGTTAACTACCGTAAGAGTTGTAGCTAATGCATATTGGGACAGCATCACATCACTGCACTGATAACACTTTTGGGACTTCATGTAATGTCTTTGAGGAGCACTGCAATAATCAGCTACACGAGGACTTCAGCAGTTCCATGTTTAAACCTTAGTGTGAATGACCAATGGTCTAAATGAATATTTTAGATGGACTTCAGGCAGGAGACTCAGAAGCTCATGGCAAACCTCCTTGGATAAAGGTGAACAGGGACTGAAGAACTGACACTTGGTTTCTCTGAAGCTTACTTCTCATAAGGCAGTTTGATCGTGGGATTTGGAAGCACTTCAGGGTGTGAACTAACAGACCTGATCACGTAGCTCAGACAAAACCTTGTAAAAAGAGGTCCTGAGTGTAAGTTTCCATCAGATTACTATTTACATCATTATGTTTCTATATTCAGCAACAGAATTAACAGAAATTGTCTGAATCTAAAAGTACAAGCATCTACTCTACTGCCTGGTATTATTAAAACACAAAAAGTCTGCAAAAGAGGGGATGTGTCAGCACAGGTCTGATATCAAAGCCTGCAGCAAGACAATCTGGTGTAGTTTGGTGTAATAAACTTGAAAAAAATATATATATGAGGTATTGTAAAATTGCCTTTGCCTTTACTGATTTGTAGAAGACACATACACTCCCTCAGACATGATACTAGAAGAACATAATAATTCACATGTTCATGTCTTCAGTTGCTCATTTTATTAAATAAAGAGTTCAGGCTAATTAAATAAGTTTCTTCTTTAAGGTAAATCTCAGTTCTCCTCAATAAATACAGGCATGAAAACCTTCCAGATAAATACCCCTTGCTGGGTCGTAAACTTGCACATATCACCGTGAGGTCCATTGCATAAAATTGGAAGTTCAGCTTTTAGAGTTCTATACTGGTTTAATGGATCATATATTTTTATTTGGTGTTATAAAAGTGGATCCGAAAGTTAAGTTAGTTTTTGTGGGATTCTGGATTGTTTTTTTGTTTTTCTTATTGCACAGAACTGTAACTGAACTGTGCTTAAGATCACTGCCCATTGCAATTTTGGGTACTGTCTGTTTAAAATAAACAAAGCCAAGGACTATATTCTCAAAGACCAGGAAGATCAATACAGGAAAAGATAATTATACATTATTCAAATCTATGAAAAAATATGTTTTGCATATTTCTTGCAGTCCTTTTTCCAAGTGACCCAGATTGCTCATGTCTTTTTATCATTAATGATTCTCTCAATACTTGCACTAGTTGAAAACTTCGTTAACATACTTCTTTAGGTATTCTATAATTCTATGATTCTATACCAACATCAACATTAATAACTTATAATTTAAAATTTGTCAGCATTATTGATAACTCAAAGATCATTAACCTTCTACTTTGGTACATTTTATGCACGAGGGAGCAAAACTACTAGAACTAAGTAGAGGATGTAAGTAAAAGCATTGCCAAAGACTAAGCTTGATTTTTTCCTGTAAGAAATCTGAAAGCCGTTGTATTTACCATTTAACAACTTCTTCTGTTAGGCATCAGGATGTTATTACTATACATTCATGAAGAGGTCTTATAAACTGCAACTTGTTTAGCTAAAAGAAATAATGGGATTTATTCTGGAATGCAGAAAGCCTAATATGATCCTTTTTAAAGTTTTTTTTTGTTGTGCTAAAGATAGCTCTTTAAAGTGAATTGATGGATTTTTTCATTATTTTTCACAGGATGTAGGTAAGGTAAAGGAGGTGTACTGTAAGGAAATATAAAGGACTAAATAGGATTTACTGTTCCCTTTAATCCTTAAAGGGAACTCTCGTGATATTTTTTAAATATTCTTGGCTATTTCAGGGAATGACAGAATGGTGTAAGTTGAAAGGGATCTTTGGACATTATCTTGTCCAGAAGATGTATTACAAATGTGTAATACATTAATTTATTCATTGACATATGGAATAATATACTTTATATTTACTTTACCTAGGTATGTCTCAGTCATAATTCTAACCTCAGATAAAAGCTCTTCATATAAAGATGTGATGAAGAGATTTCAGTGTGGAACAATTGCCCTATGCTTGGTTGTAACTTGTTTTTTCTTTCTTTTTCTATTAAGAAAAAAATATTATTTAAATAAATGACTGTTATTTATTTTCCACTTTCATGCCATTAATGCAGAGCAAAAAAAAAACCTCTAAGTTATTCAAATTGAAAGGAATGAAATGCTTGTAATGTCATAAGAAATTACAACAACTAGGATTATATTTGTCTTTTCTTGTTTGTCTATAATAAATATATACATTGAAAATATGTATTTGTTTAAAAAAAAATATGTAAATTTAGCCAAGACTATTTGACCTCAAAGCTGGTTTCCTCATCTTAGATGCCATGTTCCCAGAGAGGGAGCTGTCATGATTAGTGCACATGTTGACCTGAGTATCTATTTGAAGAATCAAAGGTCTCTATTCTCCAGCAATTATTTAATATTGCAGCAATTTCAAATCCCTGTTTATAAGTGAACCACTGTCATTTCTTGTCAGAGATAACCCCTGTTCAAAAAAAGATTAATGTGAATGAACAAGAGAAGCAAGGACAGAAAGGAAAGCCAAAACATAGGTGGCAGAATTGATTTCTCCAAAGCCTCTCACTAGATTTGGATTCAGTTTCTAGCACTGCTAGAGAAGCAAAAAACTGCAGTATAGTTTCTTATACTTTGAACTCTAAGGACGTAATTCCTTTCCTGTTTGATTCTTGAGTTTTTCCTAAGTGCCAGCAAAGATATACAGTGCAGGTTTCCAAAAAGTAATCTTGTCAAGGTTGTCTGAAAAACTGCTGCTAACCGGGGATCTATAGAAGTACCATACATTTAATAAGGACACTTCAGTGGTATTATCCTACAAATAAAGAAATGTAAATTCTCAGTTGATGCAAGTCAGTGTAACTTCACTGATTTTAAAGGGTCAGTACTGATTTAGATCATCTGAAACATCTGATTGATGTCATTTGTAGTACTCTATTACTGTGTAGATAGTATAGCTTTTATTTTCTAACTTAATCTCTTCTCTTTGAGTAGCTTGCAGCTTCTTGTTGAGATAATTAAAAATGGCATTTCTTTTTCACTGTTTTAATCTTGTATCTGCTGCTTTAACTCAAAAGAGAAATAATTAAAGGACTAATCAGAAACTTGGAAATCACCCTCACCTGAAAATATTTCTTATATTAAATACAAGTAACACATAGCAAAACCTACTCACTAGTAGGCTTGCTGTGAAACCTCTTTCTCATCCCTATTTAAAGAATTAGATTATCCCCTCCTTAAAAAAATATTTAAAGTCATCGAGACAGAAATATTTTAAACAAATAAAGAAGTTCAAGATAATAAATTTAAATAGCTCTGTAGTTTAAAGTTATTCACTATCATGATATTTACATCTCCTGAGTTCTACCTTAATATCAATTAAGATATTCAGTTAGAAGTATTGTTACAATTGCTTCTGTCACTGGAAAATGTTTGATGAAAACAAAAATCTCCTCTTCTTACAGAATTGATCAGAATAAAATGAGATATTGGTATTTTCATTATCTCAGTACTGTCATTGTCTAAGTTTTCAGAAATTGGAGCTTCTGTAGAGGCAATCTACTACAAATGTAATGCTGCTGTTATTTCTTCACAGCTTGTCTATATGGTAAGAAGTGCTTCTATCCCCTTTTGAGGTTGAATTCATTCTTCCACTCAGTTAACTGTTTAAGGTTCCTTTTTGTTTTCATTGGGCTTTAGCAGGAACTGAAATTTTGTTTCAGACACCTTCAAACACTTATCTACACTACAGAAAGACTTTCTTTTTGTTTCAAAAAAGACTTCAAAAACTTAATTATTGAAGAAAGTTTATAAACCTTGCAGAGATTTTGAAAATACTTAAAAATCATCAGAGATGGCTAAGTTCAGTTAAAAAGTTGCTTCAGCAATACAAGATAACTGATAAACTCAATTATTATTATTATTAAATATAGTAGTATTTTCTTGGATTACCAATCAATTTCATGACTTTTTTATATTAAAAGTTGCCTTAAACAATCTCAATACGTTGTACATTGCACTGTGTACTTAAAAGAAGCAAGAGAAAACTTCTATGTCAACTAACTAACTAACTCAGAGGGAAGCAGTAGATGTTGTTTATTTAGACTTCAGTAATGTTTTCAACATGCTTTCTCCACTACCATCCTGTTCTGGTTTTCTTGGGTGAGGGGGGGCCTAAGGTGGTAGCTTCTGTAGGAAACTGCTAGAAGTTGCTTCCCTTTGTTTAGTGGACTCAACCGGGCCTAGGGCAGACCTGCTGCTGGCCAAGGCCGAGCCAATTGGTAGCAGAATGTCCTGTGATAACGCCTCTGCGATAACGTATTTAAGAAGGGGAAAACAGAAAAAAAAGAGAGAGGAGGAGATGTGAAGCAGCTGAGCAGGGGCCGAGAGGGGGAGGTGCGAGCCTTGTGGGCCTTGCAGGCCTCACCCTCTGGCCTCCCGCCAGGCAGCCGACTGGGCCCAACTCGGCCCGGCCCGGCTGCAAGAAGTGGAGAGGAGATGAGAAGTGAATAAGATGTAAAAAGGATCCTGAGAGGCATCTGCCAGCCTACTGTGAGGAATGGCTGCAGACGCCAAGGTCAGTGAAGAAGGAGGGGGAGGAGTAATGCGGCTCCTGGCCAAGATTCCCCTGCAGCCTGTGGTGATGACCACGGTGGAGCAGGTTGTCCCCCTGCAACCCATGGAGGTCCATGGAGGGGCAGAGATCCACTTGGAGCCGGTGAAGGACCCTACACTGGGGGAGGTGGAGGCCTGAAGGAGGCTGTGGCCTGTGGAAGGCCCGCTGGGACAGCTGTTCTGGAGGGCCTGCACCCCGTGGAAGAGATGACCCACGCTGGAGCATGGACTGTGGCCCGTGGGAGGGACCCCACGAAGGAGCAGGGGAGGAATGCGAGTTCTTCCCCCGACGATGAAGCAGCAGCATGAAACAACATGTGATGAACTGACCCCCATTCCCTCTTCCCCCCTGTGCTGCTCGGGGGCGGGGGGAAGGTAGTAGAGATAATGTTAAGCTTGGGAAGAGGGAGGGGTGGGGGGAGGTTATCTTGATCCCTGTCTCATTATCCTGCTAGTTTTAGAAATAAATTAATAATTTTCCCCAAGTCGAGTCTGTTTTGCCTGTGACGGTAACTTTAAGGATTTCTCCCTGTCCTTATCTCAAACCTTGAGCCATTTTTCCTTATATCATCTCCCCCTATTCTCTCGAAGGGTGGGGGGAGTGAGAGAGAGACTGCGTAGTCTGGTCCCGATCAGGGCTGAACTACGACACATCCTCATAGAGAAATTGATGAAGTACAGGCTTGATAAATGGACAGTGAAGTGGACTAAAAGGTGGTTGAACTGCCAGGCTCAAAGGATTGTGATCAGTGGCACAAGGTGCAACCAGCGTCCAGCTGGAGGCCAGTCACTAGTGGAGTACCCCAAGGGACAACACTGGGGCCAACAATGTTCAACGTCTTCATTAGTGACTTGAATGATGAAGCAGAGTGTTCCGTCAGCAAGTCTGCTGATGACACAAAACTGTGAGGAGTGGCTGATATGCCAGAGGGTTATGCTGGATAAAATGTGCTGACAGGAACATCATGAAGTTCAGTAACAGAAATTACCAAGCCCTGCACCGGGGGAGGAGTAACTCCATGCACCAGCACATGCTAGGGGACAGCTGGCTGTAAAACAACCAGGTCAGAAAAAGACCTGGGGGTTCCGGTGGACAAACAGTTTATCATGAGTCAGCAATGCACCCTTACAACAAAGAGAGCTAACAACGTACTGGGCTGCAAAAGAAAAAAAAAGTGTTGCTAGCAGGTCAAGAGAGATGATCACCTCTACTCATCTGTGGTGAGATATATCTGGAGTGCTGTGTCCACAGCAGTAAAAGACAGACATGGGCTTATTAAAGCAAAGCCAGCAAAGAGCCCCAAAGAAGATTAGGGGGCTGGAGCATCTCTAATCTGAGGAAAGGCTGGCAGGGATGGGACTGTTCAGCCTGGAGGAGAGAAGGCTCCAGAGATCAATGTGCATATACACCTGATGGGAGAAAGTCAAGAAGGAGCCAGACTTCTCAGTGGTATCGGGTAACAGAACAATAGGAAATGGACACGAATTGAAATATAGGAGAACTGAAATATCTTGGAGATATTTAAACCCTGACTGGACACAGTCCTTAACAAACTTGTTTTAGCTGACCCTACTCTGAGCACTGGGATCAGACTAGATGATTTTCAGAGGTCTCCTTCAACCTCATCCAGTCTATAAATAAACATAATTAAATTTATTATATTATCAACTTTTCATTTCATAAAAACTTTGCCATACTAAGCATCTAGACTATTGCTAGTACCTGAAAGCAAACAATACTTTGTTAGAGGAATCAGGAACTTCTCCAAAGCATTTTGTAAGTCATCAATGCTTTTTATAAAATGCAAAGACTTCAAAGTACATAGTTATTCATTTTTGTAAATCACTGGTAAATAAAAGAAAACTGAAGTTCAGTTACCAACAAGAGCTTACCACACATCTATTCTGCTTTTGAGTTAAGCATTTTTTAAATAATCCAAAGCATACACTTGGGTTTTTTTTCTAAAAATGTATGCTGAAAACTTTGTCTTCACGAGACAAAAATTATCGCTATATACTGAACTATTTCATTTTATAAGAAAATATCTTTCTAGTCTTTGAGGACATACTTCCAAAACTGCGATTTGTACCTTGACTACCGAGTTTTGTCTTATATAAAGGAAGAAAATTCACATAGACATTTAGTAAATAAGCAACAGGACACATAACAGTACGTAGGAATACGGATTCCTAACACTGGATCAGTACGCACGGAGAGATTGCTCAGTCTGTATTGCTGTAGATACTCAACCTGTTTACCTTCACAGTTGGTTTTTTTTGAGCAGGAAATTTGGTAAGATTAACTTCTGAGGTCACTTTCAGCCTTAATTTTTCTATGAATTTCAGCTTAGAATAGAGCTTTCCTGATCAGAACCTCACACAGCAATTTCTGCACCAAGGCTATAATTTCTTTTTGAGCCGTAATATTATTAGGAAGAACATCTAGGTTCAACTGAAGTGAGAAAGAAAGCACCACCACTCTGAGCAAATTGTTGAAAAAGAAAATAAATTTCATTTTAGTACTTTACACTTTAATTTAAGTCTAATTTGATTTTTAAAGTTGTATTCCAGCTACTAATATACATTCTGACTTTTCTCAATAGAAACAAAGCAAAACCATATTCCAAATACCTCTTTCTTGTGTTTAGATAGTCATAGAGTGTGTGAAAATTGTACATAACCCCTTCTCGGAAAAAAACCTAAATAAATTCAGGCAGCGAGGAGGACGTGCAGCAAGCTCTCTATCCTAGACCTCAGGAGAGCAGACTTTTGCCTCTTCAGGGAATCTCCTGTGCAGAGCGCCATGGGATAAAGCCCTGGAGGGAAGAGGGGCCTGAGAAAACTGGTTAATAGTCAAGGATCACCTCCTCCAAGCTCAGGAGTGATGCATCCCAACAAAGAGAAAGTCAGGCAAAAACACCAGGCAGCGTGCATGAATGAACAAAGATCTCCTGGACTGAAAAAAAAAAAAAAAAGGGAGGCCTACACAACATGGAAGCAAGGACAGGAAGACACATTTCCCAGCTCGCAGAAGGGAATAGCAGAAACAGGAAGAATGAACTGCCCACTGTAGCAGAAGAGCAGATTCATGACCTTCTATGGAACCTGAAGGTGCACAAGTCCATGAGACCTGATGAGATGCATGTGCAGGTCCTGAGGGAACTGGCGGATGAAATTGCCAAGTCACTGTCCATTGTATTTGAGAAGGCGTGGCATTCTGGTGATGTTCCTGCTGACTGGAGAAGTGGTAACATATGCCCATTTTTAAAAAGGGCAACAAGGAAGACCCGGGCAACTACAGGCCAGTCAGTCTCACCTCTGTGTTTGGCAAGGTCATGGAGTAGATTCTCCTGGAAAATATGCTACAGCACATGGAAATAAGGAGGTGATTGGTAATAGCCAACACGGGTTCACTAAGGGCAAATCATGCCTGACCAATTTGATAGCCTTCTATAACAAGATTACAGTGCTGGTGGAGAAGAGATGAGCAACTGACTCCCTGGACTTGTGCAAAGCATTTGATACTGTCCTGCACAACACCCTGTCTCTAAACTGGAGAGAAATGGATTTGACAGACTGACCACTCAGTGGATAAGGAATTGGCTGGATGGACAAACTCAAGGAGCTGTGGTCAATGTCTCAGTGTCCAAGTGGAGAATGATGACGAGTGGCGTTCCTCAGGGGCTGGTATTGGGACCAGCCAATCTTTGTCAGTGACATGGACAGTGGGATAGAATGCACGCTCAGCAAGTTTGTCAAGGATATCAAGCTGTATGGTGCCGTCGACCTGCTGGAGCAAAGGGATGCCATCCAGAAGGACCTTGACAGGATGGAGAAGTGGGCCCATGCAAACCTCATGAAATTCAACAAGGCCAAGTGCAAGGTCCTGAATACGAGTCCGGGTACTCCCAAGCACAAATACAGGCTAGGCGGAGAATGGATTGAGAGCAGCCCTGAGGAGAAGGACTTGGGAGTGCTGGTGGATGAGAAGCTTAACATGAGCAGGCAATGTGCCCTTGTAGCCCAGAAGGCCAACCACATCCTGGGCTGCATCAAGAGGAGCACGGCCAGCAGGTCGAGGGAGGTGATTCTGCCCCTCTACTCTGCCCTGGTGAGACCCCACCTGGAGTACTGTGTCCAGTTCTGGAGCCCGCAACACAAGAAGGACATGGACCAGCTGGAGAAGGTCCAGAGGAGGGCCACAAAGATGATAAAAGGGCTGGAGCACCTTTCCTATGAGGACAGGCTGAGAGAGTTGGGGCTGTTCAGCCTGGAGAAGAGGAGGCTCCGGGGAGACCTGATAGCGGTCTTCCAGTACCTCAAGGGGGCCTACAAGAAAGATGGGGAAAGGCTGTTTAGTAGGGCCTGTTGCAATAGAACGAGGGGTAATGGTTTTAAAATAGAGGGGAGTAGATTTAGATTAGAAATTAGGAAAAAATTTTTTACGATGCGAGTTATAGAACACTGGAACAGGTTGTCCAGAGAGGTGGTGGAGGCCCCATCCCTGGAAACGTTCAAGGCCAGGCTGGATGAGGCTCTGAGCAACCTGACCTAGTCGGGGATGTCCCTGCTTCTTGCAGGGGGGTTGGACTAGATGACCTTTGAAGGTCCCTTCCAACCCAAACCATTCTATTATTCTATGATTCTATGTGCACTTGCAGGCTAGAAAACCAACTGCATTCTGGGCTGCACCAGAAGAAGCATGGCTAGCAAGTTGAGGGAGGTGATCCTTCCACTCTATTCTGCTCTGATGAGACCTCACCTGGAGTACTGCATCCAGCTCTGGAGCCCCCAACATAAGAAGGACATGGACCTGTTGGAGAGTCCAGAGGAGGGTCACAAAGATGACTGGAGGGCTGGAGCAGCTCTCCTATGAAGAAAGGCTGAGAGAGTTGGGGATGTTCAGCCTGGAGAAGAGAAGGCTCCAGGGAGACTTTAGAGCAGCCTTCCAGTAGCTAAAGAGGGCTTATAAGAAGGACAGGGATAAACACTTTAGCAGGCTCTGTTTTGATAGGATGAGGGGTAATGGTTTTAAAATAGAGGGAAGCAGATTCACACTTGATATAAGGAAAAAATTTTGTACAATGAGGGTGGTGGAACACTGGAAAAAGTGGCCCAGAGAGGTGGTGGATGCCCCATCCCTAGAAACATTCGAGGACAGGTTGGATGGAGCTCTGAGCAACCTGATCTAGTTGAAGATATCCCTGCTTCTTGCAGGGGCATTGTACTAGCTGACCTTTAAAGGTCCCTTCCAACTTGAACTATTCTCTGATTCTGTAATTCTAATTGAGGGGTCTTTTTCCCCATCTGACACATTTCCCAGGATACAAATTATTCCTGCAGCTCTTTGTAAATTGCTTAGACATCTTCTAAAGAAATACTCCACAGAAAAGCTGGATATCATTCCTATTATTATTATGAGAACATATACAAGTAGTAAAGCATATCGTCATGCATTCTGTGACTTGGGAGCAAATTTGAGTCTGAAATGTGACTGGAATTTCAGAACTACTCTCAGGAGATTATGTTTAAACTAATGTGTGGGTTTTTTTTTTTTTTTTTTACATGACATCTGTAAGGTTTTGTATTTTCAAATTTTTCATGGCTACAGTTAAAGAAAAGAGAGGAAAGTGAAATCACCAGATAATTTCTATGACATATTGAGAGAAAGTAAAAAAAAAAAAAAAATAGAAATTAACATAAAATCTCTTTGGAGTAGCGGTAAGCACTTTTTTTCATGAGGATTTTGCTGAGCACTTCAGAGTTTTTTTCCACCAAAGTGTGATTTTGTCAAGAAAATCAGCAAGTTTCAGAGTGAGAAACAGAAAAGATGGAGACCTTATGTAATCAACTAGACACTAGATTAACTATAAGTAAGCAGAGTTTTGTTTTTAACTTTTAGTATTCATTGCATTCCCATTCTGCACATATGCTGAAGACAGAGATCCAGAACAGGACAAAGCCAAGTTTACTAGGTTCAAAAACATATCAGGTAGTTGTTGGCTAAAAACCAAAATGTCTCAGGATAAGATTTGTAATGCATCTCCCATTGCAAACAATGATCCATATTTATCAGACTCTTTTTCCTTTCAGAATTATTTTCATACTTTAGAGATAGCAAAATTGAGTTGGAGTGAATTATCAAAGCATATGAAATGGGGTTTTTTTGTGTTTTAACTCCAGCTGGTAACTAAGCACCACATAGCTGCTTGCTCACTCCCCCTCAGTGGGATGGGATGAAGGAAATTGGATGGGTAAAAGTGAGAAAACTTGTATGTTTAGATAAGGATATAATTGAAATAAAATAAAATAGTAATAATAATATTAATATAATAATATTAATATTATATTAATAATAAATTCTAATGAAAAACAAAATAACAGAGAGAGAGAAATAAAGCCTAAGAAAGACAAGTGATGCAAATGAAAACAATCGCTCACCACCAAGCAACCAATGCTCAGCCAGTCCCTGAGCAGTGGCCCCTGCATCAACCTACCCCCTCATTTTATTGCTGAGCATGATGTCATATGGCATGGAGTATCCCTTTGGTCAGCTGGAGTCAGCTGTCCCCTCTGTGCCCCCTCCTAAAACCTAAAAACCATACTGTTTCCATTGAAATCACAGGTATTCGAAAACAGAATTTGCCTTATGTTGAAATGCATTTATAGAAATTATGCTGGGAAAAAGGGCAGGGGAGGAAACTTGTTATTAAAATAAGGAAAAGAGACAGCCACAATAGGGAATAAATTGGTAAGAAGCTGGATAGCAAGTTCACTATGCAAATATATCCAATACATCATTGTCAAGGTGAGTATTTTGCCTGATTTATTTCTTTCACCACCTAGTATTTCAGCTGTTGCTGTCTCGGTTTTTGACTGTTGTGGGCACCTTAAATATATTTTTCAACTTCTGATTCAGTAAGAAGTTGCTGCATGAGAGCAATTTTTTGCTTAAAATACTCTATCCAAATTCTCACATTAAATACAAATTATAATCCTTCTTCAAAGTTAGATCAAGATATCTATCCAAACAGCAACTTTAGCACTGGAAACCAGGCAAAGCTTTCTAAAGTTAAAAAAATCCAGGAAAATGTTAAAAAATATTTACTAAGAGTACCAACTCCTGTTTGATAAACCCCTAATTAATAAATAAGCTTTAGTTTTTATTTTAAATATGTATTTCTTTTTATACACAACTTTAGAAAAAGATGTTTAATATAAGGAGAAAGTTGTTTCTATAGATTATGCCTTCATCATAGCCCTATCTCACCTTGTCAAATAATAAAAATTTATGTCACACACATAAATCACAGTTTAAAAAACAGACTGCAAAACTTACACCAAATCTAAAACATTTAAAGATGTGAGTTTCTCAAAAAGCACGTTCTTGAAAATCCAGCTTGGATTAATTTGATTTTAATACTTAAAAATAATTAATTCTGCCCACATATGCCCATTATTTGCCAGTATGTTAGGTAAATTTCTATAAAAAGAAAGTTATATTCTTCTTCAAGGTAATTTACAACGCTCAATGTTTCAAGTTTTATAAATGTGAGACAAATCCTACATAAAATTTGAGCTGGATAAAGGAGGCCAGGAATTCTTGAGTATTATTCCTTGCAATGAAGCTCATACATATGAAATAAATTCACTGTTCACACTGGGATTTCTCTGTATAATCTTTGAATGTTTTCATTCTTCTACTAGTCTTACATTGCCATTTTCTATCCTATTTGCCATCAAGGTTTACAGCCCTATATTTCTGGACATATTAAATCAAAGTATGTCCTCAGCTGCAAAATTATGCCCTTGAAGTTTGCTTTCTAGTCCCCTTCCTTATGAACCCAGAATGTTGGAAGAAAGAGGTATTCCCTCTGGGTGGTACTGAAATGCACTAAATTTTGATGTCTTCTCAGTCAGTGAATTACCTATCATGGCAGACAAATACCATTCATTCACCATAATTAGTACTCCAAGGTGAGGCAACTACCTGCTTCATGTACTACTACAGCATGAATTAGAGAGAGGAGGGGAAAGAAAATTCTCCCAGCAGAGCTCAACATGACAGATTGCACAAATCAATTTTAATTAATTCTGCCTCTTTAAATCTGCCTGCTCTTTTGGAAAGATTACTATCTGCATCAGGCACTATTGCAAGATAATTAACAAAAGCACTGCAGGGCACTGATAGTGCTAGCAGCCAATTTACTTGGCAACATCTCCGTTTTATGAGAGTGCCAGGTTAGAAGGTCCATTGTATTAGGAGTGGGATTTGTGTTCTGTCTTCGTGTAAAAAAATACTCATCTTTTACGAAAGAACACCTTGTGAGGTTTTAATTATATGGCTTCAAGCAAGAATTAATGAGAGAGAACTTGTGAAAAACAACTTAAGTGTTACAAGGCAAAGACTGTTTCAACATAAGATTACTGACAATGAAAACCCAGTGTGTGAGAGCTATAAAGTTCATTCTGGGAAGCACAAGCTTATGAAGCGTTGTTTTGTTCTGGTTTGTTTTCCATGCTACTTGGCACACATTTCAAGCCACCTACTGTAGAGTACTGACTTTTCAGAAAAAAATATCTCTGTTACATTCCTAGTAAGGCACTTGGTAGAGTGGTACAATATAATACACCAATAATAAAATGTTGATGTTCCTAACAGTAAGTTGATCTAACTTTGAGTATTTTTTAGAGCAAACATCTGAGACTAGTACCTGTCCTTCAGAAATGGTAAAGCAATCAAATGCCATATAACGAACAAGACCTTAAAAATATTTTCTCAAAGTGTCATTAAAAATCAGATTACCAGTCTGGCATATATATAAAGTCTTTCTTTTTCTGTAGAATTTCATTATAATTGAGGGATAAATTGGCATATAGCTTCTGGAAGAATCAGGAGAGTAGGTTTGTATGATTTAGATTTGGGTTAAAATAAAAAAATGTGGATCATATAATATAAAGCATTTATTTGGTACAAATTCAATCTGCTATTTAAATAATTTTGAAAAAAAAATAATTTGTCAAAGAAGGTATCTGTCTTCTACAGTTGACATGAAACGCTAAATTATATAAAAATTGAAATTTGTATTCTGGTTAAGTCAAGAGAAATGTGACTGCATATTCATGGGTAATCTGGGTCAAATCTGTACTGAGTTCAATCTATGCACAGTTAGTGGTCATACAAACATGGTGTTAAAACACAAAGTCTTTACAACATTATGGCATTGTTATTTCCACTTAAATAACAACAAAAAAATATTACATTTAATTTCAAGTGGCATCATTCACATCTCTTGCACAGTGCTACAAGCACTTTGACATACAAGTAGTACCATTTAGACTGAAATTGATAATCTGTTTTACTTTGCTAAATCAGGATTTCTTTAAGTACTGGGTATAGGTGTCGAGGTTTTGGCAGTGGAAGAGACCACAGAAGTAGCTCCTGTGCGAAGACACTGGGGCTGCCCTGTGGTGGGAACACTTGGTCCCAGTCTGCTGGAATAGATTTATCCAGAAAGACTGCAGCCTTTGGAGAAAACCCACTCTGGAGCAAAGAAAAAGTGTGAGAACAAAGGAAAAGCAGAGAAAAAAACTGCTACGTACTGACAGTAACACACTTTCCTCTCCCATCCCTCCTGGTCCTACTTGAGGAGGGCTTAGGAGAGAAGGAGTGAAGTTTGGCATGAGAAAGAGGGAAGGAAAGGAGTTGTTTTAATGTTTGCCTTTTGTTTATCACCACTTTAATCTATTTCAATTAGCAATAAATTAAATTAATTTCCCCCAAATAGAGTCTGTTTTGTCTGTTACAGTAACTGGTAAGGAATCTCCCTATCTTTAGCTCAACCTATGAGCTTTCTAATTGTATTTTCTTCCTCTATCCTGCACAGGAAGGGGAGTGAGCAAGCAGTTAGGTGGGCATTGGGCTGTTAGCCACGGCTAACCCACCGCACTTTTACAAGAACTGGATAAATTTCATATATCTCTCCCTACATTTATCTTTACAGCTGTCTAACAGAAAAGCCAGCTCTACTCTTTTCATTTTGTTTTTCTTACATACTGGTGGGATGATAACATTTTAATTTGATGACTCCTTTTTTTTTTTTTTTTTTTTTTTAACAAACTACTGTGTTGCTAGATCATTCAGCACTTTCATTTAAACTCTTAACTCCAGTGGTTGAAAATATGAATTCAGAATCTTTTGAGTTCCCCAGGAAATTCTACAGTTCTGCTTACAGGGATGATGTATAGAAAAAACTTGAAGAGTTTGCCACAAGATACTTTCCTATATCAGCAATTACCTCAGTGAACCACGTGTATGTCCATAAGAAAAGTAGTCAGACAGAGCTCTCTCTGTCATGAAACACTGCATACAATACCTAGACACTGGAAGAAAACAAAGTACAACATTTGACTCCTGCTGTAGTCAAATTATCAGACTTACAGAAAACTTTGTTTTCTTTTTTTTTTTTTTGTCTAGGTTCCTTTATCTACAACACTGTCATATTAAGAATTAAAATAAAAACAAAAACACCCCCCCCCAAACAAAGAAATACAATTAAAAAAAAAAAAGAGACGTTTCCTACCAGAAAATCTAATTGCATTCTTTTGCTATACAAGATTTCCAAGTAATTCTGAGGCCACACAATGCAGCTTCTGTCTGTTCTACACATAAAGAGTAGAACTGAAAAGCACCTAGGCAAAGATCAAAACGTGGTGTAAATTAGGACTAATACAATTAAGTAAAAACAAAGAAAACCTTTCTTTACTTTGGAAAACATTAGGCATGTCTGTTCTACTAAATTAAACAATGCCTAGGAGCATTCCCATGAGTTTAATTATATATCCTGCTGAATCATTTTAATGGTTCCCATCCAAGTTTTGGCATAGGCTAAGAAACACTTTCTCAAGCAATTGCTTGAGATGGAACAGAAGATATGGACCAGAACATAACACAGACTAAGGACCATTACCAATAGCAGTTTCCCTGTGGCCACTCTATTTTGATGGCTAAGAAAACAACATGGATGTGGGCTGTTCTATGCAGCGCATTTTCATTTTACTGGCAAAGATGCACACATTACAACTACCATCTTCACATTTGCAATGAATGTGATTGCAGGGTTTTTTTACTGTTGGAATTTGATGAAGTGCTCTCAAATCCAGGAGACCCATACCAGTCTTTGAAGAGCACAGGACTCTTTATGACGGTTGGTTCCGTCAAAACAACCTAAACCACTCAGCTTGGAAAAGAGGAACAAGAATGATAGATAGTAAAGAGACTCTTAACTAATGTTGGAGATATTTTATTGCAAAAATAGATCACAGCTATAAGTGTCTCATCATCACTGTAAACATAATCAAAATAATAAACAGAACAGCAAAAAGAAACTCTCTTGGATATTACTTGGAAGCAAATTAGTTAAATTTTATTTCAGTATTTCAAATGAGCTGCTATTATAGAATCACAGAATCATAGAATAGTAAGGGTTGGAAGGGATCCTTAAAGGTCATCTAGTCCAACCCCCCTGCAAGAAGCAGGGGCATCTTCAACGACAACAGGATGCTCAGAGCCCTGTCCAGCCTGACCTTGAAAGTCTCCAGGGATGGGGCATCTACCACCTCTCTGGGCAACCTGTCCCAGTGTTCCACCACCCTCAATGTAAAAATTTTTTTCCTTATATCAAGTCAGAATCTACTTCACTCTATTTTAAAAATACTAGCCCTTGTCCTATTGCAGCAGGCCCTGCTAAAGAGTTTATCCATATCTTTCTTATAAGCCCCCTTTAGGTACTGGAAGACTGCTATAAGGTCTCCCCGGAGCCTCCTCTTCTCCAGGCTGAACAACCCCAACTCTCTCAGCCTGTCCTCATAGGAGAAGTACTCCAGCCCTCTTATCATCTTCGTGGCCCTCCTCTGGACCCATTCCAACAGGTCCACGTCCTTCTCACATTATGGGCTCCAGAGCCGGATGCAGTACTCCCAGTGGGGTCTCATGAGAGCAGAACAGAGCAGGAGAATCACCTCCTTCAACCTGCTGGTCACACTTCTGATGCAGCCCAGAACGTGGTTGGCTTTCTGGGCTGCAAACACACATTGCCAGCTGGTGCTGAGCTTCTCATCTACTAGTACCCCCAAATCTTTCTCCTCAGGGCTGCTGTCAATTCGTTCCCCGGTCAGCCTGTATTTGTGCTTGGGATTGCCTCGACTCATGTGCAGGACCTTGCACTTGGCCTTGTTGAATTTCATGAGGTTTGCACTGACCCACCTCTCCATCCTGTCAAGGTCGCTCTGGATGGCATCCCTTCCCTACAGTGTGTTGACCGCACCACACAGCTTGGCGTCATTGGCAAACTCGCTGAGGGTGCACTCTACCCCACTGTCCATGTCGCCAACAAAGATGTTGAACAGGGCCAGTTCCAGTACCAATCCCTGAGGAACGCCACTTGTCACTAGTCTCCATCTGGACATTGAGCCGTTGACTACAGATCTTTGAGTTTGTCCATCCAGTCAATTCCTTATCCACTGAGTGGTTCATCTGTCAAATCGATGTCCCTCCAGTTTAGAGACAAGGATGTTGTGCAGGACAGTGTCAAATGCTTCGCACAAGTCCAAACAGATGATGTCAGTTGATTGTCCCTTGCCAACAATGCTGTAACCCCATCATAGAAGGCCACCAAATTGGTCAGGCATGATTTCCTCTTAGTGAACTTAGTGAACAGTGTTGGCTGTCACCAATCACCTCCTTATTTTCCATGTGCCTTAGTGTGATTTCCAGGAGGATGTGCTCCATGACATTGCCAGGCAGAGGGTGGAGACTGACCTGCCTGTAGTTCCCCGGGTCTTCCTTGTTTCCCTTTTAAAAAGTTAGGGTTATGTTACCCCTTTTCCAGTCAGTGGGGACCTCACCGGACTGCCACAACTTCTCAAATATGATGGACAGTGGCTTGGCAACTTCATCAGTGAGTTCTCTCAGGCCCCACAGATGCATCTCATCAGGCCCCATGGACCTGTGCATGTTGACGTTCCTTAGATGGTCTTGATCCTGCTTTTCTCCTACAGTGGGCAGTTCTTCATTCTCCTAGTCCCTGCTTTTGCCTTCCACGACTTGGGTGATGTGGCTAGAGCCTATGCTGGTGAAGACTGAGGCAAAAAACATGAGTGCCTCAGCCTTCTCCATGTCCTGGTAACCAAGTCTCCTGTTTCCTTCTGGAGAGGGCCCATATTATCCCCAACATACCTAAAGAAGTTTTTCTTGTTGTTCTTGATGTCCTTGGCCAGATTTCATTCTGTCAGGGTGTTAGCCTTCCTTACCTGATCCCTGGCCTATTGTTTTGGTTTTGTATCATATTAGTCTTGAAAGAAGCGGTGAGGCTTGGGGCTGCACCATTCTTCATCGTCATTCTTCATTGTCATCGTATAGATCAGTATTTTAGCTTTCTCTCCAGACCTGTTGAATTCCATGATAGTTTTCTATTGATGTTCCTAAGTGCTACAGCAAGTACTGAAATTTCAAGTTACTCTTAACATCCTTCCATGAATTCAATTGAGAATGGTCAATTGTGAAAGATTTTATGTAATTTTACAGCTCATCTACTCCATATAAAACCCTTAAATATTTCAAGGATGTAAGTCTGTTCCTTTTAAGTGTAGATTATCATTGCTTAATCATGAGAGAAAAATGTTCTAAGGATAATTCATGAGGTCTTGAAAACACTAGTGCTCTCTCCATCATCACAATTGGTATTCATTCTTCTGAATTTCATGGTATTATTAATGGGTAAGAAACACCCTCATGCAAAGGAAAAGTGTGAATCTTATGAGCACCACTTAAGCTTTGCCTAAGTGGACATGTTCCAGCTAGCTGTATTAATAACAAACTCCTCTTTCTCCAACTGCAGTGGTATATGCTACTGGGGTTGCTTGGTATGAATCAGACCAGCTGCAATGATGATAGTTCTACTGCTTTAAGGAAACCAGCTGAAAAGAACATGGATATTATAATTCACACAAAACTGAATATAATCCAACAGTGTTCTCTCTTCACAAATAAAGCAACTCGTACGTTAAGTTACATTATGAGGACTATGGCCAGCAGACCACTTATCCCACTCTACTCAGTGATAATGAAGCCGCACTTGGATATTGTGGCCATTTTTGGGCCCCTCAATTGAAAAAGGTGGAGGGTTACCAAGATGGTAAGCTAATGACCTCCAAGAGAGGTTGAGGGAGCTGAGCTTATTTAACCTGAAGAAGTCAAGGTAAATGGGCAATCTAAGAGCAAACTACAAGTACTCGAAGGGAAGTACAAAGATGACTGAGCCTAACTCTTCACAGCAGTGGCCGACAACCAAGCTAAAGGGGAAATGGCTAAAATTACGAGCCTGAGAGGTTGAGATTAGATATTTGAAAATAATAAAATAAAATAAAATAAAAATTAATAATAAAAAATAAATAAAAAATAAATAGGAGGATACTGCAGCTCTAGAACAGGTCACTTAGGAAGGCAGCACAGTCTCCATCATTGGTGACTTCCAAGACTGTTAGACAAAGTCACAGCTGATGTGATCTATTGGTGATAGTCATGGTGAGAGCAGGAGTTTGGATGGCCTCCAGAGGTGCTTCTAACCACCATTTCTATTACAAACTCCAAAATGGTATGGAGTAAAACACGTAGCTAGAGCAAATGCCAAGCCATTGGATTTTGAAGTTTCTTTGACAGAGGGTGGTCCCTCATGTCAATGAAATGGAAAGCTAGAAAGGAAAATCACCATCTTCATATTTTCTCTCTTTCTTACCCATTCTTTGAACTTCTTTTAATAATTCCATATATTATATAGTTAAAAGTGTCTAATAGCTCTTCCTAATCAATACTCAGCTTATCCTATCACAGAGAAACTAATCTGAAACTTCAATTTAATATGTATACAGAAATATTGTTTAAAATAATGTTTCTTTCCCCTCACTACACAAAGAGCAGCTGTGTCTCTCATGCTACTGAATACAACATCCAAAAGGAAGAGAAACAATATTTCTCTTTGAAGTTCAGTTCCTTGAGAAAGAAGTGCTAGTGGCTGAACTTCAAAGAGAAATTGCCCTTCCTACCTGGCTGTAGCACTTCAGAGAGAGCTAATTTACCTCACTGGTAAAAGGCAGGTCTCTCAACAGCTGAGCTGCCTAAGAAATGAGAAATGATGTAGCTGGTGGACTCTGGAATTAGGTGACAATTTTCTTTGAAGTTTGGCTGCTCATCTCATTAGGATTTCAGACATGTTAAAATTATTTACTTTCCATTTTGATTTCATGTAGAAAGCTAAATGGAATTTCCCAACTTAGCTCTTAAAGTTGTAGCTTGACTTTAAAATGCTTTAAAATTCTTAGATGGCACCATGAAGTTTTTTGACATGCATTGTAGAGGCACTCAATTTTTGTGTTTCTGCAGAACCTGGATTGCCATCCACAAGTAACAACATCAATATCTGTCTAACACAAGTGGATGGAAAGTATTTGTAAAAAAACCTGAGTGTCTTAATCCTGATAACACTGATTCTGTAGAGATGATGAAAAAATTCAATTCTTCTTTCAAGTATATAAGGATTAAAATGTGCCCAGTATCACTCAAACTTTGCTTAAAGCTGCTGGCAGTTTGCACTTCATTCTATCTGTATGGTGACATCTACATAACTAAGGAAAAGGTCAGACATGCTAGAATTCTGCTGCATAACAATTTCCTAAGTGGAATATTTTTCCTAGATACATTATACATTTTTACAATTGACTTTCACAGAATTTAAAGGGCACAGCTCATACGGTCTGCAGGGGCTTGAAATAACCAGCATATCCTTCAACCTGTGAGGGGCTTGTCAATCTACAAGTAAAAAGTTGTCTATATAGGATTCAGCATGAGTTTTTGTCTTTCTATAACTACCATTTTCATGTAGGGCATTTTTATGAAGTGTCTCTCAAGCAAGCCCTACAGGCTCTGGAAAGTTTAAGATATCTCTTAAAGGACATCTTGAAGAGAAGATCTCTGGAGAATTAAGTGAAGTGTTCAGAAATTCAATGAATGAATGAGTAGCTTGGACTTCTCACCTTGCTGACTGAGACTTCTATCCCTCAAATTATCGGAACTGTAACCTCATAAACTAACAGCTTGGCAGAAGATATACGTCCATATGACACACATACAGTGACTTGGATGTAGATGCTACAAATATTTGCCAGAATGGAGTTTAGAGAAAAAAGGAAAAAAAGAAATAAAAACATTGAAAACCCAGCCATCAAAGCAATTCAGTGGCTTAAAAGATAGGGATAATTGCAGTTGCTGATAAAAAATTAAAACAGGGGAAAACGGTGCATCAGATAGAGAACTTTTGCTTTAATGTGAATGAGGAAAAATATGTGAAGAACTGGAAAAGCAATGAAAGGAAAAAGCAGAGCTAAGTTACACAGAAAGGAAAAAGACAATAAGATTCAAATATAATACAGAAGAGGGAATATAAATTAAAAGATTTTTAAAATAACATGAGTGAAAAAAATACTATGGCAGTAAAATAGTGTTTTTCCTACTCTGTCCTTTTACCACTAAGACCATTTAAATTGTATGTAGTAAAAAAGTAATCTTAAGAGAAAAATTATTTTTAAAACATAGATTAAATAAATTAATTGATGCTTAAAGAGCCATATGGTAATAGTATTAAGACACTCCAGGGCATGTTTTATTAGTCTATTAATACAAACTTCAGGTGGTAAAAGCGCTCGGCCATACAGTGGACCTGAATTGTATAGTAATTGACAAATAAAACACACTCTGCTGAGCTTCAGTGCTTTACTATTGTTGCAAGTACACGTAGCCAGGTGTACAGTAAGCACTATTTTGTTTACAAAACATATCTAAGCACTACAGCAGTGTTGCTCAATGACAGGCAATGTATTGGCTAAAAAGCTATTTTTCCTCTTCCAGAAATAAGGATATGTAGAGTTTTTCATCTATATCAAAATCTTAAGAGCTAGGTCATAAAGACAGTAAAATCACTTCATACCTTATTTGGTCTCAAAGGCATGGGTAAGGGTAGTTCCTCAAAAGATTCTTGGTCTCCGTATACTGTTCAGATGATGGATTTGGAAGGTTATGAGAAGAATTTCATTTCCTTCAAATAAGGAATGGTAAAATCAAAAGACTAGATGGCAGGAACAGTGTGACTGATCCTGACTGGTGGGCCAGAAGGCTAAGGCCAGGTGAGAAGCTGAGTGTTAGGAACTGCAGCCAAGTGAACAAGTACCATCTGCCTTGAACCAATTAGTCTAGTGAACAATCACAACATATCAGCCCTGGAGACAGGACCTGCAAGTACCAGTGCAATGTAGAGTGGGATGGGGGGACTGGAATGAGAGGCAAGAGAGCTGGAGTAGAAATCTGGGCAGAAGTAGAAATGTCTATATATATTAGAGTACATATAAGATTTTGGTATGTTCTTTCCAAAACATTATAGGTGTGGTAAGCCTTGCTGTTCATTTTTAAATACTTACGAAAACCATAGTTATCTCCTGCATTGGTTAGTCCATAGCCTATGCAATTACAACTTGCTTATATCCAGCCCTATCTAAGAAAGAAATTCTAAAAAAAATAGTAAACCAACACATTTCATAATGTAAATGTACAAAGGGACTGACTGGTTCCCGAACTATATTTTTGCCAGAATTCTTAAAATTTTGACCTTTTTTTTTTCTGTTTTAAGGATTGGTGGACCTGCTGTTTTCATCTACATAACATTAGTCTCTGAATACTGTATCAGCAGAGCATTAATGACTTCTGTAATGGTTGTTATTTAAACATAACTATTAAAGATTACCAGCCACTGAATCTGCTGTAGTAATACTTTTTTTAAGAGTTCGAGGTAAAGATTGTTTATTTTTATGGTGAGCTCAGACAGATCAGCCTTATGTTCTAGGACTCAGAATGTTATGATCTAAGCACAAAATTTACCATAGTCAAAAAAAAAAAGATGCAGGTTAAGAGATATCACAAACTAACTGTGATTTGTGTCATCATTGCATAGCATGTATCACTGCCATGGGAAATGCATTCCAGGCCACCACTATCATACAACAAAAATAAGAATAAATGTGTGAAAGTATTTAGGAAATTAGTGGTTTCCTTCCAATATTTTTAAAGGGCTCTTAATAAGTTAGGCTCTGTCTGTCACTTTCGCCTGTTTCTACACATCAAAAGTCCCAATAAGAGTGTTTTCTCTCATACAGTACCATTTCAAACCCTTAAAGTTGAATCTAGTATTTCCATAATATAGTATCAGGTCCACAGAGTGACAAGTGTATAAACAACTTTTAAACAGGAATCACTGAAAGAGCCAGACTTCTCTTAAAAAAAAAAAAAAGTATAATATTACTGTGTTTCTGAAAAATGCTCACTGATTAAACAAAAAAAAAACTTATTAAAATGTGGAAAGATAATAGGCCATAGACTACTTTTTTGTATAACTTTAATTTCTAGAAAAATGCTGGACATTCTATAATCTATATTTAGAGTTTTAATTTCTTACTATCACTTAGTTTTTTATGTCATTGGCAAAATTTTAATAAGGAAGTCCCACATGCCATCACAGCCATCTGTATTTATCATAAATGATTATGTGCTTCCTACAAATTGCAAAATGTGCATGTGCTATAGTAATGTAATGTATTTTTCTGCCCAAAACTCAAGTGAGAAAAGGAAATAAATTCCTGATTTCCAAACAAGGAAGTAACAGTCTAACAAGGACTTCAATCAGTTTTTAAAAACCTGAGAAACTTAACTCCACTTAGACCACTTAGTTAAAATTTGAGCTTCAAAATTATTTATCCAACAAACTGAATTTTATTTCTATTGTTTTGTCAGTATCTTGGAAAAAGCATCAGTTAAACACAAACCAAGTTATTCTATAATTAGATAATTATTATAATTTTTTTCTAGTGTCCAGAAGCAATTTTTTTTCATAACTAGTATATTAAAAACCCTAACTTTTATTTAAATTTGGTGCAATCATTTTTTTAAAGATTATAATTAAATGGGACTCTCTACTAATACAGTAGTTGCTATTTGTGACAGTATTTGTCAAATGATATCCCACAATATGCAAACTATGACATTTTCACCTTGTAAATAGAAACTGTGACTATGTGATGTCTGTCACTAAATAAACTACAAAAATTCAGTAACCAAGTGACTCTTAGAGAAAATAATGTGACTACTTGGCATTGAAAGCATTGATTGTCCTGTGTTTTTGTGTTGACAGGTCTAAAATTCTGAGCATCATTGATATCAGGGCAAGTTAATTCTACTAGTAAGTGCCTTACTTAAAAGGAGTGAGGAAAAGTTAATGACAGAGAAACTCATCCATACAGAATTACTAAATTTATAGAAAGCACAAATGTCTCAGGAAGTCAGTCAGCTGAAGCATTAAGATGAAGCAGCATGTGTCCCAGCGGCTAATACCAGAACCAACATTGTCTATCATCTTCATTAGTGACCTGGGTAATGGATACAAGTTAGGAGAAAATACAAAACTGGAAGGAGTAGCTGATACACCAGAGGATCATGTTGCCATTCAGAGGGACCTCAACAGGCTGGAGCCATGGTCTGACAGGGAGCTCATGAAGTTGAATAATGGAAATTGCCAAGTCCTGCACCTGGGGGAATAATACCCTGCGTCAGTACACACTGGAGGACAACCATCTGGAAAGCAGTATTTTCTGGCAGACCTGGGGGTTCTGGTGGACAACAAGTTGACCATGAACCAGCAAGTGTGTGCTTGAGGCAAAGAAAATGAACAGCATCTGTTCAATATATGGAAGAGCGTTGCCGGCAGGTCAAGGGAGGTGATCCTTCCCCTCTGCTCAGCCCTGCGGAGACACATTCAGGGTACTGTGTCCAGTTCTGGGCTTCACAGCACAAGACAGTTATGGATTTTCTGAAGCAAGTCCAGCAAAGAGCCACGGAGATGATTAAGAGACTGGGGCATCTGATGTAGAAGGAGATCTTGAGAGAGCTGGACCTGTTCAGCCTGGATTACTGATTATTGATTATACATATTGATTATTGATTATACATCAATATGTATAAATACCTGATGGGTGGGAGTGAAGAAGGAATCAGACTCTTAGTAGTGTCCAGTGATAGGACAAGAGACAATGGATGTAAAACAAAGTGTAGGAAATCCCAATCAAACAAGAAAAAAAAAAACAAAAAACAACACAACACCAAACCGCCATGCTTTTACTGTAAAGGTATTCAAACACTGGAACAGGTTGCCCAGAGAGGTTGTGGAGTCTCCATCCTTGGAGATATTCATAACCCAATGAGACACAGTCCTGGGCAACTTGCTTTAGCTGACCCTGCTCTAAGCAGGGACATTGAACCATACGATCTCCAGAGATGCCTTCCAACTTCATTCATCCTGTGTGATTCTATGTGTTTTCCAAGTTTATACTATTTTGGGCTTCAGCTTTTGGCCATTGTTAGAGAAGACATACCATGCTGGATCGATGTTTAGTCTTCCCAGATATCACTACTCTGAAAAGACACCTGTCTACAGATAATTCTTCCTCTTTAATCTATGTAACATTAGGTCACAGGGGAATATCCAGTGACTGTTGGCTGCACGCAGCTCAAGCAGCACAGTTGTATGCCAAGCTTACATGAGACAAGGAAGACAGTGTACAGGCAAAAGAGAACTGGGTCATCCAGCTGTGAGAGGAATGAACCAGCAGTGACCGCTGATAGCCAAACTGCCCATTGCCCTGGCTGTAAGCTAAAAGTTTGCACTTAATGTCTGGAGCAATCTAACTGTATCTCGTTCTTCAGTAGAGAAGAACAGGTTCCCAGTAAGCCCTGGGAAACCATAGTTATCTCCTTTCTCTGAAGTACTTCCATTTTTCTTTTCTGCCTGTCTACATGTTATGAAGTATGTCTTGTACCTCTTGGTATTACAAAAACTTTGATATGCAGCTTATAGGGTCAGGAGAAATTAGGGACTGACAAAACTGAAATAACTCCAACTGCCTAACACTTCCCTCTGACGTCCCAGCAGATAATAGAGAATTAGCAAGATAAAAGGATTGTTTATAGTTCTAGAGAAGTGTTGTGGTTTTGTTTAGTGAGGGGGGGGCCTAAGGTGGTAGCTTCTGTAGGAAACTGCTAGAAGTCGCGTTCAGTGGACTCGGCCGGGCCTAGGGCGGACCTGCTGCTGGCCAAGGCCGAGCCGATTGGTAGCAGAATGTTCCGTGATAACGCCTCTGCCATAACGTATTTAAGAAGGGGAAAACAGAAAAAAAAAAAGAGAAGAGAAAATATGAAGAAGCTGAGCGGGGGCAGAGGCACAGAGGGGGAGGAGCAGGCCTCATGGGCCTTGCAGGCCTCACCCTCTGGCCTCTCACCAGCTGGCCAACTGGGCCCAACTTGGCCCAGCCCAGCTGCAAGAAGTGGAGAGGAGATGAGATGGATGATGTGAAGAGATTCTGAGAGGCATCTGCCAGCTTGTTGTGAAGAACTTTTCTTGTGAGAGGAACAGATGCAGGCTCCAAGGTCAGTGAAGAAGGAGGGGGAGGAGTAATGCGGCTCCTGGCCAAGATTCCCCTGCAGCCTGTGGTGATGACCATGGTGGAGCAGGTTGTCCCCCTGCAGCCCATGGAGGTCCATGGAGGGGCAGAGATCCACTTGGAGCCCATGAAGGACCCCACACTGGGGGAGGTGGAAGCCTGAAGGAGGCTGTGGCCTGTGGAGGGTCTGCTGGGGCAGCTGTTCTGGAGGGCCTGCACCCCGTGGAAGAGATGACCCACGCCAGAGCAGTTTCACGAAGGACTGTGGCGTATGGGTAGGACCCCAAAATGGAGCAGGGGAGGAATGTGAGGAGTTCTTCCCTCGCCTATGAAGCAGTGGTGTAAAACAACGCGTGATGAACTGGCCGCAACCCCCATTCCCGCTTCCCCCCTGTGGCGCTCGGCGGGGGCGGGGGGGGAAGATAGTAGAGATAATGTTAAGCTTGGGAAGAGGGAGGGGTGGAGGGAGGTTATCTTGTTCTCTGTCTCATTATACCGCTGTTTTTAGTAATAAATGAATAATTTTCCCCAAGTCAAGTGTGTTTTGCCCGTAACGGTAACTTTAAGGATTTTCTACCTGTCCTTATCTCAGACCTTGCGCCATTTTTTCTTATATCATCTCCCCCTATTCTCTCGGAGGGTGGGGGGAGCGAGAGAGAGACTGCGTAGTCTGGTCCTGATCGGGGCTGAACTACGACAAGAAGAGATGACTGGGAAATTTAACATTCAAACTTAGGTCAAGTAAATTTATGCATAAACTGAACTGAAAAGTTACCACCCTTGGCTATAGATTTGACCTAAGGTAGGAAACTGGTACATCACTGGGAAAAAAAAAAGCACAGATATTTTTGCAAGTTTGGAATATTAGAGTAATTTAGCTACCAGGAAGCTACTTTAACGTCTGAACGCCAATGCTTTGTAGACAAATTCGTAGTCATAATTGCTCATATTACTCATCTACAGTTGTTGCACTTGAATATATGTATATATATAAAATATGTAAATACATGGATACATCTTGACATTCAAATTTGCACACTATACACAAACATGCATATGATATATACATATATATGCACATATAAATTGTGCCTACATGTATACGTGTACACACTTAGACAAGATGTAGTGTGATTAACGAGAGTTCTATCAGGCATTTTAATTTCCTTCATGCAGCCAGATAAGTCTTGTGAAATATCTTCATTTTGAAAACAGAAAATAAATTAACTACATCCAGTTCCTGAAACAGATCACAATAAACAAATAAGCATCAGTACTAAAGCAAAATTATTTGTATATTCAATTTATCAGAAATTGATAAATTGTAAGTGCTATTCACTAAAGCTAAATATACTGAGTATTGTCACTTAGTGCCCTAATAAAGTATATATTGAAATTACTTCTGTATCTCAGGTGTTGGTATTTTCACTGCATATGTATACCTACAGTCTTGAGTCTAAATCCAGTGCTTCTTGGATCTGTATGTTTCAATATTTCTTCTGTCTTGGCTTGCAGTCATATCCTTTCATACTAGCTGAATGATGAGGAAGTCCTGATGAGGAAATATTTGAATGAGGGAACCATTCCTGGAACATCCAGCAAATTGTGTTGGTACTTCAGGCAAAAGAACATCTTGTAAACTGTACCATACTTCCCACAGCTGAATGTAGGGAAGCACCATGCTGAAGGAAAGAATATCCTTAATCTAAACTTTCACCAATTCTATGTAGAAAAGCTTGCAGGGCAGTTTTCCTGATTACATAAACCAGAATGTCCCAGAAAAAAAATTCTACTTGGGATAATTATATTTCTCTTAATTTAAACCTCAATTCCCTTTTATAGTTTTAAATAGGTAAATTATTTTTGACAGGCTATCTTCAGTGCTAGAAAACCATATCGTTTCCATGTAGACAAAGTTCGTGTTAGTTGATTTAGTGGGCTCATGGTGCAATTTGTGAATCTTAAAGATTCTTTGATTGGAAAGAAGAAAATTCAACACAAGATTGTATTATCATTGGTTCTATTAAGTAGGGGTTTTTTGTATGCACAGAGATTTTAATCTCATTTAAAAACTAAATGTGCAATTTTCCCCAGGCCCATCCTTGCAAACCTGAAGTAGATTTCAACTCAAGTATAAAATGCCAGAAATTTAAAACTCCTAAACACTATAAATAAAAAAAAATAATATAGACGTCATTTGATTTTTATGGGCTGTTGTTTTCTGTTTGTAGTACTCTTTAGTACCCACTCAGTACATCTGCTTTATCCATGTAGGCCATGTGAAGTATTTGGCATCTTTTTAAAGAATGAATACAGCTACACTGCAAAGTAAAAGTAACGTTTTGAAATTCTTCTGTGAATTATGATGTAAGGATCTTCAGCACACTTTTCCTGAATTCTTCAGTATGTCAGTAATATTGTATAACTGATCTGTTTATACAGGAACTGATGCTGCTTCTTTTATCTATAGGAAACATCTATATTTTAAAGAAGTGGAAGTCTGTTTCCACCCCACTAAGTAGAGCTCCCCCACTCTGATAAGACAACAGCCAAAACAACTAGGTTAAATCTTGATTCAAATTTAACTAAGATTTTAGTTGGAGTGAGAAACTCATTTTCATTTTAAATATTCCAGCTTAAGAAGCAGTAGGCTTCCAGCATTTTTAAAAATATTAGTGGAGAATTCTACAGTTCCTTCTTCCTACACTTCAGTTCTGCTTTAGGCAGCAGAGAAAAGCAGAGTTGTCAGATAAATATAAACTGTACCACTGGCAGTCTTCTCCAATGCAGTGGAAGATCCAGAAAAATAAGAATATTTTGCTCCAGGCTCACCTATGAACCCTTTTTCTGTCCATTTAAATTTCTTCTTAGTTAAAAGGGATAGAACACTGAGATGAATCTGAAATATTGTGCAGTTCTTGGCGAGGAAGTTTTAATACTATTTTTACTTCCCATTCTTTTGTTAAACTTTCTTGTCCTTCATTCTGTCCATTCTTTTCAATGTGACAAACATTTCACCTGTAAAATGATCACTCCTCGCTCAATTGAAAATCTGATCAATCCTCACTCAACTGAAAATTACATTATGCATGGATATATAAGAACATCCTTTTAAATTTCTCAGATTATATGGATGCAAAGTTACATTCAAATGTTTAGCATATTTCTGAAGTAATTGTTGATGTAATCAAACACAGAGATACAAATCACTTGTAGGTAATTTCGGTAGAGTATTATCAAACCTATGAACTGAGCCTTGTGTTTGAAAGCCATCACTAGGTTGTCAGCTTGAGTTCATCCTAAATGTTTTAACAATTATGCACCAGACAGTGACTGAGTTCAGATCCTCCTGGATCGTCAGGCCTCATGGATGTGGCTAAACAGGTAAACTGTTGGTCGTGACTAACCTGGCTTAACTTTTCATCAGTTCAGCAATCAGCACTCCGAGATCTTGAAATTATACTACTATTGTAGCTTTGAGAAAGGACGAAAGATTAAATGAGTGAAATCTCAATAGATAAGACTCTTAATCACTACTGTCTAACAGAACAACGTTACCATCCTGAATTGGTTTCATCATTCTGACAAATTCTCTTTTTAAAGGCTATTCCACTTACAGTCTGCTGGGGTTTCAAATGTCTTGTTTTCAACATCATTAAGAAACATTTGAAATTTGAAGAAACTTTAATTTACTTTTTAAATTATTATTATTTTTGCAACGTTTTAATCCTTACCGAATTTGCTTATATGTGTATTTTCTACCTATTTTAAATATTTACTGCTGAACCAGCATCTTCATCTTAGCGTCTTATTTCCTCTTCACAGTATCACACTTTACTACTTTAATTTACTCTCATAAATTTAGAGATCCTTTATTCTTTTTAGATTCTGTATTTTTATAGCTGTTCCCCACTCACTCTGATTTCCTTCTTTTCAGTGCCTTCTTCCTCCTTAGCCATTATTGTACTTATTTTCTCATATTTAGACTCTCTTGCCCTGAAAGGGCACCTTCTTCTTTTCCCTCGTTGAGTTTCCTGTCCTCTATATTAAGTATTCTGATATAAATGTGAGTCCTATCCTCACCTTGACATATCTAAATAATTTCTTTAGCCCTTGCCACAACATCTGCAAACATCTTGAACCAAGACTTAAACAAATCTCATTTCTCAAAACTAGATCTGTTAGTGTTCTCTCTCCTGTGCTCTTCTTTACATATGTTATACTTTTTTTTTTTTTTTTTTTTTTTTTTAATTCTGAAAGCCCACAATTCTGCCCATTTTACAATGACACTAATGGTCCTAGAGACATTAGCAGCTTATTGGCTTAGACAGGAGGACAGTACCACAGACAGTTTACACGTGAATTCAGAGTCAGAAAAAATATTCTTTAACTAATGGAGGAGATGGAGGAGGGAAGAGTAAAGGAATACAGTAACAACCCAAAGTACTGATGATCTATATGGGAAATTACTATTGTGCAGTTAAGTTCAACTTCAAAAAAGAGCACAAATTTTGTATTTACTAAAAGAAAACCAATGAAAAATTATACACATCTTTGTGGAAATTACCTAGCATTCTGTTGCAGAAAATCTTTTAGAGCTAACGCATTCATAAAAGAGATTGAAAAACATTAATTTCATGGTTGACATAACATTTCATGAATTTGATTTTATAATATCCTGACATGTAAGACTAAGTCACATCAAATAAGAAAACAAAACATTGCTAATATTTTACAGAAGAAGATTTTTGTGTAAGACTTAACTTCACAACCTGGTGGTTTCATTGTGTAAAATGAGTGTTGTTTATATTCATAAGTATCAGCCTATATTGAGACACTCAAGTCTATGTTTCTGGAAAAGGAGACATTTTAAAATGTCATCTTTGCTCCGGAATTTTGACTGATCTAGTGTATGGCAGTTAAAGATAGGCTACAACTAAAATTGTATGCCCCAAATCCAAAACAAAATCTGGTTTGGTTTTTCATTTTCCATTGGATTTTCAGTGATTTTACATAGTTCTTTAATCCTCCTTTGTCCTTCTCGTTAAAATAGTTCTAAAATTTAGCTTAATATTGACATAGTTGTAGCTGCAGTGTTAAAATATGCATAGAATTAAGGAGATTCAGAGAGGAAATAATCTTAAACCAATGCTACCACATTGGTATTTGATATTTTAGTGGACCAGATTTTATTATTCTATTTACTGTTTTATTTTACTATTGACTCTGATACCATTGTAACTTTCTATTCTCTATTTGACAATAACAGAATATTTGTTATTAAAAAAAAGGTAAAACAAGAACAACAAAGCAACCAATGTCTGGAAGCTTATGTTAGCTGAAAGTAGCCTGCAAATGAGGCACACACTTGTTTTCATAATGGCAGTAACTGGCCATTGGATCCATTGGCCAAGCATTGCAGAGAAATATGCAAACCAGGAATTTATCAATCAAGAATGGTGTTTGATTGGAAACAGTAATGAATTTTAGGAAGTCCTTCATTCCAGGTTGCTTGTGAACTCAGATCAGACCAGCTGATCAGAATAGCTCCTTCTACTGTTCCTTCATACCTAAAAATCTCATATCTACAATTATAAAGGGTTTCTTAGCACCCTCCCCACTGCCTTCAAGACTGCCACAGCAGTGCTGATATCAGTAGTCATTGGAAGACTCCTTTTATTTTTGAGCCTGACTTTTAAATTGAATGTTGCAGCACTGTGGAGCATGGTCCCTCCTGCTACTTTTTGGGAACTCCTGTCTCTGTATTAGCAAGTATCAGGAAGGAAGAGATGGTGTTTGTTAGCAGACTGACTCTAGGCTCTGCCCAGCCCGAGGCTGATTTTGATTTGGTGAAGTTTTATCTCATTTCACCCTCTCTCATCGAGCTTTATACTGAGCTTAAGTTTTCAAATAAGACTTGCTGAGGTAGAAAGTGATATTTCCTATGCGAAGGAGCCACTGTGCTGTATCATTTTCTCTGGAATGCTCCTTCTTGAGAGGAGATCCAGTTGTATTTAGCATTACTTTGACTGAAAGCTCTTGTATGCACTGCATGCATGTACTTCTTCCTGACAGGCAGACCAGCATATTTGAAGTAATACATATGTTAACCTCATGAATATTGGTGAACGATACGAGTGAAACTAGATGTACTGTTTATGACTAGTATTTGATAAGAGTCAGAAAGTGATGGCAGGAAAATAAACTTGATGGTATTTTTGCTAGAAATACCTCAGAATAATTACTGGAAAGAAAAGACACTTAGGTGCAATTTCTGGAGAATGTGGGGATTTGTAAAACATTTAAATAACTGGAAGAAACCATAAAAGATGACTAGATAAATGCAAGGCATAGTTATCAGAAACTTGCTGAAAATGCTTGAGATTTTGTAAACCACTAAAAGGCAGATATTTTGGTAATTAATACACTCAGCAGAGTGGTAAGGATTTCTAAATTCTTCTAGCTCATCTACCAGCATCTCACACTCCATGTTTCTATTGCAACCAGTATGCTGCAAATTGTTCAGAAGAATAATTCTCTCTCCATCTAATTTTTGAAAGGTCTTTTAACTGAAGCGACATGAGAGAAAAGTCAAAATTGCAAACATTTTATTAGGAATAATAAAATAATTTTCTGTTCCTTTTCATGACAGTATGAATTTCAAACAATTCTGATTTCAAAATATACATAACCAGTAGGACAGGCAGAGACTGAGACTGATTCTATAGCTTTGTGGTCATTTAAAAGGTGTGAGAACCTGCCTTTCCCACAGACTTATCATGTATTTGGGAATTTTTTCTAATAGAATTAATACATTCATCCCTCTCAAAATTTCAGCTTTAACAAGCTAGCATAAATTAATCAATTTAACAAATCTGTGGTTTAAAGCTTCTATCAAAAGACTCAGCATACTCTATATGTTAAGACAAACTGCACATTAAGATGGAGAATCTCACTGGAGAAGACAGCTACTGAACAGTAAAAGGTTAAAAAAAAAAATGGAGACATAGCAACCAGGAAGAGTATTAGATGAGAAAAGAATATCTCTATGGCCTTCCAACATTGTCATTTACAGCATATATTCTAGACAGAAAAATGACCAAGAACATACAATCACAGTAAATGTTAGCTAAAAAAAAGTCAGGGAGAAATATAGAATTCTAATCAAGTAGTCCTAAGAAATCCAAGGAAGTTAATATAAGTTGATGAATTTCTATAACAGTACTAAAATTATCTCTACGTCCAACAATGAAAAAGGTATACTGTTTCTTAGGAGATTTTGTGAAACCATTATTATATCCTAAATCATACTGTTAAATATAGATCTAAGGTAGAAAATGACTGGCCACGTATTGGCTTTGCACATTTCAGCTGTGGAAAAATTGGGAAGATGGCAAAATAATTCTTCAACCTAACAGTTTTCTTCCCAGATTAAAAAAAAAAAAAACAAAAAAACCCAAAAAAAACAACACACACAAAAAAAAAAAAAACCAAAAAAAAGGTACTACTTTGATTCTCTTGATACGCACATAACACTAATTTTTTGGTCATATCTTAATCTTTAATGAACATTTATTTGACTCTAATAGCTTGTCTTATGAAAGCACTAAACAAATATTAGTGTCAGGGATTTTATGATGGTTTTCCCAGAATCCTTTGGGAAAAGAAAGTGATATCATTCACAATTATTGTAAAGGACACAAATTCAGTTTCTATAGCATATAAATGTGCTAAAATGCAATACAACACAGTATAGCAATATTAGTTCAGATAGTTCTGTTGGCTGAAAAGACTACCTTCATACAATTCTGTCTCACTGCAATATATGAAACAGATAGTGGACCAGGCAAGATCTTAGAGAATTAACTCTCTGTATTTGTTTCTTTAAATCTAAATTTCAATCTAACATAACCTAGTTTTAAGTGTTAGGGGGTTAAGAAATAGTTCAGTTACAAAAGTGGAAGAGGACAGCTTAATGACAGCCTGTTCTCCTGATTTTAAGAGGAAACATCTTTGTCCAGAGATGATTTTCAGCAGTTTAATCAATGGTTCAGTTCAAGTATCACTGACCTTTCATGCCATATGCCCTCATGCAACGACATGCTGTAAAAGAACAAGCACAACTGGCACATTAATCACAGCATCCACTATTAAGCTTGATCTTCTTATTCAGAGGATACAGATTCCTCTTGTATCTTCTCAAGGAGAAGATACAAGAGGAGCTTCTTCTCAAGGAAGAAGATACAAGAGGAACTAGAATTTAAAATACAAAAGAGATAAGTTAGTGTATCACAAACTTAAGTGGTGCAGAGAAGAAAAGACAAGGATAAAACAAAACAAAATATTTGAAAAAAAAAAAAAAAAAAGGGTAAAATGGGGCTTATCTCCTCCTGTCAATCAAGAGTTAATTAGATCCACTATGCTGTAAAGAATTCTCTCCCTAACAGACCTTGTTTAAGGTGTATTTTATTACGTCAGATGATCTTTCTCATATAGTCAACTGGAATCAGTTTTGTTTATGGATATATTAGCAGACATATATGGAACATCTTACTTTCTATTGGCACTTTCACAATGCAGTTTTAAGTGAATAATTCAGCATATACTTCATTTTTTTGGGGTCCTTTAATGGTTGGAAAGTTCACATTATGCATAATTTCTTTTGAAACTACTTATAAATGTACAGTGCATAATCTAGTATTAAGGGGACGTGATTGGATTTTGGTTCCATTTTAATGTAAAAAAAAAAAAAAAAAGTTACAGTTCCTCACCGTTTTTCCCTGTCTAGATGTCTATAAAGATCTTAGTTGATCTTTAGTTCAACCCAGTTGCAGAAAATCTTTTATTTAGATAATCTGACACTACATTTTCAGTATAATCTACATTTGTAGCTCTTTGTGTGAAGACCATAGAAATTTAAGCATAATTTCATAAGGCGAAATGTTACCGTGAATGATAAAAATCTAAAAAAAAGGCTACTAGATTAAGAAAATACTGTGAATATTAAGACCACAGAACAAATGGTTCTTTCTTGCAGGTTTCAGGTCTTCCATAATAGGACACATATCCTTCATGTGTGGCTAGAAGTAAACATGTGTACCTTAATAATGCTTTCTTTTTCCAGCTCAAAATAGTCCTATAACCCTATTACAAGGCAATGTACCTCAGCTGTGATCTGTGGAATACCTGTGATCCCGATACCATTAGAAGGAAGGAAGGAAGGGAGCAGAAGCACATACCTTTTTAAGCAAGGAACCAAACAAAACTGAAGTAATAAATATTTGGAAGTTCAATTTATTTTTTTATTTTATTGCCAATGAAACCTATTGAGACAACCATGCACAACTTAAGATTAATTTTAAAAATGTCTTTCTTAGATTTTAAAATCTAAATGCCCTTACCCTGATCAGGGAAAAAAAAAAAAAAAAAAAAGAAAGTTTTATTGCATTCCTTTTCAGTTATTCTACATTTTTGTTTCCTTTAGTGGCTGCTGTAAGTTTTGCCGACATTATTTTTATTTCAATAGGACAGATGTACAGCATTTGAAAAGGTGTAAACTTACATTCCACAATACATACCTAAGGATGAATTAGGAGTACAGTCAACTTTAATCCACTGACATTATCAATGCATATATCTGAGAAGTCGGACAAAAATTGATAATTCATCTTTTATTACAAATAACACACTCTGAACTTTATTAACACTGAATATGTCAGTGCATTCCAGCTCCAATTTTGTTTAGCCAGGAGGTCATCAATAGCAACAGTAAAATTTCTGATGTATTATTCCAAAATAAAAGAACTTGACAGACCTACTTCAAATAAATTATTCCTGTTAATACATGATGTTGCGCAGTGAAGAAATAGTCAATATAAAGAAGACAGAGAACTAACAAACCTAACAAGGTAAAATACTTCCATATCTTTCTTGTAGTAGTCCTGATAAACGTGCAATCGTTTGTTTTCCTCAGAGAATCTCTGAAATTCAGATATCTTCAGCCTCCAACAACATATAAGCTACTATCAGTACACAGAGACTGGGCATGTTGACTTGGAATGGTTGAACATAAAGCCCCAGAGTACCATCACTGCCAAGATATTTACTGCAGGAGAAATTACTTTACAAGGCTCGAGGAACAAGCTGATAAGAAGTTTGCTGAGTTTTCTACTTTAATTCAAGACAAAATACATTCAGAGAGACTGATGCCAATTACAGTAAGAGAAACTGAGTAGCGACTCAAAATCTTATCTGCAACTAGAAAGCACAAATGTTTTAATTATAATTTCTTCCATTATATATTTCTAATTTTCAAGTGACACTTTTTTAATGAAGATAATGATATAGGTCATTTTAATTTTATTCATACTTTATTCCAAAAGGTCTGTGTACTCCCAGTTCTGATTCTCCACGTTCTAGTGATTTTATAGCATATTTCATTCATGAGGAATTTTTAAATCAATGTCATGAAAACATGCAAATGTAAAAGTTTTTAAGAAGGTGACTAACAGGCTGATGCGTGTACAGAAGATGGGTGTCTGAAATGATATAGGTCAGCAGTCCCCTTATTATAGGAAGACTGAGAAACCATGGGAGTAGTTACGTTGGAGAACAAAGTTGAGTGAAGTAAAATAATCACCTACATCAGGATCTTGTCTCCTCTAGTGATCAACAAAGTGTGCCTGGGGGAAGAGTGGAAGAACATGGCAAGCACCTAGTGATTTTTCCCAAGAATATTCTCCCACCTCCCACTCTTCAACAATTTGCGCATCAGGCCTTCCCCAAGTCAGATGTGAGGTTCTGCTATTACTAAACCTTAAGATTTTTTTCTGCCACAAAAAAAAAACAAAAACAAAAAAAAAAAGACAGTTGGAAAAGTCCTGCTTAAAAAACTTGCTCCACAGGTCAGGATAGGATTTGTTCTTCTTTATTTCTATCTACAAAGGATCATATGAAATAAATGAGGACTGACAGTAGTTCATACCAAAAACCTCTGAGTAATGAGGGCATATGCATACAAACTAAATAAACTATTATTCATTATTCTTCTTTCTAAAAAATTTCAGTTCCCAAATCAGGAAGTTGAAATAGTGTCACCTGACTTATGCAGCCATCAACATCTATAAGCAGTAAATAGCAAAACTGAAAAAGCTGACTCAATCTTCCACAGATCAGCCGAATGACAAACATTGGGTTTTGTCCAAGTACTCAGTAGGTGCTTGTATTCTCACAAGTATGTTAGACAGTTAATATTGTTGTAGAATTCACGACTGCCCCATGAGTAACACACAAAGTAAAAAATTACAAGCTGAATGTAGCTTTATTGGCAATGCAGTAATTAAACAAGGTCTATCAGATGACTAAGATGGTACTTATAGTAATTACTGAAAATTACTTTTTTTTAGTTAAATTGTCTTACCAGTTATGAAGGGTTTTTATTTGGATATGTCAAAATAGGGTTTTAACACATGTATTTAGACATCTCAGTAAGTTTTCTTCTGCATTAGTAATTTATGTCCTAACATGTCATAGCTGCATCTCTAAGCAGGACACTTCATTGACTTGAAAGGGATTTGGCACCAACCTACAACCCACTGATGATTAAGATCAGACAAAAAGAAATGTTAACATCTTTTTTAATAAACAAAAAGGAGGGGTTGTTTTTTTTTAATACAGAATAATAATATGAATCTGAAGCAACTGTTCTACATCAATATCTGGAGGAAAGAAATAGAAACTATTGAGTGCATCTCACCAAAAAAAAAAAAAAAAAATTTTGAATAATTTTGGAATGAACTAAATCTTTTGAAAATGTTAGCAAAGAAGGATAAAAACGGTGGATCCAAGGAATCTTTATTCAAAAATTGTTACTTCAGAACCACAAAGGATCTGCAAACAGGTCTGACCATGTATAACTGCCACTATTTCTTACCATTGCTCAACACAGATAACAGGCAGTATGTTCTATGGTCTTCCTTGCTTTCTCCCAAGAATACAATCAATGTTTCCTGTCGCAAAAAGTACTGCCTTGTTCCTATATGGCTAAGCGTATAAGGGTCAGAACACTCATCTAGGCCACAGAAGATGCAGGTGAATGTATGCCTTATTCAACTAGAGGATTTAATCTGATTATTTTGTATACTATAAGGCCTGTGACCGCAGAGCTCAAAAGTAAATGCCTTGTTTAATATTTTATTTCACTCTCTAAAAATAATTAAATACTACCTCAAATAAAGAATTGCTCTCTGCTTTCTGATGTTTATGATTCTCCCTTGCAAGTGTCCTATTTCAGAAGACTGATGCAAATGGAGATCCCTGTTCTATCAACTGGAACTAAGATGTCAGCCTACGACTTGTATATCAGAGGTGAACATTTTGATTCCTGCATATCCAGACATCCACACACAGCCTGTACTGTAACACTCATAAGCTATCCTACAGCTGTCAATACTTCCTCAGAAATTTTTGGTTTTTTTTTTTTGTTTGTTTGTTTTTTGTTTGGTTTTTTTTCCCAAAACATTTAACAAAACCGACACCAGAATTTTCTCACTAGCCATATTCTCTGATTCAAAGCATTTTCTGTCAGAAGATTCTGTTTTGCAAGTATCACAAGGAAGAGCTTCTTAAGCACAGAAGAAACTGATTTAGGCCATGACATTACATTTTTCCAATAAAAATCTCAGTTCAGCTGCTCTGCCAAGAGTTCTGATACTATTCACAATTTAATCATCCATATAACAAATCAGCTCATTTAAATTTTTTTCCATTCTAATAAATTTGTTATTCTAACAGTTAACCAGAGATTAATGTTTTCCCAAGATTGCCTCTCCCTTGACATTTATAGGATTCTTTTTAAATGTCATTGATTTTTCTTAATAAGATGACTCTTTCTAAACCAATACATATTGCAATTGCAATATATGCAATTAGACTTAATACACAAGGCAAACACCATCCTGCTAAGGACTTTTCTTTTAATATTAAATCAGCCTCAACTCTGCAATTCATTGTGGAGTTGCAGTGAAGTCTTCAGGACAATTCACTGTCAAAGAGTACAATTTTATGTTTATTAACTCCACTATGAAGTAATCTAAGTGCAAGAGTTTAGCATAGTTAATAAGGGTTTTGCTAGATTAGACCAAATCAGTGAGTAAGATTATTTATTTGAGCAACCTGCTCACCTGTGTGAATGGCTCACCTATTCTAAGGCTACTGGAGTCCACTTCAAGATTTGATATCACTATCCCCTACAAAAGAAAACCATAAATCTTTACACAAATACACACGCACAGAATCCCACCTGTCAGATGCCATATATTCATCCTTTTCTTAAAGTTATTCAAGAAAGGCTATTTTTTTTTTTTAAAAAAAAACAAAGCAGCCATAAAAAAAAAAAAAAAAAAAAAAAAACTTGTCAACTTCATCCCTTCTTTGAAGTAATTGCAAAACAGGGTTTTTCCGGAGAAGTTTTAGTTTTGACAAATTATAAAATGTTCACTATATTTTTAAAACTTAAAGCCAAATTTACTCTAAAAGAGAAAAAAAAAGTCTTTGACTGAAATTCTTGTATGTTGCATTAATTCTTCAAACATTTGCAATATGACTAATCTGTGCGGGCTACTGTACACTGCAAGTTCTCCTGTTTCCTAAAATGCTCCAAATTCATTCATGATATGGTAGCCTCAACACTGGCATACTTATTAAAGCTGAAAACACTAATTTTTACCATTGCTCCTCTTGAATGTTGTAGCTGAGGAGACAATTTTTAATATGACAGTCAATAGCTTTCAATAGCGTTATTTCTATTTATCTGAACATTAAACTAGTACTGACCTTTATGCTGCCCTTACCGTATGAGAAAATAATACGGTTTAGTCTGAGCAGGAAAGAGAATCCTTTAGTTGTCCTTCAGCTAAAACCCAAATACTTTCTCTGACACTGAAAAACTGTGTGTGTTTTGTAATTTAGACTGCTCATGGTCAGATATTTCAGATAGAACTAGTGAACTGTCAGTTTATTACATTTCAAATGTGTTTACTTCTATTAAATTTATTGCAGCTTTCATTGAAATAAGACTGAATGCTTTTCTTACACAGTAAAGTGCCTTTTGAATATCATACCTTCTAGCACCATGAAACTGTCTGAAATATCGGAGATTAAAAGTGGTGTGATAAACTGTCAGCTGGTCTTCAAAATATATACAAATATTAGGTCCAGTTTAAAATCAGACTGCCTAAAATTATGTCCTTACAAATCTATTTCAGAGCTCTAGATTTTCAAGTACTTAAGAATGATTTGAACTCAATATTTTTGTTTGCTGATACCAGAGCATAATTTCACACCAGCTATAAATTCAGCCACCTCATGCTGCTTGAAACTAGGACAGCTACTGCCAAGAATCTGTGACAGTGAAAACTTAGTACAGTTGCCCCAAAACAGTCTTTAGTAATTTCTTCTATTGAGGAAATGATTTGTTCTGCTTTCCTTGCTCATTTTCTTACTCATTACTGGATAAGCTCTCCTTAGTTTCTCTTTCCCTGAGGTCTTGCAGGTCACTTGGTCCCTTTTCTATATATGAATACATCTTGAACAATATATACAACACCAAAAATTGGGAAGCACTGCTATATGTAGTGGAGAAACGAATAGAGATCTTTGGGAAAGGAAGGGAAAGATTGCTTCTGTTAAAGAAAAAAGCTACAGGAAAGTTCTGCAGAATAGGTCAAAAGCAGAAAATACAAGAAATTAAAAATACTACTGAACAATTACAGTTTATATTAAGTGAGTTATTAGAGTTCGGGTGTCACAAACGAGCAATGTGAACACAAAAAAAATGTGATTCAGAGATGTGGATATAAAACCAGTAGCAGAGTTTCGCTGCTGATTCCAACCATGTTACACATTTAATAAGCCAAAGCCCAGTAGCCTACGATTGATCAATGGACAAACCACGTACTAACTGCCATTGAAATTCTTTCACTTGTTAGGGATGGGTGTGTGAGTATCAGTGAATAAAGTGACCCCTACTTCTGTATGAAAAATTGTGTGCCCACTGTTTTAGACACTTTTGTAGGGTAATTATCCCTCCTCTTTGGCATCTTTCTAAGGAGAACTTAAGGAAGTGAGATGCATAACTCTCAGAGGCAGGAACATTCCGATGTTTTAAGATCTTAATGAAAGTGTACATAGCCATTGTATCTCACCTTTGTTATCTCTGTAGGAAAGACAGATTTAAACTAAGCTCAAAAAACTCTTTATATCCGCTCTTCCAAGAAAGCTTCCCTGCTTTGTGGATCCACTTATTTATTATGGGCTTTACTGTAGGGCTAGTGGATGACCTACCGTAAGAAGAGAGATAACTTCTTGTGCTGGGAACTACAATATAAAAGTACAGTAAAACACAGCCCTGTTTTCTTGTCTAATGAAGATTATTATTTTTTATTTTCAACTAGGTCATGCTTTCCTTGAATATGACTAAGATTTGGGCAGCACAAATGACAGCAAAACCAAATTGAAACCTTACTTAAAACCATCAGGTGATACTACTTGAAAAAACTAATGCAAATAAACACAGACACAAACTCTATTTTCATTTATCCAATATATTTCAAAGCCGTGACTTCTAATAATTCTAAACTTAAGTAGTCATTTAGGAGCACTTATTTAAAGGTAACTGAAATTCAGGTAAGGTGATCTACAGGATTTAAAAATAATACATAATGCAAAAAAAAAAAAAAAAAAAAAAAAGGCTCCTAGAAATATTTTTTTTTTCCTGATTTTGCAATAGCACTGAGCAGTGGTGTAATTTATCTGCCCAGTGCACTGCCAGATATATTTATATTTTAATTCTTCTCTTCCCAAGTAGCAGTGTAAAGTACATGGTAGCTCTACGGCAAATTGAGTACCAGTTCTATTACTTCAGTTTAGCAATCCACAAATTGTAAACTCTGAAATGCTAAATAACAGGGTAAGCACACATCATCAAAGCAGGGCCTGACAAACTGGATATTTACCCTGCAAATTAACTGCATTTTAAGCACTCCTAAATGAGTGAAAAAGACAATCTTAGACATGTCAGTCCATACAACAAATTTCATCTGCTTGTGAAGATGTGTAGTAGCTAACCAAACAGTGTAAGAAAAGGATTTTATTTAACATATTTATGCCTGGTAGATGAACAGCAGCTACCAGTTTCTTCTATGTGGCTTTGCCTTCCACCTGGTAATTTTTAGAAAGCATTGCTCCAGAAATTGGAGGAATTCATAATAATTGTGTAGTAAATAGCCTTAAAATTCTTTTATTCCAATTGTTTTACTGTTAATACTTTCTAAACTGGTCAGTTTTACCAGAGACAATGTCACACACAAGTACTGAGTGAATGTGTGCAGCGGTTTCTCTTCACAGGAGTAAAATGCATCTTAGTCTTCCCTATAACAAGTTCCATAATAACTGGTAATTAAAGTCCAAATCATCAACATTGTAGCTAAATAAAACTAGCAAGGTAATTTAACCATTAGTATGGCTTGAACAAAAATTAAAGATTGAGAAAGATAATAAAATACCACCAATTTTCTCCACTTTTCATTTATTCTGCTCACTGAGGCTCGCACCTCCACATGAACTAAGGGAACAGGAACCTTTGCAGAGGTAGCACTTTTGCTGTTCATTCATTGTTGTCTCTGCCTGTCTTTATTCCACTGCTGCCCTTTCAGTCAAAAGCTTCACAGGACACACAATCAAATATTTTTTTTGAGGATAGCTGTTGTACAGTATTTGCTAACTGAGATATTTTGCCTGCAGAAGCACCCTGCCAGTTACTCTCTAGCTGCCACACCATCTGCTGTTTCATTGCTACCTTTCTTTTTCTCAGCACTTGGGCCCTCATAGAAAGAGGGATGTTATACCAAATATGATAATAGGACCAAAGATGGAATTTCAATTTGCCCACTGCTAATGAAAAGCATACTAAGAAAGTTATTCTAACTACCTGCACATTTGCATGGCAACACATGCTGAATTACCTATGAAAGCCTTATTTTGTTGCACAGAGGATAACTCTATCACCTATAAAATGAACAAGTCAGGTAGGATAGAATAAGGAAGATAATGGATAACACTTTTTTAGGAGTTAGGAAGATCTAATTAAATTCACCATGTAACGAATGTAGTCCATGTAAAACAGAAACAGAAATCTGTTAGAATGGAAAAAGTGGTTTTGTGGAAACTAAATGCTCTAGTCACCAAGAGAAGGTGGAAATAACGATGATAATTATATGTACAGAAAGGTGTAAGGAAATATCACAGTACCTCTTCTGTGGTTTTCCTTGAATTTTGTAATTTACAAAGTTTGACACTCGGTAGATTTGTCATTGTGACTGATTTACGAGTTCCCTTTCTAGTACCTAACAACCACTGTGGCATATTTCCATCACCTTTTTGAGCCTTCCCTGTGACCTAACCCACTTTTGCTTGGCCCCTTACCCAGACAGGCAGGCAACAGCATGAACTGTGGTTGCCTGAGACTCATTCTAAACTGAGTCACCAGCTGGCTGCTCTCAGCTTTCGGATGAGCCAAAAAGAAGCAGCTCCTAGCTGTTGGAAGGCCCAGTGACTGGATCTGGAGGCACATGCTGCCTCTCAATCAATGTTGGGATTTTTTTTTTTTTTTCCACTGTAAGAAATTAATTTCTTTTTTTTTTTTAAACTTCTACCTCTCTGTTGAAGATGCTAGATAAGCTCAAACATAATAAGCAAATACATAAATGGACACAGAAAGACAAAACAAATGCATAAATCTAATCTTCTAAGGAATCCAAGCATAGCTTTTTAAGAAATAACACTGATTTCATAGTAGAAATTTGAATTCATTAGGGAAAAAGGTAAAGGCACAAAAATTATATTGAGTTTCTAATTGAGAGCCAGAATATTACTGTTTCTTAAATTCTTAAAATCATTATTGTTTCAGTTATTTCAATAGCAGAAAGATTACTAGACGGTTATTTTTGTTCTGCAGAGAGAACATTATATTTCCTTCTCACACACCAAACTTTTATTTCCAAATAAAATATTTTACTTCATAGGACAGTATGTTCTCAAAACTTAGAAGTCACTAAGTTAGGTCTCCCTAGAGGTGGTAGAAAACATTCACTTCTGAAAGAACACCTAGAGAAACACAATGTTTGGGTCTCAGAGGACAAAAACAATGCTCTTTCAATTTATCAAGACCAGACAGAGCCACCATGGAGGTATGTTAAAGACTGTGATGTGGTTTTTTTACAGTTCAAAGACACTGGGATGAACTGAAGTGGCATTAAAAGTTTGGGCTAACAAGGAAATTTTGGGGGGAACCAGAAAGAGGGAACTGTTGGAGGCTACTTCTCTAACATGTCAAATTTACTATTAACATATTCTTTTGCTTTCAGGAGACTGTGAGACTTATGTGATATCTCTTCTTTCTCTTCATATCAGTCTGTATTCTTCTCCTGGGCCTCCCATCTAGGTGGGATTAATAGTTTTCACCTGCGCACAAATGCACAGGGAATTAGATAAAAGGACTATCTGACATACCTGTACACAAGGCCTGTGATCTTTGACATTTCAATCTTAAGCAAGGCAGCAAATTAAGTAAAATATAATTTAAGAGACACTGGATATTTGGAGATGAACAAATAGTCATATGAAACACATTACAGACCGTACTATAAGTTAGGACATGTATAGCAAATAAAATACTGGAGAAAAAAAAACTCAGAAAAAAAAAAAGACATCTCAAAACAATAAATTTGATATATTTCCAGAAGCACAGATTATATAACAATAAATATACTTATCTGTTTGCTCTATTCAGAGGAGAATAATTCTCTATTAATGAAAAGTAATGAAAGAGTAGTCTGAGACAATATTCCTTCTTCCTTGAACTTACAGGTTCCACATAGGCTCTAACATAAAGGTACACAGATGTCACGAATCCTGATTTAGGATCCTGCTGACTGCATTAATTTTCAGAAAGAACATGATCTACAAAATGTGTATCTATGACATGATATATAATCCCAAGTAAGCAAATCTAACATTTGCTAATGTTATCAATGCTATGGGTTTCTATCCTTTTAGCTTTCTATTATATATACTCTGTAAGTAGTATCATCTGTATCTATCCATGTTCATGACATCTTGTCTCTGTTGCTTTCATCTTTACTTACTCGCTGCATTGTGTAAATAAGATTTTAAATAAAATCAAGCAACATAAAAGACACATGGGACCTAGTTTCTGTGGCAGTATGCATATCTATATGGCCGCATCACCCTGCCCAACAGCTTTATTATCCCAAACTACTTACATGCTTCAGGCTTCTTCCTCAAGGCGGCACTTTCAGAATAACCCAGTGTATAGGAAGACATGGCAAGTGGCAGCTGGCTCAACAAGATATTTTTCATTTCATGTCACAGGGAGTCCACTATGGAAGAACTAGTGGACTCAAGGAAGTTGATCAGCTGCAATCTTCTGATGAAACTGGAACTGGACAAAATCTGATTTTCAGCATGTGGAAATTATAAGTAATTATGCCAGATGGAACTATTAGATGCAGTTTTACACATTTCATTTAATTCCATATAGAGTAAAATATAATCTGGAAAATATTTTCCAGTTTTTTTAAGGTATCGCCAACATCCTCCTTCCTCTGACTAAATAATACCTTATATTTGAAGTTACTGTCCACAGGTTGTATCCATATAAGCAAATGAAATATTATACACATAAAAATATAAACATATTCCATATAATGATAAAGCTACATTCAGAAAACTAGGATTTGGGGAAAAACAGAGTGAGAACAGTTTTCCTTTGGGAGAAACTGAAGTATCTGCTGGAATGCTCAATTAGCAATTTTAAACTTGCTAACTTACTTCTGCGCTGCCTCCACTCACATAGCCAAGTGTTCAAAACCAGATTCTCCTTCTCCAGCTTCCCTATTTAAAGCCTTCTTGGTCCATCCTATTTAGCAATGTGGGCAACAGCATTTATTTTTTTTCATCTATAAAACACCTCCCTAAACTGGAAAAAAAAAAAAAATGGAATGGTCAACCTACTGGAACCATTTGTTAGCTATACACTATTTGGTCCAGATTTACCCGGCTGAGAAGGTCACAGACCTCTTTGGAATGCACCTGCTGTGACAGTCATGGTCTCAGTGACATGACACAGTAGACCCTGTGTGGCTCTGTAGCCTCAGTTACAGCCAGGGTTTTCACAGTATTAGGAGTATAATTGCAACTAATATGGTCGTTACTGAAACAGTTAATCCTTTTCCAAGGCTACTGGTTTTCAATTAACCTATTTCAAAGGATGCAGGCAGATGGCATCACTTGCAAAGCTATTGTTTTAGTTTGTCATGGGACAGACAAAGCAGCACCTGGAGAGCATTCAAAAGGTACCAGCAAACAGGATAAATGCAGAGCCTTTACGTTTGAGAGAAATAAATTCAATACTTCAACAAATAAAATATCACACATTTTTTAAAGATCACTGAGATGTCTCAATCTATGTGGAAATTTCAGACACATGAGTTTTCCTTAAAAACATTTTGTAAAAGTCCTCACTGCAAGTCTTGCAAAGGCAGATACAAAGTGCCTGAAGAGAACAAATGTAATAAAAAAAATTCTAAACCTTTTAAAAGGCATATGAAGAGTCTAGATAACAAGTTGTCTTATATTTCCTCTTCTGGTTGTCTAATTATTCAGATGTCTCAACAACAACAAAATTCCTAGTAAAGTGTTTGCTATAGTGAACGAGATATAGTAAAGTCGTAGTTCAGCCCTGACCGCGACCAGACTACGCAGTCTCTCTCTCACTCCCGCCACCCTCCGAGAGAAAATTGGGGGATATGATATAAGGAGGTCCATCCGTGGACCTCCATGGGCTGCAGGGGGACAACCTGCTCCACCATGGTCATCACCACAGGCTGCACGGGAATCTGGGCCAGGAGCCGCATTACTCCTCCCCCTCCTTCTGAACTGACCTTGGTGTCTGCAGCCGTTCCTCACAACAGGCTGGCAGATGCCTTTCAGGAACCTTTTTACATCTTATTCACTTCTTATCTCCTCTCCACTTCTTGCAGCCAGGCCAGGCCGAGTTGAGCCCAGTCGGCTGCTCAGCGGGAGGCCAGAGGGTGAGGCCTGCAAGGCCCACAAGGCTCGCGCCTCCCCCTCTCTGCTCCCACTCAGCTGCTTCACATCTTGTCTTTTTTTTTTTTTTTCTTCTCCTGTTTTCCCCTTCTTAAATACGTTATCACTGAGGCATTATCACGGGACATTCTGCTACCAATTGGCTCAGCCTTGGCCAGCAGCGGGTCCACCCTAGGCCAGGCCGAGTCCACTGAACAAAGGGAAGTGACTTCTAGCAGTTTCCAACAGAAGCTACCACCTTAGGCCCCCCCTCACCCAACAAAACCAGAACAAGTATGTAATGTGTTAATAGTTATCTAAATTAAGATTCAGCTCTGAACAATAAAATCCTTTCAGAAGTTTTGCAGAAATCCAGTTATATTGATTACATACATGTAGGAATTTCCAGCTTGGTCCTTTAAATAATTTTCTCATAGATTAGACCATACTATTTGGAGATTTTCTTGTATTTACAGACAAAGATGTACTGGATGTGTCTTCACAGCCTCAATTCCATGGTGCAATGTGTATTGCTATAAAGTAGAGAAGTAAAAATAGAGGTGGAACCAAATAGCAGAGACATCTACTAAGGTACAAATATGATGCAAATGCAGATCACCACAAAAATATTCCATCTGTTTTTGTGCTACATAAAGCCTCAGGCTTCTTTCTCCGTATGTGATGCATTTGAGAACTATTGTTTGGTGCAGATGTGTCCCAGCTTTCTTGGAACGAAGCAGAAGGATCCTTAAATCTAATACGGTACCATTAGTGAGCAACATTACCTCTTTTGAATGTGAGAAGGGAAGACACAGAAAGACCAAAAATGGTAGAAATTATTAGATGGAAAAAGAAAAAAAGAGCAAAATAAATAAAAAGCACAATTAAAAAATAAATAAAAAGCTTTGGGGGGAAAAAAAAAAAAAAAAAAGGATAATAAAGACACTGTCAGGATGCTGGGGTCATACACGTGCACAGGTACATAGAGAAGATGCCCCGCACATTGCGGAGAAGCTCTGTCTAAAAAAGAATATAAGAAATAATCTTACTGCAGAAATATATGAAGACAACTACACGGTTTTCTGCCATTTTCAGTGATTCCTTGTTGATGGCAGACTAGTGAATTGGTCATTTTTATGTGCTATTTGAAGCAGTAAGAACCAAAGGCAGCTTTACACGACTCAGTCTCACACACTGCACCTGCTTAATTACAAGCCATAAAATCAAAGGAAATAAAAATAAGACTGTGGCTTGTTGCTGGAGCCCTCAACGAGGCACATAAACTGCTCTTGTGTGCAGCTGTATTACAAGGAGATAAGAGCTTTTCAAAGCACTTTTTACTTATTTTTTATCCATAACATAACCTCAAGAATTTTTGCACTGTGAGACAGATTAAAGATTACAGATCTTTCTTCATAGATTCCTGTTTCTCACTGTCTGCCTTTTTTCTTGAACTATTTTGAGTCTATGCTAATAGAGGAGGAAATAAATGCAACCAAAACACAAACCCTAGATTAGAACTTGTAAAAAAAAAAAAAAAAAAAGTATGAAGAGGTGCTTAAAATGTACCTTTTGTCCATTACACTTTTCCAGACTTCAAGTGTTCCCACTCCTCACAGACAATATTGAATCATCTGTCAGGAGTCTGCAGATAAATTTTAGACCAGCTAATACTGTAGAAGGTAACTCATCCTTGATTTAGGGAGACCAAGGCTTAAAGGCCCTGCTTGGCTCCATTCAGAACAGAAGCCCAACCTATGTCTGAAAGTGTGGGTAAGTATTCCACGCACTGTGATACTGACTCATTTAGAATTCCTGTCTCTACCAATGATCTTTTAATTTTTTATAAAAATTTAAATAACTTCCTTGGAGAGACTCAGACTATAATAGTATGGAGGTAAAGTTACTTACTTACTATGGGTTGAAGCCAAGGCAAATTGAGATTTAAACATTACTTTTCTTACATCCCAAAACTATTCCTTAACCACCATACTAACTTCTGCTTTGACATCTTTCTTCCTGTCTCTCTTTTCCTCCTTGCTGGGCATACAAAATATCTTGAAGCAATGATAGTACCTCAGAAGAACTAACTTTGACTAATCAGCATTTTCTGCCCCTCTGCACCACATGCACCTGTCGTGTTTGCCTCCAGTTATCACATTCACATAAACAAAATAATATACTCTTTTCATATGTACATGAAGGTATCATGGGGATGACAAACTTGATGTCACCTTTGCAAGAAAACAGCGTGTACCAGTACAAAATAAGGAAAGTTCACTTTCTTCCTCTGTCCTGTCTTTTTCCCCTAATACACATGTATTAAAACATAGACTAACAATGCATGTAGCAGAAGCACACAATGGACATCACAGCATAGTCAGACTGGTAAAATATAATTGCCTTAGGGGGGAAAAAGAAAAAAAAAAAAAGCCTCCTAAGGGGGGGGGGGGGGGAAGCCTCCTGAATTAAATTTTATACTACAAATTTAGACTCCACGGTGAAGTTATAACAACCTCAGAGCTGTGTTATTACCACCACCCATTTGGCCCATTTGACATATTTGCTTAACATGAAAAGTATGCGGAATGCATTTACAGAAACCAAAACCAAAATAAATGCATTGGTCTCAGGTGCAGTATTGATCTACTCTGGTAGTCAGAAATAGAATATACATAAATAGTGCATATTGAAAAAATTGTACTCTGTCATTTCAGAAAAGAAGTATTTCATTTGTTGTAATAGATTACTAATATGACAGATTGCAGACAGAGTAATGTTTACAATATTTTAAGGTTCACCTTGTTTCCCTGTTCTTTTGTGCTGTTTTGGCAGTAAGAGATAATTCATGCTTTCCTTTTTATCTGACTGTGATGCCAGTAAATTATATCTGAGGTTATTTTAGCCAATCAGAAACCCTGATTAGTTGTAGTCTAATTAAGGAATAATGAATGGGGAAGTGACAAATTTCCTCTTCCTCATTTATTTTTGTAATTAAATTGCATACTGTGCATCAATCAAATAATCTACATTATTAGAATTTGCAAACTTTCTTGGAACCCATGTGTCGCTTTGTTGGCAGGAGCATTTATCAGGTTTTATGGCCAGCTGTCAAGAAATCATAAGGTACTGACATTAAGCTATCTGATAAATGTCCTTAAGGAAAGATGGAAAATTATTAGCTGTAGCTGTTACAAGAGTGCTGCAACAGTGGGTAGTGTTTCCATTACATGTAGAAGAGGGTCAGAGCTTGATGTTAAGATAATTATTTAGGTTGTCAGACAACAACTAAGACCTAATAATTCTCCCAAGCTCTTAAACTTCTAGAATTTAGTCTGTGGTGTCATTTGTCCTTCTCTAAGTCTTGATCTGGAGTGAAGAAGTGATAGAATAAACTGAGTACTGAATAAATTAGAGGTGAAAACCTCTATAAAGAAGATGGATAAACAGCTTTACACGTTATTAAGTTCACAAGCAACAGATAAAACATACTTTGGAGGCTTAAATCCTATGCACAAAAGGTGGAGTTAGGAAGTAGTAAATAAGACAGTTTAGGATTGTTCAAAATATAGGGATTTGCTTTTGACAACTTGCAGCTTTTCAGAGAAAAAAAAAAAAAAAAGAAAAAAAAAAAAGAGAGAAAATACAAAATACACTTTTAGCCAAAAGCTCAGTTGGAATATTTCCTTCATGTCATATGATAGGAAGAGTTCAAGATTTATAGAGCCTTCCTCCTGCTTTAATGGGACTTCTATCTGTTCCTATTTACTGTATTCCCCATGCTGTTACACAGACCGACATTTTCCTTAGTAAATAAGACCATCAAGGCCATGAAGCACTATGTGGGGGGAAATGCAAACAGTGTTTCTGTCTTTTAGTGAGAATGAGCACTTGGGGCAACAACTTCAACATTATGTAATCTTTCTAACTTAAATGCTTTCCATTTTCATGCATTTGTCTGGAGAATATTTTGTTTCAACTGTTTATCTATTTATTTTAAATTTTCCTTTATGAAAGCAAGTTCTCGTTGCAAAATGTTCTCTTCAGCTGAAAAACAAGTTCTCACTAGAAAAATATTTCCATCAGGAAGGTTTTGACCAGAGCTTCTAGAGCTCATCCTGAGGCTGACAAAAGTGACTCATTCTCAGTAATTCACAGCATGTCTCTTTTCAGTTCCCCATCTATGAAAGGTGGACAATCACCACATCTGTACATCTACTTACTATTATTAGGTAACATTCAAACTTCTTGGTTTTATTGTTTCATTTTTCTAATTTCCCTTTTTTAATAAGTATCACATGATACCATAGTTATTGCTGCAGTCGGAAGACTTTAACAGGGGGATAAAAAAAAATAAAAATTTCAAATGTAAAAACTGTCATGTACGGCATGAATGCAGAGCATCAGGACTTGCTAGTGTCAAAAATAAGCTGATTCACATAAATTAATTTATATTACCTACAACATTAGCTGCTGACTAGTCTCCCGTATTACATAAATAGAGAAGTAAATTGAAGTGAAATGATATAGTGTCAGCAGTCATCGGAAAACCACTACTGTTACTGAAATAAGGCCAATTTTTTTTTTCTTTTATCCATTCCCTTTACCAAGGTACTATGGTACCAAGTTTTTCTTGGAATTGTTAAATTATATCTGAGGCAGAAATAAACATTGTGCTTGTGATTTGAAATGAACTGGAGAAGAAACCTCATGTTATAATTCTAAATTAAGTTCATAAAAGTTTGAAAAGTCTTTTCTTCATAGAGGAAAACCTACATGATATAAAGGAAACTCCAGGGGAAGCTGCGAGAGGGAGATTTTTTTTTTTTTTCCTGTCAGGTGTTCTGAAAGCTTCTTAACACTCGTAAGTTAACATATCTATGAGTATTTACGCAAGACATAGGCAAGAGGTATCTGATAGCTTACAAAGAAAAAGCTTTGTTCTCAACATAAAAAGCTTCATTTCTTCCTTCATGTTGCTTCTCATCTAGGTTCAGTCTCTATATAAGGATTTAACTTAAATTCTCAACGAAATGCAAGCACTTAGCTCCTACTTGAGAATTAGAATGCAAGAGAAGGAAGTTATGGCCCTGAATTCCTCTGAGAATCTTCTTTTTCCACTTGAAATATCAAGACATGAACAAGAATCCTAACTCTATCCTCTCAAAGATGATAAAAAGAGTAATTACTTAGGTATGTATTCTTACCACTTATTTTCATATAGCAAATAAATAAAATAGTTCACAAATTCCTATGCAGATATTTTGTCACGGTGACATTTATTATTTCTTCTTTCTAGGGATGGATTCCACTAGCCTATATGAAAAATAAGAATAGAACCAACAATTTATTTCAAGCCATATTTTTCACTGCATTGTTTTCAATGAAAAAAAAATAAAGACATAGTCATACAGATAAACCACATTATATTTACATATTGAATTTAAAGATAAAAATAATTTTAAAAAGGAAGAATCCCATGCTTTTGCATTATATCTGGCAGACAACATAATCTACAATTATCAGCATTAATACAAACTCCAAAATCTTGAAATGTTAAGCTTTTATGTTTCATTACAAAAATTACTCTGCTGTAAAACACATAACTATGGTCACGGTTTGAATGACAACCTTTGCTCATTCTGAATGTTTCTCAGATACAATCAAAACATTGGAGTTTTGTGATACATTTGTCACTGGAAATGGGAACTGGAAGGAGGGAGCAAAGCTTTGGATTTTGGTATTTGCAAATGGTGAGTCTGAATATCCTTTCAAATTTCAGTAAGCTGGATCTGCTTAAGGAGGAAAAACACTTGAGAGAAATAAGATTGCATTATTTTAAGCTTCCAAACACAGAAATATAATATTGATCCTCAAAAATCATTATACTGTTGATACAAGGGGAGGAAGAACGAAGAAAACTTCTTTCTGTTAATGCTTCAGGCAACTATCACAAGGGACTTCTAAGTCCTAAATTTGCTACAACTCTCAGCAAATTGAAATATGCAAAACTTCTCAGAGTTTTAATGTAGTAAACATTTGAAAACCCATTTTTCACTATTTCACTGTGAGTATATACCACTAAGCAGCTGGGAAATCTAATTTAGGTCTGAAATCTGCTTAGTTTTAAGATTCTTGGCACTATTTCTGTGGAGGTCCTTGTGTAATGCTTTTACAGCAGCACAAAATGTTATATAATGAGAGCCAAATGTATTGTAAGGTAATGAAATGGCTTTACTCATTTATTGTAAGTGGCCATCTTTTTCCCTTATTCCATGCCCAGCAGGTCAACATGGCAATATTATTTTAATTATATACAATTCTATTTCTAATGTCTGATTTAAGCAATGAGTCCCCTCTGTAGTATTCAAACTATTTAGGAAATGTAGTTTTTATGTGTGGGTAGGTGAGAAAAGAAGTTAAAAGGGCTAAAAAGCATGTTTTAAAATATTTCATCGCTATTTGACACTGTTGACTGTAGTTGTATTTATCATTGCCTAGAAGCAGAGAAAGTGGAAAAAAACAACGTTAACAGGTGCTTTCTGTTTCGATTTTTATCTACCAGTGACTTTCCTTAGAAAAGTGTTCTTGAGCCATGTGCAACTGTTCTCTCTCCCTAGTGACAGAAGCTGTTGGAGAACATTTCAATTCAGCTATAACAGAACTAATTCACTTGAGAACAGCATTATTTCTTATAGCAATTTCTTCTTTATCTAGGTTGCATGTGCAGTTGGTAGCAAATAAGTTCATTTTTTTTTTCTATTTCCCTAGGCCTTATATCTTTGTATAAGAAAATATAAGAAAAACATTCCTCTGCCCATTCATGTTTTAGCTGTAGTATATATTAACTAGGGGTGGTTTATGTTTAGGAACGCTTAGTGCTAGTGAGGTTTATGACAGTTTTATTGGAAGCATTTAACAAGATTCAGTGTTTGTCAGCAGCTGGACCAGCGAGCAGTCCGATGGTCACTGAGTATAAATGCACTGGTAGGCAACAAAACCCAGATCATCCCCAAAAATGAGAAGTAAAAATAAACCTTAAGAGCATTTTACAAGTATTTACAAGCACATTCAAAATTTCAGTTCTTATCCTATCACTTAGACTGTTTTGAACTGCAGGGCCTAAGTGAGGACAATACTTCAGAGTAAATGGCAATGTGGCAGCACTGCAAAAAGAAATTATTATGGTCATACTTGCAGTGTATTCACAACTCAAAAATGTATCCTTTTCTTTCCCCTTCTCAATGCGGCTACCAGCCCGAGTTTCTTCTGTGTGATATCTACAGTCACTACAAAAGCATTAATATGTTTTCTTCCTGTTGAAAATTGCTCTGTCTTCATGTTAGATACTCAAGCTGAGAAGGAAAAAAAAAAAAAACCAAACAATAAAAAGATCACAAGGCACTCAGCTTGCAAATAATCTCTCACAGCAGGTCAGGGTCAGCTAACTTTCCTCATTAAAAAAAAAAAAAAAAAGCAAGAAGCAAAAGACAGAGAGGCAGATGTGATTTCTACTAATGTCCAGCCTGTCTGCTCAACCAGATGTCCAATTGAATCACAAGAGGAAGGTGTCACAGAGAAACCTGAGCCTCTCCTGCTTTATCATACTCTAAGTAAAAAAAAAAAAATCATAATTCAACAGCAGCCAGCAGAACCCTAAAGG